>NC_135533.1:5944321-7399321 GCF_045843805.1 Urocitellus parryii
CGTAAGAGAGAGAGGAGAGTAAGAGGGAGATGGAGAGTAAGAGAGAGCGGGAGAGTAAGAGGGAGAGGGAGAGTAAGAGGGAGAGGGAGAGTAAGAGGGAGAGGGAGAGTAAGAGAGAGAGGGAGAGTAAGAGAGAGAGGGAGAGTAAGAGGGAGAGGGAGAGTAAGAGAGAGAGGGAGAGTAAGAGGGAGAGGGAGAGTAAGAGGGAGAGGGAGAGTAAGAGAGAGAGGGAGAGTAAGAGGGAGAGGGAGAGTAAGAGAGAGAGGGAGAGTAAGAGGGAGAGGGAGATTAAGAGAGAGAGGGAGAGTAAGAGGGAGACGGAGAGTAAGAGAGAGGGAGAGTAAGAGAGAGAGTGAGAGTAAGAGGTAGAGGGAGAGTAAGAGAGAGAGGGAGAGTAAGAGAGAGTACGAGAGGAGAGAGTAAGAGAGCGAACACACACAGGGTATTGATGTTTATGGGCTTAACTGCAGGATGAGGAGGAGCAGGGCAAAGTGGGCTGTTACTTCTTCAGTTCTCGCCATTCACAGGGATTGGAGGTGATGGTTCGTGCACCATTCAGTGCATCATGGACCTGAGCTCCCGGAAGAGAAGGGCTCCAGGCGCCATCTTACCAACATTCCTCCTTTTTTGTTTTGGTTTGGGGGCATCGGACTCGATCTGGCTACTTCCTGCTGAGTAGGGGCATCGATTAGAGGGAGGGAGGGAGATCTGTTGGTTGGAGAAGAAGGGCCAGGAGGCCCCATATCCATGCACTGAGGCATGGATTTCCTCCGGGAGAAGTCCATGAATGAGCCCTGCAGCTATGAGAAGAAACAGCATTAATGTCGTCCAGTGTGTAGGGCTGGGAGAAAAGCCTGTGCCCAGGAGAAGGCAGATTAGAACATAAAGCTGAAAGCCAAGGGCTTATTTCTTTTTGGCATGGTGGGTAGAGATGGCCCTTCGGTGGAGTGGTCATTCGGCATCTTCATCTTTCAGCACGCGGTGGAGGTTTCTTGGGATGACTGGATGTGCATGTCACCGGCTCGATGGCAAGTAGCTGGTAATCCCCGAGGAGGAGCTGATTGAAAGTTTAGTTAGAGATTTTGTTAATTTGTCCTTGAAGGAATTTTGAAATGCAAGGAAGGCAGGCACAGAATAAAGAGACTCCAACTAGCGGTCCCAGAATCGGGAGAATCCAGCAGCTGATGGGGTTTGTGAAGAGGTCCCAATAGGATTGTTGTGCCAGTTGCTGATTTCTAAAAAGGGTGTGGGTGTACTGTGTTGCCCCGTGTTCCTAGATCCTACCAGGAGGCCCATTCTTATGCATGTTCTTCTCCAGAATGGGATGAAGGGTGGTGCGTGACTGAAAAACGGAGATTGAGAGGGTTATCTGGGGATATCTCACAGGTAAATCTGGGCAATTGTGGGGGTCCTGCAAGGTTGGGAGCTGGGGTGGGATTGTCCTCTGGAGGGCTTGCCGCTGGTTTTAACATAGAAATATGAATCCAGGGGGTTAGGTTCTTTCCTTCCTGATGGAGTTTTGCAGCATTGGGTGTACACAGGACTACCTGTAATGGCCCTTCCCATTTTGGGGTGAGTGGGGATCTTTCCCCTGGGGAAGAAAAGTAGACCCATTTTCCTGGTTTGAGCAGAAAGGAGGCAGCTGAGTTCTCTGGATCCAGAATCAACAAATCTTGTTGCTTCCATAGCTCAGAGCGAATAAGGAAGAGGAGGGGAAGAGCATACTGGTCGGGGAGGGGCCAAGGCTCTGGTGAGATTCCCGGGGGGAGAAGGGGACGACCATACATTATCTCAAAGGGGGAGGCAAGGGATGGCTTTTTTGGTAAAGCCCTCAGGCCTAGTAGGGCAAGAGGCAGGAGTTTAACCCAATGTAAATGAGTCTGTAAAGATAGTTTTGTTATGATGTCTTTCACTGTGTGGTTGGCTCGCTCAACCTTACCCGAGGCTTGGGGGCGATAGGGACAATGAAAGTGCCATGGGATGGACAATGTCTTTGCCACATTCTGGGTTACTTGAGAGACAAACTCAGGCCTGTTGTCAGATTGGATTGAAGTGGACATCCCAAACGGAGGGATTACTTCAGTTAGGAGGATGTTAGCAACTATGGTAGCCCGCTTATTTGAAGTGGGGAAGGCCTCTCCCAACCCGAGAATGTGTCTATTAAAACTAGTATGTATTTGAAGATTTTTACTCTGGGCATTTGGTAAAGTCGATTTGCCAATCTGCCCCGGGAATATGGCCCCTAGCCTGATGAGAAGGGAAGGTTCTGGGTTTGAAAGATGTGTTGGAATTCACTCTTTTGCATATCTGGCATGAGGCTGTGATTTGCTGTATCACTTCTTTATCCTGGGGAGTCAGAGTAAAGAAAGAGTGGAGAAAGGCTTTGAGAGTCTGTGGACTGGTGTGGAAAATGGAGTGGAGGTAAGTAAAGAGGGCATGTTTATTGGGTCTCTGTTATTGGGTAATGATGGAGAGCACAGGGCAATGAGAGATCCAGTGGGTTCTGAAAGGGAGGCTGACCAGGCTGCCTGATCTGCTTTTGAATTCCCCTGTGTGACGGGAGGAGTCATTCTGGTGTGATCTGCAATGGACAACTCCAGGGTTTTTAGGAAGCTGGGAGGGAGGCTGGTAGTAGCTGGGTGATGTATTGGAGTTGGTTATAGAGGTGCCCTTTGAGTTCATGAACATAGAGAGTAAAAGGCCTATTAACATCTGGCAGGTGTAGAGCCAGTGCTTGTAAGAGGGCCTTCTGGAAGGTTCTGCAATGTGGTGCAGCTAAAAGTAACAAGGGCTCATGCTTGTTCCCCTTTGCTAGATCCTATAATGGTCTGGCAAGTAACGAGTCATTTGGTACCCATGCCCTAAAATAGCCTGCCAGACCCAGGAACGAGAGAATCTCCTCCTTAGTTTTTGGTACTGGAAGGCTTTCAATAAGGCCTTTTCTATTGGTTGTGATAGCTTTCTTCCCATGGGGAAATGTGGAACCCTAAGTGAACAACTTCAGAGAGAGAGAGCTGCACGTTTTGCGGAGAAACCCTATATCCTGGGTGAGCAGGAAAATTCAGAAGGGTGGCTGTATCAGACTTTGAGGTTTCTAATGAGGGACTACAGAGGAGGAGGTCATCAACACATTGTAGGAGGGTTGAGGCAGGGCATAGAGGGGAAAAGTCCTCAAGATCGCCATTGAGGACTTGTCCAAAAATATGTGGGCTGTCTCAAAACCCCTGGGGCAGGACACTCCAGGTTAACTGTCGGGAATGTCTAGTTTCTGGATCAGTCCACGAGAAGGCAAACATGTCTTGGGAAGAGACAGATAGTGGAATCGAAAAGAAGACATCTTTAAGATCAATAGCTGGAAAACAGGTGGAGTTTGCAGGAATGGAGGAAAGCATAGTATAAGGGTTTGGAACCAGGGGATGTATGGGCCTGGGTTGAAGAATTTATTAACCTTAAATCCTGCACCAAACGGTATGTTCCATTAGGCTTTTTTACTGCTAAAATTGGGGTATTGAATGGAGAGTGTGTGGGACGGAGGAACCCCTTCCTTAGTAAGCTCTCAATGATTGGCTTTAGGCCCTTATGACTGGCAGTTGGCAGCGGATATTGAGCCTGGTTTGGGAAGTGCTTAGGGTCTTTAAGATGCACTTCCACGGGAGAGCAATTTGCAGAGGACGGGGTTTCAGTGTCCCATACAATTGGATCTACCATTTTACAGGGGAGGGGAAAGTGTGTGTTCTGGTGGTCCCTGGGGTCTCCACACCAGACACAAAGGGGTAAAGTCTCTTCTTCATTGGAAGTAAAGCCATGATGAAGATATAAGTAGGGGAGGACAATAAGAGTAAGGTTATGGAGGCCTTCAAGATGGATAATATATCCCCTCCAAGCAATTACCCTAACCCGTCCATGGGAGGTAAGAGTGAAGGAGACAGAGGAATTAGAAAGAGAGAATTAACCCTACATCTCAGGCGGTCGATTCCCAGGGGTGCCCTAGCAGAGCGCCCAGGGTCCACCGAAAACCTGATGGGTCTGGGTGGGGTGCATTTCTCCCCTAAAACACCCAGAGGGATTGCTGGACACTCAAAGGCCAATTCCCTCGTTCTGGTGAGTTAGGTTCAGGCGCTCATGGGATAGGGGATCTCACCAATCTGCAGGGCGGTGGGTGGTGGATGTCAGGCAGGCGATCAGAGGAGTGGACTACGACAGGAATGGCTGGGCTCGGAGTTTGGGAACGGGGTTCTGCCTGAGCGACCGGGATCCCCGTCCAGGTTTCAGCACCAATGTAAAGGACGATGGAAAAGGTCGGTAACTCAACAAGCCAAAACAACCCTTTACCTGTCCGAGATTTTAGTAGCAGGCCCTAGTGGCCAGACGCAGAAGAGAAGGGGAGAGAGAGAGAGAGAGAGAGAGAGAGAGAGAGAGAGAGAGAGAGAGAGAAGAGGGGGAGAGTAAGAGGGAGAGGGAGAGTAAGAGAGAATAAGAGTAAGAGAGTAAGAGAGGAGAGAGTAAGAGCTCTGTTTCTCCTTTTCCCTGAAAGATTAGCGCTATATCCTCAACCTTTCTACTGACCAAAGACCACAGCCTGGGTTCAATCTCCAGTACGATGCACACACACAAAAATCTCTTGCTATGGTATACTTGACTACCTTTCCATTTATTAAAACTATAGATAGGGCTGGGCACAGTGGAACATTCTTGTAATCCCAGCAACTAGTGGGGGGGGGGGTGGCTGAGACAGGAGGATCATGAGTTCAGTGTCAGCCTCAGCAATTTAGCAAGGCCTAAGCAACTCAGTGAGACCCTGTCTCTAAATAAAATACAAAACAGGACTGTGGATGTGGCTCAGTGGTCAAGTGCCCCTGAGTTCAATCCCCAGTATCTCCCCTCCCCCCAAAAAACCCCAAAACCAAACAAAAAAAATCACTATACATAGGGTTTTTTTCTGTACACCAGAATATTGCAATTGTTATTCATGGTGAAATTTGAAACAGATCTTCCAGCCTGTATGTCTTTCTCTATTCCATCATAAATACTAGCTACTTTCTGTATTTGTAATATGTTTTCATTTTTAAATTTAAAATGTTTTCACACTTATTTTTAAACTAATATTAATTGTATTATATTATAAATAAAATTATAATTAGTATTTAAATTTAATTTTCAGTTTCCATGTAGCTAGGTATAATGTAACTTGTGCTATCTAGATAAAATATTTAGATATTTACAAACATTCAAAGACATTATTTAGTGCTTTAAATATCATTCAGAATGAAGTAATCCATTGACACTGAGTTGTTCAGTGAATTGCTTCCATTGTTTGCAGGTGAGACCAGACTCCATGCATGGGGTAACATACCTGCAGCACTGAATAGCTCTCTCTTTAGTGACACAACAGCTAGAGTGAGATATGTTTCCACCAACCCAGTGAAGTTGCATTTTAAATTTTAAATTAATTATAACTACAAAACTTCTGCATAGTACTGCAGCTTCTCAGGTGACCAGCTCTGTAGGTGCTCAGTAACCAGGTGGATCATGGCCAGTGTGTTGAATGCTGTAGTTTCCAGAAAATAAACATTTAGAACTTAAACATACACACTTCTAAATAATCCATGAGTGAAAAAAATATATCATAGGGAGTATAGAACGTATTTTAAATGGGATGATAATGAAAACAGAATATACAAAAATTTGTGAGTTATGCGTGGAGGGGAAATTTTACAGCTTTATATCTTTGTGTTATAAAAGAAGAATTTTTAGTAGTGTTGAAGACGTTGTTGGTAACATATTGTGGACTCTGGATACTGCTTTCTTCTGAGATTATCCTAGCAGGCACCTAAACTCCTGGATCCCCTTGACCGGGAGGACCTGGTTTCCCTGTCTTTGGCAATGGCCTGCTTTCATTGTGCTCTTCCCTGGTGCGGACCTCTTCCTTGCGAGGTAGGACCCCTTAGGTGTCCAGTGGAGATCTCCACGTTTCCTGAGACCTCTCACTTGGGGAACTGGAACTTCAAATTCCCGTTGCCGGGGCCGCTGCTGAGGCCTGGGATCAGCTCTTTCTCTCTCCACCTGGTTTTCCTCTGGATCCTCTGAGGTGGCCCTGTGCTTGTCCGGGGCCAGCCAAGGATTTGAACCTACTTCAAATACAGAATCTTCAGTCACCTTTCCCCATCTCCACCTCTGGATATTTTGGAGAAGGGGGCTTCTGCACCATTTCCTGCCTCCTCTGGTCACCCCCAAACTCCATCTTCTTGCTCTCCAGGGCCCTGAACTTTGGTCTGAGTGCTGCCTGTGCTCAGCAGGACTGGGCAGTGCCCTCAGGAAAAGCTGCCTCAGTGCTGACCTGCGTGGTCCCCTCACCTGAGGCCCAGTCCCTAAGTGTCTCTGCATGCCTTTGGTCACTCCCCAGAGACTCCAGAGTTATTTTTTGAGTTGTTCTTTTGCGTTTTCTATATAGTTTACAGACATTATCACAGGAGGCCTGGAGACTTCCCTTGTGGCTGAGCTGACTCGACCCGCGAGCAGAATCCCTGCTTTTCCTCTTTCACTCCCCTTAGAGAAATAACATCTCTTAAAGGTTGCTATGACCACACCCTTGGCCTAGTCAACCCTTTCTCATCCACCTCCCCTTTCTTCTGAGACAGACTGTGGATTTTCTAGAACATACAGAGACCTTCCCCAGGCTTCTTTGAGGCCGAAGAAGTGATAGCAATGAGTAACATTTATCTTTCTTTCTGAAATGTGGGCAGTGTCTTCCTTACTACTTAGTAAACAAAGAGAAAAAATATATATTTGAGGTAATTAAAAAATTTTTAATGAATGTCATATTTTGAGTGACTTGCCATTTAGTTATCGGGTTAGGAAGCTTCTGTTACTATAACAAAATAACTAGGAATCCACTTATAAAGAGGGACAGCTTATCCTGGCTCCCAGGTTTGGAGTTTTCAGTTCATCATCTAAATTGAAGGAATGCACCTCCTATCCTAATGCAAATGCACATGGTGTTGGCTTTCACTGTGAAGCTGCCATGGGTGGAGAGCCCTTTGACTGGGAAACAAGATGGCTTTGAGTCCCTTGTTTTTTTGAGAAATTCCCCCCAAAAATATGACAATAAAAATGCTTTCAGAGCTCATTTTAAAGTGGAGTTGGGAGGCCATTAAGGGATTGGGCTCTGCACACATGACAAGGGCTTCCCGGGAAAGGGAACTCTACCTGGGCACGAGACAGTGCCATGGGCATGCTGACCTCTGAACCAGGCCAAAGGCTGCGAAGCCAGGAACCCCTTTCGCTGGAGGTCCAGCTGAGAGCCTGTCACAAGGAGAAACAGCCTTTCCCCCAGACGCAGCCCTAACAGTCGACCCCGTGGGGTCCCGTGAGGCACATAGGGTCAGGACTGCTTCTCCGAGCCGGTTACCATGCTTCTCGGCTTTCCCTTCCCTTTCCAAGTCGGACAATCTCAGCGACCCGGCAGCACTTAGCACTGACTCTAAATGTCTGAATCTTTGTTTTCCCAAACTGCAGGTCTCAGATGCTGAATGAAGCTCTTTTGTGTTTACAGTTTCTGAGCTTGAGGTGTTTGCCAATTCTCTCAGACTTAATAGGTAAAGGGAAGATGATTCCAACTAGAATTCCAGTAGGACTTTTCTTCTTTTTCTTTTTAAATTAGACAAGTGATTTTAACTTCCATGTAGAAGAATAAATGCCTGAGAATTTTTTTAAAAATGCATAAAAACGTAGTCTGGTGCACACCCATAATCCCAGCAGCTCAGGAGGCTGAGACAGGGAGATCACAATTCAAAGCCACCTCAGCAATGGTGAGGCACTAAGTAACTCAGTGAGACCCTGTCTCTAAATAAAATACAAAAATAGGGCTGGGATGTGACTCAGTGGTCAGGTGCCCCTGAGATCAATCCCTGGTAGCCTGGTACCACTCCCCCAACACACACACAAAAAACAACAATGTAGTCTGAGGAGGAAATTGGCTCACCATAATAAAGCAAAGCTACTTTCATCAAATCGATATTTTATTCAAATAGGAAAAGTGGAAGATGTGAACAGAAATAAAAACTTTGACAGAAGTCTTAGGAACTGTGAGAACTGGATCAGTGATAAATGCTGCACAGTAGGTCCAGCAGGAAGTGGATGGCCGAGTCAATAAATGCTCTGGCACAAAGACTCTCTCAACCGTCCACCAAAATGACTCTGTTCTGCTCTGGAAGAGCCAAGGACATGTTCACACTTTCTTCGGAGGCTGCCCCTCTGGGAGAGCCTGGGGAGGCAGGCCTGAGAGGTAGGTGCAGGTCCTGGGGTCTGTGAGGACCTCCACCAGCACAGGAGCCACCAGGCAGATAAGGCTGTGTCTGTGACCTCCCACGGTCCTCAGCAGGGTCACCAGCACCTCCACTTCCCGCCCTTCCAGAGGAAGGCACCAGAGCCCTCTGCCCCATGGCTTCAAGAATGGAGAAGGGGACTGTGTTGGGAGATCTTTTCCCTGGGGCTTCCCATCAGTTGGTGAAACCCCCCAGGAATACCTTGAGCCTCAAAGAATTTGAGGTGCCTCTGAGACACCTCTGCTTGCTTAGGTGGTTGAACGGCTTCCTATCAGAAGCCAGAGGCAGGCTAACATCCCCCTCCCTTCTCAGCATGCCTGCTGTCACTCCTGACAGCCTGTGTGCAGGACAGCCTCAGGGGGCTCACCCAGGAAGACACCGTGCATCGGAAGTTCTCCTGTAACCAGACGGTGCTCCCAAGATGTCTAGGGCACCCTTCACCTTCCTTTGCAGGTTCCCTTTCTCCCCTGCCTCCCTCCAGTCAACCCACCACAGATACCTTGCTGGGGAGCCCCTTCACCTGCAGACCCTCCCCACTGTCAAGGGAGAAGCTGGGCACAGGGCTGAAAAGTGCCTTCACCCTCCAGTACACAGGGCAGAGCCAATGAAGGGCATGGGACCCGAGGGAAGAGGGAAGAAACCTGTAACCCCCAGTCTAAGTCCACCTTGGGGCAGTCGGGCTGGCCCACTCTGCCCACCTGGCACCTCGCGGGCCACCACTCCCTGCAGCCAGGGCTAGGGCCCACACACTTGCCCAAGGCCAGCTTCTCAATACTCTGACCCTGACTTCACTTGTTAGAGCTCAAGAGAAACTTTCTCCCTCTCTGCTCCTGCTCACTCTCCTCCCTGGACCCAGGCCCATCCCTCCCCATGTGTCAGAGCCACTGTCCCTTCCTCCCTCCACACAGCAGGTGACTTAACAGCCATTCTACCCACCGCTGCTGGACATGAGAGCAAAGCCCAAGAGATGGGAAGTCACCAGGCCAACAGCTACACTGGGTGGTGGCCATGCTAACCGACTCCAATGGCCAGGAACCTGAGAAGGCAAAGAGCAACAAGCCTGCCCTCAAGATGCTTTGGCTGTATTAGGGTGCAGACAAGGGCCCCCAGGAAACGCTAATGGGATGGAGGTTTCCATATGAGGACAGCGGGCTTTGGGTTGGAGAGGAGGGAGGGCTCTGAGCAGCTACCCTGGAACAAGGCTCTACCAGATGCTGTGAAAACCATATTCTGTGACCTGGGGACCAGGCGGTGCTCCATGAATAGAGCAAGTAGCCCTGCTGGACACAGGGGCAGGGAGGGCTGAGCAAACCTCCTGCTCCCGTCCAGCAGGGCAGAATGGGCCTGCCCTCAGGAGGCACCTGTCAGTCTTCTCAATGTTTTCTGCACTTGGGAAGCACTTCCAGCCAGGACCCCTCGCTGATGGCCTCCGCAGAACCCTGCTCTGGGGTCATTAGTCCTTCTGTGCTGCTCTGAGCAGCGCTCTGCTGGTGGTACTGGGAAGCCTGTTGCTGTAAGGACAGCCGTCGTTTTCCCACTGGATGCCTTCCACTTGCTGCATGAGCTCCTGCAGCTGGGCCTCCTGCTCGGGCCCCTCTGCCCTGTTGTTGAAGCCGCAGTGGCGCTGCTCACACAGCACACCCAGCGTGGCCAGGCTCTGGTTGTCGGTCTCTCGCACATATTCCTTCAAGGAGCCCCCCGCCAGGTCTTCCTTCCGGGTGAACACCAGGACGGTGTAAGCCAGGACCCCCGCTCCGAAGACCTCCTGGAGGCGCCTGACGGCCTGCTGATCCTCCCTGGTGAACCGGCCCAGCTGTGTCACCAGGAGCACCGCGTGAGGCCTCAGGGAGGAGAAGGTGCAGGCCTGACACACCTCTGCAGCCGCCGCTCCTGGCTGGACCCCAGGAGACAAAATGTCGGGGGTGTCGATCACCTCCAGTTCCATCCCTGCCCACTCTCGGCAGCCTCTCTGGAAGGTTGTGGTCACTGGTCTGCTGCTGAGTTTAGACTCAAATTCTTTCCTGCCAAGGATGCTGTTTCCTGTCGCACTCTTCCCACTTCCCGATTTCCCCACCAGGATGAGCCCCAGTTTCCTTGGAGTAGGCTCTTTATCCCTCAGACCTAGAAGCATTAAACAAATTCATAAAAACACAGAAAGCAGGGTTAGGGTCCATCCTCTCCAATTATCAGGAGCTACGCCCGTAGGTGCACTCCATCCCAGAGGGCAGGAGGTCCCAGGTTGGGGTGGGAGAGACACAGGCTCAGATCTCTCTCTGCGACCTGTCCTGGACTCTCATGCTTCACCCGTGTCCTTGAAGGTGGGGCTGAACATTCTCCTCCAGTAGAATGTCAGGTCCATCGGTCAAGAGAGGAGACTTGGAGATGTGCACCTAACCCTGGGAATTGGGTACCTAGATGTTTAGTATGACTGGGGCTGGGGCCAGGTGGGAATTCTCCTCTCCTGACTGCAAGGCACCAAGGCCAAATGCACGTAAAGAAGTGGCGAATATTGGTTGGTTTCCAAGTCTGGTCCCCATGAAAGACACTGATGGATTCAGATCACAGAGCACCAAGACTCCCCAAGGCAGCCGGACACTGTCTTCTCCTGACTCTCCTCAGCACCCATGGGCTTTGCTCCTGCCTCTGCGCCCTGGGATGACCCACCCTGACCAATTCTGGCTCCCTCCAGCTTCTCCAGAGGGCAGGACAGGCCTTTGAGCAAGTGAGTAGTTTCCAGGAAGTGGGTGTGGGGTACTCATTCTGGCCTCTGGCCAACACAGGGCAGGGGAAGCGAGGGATTCCCTGCTGAGCAGTGGAGCTGGCTCCCATCACGGGACTCAGAGCCAGATACATCGCCTGGGATCTGGGAGGAGTTTTGAGATAACATTGAACCTGGCTGATGTAAGAAGAGGTAAAAAAAGGCCGAATACGAATTTTCCTATGTGATAGACTTTTTCTTGATGGCCCAGGCTCTTCAAGTTCATAAAGTAAAAAAATCATCTTGGTACAGCACATTAAAACACCATGAGGGATCTCCTCTGGAGTGTTCACATTCCTAAGTTCCGCCCTCCCAGGTGAGGTGACAAGCTGAGCTTGGAGAGGTTTGAACCCTGTTAAGGGCAGCAGCCATGGAGTCCATTCTGCTTGTTCCCAGGGTCACCTGATGGCCCTGACAGCAGTCACAGCCAGATAAGCACTGACATGAGGACCGAGGGCTTGCTGGCCTTAGCCAAGGTTAGGGAGGTGAGCATGTCCCACCTGCACACCACACACCCCCCTCTGCTGGGAAAGGGGCTTTACCTCCTGATAGCTCTGCTGTAGGTTCCTGGCACAGCTCTTTTGGAGAAATCTCTCAGGGAATCTGGACACAGTCTTCCTCCACCTAGAGAAAGCAATGATCTATTGGACTGATTTTTCAATTGCATTTTAAGGGACACTGCCTTTTGCCTTCCTTTGCCAGACAGAAGATGTCTGCATTGGTTTAGGGTGGGGGAGGACTGCATGAGAAGAGGGCCTAGCCCCCTGCCCTGCCCGACTCATGGTGGTCTCCATCATCAGTTGAAGAGATTTCCCAGAGAAAAGGGCTGCTGACCTGGAGCCTGAAGTAGGTGGGTGGACAGGGTCCAGGAGCCTTTGTGCAGGGAGAGAGGAGGGGTGGAAGAGACACAGAGGCAGGCGTGACCCTAACCCTGTGTGTCCTGGAGTGGCAGGTAGGTTCCTATGGCTGAGTGGCCTGCAGGACTTGGGCAGGAAGTTGTGGGGAGGGGCTGACTCTTGGGGACAGCCATCTGGGCTTGATCTTTGGAGAAGGCGCAACAGTGAAGGTTGGGAGGGCTGAGAGCTGGCCCAGAAGACAGCTATGGACCTTCACAATGCCCTGCTGTGAGCCAGACACCTCAGGGTCAGTGATGTGGCCATCAGTTCACAGCCTGTGCCTCAAGGTCCCTTCACGGTGAAGGTTGGGCCTGACATGGAAGATACCATGAAGGCCCCTCCCCACGTGGTCCCAACATATTTATAACCTTTTTAACTCCTAGACCTCTTTGAAAATGAGAGTCACATTATCTCAACCAGGACTTCCATCAGCCACACGGGGAGAGCTGTGCACTTCTGCAGGGCTTAATGTGGTCCTGTGTGACAAGAGCCCATGTGCTGTGTCTGGGTCATTTTCTCTGGATTGAGGAGATTACAAGGCTCATGACTGCTTTTCCAGAACATGGAGGACAGGCACAGCCCCATTAATCTAGGGGAACCGTGGAAATCCAGATACAGAGACCTTGACTGACACAGCTTTGTATCCACACAGCACTGCGGGCTGTCTCTCCTGCTCTGTTCACCTGGTAGATTACTCAGTCCTCCGGGAAATCCCAAGGGCTGGCCCGTGGAGGACCACTGTGGACATGGCTTTGTAGCGGTGACTTCATTTAGTGAAGGCCAGCTCTCACAGGCTAGGCTGGGATGGAGGTGGCCCAGAAAGATTTGGTGACTTCAAGGCAGAGAGGAAGCTGGAGAGGTGGACAGCCACACTCCGTCATGGGCAGTCCCACACCAGCAAGAACAGAGTCCTCCACCAGTCAGCAGGCCCCAGGGGACAAGCGGGCCACTGTGTCCTCCCCCTGAGAACGTGGCCGGCTAACTGAAGACCCTCCCAGGGTCTTTGTCCCCAGCTTCCCTACGTCCAGTGGAAACTGAAGCTGCTCTGTGCCAATGCAACCTCATTCCACTTTAGGGACAACAGGCGGCTTAGCAGAGGCCTGTGGCCAGCAGGACAGGGCAGAGGTGGTGAGGAGCACCTGAGGCACTGCGAGCAGGACTTGTGGTTTGCACCGTGTCCAGCACAGCCCAAGGACGGGTCCTCACCCTCTGAACCAGGCAGCCTCCCCAGGGCCCCGCTCTGAGCAGCACCCACCCTGCTGGTCCCACTGTGTTTATTGTCTCCAGAAGATGGAGCAGATGTCACCAACTGTTGTGCTGCTCAGGAAGAAAGAGAAACTCACAGAAGCAGCTTGACACACACTAAGCAGGGAGCCGGTCACAGGGCACACAGTGCTCCTAACTTCTGAGTCACAGTTCTTCCTACAATACCTCACACACACAGAGAACACGCACAGAAACACAAAGGCACACACACAACACACGAACCACTCCCACACACCTGCACACATACACACAGAGAAGGGTACACACAACCACAAACACACAAAGATTCCTAACACACATACACAAACAGCTCTCACACACAACATACACAAATACGGAAATGGATACACACACCCGCCCATAACACACACATACACACAAACAAAATGCAGGCGTACACAAGAATGAACACACAAGCAGACTCACCGCCAGGCTGGCCACCAGACAAGAGGAATGGCCTGCTTTCTGGTCTTCTGTGGCCACACAGCCCTGTGCACTCCTCTCGATCTCTTCTGCTGGGGTCCACACATGGTCATCTCCTTGGGAGAGTAAATTAAGGAAGCGGGAAAGTGCAAAGATGAGGGAATTCATGGAGAACATCTGCTGTTCACTTTTCAGCAAAATGCTAGCCAACTCCCAGACACCCTGAAAGGGCTGCATCAGCTGTGAGGCCCAGAGCAGGAAGTGGGCAGGAGGCCACGGCAGGAAACCAGGCACTTGTACTTGAAACCTCAGAAATGGAACAAACCAGAATTCCCCTGCTGGAGCCATTGAACCCTGACCTGGGATAAGGAGCCCAGAGGCTGGAGGAGCAGTGGGTCGCTCAGAAAAGTCTGTGTCTCTGCCTCTCCTCCTGGAGGCTTGTCCACGTCCAGGGCTCCTGCTTCAGGCCTGGGCAGATGTTCCCTGCTTCTTCCTTAGAGAGCTTCTTGCAGGAAAGACCCGCTTCTCATTCCTTCTAAGGCTTAAGTATCTGGGAAGAATCTTTATGTTGCTCTGACAAGAGGAAAACTGCAGTAGGCTTGTGGAGAACAATGTTATGAGGAAGGACAGTACTTTAGAGACAAACTAAGGAAGAAAAAACCTAGGAACTTCAAAGATATGTTTTTGTATGATTTTTTTCATTTATTTTTTATTCGTTTTAATCAGTTATACAGGACAGTAGAAAGCTCTTTAATTCATTGTAAAGATGGATTTTTCACTTCTCTGGTTCGTCAGGAAGTAGAGTCACACCATTTGTGCAATCATACATGTACCTAGGGCAATGTTGTCCATCTCATTCCACCGTCTTTCCTACCCCCCTCCCCTTGCCCCATCCAAAGTTTCTCCACTCATTCCATGCCCCCACCACATTATGGATTAGAGAAAACATTCGGTCCCTGGTTTTTGGATTGGCTTATTTCACTTAGCATGATATTCTCCAATTCCATCCATTCTCCTGCAAATACCATAATTCTACTCTCTTTTAATGCTGAACAATATTCCATTGTGTATAGATACACCACAGCTTCTTTATCCATTCACCTATTGAAGGGCTGGTTCACCTATCTAGGTTAGTTCCACAGTTTAGCTATTGTGAATTGTGTGCTATAAACATTGATGTGGCTGTGTCCCTGCAGTATGCCATGTTTAAGTCCTCTGGGAATAAACCTAGGAGTGGGATAGCTGGGTCCAATGGTGGTCCTATTTGCAGTTTCCCAAGGATTCTCCATGTTGCTTTCCAGATTTGTTGCACCTATTTGCACTCCCACCAGCAATGTGTAAGTGTACCTTTTCTCCCACATCCTCTCCAACACTTATTGTTGTTTGTATCCTTAGTAGTTGCCATTCTGACTGGATTGAGATGAAATCTTGGAGTAGTTTTGATTTGTATTTCTCTAATTACTAGAGAAGTTGAACATTTTTTCATATATTTATTGATTGATTGTATATCTTCTTCTGAGAAGTATCTGTTCAGCTTCTTAACCCATTTCTTGACTGGGTTGTTTGTGGGGTTTTTTGGTGTTATTTTTTTTAGTTCTTTATATATCCTGGAGATTAGTTCTCTATTTGATGTGCATGTGGCAAAAATGTGCTCCCAAAATGTAGGCTCTCTTCACCTCAATCATTGCTTCTTTTGCTGAGAAGAATTAGTATTGTGAAAAATGGCCATACTACCCAAAGTGTTATACAGATTCAATGAGATTCCAATTTCATTCCTTATAGAAGTAGAAAAAGCAGTCCAAAAATTCATTTGAAAAAATAAGAGACCCAGAATAGCCAAAGCATTCCTTAGCAAGAAGAGTGAAGCAGGAGGCATCACAGTACCAGACCTTAAACTCTACTACAGAGAAACAGTGACAAAAACAGCATGATATCAGCACCAAAATAGGCATGTAGACCAATGGTACAGAACAGAGGACACAGAGACAAAAAATAGTTAACAAATAGTTATCTCATACTAGACAAAGGCGCCAAAGCCCTACATTGGAGAAAAGCTGGCCTCTTCAACAAATGGTGCCGGGGAAACTGGAACTCAAAGTGGCTCAAGGCCCTAGGAATTAGACCAGAGACCCTGTGCCCAATTGAAGAACAAGTAGGCCCAAATCTTCATCATGTTGGATTAGCCCTGACTTCCTTAACAAGACTCCTAAAGCACAGGAAATAAAATCAAGAATCAATAAATGGGATGGATTCAAACTAAAAAGTTTCTTCTCCGCAAAAGAAATAATCAAAAATATGTTTTCTAAGACATTCCCCACAGATCTGACCACAGTGATTAACAGGAGGCCATTGCAGGAAGGACCTGAGACCCTCTGACCATAGGTAGTGATACAGTTACCATGTACTCTAGGTTGTGAAGATTCTCCCCAAAATGTTAGTCTAAGATGGTGGTTCTAATTTTCTTGTTCTCTTCTGATTGAACAAAGCGTTTGCCACAATCATTACACAGTATATAAATCTTCTAATCATCTAATTTAAATTATTCTGCAAATGCCTTCACTTGATCAATTCTTAAAGGTATTATGTAGCTATTTACCATGTCTTCCTTTGCCTAAGTAATGAAAATGTTGTTGCTTAGCCCATAATTGAAGCAGTCATCTAATTTTAATTCCAATATTTGGCATTTTCTGCAAGCTGAACTTGGAGTTACCCAGACCTGCAGCAGAGCAGTGCAAAGATCAGGCTAGCATTCAGACACTGAGATTTTGGAAGTGTTTATTACTGCAGCATAATTGGACCTAACCTGACTGATGCAGAATGTAAATCTAATGTTGAATGTTTTTCCAGCTTGTCAATTATTTTTCTTTCTTCTCTTTGGCACCGGGGATTGAACCCAGGGGCACTCAACCACTAAGGCACATACCCAGCTGTTGTTTGGGGTATTTTATTTAAAGACAGGGTCTCACTGAATTGTTTAGGGCCTTTCTAAGTTGCTGAGGCTGGCTTTGAACTCATGATCCTCCTGCCTCAACCCCCCAGATACAGGAGTGAACCACCAGGCCCAGCTCAGACTCTCACTTTTGAAGATTTCTTTTCTGGAAGAAGTTATTATAAATTCAATATGGAAATTCCAGGGACTGAAATCAAATGACTTTACTCAGGGGAGGGTTTGCATAAGTAAGAGGCAGGAGCTGGTGCTATTGTAGCGAGGCCACATTAGCCCCATCCTGGGAACTCTGGCTCCATCTGCAACTTAGGTCCCAGAGGGCACGGCAGATATCTTCATTGCAACTAGCCTTCACTTCGAGTTTATGGCTCACAGGTCCCATTTCACTTTACGTTCTGTTGTGTTATTGATTACATTTTGTATTTGGCCCTCATTTCCTGCCATCCAAGTCACGTTGTTTTGTTGAGGAAGCACCGCTGTCTGCTAAGCTCTTAAACAGAACACATCTACACAGAACCTGAGCTGTGGCCTTTCTCGTTGCCTGCTTCTTAAACCACATCTCTTGACCACAACCCGGATACCTGGCCCAACTGACTGCAAGAGCAGTGAGGACTGGAGGAACACATGGTTTTTGGTGAACACCCACAGCTTTGGATTCACCATCCAACCTGGGGTTTTTGCAAGAAAAGGTCAGTCACAGTTACAGAGAAATAGCTACAGAAACACAAAAATGTGGTTTGCAGAAAGAATGATGATCAATAGTGACTAATATGCAAAGAGCACTTTCTGTGTACCAGGCACTGCTTTAAGAACTTTACATAAGTTAACTCATTTAAACCACGTAGGCATCCTGGGAGGGGAGCACACCCTATCCTTGGTTTTTGAAGTGGAGGACTGGAGGCAGTGGACGGTCACACTTCTTAGCCAAGGCAGAGCTGCGGGCCGTCCTCCTGGGATTTGAACCCACAGCCCAAATCTGAACAGTCTGAAGTGCTGAACACAGTGCACGGGTCCCACCAGGAGCACCCTGTGGTTCAGAAAGAATGACCCCAAGTTCACAGCACCCGATGTCACAGCAGAGTCCTCCCCGCCCTCACCTACTCTCTGTCCAAAGCAATAGTAAGAGCTGAGCAGCGGCAAGGTGCAGTTTTTAATTTGTGATGCTGCAAAAGTCCTTCACCCAAAAATTTCCTACAGGCGGTTGCTTACTGGACAAGATTCTCTGTTCTTTTTTCACATGCGTGTTACTTCTGTGGGAGTGGGAACAGTTTGTCATTTGTCAGGAAAAGGACAAATGACACAGAGCTGAGGGACCCCAGACAGCCCACATAGGATGTGATGGTTGGCTTAGTGTGCCAACTTGCCTAGGCTGCTGTACTCAGGTATTGGGTCAAATACTCCCCAGATGCTCGTGTGAAGGTATCTGTTAGCTGCAATCGACAAGAAGCCAGGAGGCTTTGGGCAAAGCACGTCACCCTCCATGATGTGGGTGGGCATCATCCAATCCGTTGAAAGTCTTAAGATCAGAGACTGAAGTTTCCCAAAGAACAAGGAATTCAGCCTCAAGACTGCAAAGTAGAAGCCTTGCCAGAGATTAAGACTGCTGGCTTGCCCTGTGGACTGTGGACTCAAGACCTTAACTCTGAGCGGGCTTTCCAGCCTGACATTTGACAGGTTGTTTGTTGGACTTTGTACTTGCCAGTCCCCACCATTGTGTGAGCTAATTCCTTTAAATAAGTGTCTCTCTTTCTCTCCCTTCTTTCTCTTCATCTTCCTCTCTCTCTCTCTCTCTCTCTCTTTCAATACAGATAAGAATAAAAATAAATAAACGAGAAAAAAATTGTTCCTTGGTATCTGCCAAAAATATTCTGTAGGTCTTCAGTCCTTTATATAAAATGGCATTGCATTTCAGTATAACCTGCACACATGATCCCTTCACTTTAAGAAATCTTTTCATTACTTATGATACCTAATACAATTGTAACTGTGTGTCCATTGTTGTTTTGTAGAGAAAAAGGACAAGGAAAAGGCTCAGAGGCAACGATGTGTGCCTATTGCGTTTCTGATCTGAATCCGTGGCTGTGGAACCTGCGGACACAGAGGGAAGGCTCTATGTATCTAAATGTAGACACAGATACAGAGAAAATATAGATGGATGCAATTGATTCTGTTTCTCTAACTCTGACTAATACCCCAGAGAGCCACAGAGAGGTCCAGAGCTGCTGAGCTGGGCCAGCTTCAGTCCACTGAAACCCAACCAAACACAAACATGCAAGTGACAGACAGGGGAGCCAGTCATTGGTTTGGAAGCATTATTGTGGCTAAAGATAATAAATATACCACGAACCCCTATTTAATTATCTTCACATAAAACACTGTTTGAATTTTCCTTGATGTCTTTTATCAATGAAAGATAATCAAATGATTTTGTCCTTATCTTTATTAATACAATGAACTGTATAGGTTCCCCAATAGTAATCCATGTTTTCATTGTAAGAAACTTTATTGGTCCTGATATATCACTTTTTATTACATTGTTGAATTTCATTTCTGATATTTGTTCATTTTCCATTTATACTTAGAAGTGAAATCAGATGCATTTTCTTTTTCTTTCTTTCTTTTTTTTTTTTGGTACCAGGGATTGAATTCAGGGGTGCCATACCACTGAGTTATACCCCCAGTCCTTTTTATATTTTATTAAAGACAGGGTCTCAGGAGTTGCTTAGGGTCTTGCTAAGTTGCTGAGGCTGGTTTTGAACTTGTGATCCTCCTGCCTCAGCCTCTCAAGCTGCTGGGATTACAGATGTACACCACCCTACCCAGCTGCATTTTCTTTTGAGTGTATGTGTGTGTGCAATAGTTATCTAGTTTATGTGTCAAAGTTATAACCTATACAGAAGACAGTGACCTGCATCTTAAAAATTAGAAGTAGCATACCCACACTTGGGAGACTATCTGTGCAGTTAACCACTGCTATATCAATTGGCCAAATACCAAATAGATTTAGAAATGTAATGAGGTTTTACTCTCTCACCTGCCTCTTCTCCCTGTAGAGTCTCAGCAATATACTATCTTGAGGGATCACAGTGTCATGGACCCGCTGCTGAGACATCCATCTACATTGTATCAGACTAAGGGACTGTCAGGAACAGTGAAGGGTATGACTTATGCCACTTGTAAGCCAACAAGTTGGCCTGCTGACAGTTCCATGGATTCTGGTAGAAGACATCAGACTTCTGGATAAGAGACAAAAAATAGTTCATTATTCATACAACAGCAGTGGTCACGTGTGCCAATGTGGGGTTTTACAGGCACAGACTCCCTCAGTAGCTTCAAAACTCATCAGAAAGCCTGAGTCATTCATGCCCATCAAACACACTCATGAAAGTTAATAAATATCCATGATGAAAATGGATTGTACTTAAATATTGTTATGATTTGGATCTGATATGGCCCCCAAAGGAGGTCATTTATACCATGTAGAGATCCATCCTCCTGACCTCAACTAATACTAACTATCTCCCAAAAACCTTGCTCAGAACCTTCCAAACATTCTGTGAATTTAGTATGACTCTGATACCAAAACCAGACAAAGACACATCAAGGAATGAAAACTTCAAATCAATATCCCTGATGAACATAGATGCAAAAATTCTTAATAAAATGCTGGCAAATCACATCCAAAAACATATTAAAGAGATAGTTCTCCATGACCAAGTGGGGCTCATGCCAGGCATGCAAAGTTGGTTCAACATATGGAAATAAATAAATATAATTCACCACTCAACAGACTTAAAATCAAGGATCACATGATTATCTCCACAGATACAGGAAAAGCACTAGACAAAATACAGCATGCATTCATGTTGAAAACACTAGAAAAATTAGGGACAGTAGCAGTAAACCTCAACATTGTAAAAGCAATGTATGCTAAACTCAAGGCCAACATCATTCTAAATGGAGAAAAATGGACAGCATTTCCTCTAAAAATTAGAACAATCAGGGATGCCCTCTTTCACTAATCCTACTAAATATAGTCCTTGAAACTATCCAGAGCATTAGGCAAAAGAAAGAAATTAAAAGGATACGAATAGGGAAAGAAGAACTCAAGCTATACCTATTTGCCAAAGCCATGACTCTATATTTAGAAGACCCAAAACACTCTACCAGAAAACTTCTAGAACTCATAAATGAATTCATCAAAGTAGCAGGATATAGAATTGACACACATAAATAATCATGTTCCTCTACACCAACAATGAATGAGCTGAAAGAGAAGTTAAGAAAGCTATCCCATTCACAACCACCTAAAAAAAAACCTTGAGAATCAACCTAACAAGAGGTGAAGACCTCTACAGTGAAAACTACAGAAGGCTAAAGAAAGAAACTGAAGAAGACATGAGAAGATTGGAACAGGGAATGGGGGGAATGAAGGAGGGATGGGAATGGGAAAGGCAGTAGGATAAATCAGACATCACTTTCCTATGTTCATATATGAATACACAACCAGTAACTCCATGCCATGTACAACCACAAGAATGGCAAGTTACACTCCATGTCTGTATGATACGTCAAAATACAGGCTACTGCCATGTCTATCATTTTTCATGAAGGTGGGACTCTGAGAACATGGGTCAGCAGAGGCTAGGGCAAACAAACAAATTCTTGAAGTGCTATTAACTAGCAAAGGTGGGTTCACTTATGAATATTTGTAAAAATGATAAACAAATATCAAAGTACAGTCACTTAAAAGACTAAACCTGCATTAATAAGTAAAATTGCAAAGATAGTTGGATATTAGGATACTTATAAATACAATTCATGGTGATAGTATATCCAAAAGGAGCACAGCTTGAACATCTGCTTGGAACTGCCACGGCTGAGTTTAAATGTGTCCCCCAAGGTTCATGCAGTAGACACCACTTTCCTATATGGAAATTGGTCCTCCCCATGATGATGTTAAGAGATGTGGACAGGCAAGAGGTGGGGTCTAGTGGGGGTTCCTCAGCTAAGGGGGGACATGTCCTCAGAAGAGACTAAGGTGGGTCACCTGCAACCCTGAGATGGGTCTCCCAAATTGACTTGTTATAAGGAGTAGGACTGAATCCTCATGTAGTCTTATCTTGCCACCCAATCTCTCCGTCCCCTGCACTCCCTTCACTGTGATGGCATCTGCTCTCAGGCCCTCTTTATTAAAACTCTGAAAGAAAGAAATGGAAGAAGACACAAGAAGATGAAAAGACCTCCTAGGTTCACAGATGGGCAGAATTAATATTGTTACAGTGGCCATGCCACCAAACGCAATATACAGATTCAATGCAGTCCCCATCAAAACACCAATGAAATTCTTCACAGAACTAGGAAAAACAGTCCTAAAATTCATTTGAATACTAAAAACCAACTGGGCTCAGTGGTGCATGCCTGAATCCCAGCAGCTAAGGAGGCTGAGGCGGGAGGATCATGAGTTCAAAGCCATGATCTGCAACTTAGCAAGGCCCTAACAACTCAGAAAGACCCTGTCTCTAAAATAAAATATAAAAAAGGGCTGGAGCTATGGATTGGTGGTTAAGGACCCCTGGGTTCAATCCTGGAATAATAATAATAATAATAATAATAATAATAATAATCGCAGAATAGCCAAAGCAATTGTAAGCCAAAAGAGCAATGCTGGAGGCATCCCAATACCTGATTTCAAATTATACTCCAGAATTATAGTAACAAAAATTGCATGGTACTGGCATAAAAAGATACACCGACAAAAGGTATAGAACAGAAGACAGACAAACTCACACATCTACAGTCATCTGATCCTTGACAAAGGTGCCAAAAACATACATTGGAGACAAATGGTGCTGGGACAACTTGTTATGCACATGTAGAAGAATGAGACTCGCCCTTTATTGCTCATGCTACACAAAGATCAATTCACAATGGTCCAAAGACCTCAGAATTAGACCAGAATCTATGCAACTTGCAGAAGAAAACAGAAGATCAACAATCCTTTATGTAGACACAGGCAACGTCGCTCTCAATAGGATGCTAAAGCTCAGGAAGTAATGTCAGCAGTTAATAAATGAGTGACATAAAATGAAAAAGCTTCTGCACAACAAAGGAAAGAAGAATATAAAATGAGAACCTCCAGAATGGGAGAAGATCTTTGCTAGCTACTCTCCTGACAGAGAATTAATATCTAGTATATATATAGAATTCAAAAAACTTAACACCTAAAACCACATAGCCTGATTAATAAGTGAGCAAATGAACTAAACAGATATTTCTCAAAAGAAGAAATACAAATGGCTAACAAATACATGAAAAAATGTTCAACATCATTAGCATTTAGGGAAATGCAAATAAAAACTACACTGAGATTTCATCTCACACCAGTGAGAATGGCAGTCATCAGAATACCAACAATAATAAATGCTGGAGGGATGTGGAGGAAAAAGAACACTCTTACACTGTGGGAGGGATTGTAAGTTAGTACAACCACTATGAATCAGTATAGTCTCCCCAAAAGACTATGCTTATGACCCAGCTCTATTACTCCTCAGTATTTGTCCTAAAGAATTAAAGTCATCTAACTACTGTGATACATGCATACCCATGTTTATAGCAGCATAATTTACAATAGCCAAACTATGAAACCAGCCCAAGTGTCTGTCAATGGATGAACAGAAAAAGAAAGTGTGCTATATGTACCTAATGGAATTATATTCAGCCATAAAGAAGAATGAAATTATATCAATTGCAGGAAAATGAATGGAACTTGAGAACATTGTGTAAAGTGAAATAAGCCAAACTCAGAAAGTCAAGGGGCATATGTTTTCCTCATATGTGGAAGCCAAAGTGGCAAAAAGAAAGGAAAGGAAAGGTGAGGATAACTCATGAAAATAAGTAGAGGAAAGACACCAGTGGGAGGGAGGGCGGGTTGGAGGGGAGAGACACTGGGGAATGATACTGGCTAAATTATATTGTTACATTGTGTGCATGTATTAATATGTGACCACAAATTCCATCATTATGTGCAACTGTATCTCCCCAACAAAAATTACAGGAAAAAAAATTCGAAGCAGTACACTATACCTAAAGGAAAACTCTATAGCATAAAAATGTCCATAAATTCTTCATAAGTGCATCTATGAATTTAATTCAGAGTCTGCACTTTCAAAGCCTCTGGAATATGTTTTAAACTGGAGAGGTTTGAATCCCCTGCCGGTGAAACCAGCTCCTTATGAGGGAAATCACTGACCACACGACACAGCCACTGGAGAGCACCCCCAGGCTCTCTCCACCTCCTCA
Source organism: Urocitellus parryii (assembly GCF_045843805.1). Lineage (NCBI taxonomy): Eukaryota > Metazoa > Chordata > Mammalia > Rodentia > Sciuridae > Urocitellus > Urocitellus parryii. Next base: position 5,968,238 of record NC_135533.1, read on the forward strand.
GCCCCAGAGATGCCCGCCTGAACCCCTCCTCCCCAGCTGACCCCACAGCTTCCCGCTAGCTCAGGGAGGACAATTAGGCACTTTCTGGGTGTCTCAGGCTGAGTGCAGCAGGGGGCAGATTCTGCAATGATATACAAGTATAAAATCGCAAGGATCACTGAAGGAAGTGAAGGAAGCAGGGGGCACCAGGCTGTGATGATTCACAGGCCCCTGAACCAGCTCACTAAGACCCAGGAGCCAAGGTGGCCCTTGGAGAATCCCACACCAGGGCCAGGGCAGGCCTCTGTACCTCTATACTGACCAGACATGGGATTTGAGCTGTCCTGAGTATCGGCATGACCTTGGATGAGGCGACCCTGTCCATCTGAAGGCAACCTTCAGGGATGGCTAAGGGAGGGGGCAGGGTCAGCTGAATGCTGTTGGCCATCAGCACTCCCGCCAGCCTAGGAACTGGGGCTTAGGTTCTGAAATGGATCTCAGGATTATTCATGTTGTATTCAGTTTATTCTGTTTGAATCAGGATGCAGCGAAACTCCAATAAGATGGTCCCACGTCATGAGAGGCATTTTTCCCCCCAAACTTTGAGTTGGTCATTACCCCAGGAATCCCTGACTTCTTCTGTAGGGAAGCAGTGCTGATGACCACACTGAGCACAGGAGCTAGTTAGGCAACTGGGTGTGGCTTGCTTTGCCCTCGGCCTTTTCAGCGTGTGTGTGTGTGTGTGTGTGTGTGTGTGTGTGTGTGTGTATCCAACACAGACACCACATGATGCTTTGAGGATAGCGAGACCAATATCATTGCCAACATTATGACAATGAAGAATTTAAAGGCATTTTTTAGTTCTTTTTGATCTCTGGGTATTGTGCTACAGATGGTCAGTGAAATGAGTGTGTTTAAATACACATGGGTACACAGTTATGGCCACTTGTCTCTTTTTATTTTTTATTTTGGAGAATTAATTTCAATATAGTTTTCCATGAAATCATATACAACATTTGTATTGTTCTAAAATCAAATCTACAAAAGTCAGTTGGGAGAAGTTTGGCCTCTGTCCTTGTGATTGTCACCTCGTCCCCTTCCTCCAGACACAGTAAGAGCTTTTCTTGTACCCCTTATTAGCTGGGTGGTGGCATTCGAGGCACGACTTTATTTGCCTCACAGGCTTTGCTCCACAATGTAACCTGGAGATGTTCCAGCCGTGTGCAGCATTGCTCCTGGTGAGCCTGTGATCAGCTCGCACGACTCAGGAGCCTGTGATGAGCTTATTCTACCCACCTTTGAGGATGGTGATTAGGATCCTCCTCTCCTTTGGCTTTTATAAATAACAGCCTTGGAAATAGACTTTTACACTCTATTTTTATATTTTTGTCAGTGTCTTTGGGCCCCCTCCCCTCCCATCATGCCCCTCTACCTTATCCAAAGTAAATCTATTCTTCCCTAGCACCCCCACACCTTATTGAGAATTAGTAACTACATATTAGAGAAAACATTCAGCTTTTGGTTTGGGGGAATTGGCTGTTTCACTTAGCATGATATTCTCCAGCTCCATCCATTTATTGGCAAATGCCATAATTTCATTCATACTTCATTCCTTTTAAAGAAAAAAATATTGAAATGTAAGGCTGTGAAAGATTTATTTTAATGGGGCTGGGGATGTGCTCGCCTGGCATGCCTGCGGCCCGGGTTCAATCCTCAGCACCACAAACAAAGATGATGTGTCCAACAAAAACTGAAAAATAAACATTGAAATTCTCCCTCTCTCTCTCTCCCTCTCTCTCTCTCTCTCTAAAAAAAAAAAAAAAAAAAAAAAAAAAAAAAAAAAAAAAAAAAAAAAAAAAAAACTGTGTTTTGTCTTTTTTTTTTTTTTGTATAGTCAATGCAGCATAACATGTCTTTTTAAACAGTCCAGTCTTAATAGCCACTAACCTGGACTGGTATAGTCTGAAGGTTAAAACTGGCATGGAAACTTAAAGCAGGCTCATATTGGGGCCCAGCACAAATTGGCTACATATGAGGTTTGTAGGTTTTCATCTTCAGTTGTCTCAGATGTAGCTTATATAAAATTATTTTATTAAACGAATACAATTCTAATTGCAAAGAAACAAAAGCAAAACCAAAAACAAGCTACAATCATCTTATTGACATTCTGAGTGCTTCTAAGTAAATGTGATTTTTAATTAAAAAATAGAAGGCAAAAAAAGAAGAAAACTACAGATGAATCTCATGTATGATACCAGTGCCAAGTTTGATATAAAATTATATCAAAGTGGATCCTACAACTTTTTTAAAAATGATACATCATGACCAAATGGGATTTATTTTAGAAAACTAGAGTAAGGTAGGAGGTTCACCAAGAGAAAAATTATTAATATAATCCACCAACAACTGCCCAGGTGAGGAACATTCTATAAAATATGAAATGAAACATGTTTTTCCATCTATTTCCTCCTCCTCCTCCCTCTCTCTGTCTCTTTGTCTCTCTCTTTCTTTCATCTACTAAGCACCAAAGCCAGCAACTTATGTAATGGGGAAACAGTTTTCTACTAAAATCCTAATATCTCCACCTCACTTACTAAGGGCATTTGAGAAATTTGTCAATGCAGGTAACAACAACAACAAAAAGAATTTAGAAGCAAAGACATAATGTGTTTTCAAAAGCTGTAGAACAAACTGTACAAATATTGTGCTCTGTTTGGCAAATTTGTTTCTCATGTGTATATGGGTTAATAATATGTATAAGAATTGAACAAATGTGTAAATATATCACAAATAACACTGGACAAACAAGTTACACATGAGGAAATAGGGAAGGTAGAATAAATCCTGAGTGTGGATTGGTGGAGATATCAAGGAGATTCAACATTTTTTATTTTTTAAAAAAGGTAGGTAGGTATCTTCTTAGAGTGAGAGAGTGTGGGGAGCGGTGAATGAATCATTGCTTTGAACTCTCCTGGACAGTGGAGACACCTCCCTTGGAAATTTCTGATGTGAAGGTGCCAAGAAAACTGCCCATGATCTGAGGATCATTCTGGGGAGGGGAACACTGGAAGTGGGTGAAGGGCCACAGCAAGCACTGTCCTTGGAGAAAATAAACTTGTTTCCAAAATTGCCGCCCACAGTGTTACCAAGACCTGCCGGAAGCATCCAGGCAATGGAAGGGGAGATTGCTTTCCATGCCGACACCCCAAGGCGGGAGCCTGGACACCACCTGCAGGAGGTCAGTTGGCGTGTCCTCCACTCCTGCCCAGGGCCCCACCCCATGGTCCTGATTCTGCAACTGGGCCTGCAGAGCTGACCTGCTGCCACTGTCAACCCAAGGCCAGCCACAGGCATCAGTGGCCCTCGGATCTGAAGCATTAAGGGGATGTCTGTGTCAAAAAATTTTATTGTTTTCAAGGATCACATTTTGCTCTGACATCCAGTTTTATTTCTCTGTAGAGCCCCAATTTGGTGGTTAGGTAAACTGATAAATTATAAGATTTTGCCATAAGATACAGAGACTGGTTTTCCTTTGGGGCCCGCAAGTCCCAGAGCAATGTCATGGGAAGAGATGCCCGGATATTGAGAAGGGACAAGAGTGTGAGAGTGAGCACCTCAGATTGAGGGGAGGCAAGGTGAGCGATAGTAACAACGCCCCCCAACTCAATAGGAACCAGTCATGCAAAAAGAAATGTTATTATTTCCTAGAAATAATACCCCCAACTCGCTCAGTGTTGCCAGGCCACATAAAAACACAGTCACTCCAGGGACTAGTCTTCGGAAAGTATTGATAAGCTGGAGCATCCCAGGGGGTGAAGCAAAGAAGGCTGAGGCCCATGTGAGATTATTATACAGACAACAGTGAACAAACTCAAGGGCTGCAGGGAGAAGATGCTGAGTGAAGAAATCTGCTACCCAATGAAATGCAAAGCAGAAAACCAACACCTGCTCCATGGTGCAGGATGCTGACTTCCTCACCACATAAGGAAATCCATGTAGGGCCCCCAGAAACAGCCACTGGGAACCAACAGAAGAGCCTTATAAAGCCTGGTACTTTTTTACGGGGGGAGAGAATGAAACTATTGTATTTATTGTAAAACCAAACCACTAGGAAAATCTATCATGTCCTTGACAGTGCACACAGACAGACTACATCATCATTTCAAGTAATAAACTGATTAAAAGACAAGGAGCTCCTTATCCAGAAGATAAGGTACCAGGCTGGGGCAGGAACATTGCAGGGTGCAAAGGCCCCAGGCAAAAATGGTGTTTGATAAAGGGTTCTGTGTGGGGTGCCCTTCATTTGCTCTCAGAGGGAGGGTAGTGTTGGAGCTTGTCCTAGCCCAAGCTGTTTACTTTGTAACCTTCCTGTTGCCCAGATATTATCTTAATAAGGCTCTGTTCATTCAGGGAACTAAGTTACCAATGCTGGATTTAGGCTTCTGTTCCATTCTGTTCTATGAAAACAAGTTTGTTTTTTTTCTCTTCCAAGGACAGTACTTTACAACTCTCTTAGCAAGTGAACTGTCACTATTTTACTGTTTATTTCCAGATACTGGTATATGTATCACAATCGAAATTCCTTTCTCTTCAAAGGAGAAGGATTATCCTGTCACTTTGCTGCAGAAAGCCTCGGGGCTCATATGCTGCTGGAGGAAGCCCTGCTTTCCATACTTAATGTGACATTGCCTCTCATGTTTTTGCAGTGATCTCCCAGCTGAGAGATGCAATAAGAATTTCAAGAAATCCATATCTTTTTTTTCAGTTTTTTTTACCTGTAGATGGACACAATATCTTTATTTTTATTTATTGATTTTTATGTGGTGCTGAGGATCGAACCCAGTGCCTCATGCATGCGAAGAAAGCACTCTAACACTGAGCTACAACCCAGCCCCTAGAAATCCATATCTTGATGGCCATAAAGAATATACACAAGGAAGCTTTCCAAGTTCTTATTCAAAGTACTCCCCTCTCAAATTCACTTCTTCAATCCACTTCATGCCTTGTATATAAAAAACAAAACAAAGACCTGGAAACCTTTCCCCCTTCAGGATTAGTGATCTCCTGGATGTTGTTTACAGTCTATGGAAGATGGTATGATGATACCTTGGGTATACAGGAGGTTGGCAACAAGCAGAAACTCCTCTCCTCCAACTCCACAGGACCCTGGCAGGCTGGAAGAGCCCGCCATCCTGGAAGAGCCCGCCATCCTGTAGGTGCCTATGTTGTACGAATTGGTACCTTGGAGAGCTCTGGCTTGGTACAAGGGAGTTCCCTACTGACAGGACAACCACTGGCCAAGTGAAATTTAGGCTCTAAAAGGCTCTGCTGTTCTTTACTCAAATTTTAGCACTATTTTTTTTTATTTCACTTTCTTGGATCAAAACATAAAGGAACCAGTGTCCAGAGTAATATGTGCCTTAAACTTGCTGCCATCCTTGGCTTCTTCATTCATAAACTTTGCTTCAAAGACTAAAATTCCCATTCCTCTTTTAAAATAGATTCCTGCTCTCAGCCACTGGCCACTGGCAAGGACTTTTATTTCCCAATGGATGAGAGAGAGACTCTTTCATCTTCTTGGTGACAGTTGGGATGAGGTGCACGTGGTCATCCACACACTTGGTCATACAACTGTCCAGCAGCCACTTCACCTAAAGCTCGTTACTCCCAGTGTCTATTGAATCTTTGGCTGTGTCGTTGCGGTGCATGGTACAGGGGGTCAGGCGGTCCTGGAATTCTCGAGCTCAGTGGTCACCAGGGCCTGGGCTTGCGCCGGAGGTGCATGGCAGCGCTCAGTGCCCTGGTGCCATGCTGTGACGTAGCCTGCCTGTCCTCACAGCAGCAGGAACGTGAGGCCCTGCCTCTCGCGGATGTTCTCCATCTCCACACTCTTCACCACAGAGTCCGCTGCCTCCTGCACCTGGAGCTGCTGGACCTCTGCCCTGGCGACCCCGCGCTGCGCCGCTCCAGAACCCGATGGACTCTGCGCACGCTCCCAGCTGGATGCTTTTAACTGTGAAGCTCGCTGCTTTCAACCAAGGATAGAGAGAGCAGGCAGCGAGGGCCCGTGTCCTCTCCTGCCTACGGGTTTATCATTCTCACTGCAGTCTAACAGCAGGCCAGGGGTCATATCAGGACAAAAAAGAGGGACCTCCATTCAGGATTCCAGAGCTACATTTTTAATTTGCCGCCTTCACCCCCCAGTATTTCCTCCAGGGATCCGCTCCTGCGTTCATGCCGAGGGTTTCATTGATTCTGACCCCAGACAGGCCTGGCTTGGCGCTCATGGGGCTGGGTACCGAGAGGCTAAGCTGGCAGGGCCCAGGAGAGGGCAGAAAGGAGGGGGCTGGGAGACAGTGCGCAGCGGCCTTGCCCTCCCCCAGCCCACTACTGGGGGCCTGAGGGTGAGCGGCGAGATGCTGAGTGGGGAAGAGGGCGCCCCGCAGCCCCCGGTTACCCGACGTGGAGGACACCTGTGGGCGGCTATGGATTCTGCTTTCTGGTCCCAGTGGCATTTCCTTAGAATAAACAGGAGTATGAAGAGCAGTTTTTGTTGAAAGGGTTAGTTTGACAGCAACAGTGAGGGAAACCATTTAGAATTAAGAGTGTATTTCTGAAGCCGAAGTCTTGCTTGTCCCTTTCTCCATCCACCTGCCACCTCTGCAACAACCTCGGGGCTCTGGGAGCCAATCAGGAGCCAGGGATCCTTGATGTTGTGCTGTCTGGCTGCTCTAGCTAGTGAAATGCAGGCTGCCTGGAAGCTGGGCTAAACTCCTAGCGGTGTCCACCAGGGGCTGCAAACTCAGAGCCTCTCATAGAAGTCCTACCCCAGTTCTCCACAGGCCACATCCGTGGTCAGCGCGGGGCCAAGCAGCATGCTCTGCTCCCCTGGCCCTTCGGCACCCTGCCCTCCACTCACACCCCAGAAGCCTACTGTGCTATTATTTCCTGGCTGAAGGTGTCACATGAATTTGTTTGCAGTTCTTAATGTGGTCTTCCATGTGTGGTCAACGTTTTTATTTTTAGAATAACTGGAATTTTTTGCTTTGAAACTGATAGCATCATAAGATTCAACAGGTGAAAATATTTGTCTGAGTGTGAGCAACTTAGTAACAAATATTTTAAATATCCATTTATGCTTCCATTTTGGATAAAATCAAATCTCTAATAAAAAATATGGAGGACTCTCCCTCATCTCCACACCTCTGTGTTCCTTTCTAAAATTAAAGGTAGCTCTGGTGGCTTCATACTTCAACCTCAAAGCCCACCCCCGGGCACATCTGGTGAGAGTGCCCTTGGCCTATGTGGAATAGGAAGCTTCCATCTCTAAGGACCTGGGATTGCCCTGGTCTCTCTGCCCAGTCCAGCCTTATTTCCCGCCTCCAGGTCACTTATCAGCCCCTTAACTGCTCCTTGCCATGCCATGAAACATGGCCACAGGTGCCAGGATTAGGATGTGGTCACCAGGACAAGTCTTAAGAACTATCAGAATCATGGGGTTTCCAGAGGTGTTCTCGCCTTCAGAGCAGAACCCCCTAATGTCTACCTTAGAGATGCTGAGAAGTGTGGGGTCCTGACTTGGAAGGAGGGAGGGTCATGGGATCCACTTTCAGCCACCAGCCCCCACAAACCCCCTTGTGGCCTCCTCAGCTCCAGCCTCTCTGGGCTCAGGTTGATGAGGAGGCTCTGCCCCATGCATCCTCGCGTCTCTCTGTCTTTCAGAAATTTGGGTGAATCCCTTGTCATTGATGCCTGGTTTTCATTGTCTCTGTGTTGTAAGAGCTTCTGCCTCACTACTATTAACTGAGTCCTGCTTCTGGAAGCAGAGGAGCTGACCCTGCTCTCCCCAACCTCCACTTAACTGAAGAAATGATTAATACCTACAAACAGGGCCATACCTCTCTGTCTATATTCACACACAATCGTTGCGGATGTCCCCAATTTTGAAATAATTTTTCTTATGAATTTCTAGTTGGAATTGCTTCAAAATAAACAGTTAACCTAAAAAATGAAAATGACAGCAGTTTAGGCTCTCAGAGCTCAGCTCAGGGGCCAGGTAGAGACAGAAGAACATGCTGCACTGTGTGGTCCTTGCTTGCCCCCAGGGAGCCAGGGTGCTCCTGCTGCTCCCTCCTGATCCAGACCCTGCTGGGACTTTGCAGACACCCAGGAGAAGACCCTCGCTGCACCCCAGGCCAGCACCAGCCTGAGGTGGGGTCTGCAGAGCCTGACCCCAGCCCAGTGAACTGTCTCTCCACAGTAAGCTCCCTCTCTGTCCGAGCCTGCCCCCTGACCCATCCTGAGCACCATCCCAAGAACAGAGGAGGGGAGAGTGGCCCCACTTTAACTCTGTCCTGTGGGTGCCATAATATTCTGTGACTAGCTAGACTACAGATGAAGGAGGCAAGGCAGGCAGTGGCTGTGGCAGAGATGACAGGAAGTGTGGCCTCTCACACAAGTAAGTTGACAAGAAACAAGTTCTGTTTCATGGTTTGAGACGGTTGTGGGAGACGGGCTGATATCACCTGTAGACCACAGACTTCCTGGGACGTGTTGAGACGCCCATGAACAAAACCCACATAACGTGTAACAAATGGGTAAATAGAAGGTGTGAAAGTACAAGAGGAAAATGGCGGAACCTTTGCAGCCTCAGGAGGAAGCCTGTGGTGTGGGTGCTGCAGTTGCTGCACTGCTTCTCGTCCTGTCCCACCTCTGCTCCCTCCATGGTATCCAGGGCTAGGTACGAAGCCAGGGGCTGTGAGAGGACATGGTGTGGTCTGGGTGGGGTACAAAGATACTTGGCCCACCAGGAGGAAGGAGCTGAAGACCCATGTCTTCCAGCTCAACCTGCCTCCTTGGGTATTTTATGCTAAGTGGGGGCAGGGGGCTGGGGAGGGGGTAGGGACAAAGCTGACTTACTGACCTGCCATTGCCTCCAAATCAGCATTTCTGTGATGACTCCTCGGGGTCAAACCCCCAGGACTACAGAGCTGTTTCTAACACTGCTCTCTCAACAATGTTCTTGTCTCTCCCTGGCCTGGTCACTACCCTGGTCTCCATTGTGATCACCAGTTCTTGAGAGAAGGCCTGAGGAGCTGTGTTACACCAGCTCTCTGAGCATTGGGTCAGGATGATGGGTTGGTGGGCCCACTGTGTCATGGGTGAGCAGGAGTTTCATGCACATCTGGGATGGCCAAAAATACTGGAAGACTTCAGATGTTGAAAGAGGAAGAGACCTTAGCTCAAATACCATAATCCTCACTTTAACCATAAAACAAGTGAAGCTCAGAGGCTGTACATGCCTTGTCCAAGGACATAATGTGAGGGCAGAATCAAGCCCACAACCTGCGTCTTCTTCTCTGCACTAAAGGCAAACAAAGTGCTGAGGTGCTGATGTGGGAAGTCAGAGCTGATGGGCCCACAGTGGAAAAAGAGCCACTGTGCTAATGGATGGGTCTCAACAACAGGAACCCAGTCATAATCACCACACACCCAGAGTCGATAAGGACTAATGCATTAGTAAGAAGGAGAGGAGATGACAATGTTAGAGGAAAGTCCCCACTTGTGTTAATGCAGTAGAATGAAGACTTTTGGAGTTGATACCTTCAATTATCATCAGTATTATCCTCTTGGTAGAAGTTCAAATCCCCATCACAGTGTGGAAATGGCTCAAGGCCAGTGGGTCATGCTTGCAGGTGAGGGGGCCTTTCACCAACCTCCGCCTGCACCTGTAATCTCCATCTCTCCAAAAATGAGAGAATCCTTACTATTCTTCAGATTAAATGAACTCCTAAAGCAAAGTCCTTATACAGGTGCTAAACTCAGTAAGAACAAGACTTGTAAGTAGGAGAAGCTGGGAATAAGCTTGGTATCTAGTCACCATGCTCTGTTTGTGTGTGCGTGAGTATATGTGTGCATATATATATGCCCGAGTGTGTGTGTGCATGTGTATGTTCCTTGAATGAGGGGTGATTGGTCTCTAAGGAGCAGCTGGGCAGGATCCCAAGTGGCCTTTCAAGAAAGCTAGGTCTCTGTTCTACTGTGTGACCTTCATGACCCATCAGTTCTGGGTGGAGGGGTCAGATTGAGGGAAGGGTGTTCTAGTGGGGTTGGATATTTCAGATTCCCTAATTTATTTGATAGGGTAAGGAGCTGGGATCAGGGCTGTTAACCAGACATCATAAAAGAAAGAGAGGAAAAAGACAAAGAAATTGAAGCAGGATAGAGATGAACAGATAAGTGGTGGGAAAGTAAAATACAGGGTTTTCGGGGAAAGAAAGAGGTAGGAAAAAGGAAAGAAAAGGGAGAGTTTCTACAGATAGACAGTAACTTTCCTCTTGTCCCAGTTTTACTCCTTTACTTTCATCCACTAAGATGATATAGCTCCTACTTGTCTCATGGCTGGTCTATGAAGTTTGCCTGTTAATTTTTCCTTCTAGGCAATGCTTACTTCTAACTCAAGTCATCCTTCATGCGTTTCCTTCCAGTTGCCAGTTCCTCCTATTAGACAACTCTCCAAGGTCTTCACATATGTAAGGGCTGACATTCTTTAGTGGAAACAGGTCCAGGGAAACCTCCCCAGCAACGTGCGATCATTGGTTGATCCCCCTCTGCCTGTCAATCAGATGATGCTTCTTGGACTCATGTCTCATATGTGTTGGTTTTGTCTTCACAGAAACACATGAAGACAACTGAGGATAAGAAACCAGAATGGTTTCCTCTTTTACCTCCTTACAGTGTCCTCTGCTACATGACAGTCACTTCAGAGAATTTCAACTCTACTTGAACTTCACAGAAATGGCCTTTCCATCTTAGTAATTCCCAGAGGCACAGGAAGCAGTAATATGAGCTCCTTGGCAGAGTGGCTGTGCAGCAGAACAAGCTGTCCCATATGTGGGCTGTGGGTCAGTAGCAGCAGCATGAGCTGAGAACTTGGTAAAAAGCTGAGGCTCTGCTCCAAACCTACTGACAGAAACTCTGAGAATAGAGTCCACCAATCTGTCTTCCAATAAATCCTCTGGTGAGTCTGATGCATGTTAAGGTGTGAAAAGCCCTGGGGATAAAACTTGTTTGTTTTTGCCAAAAACAAGAGACTGAAGTTTTAGTTTAAACGACGCATGAACAAGGGGACAGATATTCCCAAGAAGGGGAATCCCAGTCAAACATGGGTCCAGCTGCTTCCACACATATGCATGGGTGCACCTCCCACCACTATCCCACAGTTAAGTCCTAGGAGAGTCTAATCCTCAATATGACCAGGTTCAGGGTCTTAGGAATAAAGGTCGAGGGCCAATAAGAAACATGGGAGTGGTGAAACAGAAGAAAAATGTTTTAATTGCAATAAAGACTTTCATTCAAAACCCAATCAGGATCCTATAAGGGATAAAAGGTACAAAATAACAGGAAGACCACAGGAATAAAACCCAAATGAATCACTGAGGCATCCGGTTTCTATTCACAAAGAAAAAGCTCTAGATTAGTCTTTTAATTTTTTTGGAAAATTCCCAACATTCCAGAACTAAACTGAAATGAATGAATAGTGTACTTTTACATATTAAGTGACAAACAGAAAAATTCATGAGACATAAAAAATGTGGAGAAGCTTATAAAACTAATATGGAGCTCAGCCTTAACACTTGAACAAAGAAATAAATTAAAACACTTTCATTGAAAAATCATGAGTGGATGAAAAAAGTGTGTAGAAACTGAAAATTTGCATAATATTTAAACCCTGGAATCACTGACTACTCAGAAACTACACAGATGAATCGTGTGTGGTGGTGAACAGCAGAGAGGGATTAGGATGAATCTGCCCTGCTCTAGTGGCTCCCCATGCCACTGTCTCCAAGGAAACATGGCATTGATTAGATACTGAGCCAGGCTAGGGCTGGCAGCAGATCCAGCAACCTGCCTATCAGTAGATCCTTCCACTGGGCTGGCACTGTTGATCTGTACCCCAGACATCGGACGGATTTCATTGATTTTTGGCAGTTTGATACCTGATTATGCAGCCAATCAAGTTGGAATGATGAATTCATGAGAAATAGTCTGAGCAGATACATCCCAACCTGCCCAAAGTTCTTACCACTGGACTGGATTCATTGCCCCTGAACACAGTATTAACGTGTCATAGGACAATGAGACTGTGCATTGCCAGTTGGTGCAGCTTGGTCCAGTCTGGCTATGGAGTGGCAGACTGTCTTTGAATGGTATAGGCCTCTAGGGGTGTCCCTCCAGGTCAGGATTGAAGCACAGGGACAGGGTAGTGTGGAGAAAGCTCACAGTGTCCCTGCCTATGCAGTACCTGCCCTGGCTGTCTGCAAAGATGACTGAAGAACCTGACAGCTTGGGCAGGTACGGGATGGTCACGCCCTTCGGGGGGACTCCAAGATGACCACACAGGCTGACTGACACACTCAGTGATGGATTGCTGAAGGCCAGCAGTAGTGACGGCCTGCTCAGTTGATGGGGAGCATACCCCTGCCACCTGAACTTGAGCCCTGGACTCCCTCTCATTTCCTTGATCTTGCAACCGCCTTTTCCAATGAGAGAGCCACAATGACTAGCAGAGGCCACCAGCCTCAGAGTGACCCAAGTCTACTGTGCTATTGGTCATAGAGCTGCTGATGTCCTCTACCAATTTGTCCATAATCGTCACAAAGGTTTTGAAGATGGCAATAGTGGGTTCGGACCAAGTGATCATTCTCACAACAATTCTCTTCTGAGATGTTGACACGTCAACCACTCTCCCCGTGCATCTTCTTAACTCATTCTCCTTTCTTTCCAACAATACTGCCAACTTCCTTTCCACACATAAGTAGTCGAATGGTGACAGTGACATTTATTTACCTTCAGTCACACCTGTGTCCATGTCAAGCAGGGTTATGGGGAGCAGGACTTTGAGTGGTCAAGTCTTTGGTCACTGTTGTGGGTGGAAATCAAAATCTGCAGGGGTGAGGCAACTGAGGGGGAGAAGAGGGGGGAGGGGAAGGATGGGAGTCAGGAAAGGAACAATGGGGCAGGCAGAAGGTGAGAGGGGCCTTTGGGCAGGTGGAAGAAGAGGGGTTGGAGGAGAAGGAGGAGGAGGAAGGGGAAAGAGCCCTGGGGCTCACTGCAACTGCTTTAGCTGCTGGCTCTGCTGGTCTGGGCTGCAGCTCTTTTATTTTGGCTCCTGTTCCAGAGCTTTCAGTCCATTGTCAGCCCATGGCCCTGTGGCTTTGGGCTGTGATGGCACATACACGGTGGCAGGAACACATGGCAGAGAAGGCCTGTTCACCTCTGGTGGCCAGGAAGCAGAGAGAGAAACATCTCCTCATGCTCCCCACGACCTAACTTCTTCCTTCCAGTAGGCCCACCACCTCCCAGCAGCACTGGGGACCAGACCTTCAACACACAAGTCTCTGGGGGACACTTTTCCAAACTATAGTATTCTTCCTCTGACCCTGAAAAATCTCATGCCCATTACATAATGCAAAATGCATTTAATCCATCTCCAAGAATTCCCAAAGTCTTCATAATTCTAGCATTGCTCACACCTCCAATTTTAAGGTCTCCTCTGAGACCCAAGGCATACTCAGTTATAAGTCCCTCTAAAAACCAAAAGAACAAATTAAATATTTCCAAGATATATTTGCACAGGAAAAAAAGTCCCCTCCCAAAAGAGAGAAAAAGGAAAATAATGCGTAATAGATCAAAACAAGACCAAAACCCAGCAGGGCAAATATTAACTCCTATGGCTTCATGTCTGGCACCCGGGGAACACAGTGCTGTGACATCTACTTCCACAGGCTTGGGCAGCCCCACCCCACTAGCCTGACTGCCTGAAGCTCATATGGCCACTCTCTTGGGCTGGCTCTGCTGGCTGCCTGCAGCTTCCCTTGGCAGATCTTCCACATTCCTAACATCTCTAACCTCCTGCGGCCTCCACTGTAGCTTCAGTTTTACACATCACCCTGTCTACGGGATTCTGACCCTAACATATATTACTGCCCTCTAGGCTTTCCTTTAATCTTGGAGGCAGTCTCTACGACCCCATAACTCTTGATTCTGTATGCCTGCAAAACCAGCATCACATAGACAATGCTTAGTTTTGTCACCTGTGTGAACTGTCCCTGGATCTGCTCTCACTATGGCTGTAGTGGCTTTTCTCAGCCCTGATGGCTGAGCATGGAGAAATAAACCTGGGGAAACAATGACCTAGGCAGCCCTGTGCGAGCAGGCTTCCCTGGCACTCTCTTCTCACATCAAGTCTTTGAAATAATGTACACGTTTACATCCTTGGCCCTGTGATGGGGGGGGGTCTTGCTGATTCCTGAGATGCCCTCAAGATATATTTCCGATTGTCCTGGTGCAAAGTCATTGGCTTTATATTCTTTCTCCTGCCTCTGGTTTATTTGTACAGATATTACAGGATGACATCAGCCCCTGCAGATAGGGGGCTGGGGGTCACATCAGTCCTTCTGCCCTCTCATTCACAGACAGAGGCCTTTACTATGGAGACTTTACGGGGATCTGGGCACCTTTGGGAACCTAGGTACCTTTGGGAACCTGAGCTGGAGCCTAGGCCTTGATCCTTGAGTGGCAGAGCTTGCAGCCCTTAGTACTGTGGGCACAAGCATGCTTCCTGAGCTTGGGGTGGGCAGTGCATGCCAGTTTCTTGAATTACTTATATATTACGGATATTAATACTTTATCAGATGCTCTTTTTTTTAAGTATTTGCTGTAGCACCTGAAGTATTTATCTTTCACTTATTACTCTCTCCCTAGAATATAAAGCACACCACTTCAAATGAAATAGAATCTGATATCAGTGTGCTTCCGATGAACTCCTACCCTTCTCATTTCATACTGACATTTTCACTTCTTCCCTTATCTTACACATCTTGCCTGTTTTCTGGGTGGTTTCGCATGGGGCAAGGAGGGTGTGACTCTGCTCCTTGTTTTGCCATTTTGATTTCACAAGGAAGCTTTCTGGCATTTATTTTTTAATTTTAATTTTCTGTTTGTTGTTTGTTGTCAGACTATAGAAGTGCCATAGCTTTTGAAAATGTTGATTTTCGTATTGAGACCCATTGCTCTACTTTTACTTCTGATAATCTGTCTGAAAATTATTTTTCTTTCTTATCAATGCTCAAACCTGTATTTTTTATTTGTTTTCCTTACCTTGCTAGTTAGGAGCTCACTAAATACTAAATAGAAGTAAGTCTCCTTTTTGCCCAATATTAATAGAAATACCTGAGGGGGGTTTTTTGTTTTGTTTTGTTTTTCAAGAAAAACTCTCTTCATTTGTCTACTTTTACATGCTTTCAGTATCTTTATATAGATATAATTTTTTCCAAGTTTTTATAATTCTCCCACAGGAAAGTTTATGTAATCAGTTCACTTCTCACCATGATTTTAAAGATTTTTAGTCATTATAATTTGATGTACAAAAATTTCATGACTTTTTTCAAATATACCGTTTTAGTCAGCCTTTTCACTGCTGTGACTAAAAGACCCAACCAGAACAGCTGTAGAGGAGGAAAAGTTTACGTGGGGGTCACAGTTTCAGAGGTCTCAATCCCTAGGCAGCAGGCTCTGTTCCTAGGGGCTCAAGGTGAGGCAGAACATCATGTGGAAGACAGTGGTGGAGGGAAGTGGCTCTCATGATAATAAGGAAGCAGAGAGAGAGAGACTCCACTTGTCAGATACAAAATATATACCCCTGTCGAGAGCCATCCGTGTGTGGACCACATCGGCGTCACAGTCACAGCCTAATGAATAGGAGAATCTGGTGTCTGGGAAGTTCCCATGGACATTTCCTCTGGTGGACTGCCCAGAGACATTGTGAACCCTATTCAGGCTCTGTCCCAGGTCCCACACAGCCCCTCTGAGAAGGGTGTGACCTGCCAAGATGCCAGTCAGCCTGCTGACTGCAAGACACCATGAAGCAAGATTCCACCCCTGAAACCTTATTCCTGCCTTTGATGTACCCCCTAAATAAACCACAGGAGCCAGTTTCTAGTTGTTCAGCTCCAGCTTCTGTGTGGAATTACAAGTGATTCCAGGAAGAGGAAACAGAATATGCAATGTGATGGCAGGGAGCTCACAGGTAACCAAAGGAGGTCCAGGATGGCTGGATCCTGAAGGAAGTCAAGGATGGCTAGCTGCTAAATTGGACTTCTGGACAAGTCAGAATGTACAGAAGTAATGTTGCAGATATAGGTAGATGATTTGTACAGGGACTTATTTTTATGTTTGGATCCTGAAATTTTTCTTATTGAAAATGGAAAATTGCTGCAGGGTTGGACTGAGCTATTTCATGGTCAGGTGCCGCAGTTTGGCTGGGCACAAAATCACCAGCCACTCAAGCAGGAACAAACTTTATTTCCGAAACTCCCGCCAATGCCATGCACTCTCCTGGGAAATATTCCGAACCACACACGCAGCATTCTCCCAGGCCACAGTACACCAACAGACAAATCCCTCCTCCGGAAATCCCTCCTACCGCACCTCCCCAACCAATGGGAACTCTCAGGGAGTCCTGCTAGAGCTCCAAAGTAGCAGGCCAAGTTGGACAGCAGGGGTCTAATATCCATTTGAATGCAGATCTTAACATAATCATATCATCTCAATGGCTTGCTGGTGTCACCTTTCAACCAAAAATGCCATGCATCATTCCTACTTGGCTATGGCTCTCAGCAGTCAGAGATGGGTTATGAGTGTTATGTGAATTATGGATTAAAAAGCCTTCTCCCTCATGTGCTTTACATGAGGTGAATTCTGCTTGCTTTATTGGGGCCCTCTGCTTCCTCTGCCTCTCCATCCACCTCATCCTTTTAGTACATGCAAACAGAGCAATTGTGGTCAAACTGACCTAGAGAGGAGCCCTGGCTTGACCCTTTGAGGTGATTTCACTGGGTTCTCACCCACTCTCTTTGTTCTGCTCAGAACCTTGTGAAAACCTTTTTCCGGCCAGGGTTGTGGCTCAGTGGTAGAGTGCTTGCCTAGCATGCATGAGAAACTGGGTTCAATCCCTGGCACCACATAAAAATAAAAAAATAAAAAACACAAGGCATAAAATAAATTCTGGGTCTGTGATTAAAACAACAACAACAAAAAACAAACAAACAAACAAACAAACAAACAAACAAACAAAAAAACCATTTTCCCCTCCAACCACTCTACAAGAAAGTTTCTTTCATTTTAATTTTTATTCTCTCTGAGTTCAACTATGTCTTGAGAAGATCTTGGTTTGGGGTGTTTTGCCAAGTGTGGAAAATAACTGTTTTGAACTTAGAATGTAAAGGGAAACCTCAAGATCCAGGGCTGCTACTGAGGCAAGATCTGTCCTCGGGGAGAGCAGAGAACTGTCTTACCCTGTATGACCTGATGATGCTGAAATTCCTATCTGACAAAACGTGCCTGCTGCCCACTCATTCTGAAATATCAGTCCTCTCTCATGAGTAGACATTTTCCACCAGGATGGTAGCCAGGCAGAGGGAATGGCACACGTAGAAGAGGTCAAAGGAACTGAAAAAGACCAAAGTATCTGGGCAGAAGAGTTACCCATGCAAATCCTTAAATACTGGGTGTCCTCTGGGAAGCTTTCTGCTGCAATCTGCAGCCCATTCCTCTTGAATGGTCAGTATTTTGTAAAAGATATAAGCTCTGAAGTCCTAACACTACAGATCCTGGGCTAGATTAATGTCTATTCAAGGTCTAGGGATTGACTATATCATCCATTAAAATGAAAGAAATTGTGTCCCAAGTAGCTACCCAAAATACCCAGAAATAAGTTTAACTATAGAAGTGAAAGAATGTGAAAGGAAATGAAGGTCCCTCAAAAAATAGAAATGCCTAACATGTTCATGGATTGGAAGAATTAATATTGTGAAAGTGTCCATACCACCCAGATCCATATATTGATTCAATAAATTCCCCATCAAAGCATCAATTACATGCTTCACAGAACTAAAAAAAATCCTAAAATTCATATGGAAGCACAAAAGGCCCTGAATAATCAAAATAATCTTGAACAGAAAGAAGAAAGCTGAAGGTATCACAAAACCTAATTTTAAGACATACTATAAAATCATAGTAATCCAAACAGCATGGTATTTGCATAAAACAGGCACACAGTTTAGTGGAACAGTATAGAAACCCCATAAATAAACCCAGGAACCTATAGTCAACTGGTTTCCAACAAAGACATGAAAAACATACGTTTAGGAAAGTACAGCTTTCTTGGTAGGACAACATGGAGAAGATTGGAACTTGACCCCTATCTCTCACCCTGTACAAAAAATCAAATCAAAATGGATCAAAGACCTAAGGAATCAGTGGTTTTATACCTAATGGATGAAAGACCTGAAATTTCATAACTATTAGAAGAAAGCTTATGGGAAAAACTTGAAGACATTGGCACAGACTATGATTTTTTGGATATGACCCCTAAGCAAAGCAAACAAAAGCAAAACTTGACAAATGAGATAACATCCAACCAAAAAGCTCTGCACAGCAAATGACAGAATGAAGAGAAAGCCCACAGAATGGGAAAAAATATTTGCAAACGGTTCATCTGATAAAGTATTAATATCCGTAATATATAAGTAATTCAAGAAACTGGCATGCACTGCCCACCCCAAGCTCAGGAAGCATGCTTGTGCCCACACTACTAAGGGTTGCAAGCTCTGCCACTCAAGGATCAAGGCCTAGGCTCCAGCTCAGGTTCCCAAAGGTACCTAGGTTCCCAAAGGTGCCCAGATCCCCGTAAAGTCTCCATAGTAAAGGCCTCTGTCTGTGAATGAGAGGGCAGAAGGACTGATGTGACCCCCAGCCCCCTATCTGCAGGGGCTGATGTCATCCTGTAATATCTGTACAAATAAACCAGAGGCAGGAGAAAGAATATAAAGCCAATGACTTTGCACCAGGACAATCAGAAATATATCTTGAGGGCATCTCAGGAATCAGCAAGACCCCCCCATCACAGGGCCAAGGATGTAAACGTGTACATTATTTCAAAGACTTGATGTGAGAAGAGAGTGTCAGGGAACCCTGCTCGCACAGGGCTGCCTAGGTCATTGTTTCCCCAGGTTTATTTCTCCATGCTCAGCCATCAGGGCTGAGAAAAGCCACTACAGCCATAGTGAGAGCAGATCCAGGGACAGTTCACACAGGTGACAAAACTAAGCATTGTCTATGTGATGCTGGTTTTGCAGGCATACAGAATCAAGAGTTATGGGGTCGTAGAGACTGCCTCCAAGATTAAAGGAAAGCCTAGAGGGCAGTAATATATGTTAGGGTCAGAATCCCGTAGACAGGGTGATGTGTAAACCTGAAGCTACAGTGGAGGCCTCGGGAGGTTAGAGATGTTAGGAATGTGGAAGATCTGCCAAGGGAAGCTGCAGGCAGCCAGCAGAGGCAGCCCAAGAGAGTGGCCATATGAGCTTCAGGCAGTCAGGCTAGTGGGGTGGGGCTGCCGAAGCCCGTGGAAGTAGATGTCACAGCACTGTGTTCCCCGGGTGCCAGACATGAAGCCATAGGAGTTAATATTTGCCCTGCTGGGTTTTGGTCTTGTTTTGATCTATTACGCATTATTTTCCTTTTTCTCTCTTTTGGGAGGGGACTGTTTTTCCTGTGCAAATATATCTTGGAAATATTTAATTTGTTCTTTTGGTTTTTAGAGGGACTTATAACTGAGTATGCCTTGGGTCTCAGAGGAGACCTTAAAATTGGAGGTGTGAGCAATGCTAGAATTATGAAGACTTTGGGAATTCTTGGAGATGGATTAAATGCATTTTGCATTATGTAATGGGCATGAGATTTTTCAGGGTCAGAGGAAGAATACTATAGTTTGGAAAAGTGTCCCCCAGAGACTTGTGTGTTGAAGGTCTGGTCCCCAGTGCTGCTGGGAGGTGGGGGCCTCCTGGAAGGAAGAAGTTAGGTCGTGGGGAGCGTGAGGAGATGTTTCTCTCTCTGCTTCCTGGCCACCAGAGGTGAACAGGCCTTCTCTGCCATGTGTTCCTGCCACCGTGTATGTGCCATCACAGCCCAAAGCCACAGGGCCATGGGCTGACAATGGACCGAAAGCTCTGAAACAGGAGCCAAAATAAAAGAGCTGCAGCCCAGACCCGCAGAGCCAGCAGCTGAAGCAGTTGCAGTGAGCCCCAGGGCTCTTTCCCCTTCCTCCTCCTCCTTCTCCTCCAACCCCTCTTCTTCCACCTGCCCAAAGGCCCCTCTCACCTTCTGCCTGCCCCATTGTTCCTTTCCTGACTCCCATCCTTCCCCTCCTCCCTCCTCTCCCCCTCAGTTGCCTCACCCCTGCAGATTTTGATTTCCACCCACAACAGTGACCAAAGACTTGACCACTCAAAGTCCTGCTCCCCATAACCCTGCTTGACATGGACACAGGTGTGACTGAAGGTGAATAAATGTCACTGTCACCATTCGACTACTTTTGTGTGGAAAGGAAGTTGGCAGAATTGTTGGAAGGAAAGTAGAATGAGTTAAGAAGATGCACGGGGAGAGTGGTGCACCTGTCAACATCTCAGAAGAGAATTGTTGTGAGAATGATCACTTGGTCCGAACCCACTAATGTCATCTTCAAAACCTTTGTGACGATTATGGACAAATTGGTAGAGGACATCAGCAGCTCCATGACCAATAGCACAGTAGACCTGGGTCACTCTGAGGCTGGTGGCCTCTGCTAGTCATTGTGGCTCTCTCATTGGAAAAGGTGGTTGAAAGATCAAGGAAATGAGAGGGAGTCCAGAGCTCAAGTTCAGGTGGCAGGGGTATGCTCCCCATCCCCAGCCCTTTTTATTTTTGAGACAGGGTCTTCCTAAATTGCTTAGGGCCTTGCTAACTTGCTGAGTCTGGCTTCGAACTTGTGATCCTCCTGCCTCTGCCTCCCAAATTGCTGGTATTGCAGGCCAGTGCCACTGCATCTGGCCTCCAGTCATTTTTTTTTTCACAATAAACAGTAGTCAAAAATGATGAGTCTGCTCAGCTGGTTACTAGCTACTTGGTTTTGAGAACAGAATTGGTAGGACCTAGAAAGGCATCCATACCTATTAAGCACTTGAGTCAGAGTCAGAAGTTCAACTGTTGTGCTTGCTCTGAATGAGGCCACTGTGTGGGTTGGACTCAGGTAAGGTCTTCTGCTTTACCCATGCACTGTCCTCAGGAGGACCCGTGGAGGGTCCAGAGTGAGGTTTGGTGTGATCTGCATGGTGGTATTTCTTCTTGGCCCAACCCTCCTCCTCCAGTTCTGCTGAATGCGTTCGCAGTACAAGGAAGGGGACATGGGCCCTATTACCTGGCCTTTCTTCCTGTGGTCTGACCACAAACGTGAGTGACAGAGGAGACAGAATGGGGAGGAGGTGAGACAGGAAATGATTGTGGCCGAGCTAAGATACATGTTTTTCTATGCACAAATGAATTTACAATAAACCATTTGTGGTTCATTTCTTGAAGATATGAAGGTTTATTGGAAATAAAAGTTTTCATGCCGTGTTATGCTGAGATGTAGGCTGCAATGGTTCCTTTATCCCTTGCTAAGTTTTGATCTATAGCATCCTTCAGTTGTAAGAAAGCCGAGAATGCTTTATTTATAGGAGGAAGTCAAAGTCAAACAAGAGGGATGGTGGCAGCTACAGAGTAGAAAACCTGGGAAAGGCAAGGTCCCTAAGGCACAGCCTCTGGCAGGGTCTAAAATGACCTCCTGAGAAAGCCAGAGTTGCCTCTCTCATCACTGAGATTTCAAGGTGCGTCTGGCCAGACGTGTGGGTGCTATGGCCCGACAAAGAATATTAAGTAACTACCAAGCACAAAGAATTAACTTCTATTTGGAGATTTTCCAAAATTTCCAAAATCTAGAATTAGGCTTTTAAAAACTCTCTTATTTGTTCTTCTATCACAATATAGGAAAGAAACGATTTTCCCCCAGTAAATTTGGCATGCAGTTTCGATAAATCTGCATGAATTTCCCTTTTCTTGAAGTCTGCCATGGAGTGGACTTTATGCCTGATAGACTGGGACCCTGGAAGCCAGGTGCCTCATTGATATTCTTGTGATGGGGGTTTGGACGCATTAGCTCCACCAGTAACATCACCACTGTTCCTTAGGAGTGATTTTTTTTTTTTTTTATGGTACCAGGGATTGAACCCAAAGGCACTTAGCCCCTGAGCTATATCCCCATAACTTTTATATTTTATATTTTATTTTGAAAGAGGGTCTCACTGAGTTGCTTAGGGCTTTGCTATGTTGCTGAGAAAGATTTTGAATGTGCAATTATCCTGCCTCAGCCTCCTGAACCACTCAGATTATAGGCATAGTGTCCATCAAATATCACACTCTAGATACAGTGTTGATGCAAAATTGCTTTGTGTGGTTATATCTTCACTTAAAACAGTATAGATATTTTTTGGTACTGGGGGGTTGAACCCAGAGATGTTTTACCACTGAGCTACATCCACAGGTCTTTTTATCTTGAGACAGGGTCTCACTGAGTCCCTGAAGCTGGCCTTGAATTTGTGATGTTTCTGCCTCAGCCTCTTGAGTAACTGGGATTACAGGTGTGCACCATTGTGCCCATCTGATACTGAACATATGATTATATAACCTTGAAAAATAAGAAGACTCAGCACAAGTATTTGTTTTTGAATTTTGAGAGCTAGTGGAAAACACACAATAATAAGTAGTTTCTTTTTTATTGATTTTTTTCAAAAATAAATGATAGCAGAATGCATTACAACTTATTACACATATACAGCACAATTTTTCATATCTCTGGTTGTATACAAAGTATGTTTCTAAGTACATAGTCTACTTAATTGTGAGATATAGACTGCTAGAAATAATACCAATAGTATTCCAAACAACTAACCACAAGAATATTTCTTAAATGTTTCATTCAATACTTTGTAATTAATTCTTATTCTACCAGATCTTGGGTCAGTAATCTGATTTCAAGAACATCTGCTTTCAGATGGAAAGAATCCTGGAAATCCAGGCTGAGTTCACTGGCACAGCGTGAAAGTTGGCTAAGTGTTGCCATCTTGGAAACCTGTCCCTAGACACTTCCACATGGCCAACTGCAGGCTGGAGATGCCAAGGAGTCAGCAGCAGCTCAGTCCAAGAAGCTGGGGCCTCAGAGAAAGAGGGACCAATGATGGCCTGCAGACCCCCTGGAGAACCCATAGTTCAGGATATCTGTGAAGGAACAATACCTGAGGATAACTGTGAGGCTTCATCTGGATTGTGGACTTCATTGGATCAATGGATGCCCAAGACGGAGACACTTCTGGAACTGTAGATGCAGGGTGTTTTCAGAAATGATTGACATATGGGACAGCCAGCTGAGGGAGGAGACCCTTCCTGAATGTGGGTGGCACCGTCCAGCAGGCTAGGGGCCTGGATGGGACAAAATGTGGAGGAAGGAGAAAGCTGACGCAGACACAAGCTTGATTCTTCTTGAAAGGGTGCTTGGATGGCCGCTGCGATCACATCAGGTTCCAGGCCCTTCACTCCAAAGCCCACTCGGATCAGCGATTCTCCAGGGGGTCTGCAGGCCTTCAGTCAGACTGGGGCTGCCTCATTGTCCCTCTTTCTCTGAGGCTCCAGCTTCTCGGACTGAGCTGTCACGGGTTTCTTGGCAGCTCAGCCTGCAGTTGGCCATGTGGAACTGTCTTCTGATCCTGTAAGCCAACCTAATAAATCACAAAATCCTGTTCCTCTAGAGGACCAAGACTAGTACA
Organism: Urocitellus parryii; assembly: GCF_045843805.1. Classification (NCBI taxonomy): domain Eukaryota; kingdom Metazoa; phylum Chordata; class Mammalia; order Rodentia; family Sciuridae; genus Urocitellus; species Urocitellus parryii. The sequence goes on from NC_135533.1 coordinate 5,991,955, forward strand.
GTACCTAGTACAATTCTCTGCATGAAGCTCCAAGAGAGTCCTTCTCTATTGACGACACAGTCCTGTCTGGGAGCTTATAGCGGAGTCTTCAGGCAAGCATTAAAAGAAAGCAGAGACCTGTTTCGTAATGAGACTGAATGTCTGTGGCTGTCTTACTACAGCAACAAGAACCAGAGGGGAGGACAGTAAAGGTCTCTTTTGGGCATGGCATTTAACTCTGTTGAGAGTTGGGTCAGTGCTTCTTTGGGGGATCGAGCTTCAAGAGTGCTTTCACACCCAGCACCGTTTTCTTTCCTTACAGTCTGCTCCACCCCAGCTGCAGAAGACAGTTTTCCTGAGCAACTGGGAAGCCAAAGACTACTTCATCAAAAACCGATGGGTGTGGAGCTACAAACTCTCTAGATTCCTTGTCATAGTCCCAGGGGTGCAGGCACCAGATCTTCCTATTCATGCGGACCCTATTTGGGTGAGAAAGGAGAGGGACAATCCAGGAAGCCTGAGCAATACCCCAAAGCAGAGCAGGAAACCGGAAGGAAGCTGTGCTGAACGTGGAATGAACTAAGGCCTCCGTGCTAGGTGGCAGGTTGGATGTCCCCGCTGATCCCCCACTGCTTTCTTCACCCGTGATCTGCCAGTCCTGCCAAGACAGGCAGGGGCAGGGCAGTGTCTGTCCCCACACAGACGCTTGACTGAAGGGAGGAGTTTCCTGGAAGAGCTGGTGGCTTCTGCCTTTTTTCAGTCTTATGGGGGAAGTGTCTTTAGACACACAGGGGAAGAGCTGCTGGACCAGGAGCCAACAGTAACCGAGAAATTTCATATTTGTTTTAATAAGATGCAGTGCTTTCCAGAGATGGAGGGCAAAGCTGTCTGCAGTGTGTGGTGACATGAAGTAAAGATTTTACAAGCTTTCCACCTTTGCCTCTTTAGAAGGCTATTTGGTTCTATTTACATATTTGGGCACCCGTGATGTAAGTGTACAATATGTGAACTTCAGAAGAGGAAGCTGTGACCCTGAGGCTGACCTCAATAACTACTTTACTTGTTTTTTTTACATTTTCTATTTTTTAATATATCCTAAGTAGTTTTTCCTGACAGTTGAATGCATTTGTGTAAGAGTCAGGATGCCATTCTTTTCATCTCCTGGTATTATTTTTGCAATGTCTTAATAAGTTAAATTTGAATTTGTCTTACATCATAGCATTGAAAGAAAAGTGACCACAACACTCAGAGTGACCAAGAGAGCTTTATTGCAGCAGTGCAACAGAGGAGAAAAGAGACAAAGAGAGAGAGAGGGGATGGGGGAAAGTGCGCGCAAGAGAGACAGAGAAAGCAAGAGAGAGAAGGGCCCGGCAGGAGGGAGTTTTTATAGCCCAAATCTAATGAGGTCTCTGGTCTGCAAGCTGCCTGTTGGCACAAGGGGGTTTAAGTGTTCAGCCTTGAGCCGCGGCTTGGGCCTTTGGGCTTGAAGCAAATAGTCCATAAAGAACCAGACAGAGGGTTTGAGTGGTCAGGTCATCCTTTGGCTAACTTTGTTTGGCATGCCCTGCAGACAGCTTACTCAGCCTGTCCTGCACCTAACAAGCATCAGAAAAAGCTCTGAGTTTTTAATGTATATATATGTGTGTATATATGGATATGTGGGTTTATACACACACACACACACACACACACACACACACACACATGCTCCTCAACTTACAGTACGGTTATGTCTGACAAACTCATCTCATGTTGAAAACACCATAAGTTGAAAATGCGCACAGCCTCTGAGTGTCACAGCCTAGCCTAGCCTACCTGCTGAGGACACTGACATTTGTCTACAGTTGGGCAAAATCAATGTGACCTCAAACAAAAAATAGAACTTTGAAAATCTTGGTGTTATAGCAGGCACACAGACAAAATATTTCAACTTGGCAAAACGGAAGCTCCCACTCAATTTTAGAGAGTATTTCTGTTTCCTTAAAGGCAAGAGTGTGGGCTGGGGATGTGGCTCAAGTGGTAGAGCTCTTGCCTGGCATGCGTGGGGCCCGGGTTCGATCCTCAGCACCACATACCAACAAAGATGTTGTGTCCGCCGAGAACTAAAAAATAAATATTAAAAAAATTCTCTCTCTCTCTCCCTATCTCTCTAAAAAAAAAAAAAAAAAAAAAAAGGCAAGAGTGTTTTCACTGGCTCCACCCAATTGGGTTTCCTGACCCCGAGGTTTGGGGGAGCAAACATTTCTGTCACAGGTGAAGCAGAGGCATCCACTCAAGCAACTGTCTTGGAGAAAACTTGAGAACTTGTCAACACACTCTAACGGTGAGGCTGGCTGTGAAGAGCACCCGGAGCCAAGGAGCTGAGAGGGGCAGTCAGGGGCGTCTGCACGGGGTGGGCTCTGGTCTGCAGAGGGGCGAGGTAGGGTTCCCCCCTACTGAGCGCCAGCAGCACCCTAGGAGTGTGCTTCCCGGTGGTGGTGGCTGGCAGGGGCTCGGGGGAGGCAAGGAGATTTATTAGCATGGTGTCCTTCATCCAGACATTCACAGGGCGAACTTTTGCTGGGCAGGGCAGGCTCTGGGCAGTGGGGTTCGCTCCACACAGCCTGCCTGGTTTCTCCCCAGGAGGTTCCGTGCACTCAAGGTAGAATTGGGGGGCTGGAAGTCCATTTAGACACTGTCTGTTGAAATCCTTCTTTTTACTGAAAAAGAATCAGGATCCCAGCAAGTTTGGTGACCCTCCGTGGGTTCCGCAGGTCATTCAGACTCTTTCCCAGCACTCAGCAGATGGAAGCTGTGTCCTAGCAGTGTGACCTGTGGGTGGCGGAGGGCTGCTGTGGACAGAGAATTAGCCGTTCTGAAGAAATAGCAGGACTGAGGAGACTCGCTTTGCTCTATTTATGCATTTTCTATGCATTTCGAATCTTTTAAAATTTACTTATATCTCTTGCTCAATTTTTATTTTTATTTCCTCTCTCCTTCCTTCCTTTCTTGTTTGCTTTTTTCTTTCTTTTATACTACGGAGTGAAGCCACAGCCTCATACAATCTAGGCAAGTACCCTACCTCTGAGCCACTCTGCCCTACCCTTTAAATTTTTTATTTTGTTTAATTTTGAGAAAGGATCTCATTAAGTTGCTGAGGCTGGCCTCCAACTTGTGATACTCCTGCCTCAGCCTCTCCAGTAGCTGGGATTACAGTTGTATGCCACCTCACTGGCAGTTTCTTGTCCATTTTTAAAAATGAAGTTGTTGATGTTTTCTTTCTCTGTGTTTAGATATTCCTTGTGTATTAGTAAACTTAAATCTCTTTGATATAATTTAGGAAGATTTTTTTGTAGTTTTACATTTGTATTTTAATTTGTCTACTTTTTTTGGCCTTACATTATTATTTTTTTTATTTTTATGTAATCAATTTATCAGTGTTTGCTTATACAATTTTAAGTCTTACATTACAAACATTTTCATCATCCCCAGGTTGCAAAGAATCTGAGTTAACTTTCTTCTCCACATTTTTTCAATTGGTGCAGTATAGTTCTCACATATGATAATACGCTCTTATATATGAGAATATGTACACAATGTAACAATGTAATTCCGCCAATATCCTTTCCCAGCACTCCCCCACTCCCTCCCACCTACTCCTTGGTCCCTTTCTTCAACTGATTTCCTTTTCATTTTCTACCTCTGAGCCACTCTGCGCTAGCCTTTAACAATTTTTTTTTTAATTTGAGAAACGATCTCATGAAGTTTCTGGGTCTTTTGTTTTCTCATGAGGTCCCCTGCACCCCTCCCCTCCAACTCCTTCTTTCCTTTTTTCCTCTCTAGCTTTCACATATGAGAGAAAGCATACAACCATTGACCTTCTGAGCTTGGCTTACTTAACATAATGCTCTCTAGTTCCATCCATTTTCCTGTAAATAACGTAATTTCATTTTTCTTTATGGCTGAATAAAATTCCATCGTGCATATAGACCACAGTTCCCTTACCCATTCATGCATTGATGGACACCTGGGCTGGTTCCGTAATTCAGCTATTGTGAATCGTGCTGCCATAAACATGGATATGCATGATATCACTGTGGTGAGATGAGTTTAATGCTTCAGGGTAAATACCCAGAAGTGGCCTGGCTGGGCCATGTGGTGGTTCCACACCTAGTGTTTTGAGGAGCCTCCATCCTAATTCCATAGTGTTTGTGATAATTTACGGTCTCCAGCAGTGTTAGAGTCTTCCTTTTTCCTCACATCCTTTTGAGCAATTATTATTGTTTGTATTCTGATGACTGCCATTCTGACTGGAGTGAAATGAAATCTCAGGGCGGTTTTGATTTGCATTTCCGTAATTGCTGTTGATGTTGAACACTCTCTTATGTATTTGTTGACCATTTGAGTTTCTTCTTTTGAGAAGTGTCTGTTTAGTTCATTTGCCCATTTATTAATTGAGTTACTTGACTTTTGGGGGTAAAGTTTTTTGAGCTCTGTATATATTCTAGCTATCAATCCTCTGTCAGAAGAGTAGCTGGCAAAGATTTTCTCCCATTCTGTAGCTTCTCTCTTCCCATTCTTAACCATTTTTTGTTTGTTTGTTTGTTTGCTGTGCAGAAGATTTTAATTTGATTGCTTTCCATTTACTAACTCTTAGCAATCTCTCCTGAGCTTCAGGGGTCCTATGAGAATCGTTGCCTGTACCTACATTTTGGAGTGTTGATCTGTGTTTTCTTCTTGGAGTTGCACGGGTTCTGGTCTAATTCCTGGGCATTTGATGCATTTTGAGTTGATCTTTTTGCAGGGGGAGAGATAAGGCTCTAGTTTCATTCTTCTGCACAGGGATCACGGGTTTTCCCAGCACCATTTGTTAAACGGGCTGTCTATTCTCCAGTGTATGCTTTTGGCACCTTTGTCAAAGATCAGATGCCCCTATCCGTGTTATGTTCGTCTCTGTGTTATTATCACTTCTGGGCCATTGATCCAGGCGTCTGTTTTTATGCCAGTGCCATGCAGTTTTTGTTATTGTAATGCTGTAGTATGATTTGAAGGCAGGTATTGTGATGTCTCCAGATTGCTTTTTTGGCTTAGAATTAGCTTGGCTTGGGCTAGGGAGATAGCTCAGTTGGTAGAGTGCTTGCCTCTGGTGCCGAAGGCCCTGGGTTCAATCCCCAGCACCAAACAAACAAGAATTACTTTGGCTATTCTGGGTCTTTTATTTTTTCAAATGAGGTTCAGGACTCTTTTTTCTAGTTCTCTAAAGAATGTCGTTGATACTTTGGTGAGGACTGCATTGAATGTGTAAACTGCTTTTGGAAATAAAAACATTAAAAACATTCAATGAAGACATTTAAAAACATTAATTTTGCCTATTAATGGACGTGGGAGGTCTTTCCATCTTCTTGGGTCTTCTTAAATTTCTTGAGTATTCTATAGTTTTCATTGTAGAGTTCTCTCACCTCCTTGGGTAGATTTATTCCTAGTTTTATTTTTTCCCTAAGGCTACTGTGAATGGGATTGTTTTCCTTATTTCTTTCTCAGCAGATTCATAGTTGGCAAATAGGAGAGCTTATTGATATTTGTATTGTTGCTTTTGTAACCGGCTACATTGCTCATTTGTTTATTAGCTCCAGTCATCTTCTGGGGAATTTTTTGGATCTTCCCATTAAAGGATCATATTATTTGCAAACAGTGATAATTTGACTTCTTCCTTTCCCATTTTTATTCCTTTTCTTTCCTTCTTTTGCCTAATTGTTCTGACTTGATTTCTAGCACTATATTAAATAGGGGTGGTAAGAGGAGACATGCTTATCTTGCCCTGGATTTTAAAGGAAATACTTTCAGGTTTCTCCCACTTTGGGTTTTGTCTTATGATGTTGAGGTAGGTCACCTCTATCCTAGTTTCTTCAGTGCTTTTATCATGAATGATTGATGGATTTGGTCAAAGGTTTTCTCTGCATTTGAGGTGACTGAGTTTTTTGTTCTTAATTCTATTTAGTTGATGAATTGCATTGACTGACTTGCATATGTTAAAACATTCTTGTGTCTCTGGGATACAACCAACTTGGTCAGAATGAAAAACCTTCTTAGATGTTGTTGAATATTTTTTGCTAATATTTTATTAAATATTTTTGCATTCACGTTCATCAGAGTCTAGTATTTTGGTCTGTAGTATTCTTACCTTGATGTGTTCTTGTCTGGTTTGGGTATGAGTATCAGTGTGGCTTCATACAATGAATTCAGGTGTGTTCCATTCCTTTCTATTCCACACAATAATTTGAGGAGTGTTGACATTAGTTCTTTAATGGTCTGGTAGACTTTAGCTGAGAATCCATCTGGTCCGGGGCTTTTCTTTGTTGGAAGACTTTTTATTACTGCTTCTCATTACTAGTTATTCCATTTTTATGTCCTCTTAATTAAATCTTGGCAAATTGAATGTGCACTAAAATGTATCCATTTCTTCTAGATTTTCTAATTTCTTGGAGTTTTTTCAATTTAGTCCCTAATGATCCACTGGATTTCTGTGATGTCTGTGGTGATTTCCTTTTTTACATCTTTCATTTTAATAGTTTGGGTCACCTCTCTTTTTCCTTCTGCTCTTTTAGCTAAGGTTTTTATCAATCTTGTTTATATTTTCAAAGAACCAGTTCTTTGTTTCATTGATCCTTTGCAATTTTTTACTCAATTTCATAGATTTTGGCTGTGATTTTAATTATTTCCTTTTTTTTTTTTTTACTGGTTGTGAAGTTGTTTCATTCTCTTTTTTGAGGACCTTGAGATGTATCATTAGGCTATTTATTTGGGATGATTCTGATTTTTCTTATGTAGGTGTTCATAGCTATAAATTTCCTTTTAGAACTTCAGAGGTAGAGCTCTTGCTTAGCATGTACGAGGCACTGGGTTTGATTCTCAGCACCACATAAAAATAAAATAAAAATAAAAATATTGTGTCCATCTATATCTAAAAAATAAACATTTAAAAAAAAGAACAGCCTTTAGAATGACCAAGAGGTTCTAGTATGTTGTGTCACTATTCTCATTTGATTCTAAGAATTTTTGGATTTTCCCAGTTTGTTCTATTATCCATTCATCATTCAAAAGTGCATTATTCTAACTAGATGTTTTGGTGCACACCTGTAATCCCAGTGATTTTGGAGTTTGAGACAGGGGGACTGAAAATTTGAGACCAGCCTCAGCAAATTAGTGAGGCTCTAAGAAACTTAATGAGATACTGTCTCAAAATAAAAACTAAAAAGGGGTGGGGATGTTGCTCAGTGGTGCCATGCCCCCGGGTTCAATCAATCTCCAGTATGAAAAGCAAAACAAGCAAACAAACAAAACCCCAAAGTGTATTGTTGAATCTTCATGTATTCATATAGTTTCCCATAGGGTTTTTGGTGTTAATTTCTAATTTTGTTCATCTGATAAGATACAAGGAATTATAACAGTTATTTTGTATTTGTTAAGCGTTGCCTTGTGGTCTAAAATATCTTGGAGAAGGTTCCCAGAGAGATAAAGAGGTGAGAAGAAAGTGTATTCTGCTGTTGTTGGATGAACTCTTCTGTCTCCCTGCTTCACTCTCATTCTGCTAGGTACTCCCTGGGCCCCATGGGGGGGCACTGTGGGGCACTGTGGGGCACTGTGGGGCACTGTGGGGCTGTTTGCTCTGATCTCCAGGGTTCCCACAGCAGCAGCTGCAGCATGGCCTCCTCAGGACGGCCCAGCCTCAGCTCTCCACAGCAGCTGAGCAACTCTGCAGTGTTCAGACACCAGCTTGAGGTGCAGCCTCTGGTTCAGCTAAGTGCCTGCTGCTTTTCTGATCTGGGGTTCCCATGCCGACTCTGATCCCTGTGTTTCTCTCTCTGTTCTCCCTCCCCTCCCTGGTGACCCAGTGCCACCACAGCTGCCCTGCCACTGCCACAACCAGCCTGGCTCCAGTGAACCTTCTTCTTTGTTCAACGCACCTGAATTTCTGAGTCTCTAAGACATTCTGACTGTCCAGTATTAAATTTTGGTGAAATCCTTCCTTCACCCACCTCACTGAGAAGCTGCACTCTGCTGCTTGAATACCCAGTCACTGAGCAACTAGGAATGCGGCTTTCTCTACTCTGCCATCTTGAATCTCTCAAAAGGCACTTTGGGAAAAACGAGTTAACATTTTTACATTTCTAACCTATTTGGAAGTCCTGTGGTGTGAGAAAATGAATGCAATTTAATCATTTTCTGCAAGATTAAATAGGTACCCCAGTGTTGCTTATAAAATTGTTTATCTTGAAAAGAGATGCTGCCGTATGGAATATAGATGTAGCTTAGTATGGTTAGATCAATATAAAAGAAAACCAGACGGACAATTTTCTCTGTGACTCTTCTTGCCCGAGCGTCCTCCTGCTGGAATTACAGAGACTGGAATCATTTTCTGTCAGATAGACATACTTTTCTTTTCTGATGTTCAGGATAACTCACTTTTCTTCATCCAAATGAACTTTATAATGAATTTTTTAACTTCCAGAAGAAAAAAATGATAATAAAATTTTTGAAATTTGTATGTATGTTAAATCATATTAAAAGAAGTGTCTATTAATTGCAAATTTACTATTAGGTAAAATGCTTTAAACATGAATCAATGTGAAATTTGGTCAAATATCTTTTCTGCATCTAGGTAATTTTCTTCTGAATCTATTTATGGGATGTATTATAACAGCCAATTGTCTTATAAGTAACCATTCTAGTATTTTTGCATTGAATCACAATCATGGTATATTATTTTTTGGCATCTAATAACTCATTAGGATTTTTACATGAGTATTAAATGAGATACAACTGTAGCCTTCTTTATTGGTAAAATCTTTACCAGCTCTTAGAATCAATAGTATACTTGCCTCATGGAAGGAATTAAATTTTTTCTTTCTTTGTATTTTTGATTAACATGAAATAATGGTATACATTTTGGGCTTCAGCATGATATTGCAACACATGTATACAATGTGTACTTATCAAATCCTTATCATTTCTTTTTGCTCTACCACTGAGCTACATCACCAACTCCTTTTTGTTTTATTTTATCATTTATTTTTCATGGTAGTGGAGATAGAGCCCAGGGCCTTCCTCATGTTAGGTAAGATTTCTGCCACTGAGCTTCATCCCCAGCCACCTCCTACCAGGTTTTAGTGTTTTGTTTTTAAATTCAGGGGCTCCCTAAGTTGTCCAGACTGGGCTTGACCCCGCAATCCTGCCTCAGCTGCCTGGCAGTTGGCTCACAGGCTGAGCACCATTGTGCCTGGCTTCCTTGTCATTTCTTGGAGCCTTGGGACTCCTCTCTTCTATTTCCTCTTAAAACACATAAGAGGTTTTGGGAGCGACAGTCATCCCACTGTGCTGCACAATACTAGAACTCATTCCTCCTGTCCACCTCGGTGGCCCCACTCTGCATCCTCTCCTTATGCTCTGTGTCCCCAACCTCCCCAGCCTTAGGGGTCACTGGTCCACATTCAGGCTGACTTTTAATTTCTCACCTATGAGAGAGGACATGCAGCACTTATCTTTCTGGGTCTGACTTATTTCACTTAACAATGTCCTCCAGGTCTATCCATTTTCATGCAAATGTCAGGTTTCCCCCTTTTATGGCTGAGTAATATTTCATTGTACATCTATACCACATTCTCTTCATTCATTCATCCATTCATAGGGACCTCAGTGTTTTCCTTATTGTCTTTCTCCCTTTTTTTCTTTCTTTCTCCCTCCCTTCCTCCCTCTCCCTCCCCCATCCTTCTTCGTTCGTTCGTTCGTTCGTTCGTTCCTTCCTTCCTTCCTTCCTTCCTTCCTTCCTTCCTTCCTTTCTCTCCTCATACTAGTGGTTGAACCCAGCATTGCTTAAACACTGAGCCACATTCCCAGCCCTTTTTTATTGTTTTATTTTTAGACATGGTCTTGCTAAGTTGCTTAGGGCCTCACTAAATGGCTGAGGCTGACTTTGAACTTGTGATCCTCCTGCCTCAGTCTCCCGAGCTGCTGGGATTACAGGTGTGCACCACCACACCTGGCTAGGTTAGGATTTTAATCCTGGCTATTGTGACCTGTGGTGTAAGAACATGGTAGTGCTGGTATTTCTTTTGTATATTGATTTTATGTTATTCAGATACACACCCAGAAGTACAACATCTGGATCATATGGTGGACTATTCTAGTTTTATGAGGACCCTCCTACTCTTCTCCAGAATGGCTGTATTAATTTACCTTTCCACCAACAGCGTGTGAGAGTTCCTTTTTCTCCACATCCTTACCAACACTTGTTCTTTTTGTCTAATTGATAGTAGTCACTCTAACTGGAGGGAAATGATTTTGCATTGTGGTTTTTGTTTGCATTTCCCTGGTGAATAAGGATATTGAGCATTTTTTCATCTATTTGTTCATCATTTGTATTTCTTTTTTTATATAAGTCTAGTCAGATCATTTGCCCATTTAAAATCAGATTGTTCCTTTGTTATTTTAGTTCCTTACATATTGTTTTTTATTTATTGATGTGCTGTATTGCATTTATTGATTTCTGTATGTTGAGTAATTCTTGAATCCTGGGATAAATTCCACTTGATCATGGTGAATCACCTCTGTTGCTTCTTTATCGTTGTCTTCTTTATTTTGCCTGATATAAAATTAGCTTCTACTATTCGTTTTTGGTTCTTGTTTGCATGGGAATATATTTTTCTATCTATCCCGTTTAGTCTGTGTGTCTTTACAGGTGAAAAGAGTTTCTTACAGGCAGCATATATCTGGATGGTGATTTTGTACCCCTTTATGAAGCTAGTGTCTTTTACTTGAGGAGTTTACTCTGTTTACACTCAAGGTCATTACTGACAGGTAAGGGCTTAATGGTTTTGAATACACTTTGTTCTGTTCTTGCCCCTTGCTCAACTTGGTGGCTTGGTGGTCTGTTTTATTGATAACTTCTGCTTCTTTTCTCTTCCCCTTCTGACATCTGCTCTTTCAGTGGTTTTAATACTTCTGTAGGAACTAACTAATGCTATTAGTTCCTTTTCTTTTGCTTCTAGACACAGGATTCCCTTCAGCTTCTTTTAGAAAACTGGCCTCGTGGTGATGAATTCCTTCAGTTTTGCTTGTCTTGAAAAGTCTTTGTTTCTCCTTCATTTCCCAAACCTAGATTTTCTGGGTATAGTGCTTTTGGTTGACAGTGATTTTCTTTCAGAAGTTGGAATATGTCATTTTATTTCCCTCTGGGCCTGTAAGGTGAACTTGCTGTTTCCTCTTGCAGCTTTTAGAATTCTTTCTTTGTCTTGTACTTTTGACAGGTTGACTTTGACTGTGTGCCCTATTGAGAATCTTTTCTGGTCATGTCTATTTGGAGTCCTGTGGGTCTTTGGTACATGGATGTCCATATCTTTCACAAGATGAGGGAAAGTTACAACTATTATTTCATTGAATAGATTTTCTATGCCTTTCTCCTTTTCTTCCCATTTAGGTACTTTCAACATGTGACTAGTTGCTTAATGGTGTCCCAAGGTTTGGAGGATGTATTCATTATTTATGATTTTTCTTTCTTTTTTGTCTGGTTGGGCTATTTCAAAATACCTGATTTCAAGTTTAGACATTTTTTATTTATGATTTCTTTTGAGACATGTCTCATTAAATTGCCAGAGCTGGTCTTGAACTTGTGATCCTCCTGCCTCAGACTCCTGAGTAGTTGGGATTACATAAATTCTCCTGATTGATGTAGTGTGTTGCTGAGGCTTTCAGCTGTATTTTGCAACTTGCTGAGCTCTTCATTTCCAATATTTCTGCTTGGTTCTTTTTCAAGATTCCCATCTCTTTGCTAAATTCCTTAAATTTACTGAACTGACTGTAGGTATTCTCCTGTATCTCATGGAATTTCATTATAACCATTCTTTTCATATTGTTTTTTTTTTTTTTTTTTGTACCAGGGATTGAACTCAGGAGTGCTGGACCACTGAGCCACATCCCCAGCCCTATTTTGTATTTTATTTAGAGACTGGATCTCACTGAGTTGCTTAGCACCCCGCCATTGCTGAGGCTGGCTTTGAACTCGCAATTCTCTGGTCTCAGTCTCCCGAGCAGCTGGGATTACTGAGGTGCGCAAGTGAACCCAGCTCTTTCAAATTCTTTATCAGGCATTTCATCAATATCATTCTTTGGGGTCTCTGGCTGAGGAGTCATTGTGTTCCTGGGAAGGAATCATGTTACTTTGCTTTTCTCCATTTCTTCTGTCTGTAGGATCATATTTGCATATCTGGTATATCAGTTGTTTCTATTATTTTTAAAGGATGGCTTTCGTTGTAACAAGCATCGACCTGAAGATGTATTTTAGCTGTCAGTGTGGTCACTACTTTGGCTGTGGTTCTAGTTGGACAGCACAGCATAGCTTCCCCACAGCTTCTTTGTCTGTAACTGGTGGCAGTGGCAGTAGAAATTGGAGCCCAGGAGCTTGCTCTCAGTCTTGGCTTTGGCACTGAGGCAAGTGGCAGGGTAGGGATGCAGGTGCACATACCTTATGCAGGACAGCATCGGGGCAGGGGCACATGAGCACTAGTCCCTATGTTGGCATGTGGGCTGGTGGGGGGCACCCTTCTTTTTATATAATCAGGAGCAGTTTAAGTAGCATTGAGATGATCAGATTTGTCCGTTTCACAGGCCTCCCCATGAAATCATTCGGACCAGGTACTCTCTTGTGGGGGACTCTTTATTTTTCTTTTATTTCTTCCACAGTAAACGGACCATTTCATCTTTTTATCTACTGGGATAAATAAGGATGATAGAATATTTCCAAATTTCAGTGGGGGAAGAAGAGAAGAAAAGGGGATGGGGAATCGTCCCCATAGAGCTAAGCTGACGTTTTCCTCTCCTTTCACTCTTTCAGGTCTGTGTGCCCAAGCTCCAGGGCCTCTCTCCAGGAAGATGGCTGACCACCAAAATGACACTCTGAGAATTGTTCTGGTCGGGAGAACTGGAAGTGGGAAAAGTGCCTCGGCAAACACCATCCTTGGGGAAAAAAAGTTTGAATCTCGGATTTCTGCCCAATCTTTTACCAGGACCTGTCAAAGAGCAACCCGAGCATGGAAGGGAAGACAGCTTCTTGTTGTCGATACTCCAGGGCTCTTTGACACCAAGGAGAGTCTGAACACCATGTGTGAAGAGATCAGTCGATGTGTCGTTTACTCCTGCCCAGGACCTCACGCCATCATCGTGGTCATGCAGCTGGACTGCTACACAACGAAAGATCAGAACACTGTTGCATTGATCAAGACAGTCTTTGGGCCAGAAGTCACAAAGAACATGATAGTCTTGTTCACTCGCAAGGAAGAGTTGGAGGGCTGTAGCCTTGATAGCTTCCTGGAAAGTGCGGATGTGAACCTAAGAAGCATCATCAAGGAGTGCGGGAACCGCTATTTTGCCATTAGCAACAAAGCAGACAAGGTCGAGAAGGAAGTTCAAGTGCAGATGCTGGTGGAGCTGATAGATAAGATGGTGGAGAACAATGGAGGGGCTTACTTTTCTCACCGCATATATGAGAACATGGAGGAAAAGCTGCAAAAGCGTGGAGAGATTCTGAAGAAAATTTATGCCGAAGAACGAGATAATAAAATCCGACTAATAGAAAAGGAATGTGTTACTAAGCTAGAGAAAGAAAAGGAGGAACAAATAAAATTAATAATGAAGAGATATGAAGAAAAAATTAGAAATATAATGGCAGAAGCTGAGAAGAATATATTCAAAGATGTGTTAGATGTGATTTGGAAGACAATTTCAAGAGTATGGCATACGTTTTGGAAGTAATGTAATTTTCATTCTTTCCTTTTAATTTAGTACCATTTGTTACTGTAGTGAATTACTGTTATGTTTTCAAAGATGACTTCGACAATATTTCCCATCTCCTGATTTATGGAGATATAGTTGACAAATAAAAATTGCATATATTTACTGTGTACAGTGTGATGTTTTGACATATATATACCTTGTGAAATTATTGATTCAAGGTAGTTAATACACCTGTCACCTCATGTAGCTCTTCTTTTTAGTGCAGTGAAAACAATCTAAAGTCTATTTTCTTAGCAAATTAAAAAAAAAAAAACAAGATGGCATGATAACTATAGTAACTGTGTTGTACTTTAGATCTCCTGAACTGATTCCTCCTGCATAATTGAACATGTGTGCTCTGTGATGAACATCTCCCCATTTCCACAAATCTCTAGTCCCTGGAAACTAACATTGTACTCTTGGCCTCTATGATTTTGACTTTTCAGATTCCATGTATATGTGAGACTATGCAGTGTTTGTGTTTAACTCAATTCACTTGGCATAATGTCCTCTAGTTTATCCATATTATTGCAAATGACAGGATATCTGCAACAGTTGATTTGAATTGTCAACTTGATTGTTTTAAGAGATGTGGAAGATTAAGAGGCTTCGGTGTGTGTCAAATGAGGGTGTGTCTAAGAATGATTGGCATGTGGCATAGCAAACTAAAGAGGAGACCCTCCTTCAGATGGGCAGCATCATCCAATAGGCTGGAGACTTGGATGGAATAAAGGTTGGAAGAATATGGAAGCAGCGGCAGATGCAAGCTCTGTTCTTCTTATGTTCTTCTAGGTTCTCGATTGCTGCTGCGATCATCTGAGGATATCAGACTCTTGCTCCTTCACTCTTCCAAAGTGGACTATGCCACTGATTCTCCAGAAGCCTTCGGTCTTGGACTGGGTTAGCATTGTTGACACCTTTGTTGTGAGGCTTTATATTGCGCAGCTACTGCTTCCTCTAGCTCTCCAGCCTGCAGATGGCCATTGTGAACTATCCAGCTTCTGGTTGTGTAAGCCAATCAAATAAATCCGCTTTTTATGATCATACCTCCTGTTGGTTCTCTTCCTTTAGGAACACTGAGTTAAAAAATATCCTTTTAAAATCCTAGATAATATTGTATGGTACAGCGTGCACAGACACATATGCATGCCACATCACCCTTTCCATTCATCTGAATGCATGCACTTGGGCGGTCTAAATGCTGCAATGAACTTGGGAGTGCAGATGTGTCTTTGATGCCTAGTAGGTTTCTTCTGACTGTTGTCTCAGTCCATTTGGGCTGCTTTCACAACATACCGTGAATGATGCAGCTTATAAACAACAGAGTTATTTCTCACAAACGTGAAGGGTGGGAAGTGTGAGATCCAGGCACTGGAACATTCAGATCTGGTGAGGTCCTGCTTCCTCCTAGACAGTCACCACCTCACTAGCCTCACTCGGAAGAAGGAACACAGAGTCCCTCGTAACTCTTTTTTTAAAAATATTTTTATTTTATTTTTTTTAGTTCTCGGTGGACACAACATCTTTAATTTATTTTATGTGGTGCTGAGGATCGAACCCAGCGCCCTACGCATGCCAGGCGAGTGCACTACCGCTTGAGCCACATCCCCAGCCCCCTCATAACTCTTTTTTAAGGGAACCAATCTCATTCATTAGCTCTCTGCCTCCAGGACCTGATCACCTCCCTGAGAATCAACCTCCTAATAGTACCTCCTTGGGAGGGAGAATTTTAACTTATAAATTTGGAGGGGATGTAAACATTCAACCATAGTGCAGGTCCTGGCTTCCCAAATACATGTCCTCCTTTCATAAATTCTCATGCAAATCAGATCTGGGTGTGAGAAGTTACAATTAATTCTGAGGTAAGCTGCTTTCCAGTTGTGAACTTGGAAATCATATATGTCACACACATCCAAAATATAATGGTGGGCAGGCATGGGATAGACATTCCCATTCTGGAAAAAAGGAAAAGTGTAATCATTCTCAAGCAAGTACAAAATCTTAAATCCCAAGAATTATTTCCTCTGATTTGATACTTTGCCCCTCAAGCCCACTGACATGGAGGGTTTGTTTGTTTTTTGTTGTTGTTTGTTTTTTTGTTTGTTAGTTTGTTTTTGCAGTACCGGGGATGGAACCCAGGGCCTCACGCAGGCCAGACAAGTGCTCACGACTGAGCCACCTTCCCCCCAGGGTCTTGTCTTTTGGACCCTTAATATCAGCAGCCCTGCCTCTGAAGATTTGCCGCTGCCCAGCTTTGGAAAGCCTCACCCCTACATAGATTTTTGTCAGTACTTTCCGCTGGGGCAGCACACACCATGCTGTAGCCTAATGGGGCTGCACATGGGGCAGCCCAGAGCACAGCTGTGGCTTATGAGGAGCACAGCCTTCAATATGAGGCCTCTCTGGGCATTCATGTCTCCAGTTTTGTAGCATCTAGGTTTGGAAGGCACAGGCAGCCCTGATTTCTGAAATGTCTTTGGGGTTACTCTTCCCTTTTCTCGTGCAGTAAGTCCTGGGCTCTGTTTAGATGGCCAACTAATCAGCCTGTCTTAATGAAGAGCACCTGGCCTCCACAGAGATGGGCAACTCAGAGTAACCTCTTTATCAAATGATTGCTCAGCTCTACCCTTGTTCTCCCCTGAACAGACCATCTTATTTATTTCAGTACAGGTAGACTGAGAATTTTCTGAATTTAACATTCATTCCCTTTTTATTAACTCCATCTTGAAAGTCATTTCTCTCTTCTCATATTTTACTGCAGGAAGTGAAGTCAAACCAAAGCTCCAACACTTTGCTTAAAATTTTCCTTAGCCAAATACCCAATTTCATTGCTCACAAATTCTACCTTCCACAAAGCACTAGAACACAAACATGATTCAGTTCAGTTCTTTGCCACTTGTATAGTAATGGCCTCTCTCCCATTGTCCAATCACAGGTTCCTCTTTTCTGTTGAAGACTCTCCAATATATTTTTTATGAGTACCTAAGTGTTCTCTCAAAAAATTGAAACTTACTCTAAGCCTCTCCTCTTCTGTTCTGACCCCTCACAGGAATCACCCTTGATGGTCCATTCGTGGCAGTGTAGCTCGTACCTCCAAACTCTTTCAGTCTCTGCTCACTGTCCAGTTCCAAAGCCACTTCCCCGTCTTGGTCTGTTCGGGTCGCTGTAGCAAGATGAAACGAGTGGGTCCTAAACACAGGACTTTACTTCTCTCGGGTCTGGAGGTAGGGAAGTCCAGGCATCAGCAGATCCACTGTCCGATGAGGGCCCACTTCATACAGAGAGTGGCCTTCCCAATCTAACCTCACATACTAGAAGGGGGAGAGATTCTGTCAGTACTTTCATGAGGGCAGTAACCCCATTCATGAGGTCCCCACCCCCAGGACCTGATCACCTGCTGTGGTTTGGACAAGTGTCTTCCAAAAGTCCATGTGTTAAAGACTTGGTCCCCAAGAACACACTATTGGCAAGTGGTGAAACCATGAGAGCTGGGGACTAGGGAGGTCCTCGGGTACTCTGGATGGGGACTGTAGAACCCCAGTCTCCCAGTTTTTCTGTTTCCTGGGTCATGCTGTTAGCACCTTGCTCTACCACGTCCTCCTTGCCATTGCCATCTAGTGTCCTCTCCAGAGGCCCAAAGCAATAGACCCCAGAACCATAAGCTAAATAAATTTTTCTTCTGATAATTGAATTGCCTCGGATTTTCGTCATAGTGATAGAAGCTGACTTGTACATCTCCCCAAAGCCTGACTACAGAATACCCTCCCCTTAGCAGTGGGGATTTCCACATATAGATTTGGTGGGGACATCATGATTCAAACTGTAAGGGATATATACCTAGACAGAAACTGTCACAAGAGACAAGCCCACGATGTAATGATGAGGTGTTAATTAAGAGGATATAACAATTATACAGACACATGCACTCAATATTGAGCACCTAAGTACTGAGAGAGTCAAATTTGAACAGAGTTGAATGGAGAAATATGTAGAAATACACCAAGAGTAGGGGATTCTTATACCCCATCTTCCACGACCGGTAGCTCATCCAGACAGAATCAATAGTGAACGTAAACATCACTATAACCAAATGGACTTCCCTTTGACATCAGAAGACACATTCTTTCACGTGCTCAGGAAAAGTGTCTAGGATAGATCACAGCTAGGCCACAGCACACATCTTAACAAACTTGAGGAGACAGAAGCCATATCCAACATCTTTTCCAACCCCAACAACACAAAACTGGGATCAATAACATGAGGGAAAATGGAAAATTCACAGAGATTTGGAAATTAAACAACAAACTCCTGAAAAACCAATGGATCAAAGCAGAGATCAAAAGGGAAAGACAAAATATCTTGAGACAAATGAAAATGGAAATATAATACAAGCTAGAAGCAGCAAAAGAAGGTTTCAGATAATGCCCACATAGCACAATAAATAAACACGTGCATTAAGACAAAAGATTTCAACTAACTTTATATCTCAAAGAGCTAGGAAATACAAACAAAGCTCAAAGTTAGCAGAAGGAGGAAGTTAATAAAGATCAGGGGAGAAATAAATTACATAGAGGCCAGGAAAACAGTCAAAGTGGCAAATTTTTAACTGTAACAATGGTCTAAATTTTTTGTTTGTTCTTTTTACTTATGCATGAGAGTTGAATGTATTTTGACATACATACATGGAGTATAACTTCTCATTTTTGTGGTTGCAGATGATGTGGAGTCACACTGGTCTTTTACTCCTATATGAACATAGGAAAGTTAAATTCCAATTCTTTCTACTGTCTTTCCTATTCCCATCCTCTCTTCCTCTTCCCCTGGTCCCCACTGTCCAAACCAGTGAACCTCCACTCCTCCCTCCCCCTGCCTATTGTGAGTTAGCATCCACATATCAGACAGAGGTTATTTGGCCTTTGGTTTGGGGATTGGTTTACTGATAGTCTCCAGTTCCATCCATTTACCAGTAAATGTGATAATTTCATTCCTCCTTTTTGGCTAAGTAATATTCTACTGTGTATATGTACCACATATTCTTTCTCCAATCATCTGTTGAAGGGCACCTAGGTTGGTTGTGTAGCCTAGCTATTGCGAATTGAGCTGCTATAAACATTGATGTGGCTGCGTCACTACAGTATGCTGATTTTAAGTCCTTTGGGTACATCCTGAGGAGTGGGATAACTGGGTCAGATGGTGGTTCCATTTCAAGTTTTCTAAGGAATCTCCATATCACTTTACAGAGTGGTTGCATCAATTTGCAGTCCCACCAGCAATGAATGAGTGCACCTTTCCCCCACACCCTCACCAAGGTGATTGTCACTTGTATTCTGACTGGAGTGAGGTGGAATCTCAGTGTAGTCTTAATTTTCATTTCTCTAATTGCTAGAGATGTTGAACCGTTTTTTATATGTTTGTTGACTCACCATATTTCTTCTGTGAAGTGTCTGTTTAGTTTCTTTGCCCATTTATTGATTGGACTATTTGTTTTTGTTTTTTTCTTGGTGTTAAGTTTTTTAAAATTTCTTTATTTATTCTGGAGATTAACGCTCTATCTGAGGCATATGTGGCAAATATTTTCTCCTATTCTGTAGGCTCTGTCTTCAAGTTCTTGATTGCTTCCTTTGCTGGAAGAAGCTTTTTAGTTTGATCCCATCCCATTTATTGACTCCTAGTTTTACTTCTTGTACTTTAGGAGTCATATTGAGGGATTCATTCCTCAAGCCAACATGATGGAGATTTGGGCCTAATTTTTCTTCCAGTAGGCATAGGGTCTCTTGTCTAATGCCCAAATCCTTGATTCACTTTGAGTTGAGTTTTGCAGAGGATGAGATATAGAGATCTGATTTCATTTTGTTACATATGGATTTCCAGTTTTCCCAGCACCATTTGTTGAAGAGGCTTTTTTTTTCAATGTCTGTTTATGGTGCCTTTGTCTAGTATGACATAGCTGCATTCATGTGGGTTTGTCTCTGTGTCTTCTATTCTGTACCATTGGTCTTATGTCTGTTTTGGTGCCAATACCATGCCATTTCTGTTCCTATAGCTCTGGAGTAGTATTAAAGGTCTGGTATTGTGATGCCACCTGCTTCAATTTTTTTCACTCAGTACTGCTTTGGCTATTCTGGGCCTCTTATTCTTCCAAATGAATTTCATGTCTGCTTTTTCTATTTCTATGAAAAACGTCATCAGAAACTTAATAGGAATTGCATTAAATCTGTATAGTGCTTTTGGTAGTATGGCCATTTTGACAATATTAATTCTGCCTATCCAAGAACATGGTAGATCTTTCCATCTTCTAATGTCTTCTTCAAGTTCTTCCTTTAGAGTTCTATAGTTGTCATGGTAGAGGACTTTCACCTCTTTTGTTAGATTGATTCCCAAACATTTTTTTGAGGCTATTGTGAATGGAATAGTTTTTCTAATTTTTCTTTCAGTTGATTCATTACAGATATGTAGGAATGCTATTGAACTATGGGTTAATTTTATATCCTGTTTCCTTGCTGAATTTATTTATGGGTTCTAGAGTTTTTTGGTGGAAATTTTGTTTTGGGGGGTCTTCTAAATATAGAATCATGTCACTGGCAAATAGGGATAGTTTGAGTTCTTATTTTTCTATTTGCATTCCTTTAATTTTTTTCTTCTGTCTAGTTGTTCAGGCTAGGGTTTCCAAGACTATGTTGAATAGAAGTGGTGAATGAGGGTATCCCAGTCATGTTCCAGTTTTTAGAAAAAATTCTTTCAATTTTTCTCCATTTAGAATGATGTTGGCCCTGAGTCTAGCATAGATGGTTTTTGCAATGTTGAGGTATGTTCCTACTATCCCTAGTTTTTCTAGTATTTTGAACATGAATTGATATTGTATTTTGTCAAATGCTTTTTCTGCATCTATGTAGATAATCATATGATTCTTGTCTTTAAGTCTGTTGATGTGACGAATAATGTTTATTGACCTCCATATGTTGACCAACCTTGATCCCTGGAATTAATCCTACATGGTCACTGTGCACTATCTTTTAAATATGTTTTTGTACACGATTTGCCAATATTTTATTAAGAATTTTTGCATCTATGTTCATCAGGGATATTGGTCTGAAGCTTTCTTTCTTTGATGTGTCTTTGTCTGGTTTTGGTATCAGGGTGATATTAGCTTCATAGAATGAGTTTGGAAGTGCTCCCTCCTTTACTACTTCATGGAATAATTTGAGGAAGGTTGGAAGTTCTACTAGATCTTCTTTGAAGGTCTAGTAGAACTCCACTGAGAATTCATCTGGTCCTGTGCTTTTGATGACATCTTCAATTTCACTGCTTGAAATTTATTCATTTAAATTTTCGATGTCCTCTTGATTCATTTTGAGTAGATCCTATGTCTCCAGAAATTTATTGATGTCTTCTTTCTATTTTATTAGAGCATAAATTTTCAAAATAGTTTCTGATTATCATCTATATTTCCTTTGTGTCCTATGAGATATTTCCTTTTTCATCATGGATTTTAGTAATTTGAGTTTTCTCTTAATCTTTGTTAGCTTGGCTAAGGGCTTATCAATTTTATTTATTTATTTTTCAAATAACTTTCTTTGTGTTTTGTCAATATTTTGGATTATTTCTTTTGTTTTAATTTCAGCTCTGATGTAATTATTTCCTGTTTTCTACTGCTTTTGGTGTTAATTTGTTCTTCTTTTTCTAGGGCTTCAAAATGTAACGCTAGGTTATTTATTTGTTGACTTTCTATTCTTTAAAGGAATGAGATTAATGCAATAAACTTTTATCTTAGCACTGCCTTCATAGTGTCCCAGAGATTTTGATGTGTTGTATCACTATTCTCATTTACCCGTAAATATTTTTTTCATCCCTAATTTCTTCTGCTATCCATTCATCATTCAATAGCATATTATTTATTCTTTAGGTGGTAGAGTAGCTTCTATTTTTTGTTTTATTGTTGATTTCTAATTTAATTCCATCATGATCTATTGGAATGCAAGTTATTATCTCTGTTTTTTTTGTATTTGCTAAGAGTTGCTTTGTGGCCCAAGATACTGTCTATTTTAGAGAAGGATCCATGTGCTGCTGTGAAGAAAGTATATTCACTTGTTGATGGATGAAATATTCTCTATATATTGTTGTCTAAATTATTAATTATATATTTTTATTTCTATGGCTTCTTTATTTAGTTTTTGTTTGGAGGATCTATCCAGTGGTAGGAGATAGAGAGGTATGCTAAAGCCATCCAGTATTATTGTGTTGTGGTCTATTTGATTCTAGAAAATTGAGAAGGTCTGTTTGATGTATTTAAATGGTCCACTGTTTGGTGCATAAATATTTATAATTGTTATGTCTTGTTGATTTATAATTCCCTTAAGCAGCATGAAATGTCCTTCTTTGTCCCTTCTGATTAACTTTGGCTTGAAGTCCACTTTATCTGATATGAGGATAGAAACCCCTGCTTATTTATGAGATCCATGTGAATGAAATGTTTTTTCCCATCCTTAAGTCTGTGGATATCTTTGTCTATGAGGTAAGTCTTTTGGAGATAGCATATTTTGGTCTTGGATTTTTTTTTAATTTTAATTCTTTTTTTTTTTAGTTTTCAGCGGACATAACATCTTTGTTTATATGTGGTACTGAGGATTGAACCCGGGCTGCATGCATGCCAGGTGAGCACACTACCACTTGAGCCACATCCCCAGCCCCTGGTCTTGGATTTTAATTCAATCTGCAGGTCTATGTCTTTTGATTGATGAGTTTAGGCCATTTACATTCAATGTTATTATTGATGTGATTTTTATTCCCTGTCATTTTGATTTAATTCTGGTTTTTGTTTTGAATTAGTTTCTCCTTTGATTGACTATGTTTCTAGTGTAGTTCCTCCTTTTGCTGGTTTTCAGTTTAATTTTTCATGGAATATCTTATTGAGTATGTTGTGTAGTACTGGCTGTAGAGTTTCTACCCTGTGGACTTATAGCATCTATGAAGGTTTTCAGTGCCTCATCATTTAGGGGAAGACAAATAATGACAAAACCCAGTTCAAACAATGTAAAGCATAAAATTAAACATTTCCTGCTATG
Source organism: Urocitellus parryii (assembly GCF_045843805.1). Taxonomy (NCBI): domain Eukaryota; kingdom Metazoa; phylum Chordata; class Mammalia; order Rodentia; family Sciuridae; genus Urocitellus; species Urocitellus parryii. The sequence continues at coordinate 6,014,799 of NC_135533.1, forward strand.
ATGTCTACAATGTTAATTGTCACAATAAACAGAAATGATATGATTGGTTATTGCCTACAATAAAAACAGTAGCTTTGAGAAGAGTTTATAATTTTGAAGAGTGAACAAAAAGAGAATGGAAGTGATATAGGATGTGAGGATAATGGGAGAAGAGAGATGTTAGAAGTAAAAAATTAAAGGAAGAGTGAAAGAGAGAACAAAAGTGATTAATCATTAGCAGAAGAGAAGAGAGAGAATTGAGGGAAACCAGTGAGAGAAAAAAATATATAGAGGGCTAGGGATGTGGCTCAAGCGGTAGTGCGCTCGCCTGGCATGCATGTGGCCCGGGTTCTATCCTCAGCACCACATACAAACAAAGATGTTGTGTCCGCCGAAAACTAGAAAATAAATATTAAAAATTCTCTCTCTCTCTCTCTCTCTCTCTCTCTCTCTCTCTCTCCTCTCTCACTCTCTCTTTAAAAAAATAGAGTAATTTTTTTTAAAGAGAGTATTTTTTAATATTTATTTATTTTTTAGTTTTCAGTGGACACAACATTGTTGTTTGTATGTGGTGCTGAGGATCGAACCCGGGCCGCACTCATGCCAGGCAAGCGAACTACTGCTTGAGCCACATCCCCAGCCCCATAAAGTAAAATTTTTAAAGAGTAAAAATCAAAGAGTATAAAACAAAACTGAAATATGTTAATCAAACATCCTAGTCATCAAAAAACTGATCCATGAAAGATAACTGGCTTCAAAAATGCTACAAATTGGGGAAAAAATAAATATGAGTATGTGGGAGGCCATCCTCCCAGGGGATTTGAGTTACCTCCCTGGCTGGGCAAGAGGCGCTGAGACACATCTTTGTGTCCAGAGCTTTCCCCACCCCTCTCAGGTCCATGTGTAGGCGTGTCTGGCCACTGCCCAAGACCCAATCATCGCACCTGTCCTTGGGACACTGCCCCCTTAATCCCCATTGGAGGGTTCCCCCCCCCCCCCGCATTATTTTTGTTCTTCAATAAAAGTCCATTCCCTGGCATGTTCTCTCTCTCTCTCTCTCCCTCTCCCCCTCCCTCCCTCCCTCCTTCTCTCTCTTTCTCCTCTTCAGTAAACCTCCATACCATAATAGGTAGCTGGAGGCTGGACTAGGTTTAAAGGTAATTAGGGCCTGTCTACACCTGGGGCTGGTTTAAAGGTCATTAGAGCCTGTCTCTTTAATTCAAACTCCCTGAGGATTTCTCACGTGGCTGAACCTTCATTTATGAAGCCTGTGCTGGCCACAGGCTAAATGAGTGTGCATAAATGTCCTTGAAACATTAAGGTCATGATTAAACACAGAAAAGAAAAAGAGTGAGAGAGGGAAAGAGAGAGGGAGAACGAGAGAGAATGAATATCTGGATAAAAAGGTAAAGAATGTTTCCATTGGAGTTAAAAGAGCTTCTCAGCAGTTTAGGTAGGGTCATCTGGAGATTCATGCTCCACTCTCTGGATTGCTGGAGGGAGAGAGGCAATTCCCAAGATGGAATTCCCGGTGCAGGGTTTAGGCTTCAGTGGGCTCCAGGCTCTTTGCTGGATGCCAGTTCGCCTGGGGATTTTAGATGAGCACCCCTCCGGGTCCAGAAATTGCCAGTCACCGCTGGAAGACTGTACCCCAGAGGTCTCCCCTGGGTTCCACTCATGGTGAGGAGCCGATACCTTGTCCACTAGGGAACTCTGCGAACCTTACATTCCCTGGTCTGGGATTCAATCTCCAACCCCTCCCCTGTTGAACGCCCAGCTGAGGGGAGCCACATTGAGTCACCACGCCTTCTGGGGATCTGAAAGATCACTGCAGTCTGACATGACTCATGACTCGGTACCCCCACCCCTGCTCAGATAGCAAGGCCGGTCTTCTGAGCAGGCATACCCCTGGGGTCGAGCTACACTCACCTGTTCCTTTGTGATATTACCCCCTTGCCCTGTTTGGGATAGAATGTTCCATGGAAACGCCCTTTGAGTGTCCCCTTCTCTTGCTCTGCCTTTGGGTGTGGCCTTCCTAGATGTCAGTCAACCTGCTGACAATGGACATCAGGAAGCTAGACTCAGCCCCCTGAAACCTGACCCCTTGCCCCATTTGAATGGCTTCTCCTCAATAAAAGCTTTCACCACATGCTCTCTGGAGCTCTTTTCACAGACCCCTGGGGTCAGGCTCAGCCAGACACATCTCTCCCAGCCAGTCCTCCAAGCAGCCAGATTAGAGGGGGAGGGGGAGAGCCAGGTGGGTTTCCACAGCCAGCTTTTCCCTGGGTAAACGTCTCGTCTCTCGGTGTTTGATTTCTCCTGGTCTTTTAGGCACACTCTAGGTCATGCGGTGTGGGTTTGCCAGGCCTGTATTTTGGGCCAACTCTGCTTTGCCAGGAATCAGCTCCCTCCACTGCCAGCCCTGGGCCACAGCTGCAAAACGGTTCCTCCCTTTGTCTTTCTTAAACTGCCTGAAGAGATAGAGCTTCTTCCCCACACAAGGAGATCCTGCAGTGGCCTTTCAGTTTAGTCCGGCAGTGTCTTTGATCTCTAAACTCTAGACACAGACATGCCTCAGACCTAAAAAATGCTCTTTCCTTTAATTCCCTTATTTCTTCCTTATTTTATTATATCCAACCGCCTGAGTCCTGATCTGCTCTGAGTGTCCACTTTGAGATTCCGCTAAAGCCCCCAGCCCATTTTTTTTGTTCACTCACCTTGTTAGAAGCTGCCTGTGTGCTCTCTCGGTTTCATGGAGCAGCCAGGAAAGCGACCTCTCTATTTAGTTATCTTGAAAGTCTCACCTTTGACAATCTTCTTAACATTTGACCCTGTCCCTATTTTCTTTGAGTTATGGTGTCTGTGTCTCCTCCTTTGAAACTAGGTGGGCTTCTGTGAGTGTCCTGAAACACCCAGGATGGTTGCAGGGACACCATGTGTCTTCAAGCTTAGGATGGAGGAATATCATGGACTGCCACCTTGCTGTCCCCGGGTGATGGGCCTTGGAACTTGGCCACCACGTTGCAAGGAAGTTCTCTACACACACAGGCTGGTCACCCCTGACACCAGTTGTGTGGTGTTTTGGTCAGATTTTTCGCTGCTGTGACTAAATGACCCGACCAGAACAATTATAGAGGAGGAAAAGCTTATTTAAAGGCTTATGGGCATTTCAGAGTTCTTAGTCCACAGAAGGCTGGCTCCGTTTCTCAGGGCTTGAAGTGAGGCAGGACATAATGGTGGAAGAGTGTGGAAGAGGGACACAGCTTGCATTGTCATCAGGAAGCAGAGACTTCACTCTCCAGATATGAAGTCTGTTCCCCAAAGCCGAGCCCCAGTGAACCACTTCCTGGGGCCACACTCACCTGCCTCCAGTTACCACTCAGTTCATCACAGCAGGGATTAATTAGCTGATTCCTTTAAGGTTATAACCCAATCATTTCTCCTCTCAACCTTCTTGTGTTGATTCACATAGGAGCTTTTGAGGGACACCTCACATCCAAACCACAACATGGGTTCCCCCAACCTGACGGATTCCTCAGCACCGATGGGGTGTGCTACAATTCACTCCAATTCTGAAACTATCCACCTGGAGTTAGTGTCAGACCCCAGAGGTTGAAGGGCTCAGTCCTGCAAGACTGCTCCCATTTCAGGTGCCAGTTTCAAGTGCAGGCCTCCTGTATTTTTTACTGACTGGCTATAGATTGTGGGATTCTACAGTCCCCTCCTGGGGTTCCATATTTTCTAGAATGGCTCAGAATTCAGAGAAACTCTTTGTTTACTGGTTTATCACAAAGGATATACCAACAAGAATAGCCAGATGGAGAAGGTGTGTCAGGCAGGCTTCCACACTTTATCCATGTCCCCCTCACACCCTGCATCTGGATTTCTACTCCTACCCTGAAGTTTATTAAATATCAATCAAGGGTTTCTGTACTCTACAGCTCCAACCTCCTTCCCAGAGTTTGGTGGGTGAGGTGGAAATTTCTAATCCCTTTGTTTTTCTGTCCCACTGAGACCATCAGAGACCACCACAGGGACAAAGGACAAATGTACTCCTGGGCCTTAACTTGTGGCCTGGTAGCGATAAAGCATAGTTAAGTTATTTTTCCCTCCATCTGTTCTCCCTTCTCAACTCATAACTTGTTAGATATTAAAACCTTGGTGTGTGTGCCTGACCTCCTCCTTAACCAGCTGATCAGCTCCAGGGACCATGTGCCTCATTAGGAGCAGGGACAAGAGTCCTGAGGTTTGGTTAGTTTGAGAGGTTCATCTCTAATTCCTTCCTCGGTAAAAGGAAGAGCTAGCTGTTCCCTGCCTCATGAAGGAAATCTTGGACAGATTCTTCTCAGAAAAAAAATATCCAGTCACCACTAGTCACCTTTGCATCATCAAAACATCCAGGGGTCCAACTCTGACCTTCACTTCAGGGCAAACCTTCCCCAGTTGTGCCTGCTCAGGTTCAAGGGCTGCAGTGTGTCCAGGTCTCCTTGACCCTCTCCCAACGCTGGATTCTCCTCCTGATCCAGCCACTAGAGTCAATGTGAGGGGTGCAGTCTGGCCCTGTGGGGGACAGAGGCACATTTAGTGGCTTTTCTTGGGGGGCATTGTTGATGACTCTTCAGCAGTTCTCCATATGTAACTGTGTGGTTAAGTAGGGCCATTTTGTGTCTCACACTCAACAGGGTGTGGTCCCTCTCAGTACCAGCCAGGTGGCTCTTGGAGTTTGATATTTCCAAGGCTATGGGGGGAATATGTTAAGAGACTCCTGGGAGGACACCGTCTGGGTCTTCTGGAGTTTGGCCTTGGTGCTTAATAGAACCTGAGAGGATGCTGCCCAGAGACAGAAGTACAGAGTGGAGGCAGAGGCTTGTGGAAGCAACCAGGATATTCACTGACTGAGGAGCAAAAAATAACGTGTTTCCTGCCCAGCAATGCAGGCCACCCAGGAGGGAGCAGGCTGAAAGGGGACTTGGCCCAAGCGGCCACCCATGGAGTGATGGGGTCCCAGCAGTGCCATGTGCAACAGAGGTCTGAAAGTAAGGTGCTGGGAATCAGGGTTAAAGCCACCAACTGGAGAAGAGCATGGGGTACCAGTTGCAATTAAGCTTGTGGATTTCAGGGAGACTTGCTGAGGAGTCATCAACAATGCCCCCCAAGAAAAGCCACTAAATGTGCCTCTGTCCCCCACAGGGCCAGACTGCACCCCTCACATTGACTCTAGTGGCTGGATCAGGAGGAGAATCCAGCGTTGGGAGAGGGTCAAGGAGACCTGGACACACTGCAGCCCTTGAACCTGAGCAGGCACAACTGGGGAAGGTTTGCCCTGAAGTGAAGGTCAGAGTTGGACTCCTGGATGTTTTGATGATGCAAAGGTGACTAGTGGTGACTGGATATTTTTTTTCTGAGAAGAATCTGTCCAAGATTTCCTTCACGAGGCAGGGAACAACTAGCTCTAGGGAGCAAGTTTGAAGGGACAAGAGGAAAATAATAAATTTCCTCTCCCCTTGACTGCAAAGCCTCTTACTTTATTGCATTGTTATATACAATTCCATTCAGGTTTTTTTCCCTTTGGAGATTATTCCAGGGAGGACCTGAGAACGTGCCAGTCTTAAGGGTCATCGTTCCTGTAATTGAGAAGTTTCAAGTGAGTGGGGTTAGCAGGAGTCCCTGTGAGGGGCAGGTTCTCAGAGCAGTGCCCTGCTTACGTGGTGGTCTGCAATATCTGATGTGGGAAAAGTGTCCCTTATGAAACTTGAATCCTCTTTTCTTAAGGCCAGTCAGCGATGTGCCCTGATGAGCTAATACCCCATGCTGAGGAGTCCTCCATGTCCTCATAGGCGGAGAAGAGGGGACGGGCAGTGAAGGGATCTGCAGTGAAGGGCCGTGGAACCGTCCCCATTCCTAGAGACCACAGTGTAACCTCTTGAGAATGCACTTCCTTTTTAGACAGAACTTCTATCTGGTCAGTAGCATATCACCAAACTTGAAAGTGTGCTTATGGTTAAAAATAAACTGCAACTATTGTTCTAGAGACTTGTCTTCCATTGTGCTGATAACCCTGAAGACAACTCCACCAGAGGAGTACCAGAAAAACTGGGAATATTGAGCCTCCCAAGATTGCAGGACTGACTTCCAGAGGAAGTGGTCATTTGCCAAAATGCTGTGTGTATAGTCCATGAATAACAACCAGGAGTTCTTATGGGTAAAAATTCGCTGATTATGGGTGCAAATGCTTTTTAGAAAAATGGTCTCATCAACACATAGGTCTGTGTTGTTTTAAAAAATTATTTTAGTAGTGCATGATAATTATTCACAATATGGGGTTCATTCTGACATAATTCTATGAAATAAAAATGGAATCTATGGAATATAATTTGCTTCACTTCAGTTCTCGTACTTTCCTTTTCCCTCCCTCCATCCTCCTCCCGCTTTGCTGTACCCTACTGGTCTTCTCTATTTACTTGCAGATTTTTATATCATACATATATATCTGATATAAACACACACACACACACACACACACACACACACACACACACATACACACACACCAGTGAATCCCACCATAGTTGTATATTGGTCAACTTCATCCCACCATTGCTCTCTCTTCCTGCCGTCTTCCCTCCTCCCCAATCCCTTCCACTGCTCCCCTGCTCTCCCTTCCATTTCCCCTTGATCCCCTTACTTTGCTCTAGCTTGCGCATCTGGGAGAAAACATTCCATCCTTGACCTTCTGAGCCTGGCTTACTTCACTGGCATGATGTTCTCCACTCCTGAAATGCCGTGATCTCACTCTCTCTACGGCTGAGTGAAGCCCCATTGTGTATGGAATCCACAATTCATATGAAATATGGAAGGCAGTGGTTCTCCAGTGGGGGCAATTTTGGCCACCAGAGGACATTGAACAAACTCTAGAGGCACATTTTGTTGGCACAGCTGGGGTGCTGCTTCTGGCATCTGGTGGATGCAGGCCAAGGGACCCTGCTGAGCACCTTGCTGTGCACAGGCCTTCGATTCTGTCTCTCGCTGTATCATCCTCCACCTGTTTCTGCCTGTGTCAGGTGGGCAAATTTCACGCTTCCAACCCAACCAAGAGCCTCTCTGGCAAACACACAGTAGTGGCCTGGGGAGGAACACAGAGTGGATGAGGCAGGATGGGGTGTCCTGTGAGGAAGACACACTGGCCGGTGAGAAGGGCGCGGTGGGGGCTTGAGATGCTAAACCTCACATCCCAGATAATTCCTCTAGGGCTGGTCCTGCCCACCAGCACCGGGAGAGTGAGCTTTTCACCCAGTCCCAGGTCTTGAGAGACACCTTGCTTAGCCCCAAATGTGATTTTCTTTGTTCCTGCTAAAGTAGTGTCTTGACAAGCCAAAATTCCTTCCAAATTGGCTTCCATTCTCTGAATTTGGAACCAACAAAATGCCCTGTTGTGGAATGTGTTGACGATGGTGATGAAAATCGTCTCCTCCTCCGTGACAGATCTGAGGTCTCAGGTTTGCAGCGGGCCTAATCCATTCCCATGTCCACAGCAAGGAACGGTCATTAGGGATGTCAGTGCATGGCTGTCGGTGGCTGCTGGGGTGAGTAGAGATGGGTCACAGAGGGCATGAGGAAGCTGTGGGGACAGACAGGCATGTGTGTCATCTTGACCATGCTTCCCATTTCACTCTGACATACATCTGTTAAAACTTATCCATTGCACCATCCTGTAGTTTACTGAATGTCAGAAACACTTATTCAGTTTACTTATTTTACAATGAAATTATTTGCCTTCTTATTAAGTTGTAAGGGTTCTTCTTTAATGTGTAATGATGATTTATTTTTAAAATTTATTTATTTATTCTAATTTGTTATACATGACAGCAGAATGTATTTCAATTCATAATACACATATAGAACACAACTTTCCATTTCTCTGGTTGTACACAAAGTATTTTCACACCATTCATGTCTTCATACATGTACTTAGGGTAATGGTGTCCATCTCATCCACCGTCTTTCCTACCCCCATACCCCCTCCCTTTTCCCCCCTCCCCTTGCCCTATCTAGAGTTCCTCCATTCTTCCCATGCTACCCCCATTCTCATTTTGGTCAGCATCCACATATCAGAGAAAACATTTGGCATTTGGTTTTTAAGATTGGTTTACTTCACTTAACATAATATTCTCCAATGCCATCCATTTATCTGCAAACGCCATGATTTTGTTCTCTTCTAATGCTGAGCAATATTCCATTGTGTATATATACCACAGTTTCTTTATCCATTCATCTACTGAAGGGCATCTAGGTTGGTTCCACAATTTAGCTACTTTGAATCGTGCTGCTATAAACATTGATAGGGCTGCATCACTATAGTATGCTGTTTTAAGTCCTTTGGGTAGAAACTGAGGAGTGGGATAGCTGGGTCATATGGTGGTTCCTTTCCAAGATTTCCAAGGGATCTCCATATCACTTTTCATATTGGTTGTACCAATTTGGAGTCCCACCAGCAATGTATGAGTGTGCCGATTTCTCCATATCCTTGCCAACATTTGTTTGTAGTCTTAATAGCTGCCACTCTGACTGAAGTGAGATGATATGTTAGAAGAGTATTGATTTGCATTTCTCTAATTGCTAGAGATGTTGAAAATTTTTATATATTTATTGGTTGATTGTATATCATCTTCTGAGAAAGGTCTGTTCAGTTCCTTGGTTTATTTATTGATTGGATTATTTGTTTTTTTGATGTTAAGGTTTTTGAGTTCTTTATCTATCCTAAAGATTAGTGCTCTATCTGATGTGCGTGTGGTAGAAATTTCCCCCATTCTGTAGGCGCTCTATTCACCTCACTGATTGTTTCCTTTGCTGTGTGGAAGCTTTTTAGTTTGATTCCATCCCATTTATTGATTCTAGATTCTATCAAGGCTATAGGAGTCTTGATAAAGAAGTTGGATGGATTAGGTGCAGGGTCTCTGGTTTAATTCCTAGGTCCTTGACCCACTTTGAGTTCAGTTTTGTGCATGGTTAGAGACAGGGGTTTAACTTCATTTTGCTGCATATGGATTTCTAGTTTTTCTAGTTTTTCTAGCACCATTTGTTGAAGAAGCTATCTTTTCTCTGATATATGTTTTTGGTGCCTTTGTCTAATGAGCTAACTGTAATTATGTGGGTTAGTCTCTGTGTCATGTATTCTGTACCATTGGTCTACCAGTCTATTTTGGTGCCAATACTATGCTGATTTTTTCTTTTTCTTTTTTTTTTTTTTTTTTTTTTTTTTTTTTTTTTTTTTTTTTTACTGTGGCTCTGTAATATAGCTTAAGGTCCGGTATAGTAATGCCACCTGCTTCACTCTTCTTGCTAAGGATTGCTTTAACTATTCTGAGTGTCTCATAACTGATTTTTCTATTTCTATGAGTAAAGTCATTGGGATTTTGATTGGAATTGCACTAAATCTGTATAGTGATTTTGGTAGTAGGGTCATTTGACAATATTAATTCTGCCTATCCAAGAACAAGAGAGATCTTTCCATCTTCTAAGGTCTTCTTGTTGAGAGCCACAGCCAAAGGGGCCCCAGAAAACTTCCAGCTGCCAGCAAACTCCCAGCTGCCGGCTGATGATTGGCTCACAGCGGCCCCAGCAACATCTAGCTGATTGGCTCCTCTGTGGTGATGTTCATTGGGCTGTTTCCCTGCCCTTCAGACTGCCAGCTGATGATTGGCTCACAGCGGCCCCAGCAACATCTAGCTGATTGGCTCCTCTGCGGTGATATTCATTGGGCTGTTTCCCTGCCCTTCAGACTACGGAACTGCTCATTGGGGGACTTCTTTGGCTCCGCCCACACGACCCAGCCAATCGGCCTCAAGAGCAGGAGGATTGTGGGAGGTGGTGTGGTTTGTGTGGGGAGAGGCTTCTGGAAGCCAGTGGTGGCAGTTGGGCTCTGAGGGTTTTTCCTGAGGAGCTGTTTTGTTTGGCGTTTGTAGTTTTAAAAATAAAGTTTGTTTCTTTTGACAAGTGGCTCCTGAATAATGCCGCAGTCTGACTGGGCACAATTCAGGAGCCACTTGTCAAAAGAAACAAACTTTATTTTTAAAACTACAAACGCCAAACAAAACAGCTCCTCAGGAAAAACCCTCAGAGCCCAACTGCCACCACTGGCTTCCAGAAGCCTCTCCCCACACAAACCACACCACCTCCCACAATCCTCCTGCTCTTGAGGCCGATTGGCTGGGTCGTGTGGGCGGAGCCAAAGAAGTCCCCCAATGAGCAGTTCCGTAGTCTGAAGGGCAGGGAAACAGCCCAATGAATATCACCGCAGAGGAGCCAATCAGCTAGATGTTGCTGGGGCCGCTGTGAGCCAATCATCAGCTGGCAGTCTGAAGGGCAGGGAAACAGCCCAATGAACATCACCACAGAGGAGCCAATCAGCTAGATGTTGCTGGGGCCGCTGTGAGCCAATCATCAGCCGGCAGCTGGGAGTTTGCTGGCAGCTGGAAGTTTTCTGGGGCCCCTTTGGCTGTGGCTCTCAACAGTCTTCTGTAATTTCTTTCTTTAGTGTTCTGTAGTTTTCATTGTTGAGGTCTTTCACCTTTTTGTTAAGTTGATTCCCAAGATTTTTTTTTTGAGGCTATTGTAAATGGGGTAGTTTTCCTCATTTCCCTTTCAGAGAATTTGTCACTGATATACAGAAATGCCTTTGATTTATGAGTGTTGATTTTATATCCTGCTACTTTGCTGAATTCATTTATTAGTTCTAGAAGTTTTCCAGTAGAATTTTTTGGGTCTTCCAGGTATGGAATCATGTCATCGGCAAATATTGTTAGTTTGAATTCTTTTTTTCCTATTCATATCACTTTAATTTCTTTAGTCTAATTGCTCTGGCTAGAGTTTCAAGAACTATTTTAAATAGAAGTGGTAAAAGAGGGCATTCCTGTCTTGTTCCAGTTTTTAGAGGGAATGCTTTCAATTTTTCTCCATTTAGAATTATATTGGCCTGGGGCTTAGCATACATAGCTTTTACAATGTTGAGATATATTGCTTATATCCCTAGTTTTTCTAGAGATTTGAACATGAAGGGGTGCTGTATTTTGTCAAGTGCTTCTTCTGTATTGAGATGATCATATGATTCTTGTCATTTTTATATTTTGTTTTAGTTGTAGTTGGACACAATACCTTTATTTTATTTTTATATGGTGCTGAGAATCAAACCCAGCACCCTGCATGTGCTAGGCGAGCACTCTATCACTGAGCTGAAACCCCAGGCTGATGATTCTTATCTTTAAGTCTACTGATGTGATGAATTACATTTACTAATTTCCATATGCTGAACCAACCTTACATCCCTGAGATGAATCTGACTCGATCATGGAGCACTATCTTTTTTTATGCTTTTTAATTCAATTTGCCAGAATTTTACTGAGAATTTTTGCATCTATGTTCATTAGAGATATTGGTCTGAAATTTTCTTTCTTTGTTGTGTCTTTGTCTGATTTTGGAATCAGGATCATAGAGTGAGTTTGGAAATGTTCCTTCTTTTTCTATTTCATGGAATAACTTGAGGAGAATTGGTATTCGTTCTTCTTTGAAGGTCTTGTAGAACTCAGCTGTGGATACATCTGTCCTGGGCTCTTCTTGGTTGGTAGGCTTCTGATGGCGTCTTCTATTTCATTGCTTGAAGTTGATCTGTTTAAATTGTGTATATCACCCTGATTCAGTTAGGCAAATCATATGACTCTAGAAATTTGTCAATGACTTTGATATTTTCTATTTTATTGGAGTATAAATTTTCAAAATAATTTCTAATTATATTCTGTATTTCTGTTGTGTCCATCGTGATATTTCCTTTGTCATCATAGGTGTTAGTGATTTGAGGTTTCTCTCTCCTTCTCTTCATTAGCATGGCTAAAGGTTTATAACTTTTATTCACTTTTTCAAAGAATCAGATTTTTGTTTTGTCAACTTTTTCAGTTGTTTCTTTTATTTCAATTTCATTAATTTCAGCTCTGATTTCAATGTTTTCCTGTCTTCTACTGCTTTTGGTGTTGATTTGTTCTTCTTTTTCTAGGGCTTTGAGATGTAATGTTAAGTCATTTATTTGTTGACTTTTTCTTCTTTTAAGAAATGAACTCCATGCAGTGAACTTTCCTCTTAGCACTGCCTCACAGTGTCCCAGAGATTTTGATATGATGTATCAGTGTTCTCATTGACCTCTAAGGATTTTTAATCTCCTCCTTGTTGTCTTTTGCAACCTATTGTTCATTCAATAGCATGTTATGTAGTCTCCACATGTTGGAGTAGCTTCCATTTTTTATTTTATCATTAATCTCTAATTTCATTCCATTATGATCTGGTAGAATGCAGGGTAGTATCTCTATTTTTTTGTATTTGCTAAGAGTTGCTTTGTGGCCCAATATATGATCTATTTTCTTAGAAAAGGATCCATGTGCTGCTGAGAAGAAAGTATATTCACTTGTTGAAGGATGAAATGTTCTATATATGTGAGTTAAGGCCAAGTTATTGATTGTATTGAACTCAATAGAGTTCTATAGTTTCTTTGTTAAGCTTTTGTTTGGAAGATTTATCTAGTGGTATATAGGTGTGTTAAAGTCACCCAGAATTATTGTGTTGTAGTCTATTTGACTCTTAAACTTGAGAAGAGTTTGTTTAATGAATTTAGGTGCTCTATTGTTTGGAACATGTATATTTATAATTGTTGTGTCTTGTTGATGTATGAAATGTCCTTTTTTTATCCCTTTTGATTAACTTTGGCTTGAAGTCTATTTCATTTGATTTGAGGATGGAAACCCCTGCTTGCTTTTGCAGTCCATGTGAGTGGTATGTTTTTTCTTAACCTTTCACCTCAGTGTGTGGATGTCTTTTCCTATGAGATGGATCTCTTGAAGGCAGCGTATTGATGGTTTTTTAAACCCAATCTGCCAGTCTATGTCTTTTGATTGGTGAGTTTGGGCCATTAACAATCAAGGTTGCTATTAAGACATGATTTGTTTTCCTTATCATTTTTGTTTATTTTTGTTGTTTAACTTGACTTGGTTTCCCCTTTGAGTGGGTTTTTCCTTCAATGTAATACCCCCCTTTGATGATTTTCATTGCTGTTTTTCATTTCCTCTTCATGGAATATGTTGCTGAGGATGTTGGTAGTGCAGGCTTTCTCACTGTAAATTCTTTTAACTTTTGTTTATCATGGAAGATTTTTACTTATCATCACATCTAAAACTTAATTTTGCTGATTATAAGATTCTTGGTTGGCATCCATTTTCCTTCAGAGCTTGGTATCCGTTGTTCCAGGGTCTTCTAGCTTTCAGTGTCTGGGTTGAAAACTCTTCATATATCCTAATTGGTTTTCCCCTATATGTAATCTGATTCCTGTCTCTTGTGACTTTTAAAATTCTCTCCTTATTCTGTATGTTAGGCATTTTCATTATAATATGTCTTGGTGTGATTTTCTACATTTGGTGTCCTGAACACCTCTTGTATTTGATTTTCCAATTCATTCTTAATGTTTGGAAAGTTTTCTGATAGTATTTCATTGAATAGATTGTTCATTCCTCTGGTGTGGAATTCTATGCCTTCCTCTATCCCAATGATTCTTAAATTTGGTGTGTTTATGCTATCCCATAATTCTTGAATGTTCTGTTCATGGTTTCTTACCATCTTCACTGTGTGGTCAACATTCTTTTCAAAATTATATGTATTTCTTCTTCATTGTCTGAGGTCTTGTTTTCAAAATTATTTAATCTGTTGGTGATGCTTTTTATCAAGTTTTTATTTTTGATTTATTGTTTCTTTCATTTCAAGTATTTCTGTTTGATTTTCTTTTCAGAACCTACCTCTGTCTCCTTACTGAAGTAATCTTTTTCTTCCTGTATTTGCTTATGTAGCTCTTTATTGAAATGATCTTTTGCTGCCTACACTTGCTCTTATATCATCCTGTAATTCACAGAACATTTTAATTATGTATATCCTGAACTCCTTCTCTGTAATTTCTTCTGTTTTTCTGGCCATGGGTTCTAATAATGTAGTATCTTGGTTTGTTTGGGGCACTTTCTTCCCTTGTTTTTTCATGTTGTTATGTGTCTTTCTTTCTACCACTGCAGATCTGAGGCATTACATTTTTCACCCTGTAGGCTTATAGTGTCCCTGCACGGTTTCAATATCTTTCCTTTAAGGGGGAGAACAATGTGAACAGATCCCAATACAAACAGTATACAGCCTTATACCAAATAGCTCCTATTAAGACATTTACGGTTTTGTCACAATATGCAGAAATGTTGAGTTCACTTATTATCTACAATATAAACAGTAGGTTTGCAAAAAGGTCTACAGTTTCTGATGGTGGACAAAGAACTGGGAGTGAGGTGTAGGATGAGATGTTGAGGGGGTAGAGGTGAGGATAAAGTGTCATTAGATTTTAGCATGAAGGAGGAATCTAAAGAGTTTGATTAGTAGCAGGAGAAGAGAGAGATAGTGATTTTGGAGAGACAATAAGTGGGAAGACAATAGAATACAAAAAACAAACAAATAGAAATGTTAAGAAAATATAAAATTTAAAAATAGAAGATAAAAGAATATACAACACAACTGTAATGTACTATTCACGTCCTAGCCCTCAGCAGCCTAATTCATGAAAAGTACTTGGTTTTAAATGTTGGGGATGTGTGGAGAAAAGAGAGAGAGAGAGAGAGAGAGAGAGAGAGAGAGAGAGAGAGAGAGAGAGATCTCCAAGGAAGGTACAGGACTGTTTTTGTTGGAGATCAGTGTCTTCCCTGCTTGCCTTCCCATCCAACAGGTGGAGTTGTCTGTTGTTTGCTGGCATCTCCACCCTCAGGAAGGTGAAAGTTATTAGGGTAGGAGGGTTGGTCTTGGGGGTAGAGCTCCTGTATGGGGATATAGCACTTGCCAATCCTGCTTGTGTGATGTGAGGCCCCGGTCTTACCTCCTTGTATCTCCTGTAAACCTCACAATTCTTGGTCTCTAAGTTAGTCTCTAAACTGTATCTCACCCACTGCCTCCCGCCCCTTTCTATTTCCCAAACAGGAACCTTTCTCTCTGGAGGTCCTGTTGGCTGTGCTCTGGGGGCAGTGCACTGTTGTGGAGAGCAGTTTTGTATTGGGCAGCTCAGGACCAGGTTTTGCAAGCTATAGACTGGCCGTGTAGCCACAAGCTCGGTGCTGGGTTAGTGGCTGCCAGGAGGGGGTGGAGTTGGGGACTAAATTTACCTTGAAATTGCTTCTAAGCCCCTGCCGCAACCCGGCTGCACGAGCCGCCAGCAACCCGGCTAGACACAGAAACAAGAACCGCTCAAGCAGGAAACAAAGCTTTATTTTAAAAAGGCCGCCAGGGATCCCTGTGCGTCTTGCTAGCCAGCCTGTCGACCCACGTGTGTCACCGGAACCGGGCGTGCGCCCCTCCCCCGGAAGTTCCCTCCTACTATCCTTCCCCAACTAATGGGAACTCTTCCATTACATGAGTGACATGAGTAACCTGAGTCCCGTAACAGGCCGAGGTAAACAGCAGGAGTCCAATTTTCATATGAATGTAAAACTTAACATAATCATAATCTCAATGGCTAGCTGGCAGTCACCTAAACCAAAGGTACCTGTATCAATATTTTTGCTGTGGCTCCTAGCATCTGCCCCCTTCTGTTTAATTAAACAACAGGCAATGTGGCTAGGGACCGTGCCTGTTAGGTATGTCCAATTCAACATAATGGTTCTTACCCGTCATGGGAAAACTGACCTTATTGCGTCAGCCTCCTGGCTTAGGTTGATACCACTGCAATCGAATCATACCCGTCACTAACTACCGGTCCAGTATATAGCCATACCTGTGGAGTAGGCCTATGCACCAGTGGGGGGGTGAGGTTCTTGCCTCACCTCTGTTGGCCCCCAAATTTAACCTTGGTGCCAGTGGGGGGGTGAGGTTCTTGCCTCACCTCTGGCTGGTGTTCCTAGCTGGGAGTTGTCCCAACTAAAGATGGCGTCCCAAGATAGAGGGGGGTACTTTCTGGGATGGGGTTTTGGGTGGGATGGGGCTGGGTGGTGGCCTTGAGCGGTGTGTTCAGAGATGCAGCTCTGTGGCATGACATGTTATGGCTGGCGGCTGTCTTCAGCCCTGTGCGGTGTCCCCAGGTGCAGGCTGCCATGTGTAGGGGACTATGGCAGTGGTTGCAGTGTCTCAAGATGGAGGCAATGGGGGTGGAGGACCCCATGTTGGTGGGTGGGGGTCCACAAGGGAGTGGTGGCTGGAGTTCCTGCACATGGGCAGCAGATGGGTGTCCTGCATGGGAGCAGCAGCCAGGATTCCTGCACAGGAGCGGGGGCCAGGAGTCCTGTTGGGTGTTGATGCTGGTGGTCCTGCTCGTGCACCCGGAGGTCCAGCGTGAGCAAGTGCCTGGGAGTCCTGCGTGGAAGCAGCTATCGGGGGTCCTCTAATCACTCTCAGAGAAACAATATTCCCACTACTTGAATCCCAGGTCCTGGAGTGACACAGAATGCAGCCTCCCTGTGGCCCGCCATCTTGGATCCACCTGGAGGGTTCTTTATATATTTCGTTCTTTTTCATCAAGTTCTTCATTAGATTTAGGATTTGCAACATTTTATCCCACTTTGTGACTTACTCTGATTTTTATTATTCCTTTCTTCTTTTCTTAAAGTATATATTTTAAAGATATATTTTTATTCGTTTTCTAATATATACACCTAAAGCTAAGACTTAATCTGTACTTACTTCTGTGGCTGCATCTCAGATATTTTGATGTGCTGTATTTTCATTCTCCTTTACTTCTATATATTTATCAATTCTACTATCATATTTTGTATCATTCATGAATTATTAGAACTATGTTCTCTAATTTCTAAACTTTTGTTTATCGTTTAATTACATTGTGGTCAGGAAATATGACCGGTGATATTTCATTCCTAATCCTATGACATTTTTAGAGCATTACCTCGTGGACAATCATAAGACCAAGTTCTGTGCTCTTGAAAACCACTGATGGAAGTTTTATGAAATATTCTACACATACTGGTGTCCTCCGTCCGTAGTTTCACTGTTCTTGGTTTAAGTTTCCTGTAGTCACCTCAGGGAAGAAGAGGAGGAGGAGGAGGAGTGAGAAAGGTAGGATCAGATTTTAGAGAGAGTCCACATTTGTGTAATTTTTATAGCATAAGGATATAATTACTCTATTATATGATTAGTTATTGTTGTTAATCTCTTACTCTGCCCAATCTGTAAATTAAATTTTATCATAGGTGTGTGTGTGTGTGTGTGTGTGTGTGTGTGTGTGTGTAGGAAGAACCTAGGGTATACAGGTTTGGTACTCTGGAATTTCAGGCACCCATCTGAGGTCTTGGGGGGCATCTTCTGAGATGAAGGGGATTATTGTATGTTCATTAGGTCAAGTTCATGAACTGCATTGCTTGATTCTTCTAGGTAGTTTTTGATTAATTTATCTGCTTGTTCTAGCAATGACTGAGAGATATGTGCTAAAATCTGTCATCACTAATGTACACTTACGAAGATCAGTTTGCTGTAGTCATTCAGTTGTTCCCTTTATTTATGTAGGTAACACCTCTTTATGTGGTACCTGTAAATATAAAATCATGTTTTATCTTCATAAATAGGTCATTAGGGTTAGTCCCTGTCCACACTATCTAAAAGTCTAACTTGCCTTCTCTGACTCTTGATTTTATTTACCATACTTTATTATCTTCTTGCTTATGTAAGTCAACATCTAATACATTTAATAATTAACAAGCATTTTCTTTTGTTTATTTTCTGTCTCCTCACAAAACACTAAAGATCCAGTAGGGCAAGATTCTCATGTGCTATTATTTGCTGGTGTGTTCAGTTGCCTAGAACAGTGCCTGGTTCATAGAAGGCTATCGATCAATATTAAATAAAAAGTCTAATTCGCTTGATTTTTTTTTTTGTTTGTTAGCATTTGGTTGCTCTAGTTTTCAGTACTTTGCTTTCAATTTTCTCAATTTTTAAGTTTCAAGATTTTTTACATACTCTGAAAATCTTTTTTTATTTATTTTTTTAGACTGGAGGATTTGTGCATTTACAGTATAGTTTCTATTTGATGCACATATGAAACTTAATTTTTTTGCATTCTACATAGCCAAAACATTTAATGCTTCCTTCTTTTTTTCCTTACCCTTAATTTTAATTGTTTGTGTGTTTTTTTTTTTCACATGCTACTTTTTGTCTACTAGTTGAGAAGTTATACACATTCTTCCTAATTATTTAGTGGTCTCCTTGTGAATAGAATTCACATTTTTAATGAAAATCTAAAAGAAATCTATATTTTTATCCTCTTTTCATCCAGTAAATTACTTTAGGAATTTTGATCCCTTTCCCACTGCATCCCCAAACTATATATTGCTGTTGTGTATTTGAATTTTATTTATTTATTTATTTATTTTTTAAAGAGAGAGTGGGAGAGGAGAGAGAGAGAGAGAGAGAGAGAGAGAATTTTTAATATTTATTTTTTAGTTCTCGGCGGACACAACATCTTTGTTGGTATGTGGTGCTGAGGATCGAACCCCGGCCGCACGCATGCCAGGCGAGCGCGCTACCGCTTGAGCCACATCCCCAGCCCAATTTATTTATTTCTTAATCCTGGAACAGTTCCTGTGGTCTAGATTGGTCTCTGTCTCTCTTCACTCTCTCCAGGTGACTCTCTGACTACTTTCCTCTTGCCTGGAATGTGAAGTTCCTTTAATGAGGTTGTGTTGGTAGCTTTCAATCTTTGTTGTCTGAAAGATGTTTATTTCCCTCCTGCTCCTGTGTTGGACAGTCCACCCCTTGTGGCCTCCCCTTCCATTACTTTCAGGTTCACTGTTGTTGTCTCTTCCTTTGTTACTGTGAAGAAACCAGAGTAGTGGAAGCCACACCTCCCCCCAAGGTCTGACTTTGTTCCTTCTCCCAGCTTTTAAGATGTTTTCCCTGCTGTGATGTTCTGCAGTTCCCTTAATTTTCTTCTTTGGTGTTTGTTAGATTTCTAGAATTTGTACATTGGTGAATCTTACCAGTTAAGGGAGAAAAAATGATAACCGTTATCACTTTAAAGATTTCACCTTCCTATTGTTCTCTGTTTTCTACTCATTTTCTTTTCCTATTTATTTATTCAGGCACTGGGGATTTATCCCGGGGCACTTTACCACTGAGCTGCACCCCCAGGATCTGTTTATTCCTTTAATTTTGAGACAGCTCTCACTAAGTTGTTAAGCAGCTCACTAAATTGCTAAACTGGCCTTGAACTTGGGATCCTCCTGTCTCATCCTCTTACTAAGATTCCTGGCATGAGCCACTGCACCCAGCAGCATATTTTGTGTCTTTAAATTGCATTCTGAACATTGTAAAAACTCAGCCATCCTTCATTAACTAGAAGTCACTGGTTTTCTGCTCACCCTTCACCGAGGGAGTAGCCTTTGGGTTTTATGGTAGGGACACCCCTTTTAGATGCTTGCCTTGAGAGCTCTTTCCTTTGTCTCTTATTTTCATGCCATTGTGGCTTAGAAAAGCGAAGCTGAACTTCCCCAGGTTTGCTGAAACATCTGGGAGTGACAGCTAGCTGCTTCCTCCCTCTGCCTGCTGGATCCACCTTGCCTGAGCTCCAGGCCTGTAAGGGCCCATTTTCTTTTCTGCTCACCAGGGCAATATTTTTAGCTAACTTCAGGGGGAGGATTCATAGTTAAGGCTGCATGTTTGGTTTTTCCTGGTTTTGTGTCCTGAATCAGAAATTCTCTTCAGGGTTATTTTTTCCCTTTAATTCACCTCTTCTCTCTCTTTCATGCTGTAATATGTCTTCACATGTCAGCTCTGGTTGGTCATCTTTTCGTATTTAGAATAGATCACTGCAGAAGCTAACTGGAAGCTCCTTGGCGGGCAGGGGTGCACTGCAGACTTACTGAGGCCATAGCACAGGTGCAGGCAGCCATGGGAAGGAAGCCCTGAGTCCCAGAAGGTGAGGATTTCCCGGGGAGGGTTTAGTCTTTAGAAAAGAACCTTCTAACGATTTACTTGGGAAAAGGTACCTTGGAATGTGGGGTCCTGAATTAGGGGGAGGGGGAGAACCATGGGGCCCACTGTTTCATGTGCAGATCTTCCACTAATCCCCACTGCCAGCCAGCAGACCCTGGACCTCTCTGGGACACTCAGCTTCTGTGGCCACCTCAGCTCCAGCTTCTCTGGGCTCGTGTTGATGTGGAGGTTCTGCCCCACGCATCCTCACCTCTCTCTGCCTTCTAGAAATCTGGTTAAATCTCATACCAGTGATCCTCATACACCTAAGTCCTCGTTAACACCAGGGCTTTGTAACCTTCACTCCATTCTCACCTAAGAGGGTTTGCAGAAAGAGGCTGCCTGTGGTCTAAGATAGATGTTAACCCATTTTACAGATTGGTCAGCATGTGCCCATCCATTGCCTTGCCTCTGCAATCCCTGATCTCTTGTTTAACGGAAGTAAGACAGAGCCAGAGAAAACGTGCACAGTGCTTTCCTGTGTTCGCATTCACATAGAACCATGGTGGCCATTCATACATCCTCATGCACATTTCAAGTTGCAGTTGTTTCAAAATAAGCAATAATCAAAAATTATCTTAATGAGTTTGATAATAACCTGCTACATTTTCTAAAAGCAATTGAGGCTTTAAAAAGCTCCATTCTCAGGATTCTAAATAAAGTACAGCTGGCACCCCTTATTGTACAGTCGTTCCACTCAGTGCAAGACAGAGCAGCAGGTGTCCATGACTAGGTCTCCTCTCCTGTGGGAGACACAACCGTTTCCCTGTGGCTAAGATCAGCCCAAAGGGTCTCCCCAGACGGATGCTGAGCCCAGTTCAGAATTCTGAGACCTCCCTGGGATTAAATTTCCCTCTCGCAGTATTTCTCTCCAGTCTGTTCTAAGCACCATGCTGCATACGTGGTGTGGCCCCTGTACCCCAACTTTCTGTCCTGTGAGGTGGCCACAACTGTGTGTGAAGGAGATGAGACAGGAAGTGGCTGTGGTGGGGCACGGGGTGGTGTTTTCCTGCACAGCAGCCTCAGCCTTGCACCGTCAGAAGGTTCTAGAAAGGGACTGACATGAGTTGAAACCACTGACCTTCTGAGGAAGAGCTGTGAAAACCGTCTCTGGTCTGTTTGGCATATAATTTCTCATAAAGTGGTGCAGATATTCACATATGTGTGAAGAAGGAAAGTATGGGTTCCAAAGAAAGACATAAAATTGTGAAGAAATTGTTGAAAAACAAACTGGAACTCCTTTGAGGGGGGGGGGCGGTGTTCCTCAACAGGGAGTATTTAAAACACCTGCCAGATTCCAGGGAAATAGAAGATTCTGTTTTCATTGTCAGAACCCCTGAGGGGCCACACCCTGGGGCCTGGTGACAAGAGGGGAGAGGAGGGTCTGGGAGACCCACAGCTGGGGGACTGTGGATGGCTATGGCAAGCAGTGCCTGTGTCCCAACACGTGTGGTTTCTCGATTATTCTGCGCCAGCTGATGAATAAGACTTCAAAATTACCCACAGAGGTCTCCAGTTCAGCACTTCTCCAGAGAAACTAGACAATCAAAGTCACTGAAGAAAGGGCTCTCCTTTGCTCCTACATACATGAAGAGGTTTGATAGTGCTCAAAGGTGGACTTGGAGAGTTAAACCCCAAAGCCCCCGCCGAGAAGAGAACAAAACAAAGACTTGTAGCTAACAAGCCAGCAAAAAGAAATAAAAACGAAATCATACAAATTCAATCCAAAATAAGGAACACAAATAGGAAAAAAGGGAACAAAGACTACATTGGACAAATAGAAAATAAATAGTAAAATGACAGATTTATCAGGAATCACATAAAGTATGTGATAATTATGCCAGGTGTGGTGGCACACGCCTGTAATCCCAGCAGCTCAGGAGGCTGAGGCAAGAGCATCATAAGTTCAAAGCCAGCCTCAGCAACTTAGTGAGGCCCTGAGCAACTTAGCAAGACCCTGTCTCTAAGTAAAATATAAAAAGGGCTGTGGATGTGCTCAGTGATTCAGCACCCCTGGGTTCAATCCCTGGTATGAAAAAAAAAAAAAAGTTCTAATTGCCCAAGTTAAAAGAAGACTCAACTATGTGCTACCTACAAGGAACCCACTCTAAATATAAAGACAACATAAAAGAAAAGTAAAAGGATGGAAAAAGCTATAGATATATATAATTTTTTTGGTACTCGGACTGAACCCAGGGGTGCTTAACCACTTAGCCACATCCCCAGCTCTTTTATATTTTGAGACAGGGTCTTACTAAGTTGCTTAGGGCTTTGCTAAGTTTCAGAAGCTGGCCTTGAACTTGCAACCCTCCTGCCTCAGCCTCCTGAGTACCTAGGATTACAGGCAGGCACCACCATGCCTGGCTGAAAACAGGATTTTGTTCCTTCTCTCACATCAGTGCTTAGGACTGAGGTACTAGGAGCAAATGCTGGCTCGGAGGCCTGCTCTTCTGAGCAGCAGATCCAGGGACTCAGGGGTCCTTCAGAATAACTAGCAACTCTCTGGTTTTGATCTAGATTTTTCCAGAATTGTACAACATGACCCAGGCAGAGTCTTTGTGAGGTTCAGCATATAGCCACTAGGCATATGTGACTATTGAAATTAATGAATGAAAGTGGAACAAAATTTCAAGTTCAGCCCTGCAATCACAACTTTTCGCATTTTAAGTACTCAGTACCTAGATGTGGCTCATGGTTTCTGGACTGGACAACACAGGACAATCCCATCATTACAGAAAATTCTGTTGGTGCAATTGAGGAGTAAGGTGTGCAGGTCCCTTGCACAAGCAAGTTTAGATAGCTCCTCCCCTCACTTCCTTTCTGCTCCTCCTCCTCCTCCTCCTCAATATCCTGGCTTAGCATTGCCTGCAAAATCAGAAAAGGGTTCAAGACCCAGGTTTTCCAGGTAAGGGAATGCGGGTCTGTTTTGGGGAGGAAAATGTTAAATTTGGTGGGGAGGGGACTTCTCTATTGGCTCTTTGTCCTAAACCTCTTGGCAAACTTGTTTTCAGAATATGTTTCTTGTTAGCTCCTGTTTCCTGTCTTTGCTGATTTGAGGTTGTAATCTGTTTTGAAGGCTGAGCCTTACAAATTGATGTCTTTTTCAGGGGTTACTGTTTAGAGGATACTTGTCTTACAAATAAATTATTCCTGCTCTGGTTGTAGAATTTATGAATAAACTTGGCTGTTCCAGGGTTAGAGTCGGGTGAGTGGACCCAATTAGCCCTGAGGGGCTGGTGGGAAGAACATTGATACCTGTAAAGCGCACAGCTTGGTGTGCAGCTCCCCAGAACTGACCCCTAGGTCAGGATCAGAGGCTGTGTAGTCGGAGGCCTTGTGACCCCACTGTCTGCTCAGAGCTGCCTGCTAGGGACCTGCTGCCTCAGAGACAGTCCCTTCCTGGGTTCAGCCACAAATGAGCTCTCCCTAGGAGCGGGGAGAAGGGGTATGCTTTCCTGTGTGACTCGCAGTTCAGGAGAAGCTGGGACTGATGGGTGTTTATTCTTCAGGCAGAGTAGGAGAACTTAGCTACCCAACATCAGCACTCACAAAAGCACTTTCCCCTAGTTTTGCATTTAGATTAGGGTCAGTAGAGCAGCATTAGAGAGCCCATGTGTGGAAAGCAGGACCTTAAGAAACACCCAGGCCAGATGTGGTGGCACACACCTATAATCCCAAATGTGGAGAAGCCAATTGGGAGGCTTGAGACAGGAAGATCAGGAGTTCAAAGCCAGCCTCGGCAACTCAGTGAGATGCTGTCTAGAAATAAAATACAAAAATTTTAAAAAAGGCTGTGGCTTAGTGGTTAAGTGCCTCTAGACCCTGAGTTGAACCCCGGTACCCAAAACAAAACACAAACAGCCAGAAACCCTCTGTTTTCCTAATGCTGGCCTCCTATATCCACTCCTAATACCAATCACCAAAATCAACTCTGTGGTTTCAGCTTATTTTTAAAAGTTCTATGATTTCTCTTCCAGGTTTACAGGAAACTGTTTTCTCTATATTCCTAAAGAATAAAGGAATACTTACCCCCTTTTCCCTTTTTTAAAAAGAAGTGCTTGACTTTCTGTTTCAAATCTATAATTTATGGCTCCCTGCCTGGTGACCTTGTCCTTAACAAGAGCATTTTCAAACTGTCCTGGCTCAAGTCTGCACCTGTGACAGTTTTTCAAAATGTTCAGAGGTAGCAGTGAAGGATAACATTTAAAGAAGAACACCAAGCTTCTATGCCACCAAGAGCTGACCATCAAGGAAGGAATTGACATTTTTACAGAGTAGACATGGGTTGGATATAATGATCAGAGAGGGGCCAGAAGCTGAGGGATTATTGATCAATTCATTCATTTAGCAAACATTTATTGAGAACCACCCTTTGTCCAGTATTATGCTTGTCCCTAGAGAAAAGGGCGTGATATATGGTCTTCCCATCACAAAGCTTATGGGGGGGCAGTAGAACATCCTACAAATAGCTTCCTCTTCTGACATGAGAAGGCCCTGGAGTACAGTTAGAGCCCACAGCCAGGGAGCTCACCAGCGCTGGCCTGTGGTCAGCCATGGTGCTGGGTGAGGTGTGGAAGACCTCTGAGGCCTGAGGGCTCCCCGGGCATGAGCTGGGCACTGGTCTGAATTGGGAGAAAAAAGAGTCTGCAAAGGGCTAAAAGTTGAAGGAATCCAGAGGGTTCTGGGACGTTGAAGGAGCCGCTGTGGCTAAAGCTATGAGAGAAGGAAGTTATCGCGAAGGGCTTTCCGGGTCATTCTGAGGATCTAAACTGCTTTCTAAAGGCAGTAGGCAGCAACTAGGGGATTTAAGCAAGAAAAGAAAAAAGTAAAATTTTAGTTTTAAAACTGGTGGAATTGGAAAGGGAAGGAAGACAAGGTGATCAGTCAGGAAAGTGATACGTGCAAACCAGTGGCAGAGGAGGAGCAGGGAGACATGAATAGTTCTGAGATCTGGGGCCAGAATCAACAGGATGCGGGGCGGGCGGATGCAGGTGAGGAAAGAAGAGTAGGACTCGACCCTGGGTCTGGCGGGAGCCCCTGGCTGAAGAGGAATCCTGTGGGAGGTGGAGGACCCGGGCTCCCTTTTGGCCAGCTTCTGTCTGAGAAGCCCATGGAACAGCCAAATGAGGCCAAAGTGCAGGGCGGAGGTTTGGAGCACCCAGCAGGGGGTCTGTAGCCTGCAGAGGCTGTGAGAGGCCCACAGGGCAGCCCACCAGGGAGAGAGGGGCCGGGCTGGAGCCCGCACCCAGGAAGCGCTGAGGTGTGTGTGTGTGGGGGGGGGGGGTGATGGAACGACCTAGAAGTGAAACTGAGAGCAGAGGGTTGAGGTGAGGTTTTGGAAATGAGGCAGGAGCCCTCAGAGGAGAGGTTTACAGCAGGAGAAAACACTGACAGCCAGATCAGAGGCTGCAGTCCCTCTGCCTTCCCCACACTGTGCGATTTTCTTCTTTTATCTACAGGAATCCAAACCATAATGGCAGCCCAGTGCCATGATGTGGATTTCTACCACAGCAAACCAGGGACCAGCTATGGTGAGACGTGCGCAGGGCCCCAGGCCTCGCCGCTGGGAAGAGGGCTGGGCGCTGGGGACCCCTCTGGTTCTGACGGCCAGTCCCCACTTCAACAGGAGAGCAACGTCCCCAGCCTTGCTCCTCATTTCTCTCCATTGACCCAGATCTTTTCCTTCCCTCCACCTTCTCCATTTCCTCCCGAGATGGCCATAACAGCTACTTTGGGGAGAAAAGGAAAGGGCCCCCATAGATCCAGGGCTCAGCACCACTTCTTACTCCCTGCTTCCCACAGCACAGACACCACACAACAGCTGGCGAGGCCTCTCTGTTGCTCTTCTGCTCCTTTCCTCAGCCTGGAGGGGGATTGAGAAGGAGAAATGTGGGAGTAATCAGTCCTTCATCCAGGCCCCTGATTTGCCTGTTGCTGGGGTCCCCTGCAACCAACAAAGTCAACAGGCTGACTCAGCACATCACAAGCCCCCCTTTACTCTTTTACCCATAGTAATTGATTATGTCAGTTGAACTGATTTATCAACCTAGCCCATAATTTAGTAGCTTAAAACACCAACTATTTAGTTGGTTCTGAAGGTCAGGCGGAAAGTTCTCGGGTCTGAGCCAGCTTCTGGGTCTCGGCCTTGATAGCTTCATGGACCTGTGTGTGGTTAACAAGCTCTCGGGCAGGCCAAGGAGTCTTCAAGTAGGCCCGTCCAGGCGTCTTCACACAGCAGTTGCAGGAAGAGCAGAGACAAGGTGAACCATAGTACAGGAGCACTTTTGGAGTCTCTGCTTGAATTATGCATTCCATTGTGGCATTGTCCAAAGCATGTCACTTGGACCATCTTGATTCATCAGTTGCTTTTTAGTGGGAGGAGCTGCAAATTCATATCCCAAACAGGCGTGCACACAGGGATGGGAATGACGTGGGGCAATCAGCCCATGGATTGCCATTCATACACTGTCAACACTGGCAGACTGGGGCGGGGGGTGGGAGCTGGGCTCTGGTGCCCTTCCATTCCACCTGCCGTGATTTTCCTGCTCCCCTTGCCCATGGCCAGCATGCCAGTGCTCCCAGGAGATTCCAAGGAGGGTGACTTCCTCCCTGATGCTAACTAAATAACAATGTGAATGTCCACCCACGTTTTTCCTTAGATAACTTTTGCCTTCCTTTATCCTGTGTTCTCAGACATAGAACTTTTGAAATATATTTCATTCTTCTCCCGATTCTGGATCTCAAACATAGGAAACTTTGCCATAAAATAATGATGAGTTGTGTAACCCTGCTACTGGCTCCGTACTGGGAGCTCCATTTGGAATATAAATTGGGAAATCAATCTCCCACTGCAGAAGCTCCAAAGCCAAGTTTTGTGTTCTTTCCTAAATTACTTTGCTGGGATAGCTCTCAGCAGGGTTCATAGTTCTCTTCTGAAACCATTTATCTTCCTCTATGGGCTGGGAAGCCACATGTGGTCACAGTAAGGAGCTCAAGGGAATCCTGAAAAGAGAGTGAAAATGGGAGATAAAGGGATGTGCTAGTTGTCCAGGATGGAAACGGCCCAGAAGGCTCTCTGTAGACCCTGTGGGGACAGGTTGGCCTCAGGGGAGAAGCCCACAGCCTGTAACAGAGAGAGCATGGGAAGCTGTCGGAGGTAGATTCTAACTCTGTGTCTATTTCCTTGATGTCCCAGGGCCCGGACACCAAGATCACAGAATTTCCCAATTGAGAATTGTATTAATTGGTAAAACTGGAGTAGGAAAAAGTGCCACAGGGAATAGCATCCTTGGAGAGAAAGCATTTACATCTGGCATTTCAGCAAAATCCGTTACTAAGTCCTGTGAGAAAAAGTGCAGTGTGTGGAAGGGAAGTGAACTCGTCGTTGTTGACACTCCTGGCATTTTTGACACCGAGGTACAGGATGCTGACACTAGGAAGGAGATTGCTCGCTGTGTCCTCCTGACCTCCCCAGGGCCTCATGTTCTGGTCCTGGTGGTCCCGTTAGGCCGTTACACTGTGGAAGAGCAAAAGGCCACAAGGAAGATCCTGCAAATGTTTGGAGACAGTGCTAGAAGTTTCATGATTCTCTTGTTCACTAGGAAAGATGACTTGGACAGCACCGATTTCCAGGACTACTTAAGGCAAGCTCCGGAAGGCATTCAAGAGCTGGTGGCCAAGTTCCATCATCGCTACTGTGCATTCAACAACAAGGCGACAGGAGCCGAGCAGGAGGCACAGAGGGTGGAGCTGATGACCCTGGTCCAGCAGGTGGTGAGGGAGAACGGGGGAAGATACTTCACCAATAAGATGTACCGGAGGGCTGAGGAGGAAATTCAGCATCAAGTCCTAGCAGTCCAAGAACGGTACAGAGCAGAGTTGGAGAGAGAGAAAGCACAGATAAGAGAGGAGTACGAAAGGCAAATCAGATACCTGGAAAGTGAGTTGGAGCGGGAAAGGAGAAAGGGCCAAATGGAGAGGACACTAGAGGAAACGGAGTCTGTCTATGCCTTGAGGCAGCAGAATGCCAGAGTGGAGGTCGAGAACCAGAGTTGGATAATTGAATTAATCGTGAAAGCCTTGGAGGTTGTTTCCTTGTTCTTCCGTCTGTTTATGGATGACTAGACTTAAAGAAAAATGCATTTGGGGCTGGGGTTGTGACTTAGCGATAGAGTGCTCAACCAGCACGTGCGAGGCGCTGGGTTCAATCCTCAGCACCACATAAAAACAAATAAGTAAAATAAAGGTATTGTGTCCAACTCCAACTAAAAAATTTTTTAAAAATGTTAAAAAAAAGAAAACTGCGTTTATATTTTCTGCATATTACCTGATGACCCTCCCCATGTGACTTGTTCCCCGCAGTCTGAGTGCTCTAGTTTCTGTCTCTCAGGACCAGGGAGTGCAGGAAAGTTCACCCTTGGCAATAGGCAGATGTTTGACTTAGCAGAAGAGGGGCAAATCCTCAAGTTGTGAAGCTCAAAAGCAAAAAGTAATGATGCTTGCTGCCAAGGAATTCTTCCTTAGAGACACGGAGAGAGGGATGCAGGAGACCAAAGAACATGACCCCAAGCTGTATCCAGGAGATTCTAGTAAAACTTTCTCCCCCAAATTGTTTTAGATTGGTAGATATTCTCTGTCCATAGCTCCTACACACTTATCTTTGCCTTTAGGGTGCTAACAATTTCCTACCTGCATAGTTTGTTAGAAAGCTTAATTCTTTGTTTGCATTAGGCAATCTTATAGCTGGAGATGATTCTTTCTCAGTGAACATCAAATTATTTAATTATGATTCATAAAAGGACTAGAATTGTTCCTTATCATCTGCTCTTTGAGGAACAAGGAGTTGTTTAGAAAACAGTTCTCTCAGAACTCAACTAAGTAGTGATCCCCAAAAGCCAGAAAGAGAGAAAGACAGCATTTCAACAAATAAGTGCACAGTGTTTGATATGCTCAGGTGTATCTGTAGAATCTCTGTCCATCTCTTCTTAACCAACTTGATGAGTAACCAGATCTGTCCTTTTCTTCAGAAACAACTAACTGTTGCCACCCCATGCCTTCACATCACACCTTGAGTACTTAACGCTTGGCAGATTATCTGTACTTCTAATAAAACTTCTCAGTTCTCACATGTTTGTACAGCATTGGACTCTGTTTTGTCTTGGAAGATACCACTGCTACTTCTAATAAAACAGAGATGATTTTCAGTTTTTTGGTAATAGTTCAAGATGATTTTGGAGCTACACTGGGCCTACCCTCATGGCACCTCTGTTTCTCCTTTTCTTTCTTTTTTTTTTTTACCTGTCTGAGATTTTATTAGCAGGACCATAGCAGCCAGTTGAATGGGGGGGGGGGAGAAGTGAGGGAGAGAAGAGGTTGAGGGAGAGTAAGAGAGAGAGAGAGAGAGAGAGTAAGATAGAGAGGGAGAGTAAGAGAGAGAGGGAGAGTAAGATGGAGAGGGAGAGTAAGAGAGCGAACACGAACAGGGTGTTGATGTTCATGGGCTTAACCGCAGGATGAGGAGGAGCAGGGTGAGTGGGCTGTTACTTCTTCAGTTCTCGCCATTCACAGGGATTGGAGGTGATGGTTCGTGCACCATTCAGTGCATCATGGACCTGATCTCCCAAAAGAGAAGCGCTCCGGGTGCCATCTTTACCAACATTGCTCCCTTTTTTGTTTTGGTTTGGGGGCATCGTACTCGATCTGGCTACTTCCTGCTGAGTAGGGGCATTGACTAGAGGGAGAGAGGGAGGTCAGTTGGTTGGAGAAGAAGGGCCAGGAGGCCCCATATCCATGCACTGAAGGCATGGATTTCCTCCGGGAGAAGTCCATGAATGAGCCCTGCAGCTATGAGAAGAAAGAGCATTAATGTCATCCAGTCTGTAGGGCTGGTAGAAAAGCCTGTGCCCAGGAGAAGGCAGATTAGAACATAAAGCTGAAAACCAAGGGCTTATTTCTTTGGCATGGTGGGTAGAGATGGCCCTTCGGTGGAGTGGTCATTCGGTATCTTCATCTTTCAGCACGCGGTGGAGGTTTCTTGGGATGACTGGATGTGCATGTCGCCGGCTCGATGGCAAGTAGCTGGTAATCCCTGAGGAGGAGCTGACTGAAAGTTTAGTTAGAGATTTTGTTAATTTGTCCTTGAAGGAATTTTGAAATGCAAGGAAGGCAGGCACAGAATAAAGAGACTCCAACTAGAGGTCCCAGAATCGGGAGAATCCAGCAGCTGACGGGGTTTATGAAGAGGTCCCAATAGGATTGTTGTGCCAGTTGCTGATTTCTAAAAAGGGTGTGGGTGTACTGTGTTGCCCCGTGTTCCTAGATCCTACCAGGAGGCCCATTCTTATGTATGTTCTTCTCCAGAATGGGATGAAGGGTGGTGCGTGACTGAAAAACGGAGCTTTCCAGGGTTATCTGGGGATATCTCCCAGGTAAATCTGGGCAATTGTGGGGGTCCTGCAAGGTTGGGAGCTGGGGTGGGATTGTCCTCTGGAGGGCTTGCCGCTGGTTTTAACCTAGAAATAGGAATCCAGGGGGTTAGTTTCTTTCCTTCCTGTTGGAGTTTTGCGCATTGGGTGTACACAGGACTACCTGTAATGGCCCTTCCCATTTTGGGGTTGGGGGGATCTTTCCCCTGGGGAAGAAAAGTAGACCCATTTTCCTGGTTTGAGCAGAAAGGAAGCAGCTGAATACTCTGGATCCGGAATCAACAAATCTTGTTGCTTCCATAGCTCAGAGCGAATAAGGAAGAGGAGGGGAAGAGCATACTGGTCGGGGAGGGGCAAGGCTCTGGTGAGATTCCCGGGGGGAGAAGGGGACGACCACACATTATCTCAAAGGGGGAGGCAAGGGATGGCTTTTTTAGTAAAGCCCTCATGCCTAGTAGGGCAAGAGGCAGGAGTTTAACCCAATGTAAATGAGTCTCTAAAGATAGTTTTGTTATGATGTCTTTCACTGTGCGGTTGGCTTGCTCAACCTTACCTGAGGCTTGGGGGCGATAGGGACAATGAAAGTGCCATGGGATGGACAATGTCTTTGCCACATTCTGGGTTACTTGAGAGACAAACTCAGGCCCGTTGTCAGATTGGATTGAAGCGGACATCCCAAACGGAGGGATTCCTTCAGTTAGGAGGATGTTAGCAACTATGGTAGCCCACTTATTTGAATTGGGGAAGGCCTCTCCCAACCCGAGAATGTGTCTATTAAAACTAGTATGTATTTGAAGATTTTTACTCTGGGCATTTGGTAAAGTCGATTTGCCAATCTGCCCCGGGAATATGGCCCCTAGCCTCATGAGAAGGGAAGGTTCTGGGTTTGAAAGATGTGTTGGAATTCACTCTTTTGCATATCTGGCATGAGGCTGTGATTTGCTGTATCACTTCTTTATCCTGGGGAGTCAGAGTAAAGAAAGAGTGGAGAAAGGCTTTGAGAGTCTGTGGACTGGTGTGGAAAATGGAGTGGAGGTAAGTAAAGAGGGCATGTTTATTGGGTCTTTGTTATTGGGTAATGATGGAGAGCACGTGGCAATGAGAGATCCAGTGGGTTCTGAAAGGGCGGCTGACCAGGCTGCCTGATCTGCTTTTGAATTCCCCTGTGTGACGGGGGAGGAGTCATTCTGGTGTGATCTGCAATGGACAACTCCAAGGTTTTTAGGAAGCTGGGAGGGAGGCTTGTAGTCGCTAGGTGATGTATGTGGAGTTGGTTATAGAGGTGCCCTTTGAGTTCATGAACATAGAGAGTAAAAGGCCTATTAACATCTGGCAGGTGTAGAGCCAGTGCTTGTAAGAGGGCCTTCTGGAAGGTTCTGCAATGTGGTGCAGCTGAAAGTAACAAGGGCTCATGCTTGTTCCCCTTTGCTAGATCCTATAATGGTCTGGCAAGTAACGAGTCATTTGGTACCCATGCCCTAAAATAGCCTGCCAGACCCGGGAACGAAGGAATCTCCTCCTTAGTTTTGGTACTGGAAGGCTTTCAATAAGGCCTTTTCTATTGGTTGTGATAGCTTTCTTCCCATGGGGAAATGTGGAACCCTAAGTAAACAACTTCAGAGAGAGAGAGCTGCACCTTTTGCGGAGAAACCCTATATCCTGGGTGAGCAGGAAAATTCAGAAGGGTGGCTGTGTCAGACTTTGAGGTTTCTAATGAGGGACTACAGAGGAGGAGGTCATCAACACATTGTAGGAGGGTTGAGGCAGGGCATAGAGGGGAAAAGTCCTCAAGATCGCCATTGAGGACTTGTCCAAAAATATGTGGGCTGTCTCAAAACCCCTGGGGCAGGACAGTCCAGGTTAACTGTCGGGAATGTCTAGTTTCTGGATCAGTCCACGAGAAGGCAAACATGTCTTGGGAAGAGACAGATAGTGGAATCGAAAAGAAGACATCTTTAAGATCAATAGCTGGAAAACAGGTGGAGTTTGCAGGAATGGAGGAAAGCATAGTATAAGGGTTTGGAACCAGGGGATGTATGGGCCTGGTTGAAGAATTTATTAACCTTAAATCCTGCACCAAACGGTATGTTCCATTAGGCTTTTTTACTGCTAAAATTGGGGTATTGAATGGAGAGTGTGTGGGACGGAGGAACCCCTTCCTTAGTAAGCTCTCAATGATTGGCTTTAGGCCCTTATGACTGGCAGTTGGCAGCGGATATTGAGCCTGGTTTGGGAAGTGGTCAGGGTCTTTAAGATGCACTTCCACGGGAGAGCAATTTGCAGAGGACGGGGTTTCAGTGTCCCATACAATTGGATCTACCATTTTACAGGGGAGGGGAAAGTGTGTGTTCTGGTGGTCCCTGGGGTCTCCACACCAGACACAAAGGGGTAAAGTCTCTTCTTCATTGGAAGTAAAGCCATGATGAAGATATAAGTAGGGGAGGACAATAAGATTAAGGTTATGGAGGCCTTCAAGATGGATAATATATCCCCTCCAAGCAATTACGCTAACCCGTCCATGGGACATAAGAGTGAAGGAGACGGAGGAGTTAGAAAGAGAGAATTAACCCTACATCCCAGGCGGTTGATTCCCAGGGGTGCCCTAGCAGAGCGCCCAGGGTCCACTGCAAACCTGATGGGTCTGGGTGGGGTGCATTTCTCCCCTAAAACACCCAGAGGGATTGCTGGACACTCAAAGGCCAATTCCCTCGTTCTGGTGAGTTAGGTTCAGGCGCTCATGGGATAGGGGATCTCACCAATCTGCAGGGCGGTGGGTGGTGGATGTCAGGCAGGCGATCAGAGGAGTGGACTACGACAGGAATGGTTGGGCTCGGAGTTTGGGAACGGGGTTCTGCCTGAGCGACCGGGATCCCCGTCCAGGTTTCAGCACCAATGTAAAGGACGATGGAAAAGGTCGGTAACTCAACAAGCCAAAACAACCCTTTACCTGTCCGAGATTTTAGTAGCAGGCCCTAGTGGCCAGACGCAGAAGAGAAGGAGAGAGAGAGAGAGAGAGAGAGAGAGAGAGAGAGAGAGAGAGAGAGAGAGAGAAGAGGGGGAGAGTAAGAGGGAGAGGGAGAGTAAGAGAGAGTAAGAGTAAGAGAGTAAGAGAGGAGAGAGTAAGAGCTCTGTTTCTCCTTTTCCCTGAAAGATTAGCGCTATATCCTCAACCTTTCTACTGACCAAAGACCACAGCCTGGGTTCAATCTCCAGTACGATGCACACACACAAAAATCTCTTGCTATGGTATACTTGACTACCTTTCCATTTATTAAAACTATAGATAGGGCTGGGCACAGTGGAACATTCTTGTAATCCCAGCAACTAGTGGGGGGGGGGTGGCTGAGACAGGAGGATCATGAGTTCAGTGTCAGCCTCAGCAATTTAGCAAGGCCTAAGCAACTCAGTGAGACCCTGTCTCTAAATAAAATACAAAACAGGACTGTGGATGTGGCTCAGTGGTCAAGTGCCCCTGAGTTCAATCCCCAGTATCTCCCCTCCCCCCAAAAAACCCCAAAACCAAACAAAAAAAATCACTATACATAGGGTTTTTTTCTGTACACCAGAATATTGCAATTGTTATTCATGGTGAAATTTGAAACAGATCTTCCAGCCTGTATGTCTTTCTCTATTCCATCATAAATACTAGCTACTTTCTGTATTTGTAATATGTTTTCATTTTTAAATTTAAAATGTTTTCACACTTATTTTTAAACTAATATTAATTGTATTATATTATAAATAAAATTATAATTAGTATTTAAATTTAATTTTCAGTTTCCATGTAGCTAGGTATAATGTAACTTGTGCTGTCTACATAAAATATTTAGATATTTACAAATATTCAAACATTCAAAGACATTATTTAGTGCTTTAAAGATCATTCAGAATGAAGCAATCCATTGACACTGAGTTGTTCAGTGAATTGCTTCCATTGTTTGCAGGTGAGACCAGACTCCATGCATGGGGTAACATACCTGCAGCACTGAATAGCTCTCTCTTTAGTGACACAACAGCTAGAGTGAGATATGTTTCCACCAACCCAGTGAAGTTGCATTTTAAATTTTAAATTAATTATAACTACAAAACTTCTGCATAGTACTGCAGCTTCTCAGGTGCACCAGCACTGTAGGTGCTCGTAACCAGGTGGATCATGGCCACTGTGTTGAATGCTGTAGTTTCCAGAAAATAAACATTTAGAACTTAAACATACACACTTCTAAATAATCCATGAGTGAAAAAAAAAGATATCATAGGGAGTATAGAACATACTTTAAATGGAATGATAATGAAAACAGAATATACAAAAATTTGTGAGTTATGTGTGGAGGGGAAATTTTACAGCTTTATATCTTTGTATTATAAAAGAAGAATTTTTAGTAGTGTTGAAGATGTTGTTGGTAACATATTGTGGACTCTGGATACTGCTTTCTTCTGAGATTGTCCTAGCAGGCACCTAAACTCCTGGATCCCCTTGACCTGGAGGACCTGGTATCTCTGTCTTTGGCAAGGGCCTGCTTTCATTGTGCTCTTCCCTGGTGCGGACCTCTTCCTTGCGAGGTAGGACCCCTTAGGTGTCCAGTGGAGATCTCCACGTTTCCTGAGACCTCTCACTTGGGGAACTGGAACTTCAAATTCCCGTTGCCGGGGGCCGCTGCTGAGGCCTGGGATCAGCTCTTTCTCTCTCCACCTGGTTTTCCTCTGGATCCTCTGAGATTGCCCTGTGCTTGTCAAGGGCCAGCCAAGGATTTGAACCTACTTCAAATACAGAATCTTCAGTCACCTTTCCCCATCTCCACCTCTGGACATTTTGGAGAAGGGGGCTTCTGCACCATTTCCTGCCTCCTCTGGTCACCCCCAAACTCCATCTTCTTGCTCTCCAGGGCCCTGAACTTTGGTCTGAGTGCTGCCTGTGCTCAGCAGGACTGGGCAGTGCCCTCAGGAAAAGCTGCCTCAGTGCTGACCTGCATGGTCCCCTTACCTGAGGTGCCCAGTCCCTAAGTGTGTCTGCATGCCTTTGGTCACTCCCCAGAGACTCCAGAGTTATTTTTTGAGTTGTTCTTTTGCGTTTTCTATATAGTTTACAGACATTATCACAGGAGGCCTGGAGACTTCCCTTGTGGCTGAGCTGACTCGACCCGCAAGCAGAATCCCTGCTTTTCCTCTTTCACTCCCCTTAGAGAAATAACATCTTTTAAAGGTTGCTATGACCACACCCTTGGCCTAGTCAACCCTTTCTCATCCACCTCCCCTTTCTTCTGAGACAGACTGGATTTTCTAGAACATACAGAGACCTTCCCCAGGCTTCTTTGAGGCCGAAGAAGTGATAGCAATGAGTAACATTTATCTTTCTTTCTGAAATGTGGGCAGTGTCTTCCTTACTATTTAGTAAAGAAAGAGAAAAATATATATATTTAAGGTAATTAAAAAATTTTTAATGAATGTCATATTTTGAGTGACTTGCCATTTAGTTATCGGGTTAGGAAGCTTCTGTTACTATAACAAAATAACTAGGAATCCATTTATAAAGAGGGACAGCTTATCCTGGCTCCCAGGTTTGGAGTTTTCAGTTCATCATCTAAATTGAAGGAATGCACCTCCTATCCTAATGCAAATGCACATGGTGTTGGCTTTCACTGTGAAGCTGCCATGGGTGGAGAGCCCCTTGACTCGGAAACAAGATGGCTTTGAGTCCCTTGTTTTTTTGAGAAATTCCCCCCAAAAATATGACAATAAAAATGCTTTCAGAGCTCATTTTAAAGTGGAGTTGGGAGGCCATTAAGGGATTGGGCTCTGCACACATGACAAGGGCTTCCCGGGAAAGGGAACTCTACCTGGGCACGAGACAGTGCCATGGGCATGCTGACCTCTGAACCAGGCCAAAGGCTGCGAAGCCAGGAACCTCTTTCGCTGGAGGTCCAGCTGAGAGCCTGTCACAAGGAGAAACAGCCTTTCCCCCAGACGCAGCCCTAACAGTCGACCCCGTGGGGTCCCGTGAGGCACATAGGGTCAGGACCACTTCTCCACGCCGGTTACCATGCTTCTCGGCTTTTCCTTCCCTTTCCAAGTCGGACAATCTCAGCGACCCTGCAGCACTTAGCACTGACTCTAAATGTCTGAATCTTTGTTTTCCCAAACTGCAGGTCTCAGATGCTGAATGAAGCTCTTTTGTGTTTACAGTTTCTGAGCTTGAGGTGTTTGCCAATTCTCTCAGACTTAATAGGTAAAGGGAAGATGATTCCAACTAGAATTCCAGTAGGACTTTTCTTCTTTTTCTTTTTAAATTAGACAAGTGATTTTAACTTCCATGTAGAAGAATAAATGCCTGAGAATTTTTTTAAAAATGCATAAAAACGTAGTCTGGTGCACACCCATAATCCCAGCAGCTCAGGAGGCTGAGACAGGGAGATCACAATTCAAAGCCACCTCAGCAATGGTGAGGCACTAAGTAACTCAGTGAGACCCTGTCTCTAAATAAAATACAAAAATAGGGCTGGGATGTGACTCAGTGGTCAGGTGCCCCTGAGATCAATCCCTGGTAGCCTGGTACCACTCCCCCAACACACACAAAAACACAACAATGTAGTCTGAGGAGGAAATTGGCTGACCATAATAAAGCAAAGCTACTTTCATCAAATCGATATTTTATTCAAATAGGAAAAGTGGAAGATGTGAACAGAAATAAAAACTTTGACAGAAGTCTTAGGAACTGTGAGAACTGGATCAGTGATAAATGCTGCACAGTAGGTCCAGCAGGAAGTGGATGGCCGAGTCAATAAATGCTCTGGCACAAAGACTCTCTCAACTGTCCACCAAAATGACTCTGTTCTGCTCTGGAAGAGCCAAGGACATGTTCACACTTTCTTCGGAGGCTGCCCCTCTGGGAGAGCCTGGGGAGGCAGGCCTGAGAGGTAGGTGCAGGTCCTGGGGTCTGTGAGGACCTCCACCAGCACAGGAGCCACCAGGCAGATAAGGCTGTGTCTGTGACCTCCCACGGTCCTCAGCAGGGTCACCAGCACCTCCACTTCCCGCCCTTCCAGAGGAAGGCACCAGAGCCCTCTGCCCCATGGCTTCAAGAATGGAGAAGGGGACTGTGTTGGGAGATCTTTTCCCTGGGGCTTCCCATCAGTTGGTGAAACCCCCCAGGAATACCTTGAGCCTCAAAGAATTTGAGGTGCCTCTGAGACACCTCTGCTTGTTTAGGTGGTTGAACGGCTTCCTATCAGAAGCCAGAGGCAGGCTAACATCCCCCTCCCTTCTCAGCATGCCTGCTGTCACTCCTGACAGCCTGTGTGCAGGACAGCCTCAGGGGGCTCACCCAGGAAGACACCGTGCATCGGGAGTTCTCCTATAACCAGACGGTGCTCCCAAGATGTCTAGGGCACCCTTCACCTTCCTTTGCAGGTTCCCTTTCTCCCCTGCCTCCCTCCAGTCAACCCACCACAGATACCTTGCTGGGGAGCCCCTTCACCTGCAGACCCTCCCCACTGTCAAGGGAGAAGCTGGGCACAGGGCTGAAAAGTGCCTTCACCCTCCAGTACACAGGGCAGAGCCAATGAAGGGCATGGGACCCGAGGGAAGAGGGAAGAAACCTGTAACCCCCAGTCTAAGTCCACCTTGGGGCAGTCGGGCTGGCCCACTCTGCCCACCTGGCACCTCGCGGGCCACCACTCCCTGCAGCCAGGGCTAGGGCCCACACACTTGCCCAAGGCCAGCTTCTCAATACTCTGACCCTGACTTCACTTGTTAGAGTTCAAGAGAAACTTTCTCCCTCTCTGCTCCTGCTCACTCTCCTCCCTGGACCCAGGCCCATCCCTCCCCATGTGTCAGAGCCACTGTCCCTTCCTCCCTCCACACAGCAGGTGAGTTAACAGCCATTCTACCCACCCCTGCTGGACTCGAGAGCAAAGCCCAGGAGATGGGAAGTCACCAGGCCAACAGCTACACTCGGTGGTGGCCATGCTAACCGACTCCAATGGCCAGGAAGCCTGCGAAGGCAAAGAGCAACAAGCTGCCCTCAAGATGCTTTGGCTGTATTAGGGTGCAGACAAGGGCCCCCAGGAAATGCTAATGGGATGGAGGGTTCCATATGAGGACAGCGGGCTTTGGGTTGGAGAGGAGGGAGGGCTCTGAGCAGCTACCCTGGAACAAGGCTCCACCACCTTGAACCACCAGATGCTGTGACCTGGGGACCAGGCGGTGCTCCATGAATACAGCAAGTAGCCCTGCTGGACACAGGGGCACGGAGGGCTGAGCAAACCTCCTGCTCCCGTCCAGCAGGGCAGAATGGGCCTGCCCTCAGGAGGCACCTGTCAGTCTTCTCAGTGTTTTCTGCACTTGGGAAGCACTTCCAGCCAGGACCCCTCGATGATGGCCTCCGCAGAACCCTGCTCTGGGGTCATTAGTCCTTCTGTGCTTCTCTGAGCAGCGCTCTGCTGGTGGTACTGGGAAGCCTGTTGCTGTAAGGACAGCCGTCGTTTTCCCACTGGATGCCTTCCACTTGCTGCATGAGCTCCTGCAGCTGGGCCTCCTGCTCGGGCCCCTCTGCCCTGTTGTTGAAGCCGCAGTGGCGCTGCTCACACAGCACACCCAGCGTGGCCAGGCTCTGGTTGTCGGTCTCTCGCACATATTCCTTCAAGGAGCCCCCCGCCAGGTCTTCCTTCCGGGTGAACACCAGGACAGTGTAAGCCAGGACCCCTGCTCCAAAGACCTCCTGGAGGCGCCTGACGGCCTGCTGATCCTCCCTGGTGAACCGGCCCAGCTGTGTCACCAGGAGCACCGCGTGAGGCCTCA
Organism: Urocitellus parryii; assembly: GCF_045843805.1. NCBI lineage: Eukaryota > Metazoa > Chordata > Mammalia > Rodentia > Sciuridae > Urocitellus > Urocitellus parryii. Next base: position 6,054,020 of record NC_135533.1, read on the forward strand.
GGGAGGAGAAGGTGCAGGCCTGACAGACCTCTGCAGCCGCCGCTCCTGGCTGGACCCCAGGAGACAAAATGTCGGGGGTGTCGATCACCTCCAGTTCCATCCCTGCCCACTCTCGGCAGCCTCTCTGGAAGGTTGTGGTCACTGGTCTGCTGCTGAGTTTAGACTCAAATTCTTTCCTGCCAAGGATGCTGTTTCCTGTCGCACTCTTCCCACTTCCCGATTTCCCCACCAGGATGAGCCCCAGTTTCCTTGGAGTAGGCTCTTTATCCCTCAGACCTAGAAGCATTAAACAAATTCATAAAAACACAGAAAGCAGGGTTAGGGTCCATCATCTCCAATTATCAGGAGCTACGCCCGGAGGTGCACTGCATCCCAGAGGGCAGGAGGTCCCAGGTTGGGGTGGGAGAGACACAGGCTCAGATCTCTCTCTGCGACCTGTCCTGGACTCTCATGCTTCACCCGTGTCCTTGAAGGTGGAGCTGAACATTCTCCTCCAGTAGAATGTCAGGTCCATCGGTCAAGAGAGGAGACTGGAGATGTGCACCTAACCCTGGGAATTGGGTACCTAGATGTTTAGTATGACTGGGGCTGGGGCCAGGTGGGAATTCTCCTCTCCTGACTGCAAGGCACCAAGGCCAAATGCACGTAAAGAAGTGGCGAATATTGGTTGGTTTCCAAGTCTGGTCCCCATGAAAGACACTGATGGATTCAGATCACAGAGCACCAAGACTCCCCAAGGCAGCCAGACACTGTCTTCTCCTGACTCTCCTCAGCACCCATGGGCTTTGCTCCTGCCTCTGCACCCTGGGATGACCCACCCTGACCAATTCTGGCTCCCTCCAGCTTCTCCAGAGGGCAGGACAGGCCTTTGAGCAAGTGAGTAGTTTCCAGGAAGTGGGTGTGGGGTACTCATTCTGGCCTCTGGCCAACACAGGGCAGGGGAAGCGAGGGATTCCCTGCTGAGCAGTGGAGCTGGCTCCCATCACGGGACTCAGAGCCAGATACATCGCCTGGGATCTGGGAGGAGTTTTGAGATAACATCGAACCTGGCTGATGTAAGAAGAGGTAAAAAAAGGCCGAATACGAATTTTCCTATGTGATAGACTTTTTCTTGATGGCCCAGGCTCTTCAAGTTCATAAAGTAAAAAAATCATCTTGGTACAGCACATTAAAACACCATGAGGGACTTCCTCTGGAGTGTTCACATTCCTAAGTTCCGCCCTCCCAGGTGAGGTGACAAGCTGAGCTTGGAGAGGTTTGAACCCTGTTAAGGGAAGCAGCCATGGAGTCCATTCTGCTTGTTCCCAGGGTCACCTGATGGCCCTGACAGCAGTCACAGCCAGATAAGCACTGACATGAGGACCGAGGGCTTGCTGGCCTTAGCCAAGGTTAGGGAGGTGAGCATGTCCCACCTGCACACCACACGCCCCCCTCTGCTGGGAAAGGGGCTTTACCTCCTGATAGCTCTGCTGTAGGTTCCTGGCACAGCTCTTTTGGAGAAATCTCTCGGGGAATCTGGACACAGTCTTCCTCCACCTAGAGAAAGCAATGATCCATTGGACTGATTTTTCAATTGCATTTTAAGGGACACTGCCTTTTGCCTTCCTTTGCCAGACAGAAGATGTCTGCGTTGGTTTAGGGTGGGGGAGGACTGCATGAGAAGAGGGCCTAGCCCCCTGCCCTGCCCGACTCATGGTGGTCTCCATCATCAGTTGAAGAGATTTCCCAGAGAAAAGGGCTGCTGGCCTGGAGCCTGAAGTGGGTGGGTGGACAGGGTCCAGGAGCCTTTGTGCAGGGAGAGAGGAGGGGTGGAAGAGACACAGAGGCAGGCGTGACCCTAACCCTGTGTGTCCTGGACTGGCAGGTAGGTTCCTATGGCTGAGTGGCCTGCAGGACTTGGGCAGGAAGTTGTGGGGAGGGGCTGACTCTTGGGGACAGCCATCTGGGCTTGATCTTTGGAGAAGGCGCAACAGTGAAGGTTGGGAGGGCTGAGAGCTGGCCCAGAAGACAGCTATGGGACCTTCACAATGCCCTGCTGTGAGCCAGACACCTCAGTGTCAGTGATGTGGCCATCAGTTCACAGCCTGTGCCTCAAGGTCCCTTCACGGTGAAGGTTGGGCCTGACATGGAAGATTCCATGAAGGCCCCTGCCCATGTGGTCCCAACATATTTATAACCTTTTAACTCCTAAACCTCTTTGAAAATGAGAGTCACATTATCTCAACCAGGACTTCCATCAGCCACACGGGGAGAGCGCTGTGCACTTCTGCAGGGCTTAATGTGGTCCTGTGTGACAAGAGCCCATGTGCTGTGTCTGGGTCATTTTCTCTGGATTGAGGAGATTACAAGGCTCATGACTGCTTTTCCAGAACATGGGAGGACATGCACAGCCCCGTTAATCTATGGGAACCGTGGAAGCCCAGATACAGAGACCTTGACCGACACAGCTTTGTATCCACACAGCACTGCGGGCTGTCTCTCCTGCTCTGTTCACCTGGTAGATTACTCAGTCCTCCGGGAAATCCCAAGGGCTGGCCCGTGGAGGACCACTGTGGACATGGCTTTGTAGCGGTGACTTCATTTAGTGAAGGCCAGCTCTCACAGGCTAGGCTGGGATGGAGGTGGCCCAGAAAGATTTGGTGACTTCAAGGCAGAGAGGAAGCTGGAGAGGTGGACAGCCACACTCCGTCATGGGCAGTCCCACACCAGCAAGAACAGAGTCCTCCACCAGTCAGCGGGCCCCAGGGGACAAGCGGGCCACTGTGTCCTCCCCCTGAGAACGTGGCCGGCTAACTGAAGACCCTCCCAGGGTCTTTGTCCCCAGCTTCCCTACGTCCAGTGGAAACTGAAGCTGCTCTGTGCCAATGCAACCTCATTCCACTTTAGGGACAACAGGCGGCTTAGCAGAGGCCTGTGGCCAGCAGGACAGGGCAGAGGGGGTGAGGAGCACCTGAGGCACTGCAAGCAGGACTTGTGGTTTGCACCGTGTCCAGCACAGCCCAAGGACGGGTCCTCACCCTCTGAACCAGGCAGCCTCCCCAGGGCCCCGCTCTGAGCAGCACCCACCCTGCTGGTCCTACTGTGTTTATTGTCTCCAGAAGATGGAGCAGATGTCACCAGCTTGTTGTGCTGCTCAGGAAGAAAGAGGAACACACAGAAGCAGCTTGACACACACTAAGCAGGGAGCTGGTCACAGGGCACACAGTGCTCCTAACTTCTGAGTCACAGTTCTTCCTATAACACCTCAAACACACACGGAAACACAAAGGCACACACACAACACACGAACCACTCCCACACACCTGCACACATACACACAGAGAAGGGTACACACAACCACAAACACACAAAGATTCCTAACACACATACACAAACAGCTCTCACACACAACATACACAAATACGGAAATGGATACACACACCCGCCCATAACACACACATACACACAAACAAAATGCAGGCATACACAAGAATGTACACACAAGCAGACTCACCGCCAGGCTGGCCACCAGACAAGAGGAATGGCCTGCTTTCTGATCTTCTGTGGCCACACAGCCCTGTGCACTCCTCTCTATCTCTTCTGCTGGGGTCCACACATGGTCATCTCCTTGGGAGAGTAAATTAAGGAAGCGGGAAAGTGCAAAGATGAGGGAATTCATGGAGAACATCTGCTGTTCACTTTTCAGCAAAATGCTAGCCAACTCCCGGACACCCTGAAAGGGCTGCATCAGCTGTGAGGCCCAGAGCAGGAAGTGGGCAGGAGGCCACGGCAGGAAACCAGGCGCTTGTACTTGAAACCTCAGAAATGGAACAAACCAGAATTCCCCTGCTGGAGCCATTGAACCCTGACCTGGGATAAGGAGCCCAGAGGCTGGAGGAGCAGTGGGTCGCTCAGAAAAGTCTGTGCCAGAGACACAATGACTGGCCTCTCCTCCTGGAGGCTTGTCCATGTCCAGGGCTCCTGCTTCAGGCCTGGGCAGATGTTCCCTGCTTCTTCCTTAGAGAGCTTCTTGCAGGAAAGACCCGCTTCTCATTCCTTCTAAGGCTTAAGTGTCTGGGAAGAATCTTTATGTTGCTCTGACAAGAGGAAAACTGCAGTAGGCTTGTGGAGAACAATGTTATGAGGAAGGACAGTACTTTAGAGACAAACTAAGGAAGAAAAAACCTAGGAACTTCAAAGATATGTTTTTGTATGATTTTTTTCATTTATTTTTTATTCGTTTTAATCAGTTATACAGGACAGTAGAAAGCTCTTTGATTCATTGTAAAGATGGATTTTTCACTTCTCTGGTTCGTCAGGAAGTAGAGTCACACCATTTGTGCAATCATACATGTACCTAGGGCAATGTTGTCCATCTCATTCCACCGTCTTTCCTACCCCCCTCCCCTTGCCCCATCCAAAGTTTCTCCACTCATTCCATGCCCCCACCACATTATGGATTAGAGAAAACATTCGGTCCCTGGTTTTTGGATTGGCTTATTTCACTTAGCATGATATTCTCCAATTCCATCCATTCTCCTGCAAATACCATAATTCTACTCTCTTTTAATGCTGAACAATATTCCATTGTGTATAGATACACCACAGCTTCTTTATCCATTCACCTATTGAAGGGCTGTTTCATCTATCTAGGTTAGTTCCACAGTTTAGCTATTGTGAATTGTGCTGCTATAAACATTGATGTGTCTGTGTCCCTGCAGTATGCCATGTTTAAGTCCTCTGGGAATAAACCTAGGAGTGGGATAGCTGGGTCCAATGGTGGTCCTATTTGCAGTTTCCCAAGGATTCTCCATGTTGCTTTCCAGATTGGTTGCACCTATTTGCACTCCCACCAGCAATGTGTAAGTGTACCTTTTCTCCCACATCCTCTCCAACACTTATTGTTGTTTGTATCCTTAGTAGTTGCCATTCTGACTGGATTGAGATGAAATCTTAGAGTAGTTTTGATTTGTGTTTCTCTAATTACTAGAGAAGTTGAACATTTTTTCATATATTTATTGATTGATTGTATATCTTCTTCTGAGAAGTATCTGTTCAGCTTCTTAACCCATTTCTTGACTGGGTTGTTTGTGGGGTTTTTTGGTGTTATTTTTTTGAGTTCTTTATATATCCTGGAGATTAGTTCTCTATTTGATGTGCATGTGGCAAAAATGTGCTCCCAAAATGTAGGCTCTCTTCACCTCAATCATTGCTTCTTTTGCTGAGAAGAATTAGTATTGTGAAAAATGGCCATACTACCCAAAGTGTTATACAGATTCAATGAGATTCCAATTTCATTCCTTATAGAAGTAGAAAAAGCAGTCCAAAAATTCATTTGAAAAAATAAGAGACCCAGAATAGCCAAAGCATTCCTTAGCAAGAAGAGTGAAGCAGGAGGCATCACAGTACCAGACCTTAAACTCTACTACAGAGAAACAGTGACAAAAACAGCATGATATCAGCACCAAAATAGGCATGTAGACCAATGGTACAGAATAGAGGACACAGAGACAAATATAGTTAACAAATAGTTATCTCATACTAGACAAAGGCGCCAAAGCCCTACATTGGAGAAAAGCTGGCCTCTTCAACAAATGGTGCCGGGGAAACTGGAACTCAAAGTGGCTCAAGGCCCTAGGAATTAGACCAGAGACCCTATGCCCAATTGAAGAACAAGTAGGCCCAAATCTTCATCATGTTGGATTAGCCCTGACTTCCTTAACAAGACTCCTAAAGCACAGGAAATAAAATCAAGAATCAATAAATGGGATGGATTCAAACTAAAAAGTTTCTTCTCCGCAAAAGAAATAATCAAAAATATGTTTTCTAAGACATTCCCCACAGATCTGACCACAGTGATTAACAGGAGGCCATTGCAGGAAGGACCTGAGACCCTCTGACCATAGGTAGTGATACAGTTACCATGTACTCTAGGTTGTGAAGATTCTCCCCAAAATGTTAGTCTAAGACGGTGGTTCTAATTTTCTTGTTCTCTTCTGATTGAACAAAGCGTTTGCCACAATCATTACACAGTATATAAATCTTCTAATCATCTAATTTAAATTATTCTGCAAATGCCTTCACTTGATCAATTCTTAAAGGTATTATGTAGCTATTTACCATGTCTTCCTTTGCCTAAGTAATGAAAATGTTGTTGCTTAGCCCATAATTGAAGCAGTCATCTAATTTTAATTCCAATATTTGGCATTTTCTGCAAGCTGAACTTGGAGTTACCCAGACCTGCAGCAGAGCAGTGCAAAGATCAGGCTAGCATTCAGACACTGAGATTTCGGAAGTGTTTATTACTGCAGCATAATTGGACCTAACCTGACTGATGCAGAATGTAAATCTAATGTTGAATGCTTTTCCAGCTTGTCACTTTTTTTTTCTTTCTTTTCTTTGCACTGGGGATTGAACCCAGGGGCACTCAACCACTAAGGCACATATCCAGCTGTTTTGGGGGGTATTTTATTTAAAGACAGGGTCTCACTGAGTTGTTTAGGGCCTTTCTAAGTTGCTGAGGCTGGCTTTGAACTCACGATCCTCCTGCCTCAACCCCCCAGATACAGGAGTGAACCACCAGGCCCAACTCACTCTCACTTTTGATGATTTCTTTTCTGGAAGATCTTATTGTAAATTCAATATGGAAATTCCAGGGACTGAAATCAAATGACTTTACTCAGGGAGGGTTTGCGTAAGTAAGAGGCGGGTGCTGGTGCTATTGTAGCGAGGCCACCTTAGCCCCATCCTGGGAACTCTGGCTCCATCTGCAACTTAGGTCCCAGAGGGCACGGCAGACATCTTCATTTCAACTAGCCTTCACTTCGAGTTTATGGCTCACAGGTCCCATTTCACTTTACATTCTGTTGTGTTATTGATTACGTTTTGTATTTGGCCCTCATTTCCTGCCATCCAAGTCACGTTGTTTTGTTGAAGAAGCACCCCTGTGTGCTAAGCTCTTAAACAGAACACATACACAGAACCTGAGCTGTGGCCTTTCTCGTTGCCTGTTTCTTAAACCACATCTCTTGACCACAACCTGGATACCTGGCCCAACTGACTGCAAGAGCAGTGAGGACTGGAGGAACACATGGTTTCTGGTGAACACCCACAGCTTTGGATTCACCATCCAACCTGGTTTTTTTGCAAGAAAATGTCAGTCCCAGTTACAGAGAAATAGCTACAGAAAAAAGATGTGGTTTACAGAAAGAATGATGATCAATAATGACTAATATGCAAAGAGCACTTTCTGTGTACCAGGCACTGCTTTAAGAACTTTACATAAGTTAACTCATTTAAACCACGTAGGTGTCCTGGGAGGGGAGCACACCCTATCCTTGGTTTTTGAAATGGAGGACTGGAGGCAGTGGGCAGTCACACCTCTTAGCCAAGGCAGAGCTGCAGGCCGTCCTCCTGGGATTTGAACCCACAGCCCAAATCTGAAGAGTCTGAAGTGCTGAACACAGTGCACAGGTCCCACCAGGAGCACCCTGTGGTTCAGAAAGAATGACCCCAAGTTCACAGCACCTGATGTCACAGCAGAGTCTTCCCCACCCTCACCTACTCTCTGTCCAAAGCAATAGTAAGAGCTGAGCAGCGGCAAGGTGCAGTTTTTAATTTTCGATTTTACAAAAGTCCTTCACCCAGACATTTCCTACAGGCCCTTGCTTACTGGACAAGATTCTCTGTTCTTTTTTCACATGCGTGTTACTTCTGTGGGCGTGGGAACAGTCTGCTGGTTCAGGAAAAGGACAAATGACACAGAGCAGAGGGACCCCAGACAGCCCACATGTGATGTGATGGTTGGCTTAGTGTGCCAACTTGCCTAGGCTGCTGTACTCAGGTATTGGGTCAAATACTCCCCAGATGCTCGTATGAAGGTCTGTTAGCTGCAATCGACAAGAAGCCAGGAGGCTTTGGGCAAAGCACGTCACCCTCCATGATGTGGGTGGGCATCATCCAATCTGTTGAAAGTCTTAAGATCAGAGACTGAAGTTTCCCAAAGAACAAGGAATTCAGCCTCAAGACTGAAAAGTAGAAGCCTTGTCTGAGATTAAGACTGCGGCTTGCCCTGTGGACTGTGGACTCAAGACCTTAACTCTGAGTGGGCTTTCCAGCCTGACACTTGACAGGTTGTCGGTTGGACTTTGTACTTGCCAGTCCCCACCATTGTGTGAGCTCATTCCTTAATAAGTGTCTCTCTTTCTCTCCCTTCTTTCTCTTCATCTTCCTGTCTCTCTCTCTCTCTCTCTTTCAATACAGATAAGAATAAAAATAAATAAACCAGAAAAAAAATGTTCCTTGGTTTCTGCCGAAAATTTTCTGTAGGTGTTCAGTCCTTTATATAAAAAGGCATTGCATTTCAGTATAACCTGCACACATGATCCCTTCACTTTAAGAAATCTTTTCATTACTTATGATACCTAATACAATTGTAACTGTGTGTCCATTGTTGTTTTGTAGAGAATAAGCACAAGGAAAAGGCTCAGAGGCAACGATGTGTGCCTATTGCATTTCTGATCTGAATCTGTTGCTGTGGAACCTGCGGACACAGAGGGAAGGCTCTATGTATCTAAATGTAGACACAGATACAGAGAAAATATAGATGGATGCAATTGATTCTGTTTCTCTAACTCTGACTAATACCCCAGAGAGCCACAGAGAGGTCCAGAACTGCTGAGCTGGGCCAGCTTCAGTCCACTGAAACCCAACCAAACACAAACATGCAAGTGACAGACAGGGGAGCCAGTCATTGGTTTGGAAGCATTATTGTGGCTAAAGATAATAAATATACAACTAACCCATATTTAATTATCTTCACCTAAAACACTGTTTGAATTTTGCTTGATGTCTTTCATCAATGAAAGATAATCAAATGATGTTGTCCTTATATTTATTAATACAATTAACTGTATAGTTTCCCCAATAGTAAACCATGTTTTCATTACAAGAAACTTTATTGGTCCTGATATATCACTTTTTATTACATTGTTGAATTTCATTTCTGATATTTGTTCATTTTCCATTTATACTTAAAAGTGAAATCAGATGCATTTTCTTTTTCTTTCTTTTTTTTGGTACCAGGGATTGAATTCAGGGGTGCCATACCACTGACTTACACCCCCAGTCCTTTTTATATTCTATTAAAGACAGGGTTTCAGGACTTCCTTAGGGTCTTGCTAAGTTGCTGAGGCTAGTTTTGAACTTGTGATCCTCCTGCCTCAGCCTCCCAAGCTGCTGGGATTACAGATGTATACCACCCTACCCAGCTGCATTTTCTTTTGAGTGTATGTGTGTGTGCAATAGTTATCTAGTTTATGTGTCAAAGTTATAACCTATACAGAAGACACTGATCTGTATCTTAAAAATTAGAAGTAGCATACCCACACTTGGGAGACTATCTGTGCAGTTAACCACTGCTATATCAATTGGCCAAATACCAACTAGATTTAGAAATGTAATGAGGTTTTACTCTCTCACCTGCCTCTTCTCCCTGTAGAGTCTCAGCAATATACTATCTTGAGGGATCACGGTGTCATGGACCCGCTGCTGAGACATCCATCTACATTGTATCAGACTAAGGGACTGTCAGGAACAGTGAAGGGTATGACTTATGCCACTTGTAAGCCAACAAGTTGGCCTGCTGACAGTTCCATGGATTCTGGTAGAAGACATCAGACTTCTGGGTCAGACACAAAAAAACAGTTCATTATTCATACAACAGCAGTGGCCACGTGTGCCAATGTGGGGTTTTACAGCCACAGACTCCCTCAGTAGCTTCTAAACTCATCAGAAAGCCTGAGTCATTCATGCCCATCAAACACACTCATGAAAGTTAATAAATATCCATGATGAAAATGGATTGTACTTAAATACTGTTATGATTTGGATCTGATATGGCCCCCAAAGTAGATCACTTATACCATGTGGAGACCCATCCTCCTGACCTCAATTAATACTAACTGTCTCCCAAAAACCTTGCTCAGAACCTTCCAAACATTCTGTGAATTTAGTATGACCCTGATACCAAAACCAGACAAAGACACATCAAGGAATGAAAACTTCAAATCAATATCCCTGATGAACATAGATGCAAAAATTCTTAATAAAATGCTGGCAAATCACATCCAAAAACATATTAAAAAGATAGTTCTCCATGACCAAGTGGGGCTCATCCCAGGGATGCAAAGTTGGTTCAACATATGGAAATAAATAAATATAATTCACCACTCAACAGACTTAAAATCAAGGATCACATGATTATCTCCACAGATACAGGAAAAGCACTAGACAAAATACAGCATGCATTCATGTTGAAAACACCAGAAAAATTAGGGACAGTAGCAATAACCTCAACATTGTAAAAGCAATGTATGCTAAACTCAAGGCCAACATCATTCTAAATGGAGAAAAATTGAAAGCATTCCCTCTAAAAATTAGAACAATCAGGGATGCCCTCTTTCACTAGTCCTACTAAATATAGTCCTTGAAACTATCCAGAGCATTAGGCAAAAGAAAGAAATTAAAAGGATACGAATAGGAAAAGAAGAAGTCAAGCTATACCTATTTGCCAATGCCATGACTCTATATTTAGAAGACCCAAAACACTCTACCAGAAAACTTCTAGAACTCATAAATGAATTCATCAAAATAGCAGGATATAGAATTGACACACATAAATAATCATGTTCCTTTACACCAATGATAAATGAGCTGAAAGAGAAGTTAAGAAAGCTATCCCATTCACAAAAAAAAAAATCCTGAGAATCAATCTAACAAGAGGTGAAGATCTCCACAGTGAAAACTACAGAAGGCTACAGAAAGAAACTGAAGAAGACATTAGAAGATTGGAACAGGGAATGGGGGGAATGAAGGAGGGATGGGAATGGGAAAGGCAGTAGGATGAATCAGACATCACTTTCCTATGTTCATATATGAATACACAACCAGTAACTCCATGCCATGTACAACCACAAGAATGGCAAGTTACACTCCATGTCTGTATGATACGTCAAAATACAGGCTACTGCCATGTCTATCATTTTTCATGAAGGTGGGACTCTGAGAACATGGGTCAGCAGAGGCTAGGGCAAACAAACAAATTCTTGAAGTGCTATTAACTAGCAAAGGTGGGTTCACTTATGAATATTTATAAAAATGACAAACAAATATCAAAGTACAGTCACTTAAAAGACTAACCCTGCATTACTAAGTAAAATTGCAAAGATAGTTGGATATTAGGACACTTATAAATACAATTCATGGTGATAATATATCCAAAAGGAGCACAGCTTGAACATCTGCTTGGAACTGCCACGGCTGAGTTTAAATGTGTCCCCCAAGGTTCATGCAGTAGACACCACTTTCCTATATGGAAATTGGTCCTCCCCATGATGAAGTTAAGAGATGTGGACAGGTAAGAGGTGGGGTCTAGTGGGGGTTCCTCAGCTAAGAGGGGACATGTCCTCAGAAGAGACTAAGGTGGGTCACCTGCAACCCTGGGATGGGTCTCCCAAATTGACTTGTTATAAGGAGTAGGACTGAATCCTCATGTAGTCTTATCTTGCCACCCCATCTCTCCCTCCCCTGCACTCCCTTCACTGTGATGGCATCTGCTCTCAGGCCCTCATTAAAACTCTGAAAGAAAGAAATGGAAGAAGACACAAGAAGACGAAAAGACCTCCTATGTTCACAGATGGGCAGAATTAATATTGTTACAGTGGCCATGCCACCAAACGCAATATACAGATTCAATGCAGTCCCCATCAAAATACCAATGACATTCTTCACAGAACTAGGAAAAACAGTCCTAAAATTCATTTGAATGCTAAAAACCAACGGGCTTAGTGGTGCATGCCTGAATACCAGCAGCTAAGGAGGCTGAGGTGGGAGGACCATGAGTTCAAAGCCATGATCTGCAACTTAGCAAGGCCCTAACAACTCAGAAAGACCCTGTCTCTAAAATAAAATATAAAAAAGGGCTGGTACTATGGTTCAGTGGTTAAGCACCCCTGGGTTCAATCCCTGGAAGAATAATAATAATAATAATAATAATAATAATAAACAACACAGAATAGCCAAAGCAATTGTAAGCCAAAAGAGCAATACTGGAGGCATCCCAATACCTGACTTCAAATTATACCCCAGAGTTATTGTAACAAAAATTGCATGGTACTGGCATAAAAAGATACACAGACAAAAGGTATAGAACAGAAGACAGACAAACTCACACATCTACAGTCATCTGATCCTTGACAAAGGTGCCAAAAACATACATTGGAGACAAATGGTTCTGGGACAACTTGTTATGCACGTGTAGAAGAATGAGACCTTTGTTGCTCATTCTATACAAAGATCAATTCATAATGGTCCAAAGACCTCAGAATTAGACCAGAACCTATGCAACTTGCAGAAGAAAACAGAAGATCAACAATCCTTTATGTAGACACAGGCAACGTCGCTCTCAATAGGATGCTAAAGCTCAGGAAGTAATGTCAGCAGTTAATAAATGAGTGACATAAAATCAAAAAGCTCTGCACAACAAAGGAAAGAAGAATATAAAATGAGAACCTCCAGAATGGGAGAAAATCTTTGCTAGCTACTCTCCTGACAGAGAATTAATATCTAGTATATATATAGAATTCAAAAAACTTAACACCTAAAAAACACCTAAAAGCTATATAACCTGATTAATAAGTGGGCAAATGAACTAAACAGATATTTCTGAAAAGAAGAAATACAAATGGCTAACAAATACATGAAAAATGTTCAACATCATTAGCAATTAGGGAAATGCAAATCAAAACTACACTGAGATTTCATCTCACATCAGTGAGAATGGCAGTCATCAGAATACCAACAATAATAAATGCTGGAGAGGATGTGGAGGAAAAAGAACACTGTTACACTGTGGGCAGGATTGTAAGTTAGTACAACCACTATGAATCAGTATAGTCTCCCCAAAAGACTATGCTTATGACCCAGCTCTATCACTCCTCGGTATTTGTCCTAAAGAATTAAAGTCATCTAACTACTGTGATACATGCATACCCATGTTTATAGCAGCATAATTTACAATAGCCAAACTATGAAACCAGCCCAAGTGTCTGTCAATGGATGAACAGAAAAAGAAAGTGTGCTATATGTACCTAATGGAATTGTATTCAGCCATAAAGAAGAATGAAATTATATCAATTGCAGGAAAATGAATGGAACTTGAGAACATTGTGTTAACTGAAATAAGCCAAACTCAGAAAGTCAAGGGGCATATGTTTTCCTCATATGCCATCAGCACTCCCGCCAGCCTAGGAACTGGGGCTTAGGTTCTGAAATGGATCTCGGGATTATTCATGTTGTATTCAGTTTATTCTGTTTGAATCAGGATGCAGTGAACTCCAATAAGATGGTCCCACGTCATGAGAGGCATTTTTCCCCCCAAACTTTGAGTTGGTCAATTCCCCAGGAATCCTTGACTTCTTTTGTAGGGAAGCAGTGCTGATGACCACACTGAGCACAGGAGCTAGTTAGGCAACTGGGTGTGGCTTGCTTTGTCCTCAGCCTTTTCAGTGTGTGTGTGTGTGTGTGTGTGTATCCAACACAGACACCACATGATGCTGTGAGGATAGTGAGACCAATATCATTGCCAATATTATGACAATGAAGAATTTAAAGGCATTTTTTAGGTCTTTTTGATCTCTGGGTATTGTGCTAGGGATGGTCAGTGAAATGAGTGTGTTTTAAATACACATGGGTACACAGTTATGGCCACTTGTCTCTTTATTTTTTATTTTGGAGAATTAATTTCAATATAGTTTTCCATGAAATCATATACAACATTTGTATCGTTCTAAAATCAAATCTACAAAAGTCAGTTGGGAGAAGTTTGGCCTCTGTCCTTGTGATTGTCACCTCGTCCCCTTCCTCCAGACACAGTAAGAACTTTTCTTGTACCCCTTATTAGCTGGGTGGTGGCATCCGAGGCATGACTTTATTTGCCTCACAGGCTTTGCTCCACAATGTAACCTGGAGATGTTCCAGTCGTGTGCAGCATTGCTCCTGGTGAGCCTGTGATCAGCTCGCACGACTCAGGAGCCTATGATGAGCTTATTCTACCCATCTTTGAGGATGGTGATTAGGATCCTCCTCTCCTTTGGCTTTTATAAATAACAGCCTTGGAAATAGACTTTTACACTCTATTTTTATATTTTTGTCAGTGTCTTTGGGCCCTCTCCCCTCCCATCACATTTTTTGAGAATTTTATCTCTGTTGTTTAATTGTTCTTCCAGCATCACCATGGTACATTCCAAACAAATATAAGGTTTCTTTTAAAAATGTTGGGAAACAGTATCAAAAGATCTATTAAAATCATGCCATTAGTTATGGATTTGATATGTTCTCCTTAATTATCCAGAAAAAATTATTAATAATATTTGCAGTGAGACATACTAAAAACAAGAAACAAATTAACCTAGGCTAGCTTAAACACTGAACTAACACCATAGGGATGATGATTTTGAAAATTCTTTAGTGATCGTGTTTCCCAAAATTAAATATTAGAGAAGTAGACGGGAGGCATTCTAAAGAGGGCGATTTCAGTAGAAAATGACCTGGCGTGTTTGGTTAAGCTAAGACTCAATAGGAACCAGTCATGAAAAAAAAAGTTATTATTTCCTAGAAATAATACCCCCAACTCTCTCAGTGTTGCCAGGCCACATAAAAACACAGCCACTCCAGGGACTAGTCTTTGGAAAGTATTGATAAGCTGGAGCATCCCAGGGGGTGAAGCAAAGAAGGCTGAGGCCCATGTGAGATTATTACACAGACAACAGTGAACAAACTCAAGGGCTGCAGGGAGACGATGCTGAGTGAAGAAATCTGCTACCCAGTGAAATGCAAAGCAGAAAACCAACACCTGCTCCATGGTGCAGGATGCTGACTTCCTCACCACATAAGGAAATCCATGTAGGGCACCCAGAAACAGCCACTGGGAACCAACAGAAGAGCCTGGTACTTTTTGGGGTGGGGAGAGAATGAAACTATTGTATTTATTGTAAAACCAAACCACTAGGAAAATATATCATGGCCTTGACAGTGCACACAGACAGGCTACATCATCATTTCAAGTAATAAACTGATTAAAAGACAAGGAGCTCCTTATCCAGAAGATAAGGTACCAGGCTGGGGCAGGAACATTGCACTGTGCAAAGGCCCCAGGCAAAAATGGTGTTTGATAAAGGGTTCTGTGTGGGGTGCCCTTCATTTGCTCTCAGAGGGAGGGTAGTGTTGGAGCTTGTCCTAGCCCAAGCTGTTTACTTTGTAACCTTCCTGTTGCCCAGATATTATCTTAATAAGGCTCTGTTCATTCAGGGAACTGAGTTAGCAATGCTGGATTTAGGCTTCTGTTCCATTCTGTTCTATGAAAACAATTTTTTTTTCTCTTCCAAGGACAGTGCATTACAACTCTCTTAGCTAGTGAACTTTCACTATTTTACTGTTTATTTCCAGATACTGGTATAGGTATCACAATCAAAATTCCTTTCTCTTCAAAGAAGAATGATTATCCTGTCACTTTGCTGCAGAAAGCCTCAGGGCTGGTATGCTGGTGGAGGAAGCCCTGCTTTCCATACTTAATGTGACATTGCCTCTCATGTTTTTGCAGTGATCTCCCAGCTGAGAGATGCAATAAGAATTTCAAGAAATCCATATCTTTTTTTTTCAGTTTTTTTAGCTGTAGATGGACACAATATCTTTATTTTTATTTATTGATTTTTATGTGGTGCTGAGGATCGAACCTAGTGCCCCATGCATGCGAAGCAAGCACTCTAACACTGAGCTACAACCCAGCCCCAAGAAATCCATATCTTGATGGCCATAAAGAATATACACAAGGAAGCTTTCCAAGTTCTTATTCAAACTACTCCCCTCTCAAATTCACTTCTTCAATCCACTTCATGCCTTGTATATAAAAAACAAAACAAAGACCTGGAAACCTTTTCCCCCTTCAGGATTAGTGATCTCCTGGATGTTGTTTACAGTTTATGGAATATGGTATGATGATACCTCAGGTATACAGGAGGTTGGCAACAAGCAGAAGCTCCTCTCCTCCAACTCCACAGGACCCTGGCAGGCTGGAAGAGCCCGCCATCCTGGAAGAGCCCGCCATCCTGTAGGTGCCTATGTTGTAGGAATTGGTACCTTGGAGAACTCTGGGTTGGTACAAGGGAGTTCCCTACTGACAGGACAAAAACTGGCCACATGAAATTTAGGCTCTAAAAGGCCCTGCTGTTCTTTACTCAAATTTTAGCACTATTTTTTTTTTCCATTTCACTTTCTTGGATCAAAACATAAAGGAACCAGTGTCCAGAGTAATATGTGCCTTAAACTTGCTGCCATCCTTGGCTTCTTCATTCATAAACTTTGCTTCAGAGACTAAAATTCCCATTCCTCTTTTAAAATAGATTCCTGCTCTCAGCCACTGGCCACTGGCAAGGACTTTTATTTCCCAATGGATGAGAGAGAGACTCTTTCATCTTGTCGGTCACAGTTGGGATGAGGTGCACGTGGTCATCCACACCCTTGGTCATACAACTGTCCAGCAGCCACTTCACCTAAAGCTCCTTACTCCGAGCATCTATTGAATCTTGGCTGTGTCGTTGCGGTGCATGGTACAGGGGGTCAGGCGGTCCTGGAATTCTCGAGCTCAGTGGTCACCAAGGCCTGGGCTTGGGCCGGAGGTGCATGGCAGGACTCAGTGCCCTGGTGCCGTGCTGTGACGTAGCCTGGCTGTCCTCACAGCAGCAGGAACTTGAGGCCCTGCCTCTCGCGGATGTTCTCCATCTCCACACTCTTCACCACAGAGTCCGCTGCCTCCTGCACCTGGAGCTGCTGGACGTCTGCCCTGGCGACCCCGCGCTGCGCTGGGCCGGCGCCCCCATGGACTCTGCGCACGCTCCCAGCTTGATGCTTTTAACTGTGAAGCTCGCTGCTTTCAACCAAGGATAGAGAGAGCAGGCAGCGAGGGCCCGTGTCCTCTCCTGCCTACGGGTTTATCATTCTCACTGCAGTCCAACAGCAGGCCAGGGGTCGTATCAGGACAAAAAAAGGGACTTCCATTCAGGATTCCAGAGCCACATTTTTAATTTGCCGCCTTCA
Source organism: Urocitellus parryii (assembly GCF_045843805.1). Taxonomy (NCBI): domain Eukaryota; kingdom Metazoa; phylum Chordata; class Mammalia; order Rodentia; family Sciuridae; genus Urocitellus; species Urocitellus parryii. Next base: position 6,071,150 of record NC_135533.1, read on the forward strand.
CCCCCCAGTATTTCCTCCAGGGATCCGCTCCTGCGTTCATGCCGAGGGTTTCATTGATTCTGACCCCAGACAGGCCTGGCTTGGCGCTCATGGGGCTGGGTACCGAGAGGCTAAGCTGGCAGGGCCCAGGAGAGGGCAGAAAGGAGGGGGCTGGGAGACAGTGCGCAGCGGCCTTGCCCTCCCCCAGCCCACTACTGGGGGCCTGAGGGTGAGCGGCGAGATGCTGAGTGGGGAAGAGGGCGCCCCGCAGCCCCCGGTTACCCGACGTGGAGGACACCTGTGGGCGGCTATGGATTCTGCTTTCTGGTCCCAGTGGCATTTCCTTAGAATAAACAGGAGTATGAAGAGCAGTTTTTGTTGAAAGGGTTAGTTTGACAGCAACAGTGAGGGAAACCATTTAGAATTAAGAGTGTATTTCTGAAGCCGAAGTCTTGCTTGTCCCTTTCTCCATCCACCTGCCACCTCTGCAACAACCTCGGGGCTCTGGGAGCCAATCAGGAGCCAGGGATCCTTGATGTTGTGCTGTCTGGCTGCTCTAGCTAGTGAAATGCAGGCTGCCTGGACGCTGGGCTAAACTCCTAGCGGTGTCCACCAGGGGCTGCAAACTCAGAGCCTCTCACAGAAGTCCTACCCCAGTTCTCCACAGGCCACATCCGTGGTCAGCGCGGAGCCAAGCAGCGTGCCCTGCTCCCCTGGCCCTCCAACACCTGCCCTCCACTCACACCCCAGAAGCCTACTGTGCTATTATTTCCTGGCTGAAGGTGTCACATGAATTTGTTTGCAGTTCTTAATGTGGTCTTCCATGTGTGGTCAACCTTTTTATTTTTAGAATAACTGGAATTTCTTGCTTTGAAACTGATAGCATCATAAGATTCAACAGGTGAAAGCAATATTTGTCTGAGAATGAGCAACTTAGTAACAAATATTTTAAATATCCATTTATGCTTCCATTTTGGATAAAATCAAATCCCTAATAAAAAATATGGAGGACTCTCCCTCATCTCCACACCTCTGTGTTCCTTCCTAAAATTAAAGGTAGCTCTGGTGCGCTTCATACTTCAACCTCTGGTGAGAGTGCCCTTGGCCTATGTGGAATAGGAAGCTCCCATCTCTAAGGACCCTGGGAATGCCCTGGTCTCTCTGCCCAGTCCAGCGTTATTTCCCGCCTCCAGGTCACTTATCAGCCCCTTAACTGCTCCTTGCCATGCCATGAAACATGGCCACAGGTGCCAGGATTAGGATGTGGTCACCAGGACAAGTCTTAAGAACTATCAGAATCATGGGGTCTCCGGAGGTGTTCTCGCCTTCAGAGCAGAACCCCCTAATGTCTACCTTAGAGATGCTGAGAAGTGTGGGGTCCTGACTTGGAAGGAGGGAGGGTCGTGGGATCCACTTTCAGCCACCAGCCCCCACAAACCCCCTTGTGTCCACCTCAGCTCCAGCCTCTCTGGGCACAGGTAGATGTGGAGGCTCTGCCCCATGCATCCTCGCGTCTCTCTGTCTTTCAGAAATTTGGGTGAATCCCTTGTCATTGATGCCTGGTTTTCGTTGTCTCTGTGTTGTAAGAGCTTCTGCCTCACTACTATTAACTTAGTCCTGCTTCTGGAAGCAGAGGAGCTTGCCGCAGTCCGCCTGCAGCAAAATAACAGGGGGGGGGGGGGACACGAATAACTTGTGCACGTTGATACAGCAGGAATGGGAGCCCTTTATTGTAGGGCAACAGAGCTATTTATACATTTTGCACAGCTTATCTTAATTAGCATAAACTAGATACATCAGTCAACCAGTAAGGAACCTCCACACTTAATGGTTCGCTTTTGTTACTTCTCAAACCACTCCCTCTGACATTTTGCCAGGCACCATCCAGACTTGTTTAAGAACTCTAACACTTCTCTGGCAAAATACCAGGTGTTATTTTTGACTTATTTACAGACCTTAACAGGAGCTGACCCTGCTCTCCCCAACCTCCTCTTAACTGTGAAGAAATGATTAATACCTACACACAGGGCCATGCCTCTCTGTCTATATTCACACACAATCGTTGTGGATGTCCCCAATTTTGAAATAATTTTTCTTATGAATTTCTAGTTGGAATTGCTTCAAAATAAACAGTTAACCTAAAAAATGAAAATGACAGCAGTTTCGGCTCTCAGAGCTCAGCTCAGGGGCCAGGTAGAGGCAGAAGAACATGCTGCCACTGTGTGGTCCTTGCTCACCCCCAGGGAGCCAGGGTGCTCCTGCTGCTCCCTCCTGAGCGAGGCCCTGCTGGGACTTTGCAGACACCCAGGAGAAGACCCTCGCTGCACCCCAGGCCAGCACCAGCCTGAGGTGGAGTCTGCAGAGCCTGACCCCAGCCCAGTGAACTGTCTCTCCACAGTAAGCTCCCTCTCTGTCCAAGCCTGCCCCCTGACCCATCCTGAGCACCATCCCAAGAACAGAGGAGGGGAGAGTGGCCCCACTTTAACTCTGTCCTGTGGGTGCCATAATATTCTGTGACTAGCTAGACTACAGATGAAGGAGGCAAGGCAGGCAGTGGCTGTGGCAGAGATGACAGGAAGTGTGGCCTCGCACACAAGTAAGTTGACAAGAAACAAGTTCTGTTTCATGGTTTGAGACGGTTGTGGGAGACGGGCTGATATCACCTGTAGACCACAGACTTCCTGGGACATGTTGAGACGCCCATGAACAAAACCCACATAACGTGTAACAAACGGGTAAATAGAAGGTGTGAAAGTACAAGAGAAAAATGGCGGAAGCCTCTGCAGCCTCAGGAGGAAGCCTGTGGTGTGGGAGCTGCAGTTGCTGCACTGCTTCTCGTCCTGTCCCACCTCTGCTCCCTCCATGGTGTCCAGGGCTAGGTACGAAGCCAGGGGCTGTGAGAGGACATGGTGTGGTCTGGGTGGGGTGCAAAGATACTTGGCCCACTGGGAGGAAGGGGCTGAGGACCCATGTCTTCCAGCTCAACCTGCCTCCTTGGGTATTTTATGCTAAGTGGGGGCAGGGGGCTGGGGAGGGGGTAGGGACAAAGCTGACTTAATGACCTGCAATTGCCTCCAAATCAGCATTTCTGTGATGACCCTTGGGGTCAAACCCCCAGGACTACAGAGCTGTTTCTAACACCGCTCTCCCAACAGTGTTCTTGTCTCTCCCTGGCCTGGTCACTACCCTGGTCTCCATTGTGATCACCAGTTTTTCAGAGAAGGCCCAAGAAGCTGTGTTACACCAGCTCTCTGAGCATTGGGTCAGGATGATGGGTTGGTGGGCCCACTGTGTCATGGGTGAGCAGGAGTTTCATGCTCATCTGGGATGGCCAAAAATACTGGAAGACTTCAGATGTTGAAAGAGGAAGAGACCTTAGCTCAAATACCATAATCCTCACTTTAACCATAAAACATGTGAAGCTCAGAAGCTGTACATGCCTTGTCCAAGGACATAATGTGAGGGCAGAATCAAGCCCACAACCTGCGTCTTCTGGCTGTCCTTTCCACTTTGCTCTGCACTAAAGGCAAACAAAGTGCTGAGATGCTGATGGGGGAAGTCAGAGCTGATGGGCCCACAGTGGAAAAAGAGCTACTGTGCTAATGGATGGGTCCCAACAACAGGAACCCAGTCATAATCACCACACACCCAGAGTCGATAAGGACTAATGCATTAGTAAGAAGGAGAGGAGATGACAATGTTAGAGGAAAGTCCCCACTTGTGTTAATGCAGTAGAATGAAGAATTTTGTAGTTGATACCTTCAATTATCATCAGTATTATCCTCTTGGTAGAAGTTCAAATCCCCATCACAGTGTGGAAATATCTCAAGGCCAGTGGGTCATGCTTGCAGGCGAGGGGGCCTTTCACCCACCTCCACCTGCACCTGTAATCTCCATCTCTCCAAAAATGAGAGAATCCTTGCTATTCTTCAGATTAAATGAACTCCTAAAGCAAAGTCCTTATAAAGGTCTTGTAACTAGAAGAACAAGACTTGTAAGTAGGAGAAGCTGGGAATAAGCTTGGTATCTAGCCACCATGCTGTGTTTGTGTATGCCTGAGTATGTGTGTGCATATGTATATGCCCGAGTGTATGTGCGTGTGTATGTTCCTTGAATGAGGGATGATTGGTCTCTAAGGAGCAGCTGGGCAGGATCCCAAGTGGCCTTCCAAGAAAGCTAGGTCTCTGTTCTACTGTGTTGTTGAGAGCCACAGCTTAGTCAGGATGGCACCAGAAGGAGTAGTTAAGAGGTGACGCCAGCAAGCCATTAAGATGATGATAATTAAATTATAATTGCTGTAACTGGATGATGCTGGATTGAAACGGGCTGTGTATTGAGTTGTATATGGACCCTGCTGTCCGGTAATTGGGTGGCTCTGGGAATAGGGCGGCTCCTGCTGCCTCGGTTGCCTGCAACTTTGGAGTTCCCGTTGAGTTCACGCGGAGCCCCATGGAGAGGTGAGAGAGTTCCCTGGGAGTGCGCATGGAGTGCTGGTGAGTTTCAGGGAATAAAGGAGTTTCTGTTTGAACCTACAAGTGCCTCGTGGCAGCTCAGTTATTTTGTGCCCAGCCAGACTGCAGTATTTGATGGCCCATGCAGGGAATGCCTAAAGCTTGGGGGTAAGTGAAATTGCTCGCCCCTGAGGGAGGGCAAGAGAATGGGTGACCATTTCAAAAAACAATGTGTTCTTGTTTTGATTTATTTTGTTTTTATTTCAAGTTGCCTGTCCCTAGAACTTTCTCAGGCAAACTGGGGAAAGTGGTTGGCTCAGGGTTTGAAGTTGTTCAGCCCTGAGGAAGAGATAGAGATGTTTTGTGTTATCTTGTTGGGTAGTGTTATCCTTGTAGCAGAAATATGTGGTCAAAAATTAGAAAATACAAACCAAAAGAATTTAAGTAAATTGTTAGAGGAAAGAGGCACCCCAGTAAAACCAAGAACAGTCAGGGCATATGTTGATATAATACAAAAATGTAGCCCATGGCTTTTTAAGGAGGAGTTGTTGAATATATCACACTGGGACAATCATGGTGAAGACTTAAGGAAGAGGAAAAAGAAAAACCCAGAAACTTTGCCAGTTGACACATTGCCATGGTGGATAATGATATGATTTTGTTTGCCTAGTCCAAAGCTTTCGGTTCAGATTATGGTAGAAGACATATTAGATCAGGAAAAAGAGGAGGCCTCTCGAGATAGTCAGAAAGGGAAAGAAAGTTTAGAGCAGAAAAAGTCATCAGGAGAGAAATTACAATGGGAGGCTGCTACTAACACCCTTCTATCACCAGCCAACAGCTCCACCTATGGGGACAACATATGCTGGTGGCCCCCAACCCCCATAGTTGATAGATGGGATCCTGAGACAGGACCTCAAAATTAGCATGCCCTGTATTTGAGCAGTCATGAGGGCAGCAAATTCACCATGCATTAGATTTCAAAACAGTGAAGCAGCTGAAAGAGGCTGTAACAACCTATGGTCCCCAAGCACCCTTCACTGTAAGTATGGTTGAATCCATTAACAACTTGGACATGACGCCAGCAGATTGGGCTAGCATGTGTAAAGCTGTGCTAAATGGAGGGCAATACCTGTTATGGAAGGTTGCCAATCAGGAATTTTGCACGGAGACGGCTAGGCGAAATGCAGCAGCCGGTTATCCTCAGAGAAATCTAGATATGTTAGTAGGAGAAGGACCTTTTGAGGGTCAGCTGCAACAAGTTGGATATGATCCTGTCATATACTCACAAATTGCTTCAGCTGCAATTAGGGCATGGAAAACTTTACAGGGGCATGGTAATTTACAAGGTCAATTATCTAAGGTAATACAAAGAGCTAAGCTAATTCACCTTCGATAAATTTGTAGATAGGCTTATTCAAACAGCTACCAGAGTTTGGGGGATACAGAACAAGCAATGCCATTAATTAAATAGCTAGCCTATGAGCAAGCAAATCAATGGTGCAAAGAGGCCATTAGACCATGGAAACATGAATATTTAAAAACATATATTAAATTATGTAGAGACATTAATGAACAGGGGCAAGTCTTGGCAGCTGCAGTACAACAGGCTTTAGATGCCAGGCCAAAAACATGCTACAATTGTGAACAAATAAGACATTTTAAAAGGAGTTGCCCCATAAGAGGAGGGTTTAACAAAACTAGGTATCAAAGGGGTAGAGTACCGGGTATTTGCCCACGATGCCATAGAGGGAGACATTAGGCTAATGAATGCCATTCTCAAACCACCATAGAGGGTACTCCATTATCAAAAAATGGACAAGGACCAAGTGTTTACCCATGATATCATGGAGAAAAACATTGGACTCTGTCACCAAAAAACGGACAAGAGGGCCCAATGCTCAGAGGCCCACAACCACACTGGAGGAACCCAGCAACATCATCAGGGTAGTTCCCAGGACACATTATCCATTAGATCTCTCATCAGACAAACCAGAGGAAGCGCAGGGTTGGACATCTGCGCCTCCACCAGAGCAGTACTAACTCCAGAGATGGGAGTTCAAATCATTCCCACAGGGGTAAAAGGACCTCTTCCCAAAGGAACACTAGGCTTATTATTAGGATGCAGTTCTTCTACTCTAAAAGAACTTATGATAAGTCCTGGGGTAATTGATCCCTGTGGTGAGCCATTTCTGTGTACTGTGGCCGCCATTACAAGATGGCGCTGATAAGCGCCGTGGCCTGTGATAAACAACTCCTTATTTTGGAAGAGTTGGCCCGTAGCTGTAAAACACCCTATGAGAAAGATCCACGTGGCAGTTGTGCATTGGGGCTTTATCTGCTTTATTAAGGCTGGGGCACGTAGCAGTAGTAGTAGTAGTAGTAGTAGTAGTAGTGGTAGCAGTAGGAGTAGTAGTAGTTCGAGAGAGAAACAAGCTAAAAGACATGTCTAAACAAAGGCCTGAATAAACTGCTGAAGGAAGAATCCTGTGTCGTGTTTCCTTTGCTGGCGAGGGGACGCGGCAGTTGGTGGCCCGGACGGCGACACCTCCTCGAACCCAGGATCCAGAACCTTCAGCAGTCAGGGGTGGTACACCAGTAAATTCCCAGGTAAGTGGGAATCTGCAAATGAAAGCGGGGCGCTCCTCGGTAAATAAAGAGAGAGCAGGAATAAGTCTCAGGTAAATGGGATCCGCAATTAAAGCGGGGCAGCTCCTCTGTAAATAAAGAGAGAGCGGGAATAAGTCCCAAATAAGTGGGATCCGCGATTAAAGCGGGGCAGCTCCTCTGTAAATAAAGAGAGAGCGGGAATAAATCCCAGGTGAGTGGGATCCGCCGAGATTAAAGCGGGGCAGCTCCTCTGTAGATAAAGAGAGAGCGGGGGAAAAAATAATAAATTCCCGGGTAAGTAGGAATCCGCAAATGAAAGCAGGACGCTCCTCTGTAGATAAAGAGAGAGCGGGAAAAAAATAATGAAATAGGACGCTCCTCTGTAGATAAAGAGAGAGCGAGGAAAAAATAATAATATAAAACGCTCCTCGGTAAATGAAGAGAGAGCGGAAAAATAATTAAACGGGACGCTCCTCTGTAGATAAAGAGAGAGCGGGGCTTTGTACTTTCACTTTCTTCATAGTTTTGAAAACATTATGGGTGTTAACTCCTCAAGCCCAATTTTGCTGGCCTTGGATGGGCTGCTGCGTTCTAAGGAACTTAAAGTGAAGCAGAGCACATTACAGAGGTTTTTAGAAGAGACTGACTCTGTAGCTCTTTGGTTTGTTTTTTCAGGGAGTCTGACGATTCCCAGCTGGGACAAATTAGGGAAGGACCTGGATTTCGCTTGTGAGCAGGGTATCTTGAAGGATGGTGTTATACTACTTTGGAAGTTAATTAGAGGATGTATAACAGATGGTAAATGCCAAGAAGCTGTGAGTGAGGGTCAGGCCGTTCTTGAGCAATTGCATGAAGAAAAATCGGAGGGGTCACATAGCGAAGTAGCAAAAAGTATTAGGAGTAAAAGTGGTGAACAGACAAGGGAGTCTGAAGTTAAACAGAGGAGAAGGCTCTATCCAGACTTGACTGAGTTAAAAACTCCCAAGGACACAAGTAGCTCGGACAGTTCTGAGGAATTGGACAAGTTATTACAACAATTACGTAAGACTAAGATAAGAAAGAAAAAACGGGAAACAACAGATGTAAAAGCCTGCTGTGAGAAGGGTAATAAATCCAGTTCTGGGGAGGAAGTTGAGAGCCTAGAGGAGGGCTCTATACCTGATGTTCCACCCATAGATCCACCCATTGCTCTGCCCCTGTACGTGGGAGGAGTCCAAGGCTCCGGGAGGACTTTTCATTCTCATTGGCTCTTCCACAGTCACTCAGACAGGACTTCTAGTCCCGCTTTCCAGCCACTAACCTGTACTGCTGTGTTTCAGATTTCTACCGGAGCTGCTCAGAGCCTGTATTTTTTAAAAAAATGCCTACCTGTAAATGCTAACAAAAGATATCTTTTTCAGACAAAATTTAATTCCACAGGTTTCTATGTTACAGTCCTAAATTTAAGCTAGTTCTAAGTTAAATAACCTGACTTTTTCTCTATAGTTGTGTTACTAAATAATGTTCTATTGATGAGAGATATCAAATATGCTTCTTTATATTTTACTTTTAATTTTGAAGGTTATGAGGATGCATTTGCTCGCCACAGGAACAAGCCGGCAAAGTTCCTGTGATGACCAAAAAATCCTTATTTTCATTGCTAACTATAAAAATAAAAATGTATACTCAAGGATCTTATTTCAGTTACATCAAGTGACATCACATAGAAGAGTGCACTCCTAGTTAAAAATAAATTTAAATGGATCCAAATATTTTAAGACCACGTGGTTACATAAAGTTAATACAATTATAAGTTATGTTCTTATTCTTAATATATATATATTTTAGATATTTAGATAACCTATATTTGTTAATCTATAAATTAATTAGCACATGCCTAATTGATTAGTTAATATATATTTGCCTAATTGTTTTCTTCAACAGGAAACCCATAATTTATGTTTTATATTTACATTTATCAGATACTCTGCCTTTTCAGTTCCAGATATTTGAGATAAATGTGTTTACTATAAATTTGCTTTTAAGTAAAAATACAATCAAGTAATTTCTAATTCTCAAGGTTATTGTTCAAACTCATAAAATGATAAATTATTATAATTATTTCTCCAAAATATCTAAAGGTTTTAACTTTATTTTCATTGATATTTCTTATCAAAATATGATAATTTGTTTATAGATTCTAAGGTTTTCAAAAATTGTTCCAAAGTATAAAAAGAAAATTAAAAAAAAAAAAGGCACACATGCCTCCTCCTGGATAAAGAACCTTGGTGTCCTGTGATTTTTTTTTATTTTTTAACCTCGACGTCTCTCGCCGGACTCGGTTTCCGTTAGCGGGACTTGGCATCTGGAGGTCCTTACCGAGATTCGGAAAGCAGAGGTAAGCGGACAAGGCTCACCTTCTAAGGGAGAAGGGGGAGGATTGGTATAAAGATAATTTAAAGAGACAGGGTATGTACCATGGGTAACTCAAAGTGAAACTTCGTCTGGCCAACGAAGTTAAAGAACTGTTAAGCAAACTAGGAACAGGAATAAAAACCAAGACAGCAACTGAATTCGTTGAAGCTATAGCCCAGGCTTGTCCTTGGTTTCTAACAGGAGGCTTTCTTAATAACAGTGATTGGGATTTGGTAAAGCAGGATCTCCAAAAGTTGTTGAGGGACCAGGGTCCAGATAGAGTCCCGATTGCTACTTTCTCTCTATGGAGATTGGTAAAGGATGCTCTTTTAACTGATAAAGTGAAGATTAAGGAACAGCTTGCTGAATGCAAACAGGCTCTTAATCAGGTCCAAACTGCTGCCACTATTAATCAGGTTATTCAACAAACTTCCAACATACTCAAATCTCAAAGTAAAATTAATCAACATATTTTGTCAGGGATTTTAGCTGCCAACCAAAGAATAGATTTACTTCAGGCTCAGGTAGAAGAATTGTCTGACCTGGTGCTTTTGGGTTGCGTTGCCAACGGGAACATTTGTGCATAACCTCTGTCAGATTTAATAATTCCAGGAATGCTTCCCGCATCATCGGTGCTTATTTGGCCGGAAATTGGTCCATGACAGCGGAAGAGATGATCCAGTCTCAACTGACTCAGATAGCTGTTTTGAACAACACCCGTGTCATACCAGTGACTTTGGGACAATTCACCCGTTGGATTTCTTCTGCTTTTTCCTTTTTTAAGGAGTGGGTGGGAGTAGGCATTTTTGGTGCAATGTGTTGCTTTGGTATGTTTCTCTGTTTGTGGTTTCTCTGTCGCCTCAAGGCCCGCAGTGCTCACGATAAGGCTATGATCATACAAACTCTTGCTGCTTTAGAAAATGGCAACTCGCCACAGGTCTGGCTTGCGCATCTTAAACAGTAAACCTTTGACATGGTCGTTGCACCCCAAGTTATTATAACATTGCACTGGGATCAACATGTCCTTCTTTTGTCACTCTTCTAATGCTGGAACTTCTACTATATCTTTCCTCTGTGCATACCTCTCCTCCCTGCCTTTCTGCACTAGGATCTTTACTAACTAATCTTATGGTTCATCTACACCTGCCATTTGATGGTGATGGTCATGGGTCCTGTTTATGGAGGCGGTTACCATAACAATGTCCTGTTGGCCACAACACGCTGAGCTGATCTTGTAGTACCCAGTGACAGGCAACTTCCACGCTTGCACTGCAACCTAAGACAGGGGAATGGGGCCTCCCCAGAGACGGGTAAGCAGTGCAGGGGCGGTGGACGACCTAAGACAGAGGCTACTTGATTCCCTTTGACATGCAATAAACAAAAGAGGGGAACTTGCTGATAGCAGGCCTTCCCGGGCCCCCGGGGGCCCAGCCCCCAATTCTTTGTTCTGCATGTCGAAGTGGCCAGCTCACTAGGCCTCCTGTTTATCCGCCTGAGATTCCACGGGAACGTCTTGGCCTTTATCTAACAATGGCAGATGTCACGACCGAATTACTCCCCCTTTCTGCTGTCCGTGCCTTTCTTTCAGGGTGCTGCCAACTTGTTTGTCGTTGTATTTCTAAACAGCCACAGTTCAGCCTCAGCTGTCCCCCTTCGTCTACCATCATCACGATACAGGATGCGAGGCAAGGCACTGCACTTGAGTGATCCTTGAAGTGGACCTCAAGGTGAGCATGTCCTATTGCATGCGGGTTGGACGTCCACGCCCCGCCCCACGAAAATAGGCGTCGGCTGATATGGAGCCAGATCTGGGGAAGGCGCCTCCTTAGGGCTGGACCATATGCAGCCACTTCTGCACAGTGGGATAGGACCTCTACTCTAGCCTGTATTGTCTTAGTAAAACAAAAAAGGGGGAACTGTGGTGTGCCGTTTCTGTGTACTGTGGCTGCCATTACAAGATGGCGCTGATAAGCGCCGTGGCCTGTGATAAACAACTCCTTATTTTGGGAGAGTTGGCATGTAGCTGTAAACACCCTATGAGAAAGATCCACGTGGCAGTTGTGCATTGGGGCTTTATCTGCTTTATTAAGGCTGGGGCACGTAGCAGCAGTAGTAGTAGTAGTAGTAGTAGTAGTAGTAGTAGTAGTGGTAGCAGTAGGAGTAGTAGTAGTTCGAGAAAGAAACAAGCTAAAAGACATGTCTAAACAAAGGCCTGAATAAACTGCTGAAGGAAGAATCCTGTGTCGTGTTTCCTTTGCTGGCGAGGGGACGCGGCAGATCCCCATTATGAACATGAAACAAAAATTATAGCCAGTTCTCCAAGAGGTATATCAGTAATTTCATCAGGAGATAGAATAGCACAGTTACTAATAATACCCAGCCTACATGATAAATTTTCCAGCCGTACTATAGAAAGAGGTTCCAGGGGATTAGGCTCCACAGGTGTAGATTGGGCTATGCTTTCTTTAAATTTAGATTCTGGCCCAAAGCTAAAAGTAAATATTGAAGGACATGAATTTAATGGGCTACTGGATACAGGTGCAGACCTTAGCATCATCTCTAATCAACAATGGCCAAAACATTGGCCATTACAACAAGCCACTCAAATGCTTCGAGGCCTAGGAGTGGTAACTAGTCCCCATAGAAGTGCAATGGTATTAGATTGGAAGGATCCTTAAGGATGTGAAGGAACTATGCAGCCATATGTATTGGATCATCTTACTATAAATTTATGGGGACAAGATGTCCTAGATCAAATAGGACTAACATTAACAAATAACATTAATCCAAATGCGCCCACTATTATGGCTAGAAAAGGTTTTAGGAAAGGAAAAGGATTAGGAGAAAAAGGACAAAGTATAGCAGCACCAATACAAATAGATCAAGGAATAGACAGACATGGATTGGGTTTTCAGGGTCACTGAGACAATAAAAATTACATGGAAATCAGAAAGACCACTATGGGTTCCTCAGTGGCCCCTGACTAAAGATAAGATACAAGCAGCCCATGACCTGGTCAAACAACAATTAGCGGAGGGACATATACAACCTTCCGTATCTCCCCATAATACTCCCACTTTGTCATCAAAAAGAAATCTGGGATATGGAGATTATTGCGAGATTTAAGAGCCATTAATAATGAGATGGCTATTATGGGACCTGCTCAATCAGGGATTCCCCAATTGTCTGCTTTGCCAAAAACCTGGTATGTTTTAGTTATAAATATTAAAGATTGGTATTTTTCAATTCGAATTCATCCTGAGGATAGTTCACATTTTGCATTTATTATCCCTGCACTGAATCATGAAGGTCCTGATCAGAGATATGAATGGAAAGTGCTCCCTCAAGGGATGGCTAACAGCCCAACTATGTGTCAAATTTATGTTAATAAAGCAATCCAGCCACTTAGAAATCAAAACCTGAACTACAAATATTTCACTATATGGACAATGTATTATTAGCACACAAAGATAAAAACACATTGCTGGAATGTTATGACACACAAATTTATTAAAAAATTATAATCTAGAGATAGCAATAGATAAAGTACAATTAAATTTTCCAATTAATTATTTAGGAGTTCTATTATCCTCAACCATGGTCCGTCCACCAAAAATTCAAATACGAGTAGATCAACTCAAATCACTTAATGACTTTCAAAAGTTATTAGGAGACATAAATTGGATAAGGCCTTATCTAGGCATACCAACAGGAGAGTTGGGACCTATATATGATATCCTAAAAGGTCCATCAGATCCAAATTTACCCCACATGTTAACGCCTGAAGCAAGAAAGACATTAAAAATCATTGAAACATATATGGAAAATATGCATTTGGATAGAATTGATATAAGTTTGCCTTTATTATTTATTGTACTACCAACAAAAAATATTCCTACTAGAGTATTTTGGCAAGAAGGTCCATTACTGTGGATACATTTATATTATTCTCTTAACACTATTCTTACTAGGTATCCTGAGGCTGTAGGACAATTAATACTCAAAGGAATAAAAGCAACAAAGGGTGTGTTTGGAATTTCTCCCAATAGAATATTACTCCATATACTATGGATCAAATTGATGAGTTAGCTAATGAGTTAAATACTTGGGCAATAATCATGTGCAAATCTAATGTTTCATTTGATAACCACTTACCATCTAATCCTTTGTTGTCTTTTTGGTCTAAGCATCCTGTAGTTTTTCCAAAAATGACAAGAAAAACACCTATCATGAATGCTCCAAATATATTCACTGGTGGGTCAAATAATGGTACAGCAGCAATAGTTACACCTGATCAAACTTTTACATTTTTAGTACCCAAACAATCAGCTCAAAAGGTAGAGCTTAATGCAGTATTACAAGCTTTTGTGATGTTTAAAGATTCTGTATTTAATTTATTTTCTGATAGTCAATATATAGTTAATGCTAATGTATCCCTTGAATATGCTGGTAGGATTTCCCCTTCCTCTACTGTTTTCTCTTTGTTTTCCACTATACAAAGTCTAATCTGGGACAGAAAAGATCCATTCTTTATAGGACATATCAGGGCACATACAGGATTGCCTGGAGCCCTTAGTTTGGGCAATGATTTAGCAGATAAAACTACACATGACATACATATTTTCTCTACACTAGAAGAAGCTACAAATTTTCATAAAAGGTTCCATGTCAATGCTAATACTTTACAAAAGCATTTTAAAATAACTAAGGAACAAGCTAGACAAATAATAAAACAATGTCAAAATTGTGTGACCTTTTTACCACAAGTTAATCTTGGAGTCAATCCTAGAGGACTGATACCTAACCATATTTGGCAGATGGACGTCACACACTTGCCAGAATTTGGAAAATTAAAATATTTGCATGTTACAGTTGGTACTTCTTCTGGATTTTTGATGGGCTCCCTTCATGCCAGAGAAAAAACTAAAGATATTATAGCTCATTGCTTACAAAAATTTGCCACTGTGGGCATTCCAAAACAGTTAAAAACAGATAATGGTCCTGGCTATTCTTCTACCTCTTTTAAACAATTTTCCTCATCATTTGGCATTACTCATATAACAGGAATCCCATACAATCCACAGGGACAAGGCATAGTTGAAAGAGCTCATCAAACTAGTAAAATATACTTATTAAAGCAAAAAGGGGGAATTGGGAAGGGGTATATATCCCCCAAAGATAAACTTAAAATAACCCTTTTTACTCTAAACTTTTAAAATTTGTATTCATCAGAGCTTAGTGCTGTGGAAAGGCATATGTGTCCAAAAAATGTACATAAGCCAAGGTACTTTGGAAGGATATTCTAACAGGACAATGGAAAGGTCCTGACCCCAGTGATTGTCTGGAGTCGGGGATCTATTTGTGTGTTTCCACAGGGAGAACAGCAGCTGATTTGGATTCCAGAGAGATTAACTAAAGCCATTTCTTCAGACCAAAAAGAAGATGATTTGGCTCAAATCCATAACAGCTGATATCCAGAACTCCAGTTTGGCTATTCTTACACATGCGACAGTGGTTCTCCCACTCCTTGAGGCTAATGAATAATAAACACCATTAAGGCCTATTTCAAATGTAAAAAACCTTGAGGCTTTTTTGTGGGAATACCGTCAAACCCATATGCAAGTTATAGGAAGAAGGATGGGATATCAAAAGAAGAGTCAAACCCAGGTGGTAACCAGGATACATTTTTAAATATCTATTTTATTATTGCCCTTTCCCACATCATGAACTTCTATTTTGTTTTTTGAGCTCATACAGACCTAGGTTAATGTTTTTTTGATCAGTTCTATTTTTTGACTGTGGAGTTTTTAAACTTTGCAATGGAGATTTCACCTTTGAAAAGCTACAAGGCCTTTACTATTATGTTATGTGTTGTATATATTGTGTTATGTGTGCACACTTGTGTTTTGTGTTGTATGTCTGTATGTGCATATGTCTATATATAATATATGAGGAGCACTCATGAAAAAATAGATCCAAATATTTTTTTATTATTCACATGATTTAAATGGTTTAATTTAAATTAGGTAAACAGCTGCTGAGGATTGTTTTAAAATGTGAAAAAAAAGGAGGTTAACAGATATGTTTGTTTACTTTCTGTTTGTTTATAGGCCTTTATCTGTTTGTTTCCTTTTCATTATATCTAATTCTATTCAGGATACTAAATTGCTTACAAAATTGCTTTCTTTTAGTGCCTGCTGGAATGTTACATAATTTTTTTTTAGCCATCATTGCCAGAATTCCTATGTCCATCCCAGTGCCGGTGAAGACAAAGATAAAAACCAAACTACAGCTTCTGAGATAGCTACCACAACGAACTGTATAAACTGATGCATCAATGAATAAAAACTCAACAAGTGGGACTCGGAAGATGGCAGCGAAGGGAGTGCATCACCCCGTGTGCCACGTCACTGTGCGGGAGAATGACGAGTTGAAACGGCTGAAGGCTGTCTTGTTGGGAATTTCCAGTGAAATTGAGGTGCTCCAGAATATAGTGGAGGGATTTTCATCGCGCGAGGATCGGCTTTGGGGGCTCGGACGTGGGCGATTTCTCCTTACGGAGGGTCGCATTGCTTGATTGGCGGATCGTCCCGCTGCTAGAGTTTGCGGCCAACGCTGGGAAGCGGCGAGGTGCCGGCGCGGGGGTGCAGCGATGCGGATTCTGTGGGCTCCTGCCAGCGGTGTAATGGCTGTGCTCAGTGCTGAGTTCTGGGTTTGAGATGGAGGAGGGAAGCAGTCCAGTTCGGTTCTCCACATCGGTCGGAACACGGAGGAGGCCATCGGCCGCCATCTTGGAGAGCTGATGTAATCATCCCGGTTTTCTACTGATCTCAGCTCATTCAGCTACGGAACAGGTGATTTCAGGCTGGTATTTGCCTGCGTCTCGCAGACAGATCGCTCAGGCTCAGGGCTAGAGAACCCGCCGAGACTATTTCTTGGAGCTGGCTCCCCGCAAAGCGTGCACTGAGCTCTGAGCGGCCGGGTTCTGGCTCCCGGAGCTGCTTTGGCCCAGGGCTGGGGAATCCGTGGAGACTGCTTCGGGGAGCCAGCTCCTAGTGGAGCGTGCACCGAGCTCAAAGCGGCTGGGTTCTGACTCCCGGAACTATTTTGGCCCAGGGCTGGGGAACCCATGGAGACTGTTTCTTGGAGCCTGCTCCCAGCAGAGTGTGCACCGAGCTTGGAGAGCTTGGAGCAGCCGGGTTCTGGCTCCCAGAGCTGCTTTGGCCCAGGGCTGGGCAACCCAAGGAGACTGATTCTTGGAGCCTACTCCTAGCAGGGCATGCACCGAGCACAGAGCGGCCAGGTTCTGGCTCCTGGTGCTGCTTTGGCCCAGAGCTGGGGAACCCATGGAGACTGCTTCTTGGAACCTGCTCCTAGCAGAGCGTGTACTGAGCTCGGAGCAGCTGGGTTCAGGCTCCCGGAGCTGCTTTGGCCCAGGGCTGGGGAACCTGCGGAAACTGCTTCTCGGTCCGGGTCCTGCTGAGTGCTGTGGGGGCCAGAGGGGCAGAGTGGAGCTGCCAGAACAGGCCAAGCGACCCGCCGGAGTGGTATCACGTCACCCCAACTGCAGCTGGGGCCGAAGAGAGCAGCTGCCCATGCCTGGAACAGGACCAGCGACCCAATGGCGTGGTAGTCAAGTCACCCCATTTGGAGTAGGGGCCGTGCAGAGCCACTGCCCGAGCCTGCAAGGTATGCAGACCTGCGACCCACTGGCAGGACAGGCCCGGTGGCCTGCCAGCGTGGTGGACACGTAGCACCGAGGCAGACACATCACACTGGTTGGAGTGGGGGTGGAGCAGAGCCGCTGCCCATGTCCGGAAAAGGCCCAGTGACCCGCCGGAGTGGCAGTCAGGTAGCCCCATTTGGAGTGGGGGCCGAGCAGACCTGCCGCCCGAGCCCCCAAGGTAGGCAGACCTGCGACCCACCGGCGGAACAGACCTAGAGGCCTGCCAGCGTGGTAGACACGTCACACCAATTGGAGTAGGGGCCAAGCAGAGCCACCGCCCGCATCTGGATCAGGCCCAAAGACCCGAGGGCGTGGTAGTCACGTCACCACAATTGGAGTGGGGGCAGAGCAGAGCCGCCACCCGTGCCCGCAGGGTAGGCAGACCTGCAACTGACCGGCAGAGCAGGCCTAGCGGCCCGCCAGCGTGGTAGACAGATCACACCAATTAGAGGAGGAGCACATCCACTACCCGCCCTGCAAGGGAGATTTTTCAACTATACAAGAGCAATATAAATAAATAGGGGGAAAATTTCAAAAACACAACAGTTTCACCAAGCAGAAAGAAATGTGAGCTGTATGAAAAGACAAGGAAAGAAAGGACCACAAGCAATGCAGGTCAACTCAACTTTAGAAGAGGTAATAGCTGCAACAGATGGAATGTCAGATAAAGAGTTCAGGATATACATGCTTCAGATGATCTGGAGTCTCAAGGAAGACATGAGACAGCAAAATCAGACAATGAAAGATCACTTTGACAAGGAATTACATAAACAAATCCAGGAAGCAAAAGATCAATTACACAGGGAGATAGAGGTAATAAAAAACAAATAGAAATCCTAGAAATGCAGGAAACAATAAACCAACTTAAAAACTCAATTGAGAATACTACCAGCAGAGTAGATCACGTAGAAGATAGAACATCAGACAATGAAGACAAAGTATTTCAACTTGAAAAGAACATAGACAGCTCAGCAAGACTGCTAAGAATCCATGAGCAGAACATCCAAGAAATATGGGATAACATAAAGAGACCAAACTTAAGAGCCATTGGGATACAGGAAGGCATAGAGCTCCAAACCAAAGGAATAAACAATCTATTCAATGAAATAATATGAGAAAACTTCCCAGACTTGAAGAATGAGACAGAATCCCAAATCCTAGAAGCCTACAGGATGCCGAATGTGCAAAATCATAAGAGATCCACACCTAGACACATTATAATGAAGATGCCCAACATACAGAATAAGGAGAGAATTTTAAAAGCTACAAGAGAAAGGAAGCAGATTACATTTAGGGGTAAACCAATCAGGATAACAGCTGATCTTTCAACACAGACTCTGAAAGCTAGAAGATCCTGGAATAATTCTGAGAGCCACAGCCGAGTCTGTATGGCCCCTGGCATTTTGCCAACAGTACTGATTGACAGGCAAGGCGTTAATATCCGCCTCTGCAGCTACTTTTGAGTTCTAGCGCTATTTTTGAGTTCTCGCGCTATTTTTAGTTCTCACGGGGATTCCCCGGGAGTTCCCATTGGTTGGCGAAGTGCAGGAGGAGGGATTTCCAGGGGAGATATTTCCGGGCGGGGGGTTCCTGCAGGAGCCTCGTGGCTTTTCGGGAGGATTCCCCAGGAGCGTGTGTGAGGTTTTTTTCTTGCAGTAAAAAAATAAAGTCTGTTCTTGCTTCAGTGGCTCTTGATTTGTGCCCAGCCAGACTGCGGCATTTGGTGGCCCGCACGGGGAACGTCTGAAGCTTCGGGGTAAGTGAAATTGCTTACCCCTAAGGGAAGGCAAGAGAATGGGTGACCATTTTAAAAAACAATATGTTCTTGCTTTGATTTCTTTTGGTTTTGTTTCAAGCTGCCTATCCCTAGAATTTTCTCAGGCAGACTGGGAAAAATGGTTGGCTCAAGGTTTGAAGTTGTTTGCCCCTGAGGAAGAGATAGAAATAGACCACAAATGCACATGTCCAGAAAATAGGAAAATTGATACAACGATTTTTTGTTCCATTTTTGTTTCATTCTGTTTTGGTTTTGTTTTGTGTTATCTTTTTGGGCTGCGTTATCTTTGTAACAGATTAGAAATTAGTAAAAAACAAACTGAAAGAGTGTTAAATAAATTGTTAGAGGTTCAAACCATGGAGAAAGACAATTTAGATCAAGCAAAAGAGAAGGTCTCTCAAGCTAGTCAGACAGAGGAAGAAAATTTAAAGGAAGAAAGCTTAGAGGAGAAACAGCTATCAGGGGGGAAGCAACAAAAGGAGGCTGCTACTAACACCGATCTATCACCAGAGGGCGTAATTCAGCCAATAGCTCCACCTATGGAGATAGCTGAGTGGCCCTCAACCCCCTCAACCCCCATAGTTGATAGATGGGATCCTGAGACAGGACCTCAAAGATTAGCATGCCCTGTACTTGAGCAGGCAGGAGGGCAGCGAATTCACCGTGCGTTAGAGTTCAAAACAGTGAAGCAATTAAAGGAGGCTGTAACAACCTATGGTCCTCATGCACCCTTCACTGTAAGCATGGTCGAATCCATTACTAACTTGGACATGACGCCAGCAGATTGGGCTAGCATGTGTAGATCTGTGCTAAATGGAGGACAATATTTGTTATGGAAGGTTGCCAATGAGGAATTTTGCAGGGAGACAGCTAGGCGAAATGCAGCAGCAGGTTACCCTCAAAGAAATCTAGATATGTTGTTAGGAAAAGGAACTTACGAGGGTCAACAGCAACAAATTGAACATGATCCTGGCGTATACGCACAAATTGCTGTAGATGCAGTTAGGGCATGGAAAACTTTACAGGGGCATGGAGATTTACAAGGTCAATTATCTAAGGTAATACAAGGAACTAATGAACCTTATGCTGAATTTGTAGATAGGCTTATTCAAGCAGCTTCCAGAATTTTTGGGGATACAGAACAAGCAATGCCATTTATAAAACAACTGGCTTATGACCAAGCAAATCGTTGCTGCAGAGAGGTCATTAGACCATGGAGACATGAAGATTTAAACACATATATTAAATTATGTAGAGACATTAATGAACAAGGACAAGTCTTGGCAGCAGTACAACAGGCTTTAGATGCCAGGCCAAGAACATGCTACAATTGTGAACAAACAGGACATTTTAAAAGGAGTTGCCCCATAGGAGGAAGGTTTAACAAAGTTAGGTATCAAAGGAATAGAACACCGGATATTTGCCCACGATGCCGTAGAGGGAGACACTGGGCTAATGAATGCCGTTCTCAAACCACCATAGAGGGTACTCCATTATCAAAAAATGGACAAGGACCAGGTGGTTACCCACGATATCGTGGAGAAAGGCATCAGGCTCCATTGCCAAAAAACGGACAGGGGGCCCAATGCTCCGGGGCCCACGACCACAAATGTACGGGGCACTGGAGGAACCCAGAAAAACCATGGAGGAACCCAGCAACCCCATCAGGGTAGTACCCAGGACACATTATCCATCAGATCTCTCATCAGACGAACCAGAGGGAGCGCAGGGTTGGACATCTGCGCCTCCGCCAGAGCAGTACTAACTCCAGAGATGGGAGTTCAAATCATTCCCACAGGAGTAAGAGGACCTCTTCCCCAAGGAACAGTAGGCTTATTGTTAGGACGCAGTTCTTCTACGCTAAAAGGACTTATGATAAGTCCCGGGGTAATTGATCCCGATTATGAAGGTGAAATAAAAATTATAGCTAGTTCTCCAAAGGGTATATCAGTAATTTCACCAGGAGATAGAATAGCACAGTTATTAATAATATCCAGCCTACATGATAAATTTTCCAGTAGTACTATGGAAAGAGGTTTCAGGGGTTTAGGCTCCACAGGTGTAGATTGGGCTATGCTGTCTTTGAATTTAGATTCTCGCCCAATGCTAAAACTAAATATTCAAGGACATGAATTTTTTTTTCCATTTTTTTTTATTGGTTGTTCACAACATTACAAAGCTCATGACATATCATATTTCATACATTAGATTGGGTGGGTTATGAACTCCCAATTTTACCCCAAATGCAGATTGCAGAATCACGTCGGTTACACATCCACAATTTTACATAATGCCCAATTAGTAATTGTTGTATTCTGCTACTTTTACTATCCCCTACTATCCCCCCTCCCCTCCCCTCCCATCTTCTCTCTCTACCCCATCTATTGTAATTCATTTCTCTCTCAAGGACATGAATTTAATGGGCTACTGGATACAGGTGCAGACCTTAGCATCATATCTCGTCAAGAATGGCCAAAACATTGGCCATTACAACAAGCCACTCAAATGCTTCGAGACCTAGGAGTGGCAACTAATCCCCATAGAAGTGCAATGGTCTTAGATTGGAAGGATCCTGAAGGATGTGAAGGAACTATACAGCCGTATGTATTGGATCATCTTCCCATAAATTTATGGGGACAAGATGTCTTAGATCAATTAGGTTTGACATTAACAAATAATATCAATCAAAATGCACCCACTATTATGGCTAGACAAGGTTTTAGGAAGGGAAAAAGATTAGAAAAACAAGAACAAGGTATAGCAGCACCAATACAAATAGATCAAAGAATAAATAGACATGGACTGGGTTTTCAGAAGGGG
The DNA here is from genome assembly GCF_045843805.1 of Urocitellus parryii. NCBI lineage: Eukaryota > Metazoa > Chordata > Mammalia > Rodentia > Sciuridae > Urocitellus > Urocitellus parryii. Next base: position 6,092,904 of record NC_135533.1, read on the forward strand.
TCACTGAGGCAATAAAAATCACTTGGAAATCAGATAGACCGGTATGGGTTTCTCAGTGGCCCCTGACTAAAGAAAAGATACAAGCAGCCCATGATCTGGTCAAACAACAATTAGCGGAGGGACATATACAACCTTCTGTATCTCCCTATAATACTCCCATTTTTGTCATTAAAAAGAAATCTGGTAAATGGAGATTATTACAAGATTTAAGAGCCATTAATAATGAGATGATTATTATGGGACCTGCTCAATCAGGGATTCCCCAATTGTCTGCTTTACCAAAAACCTGGTATGTTTTAGCTATAGATATTAAAGATTGTTTCTTTTAAATTCCAATTCATCCTGAGGATAGTCCACATTTTGCATTTACTATCCCTGCACTGAATCATGAAGGTCCTGATCAGAGATATGAATGGAAAGTGCTCCCTCAAGGGATGGCCAACAGCCCAACTATGTGTCAAATTTATGTTAATAAAGCAATCCAGCCACTTAGAAATCAAAATCCTGAACTACAAATATTTCACTATATGGATGATGTATTGTTAGCACACAAAGATAAAAACACATTGCTGGAATGTTATGCGACACTTACAAATTTGTTAAAAAATTATAATCTAGAGATAGCAATAGATAAGGTACAATTAAATTTTCCAATTAATTATTTAGGAGTTCTATTATCCTCAACCATGGTCCGTCCACCAAAAATTCAAATACGGGTAGATCAACTCAGATCACTTAACGACTTTCAAAAGTTATTAGGAGACATAAATTGGATAAGGCCTTATCTAGGCATACCAACAGGAGAGTTGGGACCTTTATTTGATATCCTAAAAGGTCCATCAGATCCAAATTCACCCCGCATATTAACTCCTGAAGCAAGAAAGGCATTAAAAATTATTGAAACATATATGGAAAATATGCATTTGGATAGAATTGATATAAGTTTGCCTTTATTATTTATTGTAATACCAACAAAAAATATTCCTACAGGAGTATTTTGGCAAGATGGTCCGTTATTGTGGATACATTTATCTTATTCTCCTAACACTATTCTTACTAGGTATCCTGAGGCTGTAGGACAATTAATACTCAAAGGAATAAAAGCAGCAAAGGGAGTGTTTGGAATTTCTCCCAATAAAATTATTACTCCATATACTATGGATCAAATTGATGAGTTAGCTAATGAGTTAAATACTTGGGCAATAATCATGTGTAAATCTAATGTTTCATTTGATAATCACTTACCATCTAATCCTTTGTTGTCTTTTTGGTCTAAGCATCCTGTAGTTTTTCCAAAAATGACAAGAAAAACACCTATCATGAATGCTCCAAATATATTCACTGGTGGGTCAAATAATGGTACAGCAGCAGTAGTTACCCCTGATCAAACTTTTACATTTTTAGTACCCAAACAATCAGCTCAAAAGGTAGAGCTTAATGCAGTTTTACAAGCTTTTGTGATGTTTAAAGATTCTGTATTTAATTTATTTTCTGATAGTCAGTATATAGTTAATGCTATAATATCCCTTGAAGATGCTGGTAGGATTTCCCCTTCCTCTACTGTTTTCTCTTTGTTTTCCACTATACAAAGTCTAATCTGGGATAGAAAAGATCCATTCTTTATAGGACATATCAGGGCAAATACAGGATTGCCTGGAGCCCTTAGTTTGGGCAATGATTTAGCAGATAAAACTACACATGATATACATATTTTTTCTACTGTAGAAGAAGCTACAAATTTTCATAAAAGGTTTCATGTTATGCTAATACTTTACAAAAGCGTTTTAAAATAACTAAGGAACAAGCCAGGCATATAATAAAACAATGTCAAAATTGTGTGACCTTTTTACCACAAGTTAATCTTGGAGTCAATCCTAGAGGACTGATACCTAACCATAGATGGATGTCACACACTTGCCAGAATTTGGAAAATTAAAATATTTACATGTTACAGTTGATACTTCTTCCGGATTCTTAATGGGCTCTCTTCATGCCGGAGAAAAAACTAAAGATGTTATAGCTCATTGCTTACAAAATTTTGCCACTGTGGGTGTTCCTAAACAGTTAAAAACTGATAATGGTCCTGGTTACACTTCTAACTCTTTTAAACAATTTTGCTCATCTTTTGGTATTACTCATTTAACAGGAATCCCATACAATCCACAGGGACAAGGCATAGTTGAAAGAGCTCATCAAACTATTAAAACGTACTTATTAAAGCAAAAAGAGGGAATTGGAAAGGGGTATATATCCCCCAAAGATAAACTTAAAATAACCCTTTTTACTCTAAACTTTCTAAATTTGGATCTTTACTCCACACACTTCAGATAGAGCCCTAATATCCAGAGTATACAAAGAACTCAAAAAATTAGACAATAAGATAACAAATAACCCAATCAACAAATGGGCAAAGGACCTGAACAGACACTTCTCAGAGGAGGACATACAATCAATCAATAAGTACATGAAAGAATGCTCACCATCACTAGCAGTCAGAGAAATGCAAATCAAAACCACCCTAAGATACCATCTCACTCCAGTAAGATTGGCAGCCATTATGAAGTCAAACAACAACAAGTGCTGGAGAGGATGTGGGGAAAAGGGTACACTTGTTCATTGTTGGTGGGACTGCAAATTGGTGCAGCCAATTTGGAAAGCAGTATGGAGATTTCCTGGAAAGCTGGGAATGGAACCACCATTTGACCCAGCTATTCCCCTTCTCGGTCTATTCCCTAAAGACCTAGTAAGAGCATGCTACAGGGACACTGCTACATCGATGTTCATAGCAGCACAATTCATGATAGCAAGATTGTGGAACCAACCTAGATGCCCTTCAATAGATGAATGGATAAAAAAATGTGGCATTTATACACAATGGAGTATTACTCTGCATTTAAAAATGACAAAATCATAGAATTTGGAGGGAAATGGATGGCATTAGAGCAGATTATGCTAAGTGAAGCTAGCCATTCCTTAAAAAACAAATGCCAAATGACTTCTTTGATATAAGGGGAGTAACTAAGGACAGAGTAGGGATGAATCGCATGAGAAGAAGATTAACATTAAACAGGGATGAGAGGTGGGAGGGAAAGGGAGAGAGAAGGGAAATTGCATGGAAATGGAAGGAGACCCTCAGGGTTATACAAAATTACATACAAGAGGAAGTGAGGGGTAAGGGAAGAATAATACAAGTGGAAGAAATGACAGTAGAGGGGATAGAGAGAGGAGAGGGGAGGGGAGGGGAGGGGAGGGGAGGGGGGATAGTAGAGGATAGGAAAGGCAGCAGAATACAACAGACACTAGTATGGCAATATGTAAATCAATGGAAGTGTAACTGATGTGATTCAGCAATCTGTATACGGGGTAAAAATGGGAGTTCATAACCCACTTGAATCAAACTGTGAAATATGATATATCAAGAACTATGTAATGTTTTGAACAATCAAAAATAAAAAAAGAGAAAAAAATCAAAAGTGTACAAAATATCCTTCAAATTTTTAAAGAAAATTAAAGAGGGGCTGGGGATGTGGCTCATGCGGTAGCTCGCTCGCCTGGCGTGCGTGCAGCCCGGGTTCGATCCTCAGCACCACATACCAACAAAGATGTTGTGTCCGCCGAGAACTAAAAATTAAATATTAAAAATTCTCTACTCTCTCCTCTCTCACTCTCTCTTTAAAAAAAAAAAGAAAAGAAAATTAAAGAGATGGATACATTACCTACCCTGATTTGATTATTACATACTATATATCAAATTGTATATACAATATCAAATTGTAACTTGGGTACCCCATAAATTCATACAATTAACATAAATAAATAAACAAAGTGTCCTGTAAGTTAAAAAAAAAACTCAACAAGTGATGCTCAATCAAGGAGTCGATTTACTTTGGGAGGAAATGGACATGTTGATGGATTCCTCTGCTTTGAACTGCTTGCAGAACTTCCCTGGACTATGTATCACTTGCATGCATTGTGAACTCACTTGTATGCATTGTGAACTATCTGTTGGTGCAGCGAATTGTGGTAATGCTGGGGTATATTTGCTGATGGTGTCATCGGTGGTACAATTTTTCCAAAAGGAGCCATCAATTGGCTTGGTGTCGTGGAATTTTTGTATCCTCCTCCCTTCTGCTTGTGATGGTGATTCAGCTAAAATTTGGGGGCCAACAGAGGTGAGGCAAAAAACCTCACTCCCACACAGTGCAAAGGCCTATCCACAAGTATGGCTGTATGCTCTAAAATTTGGGGGCCAACAGAGGTGAAACAAAGAACCTCACCCCCCCCACACTGGTGCAAAAGCCTATCCACAAGTGTGGCTGTATGCTGGGCCAGTAGTCAATGATGGGTAAGATCCAATTGCAGTGGTACCAACCTAAGACAGGAGGCTGACGCCTTGAGGTCAGCTCATCTGATGACGGGTAAGAACCATATGTAGTATTGGACAACCTAAGACAAGCACGGTTCCTAAGCCACATGCATGTTGTTTAATTAAACAGAAGGGGGGAGATGATGAGGGCCACAGCCGAGTCAGGATGGCGCCACAAGGAGTGGTTAAGAGGTGACGCCAGCGAGCCATTAAGATGATGATAATTAAATTATATTTGCTGTGAATGGATGATGCTGGATTGAAACAGGCTGTGTATTGAGTTGTATATGGACCCTGCTGTCCGGCAATAGGGCGGCTCCGGGAACAGGGAGGCTCATGCTGCCTCGGGCGCCCACTATTTTGGAGTTCCCATTGAGTTCTCAGGGGATCACAGTGAGTTCCCGCGGAGCCCTGTGGAGAGCTGAGAGAGTTCCCAGGGAGTGCACATGGAGTGCTGGTGGAGTTCAGGCAATAAAGGAGTTCCTGTTTGAACTACAAGTGCTTCGTGACAGCTCAGTTATTTTGTGCCCAGCCAGACTGCGGCACTGTGTGACCTTCATGACCCATCAGTTCTGGGTGGAGGGGTCAGATTGAGGGAAGGGTGTTCTAGTGGGGTTGGATATTTCAGATTCCCTAATTTATTTGGTAGGGTAAGGAGCTGGGATCAGGGCTGTTAACCAGACATCATAAAAGAAAGAGAGGAAAAGACAAAGAAGTTGAAGCAGGAGAGAGATGAACAGATGAGTGGTGGGAAAGTAAAATACAGGGTTTGGGGGGAAAGAAAGAGGTAGGAAAAGGGAAAAAAAAGGGAGAGTTTCTACAGATAGACAGTAACTTTCCTCTTGTCCCAGTTTTACTCCTTTACTTTCATCCACTAAGATGATGTAGCTCCTACTTGTCCCATAGCTGGTCTGTGAAGGTTGCCTGTTAATTTTTCCTTCTAGGCAATGCTTACTTCTAACTCAAGTCATCCTTCATGCGTTTCCTTCCAGTTGCCAGTTCCTCCTATTAGAGAACTCTCCAAGGTCTTCACATATGTAAGGGCTGACATTCTTTAGTGGAAACAGGTCCAGGGAAACCTCCCCAGCAACGTGCGATCAGTGGGTGATCCCCCTCTGCCTGTCAATCAGATGATGCTTCTTGGACTCATGTCTCATATGTGTTGGTTTTGTCTTCACAGAAACACATGAAGACAACTGAGGATAAGAAACCAGAATGGTTTCCTCTTTTACCTCCTTACAGTGTCCTCTGCTACATGACAGTCACTTCAGAGAATTTCAACTCTACTTGAACTTCACAGAAATAGCCCTTTCTTTTTTTTTTATTGGTTGTTCAAAACATTACAAAGCTCATGATATATCATCTTTCATACATGTGACTCAATTGGGTTATGAACTCCCATTTTTACCCCAAATACAAATTGCAGAATCACATCGGTTACACACTCACATTTTTACATAATGAGAAATGGCCCTTTCATCTTAGTAATTCCGAGAGGCACAGGAAGCAGTAATATGAGCTCCTTGGCAGAGTGGCTGTGCAGCAGAACAAGCTGTCCCAACACGTGGGCTGTGGGTCAGCAGCAGCAGCATGAGCTGAGAACTTGGTAAAAAGCTCAGGCTCTGCCCCAAACCTACTGACAGAAAGTCTGAGAATAGAGTCCGCCAATCTGTTTTCCAATAAATCCTCCAGGTGAGTCTGATGCATGTTAAGGTGTGAAGAGCACTGGGGATAAAACTTGTTTGTTTTTGCCAAAAACAAGAGACTGAAGTTTTAGTTTAAACGACGCATGAACAAGGGGACAGATATTCCCTAGAAGGGGAATCCCAGTCAAACATGGGTCCAGCTGCTTCCACACGTATGCATGGGTGCACCTCCCACCACTATCCCACAGTTAAGTCCTAGGAGAGTCTAATCCTCAGTATAACCAGGTACAGGGTCTTAGGAATAAAGGTCGAGGACCAATAAGAAACATGGGAGTGGTGAAACAGAAGAAAATATTTTAATTGCAATAAAGACTTTCATTCAAAACCCAATCAGGATCCTATAAAGGATAAAAGGTACAAAATAACAGGAAGACCACAGGAATAAAACCCAAATGAATCACTGCGGCATCCGGTTTCTATTCACAAAGAAAAAGCTCTAGTTCATTCTTTCAATTTTTTTGAAAAATTCCCGACATTCCAGAACTAAACTGAAATGAATGAATAGTGTACTTTTACATATTAAATGACAAACAGAAAAATACATGAGCCATAAAAAATGGGGAGAAGCTTATAAAACTAATATGGAGCTCAGCCTTAAAACTTGAATAAAGAAAGTAATTAAAACGCTTTCATTGAAAAATCATGAGTGGATGAAAAAAGTGTGTAGAAACTGAAAATTTGCAAAATATTTAAAACCTGGAATCACTGACTACTCAGAAACTACACAGATGAATCGTGTGTGGTGGTGAACAGCAGAGAGGGATTAGGATGAATATGCCCTGCTCTAGTGGCTCCCCATGCCACTGTCTCCAAGAAAAGCCTGGCATTGATTAGATACTGAGCCAGGCTAGGGCTGGCAGCAGATCCAGCAACCTGCCTATCAGTAGATCCTTCCGCTAGGCTGACACTGTTGATCTGTACCCCAGACATCGGATGGATTTCATTGATTTTTGGCTCTTTGCTGCCTGATTACGCAGCCAATCAAGTTGGAATGATGAATTCATGAGAAATAGTCTGAGCAGATACATCCTAACCTGCCCAAAGTTCTTACCTCTGGAGAGCTGGATTCATTGCCCCTGAACACGGTATTGACGTGTCATAGGACAATGAGACTGTGCATTGCCAATTGGTGCAGCTTGGTCCAGTCTGGCTATGGAGTGGCAGACTGTCTTTGAATGGTATAGGCCTCTAGAGGTGTCCCTCCAGGTCAGGATTGAAGCACAGGGACAGGGTAGTGTGGAGAAAGCTCACAGTGTCCCTGCCTATGCTGTACCTGCCCTGTCTGCAAAGATGACTGAAGAACCTGACAGCTTGGGCAGGTACGGGATGGTCACACCCTTCAGGGGCATGATGACCTTCAGGGGCATGATCCAAGATGACCACAAAGGCCTGGCTGACACACTCAGTGATGGATTGCTGAAGGCTAGCAGTAGTGACAGCATGGTCAGTTGATGGGGAGCACACCCCTGCCACCTGAACTTGAGCCCTGGACTCCCTCTCATTTCCTTGATCTTGCAACCACCTTTTCCAATGAGAGAGCCACAATGACTAGAGAGGCCACCAGCCTCAGAGTGACCCAGGTCTACTGTGCAATTGGTCATAGAGCTGCTGATGTCCTCTACCAATTTGTCCATAATCGTCACAAAGGTATTGAAAATGGCATTAGTGGGTTAGGACCAAGTGATCATTCTCACAACAATTCTCTTCTGAGATGTTGACAGGTGCACCACTCTCTCCGTGCATCTTCTTAACTGATTCTCCTTTCTTTCCAACAATACTGCCAACTTCCTTTCCACACATAAGTAGTCGAATGGTGACAGTGACATTTATTCACCTTCAGTCACACCTGTGTCCATGTCAAGCAGGGTTATGGGGAGCAGGACTTTGAGTGGTCAAGTCTTTGGTCACTGTTGTGGGTGGAAATCAAAATCTGCAGGGGTGAGGCAACTGAGGGGGAGAGGAGGGGGGAGGGGAAGGATGGGAGTTGGGAAAGGAACAATGGGGCAGGAGGAAGGCGAGAGGGGCCTTTGGGCAGGTGGAAGAAGAGGGGTTGGAGGAGAAGGAGGAGGAGGAAGGGGAAAGACCCTCAGGGCTCACTGCAACTGCTTCAGCTGCTGGCTCTGCTGGTCTGGGCTGCAGCTCTTTTATTTTGGCTCCTGTTCCAGAGCTTTCGGTCCATTGTCAGCCCATGGCCCTGTGGCTTTGGGCTGTGATGGCACAGTACACGGTGGCAGGAACACATGGCAGAGAAGGCCTGTTCACCTCTGGTGGCCAGGAAGCAGAGAGAGAAACATCTCCTCATGCTCACCACGACCTAACTTCTTACTTCCAGTAGGCCCCCACCTCCCAGCAGCACTGGGGACCAGATGTTCAACACGTAAGTCTCTGGGGGACACTTTCCCAAACTATACTATTCTTCCTCTGACCCTGAAAAATCTCATGCCCATTACATAATGCAAAATGCATTTAATCCATCTCCAAGAATTCCCAAAGTCTTCATAATTCTAGCATTGCTCACACCTCCAATTTTAAGGTCTCCTCTGAGACTCAAGGCAAACTCAGTTACAAGTCCCTGTAAAAACCAAAAGAACAAATTAAATATTTCCAAGATATATTTGCACAGGAAAAACAGTGCCCTCCCAAAAGGGAGCAAAAGGAAAATAATGCGTAATAGATCAAAACAAGACCAAAACCCAGCAGGGCAAATATTAACTCCTATGGCTTCATGTCTGGCACCCGGGGAACACAGTGCTGTGACATCTACTTCCACAGGCTTGGGCAGCCCCACCAGCCTGACTGCCTGAAGCTCATATGGCCACTCTCCTGGGCTGGCTCTGATGGCTGCCTGCAGCTTCCCTTGGCAGATCTTCCACATTCCTAACATCTCTAACCTCCTGAAGCCTCCACTGTAGCTTCAGGTTTACACATCACCCTGTCTACGGGATTCTGACCCTAACATATATTACTGCCCTCTAGGCTTTCCTTTAATCTTGGAGGCAGTCTCTACGACCCCAGAACTCTTGATTCTGTATGCCTGCACAACCAGCATCACATAGACAATGCTAAGTTTTGTCACCTGTGTGAACTGTCCCTGGATCTGCTCTCACTACGGCTGTAGTGGCTTTTCTCAGCCCTGATGGCTGAGCATGGAGAAATAAACCTGGGGAAACAATGACCTAGGCAGCCCTGTGCGAGCAGGGTTCCCTGGCACTCTCTTCTCACATCAAGTCTTTGAAATAATGTACACGTTTACATCCTTGGCCCTGTGATGGGGGCATCTTGCTGATTCCTGAGATGCCCTCAAGATATAATTCCGATTGTCCTGGTGCAAAATCATTGGCTTTTTATTCTTTCTCCTGCCTCTGGTTTATTTGTACAGATATTATAGGATGACATCAGCCCCTGCAGATAGGGGGCTGGAGGTCACATCAGTCCTTCTACCCTCTCATTCACAGACAGAGGCCTTTACTATGGAGACTTTATGGGGATCTGGGCACCTTTGGGAACCTAGGAACCTTTGGGAGCCTGAGCTAGAGCCTAGACCTTGATCCTTGAGTGGCAGAGCTTGCAGCCCTTAGTAGTGTGGGCACAAGCATGCTTCCTGAGCTTAGGGTGGGCAGTGCATGCCAGTTTCTTGAATGATTTATATATTATGGATATTAACACTTTATCAGATGAACCATTTGCAAATATTTTTTCCCATTCTGTGGGCTTTCTCTTCATTCTGTCATTTGCTGTGCAGAAGCTTTTTGGTTGGATGTTATCTCATTTGTCAAGTTTTCCTTTGGTTTGCTTTGCTTAGGAGTCATATCCAAAAAATCATAGTCTGTGCCAATGTCTTCAAGTGTTTCCCATAAGCTTTCTTCTAATAGTTATGGAATTTCAGGTCTTTGATCCATTAGGTCTAACCACTGACTCCTCAGGTCTTTGATCCATTTTGATTTGATTTTTTGTACAGGGTGAGAGATAGGGGTCAAGTTCCAATCTTCTCCATGTTGTCCTACCAAGAAAACTGTACTTTCCTAAACGTATGTTTTTCGTGTCTTTGTTGGAAACCAGTTGACTATATGTTCTTGGGTTTATTTCTGGGGTTTCTATACTGTTCCACTAAACTGTGTGCCTGTTTTATGCAAATACCATGCTGTTTGGATTACTATGACTTTATAGTATGTCTTAAAATTAGGTTTTGTGATACCTTCAGCTTTCTTCTTTTTGTTCAAGACTATTTTGATTATTCAGGGACTTTTGTGCTTCCATATGAATTTTAGGACTTTTTTTAGTTCTGTGAAGCATGTCATTGATGCTTTGATGGGAATTTATTGAATCAATAAATGGATTTGGGTGGTATGGACACTTTCACAATATTAATTCTTCCAATCCATGAACACGTTAGGCATTTCCATTTTTTGAGGGACCTTCATTTCCTTTCACATTCTTTCACTTCTTTAGTTAAACTTATTTCTAGGTATTTTGGGTAGCTACTTGGGACACAATTTCTTTCATTTTAATGGATGATATAGTTAATCCCTAGACCTTGGATAGAGGTTACTCTAGCCCAGGATCTGTAGTGTTAGGACTTCAGAGCTTATATCTTTTACAAAATACTGACCATTCAAGAGGAATGGGCTGCAGATTACAGCAGAAAGCCTCTCAGAGGACATGAAGTATTTAAGGATTTGAATGGGTAACTCTTCTGCCCAGATACTTTGGTCTTTTTCAGTTCCTTTGACCTCTTCTACGTGTGCCGTTCCCTCTGCCTGACTACTATCCTGGTGGAAAATGTCTACTCATGAGAGAGGACTGATATTTCAGGATGAGTGGGCAACAGGCACATGTTTTGTCAGAGAGGAATTTCAGCATCATCAGGTCATACAGGGTAAGACAGTTCTCTGCTCTCCCCGAGGACAGATCTTGCCTCAGTAGCAGCCCTGGATCTTGAGGTTTCCCTTTACATACTAAATTCAAAACAGTTATTTTTGACACTTGGCAAAACACCCCAAACCAAGATCTTCTCAAGACATAGTTGAACTCAGAGAGAATAAAAATAAAAATGAAAGAAACTTTCTTGTAGAGTGGTTGGAGGAGAAAAAGGTTTTGTTGTTGTTGTTGTTTTAATTACAGACACAGAATTTATTTTATACCTTGTTATTTTTATTTTTTTATTTTTATGTGGTGCCAGGGATTGAACCCAATGCCTCATGCCTGCTAAGCAAGCACTCTACCACTGAGCCACAACCCTGGCCGGAAAAAGGTTTTGACAAGGTTCTGAGCAGAAGAAAGAGAGTGGGTGAGAACCCAGTGAAATCACCTCAAAGGGTCAAGCCAGGGCTCCTCTCTAGGTCAGTTTGACCACAATTGCTCTGTTTGCATGCACTAAAAGGATGAGGTGGATGGAGAGGCAGAGGAAGCAGAGGGCCCCAATAATGCAAGCAGAATTCACCTCATGTAAAGCACATGAGGGAGAAGGCTTTTTAATCCATAATTCACGTAACACACATAACCCATCTCTGACTGCTGAGAGCCACAGCCAAGTAGGAATGACGCATGGCATTTTTGGTTGAAAGGTGACACCAGCAAGCCATTGAGATGATATGATTATGTTAAGATCTGCATTCAAATGAATATTAGACCCCTGCTGTCCAACTTGGCCTGCTACTTTGGAGCTCTAGCAGGACTCCCTGAGAGTTCCCATTGGTTGGGGAAGTGCGGTAGGAGGGATTTCCGGAGGAGGGATTTGTCTGTTGGTGTAGTGTGGCCTGGGAGATGCTGCCTGTGTGGTTCGGCATATTTCCCAGGAGAGTGCATGGCATTGGCGGGAGTTTCAGAAATAAAGTGTGTTCCTGCTTGAGTGGCTTGTGATTTTGTGCCCAGCCAGACTGCGGCATCTGACCATGAAATAGCTCAGTCCAACCCTACAGCAATTTTCCATTTTCAATAAGAAAAATTTCAGGATCCAAACATAAAAATAAGTCCCTGTACAAATCATCTACCTATATCTGCAACATTCCTTCTGTACAATCTGACCTGTACAGAAGTCCAGTTTAGGAGCTAGCCATCCTTGACTTCCTTTAGGATCCAGCCATCCTGGACCTCCTTTGGTTACCTGTGAGCTCCCTGCCATCACATTGTATACTCTGTTTCTTCTTCCTGGAAACACTTGTAATTCCACACAGAAGCTGGAGCTGAACCACTAGAAACTGGCTGCTGAGGTTTATTTAAGGGGGTACATCAAAGGCAGGAATAAGGTTTCAGGGGTGGAATCTTGCTTCATGGTGTCTTGCAGTCAGCAGGCTGACTGGCATCTTGGCAGGTCACCCCCTTCTCAGAGGGGCTGTGTGGGACCTGGGACAGAGCCTGAATAGGGTTCACAATGTCTCTGGGCAGTCCACCAGAGGAAATGTCCATGGGAACTTCCCAGACACCAGATTCTCCTATTCATTATGCTGTGACTATGACGCCGATGTGGTCCACACACGGATGGCTCTCGACAGGGGTATATATTTTGTATCTGGCAAGTGGAGTCTCTCTCTCTCTCTGCTTCCTTATTATCATGAGAGCCACTTCCCTCCACCACTGTCTTCCACATGATGTTCTGCCTCACCTTGAGCCCCTAGGAATGGAGCCTGCTGCCTATGGATTGAGACCTCTGAAACTGTGACCCCCACGTAAACTTTTCCTCCTCTACAGCTGTTCTGGTTGGGTCTTTTAGTCACAGCAGTGAAAAGGCTGAGTAAAACAGTATATTTGAAAAAAGTCGTGAAATTTTTATACATCAAATTATAATGAATAAAAATCTTTAAAATCATAGTGAGAGATGGATTGATTATATAAACTTTCCTGTGGGAGAATTATAAAAACTTGGAAAAAACTATAAGTATATAAAGATCCTGAAAGCATGTAAAAGGAGACAAATGAAGAGAGTTTTTCTTAAAAAACAAAACAAAACCAAAAAACCCCCCTCAGGTATTTCTATTAATATTGGGCAAAAAGGAGTCTTGCTTCTATTTAGCATTTAGTGAGCTCCTAACTAGCAAGGTAAGGAAAACAAATAAAAAATACAGGTTTGAGCATTGATAAGAAAGAAAAATAATTTTCAGACAGATTATCAGAAGCAAAAGTAGAGCAATGGGTCTCAATACGAAAATCACCATTTTAAAAAGCTCTGGCACTTCTATAGTCTGACAACAAACAGAAAACTAAAATTAAAAAATAAACGCCAGAAAGCTTCATGTGAAATCAAAATGGCAAAACAAGGAGCAGAGTCACACCCTCCTTGCCCCATGCGAAACCACCCAGAAAACAGGCAAGATGAGTAAGATAAGGGTGCTCAACACACTGAACATCAGGTAACAAGAGAATCATCACTGAGAGTCAAAAACAAGGCAAGACCACAGCTGCCCAGGTTCCGCCTTGGGTTTCCCAGCCACAGCACAGAGACAGTGAGGCTCAGGCCATGTGCCCACTGCCAAGGCCTCCTGACTCCTGGTTTCCTGCTTTTATAGACACTCCTCACTGGAATGTGGAAGGGACCCGCAGCCCACTTCTGACCTGCAGGCCGTGGGGGACTTGAAGGAATGCCACTCCAGTCCAAGTCCACCTGGCTTCAAGGCCTGCTCCCTCTCCTGCTGGAGGGGAAGCATCTCCACACTGAAAACTTCCTGTGGACAGGGCCAGTTGGTAGGAACTGTAGGTGGTCTGTAAAACTTGAGTGTCACCTCCAGCTAACAGCCAGTGAAACAGCAGAGTCCTGTGTCCTAGAGCCACACAGAAGTGAATTCTGCCCCCAACCGGAGGGTGTAGGTCTTTTCCCAGCCATGCCATGCATAAGGCTTCAGCCTGGCCACAGCCTGGGAAAACACGGAAGCAGAAAATGCAGCTAAGCTGAGCTAAACTGCGGACCCACAGAGATTGTGAGATAAAGTATGCTGTTTGGGGTTGCTCTGTTTGTGGTGGTTTCTTCTGCAGTATTAAAATCTAACATGTAAAGGGGAGAGTCCAGCAGTGTCCATGATTTGATGATGCTGCTGGGATTCTGGAAAGACAGAAGTGGCCAGAGTTTACAGAACAGAGTATGAGGAGAGGAGAGCACTGTACAGAAAGAGAACTCCAGACACCTGTGGAGAGGGCCCTTGAGTCTTCAGTGCAGTATGATCAGCATGTGCATGTGATAAAACTCCCTGTGGTCAAGGAAAGGACCACACCAGGATGCTAAACCATGAGAACAGACAGTACACCCCATCTTAACCAACAGGCAGAGAGGGAAACACTCAAGAGTGTTAGAGGAAATAGTGTCCTGAACTTATGGTGGGAGCAGGAAAGACTTCTGTCTTACCAAACGGAAACGCTTAGGATTTATGGGGCATTGAGTAGAGTGCACAGAAGACCCGTGCCTCAGACAGGGAATGGTGAGGCCAAAATTGAAAATTTCTCAGGTCTGCCTAAAAATCTTGAAAGCAAGGCCTAAAACATCAAACTCTTTCCACATGACTCAATACATTCCAGGAAAAAAGTCCAAGAATATTTATAAAAGTAAAAAAATATTTAGCACATATCAAGGTTGAAACCAGATGCCTGGCATTAAATAAAATTTCCAAACATGAAAAATAACACCGATTAATCAACAGAACATGATATCAACCAAGATCTAGCATAAATGTTAAAATAAGCAGACAAAGGTACTGAAACAATTAATACAGGTGTGAAATATGTGGTCAAACCATTAGGTAGGGAAACTCAAGACATAAAAAGACTCAAATTTAACTTCTGGAAATGAAAACATGATATTGATGTGAAAAGGACACTGCATAGAACTACTAGACTACTAGAAAAATAAAAACTTCGTGAATTTGAAGACAGAGCAATGCAAACATTTCAACAGAGAAAACACAGAGGAAAAAACAGCCGCAATGGGACAACCCCAAGTAGACCAATGTTCAAAAAACTGGACTCATTAAAAAGAAAATGTATTAACAGAAAAAATGTCCATTAAAAACAATGGCCAAAAATTATATAAATTATACAAGAACTATAAACCACACTCCCAAAAGGGTCAAAACACCTCAAGCAAATAAAACACAAAGAAATCTATGTAGAGGTACATTGTAATAGCTTGCTCAAAACTAGTGATAAAGAGAAAATCTTTAAAGAAGCCAGGGATAATATATATCTTGCATTCAGAAGAAAAAGACAAACTTGGCAGCATTTTTTTTTTTTTGCAGAATTAATGTGAGAGAGCAGACCTGAAAAAACATCTTTAAAATATTGGAAGAAAATCTGTCAAAATTAAATGATCTTTCAAAATTATTTTTCAAAAATGAAAGCAGATATCTTTGCAGATTTAGTAGAGCTAAAAGAATCCATCACTAGCAAAGATGAACTATGAAGAAAATGTTCAAGAAGGAGAATGATATCAGAGAGAACTTTGGATCTATACAAAGGAATTAAGATAATCAGGAATGGTAACAACATGGATAAATATTTAGGGTAGTTTTCTTATTAGTTAAATTCCTTTAAATATAATTGACTTGAAGCTATAATAATAATATAAAGTGAGATTTAAAATATATGTAAAAATAAATTATATGCAATGATAGGACATATATCAGAAAAGGATAAATTATATTATTTAAATATTTATGCCTCCACCAACTGAATTGCCTTGGGTAAAAAAATCTATCTTCTCTGAATCTGTTTTCTCACCTGGAAAAGATAGACAATGAAATTATTATTTCAGAATTAAATGAGGTCATCAATGTAAAAGAAAATTATGCTCTATGTTCAGCAGTATATCACTTAAAAGTAGACTGAGGCCAGTTGAAAGTATTTTCCGCAAGCCCTAAGCCTACAGCTTCTCCCTGAAAGGAGTCTGTCTACATATCAAGCACTCCAACTTCTACAGCTCCTTGTTTAATGGAATTCACTGGTAAAGCACTGGGATCTGGAGTTTCATTTGTGGAGTGCTCTTTCATTACAAATTCAATTTTTAAACAACACATATTAAGGCTCTTCTGATTTTTAGTATTTTCTCTTATGCTCATTTTGATAAGTTGTTCCTATAAAGGAATTTGCCTTCTATATTAAAGTTATTAGATTTTTTGCATGAATTAATAAAATCTAATTATCCCCTTAATAGATACAAGAACTACAATATCTTTCCTCTTTGAATTCCGATATTGGTGATTTGTGCTTATCTATTTTGGGCTTGATCAACCTAACTGGAGCTTTATCAATTTTTTTAAAACTTTGCCGAGATCTAACTTTGATATTCCTGTGTTGTATTTTCTGTATCCTATTTTTTCTGTGTTCTTTTTTTAAAATAATATTTTAGTTGTTGATGGACATAATACCTTTATTTTATTTATTTATTTTTATGTTGTGCTGAGCATTGAACCCAGTGCCTCATGCACTCGAGGAAAGCACTCTGCCACTGAGCCACAATCCCAGCCCTATTGTGTGTTTTTAACAGTGTTTTTGCAGAAGTTTTTATTTTTATGAAATCCAACTTATCAATTTTAATCTCATGAACTTGCTGTTGGTGTTGTCTTTTAAAACTTATTGCAAAATCCAAGGTTACCTAGATTTTCCCCAGTATTATCCTCTGGGAGTTTTGTAGTTTTGCATTTTACATGTACATCTATGATCCATTTTGAGTTAATGGTCTGGAATCACTTGTTGCAAAGACCATCCTTTCTCCATTAAATTATCTTTGCTCCTTTGTCAAAAATCAGTTGTATATAACATAATTATAGTTACAGGTGGATTTAAGTCTATCAACTTGCTCCGCATTTTCATTACCTAGTCTTTTCTCTGTTCCTCTTTATCTCATTCTTTGGTATTAATTGAGTTCTAAAAAATTATTTCCTTTTATCTCTTTTGGCTCTTTTTTTTAAAACGGTTGCTATAGCACCTGAAGTATTTATCTTTAACTTAGTACTCTCTCCCTAGAATATAAAGCACACCGCTTCAAATGAAACAGAATCTGATATCAGTGTGTGCTTCCGTTGAACCCCTACCCTTCTTATTTCATACTGACATTTTCACTTCTTCCTGTGTTAAAAACCTCACAATAACAGATGTCCATATGTAGAATAATAAACTTGACCCTCTCTCTCACCCTGCACAAAGTCAACTCAAAGTGAATCAAAGACCTAGGAATTAGACCAGAAACTCTGCAACTGTGAGATGAAAATGTGGCCCAACACTCCAACATATTGGTACAGGAACCAACTTCCTTAACAAGACACTTAAAGCACAAGAAATAAAACCAAAAATCAATCAGTGGGATGGTATCAAATTAAAAAAGATTCTGCACAGAACCTTTATTTATTTATAAATAACTAGAGCCTTCCTTCTATTTATTCATAGTTTTTTAAATTAGTGATATGTATATATGCAAAATTCAATATGGTAACTTCATATATGTATATAGGATAGTTTGATCAATTTCATTCCTGCCTCCCTGCCTCTTCCTATCCCTACTCCCTCCCCCTCTCTTCCTTTCTTCTACTCCTCTGATCTCAACTTTATTTTCAAGGGGTTACCTACCCCCACCCCCTACCTTACTTTGGCCTAGCTTCCACAAATAAGAGAAAACATTTGGCTCCTGACTTTCTAAGCCTGTTTTTTTTCTCTTAGCATGATATTCTCCAGTTCCATCCATTTACCAGCAAATGCCACAATTTTATTCTTCCTTTTGGCTGAATAAAACTCCATTATATATACATACCACATTGTCTTAATGTTTTATCTATTGATGGGCATCTGGTTTCATAACTTGGCTATTGTGAATTACATTCCTATAAACATTGATGTGCCTGCACCGTTATAGTATTCAGATCTTAAAATGTCTTTTTTAAAATATTTTTAGGTATAGATATCTTTTTTAAAATTATTTTTCAAGGTTAATTTTGCTGAATATAGAAATATTTGTGGATCCATTATTTTTCTTCATCCCTTTAAACATATTTTAATGATTTCTGGCTTGCATTTTTTTTTCTTACAAAAAAAGCAGCCATTATTTTTATGTTGTTCCCTTTTGTGTAATGTGTCTTTTTTTCTCTGCTTAATTTTAAATTTTTCTTTCGTTCTTTCTTTTTTGGTTTTCAGAAGTTTGACTGTAAAATGCCTGTGTTTAGTTTTATTTGTTTATTTTTCTACTTTAGATTCATGAATTTTTTGAATTCACAATTGAGAATATTCATCAAATTTTAAAATTTTTGTTCCTTTGATGTTCAAATATTTCTATCCTATCCATTCTTTTCCAGTGACTGCTTGATATTATTCCAGTGATTTTTGGTGCCATGTAAATTATTTCAATTGTTTCCCTTTTTGTGCTTCAGTTTGAATAATTTCCCTTGATCTCTCTTCAAATTTATGCATCCTTTCTTCATTGTCCAACGTGCTAGGAGGTATATCCACTTAAGTTTATTTCAGATAGTATATTTCCTAGTTCAGAAATAATTCTTGGGGTTTATATTCTGTCCTGAAATTCTTCATTTCTTAGCCCATTATATTTATTTTTCTGTGAATTTTTTTATCATATTTATTATGATTTTTAAGTCCTTATCTGGTAATCCCACTGAATGGATCATCTGTGAATCTCCTTGTACTAGTTAATATTCTGATTCTTTTTTCCTGATTCTTTGTATGTCATATAAACTTTTCTTGTATTTCAGACAATAACACTGATCCCTGAAGTATGTGCTGCTCTCTTCAGTTTATGTCCTGGGGAAAGCAAGTTCTTTTATCTGATGATCAGAGTAATCACCCATTTGCTCTAAAATTTGAGTTGAAACAGTCAAGGCCGTGCCTAGGTTAGGGCAAGATATTTGATATCCCTACCTTGGTCACAGCTGGAGGTAGATTTGTAGGAGAAACACTGCAGACTCACCAGTGGATGGGAAATGCTTCTGTCTCTTTAAGTTTTCATCATCAGGCCCTCCCTACCTTCCTGAGCTCTGGGGTCTGAGTGACTTCTTCTGTGAGCTGGGCCAAAGGAGCTTCCTGTGCTCACATCAGAAGGGAAAGCAGGAGGTCCTGCTTCTCAGAGCCACTCCAGAGCCTGTCACCAGGAAAGGTGAGCCTAAGTGAGAGCTGGAGGGAGGAAGGAAGGACTGATCCCTGGGGAGGGTTCCTGCTGTGCTCCTGACTCTACTAAGCACTGTGCAGCCCACAAGGGCCATGTTTTGTCACTGTGCATAGCAGCCAAGGCCGTGCTCCCAGGTTTTAATTGATGCTCAAAATTCCAAATAGAGCAAGCTCAGAGAAGGTTGGGGAGCATCTTCCCCAAGCACACACATTATGGGAATTATGGGAACGAAAACCTGTCTCTTCCCACGGTGAGTGCTGGATCTGCTTCCAAGAACAAAGCACAATTTAAAAGACATGAAACATCCCCAGGTTGTATGTTCAGCAAAGGTAAAGGGTATTTCTGTGGCCCATGAGCAATCTAACCTTGGGGCAGCGAGTTACTGTGTGGAAACCTGGGTACACCTGAACTCTCCACCTCATGACCACAGCAGGGACCTTCAGGAGCCATCTAAATCAGGACCTTGGTCTCCTGCCCCTCACCCTCAATGTCCCTTAATCATCTGTTCCCTAATTCAAGCTTTTCCCACTCCAGCTGCAGAGACACCTCAATTTCCTCATTTATACAATGAAAGGATTTGAAAAATAACTGATTTCCAACTCTGAGTTATGGACTGACTACATCAGAAGGATCCCATTCTTTGCATCAGAATCTCTAATGGTGGGTGGAAGAAATGTGAATTTTGACAGACACTAAAGTCATTTGAAAAACAAGTTTGGGAGGAAAGAAAATAATGAATTTTGAGGTCTCCTCAAGTATTAAGAATATAGATTTGCACGTTTTATATTTGTGAATAATTAAGAACCACTTTCACCTCAGATGTCAGTGGGGCTTATCTCTCTCTTAAAAACTATTTAAAATAATATCAACCCCATTTGAAACTCTATGGAAGTCCCACTGGCCTGGGTCCCCTCCAACATGCTCTACCACTTTCAGCTTTATTAGAGACTTCTTCATCAGCTAAATTCTTCATCTTGTTCTATAATCTTGTGGCTGTTTCTTATTTCCTGTTGATTACAGGAGTTTGTGGATTTCTATATGCAATACAATTAGCCACACAAATCCTGTGGGCTGAACTTCAGTGGAGAACTTGGGGAGATGGCCAAGGAGCTCCTGCAGCCTAGAACACCTTAGGGTTGAACGCAGCAAATCCATTCTCATAGACCCTCAGCCAGAGGCAAGCTGTTCAGCCCTCTCTCTCTCTGCTTTCCTTTCTGTTGGTGCCCAGTCCAACCACCCTAAAGGAGGTCTGTAAGTCCCTTGGTAAACTTCCCGGTTCCCAGTAACCAGGGTGGCAGGCATAAGGAGGCAGAATTTGAAACCATGGGGAAATGTAGATAGGAACTCTGAAAGAAACATGGGAGAGGATGGCTGGTCATAGGGGTGAGAGCACAGAGGGGGTTGGAACTGCGCTAAAGTCAGCTCTTTGTGGAGAAGCTGAATGAGCAGGGATTAGCTGGAAATGAGGCTGGAGATACAGTCTAAGGGAAGACTATGCATTTGTGCTCAGGGATTTGTAGGATCATGGAAACGTGACCAGAGTGTCCACTGTATGAAATAATGCTAGACTTGGGCATATCCCTTTACTTAGAAATCCTCACACTTAGTGATTGAGGGCAGCTCCCAGGCCCCCCAGCCACGGAGCACAGGTAGATGTGTTTGGACAAGGCAGGGCTTTGCCTGAAATACAGCAGAAGCTGAATCTGCAGGTAGGCTTGGGAGGTGACTGTCTTCCACTTTCCAAAAGAAGGCTTCAAATTTTCTTCTTGCTCCTTCTCCAGTCCCACCACCCTAAAGTAGGTCTGTAAGTCCCTTGGTAAACTTCCCAGTCCTCAGGATTTAACTAAGTATCTTCTGGCTGCTGAATCCTCTGAGAATTTTTTATATCAGGAGCTCATGACATTGACCTTGAATTATTATCTGGGAAAATTAATACTGAGGCACCTGCCCCTCCCCAAAGCACACACCTGCATGTTCCCACCCTGACGAGCAAGGGCCATGTCTTGTAACAGTGACAACCTCAGTTCTTTGGACTTTACCTGGCACAACGAAAAGGTGGTTATGCTATTCAGAGGGATGACACGTGAATGAGCCAATCGTGTTTGGGACTTTCAGGGACACCTGAGAGGATAGAAGATGGCAAGAGACGAAGAAGACCCCTACGGTAAGAACAGATCCCAGCAATGCATCCAGTGGTTCAGCTCAGGGTAAGAGGGGAGTGGGCTCACTCGTGACTAAATACACTTAATTCCCAGAGGGGTCTCCAGCCTGGGGTGAACTGGCAAGGCCCTTGGCTGGAAAGCAGAGGAGCTGCCCAGTGGAAGTTGGTTGAACTGATGTCAGATTCTAACCCTTGGTCCTCCAGGTTCAGAAGACGATACCGGGTCCCGACAGGAGCCTGAGCTGAGGCTCATCCTGGTGGGGAGGACGGGAGCCGGGAAGAGCGCCACCGGGAACAGCGTCCTGGGCCACAGGCACTTCCTGTCCAGGCTGGGAGCCACGTCGGTGACCAGAGCCTGCGCTGCTGCCAGCGGGCGCTGGGACAGGTGGCGCGTGCACGTCATCGACACCCCCGACCTCTTCGGCTCCGACGTGCACAACACAGACCCTGAGTGCTTGCAGAGAGCGCGCTGCTACCTGCTGTCGGCGCCCGGGCCGCACGCGCTGCTGCTGGTCACCCAGCTGGGCCGCTTCACCGCCCAGGACCAGCAGGCGCTGCGCAAGGTGAAGGAGCTGTTCGGCCAGGCCGTGGTGGCGCGAGTCGTCCTCGTCTTCACCCACAAGGAGGACCTGGCCGGCGACTCTGTGCAGGACTACGTGCGCTGCACGGAGAACCGGGCCCTGCGGGAGCTGGTGGCCGAGTGCGAGGGCCGAGTCTGCGCCCTCAACAACCGCGCCACGGGCAGCGAGCGCCAGGCGCAGGTGGAGCAGCTGCTGGGCCTGGTCCAGGGCCTGGTGCGCATGCGCGGGGGCGCACACTACACCAACCAGGTGTACGACCTGGCGCAGGCGCTGCACGGCGCCGACCCGGAGGAGAGGCTCCACAGGGTGGCTGAGATGCTGGTGGCTCGCGTGCGGAGGCCCCTGGGGATGAGGCTGCTGGAGGGGCTATGGCAATGGCGGAAGTCCCCGAGGACCTGCTGGAGACTGGGCCTGGCCCTCCTGCTGGGGAGCGCCCTCCTGGTCTATGCACTGCTCTTCCGGAGTTCATGGATGACCTGAGGGACAGAGATTGCAAGTCTTAAAATTTGTGGTAACTTAGCAATAAAGAAACCGAATGCTTAAGAGTTCAAGGGGAATATTAAAACTTCATTCCAAAGGAATCCTGTCCTTTTCATACTCAGAAATTTAGTGACATGAAAACAACTTTGATCACTATCAACTTTGCAAAGGCTCAAATCTCACTTTAAGTCTCCTTTTTAACAATATGTATGAAAATTTTAAAAATAAAATTTTCTAACTGAAAATCTTCCTTTAGACATTTTCTTCATCTTGTCTTAGAAAATAGTGAAATAACCCATAGCTTGCACAGGGGACAAATGCATGGCCCTGGGTAAACAGGATTTTTATTTGGAGATTTTGGTTTTGTTTGTTTGTTTGTTTGTTTGTTTGTTTTCAGTGCTTTCGCCTTAGAGTTGGTCCGTTTTCACCTCTTTTCTTCCCAAAGAAATAACTTGCCTAAAACTGTGCTTCTTACATATTTTTTACCATAATGCATTTTAAAAACACTTCCACGTACTCATATTTAATGTGATTAATGTTGACAGCCTCTATTTCATTTTTTAATGCCCATAATGAGGCAAATGAAATACCCTGGTCTAAAGAATGCATTTGGGGGCACTTACTCATTGTCTTTCATTTGCATATGCCTTGTCCCTCTAATGAGATTGTGGATGCCTTAAAGGAAAGGTTTTTGGTCTGCTTCTGGCAAGTTCTATCTGGACTTCCACTCACCAGGCCTCTTATGGTGTATAGCCTCAGAAGAAAATGGTAAGTTTAGGACACATCAGATATTTAGCATATGATTTATGGCATCTCTAATTCTCCCTCCACCCTTGGGTCTGCTATGGGCTCAAACAGCTGCCCAGTGTCTTGACCTGGGCATTTCTGAACCCTCAGCTCCACCTCTTAGATTTACCCTCAGAGGACCTCTGCTCCTGCTATGGAGCTTCTTGGGCACGTGTGGCCTCCTTGGCACATCTTGAGCCAGAAGACTCTTTGCTCACCCTCATGTGACTCCTCTTAAACCTAAAGAGTAGCCTATGACCTTGCCCAGACACAAAGGAAACAATGACACTGATAAAACAGAAATGCCTGTGTTTTATACTTTTCCATGTTCTTTGGGCCTGCTCTTTAATTTTTAGAAGAGCACGCTGAGCTGGTCAGGGCATGGATTTCCTTCCCTTCCCATTGTCCAAACTAGAAGACCAAAGTGCATCTATTGATAGCAAAACTGACAGAAGAAAGACGGCCCACCTAATACAGGATGTCTTCACCTGACCTCTTTGGGTTTAACTTATTTACCTGTAAGCCCAGGCATTTGATATGCAGGACATCTATTTCTTTAAAAGGAGTATTTATACCCCACACACTGGGCCCACTCAAGAACTTCTGCAAGGAAAACAATTTTTTTAGAGTGAATGTAGACGAGGAAAAGAAACCAGACTTCAATGTTTTGCTTCAGCCCTTCCTAACTCTGATTGGAAGTTCCATGTCCACATTTCCTGCTAGTCTTGTTCAGGGGGACTTCCTATCCCAGGTCCAGAAGAGGCACGAAGGGGCAGAGGGACATGATGGGGGAGAACACGCATGAACAAAGTGTTCAGGGACCACAAGTGACTCATTTGACTGGTCTAAGGGTTTTCCCAGGATGCTGGACTTTTTGTGGTAAATTCAGTCGAGTTCTGGGTAAGTTGGAAGGGGGGGTCCTCCTAGGACCCCAGCACGATGGCTCAGGAGAAAACATTAAATGCTGCACTTCCTCTCTGCCTGGCTTCACCTCTTCCTCTATCAGAAGAAAACCATTATCAATCATTTTCATCCTAACTTCTGTCTTGAATGGGAGATTTGAGGCATAAACCGAGGGCCCCTTGGATCACTCTAAGTGGGTAGGGAAGATGGCTGCTCAAAATGTCCCAGAGATGTGGCTGTGATTCCCTGAGCTCAGGAAAGCTGATTCTCACCTGGCCAGCAGTCATCCACCCTGAATGCCTACTGCACTCAGGCCTTCGGAACCTCTGTCAAGTGCCCAGAGCATGCTGACAACTGGGCATGTTCAGTGCTTTCCACCCAGAGAGTCACATGAGGAGCACTGGTGGCCAGCATGGGGTAAAGACCTTCTGCCATGACTGAAGGAGGCTTGGTAGAGGAGAACATGGAACACAAAGAAGCAGGTGGAGAGTGATTCTCTCTCTGTTCAGGCTGAAAGGAGATTGACTTTAGTGTCACACAGAACAATTATTGGGAAAACGGTCATTTCCTAGGTGTCCAGGGTTTCCTGTAGTTTGTTGCAGATCTGAATAGATGAATGTCAGGAAGAGCACAATGTCTCCTCCTGGAACCTTCATGTCTGGATAGCTGCATGCACCTGTCTAAGTCTCTATCCTAAGAGCAGCCTGCTAAGATTGCTCTTCTAGAACTAACTACAGAAGGAAGTGAAGGAACTGTTGGAGCATTTACTAGTAGGTTCCATTCATTTATTCAATAAGTGTTTTTGAGCACTTTTTAGGGCTAAGCACCTTGACTTAAAGATAGTCACTGACCTCAAAGGAACCCGCGGTTCATCTGGGAGACTGCTAGCAGTCAGTTAGTACATTTCCTCATTGGCTCTCTGGGGCTCTCTGAGTTAGGAGCCCAGGAACTGCTAGAAAGGAACACTGAAGATGTCTAGAGAATAGGAAAACAAAACCAAAAAAAAAAAAAAAGAACAATGATAATTCCTCCTGATGGAAGAAACAGCAGAGAAGAATTACCTCCTCCCTTCTTAGAGCATTGTTTAAAACTTGTAATTAACTGTTGATTCTTCCTCTTTCTCTGCCCCTTTGATATTAAAAAAAAAGGTTTTTCCCCCTGTAGTAGGGATTGAATCTGGGAGTCTGTATCACTGCACTACATTCCAGGCCTTGGTAGCTTTATCTTTTTAAATTTTGAAACATCTCGCTAAATTGCCTAGTCTGGCCTCAAACTTGCCATCCTCCCACTCAGCCTTCCTAATCACTAGTATTTTGGGTGCCTGTCACCAATCCTGGCCTTTTAAAAGTTTTTGCCAATTTGAAAAACTAGCACCTGGGAGGCATCTCTGTGAAGGCAAGCGTTGAGGAAGGTGGCATACCCCCATCTCCCTATCTCCCAGGGAAAGTAGGAGCCAACTTAACTTAGGTGGGGGCCTAACTTGCCCAGTGTCCTCTCTCCAGCTTCTCATACGGGTAGAAATTTATTTTCCTCTGGATAAAGGCAATTAGCCAACACACAAGGTCACCAGGTGACCTTTATTAGTGTTAAAGGATGCTGCCACACTTTCCCTTGAGGATTAATTACCGCTTATCTTGACAACACACGTCTCATGGGTGGTATCTGCTTGGCTATGTGACCAGGTAACATCTGTGACCAATCTCTCAGTGGATTACCTGTGATGTGCATCACATTCTGGCTTAATGCTATGTGTAATGAAGCTATTCTTTTTCTCGCCCACTTTCATGGGGATGTTTTCTGGGTTGACAGGAAACTTTTATTTTCCCCATCAAATCTTGGATAATGATCATGATGTGACTCTAAACCTAATTTCAAAATCAGAAAAGGGTACAAGACCCAGATTTTCCAGGTAAGGGAATGCGGGTCTGGTTTGGGAAAGAAAATGTTAAATTGGTGGGGAGGGGACCTCTCTATAAATTTTTTAGTAGTTACTTTGAGAGGGTTATGGAAGAATCAGACGGACGAGGTGTGACCAAGATCACTTAATATCTACTTTTTCATGCTGTTTTGGTTTTTTAATCATGTCAATGTTGTATTCAAATGTCAAAGTTAAGAGTCCCCAAGACTCCTGATCACACTCACTCTTTGAGGCTTCTCAGAATGCAGCCAACAAGCCACATGAGAGGACCATATGTAGGCCCTGGAGTTGGCAGTCCCAACTGGGGTCCCAGGTGACTGCCAGGGTCAACTGCAGCCACACGGGGAAACATCCCCACATGGCACTCAGCAGGTGGAGACTACAACTCTGCTGCTCACGGTGGTGACGTGACGGGTGGGTTCAGGACTTTGTGTGAAAGCTTAACAAGTGCTCCATCCTGCACGATGGTTTCTTCCCTTCAGCGGCAGAGACATGGCAGTGTTCTAGCAGAAAGCTCTGGAAGTGGTATTTCCATGAAATCAGGAACGTATCAGAAAGTGCTAAGTGCAGTGCCAGGGAGAGGCCCATGTCACCAACTTGGAGAACCCCCGTTGGAAGCAGTGAGTACGTCCCTGATCCAAAGCTTCACGAGAGGAGCCACACAGAACATGAAACCCCACACTGGAAACCCCTGACTACAGAATAAGGCAAAAAGCCCCAAAATAAAAAGCACACAAACAGGAGACCACAAACGAGAAAAGTAACACAAGAAGCTGAAAACAGGAAGCGCACCACAAAACACCTCCTCTAGCTGCCAGCAAGAGGCTTGAGAAGGAGGCAGGGGCAGAGAACCTAAGAGACAGAAACAAACAACTGAAAGACAAGAGCAGCCTGCAAACGGCTGGGGAAAAATCACTGGAAGAAAATGCAAAAGGAGAAAGCCCTTCTCCAGGAGCTGGAAGGTGCAGAATCAGTACTGAGCTATTCACGGGAAGCAAGGTGAATACTGTCGTCAGTCCAAATGCATCCTCTCCTTAAGCCTGTGCAGTACCCTGAGCATTCTTGTGCCCACACTTAAAGTTCATTTATACTTCACCCAATATTTTGACCCTGTGGGATTTTTAAATACTTATTAAATTGATTTCCTACCATTCTCTATAATGGGAGGTGAAGGGCTTTTTAACCAAAGCTTGACAGACTAACATGTTGGGAAACCATGTAGTTCAGCACGTACACCCCTCAAGGCTTAAACCAATCAGTTCAAACGAATCCCCCTCTTGTACTAACCAATAACCCCTACCCAACTTGTTCCCGCCATTGAATGTGCTAATCAATGCTAAGAGTAGTTGTTTGACTTTCCTGCGGTGTGAAATGATTTGCTGTGTGATGTTGTGACGCATAGAGTGTCCTCAAAAAACCTATGAATCCTCACTGAACAAAGGACCGGGACTCACTCCCTGGGACCGCTGCGTGGGAAACGGTTGTGAGTCCAGGCTCGAGCTTGCAATAAAGACTCTTGTGTGATTGCATCGGATTTGGCTCCTGGAGGTCTACTGGGGTCCTACGAATCTGGAATTACGTAAGGACCCAGAGAGCAGGTTTCCAAGCAGCCACAACTAGAAGAGCTTTCTTGAAAGCCCCGGGAGCCTGCCATGTGTGAGGGAAATGGAGAGGCGAAAGGAAAGCCGAAGTCCATCATGATTCTATTTGTTTCTAAGTTATCAAACGTTTTTATCATAAACTGATGACGGATTTTGTTCAAATGCTTTTTCCTGCATCTCCTGAGATGACTCTGTGACTTTAGTTCTGTGAACATGCTCTGTATTCCTATACATATCTTGTTGTTATTGTCACAGTGCTGGGGATCAACTCAGAGCCTTGTGCATGCTGAGCTCTATCCCCACCCCTATCAAGATTTATATTCTAATCCAACACTGGGTTTCTAGGATAATCCTAGGTACATCCATATAGTATATATTCTCATAGTAAATTCTTAATTTATACATGACTGTATTCAATTTGCTAATATTTTGTTGAGGATTTTTAGGTCTAAATTGTAAAAGATAATTGTCTGTAGCTTTCATTTCTTGTCATGTCTCTGGGTAATACTGATCTCATACCATGCAGTGTGAAGCACTACCTCCCTCTTTATTTTTGAGATTCTTTGGAAAGTATTGGTATTAATTCTTTCAATGTTTAACAGAATTCACCAATGAACCCATCAGCCACAGGGCCTTTCTTTACGGGCAGTTGTTTTTGAACGTTATTATGACTAATTCATTCTCTTTACTTTTATGGGTTTATTCAGATTTTTTGTGTCTTTTTGAGTCAGTTTCTAATTTCACCCCTTTGTGGTAGAAAAACATGCTTTTATTATTCAATTACTTAAATTTATTGAGACACGATTTATACCCCCCCACCAAAAAAAAAGTCTGGGGATGGCTTTGAGAGCCTCCTGCTTGCTACACTGTGCTACATCTTCAACCTTATTTTTAACTTTTTTAAAATGTTGAGACAGAGCCTCACTAAGTTGCCCAGTTTGGCATTGTTATGGGCCAGAATATATGTGCCTTGACCAGACAAACTCTATTTTAACCTGAGACTCCATTTCATATAAGAAATCCCCCCAAAAAAAAACAAATGCCGAATGTCTTCTCTGATATAAGGGGGGAGTGACTCAAAATGGGGTAGGGAGGGAGAGCAGGGGAGGAAGATTACCTCTAGATGGGGAATAGGGGTGGGAGGGAAAGGGAGGGAGAAGGGGAATAGTATGGATGGTGGAAGGAGACCCTCATCATTATACAACATACAGGTATGAAGATGTGGATTTGGTGTCAACATACCTTATATATAATCAGAGATATGATAAATTCTGGTATAATGGTGTATTAAGAATTGTGATGCAAAAATAAATAAATAAATAAGAAATAAGAAATCCACCAAAAAAAAGAAAAGAAAAGAAATGTTTCTCCCATGTGAAAATCCCGCCTCTGCCTCCCCTCTTAAGCACACCCTGTCTGGCAACACATAGCAGCTAAAACAATGTTTATTTCATTCTTACACAATATATTATTAAGAAATACTTTTATGAGATGTTCCCTTTTTAGTTCCATTTTCTAGGGCAACGTTCCCTGAAGTAGGTCGTTCTGACTCACCTCCTATATTGCTATGGTTTTGACTTACTGGTAGCTTGAGGTTTAGGGCTATCGAAGATGTACTCTGCAAAGGGTAAAAGGGTGCAGAGTCGACTTGGTCACTGGCCCTTGGCCCACTGGCAAATAAAGATCCATGCCCTGCTCCAAGACTGACCTGGTGATTTATTTCAAATGCGCCACAACAGCATCAAACTCGTCAGCCTCCTGCCTCAGCCTCCATGTAGCTGGGATTACAGGCATGTGCCACCATGCCTGGCTTGTTGAGACTTAAGTCATGATCCAGCATATGGCCTTTCCTGGATGATACTCCGTGGGTCCTCGAAGTGAATGTACATTCCACTGCTGTTGGGGACAGTATTTTACAGATGTCTGTTGGTCTAGTGGGTATACAGTGGTCTTGAAGGTTTATTTTCTTGCTGGTCTTCTAATTATTTTGTCTCATCTCCATGTATGTTTGAACTGTTTAGTTCTTCAGTTTTGTCAGTTTGGGCTTCATGTGTTTGGGAGTTGTTGTTAGTTGCCGATGTTTTATAATTGTTTTATTTTCCTAATAAATAGGACCTTTTTTCATTGTAAAATGCTTTTATTTGTGACTACTAACAATTTTTATATTCAATTTTATCTAATATTAGTATAGCCACTTAGATTTTCTTAAGTTAGGTTTGCATGTTATATCTTTTCCCATTCTTTAACTTTTTATGTCTTTAGATCTAAAATATATCTTCTGTAGACAGAATAAAGTTGGATCATGTTTGCTTTTTCAATTTTTTTTTCTTTTTTTACACAACTGGAGCACATTTTCATTTCTCTGGTTGTACATGATGCAGAGTCACACCATTCGTGCAATCATACACATACATTGGGTAATTATGTCTCTCTCATTCCCCTATCTTTCCCATCCTCACACCCCCCTCCCCTACCCTCACTTCCCTCTGCCCAATCCAATGTCCCTCCATTCTTCCCTTGCCTCCCCCATTATGGATCAGCATCCACTTATCAGAAAAAAACATTTGGCCTTTGGTTTTTTGGGTTTGGCTTACTTTGCTTAACATGATATTCTCCAACTCCATCCATTTACCTGCAAATGCTGTAATTTCATTCTTCTTTAAGACTGAGTAATATTCCATTGTGTATATATACCACAGTTTCTTTATCCATTCATCGGTTGAAGGGCATCTAGGTTGGTGCTTTTTTATCCCATTCTGCCAATCTCTGACTTTTGATTAGTGTGTTTAATCCATTTATACTGAATGTAATTACTGATAAGATAGGATGTATGTCTATCATTTTGCTCTAGGTTTTCTCTATGTCTTATGTCATTTTTGTCCTATTCCTCCACTACCACTTTCTTCTGTGTTAGATGTATTCTATTAATATTTTAACATCCTTGTCATTTCTTTTACCATATTTTAAATATTATCTTCTTACATCTTCCTAGTGGTTATACTGGGGATTACAATTATTTTTACCTATAACAATTATAACAACCTAGTTCAGATTAATTCTAACTTCATTAAATAATATACAAAACTGTGCTCTAATATAGCTCTGTTCTGTCTCCATCCTTTGTGCTGTTATTGTCATATAAGTTGTGTCCTCATAGAGCGCATAACCATCAACACAGATTTATAATTATTGCTTTATATGATTGTCATTTAATTAAATGTGGAGGGAAAGTAAATATAAAAGCTGCATTCAAACAGTCTTCTATATTTATCTGTGCAGTTGCCTTTATAGGGGCTCTTTATTTCTTCATTTGAATATGACTTAGTGTCCAGTGTCCTTTCATTTCAGCCTTAAGGACTCCCTTCAGCATTTCTTGTATGTCATTTCTGCAAGCAATGAATTCTTTGTTTTGTTTATCTGGGAATGTCCTAATTTCTTCCTCATTTTTGAATAACAGTTTTTCCAGATTAAAGAATTTAAGGTTGAACCATGTAAATCAGTATGGGGTTTCCTCAAAAGACTGGGAATGGAACTACCATTTGACATAGATGTACCACTCCTCAGTATTTATCCTAAAGAATTAAAGTCATCTTATTACAGTGATATATACATACCCATGTTTATAGCAGCACAATTCACAATAGCCAAACTTTGGAACCTGCCAAGGTGTCCACCAACAGATGAACAGATTAAGAAAATGTGGTGTATGTATACACAATGGAGTTTTATTCAGCCATAAAGAAAAATTACACAAGTCATTTGCAGGAAAAATGGGTGAAACTTACGTTAAGTGAAATAAGCCAAACTCGGAAGGTCAAGCTTTGCATGCTTTCTTTCTGTGTGGAAGCTAGAGAGGAAAGGGAGCTAGAGAGGAGTTGGGGGAATCTCAAGAAAATCAAAGGGAGGTCAGAAGAGTAGAGGAAAGGGAGCAGGGGAGGGAGGAGGGGAGTGAAAGAGGAGGCACAGGGGAATGGTATGGGCCAGACTCTATTGCTGTACTGTGTGCACATATGACATCTGACACAAATCCCACCATATGTACAACTATAATGCAACCGTAAAAAAAATAGTTTAAAATAAAGAATTTAAGTTTGACAGTATTCTTCTTTCATCACTTTGAATGTGTCAACCTACTGACTTCTGGCTTCTGTGGTTTCTGATGAGAAACTAGCTTTACTCTTATTCAGGAACTCTTTTATGTAATGAGTCACTTCTTTCTCACTGTTTTCAAGATTCTCTCCACCTTATTTGGAGAAGATCATGCCAAGCAAAGTAAGCCAGTCCCCAAAAACCAAAGGCCAAAGGTTTTCTCTGATTATTGGATACTGATCCGTAATGGGGGTGGGGGCAGGACATGGGAAGAATGGAGGAACTTTGGATTGGGCAAAGGGGAGGGCAGGGAGAGGGAGGGGATGGGGTGGAATGAGACCGATACCATTACTGTAGGTATGTATATGATGGCCCCAATGGTGCGACTCTACTTCGTGTACAACCAGAGAACTGAAATGTTGTGCTCTATTTGTGTACAGTGGATTGAAATGCATTCTGCTGTCCTGTATAACTAAGTAGAACAAATTTTTTAAATGGGAGAAAAAATAAGTAAGACTAGTCCCTTAATTAAAAAAAAAAAGAAAGAAAGAAGGAAAAAAAGATTCTCTCAATCTTTGTCTTTTGATGGTTTACGACCAGGCGCACACATGTGGGTTTCTCTAAATTTATCCTACTTAAGTCGATGGAGCCAGTTTTAGTTAGATGTATATATTAGTGTTTTTCACCCAATTTAAGAAGTTCATAGCAATTATTTCCCCAAATATTCTTCCTGCCTCTTTTCCTCCCTTCTCCCCTTCCACGATTCCTTTTATGGGTGTGCCGGCATTAGAAAACGTCAGTGGTGTTCCCCAGGATTCTGATGCTGCTTATTTTTCTTCATTCTTTTTTCCTTTTTATTCCTCAGACTTATAATCTCAATTGATTTCAGTGACCTTCAGGCTCACTAATTCCTTCAGTATGTTTGATTCTGCTATTGAACCATGTAGTAGAATTTTCATTTTGTTTCTATTTTTCAACTTCAGAATTTCTATTTGGCAGTTTTAGACATAATTTGTCTCCCTTATTGCTGTTCTTGTTTTGTGAGCCATCATTCTCATTCTTTCCTCTAGTTCCTTCAACATGGTTTCCTCTAGTTCTTTGAAGGTCAACAAATTACGGATAAAAAAAAGAGATCCTTAAATTCCTGAAATCAACCAGTCCCCGAGTCTTGGCTAAAGGGCTCTGGGTGCTTCTTGAGACAAGCCTGCAACACTGGGCCTTTGTGTTCACTTTCTGCTTGTCTCTAGGTCAGTGAGAAGTGAGATCTTGAAGCCTCCTCAGGCCTTCTGAGCATTTGCCCAGCCTGAGTCACATACCCGGTGCACTTCTGTGGCCTCCTAGATTCCAGGAACATGTTGGAGATTTCCAAGGCCCCGGTGCCATCTCATTCCATAGCTTTTCCTTTCAAGTTTTTGTCGTAATTGTTTCCTGCAACTGTTCTCTGCTGCCTCACGCAGCCATGCTGTTAAAGAATTATTTTCCAAAAGAACCCATGGGAAGGAGACTTGGTCCTAGGCAAGCTTCGAGTCAGGTCAGATAAAAGCCACACTTGCAGTGGGGTCCACAGGGAACCACACACAGGTCAATGCCTGGCATCTGTCTAGGAATGGGCCTTGAGGATGCTTCTACTTGGTTCAGCTCCTTTCCAAGGCTGGTAGTTTTCATGGTGATGGTCACTATTGGTTTTCAAGTCTCCTGCAGAGCTGGAGGCATGGGCCGGGAGCACACGGAAACACTTCAAAACTCACTGTTCCTACTGTTCTTCTGCAATTACAGCTTTCACTCCAGGATAGTTTCAAGCCTGAGTTGGTTTATTTAGCCAAAGCTCTGAAAAGTTGACTTGGACATTTTGACAGTGTTCTTGCTTTTAAAGAGATGAAGGATTTCAGAGGACTTCCCTTTGCCATTCCCATGGACAACACCTCGAGATTATACCATAGCCTTATAAGAGCTCCCGGCTGCAGTGTGAAGTGTGGTTAGGAAGAAGCAAGCCTCAAAACAAGTTCAGTCCTAAGGAACAGATGCAGCAATCCAGACAAGACATGTCGGCAGCCATGGAGTGGAGATAGAAGCAGGGAAGGGGCAGCTCTGGAGAGACAGAAAGTCATTATAATACACATTTTTCTACTATTTATTGAAAGAAAAATTCAAGTTTCCTGGGAATTTGGTTGTGGCATATTCCCAAAGTAGGGAACCACAGAAGAAGGGGACAGGTGGCCAGTGGAGTGGTGCTGTGGAACATCACGGCTTGGTGGGAACAGAAAGAGTCAAGAAACACCAAAGCTGTCTGGCAGGGTCCACCCTACTCTGTAGACCTGGCAGTGTTGACACCTTGAAGACAACATGGCGGCCACCAGGACTGAGGGTCACCCTTGGTGACAGTGCCTTGTTGAGAGCCACAGCCAAAGGGGCCCCAGCAAACTTCCAGCTACCAGCAAACTTCCAGCTGCCGGCTGATGATTGGCTCACAGGGGCCCCAGCAACATCTAGCTGATTGGCTCTTCCAC
This sequence comes from Urocitellus parryii, assembly GCF_045843805.1. NCBI lineage: Eukaryota > Metazoa > Chordata > Mammalia > Rodentia > Sciuridae > Urocitellus > Urocitellus parryii. Next base: position 6,127,089 of record NC_135533.1, read on the forward strand.
GAAGCTGCTCATTGGGGGACTTCTTTGGCTCCGCCCACGTGACCCAGCCAATCGGCCTCAAGAGCAGCAGGATTGTGGGAGGTGGACAGGCTTGTGTGGGGGAGAGAGGCTTGTGGAAGCCGGTGGTGGCAGTTGGGCTCTGAGGGTTTTTTTTCCTGAGGAGCTGTTTTGTTTGGCGTTTGTAGTTCTAAAAATAAAGTTAGTTTCTTTTGACAAGTGGCTCCTGAATTGTGCCCAGCCAGACTGCGGCATTTGGTGGATCCCACGGGGAGCGACTGAGGGTAACTAAACTGCTCACCCCTGAGGTGGGGCAAGAGGATGGGTAGCCATTCTAAGATTCCTCTTTTGTTTTGCTTCATTTTTGTTTTAAGTTGCCTGTCCCTGGAGATGAGTGAGACGGAAGAAAAACCGCTCACATCTGAGGAAAAACTATTTGCGTCTGAGGAACAGATAGGGAGAAAGGACGGATGGACATGTCAGGAGGATAGAAAGGCTGATATAATGAATTTTTGTTCCAATTTTATTGGATTCTGTCTCGGTTTTGTTTGGCATCATCTTGTTGGGTTGTATTATAGTAGAAATACAGGATCAGAAATTAGTAAAAAACAAACCGAAAGACTGTTAAGTAAATTGTTAGAGGAAGGAGGCATCCCAGTAAAATCAAGAGCAGTCAGCGCATACGTTGATACAATAAAAAATGTAGCCCATGGCTTTTTAAGGAGGAGTTGTTAAATATATCACAATGAAACCATCATGGTGAAGATTTAAAAAGAATAGAAAAGAACAACCCAGGGACTCTGCCAGTTGGCACATTGACATTGTGGGCGAACGTATCTGGTTTGCTTAGTCCAAAGCCTTCAGTTCAGACAAAGGTAGAGGAAGGAGAAGACATATTGATTCAAGTAAAAGAGAAGGTCTCTCAAGTTAGTCAGACAGAGGAAAAGATTCAAGTAAAAGAGGTCTTTTGAACTAGTCAGAGGAAGAAAGTGTAAAGCAGAAAAAGCCATCAGGGGAAAAGTTACAACAGGGGACTGCTAATAACACCTTTCTATCAGAGAGCGTAAGTGTCCAACCAACAGCACCACCTCTACAGGAGACTGCTACTAACAGCATTCTATCACCAGAGGGCATAAGTGTCCAATCAACAGCACCACCTCCATATGCTAGGAGGCTCCCAACCCCTGCAGTTGATAGTTGGGATCCTGAGACAGGATCTCAAGTATGCCCTGTATTTGAGGTAGGAGGGCAGCGAATTCACCAGGGTTTAAATTTCAAAACAGTGAAGGAGCTAAAAGAGGCTGTAACAACCTATGGTCCTCAAGCACCCTTCACTGTAAGTATGGTCGAATCCATTAACAACTTGAACATGACGCCAGCAGATTGGGCTAGTATGTATAAAGCTGTGCTAAATGGAGGTCAATACCTGTTATGGAAGGTTGCCAATCAGGAATTTTGCACGGAGACGGCTAGGCAAAATGCAGCAGCTGGTTATCCTCAGAGAAATCTAAATATGTTGTTAGGAAAGGGACCTTACGAGGATCAGCAGCAACAAATTGCATAAGATCCTGGCGTATACTCACAAAGTGCTGCAGAGGCGATTAGGGCATGGAAGACTTTACAAGGACATGGAGGTTTACAAGGTCAATTATCTAAGGTAATACAAGGAGCTAATGAACCTTATGCTGAATTTGTAGATAGACTTATTCAAACAGCTACCAGAATTTTTGGGAATACAGAACAAGCAATGCCATTAATAAAACAACTGGCTTATGACCAAGCGAATCGTTGGTGCAGAGATATCATTAGACCATGGAAACAGGAAGATTTAAACACATATATTAAATTATGTAGAGACATTAATGAACAAGAGCAAGTCATGGCAGCTGCAGTAAAACAGGCTTTAGATGCCAGAGACATTAATGAACAAGGGCAAATTGTGGCAGCTGCAGTAAAACAGGCTTTATATGCCAGGCCAAGAACATGCTACAATTGTCAATAAACAGGACATTTTAAAAGGAATTGCCCCATAGGAGGAGGGTTTAACAAAACTAGGTATCAAAGGAGTAGAATACCGGGTATTTGCCCATGATGCCGTAGAGGGAGACATTGGGCTAATGAATGCCGTTCTCAAACCACCATAGAGGGTACTCCATTATCAAAAAACGAACAAGGACAAGGTGTTTATCCACAATATCGTGGACAAAGGCATCGGGCTCCGTTGCCAAAAAATGGACAGGGGGCCCCAATGCTCCGGGGCCCCAAACCACAAATATACGGAGCACTGGAGGAACCCAGCAACCCCATCAGGGTAGTGCCCAGGACACATTGTCCATCAGATCCCTCATCAGACAAACCAGAGGGAGCACAGGGTTGGACATCTGCGCCTCCGCCAGAGCAGTACTAACTCCAGAGATGGGAGTTCAAATCATTCCCACAGGGGTGAAGGGACCTCTTCCTAAAGGAACAGTAGGCTTATTTTTTTTTAATTTATTTTTTAATGTTGGTTGTTCAAAACATTACATAGTTCTTGATATATCATATTTCACATTTTGATTCAAGCAGGTTATGAACTCCCATTTTACCCCATATACAGCTTGCAGAATCACATCAGTTACACTTCATTGCTTTACATATTGATAAACTCATGTCTGTTGTATTCTGCTGCCTTTCCTATCCTCTACTATCCCCCCTCCCCTCCCCTCCCCTCCCCTCTTCTCTCTCTACCCCCACTACTGTAATTCATTCCTCCCCCTTGTACTGTTTTTCCCTTTCCCCTCACTTCCTCTTGTGTGTAATTTTGTATAACCCTGAGGGTCTCCTTCCATTTCCATGCATTTTCCCTTCTCTTTCCCTTTCCCTCCCACCTCTCATCCTTGTTTAATGTTGGTCTTCTTCTCGTGCTCTTCTTCCCTAGTCTGTTCTTAGTTACTCTCCTTATATCAAAGGAGACATTTGGCATTTGTTTTTTAGGGCTTGGCTAGCTTCGCTTAGCATAATCTGCTCTAATGCCATCCATTTCCCACCAAATTCTATGATTTTGTCATTTTTAACTGCAGAGTAATACTCCATTGTGTATAAATGCCACATTTTTTTTATCCATTCGTCTATTGAAGGGCATCTAGGTTGATTCCACAGTCTTCCTATTGTGAATTGTGCTGCTATGAACATCGATGTAGCAGTGTCCCTGTAGCATGCTCTTTTTAGGTCTTTAGGGAATAGACCGAGAAGGGGAATGGCTGGGTCAAATGGTGGTTCCATTCCCAGCTTTCCAAGAAATCTCCATACCGCTTTCCAAATTGGCTGCACCAATTTGCAGTCCCACCAACAATGTACAAGTGTACCCTTTTCCCCACAACCTCGCCAGCACTTATTGTTGTTCGACTTCATAATGGCTGCCAATCTTACTGGAGTGAGATGGTATCTTAGGGTGGTTTTGATTTGCATTTCTCTGACTGCTAGAGATGGTGAGCATTTTTTCATGTACTTATTGATTGATTGTATGTCCTCCTCTGAGAAGTGTCTATTCAAGTCCTTGGCCCATTTGTAGATTGGGTTATTTGTTGATTGGGTTATTTGTTATCTTATTGTCTAATTTTCTGAGTTCTTTATATATTCTGGATATTAGGGCTCTATCTGAAGTGTGAGGAGTAAAGATTTGTTCCCATGATGTAGGCTCCCTATTTACCTCTCTTATTGTTTCTTTTGCTGAGAAAAAACTTTTTAGTTTAAGTAAGTCCCATTTGTTGATTCTAGATGTTAACTCTTGTGCTATGGGTGTCCTATTGAGGAATTTGGAGCCCGACCCCACAGCATGTAGGTCATAGCCAACTTTTTCTTCTATCAGATGCCGTGTCTCTGATTTGATATCAAGCTCCTTGATCCATTTTGAGTTAACTTTTGTGCTTGGCGAGAGAAAGGGATTCAGATTCATTTTGTTGCATATGGATTTCCAGTTTTCCCAGCACCATTTGTTGAAGATGCTATCCTTCCTCCATTGCATGCTTTTAGCCCCTTTATCAAATATAAGAAAGTTGAAGTTTTGTGGGTTGGTTACTGTGTCCTCTATTCTGTACCATTGGTCCACCCGCCTGTTTTGGTACCAGTACCATGCTGTTTTTGTTACTATTGCTCTGTAGTATAGTTTGAGATCTGGAATCGCTATACCACCTGATTCACACTTCCTGCTTAGTATTGTTTTTGCTATTCTGGGTCTTTTATTCTTCCATATGAATTTCATGATTGCTTTCTCCATTTCTACAAGAAATGCCGTTGGGATTTTGATTGGCATTGCATTAAACCTATAGAGAACTTTTGGTAATATCGCCATTTTGATGATGTTAGTTCTGCCTATCCATGAACAGGGTATGTTTTTCCATCTTCTAAGGTCTTCTTCAATTTCTCTTTTTAGGGTTCTGTAGTTTTCATTGTATAAGTCTTTCACCTCTTTTGTTAGGTTGATTCCCAAGTATTTTATTCTTTTTGAGGATATTGTGAACGGCGTGGTTGTCCTCGTTTCCATTTCAGAGGATTTGTCGCTGATATACAGGAATGCCTTTGATTTATGCGTGTTGATTTTATAACCTGCCACTTTGCTGAATTCATTTATTATCTCTAATAGTTTCTTTGTAGACCCTTTTGGGTCTGCTAGGTATAGAATCATGTCATCTGCAAATAGTGATAATTTAAGTTCTTCTTTTCCTATTTTTATGCCTTTAATTTCTTTCGTCTGTCTAATTGCTCTGGCCAGTGTTTCGAGAACTATGTTGAACAGAAGTGGTGAAAGAGGGCATCCCTGTCTTGTTCCAGATCTTAGAGGGAATGCCTTCAATTTTTCTCCATTCAGAATGATGCTGGCCTGAGGCTTAGCATAAATTGCGTTTACAATGTTGAGGTATGTTCCTGTTATCCCTAGTTTTTCAAGAGTTTTGAACATAAAGGGATGCTGTACTTTGTCAAATGCTTTTTCCGCATCTATGGAGATGATCATATGGTTCTTATTTTTAAGTCTATTGATGTGGTGAATAACATTTATTGATTTCCGTATATTGAACCAACCTTGCATACCAGGGATGAATCCTACTTGATCATGGTGCACAATTTTTTTGATATGTTTTTGTATCCGATTCGCCAGAATTTTATTGAGGATTTTTGCATCTAGGTTCATTAGAGATATTGGTCTGTAGTTTTCTTTCTTTGAAGTGTCTTTGTCTGGTTTCGGAATCAGGGTGATGTTAGCCTCGTAGAATGAATTTGGTAGTTCTCCCTCTTTTTCTATTTCCTGAAATAGCTTGAAAAGTATTGGTATTAGTTCCTCTTTAAAGGTTTTGTAAAACTCTGCTGTATACCCGTCCGGTCCTGGGCTTTTCTTAGATGGTAATCTTTTGATGGTTTCTTCTATTTCCTCAATTGATATTGGTCTGTTTAGGTTGTCTATATCCTCCTGACTCAATCTGGGCAGATTATATGACTTAAGAAATTTATCGATGCCTTCACTATCTTCTATTTTATTGGAGTATAAGGATTCAAAATAATTTCTGATTATCTTCTGTATTTCTGAAGTGTCTGTTGTGATATTGCCTCTTTCATCCCGTATGCTGGTAATTTGAGTTCTCTCTCTTCTTCTCTTCGTTAGCATGGCTAAGGGTCTGTCAATTTTATTTATTTTTTCAAAGAACCAACTTTTAGTTTTGTCAATTTTTTCAATTGTTTCTTTTGTTTCGATTTCATTAATTTCAGCTCTGATTTTAATTATTTCTTGCCTTCTACTTCTTTTGCTGTTGTTTTGCTCTTCTTTTTCTAGGATTTTGAGATGAAGTATGAGATCATTTATTTGTTGGTTTTTTCTTTTTTTAAGGAATGCACTCCAAGCAATGAATTTTCCTCTTAGAACTGCTTTCAATGTGCCCCATAGATTCCGATATGTTGTGTCTGTGTTTTCATTTAACTCTAAGAATTTTTTAAGTTCCTCCTTGATGTCTTCTAAAACCCATTGATCATTCAGTAACCTATTGTTCATTCTCCAAGTGATGCATGATTTTTCCTTCCTTCTCTTATCGTTGTTTTTCAGTTTCATTCCATTGTGATCAGATAAGATGCATGGTATTATCTCTACTCCTTTATATTGACTAAGAGTTTCCCTGTGCCATAATATATGATCTATTTTTGAGAAGGATCCATGTGCTGCTGAGAAAAAAGTGTAGCTGCTTGATGTTGGGTGGTATATTCTATATGTGTCAATTAAGTCTAGGTTGTTAATTGTATTATTGAGTTCTATAGTTTCCTTATTCAGCTTTTGTTTGGAAGATCTGTCCAGTGGTGAGAGAGGTGTGTTAAAGTCTCCCATGATTATTGTATGGTGGTCTATTAGATTCTTGAACTTGAGAAGAGTTTGCTTGATGAACATAGCAGCCCCATTGTTTGGGGCATATATATTTATGATTGTTATGTCTTGTTGGTGTATGGTTCCCTTGAGCAGTATGTAGTGTCCCTCTTTATCCCTTTTGATTAACTTTGGCTTGAAATCTATTTTATTTGATATGAGTATGGACACTCCTGCTTGTTTCCGCAGTCCATATGAGTGATATGATTTTTCCCAACCTTTCACCTTCAGTCTATGTATATCTTTTCCTATCAAATGCGTCTCCTGCAGGCAGCATATTGTTGGGTCTTGTTTTGTGATCCATTCAACTAGCCTGTGTCTCTTAATTGGTGAGTTTAAGCCATTAACATTTAGGGTTATTATTGAGATATGGTTTGTTCTTCCAGCCATAGTTTGTTTATTAATGCTATTAAACCTGATTTGTTTTCCTCTTTGATTATTTTCCCCCCTTTACTGTCCTACCTCCCACTGTTGGTTTTCATTGTTGTTTTCCATTTCCTCTTCCTGTAGTGTTTTGCCAAGGATTTTTTGAAGAGATGGTTTTCTAGCTGCAAATTCTTTTAACTTTTGTTTGTCGTGGAAGGTTTTAATTTCATCTTCCATCCTGAAGCTTAATTTCGCCGGATACCCGATTCTTGGTTGGAACCCATTTTCTTTTAGCGTTTGAAATATGTTATTCCAGGATCTTCTAGCTTTTAGAGTCTGTGTTGAGAGATCAGCTGTTATCCTGATTGGTTTACCCCTAAATGTAATCTGCTTCCTTTCCCTTGTAGCTTTTAAAATTCTCTCCTTATTCTGTATGTTGGACATCTTCATTATAATGTGTCTAGGTGTGGATCTCTTATGATTTTGCACATTCGGCATCCTGTAGGCTTCTAGGATTTGGGATTCTGTCTCATTCTTCAAGTCTGGGAAGTTTTCTTGTATTATTTCACTGAATAGATTGCTTAATCCTTTGGTTTGGAGCTCTGTGCCTTCCTGTATCCCAATGACTCTTAAGTTTGGACTTTTGATATTATCCCATAGTTCTTGAATGTTCTGCTCATGGTTTCTTAGTAGACTTGCTGAGCTATCTATGTTCTTTTCAAGTTGAAATACTCTGTCTTCATTGTCTGATGTTCTATCTTCTAAGTGATCCACTCTGCTGGTAGTATTCTCAATTGAGTTTTTAAGTTGGTTTATTGTTTCCTGCATTTCTAGGATTTCTATTTGTTTGTTTTTTATTACCTCTATCTCCCTGTGAAATTGATCTTTTACTTCCTGGATTTGTTTGTCAATGTGATCTTTCATTGTCTGATTTTGCTGTCTCATGTCTTCCTTGAGACTCCAGATCATCTGAAGCATGTATGTCCTGAGCTCTCTATCTGACATTCCATTTGTTGCAGCTATTACCTCTTCTAAAGTTGAGTTGACCTGCATTGCCTGTGGTCCTTTCTTTCCTTGTCGTTTCATACTGCTGGTGTTTCTTTCTGCTTTGTGAAATTGTTGTGTCTTTGATATTTTCCCTCTATTTATTTATATTGCTCTTGTATAGTTGAAAAATCACCCTTGCAGGGCAGGTAGTGGCTGTGATCCTCCTCCAATTAGTGTGATCCGTCTACCATGCTGGCAGGCCCTAGGTCTGCTCTGCTGGTCGGTCAAAGGTCCGCCTACCCAACAGGCGCCAGGGGCACCTGTGTCACTCCGTAGGTTGCTGGGCCTAACCTCCCGATGGGTTGCAGGTTCGCCTAGCTTGCAGGCACTGGGGGAGGGGCCGGTTCCGCCCCTCAGCAGGCTTTGGGCCCCTGTGCTGGTGTTCACAGTCCCGCCTACCTTGCAGACACTGGGGGAGGGGATGGGCCTGGCCCTCAGCCGGCCGCCAGACCTGTCCTAGTGGGTCCAGTCCGCGTTCCCCGCAGGCGCGTGTAGCTGCTCTGTCACTTGGCTGGTTGCTGGGCCTGACCCGCCCGCCCGTGGGTTGCAGGTTCGCCTAGCTTGCAGGCACTTGGGGAGGGGCTGGTTCCGCGCCTCAGCAGGCTTTGGGCCCGCTCTGCTGGTGTTCACAGTCCCGCCTACCTTGCAGACACTGGGGGAGGGGATGGGCCTAGCCCTCAGCCGTCCGCCGGACCTGTCCTAGTGGGTCCGGTCCGCGTTCCCCGCAGGCGCGTGTAGCTGCTCTGTCACTTGGCTGGCTGCTGGGCCTGACCCGCCCGCCCCGTGGGTTGCAGGTTCCCAGTAGGCTTATTATTGGGACGCAGCTCTTCTACTCTAAAAGGACTTTTGATAAGTCCTGGGGTAATTGATCCTGATTATGAAGGTGAAATAAAAATTATAGCCAGTTCTCCAAAGGGTATATCAGTAATTTCACTGGGAGATAGAATAGCACAGTTACTAATAATACCAAGCCTACATGATAAATTTTCCAGTCATGCTGTAGAAAAAGGTTCCAAGGATTTAGGCTCCACAGGTGTAGATTGGGCTATGCTTTCTTTAAATTTAGATTCTCGCCCCATGCTAAAACTAAATATTTAAGGACATGAATTTAATGGGCTACTGGATACAGGTGCAGACCTTAGCATCATCTCTCATCAAGAATGGCCAAAACATTGGCCATTACAACAAGCCACTCAAACGCTTTGAGGCCTAGGAGTGGTGACTAATCCCCATAGAAGTGCAATGGTATTAGATTGGAAGGATCCTGAAGGATGTGAAGGAACTATACAGCCATATGTATTGGATCATCTTCCCGTAAATTTATGGGGACGAGATGTCTTAGATCAATTAGATTTGACATTAACAAATAACATCAATCAAAATGCACCCACTATTATGGCTAGACAAGGTTTTAGGAAAGGAAAAAGATTAGAAAAACAAGAACAAGGAATAGCAGCACCAATACAAATAGATCAAGTAACACACAGACATGGGTTGGATTTTCACAAAGGGCCACTGAGACAATAAAAATTACATGGAAATCAGAAAGACCAGTATGGGTTTCTCAGTGGCCCTTGACTAAAGAAAAGATACAAGTAGCCCATGATCTGATCAAACACCAATTAGTGGAAGGACATATACAACCTTCTGTATCTCCCCATAATACTCCCATTTTTGTCATCAAAAAGAAATCTGGTAAACGGAGATTATTGTAAGATTTAAGAGCCATTAATAATGAAATGATCATTATGGGACCTGCTCAATCAGGGATTCCTCAATTGTCTGCTTTGCCAAAAACCTGGTATGTTTTAGTTATAAATATTAAAGATTGGTTTTTTTCAATTCCAGTTCATCCTGAGGATAGTCCACGTTTTGCATTTACTATCCCTGCACTAAATCATGAAGGTCCTGATCAGAGATATGAATGTAAAGTACTCCCTCAAGGAATGGCTAACAGCCCAACTATGTGTCAAATTTATGTTAACAAAGCAATCCATCCACTTAGAAATCAAAATCCTGAACTACAAATATTCCACTATATGGATGATGTATTATTAGCACACAAAGCTAAAAACACATTACTAGAATGTTATGCCACACTTACAAACTTATTAAAAAATTATAATCTAGAGATAGCAATAGATAAAGTACAATTAAATTTTCCAATTAATTATTTAGGAGTTCTATTATCCTCAACCATGGTCTGTCCACCAAAAATTCAAATACGAGTATATCAACTCAAATCACTTAATGACTTTCAAACGTTATTAGGAGACATAAATTGGATAAGGCCTTATCTAGGTATTCCAACAGGAGAATTGGGACCTTTATTTGATATCCTAAAAGGTCCATCAGATCCAAATTCACCCTGCATGTTAACGCCTGAAGCAAGAAAAGCATTAAAAATCATTGAAACATATATGGAAAATATGCATTTGGATAGAATTGATATAAGTTTGCCTTTATTATTTATTGTACTACCAACAAAAAATATTCCTACAGGAGTATTTTGGCAAGAAGGTCCATTATTATGGATACATTTATCTTATTCTCCTAATACTATTCTTACTAGGTATCCTGAGGCTGTAGAACAATTAATACTCAAAGGAATAAAAACAGCAAAGGGAGTATTTGGAATTTCTCCCAATAAAATTATTACTCCATATACTATGAATCAAATTGATTAATTAGCTAATGAGTTAAATACTTGGGCAATAATCATGTGCAAATCTAATGTTTCATTTGATAACCACTTACCATCTAATCCTTTATTGTCTTTTTGGTCATTGCATCCTGTAATTTTTCCAAAAATGACAAGAAAAACACCTATCATGAATGCTCCAAATATATTCACTGGTGGGTCAAATAATGGTACAGCAGCATTAGTTACACCTGATCAAACTTTTACATTTTTAGTACCCAAACAATCAGCTCAAAAGGTAGAGCTTAATGCAGTATTACAAGCTTTTGTGATGTTTAAAGATTCTTTATTTAATTTATTTTCTGATAGTCAGTATATAGTTAATGCTATAGTATCCCTTGAAGATGCTGGTAGGATTTCCCCTTCCTCTACTGTTTTCTCTTTGTTTTCCACTATACAAAGTTAATCTGGGACAGAAAAGATACATTCTTTATAGGACATATCAGGGCACATACAGGATTGCCTGGAGCCCTTAGTTTGGGCAATGATTTAGCAGATAAAACTACACATGACATACAAATTTTCTCTACACTAGAAGAAGCTATAAATTTTCATAAAAGGTTCCATGTCAATGCTAATACTTTACAAAAGCGTTTTAAAATAACTAAGGAACAAGCTAGACAAATAATAAAACAATGTCAAAATTGTGTGACCTTTTACCACAAGTTAATCTTGGAGTCAATCCTAGAGGATTGATACCTAACCATATTTGGCAGATGGACGTCACACACTTGCCAGAATTTGGAAAATTAAAATATTTGCATGTTACAGTTGATACTTCTTCTGGATTTTTGATGGGCTCCCTTCATGCCAGAGAAAAAACTAAAGATGTTATAGCTCATTGCTTACAAAATTTTGCCACTGTGGGCATTCCAAAACAGTTAAAAACAGATAATGCCCCTGGTTATACTTCTACCTCTTTTAAACAATTTTGCTCATCATTTGGCATTACTCATATAACAGGAATCCCATACAATCCACAGGGAAGGCATAGTTGAAAGAGCTCATCAAACTATTAAAATGTACTTATTAAAGCAACAAGAGGGAATTGGGAAGGGGTATATATTCCCCAAAGATAAACTTAAAATAACCCTTTTTACTCTAAACTTTTAAAATTTGGATTCATCAGGACTTAGTGCTGCAGAAAGGCATATGTGTCCAAAAAATGTACATAAGCCCAAGGTACTTTGGAAAGATATTCTAACAGGACAATGGAAAGGTCCTGACCCAGTAATTGTCTGGATCGGGGGTCTTTTTGTGTGTTTCCACAGGAAGAACAGCAGCCGATTTGGATTCCAGAGAGATTAACTAAAATCCTGACCCAGTGATTGTCTGGAGTCGGGGGCCTGTTTGTATGTTTCCACAGGAAGAACAGCAGCCGATTTGGATTCCAGAGAGATTAACTAAAATCCTGACCCAATGATTGTCTGGAGTAGGGGGTCTGTTTGTGTGTTTCCACAGGGAGAACAGCAGCCGATTTGGATTCCAGAGAGAGTAACTAAACCGATTTCTACAGACCAAAAAGAAGATGATTTGGCCAAATCCATAACAGCTGATATCCAAAACTCCAATTTACCTATCCTTACATCTGCAACAGAACCAGGATGCTTTTTTCAATATCTATTTTATTATTGCCCTTTCCCATATCATGAAGTTCTATTTTGTTTTTTGAGCTCATACAGACCTAGGTTAATGTTTTGCTGATCAGTTCTATTTTTTTTTTTTTTTGACTACAGAGTTTTTAAACATTGCAATGGAGATTTCACCTGTAAAAAGTTATAAGGCCTTTACTATTATGTTATGTGTTGTATGTATTATATTATGTGTGCACACTTGTGTTTTGTGTTATATGTTTGAATTTACGTATGTCCATATATCATATATGATGAGCGCTCATGAAAAAATGGATCCAAGTATTTTTTTTATTCACGTGATTTAAATGGTTTAATTTAAATTGGGTAAATAACTGTTAAGAATTGTTTTAATATGTAAACAAAAAAGGAGGTTAACAGATCTGTTTGTTTACTTTCACCTTTCCTTTTCATTATATTTAATAATTCTCTTCAAGATAATGTAAATTGTTAAGAAAATTGTTTTCTTTTAGTGCCTTCTGGAATGTTACACAATTTTTTCTTCAGCCATTATTGCCCAGTGCTGGTGAAGACAATTTAAATTGTTAAGAAAATTGTTTTGTTTTAGTGCCTTCTGGAATTTTACACAATTTTTTCTTTAGCCATTATTGCCAGAATTCCTGTCTTCATCCCAGTGCCGGTGAAGACAAAGATAAAACTAATCTACAGCTTCTGCAATAGCCATCACTGAACTGTTTGCAGAACTTGCCTAGACTATATGTCACTTGTATGCATTGTGAACTCACTTGTATGCATTGTGAACTATCTGTTGGTGCAGCGACTTGTGGTAGTGTTGGGGTATTTTTGCTGATGATGTAATCGGTGGTTCAATTTTTCCAACAGGAGCCGTCAATTGGCTTGGTGTATCTTCCTCCCTTCTGCTTGCCATGATCGTTCAGCTAAAATTTGGGGGCCAACAGAGGTGAGGCAAAGAACCTCACCCCCGCCCCGCTGGTACAAAGACCTCTCCACAGGTGTGGCTGTATACTGGACTGGTAGTCAATGACGGGTAAGATCCAATTACAATGGTACCAACCTAAGACAGGAGGCTGACGCCCTGAGGTCAGCTCATCCGAAGACGGGTAAGGACCATATGTAGTATTGGACAACCTAAGGCAGGCACGGTCCCTAAGCCACATGCTTGTTGTTTAAACAGAGAGGGGGAGATGTTGAGAGCCACAGCCAAAGGGGCCCCAGCAAACTTCCAGCTGCCAGCTGATGATTGGCTCACAGCGGCCCCAGCAACATCTAGCTGATTGGCTCCTCCACGAAGCTGCTCGTTGGGGGACTTCTTTGGCTCTGCCCATGCAACCCAGCCAATCGGCCTCAAGAGCAGGAGGATTGTGGGAGGTGGTGAGGTTTATGTGGGTGAGAGGCTTGTGGAAGCCGGTGGTGGCAGTTGGGCTCTGAGGGTTTTTTCCTGAGGAGCTGTTTTGTTTGGCGTTTGTAGTTCTAAAAATAAAGTTAGTTTCTTTTGACAAGTGGCTCCTGAATTGTGCCCAGTCAGACTGTGGCAGTGCCTGACAAGCAGTAGCACAGAGAAGAATTCAGACCAGATTCCAGAAAACATGATAAACACCAGAGAACAAGCCAGAAATTATCAAGAGCTCCTGCAGTTCACCTGCTGGGCAACCTCAGAACCCTCCTGGGGAAAGGCAGATCCTGCCAGAGGCCTGGAGAGCACAGGAAGGGGGGTGAGGGCTAGGCAAGGTTCGGAGTTACCATGGATGCCACCTCACCCTAACTTCAGGTTACTGTACACTTACGGAAAACAGACTCTGGGGGCCTAAGACCTTGGCCCACTTGGCCACTTTTAATCTGTGGGCCAGGAAGCAGGCCTGCCACACGGCCACCCACAGACATAGGCCAGGGTGGTGTTAAGTGAAACGAAACAACAGGAAACGTGTGACTGTGGGGAGGAAGGAGCGGGCTGTTCCAGCGGCTTTCACGCGGGTCCGTTGAGTGCATCCTGCGTCTGTTCTCAGAACTGGGAGAGCAGAGAGATGAAGGGGGACGCTGCCAAGGATTCTCGTGCACGTCACTCCAACTTTCATGGAAAGTGGCAGCTGAGGCCGCTGAGGCCTGCTGGCTGTGGAGCAGGACAGTGAGCCCACGGGAGAGGCTGACAGTGGCTTCACAGGTCAGCAGGTGTGACGATGGAGAGGAGGCGAGAGTTCCTACTGAACACAGAGGTCCCACTGGGAAAGGAGGAAAGGGGCTCCTGATCAGGTGGTCCTGGAGTTCTTCCAAGGAAGTGAGCCTGCTAACAGATCATGCCAGAACTCAGCCTATTCCCCTTTAGGACTTCAACCAGTTTTTATAGGAATTTGTATCTTTTTTTTTTTTTTGGCACTGGGAATTGAACTCAGGAGCACTCAACCACTGAGCCACATCCCCAGACCTATTTTGTATTTTATTTAGAGACAGGGTCCCACTGAGTTGCTTAGCGCCTCGCTAAATTGCTGAGGCTGGTTTTGAACTCGCCATCCTCCTGCCTCAGTCTCCCAAGCTGCTGGGATTACAGGCGTGCACCACCACACCCAGCAATTTGTATCTTTTTTTGAAGAGGAAGGGAAGCCTTGGGGTGAAATGTGAAAAAGAAGCACATGCTTGGTACAAAACAGGGACACTGTGGAAATGGAAAAGCCACCTCCTTTGAAGTTGTCTCTCCCACCCTATGACCCAAAGAGGTCTGGATCATCTGGACATGCTGCAGTACACCCCACTGATCCGCTGCCTCCAGGTCTCTCAGAATCAGCACTATGACATTGGGGTCAGAGCCCACTCGTGAGGGGCGGTTTGGTGCATTGTGTAATGCCCACCAGTATCCCTGGAATTTACCCACCACGTGCCAATAGCACCTACCCCTGTTAGGACAATCAAAACAGACTCCAGGAAATGCCAAGCGACCCCTACAGGGCAAAATCACTCCCAGTTGAGGACCCCTGCCTTACACCAACCACATCAGAGTAAAGAGGCAGGTGGGCACCAGGTGGTCAGTAGGTTAATGGTATTGCTAAGACATATGCCTGAGAAAGTAGATCAATTCTGGATGCCAGCACAGAGGGACTCCCTAATGAGGATGGGGTGCTGTCTTGTGGGATGCAGGAGACATACGGGATCAGTGAACTCTATGTGGTGCTCTGTCCCCAGTAAAAAGAATACTTTGAAAACCAGAAGGTAGGAGAGGCCACACCTACCTGCCAGGGTCCTGCCCTAGCAGGGTCCAGGGGGTCCTGAAGGATGAGTGGCGTTGGCACAAGGAATGAGACAGGAGTCGTTCCATTGGAGCATCTCCAGAGAGCTCTAATGCCGTTTTCTCTGGGTCATCTTCTTTTTTTAATTCTTTTTTTTTCATCCATTCATTTATTCATTCAACAACGCACACTGAATGCATTCTTTATGCCAGAAACTATGATAGGGATTGGGGATTCAGAACAGAAAAGATTATGCTCTTACATAGCTCACAGCCTTGTAAAAGACAGAAACAAATCCTTTTAGTAATGTGTAATAGCTAATTTTGACAAGTTCCTTGGATAAAAATTATGGAGTTATGAAATCATTCGGTAAGGAATCTGCATGATTTCTTTGGCAGTTCAAGAAGACTTCCCTGGAGAAATGATAGCTGGGCTTCAATCGGAAGGCTCAGTTGGGTGAAAACTGGAAGAGAACTTTCCAGGCAGTGGAACAACCTATGTTAGGACACTGCAGAGTAAGCCTGCAGGGTAACTATGTGTATTGGTAGGTAGAAATTCAGGTAAGTGTTGATGTCTTGAGTTTGAAATCCACAGTGCAGGACATGGGGCTAGAAACAGTCAGAATTCCTATGTTGCAGTCCTGAAACAGAATTTCATCTTCAATATTTCTCTATCCTATCACATTTTAGTATAATTAGAGAGGAGAAACTAATCAGCACTTTTCATTATTTGTTTAGAAACCTCAGCTAAATATGAGTTCATTGTTTGCATATGAGTGCATCTACTGTGCACCCAAAATAAAATTCAGCAAGTCTTCTGCCACATTTTAACCAGAATTACCTTTCCTCCAGATTCTAATAACATGACCTCATTCCCATCTGAGGTCTCAGCAGAAGCACCTGTAACATTCACATTTCCATGAACAGTCTTTTCAAGGCAATGCAGGATTTTCTATCAAGTGGCTCGAAATTCTTGCAGCCTCTACTCATTACCCAGTCTCCAAAGCCACTTCCACATCTCTAATATATTTTGCATCAGCACCTGATTTCTCAGTTCCAAAATCTATATTAGTTTCTTAGAACTTCTATAACTAAGTACTGAATCTGAGTAGTTTAAAACAACAGCAAATTATTATCTCATGGTTTAGGAGGTTAGAATCTCCAAATCCAGGTGTCAGCATGGTCATTCTCTCTACAAGAGGACACTTCCTTGCTTTTTTTCTTTTTTTAATATTTATTTTTTAGTTGAGCACAATATCTTTATTTATTCTTATGTGGTGCTGCAGATCGAACCCAGGGCCCCGCACATGCTAGGCGAGCGATCTACTGCTGAGCCACAACCCCAGCCCTCTGAGTCATCTTTTATTGCAATTTTTCTCATCATTATGGATTCAGAACATGTCACTGATTATACAATTTCCAAATTTTGCCAAGATGTGACATTTCCTTAACAATCATTAGGGGTATAGAAAAACGTGACATCAATTTACATTTTTCCAGGATGTGACATTTCCTTATCAATTAATATGGGTACAAAATCATTAATAAAATGCACCACTAATTTGCACTTTTCAGACTTCCCAAGATGTGCTATTTTTCCCAAGATGTACTATTTTCTTATTAACAGATGCCAAACTACATAACCAGACTCTAAGTCTCCTAACCTATCATTAACCTTTAAGTTTAAAGTACACCTGTACTTTATTTCTAATCTAAAATTCCCACCTAAAGAAGTCCCCTTAAGGGCTGGGGTTGTGGCTCGGTGGTAGAGTGCTCACCTACCATGCACAAGGCACTGGGTTCGATCCTCAGCACCACATAAATGTAAAATAAAGATATTGTGTCCACCTAAAAGCTAAAAAATAAATTTACAAAAAAAGAAGTCCCCTTAAATCTTATACTTAAAATATCCTAAAGATTGTAAACTATTCTTAAAGCATCTTAAGAACCCATACAGATAAAAACTTAAGAATTCTAAACTTAAGACTCTAAATAAAATAATATTTCTAACATTATTCTAAAAATATGTCTTATAAAGTTACTTTAATTAATTCCTAAATTTATGCTCATAAAACTGGTTGAGCTGCTTCCTCAAAGAGTCTCTTTGTCTCTTAGTCAAGGTGCACTATTTCTTATATCTTTGTCATCTCTCTCACTGAAAGGCAAGTTCTGAACATCAGTCCACTTACCACCAATATTAACTATGCTCATCATAAGTCCATATGTGAGGTAAAAGAGGATTTATAGAAAAGAGGAGAATGTATCTTGATATGCCTTAACTTTCCTAAGTGTATAACGTAACTTTCCCTTAATCAAATAAAATATAGGGGGCTTTGTGCAATATGCATAATAATTAGGCTTTCTAAGAGGCCGGAAATATGGGCTTGGGTTCTTAGTTGATATAATCAATGTGGTGCTTAAAGTTCTCATGACCTTTCTGAGAATGATTGTTGTCCATTATCATTATCCTCAATTGCTGAGATAGAGGGGCTGGAGTTGCGGCTCAGTGGTAGAGTGCTTGCCTAATATGTGTGAGGCACTGGGTTCGATTCTCAGCACCACATATAAATAAATTAATTAAATAAGGGTCCATCAACAACTAAAATAATATTTTTTAAAAAATACGCTGAGATAGAGGAGCAGCCTTCTATTTTGTCCTCCATATGCTGAGGGGTAGTAGAACAGTCTTCAAGGCATGAACTGCCTGTTATGTTCTAGCCATCTGAAACTTAGTGTGGTTTAGCATTTAACACACTCAGGCCTCCTGTCAGGAACATGAGCATAACGATGAAAAGTCCCAATTACCTAAAAAAGGGTCTCATGGCTTTGCCAGCACTTGTCCTCACTGCGACCTTGTCGAGACAGTGGGAGGGGAGCGCCTTCGCCATCTACCTTCATCCAAATTATCACAGAAAGACTTTGCCTCCTGTCCCTGAGCTATGCAGGGGAGATTTCCCATCTGCAGTAAAGACCCCAGGGAACTCTAAACTGTGGCTGCCAGCTGGACCCTTTGGATTCCTTGTGTCCAGGAAACCAGCGGTCAGGAAGAGCAGTCTCCTCTTGGTGGGCTCACCTGACCCTGACCAGCAGGAGGAAGGATGCTGTGATGGGGGACATAAAGAAACACATGTGGAACTGCACTTGGGCAACTCTGGGCAGTTCCTTGCCCAACTGTCAGCAACGCAGCCTAGGAAGAGGGTCATCCAAATGCAGGGCGTGGCCACCAGCCAGTCTTGCCCCTGAGCTCCCTGTGGAGCTGCACAGCCCAGGCCGAGTCAGACCTGAGGCTGTCCTGCCCCTCCCCTGCCTCCCTTTGCGGGTATCAGATCAGCGACACCATCTGGTTCCTCTTCTTCCCGCTTTTGTCCTTCTCAGGAATTACCCCCAGCAAGCCCTTACTCCCCTGTTGCACAGCATTGCATTCTCAGAACAATTGACACAGTGGTATTGTGGCCCCACTCAGGAGGGGACCTAAGGAAAAACAGCAGTGTAGATTAGATCCTCCCTGTGAGAAGATGCCCACATGCTTAGCCCTGCACCCGCAGCCTCGTACAGCGTCACCTGCTCAGACATGGTGATAAATGGGATCATCTCAGGTGCCAGTTCGTAGAGGCTTGCTCGTTCCCTAAATCAGAACATCAGGAATCAGGAGAACTTGAAAGTATCATCTAATTCATTTTTATTTGGTTCAGCTCAATATATTTACATTTTCTAGAAGTTATCATATTTAGAGGCATGTGGCATCCACAGTGTTAATGGTGACAGTCCATGCTCTTATAAACAGGTTAACCTTGAAGGTGATCTAATATTATCATGAGGAGGCAGGCGACATAGATCCAGTAGTGGAGGAATGAATAAAGGGGTTAATTGAGAACATCTGACCCTATCTACCTGGGAGAAGTTTCCACATTTCTCATCTCATACATGGCTCACCTTGTTCAGCCGTGGCTAGAACACCACCGTCATGGAACCCAAAGGCAAGCGTAAGTGTGGACACCCAGGAGGCTGGACAGAAGGAGTGAAGCTGGACAGTGGATGCCCATCAGCCCCACCCTGCTCATTCCTGGACTTCTCCATATGGACAAGAAGCCCCTGATACGCTTAAATCATTATTATTTGGGTTATGTGGGTTTTAATCTATCTCCTAAGCCTCAAAGAGTTTTCAATTGCTTTCTGTACAAGAAATCTAAGTTAGAATTTTAGAACTTTGTAAGATTCTCTAATTTGGGCAGTATTACCATGCTTCTGATGTTTACTCTATTTATTTATTTATTTATCTATTTCACTGTGATGTTTAGAATATACTCTCCTGAAACCTCAAAGACTCATCTCCTCAGGACAGGAAGGAGGGGAGAGTGTCCCTCTTTTCACCCAGGCATAGAATGAGGAGAGCACTAAGAAACAGCTCCTGTGTGAGTAAAGGGACTAAGTCCCTAAGTCCTAGCCCTGAGTCCCAGCCCGGGGGACACAGCAGGGCCAGGGAGCGAGTGGGTCGGGCAGACAGACTGAGCCACACCGCGGCCTGCTGGAGTGGGCTCTGCTCAGGGATGTGCTGGACCCTGCCCTGCTCTATACATCTGGAAGCCCAGGTTCCCGTGGAACTCTCCGTATTCTGACCCCATGTTGGCCTGGGCCTTGGTCACAGTGTCCATCCTGACTCCATCCTACCTACATTGGTGAGGTGATTCTGGTTCTGACCCTTTATACTAGCCTGATGGTGTTCAGATTTTGCAGATTCCTCCACCTCTTCCCTCTTTCCACTTACAATCCCGTGTTCCCTGCCCCAGCTTGACGATTTATTCACCTACAAAGCCACAGCATCACAAGGTGGAGTGCTTTTGCCTCTCAAACCTCAAAGCCCTTGAGCCACCCCATATTCACCAATCCTACCGAACCCACCCAGCAACTGGGTTCCTATCTGAAGGGATCCCAGCCTTTCAGTTCTAAACATGCCTTTTATATTCCATGGTCGACTTTTGGGATTCTTCTCTTCCTGGCTGGCATCGATTTGGGGATATCCATTGCTTCTGAGGCTCTCTCTCAGCTTATTGGCCATTGCCAAAAGAGTTTTCACCTGGGCCACTTGGGCTTCGTCAGTCTCTTTGTTATTAAAGGCACAAACTCGCCCCTTACACTTTTTAATTATATTTTTAAGGGCTTTGTTATCTGTGTTCTTGACATACTCTTCAAGCTCCTCGCCCCCAAGATCCTCCTTCCGGGTGAACAGCACAATGGTGTATTCCATGACATCCTTTCCAAAGATGGCCTCCAGATCCTTCACTGCCATTTTGTCCTGTTGAGTGAACCGCCCCAGCTGGAACACAAGGACCAGAATCTTGGTTCCTTCTGCACAGAGGGACCAACAGTGTTTGACCTCCTTCTGTAACCAGGATGGATCCTTTTCAATACCAGATATCTGGGAGAATGATGGCGTGTCCACAACCACAATATCTTGCCAGTCCAGCGTTCTCCTGCCACTCTGACATGCCTTGGTGACTGGCTGGGCTTGGAGCTGAGAGAAAAAGATGGGTTTCCCCAAGATGGTGTTCCCAGTCGCGCTCTTGCCAGTACCACTCCTCCCCACAAGGACAATACTCAGGGTTTCTGTGCAAAGGAAATTGGAAAAGATTCACCATCATGGGCTGATATGGAATTCACCTTTCCAAGTTATTTACAAGGCAGTCTACACCATTAAGCAGAGGGAAGCTCAGACAGCTTGAAGGCCTCCTGTTTACCCAGCAGGTCGGTCCCCAGGCATGAGAATGGCTTGTCCCAATTCACACAGACAGAGAACTCAGCAGCGGGACTCGGACCATGGTCTACATTTAGTACCCATCCATGAACATGGTACTGTTCCCATCTCTGAATCCACTCTGCTTCCTTCTCCCAGTACCTCTTCTGACTCCCTGGCACCTGTGAGGGCCACTGGCCTCATCTCCTCTCCCTCAGCTACATCTAGTCTACACATCTTAACTCTGAATTCTGCTCCTATTGTAATTATGCCCCCCCATTGCCAAATGTGGCTCATCACAGCAAAATCTTTTTGATGGATTTGAAAAACTATTCTACAGAATTGACTTTTCCTGAAAAAGTAATCATATATACCATCAATGCATTACCAGTTCCTCTGTTGGGTCATGCTAAAATTCATTTCTCATTAGAAACCACGTTGAACCTCATTGTGTCTTTGATGAGTCCAGGAAGGCACATCATACTTATGATCATGAATATCCACTAATACTATTCTGTGTAGCATCAGAGATGGAGGAGAACAGGTTTCCCTCTAGGTGAAATTTGCAGATGCACACAGCTCTTTCAAACATGAAAATGCAGAGGGGCTTTTCCTCTGCATTTGCACTGATACTGTGCCCTTCACGGTGCTCTTCCATTGTGAATTCTTTGTTAAGTTACATCCATCTCAAAGAAAAGAGCAGGGAAAATTCATCCCATGCTCTTCCATCCAGGAGGAAATATTAAGCTGCTTTTTTGGAAGTCGCACTCTCGTAGTTATGCCTGCATAGTCTGTAACTATAGTCATGCTTACATAGCTTCTGTGCCTGCAGAGGACCTGGCTTTCAAGCATCTCTGAGACCTGGTACGACCTCCCCATCCCAGTGTCTAGTGCTATGAACCCATCGCCATCAAGACCATTCTTTTATGCCGCTAGGTCAGCCCCACTCCTGTGTCTTTCAGGTTGCTAATATGCTCCCTGGATGTCTCCCAGCTTCCCGCCCTGCTGTCCAAACCCTACCCACTCTCCAAAACCTGTTCAAATTGGACTTTCTCCAAACAGCCTCTCCTGATTCTCCCACATCTATTCTTCTTTAGGAGGCTCCCAGCACCTGGCCCTCCATGGGAAAGAGGAAAGGGCTCAGTAACAGTGACTCTTTGGGGTCTTACGCTATTCATGGTGGGGATGTCTGAATAGAAGAGAATGGGATAAGTAAAAGAGAGAAGGCTCGTGTCAGCAGAACGTGTAGCACTGAGTAAGTGAGGAGCCCTTCTTCAGTGGGAGGGAGCAGTGTGACGGGGCTGCCAACACCCATCTCCCACCACAGGGCTGTCCAGCAGGGCCTTGGGGCTCCCTGTCCTTGTCCAGTCCTTGGCTCCTGACTGCACTAGTATCTTATACTTAGTGTTGCTTTTATGAACAATTTTTTTTGTTACTGGGAATTGAATCCAGGGGTGCTTATCACTGAGCCACATCCCCAGCCCCAGCCCCTTTTTAGAGACAGGTTCTTGCTGAGTTGCTGAGGCCCTTGCTGAGTTGCTGAAGCTGGCTTTGAACTTGTGATCCTCCTGCCTCGGCCTCCCAAGCCGCTGGGATCACAGACGTGTGCCACTGCAGCTGGCTTGTCACACTTTCTTTAAAATGGCCTCCTGTCTGCAAAAGGGTCAAGAACCAAGAAAGAAATCTGGCTTAAGGGAAAAGCAGAGTAAACCAAAAATCCAAAATTATCTCATCGCCAGCACTGAGTGCAGAGCCCTGGGCAATAGTACACTGCAAGGAAAAGAAGAGGCCGAAGGTCCACACCTTCCCTCAAGACCCTTAGCATCCAGGTTGGAGAGATGGGAAAAGCCTCATGACCGAACGAAAGACCAGTTCAGGAAGTGTGAATGGGAAAGGCACAGCTTAGAACAGCCTGAGAAAGACAGGAGACAGGAAAGAGAGGAAGTCCACAGACCGGACCTGTCCCTTCTCTCCTCTCGGCTCCTCAGAATGCCTTGTACATTCCACATATTTTTAAACACTCCATATAAAAAGGTTTCCCACGTGAAGTTTTACCTATTTCTCTGAAGATGCAGGGCTTGCTGCTCTTCTGCTGCACCATCTTTTCGATCTTCTGCAGCAGCCCGTCCACCTGGCCCCACTCTTCCTCCCCCGTGGCCCGGTAGTTGAAGGTGCTGTATCCGTTCCCACAGTTCTGGATGAGGTCATAGACGGGTTTATTTCCATTTCTTAAGAACGTATCAAGATCCTGATCCTCTAAATCCTCTTTCCTGGTGAGGAGAGGGATTGTGTACTTAATACATTTTTCTCCAAAATGGCTTTCGATGGCTTTCAGCACCTTAACATCTTTCTCGTCGTAGGAGCCCACCGGTGTCACCAGCAGGAAGGCGTGGGGGCCTGGAAAGGTGTGCTTTCTAAGCTCTGATTCAGAAGCCTCTGAGGACGAGAGGTCTGGAGCATCGATGACACAGACTTTCCTCTCTCCCCACGTCCTGCTCTCAGACCTGAAGCTCTGGGTCACCGACTGCTCCCTGAACCGGGTCTCAAAGACCCGCTTCCCCAGAAGGCTGTTTCCTGCCGCACTTTTTCCAGCGCCTCTCTTCCCCACCAGGAGGATCCTCAGTTCTGACATTCCTGGGTCCCACTCGGGTCCTGTGGCCTGCAGCTGTCTCTCTCCTGAGCCTGGGGGACAAAAGGACAGGTTCAGAGTCTCTTCCTACAGTTTACAACAGCTAAGGACAGGGCCTACGATTGCTCCTCCCTGTCCATTTCTAGAGAGTGCACTGGCCAGGAGACCTCTCATCCCCACCAGAAGCTGTCCCTGAAGGCAGAAGCCATGAAGGGGACACAACTAAACCAGGAGACATACAGGGGGCCTAAGACTACTAGGAAAGTGAACGTGCCAGATTTGGCCTTCAATGGATCTGGTCCTTCAAAGTAGTATTGAAGCATGAGGTCCATAGGCTAAGATAGGAGCAGGAAAAATCTCATTTTAAAATGCCTTTTAGTGGTCTATTTATAAATTAAAGACTATTCAGAATTTTTTTAAAAAGTGAACTACTGATGTACCACATGGATGAAACTCAAAAGCAAGGGACTGGGGATGTGGCTCAAGCGGTAGCGCGCTCGCCTGGCATGCGTGCGGCCCGGGTTCGATCCTCAGCACCACATACCAACAAAGATGCTGTGTCCGCCAAGAACTAAAAAAAAAAAAAAAAATTAAAAAAAAAACAAACTCAAAAGCATGCTAAGTGAAGCCAGGGCAAAGGGGCACACCTGTAGTCCCAGCTGCTCAGGAGGCTGAAGCTGGAGGATGGCAAGTTCTAGGCCAGTCTCAGCAACTTAGCCAGGCCCTAAGCAACTTAGTGAGACGCTGTCTCAAAACAATAAATTAAAAGGGGTGGGGATGTGGTAAAGCAACCCTGGGTACAATCCCCAGTACAAAAAAAAAATGCTAAATGAAAGAAGCCAGACACAGACCTATGTGCTGTATAATTCCATCATATGAAGTTCGGAACAGGCAAAATGAGTCTATGTTGATAAGAGTCTGGGCAGTAGTTGTCTCTGGGAGGCCATTCAAGACAATGGAAATGCTCTCTGCATCTGTGTAGATGGTGATCACTGTGTGTAGAGATGGCAAAGGCAATCCAGCAGATACTTAAGATCTGTGCATTTTACTCTGTGTAAATTATGCCTCAACAAATTGCTGTCAAAACCTGCAACCTGTGCCCTAAAGCTGTCTCTGCACACATCCTCTGCCCCCACCACTTCTCCTGGAAGCCAAGGTCAACACCAGACCTACGTACTGAGCAAAGAGAAGAGCTGCAACTACAGAGAGCACTCACGGAGTCCCCGGGGCACAGCACACGGCAAAGCAGCTGAAATGCTAGTGACGCCCGAGCAAGTCGTGACCCTGGGGCTCTCAGAATGCACTTGGGTAGAATGCCTCGCAGTGGAAGGACCAAGGAGACAGCCTCTGGACAGTGGTCAGCATCTCAACGAGCACAGCAGTGGCCACAGAAGGCTTCAGGGCAAGGAGGGACTGTGCTCAGGCCCCAAGCTTCTCCCCCTTCTCTCACACTTGTCCTCTCATCTCACAACCTTCGGGACATGGGTGTGTGTGAGATCTCCTTCCTCCCATTTTAACCTAGCTCCTCCTAGTTATTCAGGCTCCTGTGCAAATAGAACTTTATGAGAGCTCATTGGAAATGACTCCCCTCAAACCACTCAAATTAGCTCCCTTATGTTTTACTTTATGACTTTTTGAAACAACGTGTCTCCCTCCTCCACTACCTACCCGCATTGCCCAGGAGTTGTATCAATAAAATTTTGAATCCCCACGGCCTGAGTTCACATCTGTAAAATGAGACACTGATAACAAGACACCCTCTTCACAAGGCTGCTGTGAGGAATAATACGTGTGTGTGTGTAGCTATGAAAATTGGATGATGTTATTTCCCAGCATATAATGTCTCTGCAATTATTATCATTATTATTAAAACTATAATTGTATTACTTTGGGGCATTCCATGAGGACAGGAACCTTGTCTATCTTACTTACCACTGAGTATTCAGGACTGGCCCAGAAATAATCTAATAGTGCATCAATAAAGGGATGGGTATGTCACACCATGAAACAAATGGCAGTTACTGAACAGAGAGAGGCGGGGTGCATGTGACTCAAGCAGGTGTGCAAGATGTATCATTGACGGTGATCGCAACATGGATACCATACTCTGCCAGTGAGTTCTGCAAGTTGGTATTGTCCACGAGGAGTGATTTCTGCCTTTCCCTTATGAGCAAATCTTGGGTAGTGCTAAACCCAGGACCCGGAGAAGAGACAAGGTTAGTAAAGAAGCTACAAGAGGAGTCCACACGCCAGCCCATAGGCACAGACAAGGACTCCTTCAACAGGACCCTAAAGCTCAGGAAATAATCAGTCAAGAGCTAATGGGGTAGCTCTTGTTACATTGTGTGCATGTGTGAATATGTAACAACAACAACAACATCAAAAAGCTTCTGCACAGCAAAGGAAACAATTAAGAATGTGAAAAGAGGACAAGAACCTATAGAACAGGAGAAAGATCTTTGTTAGCTACTCTTCTGCTAGAGGATTAATATCTAGAATATATACATAACTCAAAAAATCTCAACACCAAAAACCCAAATAACCCAATTAATAATTGGGCAAATGAATTAAACAGACACTTCTCAAAAGAAGAAATATAAATGGTCCACAAACATATGAAAAAAAGATGTTTGACATCATTAGAAATTAGAGAATGATAATCAAAACTACATTGAGATTTCATCTCACCCAGTCAGAATGGCAGTCACCAAGAATACAAACAATAATAAGAGTTGGGGAGGATGCGGAGGAAAAGCAACACATTTAGACTGTTTGTGGGACTGTAAATTAGTACAACCACCTATAATTATGGAGACTCCTCAAAAGATTAGGCATGGAACCACCTTATGACCCAGCTCTACCACTCCTCAGTATTTACCCTGAAGGATTAAAGCTATCTTGAGCTGGGCGCAGTGGCACATGCCAGTAATCCCAGTGGCTTAGGAGGCTAAGGCAGGAGGATCACGAGGTCAAAGGCAGCCTCAGCAACAGCAAGGCACTAAGAAACTTAGTGAGACCCTGTCTCTAAATAAAATACAAAATAGGTCTGAGGATGTGGCTAGGTGGTTAAGTGCTCCGGAGTTCAATCCCTGGTACCAAAAAAATAAAAAATAAAATAAGAAAAAGAATTAAAAGTCATCTTACTATAGTGATACATGCATATCCATGTTTATAGCAGCACAAGTCACAATAGCCAAACTAAGGAACTAACCTAGGTATTCATTAATGGGTGAATAAATTTTAAAAATGTGGTATATATATAACCCAATGGATTTTTATTCGGCCATAAAGAAAAAATGAAAATACGTCATTTGCTGGACATAGTCTCTAGATGGAACTAGAGACCATAATGTTAAGTGAAATAAGCCAAACTCAGAAGGTCAAGAGTCCCATGTTTTTTCTCATATGTGAAAGCTAAAGAGGAAAAAGGGAAAGAAAGGTGTTGATTCAGGGGGAATCTCATGATAATCAAAAGGAGATCATTAGAGGAAAGGAAACAGAAGGTGGGAGTGGGGAGGGGAGGGGAAGTGCTGGGGAGGGATATCGGCCAAAATGCACTGTTACATTGTGTGCATGTGAGAATACGTAACAACAAATCCCACCATTATTCACAACTATAGTGCACCAATTTTTAAAATGTGGAAAGAGAAAAAAAAAGCCACAAGAGGCAAGCCCAGCTCCACAGCACATCAAGGAGGCCAGAGACACCCACACTGAGCCTAGGAGCTGCCTGGCGCTACACTGACGCACAAGGATTAGGAGTTCCCTGGGGACAGTGTGGGCGCCCACCTGAGCAAGGTCTTCAGGTGCATTTGGGCTTTGATTCCCACGGATCACTCTTCCACTTTGCTCTGGCTGCATAAGGAATTAAAAGAATACAGACAGAAGCCTAACGTTCTTAAGGGATCAACTTACCACATGCATTGTCCTTCTCCTGACTCGTAGCTTCCCTCACACAATCCTAGAAAACAAAGGGGGAAGTGACATAGCACACACATCCGTAGTCTCATCTTCTCACAAAACAAAGAAATGGAGACATAATTATGTAATTCAGAGAAATCTGCTGAGTAGGATGTTGTCAAATCTGGTCCTGGTGTGTCCTTGTGGAACCATCCATGGTGGACGTACCCTTCTCCTGCCTGGCGAATCCTATACTTGCTCCCAAAATAAATTCCATGGTATAGTCTTGAGTCCATGTCCTTAAAACCTCCTGTACTTTCTTCTCACCTCCTTTATCAACTACCCAGGTTAGCCAAGGAAGCTGCCCCTCTGCCTTCTCCCAGGGCCTCCCCAATGTCTTTGACACCTTCATCATCCCCCTCCCTCAGTGCTCTCCATTTAGCTCTGATGATCAGATTTCTTTCACTTCCATAAACATTTCAAATTCTTCAGGGTTCTTTAAATGCAAAAGATCGTTTCAATGCAAAAGCACATGATATATATTGCGTGCATGTATAAATATGTAACAACAAATCCTACCATTATATACAACAATAATGCACCAATAAAAAATATGGAAAAATGTGCATGATATATAAGTGAATAATCAGTCCATCTCCAACATACCAGAAAAGTAACAGCTATTCGCTGATGTATGTCCTTGTGTTTATCTGTGCATACCTGAACATGGAAGAGACTTGCTAGGCTTTCTGTTCTGCAACCTGCCTAATAATACAGGCTTTACAGCTGCACAAGTCAACATGGATACACCTACCCACACTCTTTAGTAAATAAAATGTATTCCATGGTATGGACATACACAACTGATACAGTCATCTCTTTACTGATCACTTGTTTCAGGTTATTTCTGATCTTACTGTTTTAAAAGTTGCCATGATAACTATCCTTCTACATATATCTTTATACTTATGATTTTTTTCCTCTGGATTGCTAAAATCCTTAATTTACATGTCCATAATTTACTGGCCCTCATACACTTCTACGATGATAATAACAGTTTACAAATATGAACACCTACTGAGTTTTAAAGGTTTAACCTCATAAGCATCTCATTTAACCCTCACAGCAGTTCCTGAGATGCACATTATTGTCTCTGTTTTACCGAAGACAAGTCTGAGATACTGTGGTCAACAAAACAGCTGTTTTCGGTCCTCGTGGAGTTTGTAGGGAGGCGACCGCTGCAACCACATCCCTAGGAATCCCTTGATGTGGTGGTGTGAGGGGGGCCACAGGCGCAGAGGAGTGGGGGGCTCACACCAGGGACTCACAGGGAGGAGTTCCTGGGGAAGTGAAGGGAAGCTGAGGCACATGGGCAGAACCAGTGCCAAGAGAACTGCAGGTCTGAGACTCTGGAGTGGACCTGACCAATAGGAAGGCCAGTGAGGCCAGCACACAGAGAGCAGGAGCTAGTCACTCATGTCACTCCATGTGGGAACTGTCCACAACAGATAGATCTCAAAGCCATAAAGACTTGGGATCACCTGCAGAGAGTATAAAGAACTCAAGAAGGGCCAAAACCAAACCCTGAGGACCACTTTTAGAGGCCAGCAACTGGAGGAGGACTCTGCAATCTTTGGAGTAGCCGGAAAGAGGAGGAAAAGGCAAGAAGAAGGGGGTTTTACTGAAGCCAGGGA
The DNA here is from genome assembly GCF_045843805.1 of Urocitellus parryii. Classification (NCBI taxonomy): domain Eukaryota; kingdom Metazoa; phylum Chordata; class Mammalia; order Rodentia; family Sciuridae; genus Urocitellus; species Urocitellus parryii. The sequence goes on from NC_135533.1 coordinate 6,156,363, forward strand.
AAGAGATTCTAAATCTTTGTGTGTCTAATAATATGAAGGGTTAGGAGAGCAAGGCTTAATTTGCTCCTTCACTTGTTAATAAAGTCCAAAGCCCTCAGTCTGATTCCCCTTATCACTCCAGATTACGTATAGATCCCTCAGTAAGCAAGAGCCGTGTCCCATCACACATTGCAATATTGCCATTCATTTGTACCCATCTCATCCATTGGCTAATCCTTACCTGGAATCTGCCACCCTCAGTTTTGAAGTCCACGCACTGTCCTTTACACTCATCCACCAAACACTGGATCTCACAGAGGAGCTGGGACACCTGGCTGTGCCGCTCATCACCACCTGCCTTGTTGTTGAAAGCACAGTATCGGCTCAGGAAGTGCTGAGCCAAAGATGCCTTAAGAGATGGCTCGTTTTCAATATAATCCTGCAGCAGGTCATGCCCCAGATCATCCTTCCAAGTGAAGACGATAATGACGTGCCTGCTGGCTTCAGGTCCAAACACTCTCAGCATGCCCTGGATGGTCGCCTTGTCCTCCTCCGTGTAATGGCCGATAGGGATTACCAGCAGCAGGACATGGGGGCCGGGAGCACAGAGCTCCAAGCACTGTTGGAGACTGCGTTGCTTGGTTTCGGCACAAGCCATGGAGGAGAAAAGGTCAGGGGTGTCGATGACCACCACCTCCCTCCCTCTCATGGTCCCACTCTCTCTCTGGCACATCTGAGTCACCAGCCGATGACTGAACTTGGAGTTGAACACAGTGGTGCCCAGAATGGTGTTCCCAGTGGCACTCTTTCCCGCACCGTGCTTCCCTAGAAGGAGGAGCCGCAGAGGGGACATCCCACAGCCCTGCTCCAGCCTGCTCTCCTGGTCCAGGTGCCAACGGGTTCTGCGGGGACAAAGCCATGTATCAGAGCTGCACTCACACAGGACAGGGGGACAGCGAGGAAGCCCATGCTCTTCTGCCCCACAGGATTGAGCCCCTGAAGACTCAGGCCAGACTGCTCCCAGGGTCTTCCTGAGCTCTCACCCCCCAAACAAACCTAAAGAGCCCTTTAATTCTTTCAAGGCTTTTATCATTGGGAACAGAAGGAGCAAGATACGTTAGAAACTCAGCAAACAGGCAGGTTTCAAAGTTGAAGGAAATTTCCTAACTAGTCGTTAAAAATACAGACCTTAAAAATACAGATTTGCCAGGCTGGGGTTGTGGCTCAGTGGTAGAGCGCTCACCTAGCATGTGCAAGGCCCTGGGTTTGATCCTCAGCACCACATAAAGATAAATAAAATAAAGATATTGTGTCCAACTACAACTAAAAAATAAATATTTTTTTAAAAATACAGATTTGCCTAAACTTACCAAATCAGAATCTCAAAGGAAGGAGGAGCCTAGAAAACTGAATTCATCAAATGCTAAGAAATAATTATAAGCAAAGTTTAAGGAATCCCTGTCTTATAAATATGAATTAAATTTAAAAATAGTAAAAGCTAGAATATATTAGCAAATATAACATAGGGAATATTTGATGCTCTGAAATCCTATTCCAGGAAGCAGAGTCTTCACCTATGGGAGCATGAGCACCCTGTGCCACGTGAACCTGACACAGAAGCAGGGGGTGGTGGGTGTGACCACGGGCTCAGAGTCTGAGCTGCTTCACCTTTGGCTCTGCCACTCCCTGCTGAGACCTCAAGAGGCCACTTAGCCATTCCAAGCCTTCAAGAATATTTTTATAAGACATCATCTTATATGAGATAACATATAAGAAAGTGACTTGTCCAACAGGTGGATGAAAAAAAAAATGCTTAACATCACTAATCATCAAGAAATGCAAATCAAAACCACAGTGAGGGGCTGGGATTGTGGCTCAGCAATAGAGCACTTGTCCAGCACGAATTCGATCCTCCCTGGGTTCGATCCTCAGCACCATGTAAAAATAAATAAATACAATAAAGGTATTATGTCCAACTATGACTAAAAAATAAATATTTTTTTAAAAAACCACAGTGAGGTATCACCTCACTCCAGGATGGAGTGAATGGTCATTATCAAAAAGACAGAGAGGGAGCAGAAAAAAGGAGGGAACCTTTGCAGACGGTTGGTAGGGATGCAAATTAGAATGTCCATTATGGAAAACAGAATAGAGGTTCTCCAAAAAGTTGAAAGTTGAACTCCCACATGATCCAGGAAACCCCACTACTGGTTACACATCAGAGGAATGAAATCAGTACGTCAAAGAGACACCTGCGCCCCCCGTATTTAGTGCAGCACTGTTAGCAGGAGCCAGGAAACAGAAACAACCTGAGGCTCCATCAGCCGATGACTGAATAAAGACAATGTGGCACACATGCACTATGGAATCTATTCAGCCATGAAAAGGATGACTTCCTGTCATTTGTGACAATGAGGATGGAACTGGAGATCATGATATTAAATGAAATCAGCCAGGCACTGAAAGACGAGTACTGCATGATCTCCCTCATCTGTGGAATATGAAAAAGCTGATCTTACAAAGATCGAGAGCAGAAGAGTGGTCTTCAGAGGCTGGGAAGTAGAGAGGAGAGAGGTTGGGGAAGGGCTGCTCTGTGGGTTAGGTAAGAACAGGAAGTTCTTGGGGGCAGGAAAGATGGTGGAATGAGATGGACATCATTACCCTAGGTACATGTATGACTGCACATAGGGTGGGACGCTACATCGGTGACAACCAGTTGTGCTGCAATTGTGTACAGTGAATCAAAATGCATTCTGCTGTCATAGATACCAAATTAAAATTGATTCATTAATTAATTAATCAAAAAAATAAGAAGCTCTGGCATATATATATGCATATATACAAATATACATATATCATAATTTCAATTTCAATTTATTTATTTAAGTAACTTTAAATTTTAAAAAAAAATGTCACAAGGGGAATGTGCCTCATGATTAATCAGGTCCCAAATCTCTCCTATATCTAACTTAGATGAGACCCTGGACTTGGGACTTTTGTGTTGATGCTGGAACAGGGTGATTCTGGGGGGTTGGGGGATGGAATGAGTGCATTTTGCATGTGAAAGGGAAATGCATTTAGGGGTCAGGGACAGAATTCTAAGGTTGGAATATACCCTCCAAAGTTCACATGTTGGAAACTTAATTGCCAAGGCAACAGCGTTAGGAGATAGGACTATAATGTAGATTAATGCCATTGTCATGAGAGCAGGTTAGCATGAAAGTGGATTACAAAAAATGAGTTTGGTCCCTTCTTGTCCTCCCTCCTGCTCCCTCCTTGCTCTTCTGCCTTCCATCATGGGATGATGTAGCACAAAGACCTTTGCCAGCTGGGGACGCCTTGATCTCAGACTCCTTAGCCTCTAGAATCATAGTAAATCTCCAGAACTGGGGATGTAGTTCAGTGGTACAGCACTTCCCTAGCACGCATGAGGCCCTGGGTTAGATTCCCCAGCACCACAAAGAGAAAGAAAGAAGGCAGGGGAGAGAGAAAGAAAGAATCTCTTTTCTTTACAAATTACCCAGTCTCAGGCATTCTCTGATAGTAATACAAAACAGACTAAGACGCCCATACACCAAGCCAAAACTCGAGTGTGTAGAACAGCCCTCCAGCATTAAAGGGAAGCAGTATGTGTGTGATAAGGCACAAATGGGTCCTAAAGGCACAAGTCCTGAAGGCCGCCAGGTGCCCTGCTCCTGTTACACAACCTTCTCTCTCCCAGCCTGCACCTGGGAACTCACAAGGAATTCCCTGCGGTCGGTGACAGAGAAAGGGAGGGGAAGACCGGGGCCTGGTTTACAGATGGTTCTGCACAAGATGCAGAACAGCTGCAGCACTACAGCCCCAATCTGGGACATCCCTGAGGACAGTGGGGAGGGCTATTCTCCCCACAGCCAGAACTCCGAGCTGTGCACTGACTGTGCATTTTGTCTGAAGGGAAATGACCAGACACGCAGTTACAGACCAACTCACAGGCTGTGGCCAGTGGTTTGGGGGGTGACTGGGGACCTGGAAGGAAGTAGAACACTGGACACAAGGGAGTCTGGGAGAAGTATGACAGACCTCTTAGAATGAGGGAAAGGCCTGAAGATATTTGTATCCCATGTCCATTCTCACAAAAGCTGACCCAGCAGAGGAGGACTTCAAAAATCGAAGTCAGTGGGCAGGATGATACCAGTCGGCCTCTCTCCCCAGCCAACCGGCTGTCACCCATTGGGTCCATGCTCAGAGTGGCCGTGGTGGCAGGGATGGAGATTATACATGAACTAGTAACACGGACCAGTACCCCATAACCAGGATTTATGGCCCAGAAGTCGGGAGTCGCAGTCAGTGAGGACTGACACCATGCAGTATCACCCCCAGTGACCCACTAGCAAAATGAGCTCCTGTCTCCAAGACTTACGTTCTGCTGGCCCAGAGCTTGTAGTTTCAAAAAGCAGGAGACACAACAATTATCCCCAAGGGGGCTCTGGGTTGGGGCATCCTTGAAAAGCTTCCTATGATGCATCTAGAAGCAATTCCCACCTCAAAGAAAGACTGTCGGAGAAGCTTCCAGAGCCCCGAAGGCCAGTTGTCAAGAGGAGAAGAAGGCTTCACATGTGAAAACCAGGTCAGCTTAAATGGAGGTGAAACCACAGTTTTCAGCAAAGTCTCATCCACCTTTAATACCCCATTCATAGTATCTTTTTTTTGAGAGAGAGAAAAAAAATTTTTTAATATTTATTTTTTAGTTTTCGGTGGATACAACACCTTTATTTTATTTTTATGTGGTGCTGAGGATGGAACCCAGCGCCCCGCACATGCCAGGCGAGCGTGCTACCACTTGAGCCACATCCCCAGCCCATTCATAGTATCTTAACTGTGCAAGGGCTGGGAAGTGCTAGAAGAGTGAATGAGGGGAATCAGGACCCCTGTCCCTGCTTCTTGGTGAGGCTGGAAGTCCCCACAGCACCCGTTCACTTCCTCCTGGGGGCTGCTCCATGGCACCACCCAAGCTCAGAGCATTCCTGTGGAGGACCCTTCCTTTCTTCCTGTTCCTCCCTTTCCACCCTGCCTTCATCTCAGCCTCCTGCTCCTCCTCCTCCTCCTCCTCCTCCTCCTCCTCAGGCTGAGCCCCCTCCCTGGCACTTCTCCTTGTAAGAGGGCTGCTGACTATGGCCCTGTGTCCCTCCTGCCCCATCTGCCCCCTGCAGGGTCGAGCAACGCGCTTTGAACCAGGAGGAAACCTTCCTAGAACCTCGTAAGTGAGCCCAGCACCCTCACCCCTCATACACGCACCAGTGTACACACAGCCACGGGCCCAGCACACCTACCTCAGTCCTGTCCCCTGGTCCCTGGCAGCCTCGGAACCCCCGAGCTCCTCCTGGCTCCATTCCTCCATCTGTGGGAGCAGCTGCTGGTTCTCCAGGACAGAAGAAGTAAATCCTCGGGAGAGCAGGAGCCACGGGTAAGGACAGCAGGGGAATGGCCAGTTTCCAGGGCTAAATCCCCCTGACAGAGGATTTCTGAGGGTTTCTGAGAAGGAAGAGGTTTCTAGAAATAGGTCTCACATCAGCAGAGGCACAGCTGCAATCAGAGAGGGAGTGCAGAATGCCAGGTCCCAGGGCAAGTGCCCACGCTGGGAGAGGCTGAGGGAGGGGCCTGGTTGGGGACACACACAGATCTTCTCTGGGACTGGCCACACTCTGGGGCCACCACACAGCAGAAAGCTGTGGAGCTTAGCCTCTCCCACAGCTGCAGACTACAGAGATGGTAAGAGAAACGCCAGCAGAGGACCAGCTAGAATCTGGGTGCAGGAGGGTTTGAGCTGAGTCTGTTTGGAGTGGCTCAGAGCAGGCACTTCCTTCCCCCCACTGGTCCCCCCACCACCTATCTCACCCTACTCCTCTCCCAAGATTTAGATAAAAAATATGAAGAAATTGTTTGCTTCCTCCCACCAACTCTCTGGTCTCAGCTAACCCCAAAAATAACCTTTACAATCCCTCCCAACAGCGTCCCTAACCTGCCACCCCCCAAGCCAAGGCCAGCTGCCTCTCCGGTGGATGACAGCTCTTCCCAACTAGTGACACATGACCTCGGGGTCTCACAAATAAAACTCCTTCTTCAAGATACCACAACGTGTCCCAAAGCCTATCCCAACTTCCTAAGGTAGTTGAACACTTTTATTTTTAACCTTACTGGAGCAAAAACTGCATGAGATTTACCATCATCAACACCTTTTTTTTGGTGGGTGTGGGGTGGGTACCCGGGATTGAACTCAGGGTCACTCAACCACTGAGCCACATCTTTGGCCCTATTTTGTATTTTATTTAGAGACAGAGTCTTGTTGAATTGCTTACTCCTTTCTTTTGCTGAGGCTGGCTTTGAACTCACAATCCTCCTGCCTCAGCACCCTGAACCACTGGGATTACAGGCATGCGCCACTGTGTGTGGCTCATCATAAACACTTTTAAGTGCATAGTGCAGCTACCTGGAGCACATTCACACTGTCACACACCAGATTTCCAGAATTTCTCCCCTCACATCACAGGGTTCCAGGCGGATGAACTCCAGCCCCCACTCCCTTTTCACCTTTCTACTTTCTGTTTCTGTGCTTTTGGTGACTTCTGAAACCTCCCCTGTGGACTCCTACAGAACCAACCCTCGTGTGCCTCACTTAATCTGCTGAGCAGACCACCCCCAGGTTCACGGAGGGCAGCAAGACCTTCCCTCAGGTGCAGGGACCATGACTCCATGACCTTGAACTCAGACTGGCTTTTTAAGTGTCTGAAGCCAAGCTGCACCACCCTAGAAGAAGGAGCGTGGGGAGGCTGCTGAAGTTCAGGGGGGTTCTTCAGACACCCAGGCTCCACAGGAGACAAAACCACAGGCTCTGGGGCGTTGCTTAGCCTATCACCTCCCACCCGACAGTCCCCACCTGCCGACCTTGAGGACTCCTTATCATGAACTCAAAATAAAACCCAATCAAGCTGAGATGACCCGAGGAGGGTTTGGGGGACACTCGGACCACACCTTGGTGGGAGAGCTGGTGACGGCCCCCAACCTCCTTAAGCCATTGCAGAAGAATTCTCACCTTCTTGAGCACTAGGTCAACAGACATAAAACCAACTCATTAAAACCATCAGACAAATGCCTAGACCAGCACAGTGCGGCCCATCCCAGCAGTCACTGCCAGAGGTCAATTAAAAGGCACCGTTGAAGGCCTAGCAAGACAATGATCCCCAAAACAGAGAAGGGAGAAAACTGAACAGAGAAAAAGCTCACTCATTCTTAAATGAAATAATAAGTATTAGGGGAGTACTTCAGATAAAACCAGACCTTCAGACAGCTCCTAAATGATTTAGCAAAGTGATTATTTGCTGAGTTGACCGTTTTACAAAATGATCTTTCATCAAATTAGCTCTTACAGCTGAAATTGTTTTTTTCCTGTGGAGGGAAGTCATGCTCCCCATCTGGTTGGGCCGTGGGGAAGGATGGAGGTTCCCTGCCACCTAGCGGCGGTGCCAGGGATGACAGGCGCAGAGAACGTTCCCTGGGGCGGAGGGCAGGACTCTGCAGGCAGGTGCACACGCTCCACCCATCCGTGCTCTCCGCAGCGGCAGGAGGGAGAGCGACTGGACCTCGGAAAATGGAATAGTCAGTAAGATAGTTATGTAGGCAAGGAGTTCACCTACACCAGCGGCGCCAAGGGGCACGAGACCTGCCCCTGAGAAGCAGCTCACCGCCCAAGGACAGGAAAAAGACTCAACCTGCAGCTATGAAGGTTTAAACCACCTGTGCTGTGGGTGCATACTGAGAGCATGCTGGGAGCCGAGGATGCGCTGAAGATCCTGCCAGGTGCAAAAGCCACCAAGTGGGGGAATAAACAAATACGGCCATTTGCTGTGGCAGGTGCTGAACGAGCAAACTGTGAAGTCCAGGAGAGGCTAAGCTGCACAGGTTAAGTACCTCACCTACACCGGAAAGGGCAAGGAGAAATTTGCCTGTTGGGAATGGAGTGAAGGGTCTGGGGCAGAGGGAGAAGAGCGATCCTAACAGGATTCAGGGTGCTGAGAACAGCCTGCAATGTGTGGGGAGGGGTCAGTAGGGAACCAGAGAGAGGCTGCTGCAGGGGGCCCAGCTAGAAACAAGAACAGCAACTGAATCACCAGAGGGGAAATGCACAGAGGGAAAGAATACAGGTCATGACATATTTAGGAGACAGTAAACGAATTTAAAAGAAAAATGAATTCAGGGTTGCATTACACGTGTTCCCATACAGAAGGGAATGCTATTCACAGCATAGACGTCTTTTTTTACTTTGAAAAATATTATTACATGTTGTTTCACTGCAAAGATAGAATGTGTGTGTTTACTACAGTTTGGGCAGATGGCAGTAAAGTGTCTTGTAACTAAATTTGTGTATTTTGACAATTTTCGGATGGAAGTGAATGTCCTTATTCAAACAGAGTCCATGTTTGTCACAGTAACAATAATGAAGAAGTCGCTGGCTTTTTCAGATTTGCATGAAGAGTAGCAGTAGCAGTCACCCCCAGCTGACTGGCTGTGGAATAGCCTTGGTAGGCACTTCCCAGTGACCTTCACAGAGACAGGGGTATGCACAGCGGGTGTTCTGTGGGGACTTGAGCACCACAGCTTGGGGACACTGACGTTGAGGCCCCTGGAAGCAGGACAGGCAGAGGATTCAGAAGGTCATGCTGGTTCCTCCCCCGGGTGAGACTCCACCCTCTCACTGAAACGTTTTCAATTCTTCTTATCAGCATGAGCGACCACAAGGATCCACCAGCCGAAGCAAACACGCGGAGAAGAAGACAAGGACATTGTCATTTTTTAATGCAGAGTAATACTCAATTGTGTATAAATGCCACATTTTTTTTATCCATTCGTCTATTGAAGGGCATCTAGGTTGGTTCCACAGACTTGAATCAAAGTGTGAAATATGATATATCAAGAACTATGTAATGTTTTGAACAACCAACAATAAAAAAATAAAAATAAAAATAAATCATAACTAAAAAAAAAAAAAAGAAGAAGAAGGCAAGGACATGCCCTTTCCTGGGCTCGGGGCCATTCTGGAACCTTGTTTCCTAGGAGGCTGCTGGGAACAGGGCTCAGGGACCCAACATCCAGGGCAGGTACTGGGCAGAGTCCAGACTCCACGTACATATCAGGTGGGGAACGGGGGTCTGGAGAGGAGACCAGAGACAGGAGACGCCCCTTCGCCATGAGGCCCCCAGGCCTCCCCCTCTCTGGCCCAGGAAGACAGCCCCGGGCTCCAGCAGCAGCAGCAAGGCCTGTTCAGAGCCTCGTGCGCTGGCCTCCCCTGCATTGAGAGAGCTTTCCTGGGCCCCTCTGCAATCCCAGGTCCTTGACCCAAGAACCCAGGAAGCATACATAATCCCATCGTCACTGCCCCAACTCAAACAGGAAACCCCAGGCTCCTTCCAGGGGCGCTCTTCCTCACCAAGCCCTCAGATCTACTTGGGGACAGGTGGTTCTGTTACTGTAGTTGTCATTGTGACTCCTGGGGTTTTCCCTCAAGCAATTTCCAAAGGAACCAGAGAAGGGAGGCTGAGGGGGACTACCAGCCTGGGTGCTAAGGACACTGCACAAGCCTGGAACCACCTGGCTCCAGGGGCCCAGCCGTCCTCCAGGGAACATTCCCCGAGAAGCTCGGGCGTCCTTTCTCCTCTCTTCCTTCCGTCCCTGTGGATACTGCCCACTCCGAGTACTGCCCGTTACACCTTGCCCTCGGCCCCTCCCCACCAAGTTCCTGCAAACACCCACAACTTTCCTGGTGACAACCAGAGCAGGAATCAGGGGTCCCACCATTGGGGTCAAGAGAACATGGAGCACAAGTCAAGGGCACGTTCTCCTGTTTGAGTTCCTGTAACTCATGAGATGTACCGATTCCGGGCCAGAGATGGACCACCCTGCTTATGCTGTGAGTCCACCACTGTCCTTGACGACACTTCGGAAGTGAAACGCCCCAGCCCCACCTGCCTGGGGTGGAGGTCCCGCTGCACAGCAATGGGAAGATGCACTCAGGACCAGGACATGCAGAGAGAAACCAGGGCCCAGGACCCGACCTGCCAGGTCCCTGCCTGTGCAGGCAGTGGGAAGACCTGAGGGGGAGTCCTGCCACCCCCTCCACCTGCCCCCATCCTACAACCCCAAACCTTTCACAGGCCTGTGCCTGGGAACTTTCCAAGATCTCATATCCAAAGGGACGCAGAAGGTGCTGGGGCAGGAAGACCCATCCAGTATGAATGGCCCTCTTGCTCCAGAGGACGAGTTCTCCCCTCACCTCTCCTGCTCTGGTCTTCTCCCGCCTCCTCTGGTTTTGACCAGTGGGTCCTTCCCAGTCTCACTCTGCCAACAGCTAAGGTGGGACCAGCTAACCAAAATGGCTTCCCTTTTCCTTCTTAACCTGCAGACAGGACATGGGAAGATGTTAGAATCCATCGGGGAACAATTCAGGCCTCTCTCAGGGTCTCTGGTCCCTCCTTGCTGTTGTTCCTCGTGATCTGAAGTGGCTGAAATAGTCTTGAGGTTTCTGCCCACATGTCCCCTCCTGCTGGTGGCCCTGCCAGGTAACAGAGGCTCTGTTCTCTTGGCCTAGAGAAAGAGGCAGAGCAGAAAGAAGAAATAACCAAACAGGCTCCATGACTTGGTTTCCAACAAGACTCGTCCCCGGGTGGAGGATGGGGAGTGGGGACGGGGCTGTTGAGAACCCAGGGGACCAGATGTAAAGAGAGAAGGACTCCCCCCCCCCAGTCTACAAAGAGGTTTGCCCTTCCCTCCACCCTCCACTGGAGAAAGAAGAGAAGGAGCCCAGCAAGGCCAGAGAGGGGCCTACAGCCACCTGCTAGCAGCACAGCAAGGGGCGGCCATGAGTGTGCAGCCTCAGGTCTTTCCAGACCCCCAGCTCAGCATGGAAGCTGCCAAGACAGGCCGAACCCAATGCCTATGAGGGCTGGGACAAAGGCTGGTGGAGCAGCAACTGGCCTGATGTCCTCACACCCTGGCACCAGGGGAGAACCCAGAACCGCAGCACGGCTCTGGGGAAGGGTGACCAGGGAGGAACTTCTTATTTCCTGTCACCCATGCAGATGAAAAGGCACAGCCACTGCCGCGTGACATCTGGGTTCTTCTTCAAGGCAAAAAGAAACGCAAGCTTGTCAACGAATTCCAAGTGTGTTTTGATTTTTGCTTTTCTTTCAGGGCCCCAGCAGCCTAAGAGCCTAGGATCTCCATCCACTGGTAAAAGGAGCCTGAGGCTGAGGCCTCTCTGTAGCCTTGGGGAGAGCCAGGTGCCACCATCCCCCTCCAAGCCTTTCTGGACTTGGGCTCTTGCTTGCAGACAGTGGGGTGCACGTTCCCTCCTATGTGCCTCTCTCTTTACTTCAGAAGGGGAGAGAGAACTTGCCTAGGAAAACAAACCAGATTCTTCTGTTAACTACCATCCCCACCCAACAACCTAAGTTTTGTTTTATTTTGGTACTGAGGATTGATCCTAGGAGTACTAGGGGCACTTTACCACTAAGCCACATCCTTAGGCCCTTTTTTTTTTTTTTTTTTGAGTCAGGGTCCTGCTAAGTTGCTGAAGCTGGCCTTGAACTTGGAATCCTCCTGCCTCAGCCTCCCAAACTGTTTAATTTTTAAGATTTTAAAAATATAAAAACAGTTCTGTCCCCCCTGGAGTGGCTCAGTTGAGGCCACTTTACAGGAAGGGGTGGGCTCCCCAGAGGAGAGCGGGGCCATGACAGGAGAGAGAAGGGACAAACCTCTATTGCCAAACACAGCGTGTTCCTGACACCACAAAGTCGCAGGGGAAGCCCAGCTCAGGGATGTCCCAGGGGCACCAGGCTGGACTTGGGGAAAAGGACATGAGTGGGCACTTCAAGGCCTGTGCGGCTGAGCTGCTGTAACATGCAGGGCTGCAGCCGTGTCTCTGGGAGTCCCTGACCAAGCACTGCACAGAGGGAACCAATGGCCTCCTCTGTCTTAGAGATATTAGAACTGGACACACTGGCCCCCTTGAGACAGGCACACAGGGCAAGTGTTTGAGGCTCTGGCACCACTGTTAGTGACCTCAGACTTCCACCGCTAGCTCAGTGGCAGTAGCAAGCTTCTGTGCCAATGTTTTTTGTGAGTTGAGGTGTGCGTGGGCCACATGATGCTGCACCCAACATCACTCAGATGACACATGGTGACCAAGGTCACTGGTGAGTCAGACATACCACCAACTCTGCTCCTGAGCCCTGTGCCCACCACAGGTTGCCCCCGCTCTGAGAAAGAAGACCTCTCACCTTCACCCAGAGCCTCCCAGCCCAGCCTTGGGCTTTCCCATCTGACAGCATGTACCCCAAGGTTGCTTTTTTAAATTTGCACAAAAGTTTTGTACCCCAAGTTATCAAAGCCTCTGTAGAAGGGACTCCCACGTACAGGATCCCCTCATGGTAGTGCAGAAAGAGCCACACTGTGACCATCAGTATATAAGTGACGTCAACTGTGCAGCCACTTGGTGCACACAAAGGTGACATAAAGCATATGGGAGAACAGGCTAGCACACTCGAGAGGCCTGACCAGCCGAGCACCAGAAGGAGCCCAGACACAGCTTACTTCTTGGCTGGTCGCGCTTCAGTGCTCCTGTCCCATGCGCCAAGAGCTGCTAGTACCAGGGTCTGCCATATACAGGTGACCCATATATGCCACGGCCAGGCCAGAGCAAGTCTTCCCAGAGGCCTTCAGGTGGACATGTGGAGGAGTGAAGGGTAATTAACGCTCATCAGAACTTCTGAGCTTAAAATAAAAGCTTCCCAATGCAAATTGGTGCAACCAATCTGGAAAGCAGTATGGAGATTCCTTGGAAAACTTGGACTGGAACCACCATTAGACCCAGCTCTCCCACTCCTCGGTTTATATCCGAAGGACTTAAAAACAGCATACTACAGGGACACAGCCACATCGGTGTTTATAGCAGCACAATTCACAATAGCTAAACTGTGGAACCAACCTAGATGCCCTTCAAGAGATGAATGGATAAAAAAAACTGTGGTATTTATACACAATGGAATATTACTCAGAATTAAAAGAGAATTAAATCATGGCATTTGCAGGTAAATGGATGGAGTTGGAGAACATCATGCTGAGTGAAGTAAATCCAGTCCCAAAAAACCAAAGGCTGAATATTTTCTCTGATAAGTGGATGCTGATCCATAATGAGGGTGAGGGGAGCATGGGAGGAATGGAGGAACTTTGGAGGTAGGAAAGATGGTGGAATGAGATGGAAATCATGGCCCTAAGTACACGTATGAAAACACGAATGGCGTGACTCTACTTTGTGTACAACCAGAGAAATGAAAAATTGTGCTCCATTTGTGTACTATGAATCGAAATGCATCCTGCCATCATGTATAACAAATTACAACAAATAAATTAATTAATTAAAAAATAAATATAAACTTCCCCAAGAGCCTCGCTCACAGATAGATGATGGCTTTGAGATCTCCAGCCATGAGTCTCTCAGGGCTCTATCAGTGCCAAGGACTGACTGACAGACACTCTCTAAGAAGCAGAAAAGAAAGCTAACACCAAGGTGTGACACCCAAGTCCTCAACACCTGGCCTGTGATGATTTATATTTGATTACGTGCATCCCAAAAGCCTGGTGAATTGTATATGGGCCAAAAGTCCCTCTGCCCTTGAGAACTCAGGGCAGTGGAAAGGGCAGAACTTCAGGGCAGAGACCTGGGCTCAAGTCCTGGGTGGGATCCAGGAGCAATCCCTGGACTTCCACCCAGGCCCCTCTCCCCTCCTGACTACCTGAGGCAGGTGTGCTCATGGCCAGCCTGCCTTTTCCTCTCCACACCTGACACCACTCTCCTGTGGGTGCCTCTGGCTCCTGGCTCTCAGCCTATGTCCTCATTTTCCCATCCGGCTCCAGGACCTCTGTGCGTGGCTCTTTGCTGCCACCCTCTGGCCCTCGTCAGCTACACCTTCAGAGCATCTGGGCTAGCAACCACCTTTGGTCAATTACATTTAAGAGACTTCGTCAAAAACAACAGACCAAGAAGCTGGGCTCCAAGGTGCACACCTGTGACCCCAACGACTCAGGAGGCGGAGGCAGGAGGATAGCAAGTTCGAGGCCAGCCTGAGCAATTTAGTGAGGCTCTAAGCAACTCAGAGAGACCCTGATTAAAAATAAAAGGGACTGGGAGTGTTGCTCAAGTGGTAGAGCGGCTCTGGGGTCCATCCCAATACCAAAAACAAACAAGACAAAAGAACCACAGATCAACAGTCACAAAGAAAACTAAAAACCAATCTCTCTTCTGAATATACATACAAGAATCCTCAAGAAAATACTAGCCTACTAAATCCAGAAACATAAGAAAGGAATTATGCACCATGGAAACGTGGGATTTATCTTAGGAAGTTAAGGTTGATTTAACACCTGAGAATCAACTAATGGAACACATCATATCAATAAAGTCGAAACATACATATCTATGATCAACTCAATAGGCACAGAACAAGCTTTTGACAAAATTGAGCTCTTTTTGTAATAAAACACATTATCAACCAGAAGGGGGCATCCTCACCTCAACCTAAGGAAAGGCATCTACAAAACCCACTGCTGAAATTAGTCTTGCTACGGAAAGAACGTGTGCTTTCCCCCAAGGTCAGGAACCACCAGTCAAGGGTGTCTGCATTTGCCAGGTATGAGGTCTGAAACTGTACGTGGTGTTTGTTTCTGTGTTCCTAATAACATACCATCTTTTTAAAATAAGAGGTTGCAAAATATGTCAACAAGTCTAGAAAATAACCCATGTGCTCAGCACCCATCTTCATGAAATCTCAAGAATTTGCCCTTTTGTTTCAGATCTTTAAAAAAAAGAAAGGAAAAATGTTTTAGATACTGATAAAACTCCAGGGGCACCTACAGGCTGCTTTCAACATTTATTATGACAAATAATGCTGTAATCAACATGAATGCATGTGAGTCTTCCCTAGAATGAAGGCTGTAAAGTGAAATTTCTTTGTCATACAGCATGCAAATTTTAAAATTTATTAGATTTCATCCTTACCTTTCACGGGCCAGGTGGTGCATGCCTGTCATCCCAGCAGGTTGGAAAGCAGGGGAATCAGGCGTTGGAAGCCAGCCTCAGCAACTTAGCAAGGCTCTAAGCAACTCAGGGATACCCTGTCTTTAAATAAAATTTAAAAAGGGCTGGGGCTGTGGTTCTGTGGTTCTGTGATTGAGTGCTGCTGGGTTCAATCCCTGGTACAAAAAAAAAAAAAAAAAAACAGTTCATCTTCACCAAGACTTGGTAGCATCAAGCTTACGGCTGTGACAGGATGGTAACAGGTTGTGTGATCAGCTGTGAAGCTTTAACATCTTTTAAGATGTTTACAAATTTCTCTTCTGTGCTTTGCCGCTTGGTAGCCTTTGCCCAATTTGCTGTTGGGGTGCTTTTAGTTTCCACATGTTCTCTCTTTTATGCCCTGTGTTTTATGTTCTACATTTTTACATGTCCTATGTGTGAATAATTTACTAGTTTTATGCTGTACAGGTGTCCTTGCAAAGACTGCAGCTTGTCTTTTGAAGTTGCTTATAGTATCTTCTACAGAATTTGGATCTAGTCAAAATTATCAATGTTTCCCTTTGTGGTTAGTCCTTTTTGCATGTTCTTTTTAAAAAAATGATATCCTTCCACCAGGTGCAGTGGCCCACACCCATAATCCCAGTGATTTGGGGGGCTGAGGCAGGAGGATAGAAAGTTTCAGGCCAGCCTCGGCAATTTAGCAGGACCCTAAGCAACTTAGCAAGACCCTATTTCAAAATGAAAAATAAAAAGGGATGCTGGAGATGTGGCTCAAGGTTAAGCACCTTTGGGTTCAATCCCAGATACCAAAAAATATGTATAGTCGTTCATTCATCAACCAAATACTCCAGGTACCACCCAACATTACTGCCAGTGGAAGGGTAACTGATACATTTTTTGGAGGGTATTTGGGCAAATTGTATTAACAGTCTTTAAAAATGTATACATAAAATAAATGTAGGGATTCTACCTGAGAATTTTATTCCTACACTTGTAGAAATGATATGTCCACTTCTAAGAATTTATTGTATCAAAAGAACTGGGTATGAATCCAAGCACAGAGCCATAAGTGTGTAGTTTTAATTATGAAAATCTTAGACAATCTAAATTTCCTAAAGAAGGCCTGGTTATAATGAAACCGCCTTGCCTCTGACCACTTGCTGCTGCTATGACAGAATGGCCTGTACTGTGTGATTATGAATGGCGGGTGTTTGGCTCACAGGTCTGGCGGCTGGAAGTCCAAGAGCCTGGTCCCAGATTCTGATGGAGGTCATTGTCTACATGATATGGTGGAGGGCGGGCAAGCAGACAGGGCAGAAGAGACAAAAGGTGGGGCTCAGTTTTATCCTTTCATTAGGACCACACTTTGGGGGTAACTGCTCACTCCCTATAGTAATAGCATTGATCCATTCATGAGGGTGGGACCCCAGAGCCTAACCACCTCCAGAAGATCATGCCCCTTACTCTGCTGTGACAGCAGACAGCGGTACCTCCTAGGCCTTGGGAGGAGGGGACCCCTCCCTCACCCCCAGGAGAGAGAAGAGGTGCCGCAGTCTGGCTGGGCACAAATCACGAGCCACTCAAGCAGGAACAAACTTTATTTCTGAACTCCACCAGCACACTCCACATACGCTCCCTGGGAACTCTCCCAAACGCCACCCACGTGTTCCTCCAGGAACACACCACACACCAACCGGAACTCCCTCTCCTGGCACCTCCCCAACCAATGCGAAATCTCCAGGAATCCCCGCGAGAACTCTAAAGTAGCGCGACAACTCCAATGTAGCAGGCCGAGGCGGGCAACAGGGGTCTAATATACAATTGAATCAATCCATCATCATCTTAATGGCTTGCCTCTCAATCAATACTATTGGCAAAATGCCAGGAGCCATTCCCACTCAGCTGTGGCTCTCAGCATCTCCCCTCCTTCTGTTTAATTAAACAACAAGCAATGTGGCTTAGGGACCGTGCCTGTTAGGTTGTCCAATACTACATACTATGGTGCTTACCCATCATCGGATGAGCTGACCTCAAGGCATCAGCCTCCTGTCTTAGGTTGGTACCACTGCAATTGGATCTTACCCGTCACTGACTACCGGTCCAGCATACAGCCATACTTGTGGATAGGCCTTTGCACCAGTGGGGAGGTGAGGTTCTTTGCCTCACCTCTGTTGGCCCCCAAATTTGGCCTTGGTGCCAGTGGGGGGGGTGAGGTTCTTTGCCTCACCTGTTTGCCCCCGAATTTTAGACCATCACAAGCAGAAGGCAGCAGATGCAAAATGCCATGACACCAAGCCAAATGACGGCTCTTTTTGGAAAAATCATATCACCGGTGACACCATCAGCAAAGATATGCTAGCACTACCACAATTCGCTGCACCAACAGATAGTTCACAATGCATACAAGTGATACATAGTCCAGGCAAGTTCTGCAAGCAGTTCAAAGCAGAGGAATCCATTAATATGTTCATTTTCTCCCAAAGTAAATTGACTCCTTGACTGAGCATCACTTGTTGAGTTACATTATTCATTGATGCATCAGTTTATACAGTTCACTGTGATAGCTATCGAAGAAGCTGTAGTTTGGTTCTATCTTTGTCTTCACTGGCACTGGGATGAAGATAGGAATTCTGGCAATGATGGCTAAAAAGAAATTATGTAATTCCAACAGGTACTAAGAAAACAATTTTCTGAACAAATTAAATTATCCTGAACAGAATTATTAAATATAATGAAAAGGAAAGGTGAAAGTAAATAAACAGATCTGTTAACCTCCTTTTTTGTTCACATATTAAAACAATCCTCAACAGCTATTTACCCAATTTAAATTAAACCATTTAAATCACATGAATAAAAAAAAATATTTGGATCCATCTTTTCATGAGCACTCCTCATATATAAGGACATATGCACATACAGACATACAACACAAAACAGAAGTGTGCAAACATAACATACAACACATAAGACAATAGTAAAGGCCTTGTAGCTTTACACAGGTGAAATCTCCATTGCAATGTTTAAAAACTCCACAGTCAAAAAACAGAACTGATCAGAAAAACATTAACTTAGGTCTGTATGAGCTCAAAAAATAAAATAGAACTTCATGATGTGGGAAAAGGCAATAATAAAATAGATATTGAAAAATCTATTTTATTATTGGTTATCCTGGTTACCACCTGGGTTTGACTCTTCTTTGGATATCCCATCCTTTTTCCTGTAACTTGCATATGGGTCTGAAGGTATTCCCACAAGCAAGCCTCAAGGTTTTTTACATTTGAAATAGGCCTTAATAATGTTCATTATTCATTAGCCTCCAGGTGTGGGAGAACCACTGTTGCAGATGTAAGAATAGCCAAGCTGGAGCTCTGGATATCAGCTGTTATGGATTTGAGTCAAATCATCTTCTTTTTGGTCTGTAGAAATTGCTTTGGTTAGTCTCTCTGGAATCCAAATCGGCTGCTGTTCTCCCTGTAGAAACACACAAACAGAACCCCGACTCCAGACAATCACTGGGTCAGGACATTTCCATTGTCCTGTTAGAATATCCTTCCAAAGTACCTTAGGCTTATGTACATTTTTTGGATACATATGCCTTTCTGTAGCACTAAGCCCTGATGAATCCAAATTAAAAAAGTTTAGAGTAAAAAGGGTTATTTTATCTTTGGGGGATATATACCCCTTTCCAATTCCCTCTTTTTGTTTTAATAAGTACATTTTAATAGTTTGATGAGCTCTTTTAACTATGCCTTCCCTGTGGATTGTATGGGATTCCTGTTATGTGAGTAATGCCAAATGATGAGCAAAATTGTTTAAAAGAGGTAGAAGATAACCAGGGGCATTATCTGTTTTTAACTGTTTTGGAATGCCCACAGTGGCAAAATTTTGTAAGCAACGAGCTATAATATCTTTAGTTTTTTCTCCAGCATGAAGAGAGCCCATCAAAAATCCGGAAGAAGTATCAACTGTAACATGCAAATATTTTAATTTTCCAAATTCTGGCAAGTGTGTGACATCCATCTGCCAAATATGGTTTAGGTATCAGTCCTCTAGGATTGACTCCAAGATTAACTTGTGGTAAAAAGGTCACACAATTTTGACATTGTTTTATTATATGTCTGGCTTGTTCCTTAGTTATTTTAAAATGCTTTTGTAAAGTATTAGCATTGACATGGAACCTTTTATGAAAATTTGTAGCTTCTTCTAGTGTAGAGAAAATATGTATGTCATGTGTAGTTTTATCTGCTAAATCATTGCCCAAACTAAGGGCTCCAGGCAATCCTGTATGTGCCCTGATATGTCCTATAACGAATGTATCTTTTCTGTCCCAGATTAGACTTTGTATAGTGGAAAACAAAGAGAAAACAGTAGAGGAAGGGGAAATCCTACCAGCATCTTCAAGGGATACTATAGCATTAACTATATACTGACTATCAGAAAATAAATTAAATAAAGAATCTTTAAACATCACAAAAGCTTGTAATACTGCATTAAGCTCTAGCTTTTGAGCTGATTGTTTGGGTACTAAAAATGTAAAAGTTTGATCAGGTGTAACTATTGCTGCTGTACCATTATTTGACCCATCAGTGAATATATTTGGAGCATTCATGATAGGTGTTTTTCTTGTCATTTTTGGAAAAACTATAGGATGTAATGACCAAAAAGACAATAAAGGATTAGATGGTAAGTGGTTATCAAATGAAACATTAGATTTGCACATGATTATTGCCCAAGTATTTAACTCATTAGCTAACTCATCAATTTGATCCATAGTATATGGAGTAATAATTCTATTGGGAGAAATTCCAAACACTCCCTTTGTTGCTTTTATTCCTTTGAGTATTAATTGTCCTACAGCCTCGGGATACCTAGTAAGAATAGTGTTTGGAGAATAAGATAAATGTATCCATAATAATGGACCTTCTTGCCAAAATACTCCTGAAGGAATATTTTTTGTTGGTATTACAATAAATAATAAAGGCAAACTTATATCAATTCTATCCAAATGCATATTTTCCATATATGTCTCAATGATTTTTAATGCCTTTCTTGCTTCAGGAGTTAACAAGCAGGGTGAATTTGGATCTGATGGACCTTTTAGGATATCAAATAAAGGTCCCAACTCTCCTGTTGGTATGCCTAGATAAGGCCTTATCCAATTTATGTCTCCTAATAATTTTTGAAAGTCATTTTTTAAGTGATTTGAGTTGATCTACTCGTATTTGAATTTTTGGTGGATGGACCATGGTTGAGGATAATAGAACTCCTAAATAATTAATTGGAAAATTTAATTGTACTTTATCTATTGCTATCTCTAGATTATAATTTTTAATAAGTTTGTAAGTGTGGCATAACATTCTAGCAATGTGTTTTTATCTTTGTGTGCTAACAATACATCATCCATATAGTGAAATATTTGTAGTTCAGGATTTTGATTTCTAAGTAGTTGGATGGCTTTGTTAACATAAATTTGACACATAGTTGGGCTGTTGGCCATCCCTTGAGGGAGTACTTTCCATTCATGTCTCTGATCGGGACCTTCATGATTCAGTGCAGGGATAGTAAATGCAAAAACGTGGACTATCCTCAGGATGAATTGGAATTGAAAAAAAAAACAATCTTTAATATCTATAGCTAAAATACACCAGGTTTTTGGCAAAAGCAGACAATTGAGGAATCCCTGATTGAGCAGGTCCCATAATAACCATCTCATTATTAATGGCTCTTAAATCTCGCAATAATCTCCATTTACCAGATTTCTTTTTGATGACAGAAATGGGAGTATTATGGGGAGATACAGAAGGTTGTATATGTCCCTCCACTAATTGTTGTTTGACCAGGTCATGGGCTGCTTGTATCTTTTCTTTAGTCAAGGGCCACTGAGGAACCCATACTGGTCTTTCTGATTTCCAAGTAATTTTTATTGTCTCAGTGACCCCTTCTGAAGACCCAATCCATGTCTATCTATTTCTTGATCTATTTGTATTGGTGCTGCTATACCTTGTTCTTGTTTTTCTAATCTTTTTCCTTTCCTAAAACCTTGTCTAGCCCTAATAGTGGGCGCATTTGGATTGATGTTATTTGTTAATGTCAAACCTAATTGATTTAGGACATCTAGTCCCCATAAATTTATAGGAAGATGATCCAATACATATGGCTGTGTAGTTCCTTCACATCCTTCAGGATCCTTCCAATCTAATACCATTGCACTTCTATGGGGATTAGTTACCACTCCTAGGCCTCGAAGCATTTGAGTGGCTTGTTGTAATGGCCAATGTTTTGGCCATTCTTGATGAGAGATGATGCTAAGGTCTGCACCTGTATCCAGTAGCCCATTAAATTCATATCCTTGAATATTTAGTTTTAGCATTGGGCGAGAATCTAAATTTAAAGACAGCATAGCCAAATCTACACCTGTGGAGCCTAATCCCCTGGAACCTCTTTCTATAGTATGGCTGGAAAATTTATCATGCAGGCTGGGTATTATTAGTAACTGTGCTATTCTATCTCCTGGTGAAATTACTGATATACCTCTTGGAGAACTAGCTATAATTTTTATTTCACCTTCATAATTGGGATAAATTACCCCAGGACTTATCATAAGTCCTTTTAGAGTAGAAGAACTGCGTCCTAATAATAAGCCTACTGTTCCTTAGGGAAGAGGCCCTTTTACCCCTGTGGGAATGATTTGAACTCCCAACTCTGGAGTTAGTAGTGCTCTGGCAGAGGCACAGATGTCCAATCCTGCACTTCCTCTGGTTTGTCTGATGAGAGATCTAATGGACAATGTGTCCTGGGCACTACCCTGATAGTGTCACTGTGTCCTCCAGTGCCCCGTATATTTGTGGTCGTGGGCCCCGGAGCATTAGGCCCCCCCCCCTGTCCGTTTTTTGGCAATGGAGGCCGATGCTTTTCTCCATGATATCATGGGCAAATACCTGGTCCTTGTCCGTTTTTTGATAATTGAGTACCCTCTATGGTGGTTTGAGAACGGCATTCATTAGCCCAATGTCTCCCTCTATGGCATCGTGGGCAAATACCCGGTATTCTACTCCTTTGATACCTAACTTTGTTAAACCCTCCTCCTATAGGGCAACTTTAAAATGTCCTATTTGTTCACAATTGTAGCATGTTTTCGGCCTGGTATCTAAAGCCTGTTGTACTGCAGCTGCCAAGACTTGCCCTTGTTCATTAATGTCTCTACATAATTTAATATATGTGTTTAAATCTCCATGTTTCCATGGTCTAATGGCCTCCTTGCACCGTCTGTTTGCTTGCTCAAAGGCTAGCTGTTTAATTAATGGGCATTGCTTGTTCTGTGTCCCCAAAAACTCTGGTAGCTGTTTGAATAAGCCTATCTACAAATTCAGCATAAGGTTCATTAGCTCCTTGTATTATCTTAGATAATTGACCTTGTAAATCTCCATGTCCTTGTAAAGTCTTCCATGCCCTAACTGCATCTGCAGCAATTCATGAATATATAGCAGGTTCATATTCAATTTGTTGCTGTTGACCCTCATAAGGTCCTTTTCCTAACAACATATCTAGATTTCTTTGAGGGTAACCAGCTGCTGCATTTCGCCTAGCCGTCTCCATGCAAAATTCCTCATTGGCAACCTTCCATAACAAATATTGCCCTCCATTTAGCACAGCTTTACACATGCTAGCCCAATCTGCTGGCGTCATGTCCAAGTTGGTAATGGATTCAACCATGATTACAGTGAAGGGTGCTTGGGGACCTTAGGTTGTTACAGCCTCCTTTAACTGCTTCACTGTTTTGAAATCTAAAGCATGGTGAATTTGCTGCCCTCCTGCCTGTTCAAGTACAGGGCATGCTAATCTTTGAGGTCCTGTCTCAGGATCCCATCTATCAACTACAGGGGTTGAGGGCCACTCAGCTGTCTCCATAGGTGGAGCTGTTGGTTGAATTATGCCCTCTGGTGATAGAACGGAGTTAGTAGCAGCCTCCTGCTGTACCTTTTTCCTAATAGCCCCTTTTCCTTTAAATTTTCTTCCTCTATCTGACTAGCTCAAGAGACCTTCTTTTTTACTTGATCTAAAATGTCTTTCTCCATGGTCTGGACCTCTAACAATTTACTTAACACTCTTTCGGTTTGTTTTTTACTAATTTCTAATCTACTATAAAGATAACACAACCCAACAAGATAACACAAAACAAAACCAAAACAGAATGAAACAAAAACGGAACAAAAAATCATTGTATCAATTTTCCTATTTTCTTGACATGTGCATTTGTGGTCTATTTCTATCTCTTCCTCAGGGGCGAACAACTTCAAACCTTAAGCCAACCATTTTTCCCAGTTTGCCTGAGAAAGTTCTAGGGATAGGCAGCTTGAAACAAAAACAAAACAAATCAAAACAAGAACACATTGTTTTTTGAAATGGTCACCCATTCTCTTGCCTTCCCTCAGGGGCGAGCAATTTCTCTTACCTCCAAGCTTCAGGAGTTCCTGCACGGGCCACCAAATGCCACAGTCTGGCTGGGCACAAATCATGAGCCACTGAAGCATCAATGAATAATAACTCAACAAGTAATGCTCAATCAAGGAGTCGATTTACTTTGGGAGGAAATGGACATACTGATGGATTCCTCTGCTTTGAACTGCTTGCAGAACTTGCCTGCACTATGTATCACTTGTATGCATTGTGAACTATCTGTTGGTGAGGCGAAATTTGGGGGCCAACAGAGGTGAGGCAAAGAACCTCATCCCCCCACTGGTGCATAGGCCTATCCACAAGTATGGCTGTATGCTGGACAGGTAGTCAGTGACAGGTACGATCCAATTGCAGTGGTACCAACCTAAGACAGGAGGCTGATGCCTTGAGGTCAGCTCATCCGATGACGGGTAAGCACCATATGTAGTACTGGTCAACCTAACAGGCACGGTCCCTAAGCCACATTGCTTGTTGTTTAATTAAACAGAAGAGGGGAGATGTTGAAGGCCACAGTCGAGTCGGGATGACGCATGGCATTTTTGCCAGAAGTAGTGGTTGAGAGGTGACACCAGCAAGCCATTAAGATGATGACTTTTGAGTTCTCGCGGAGTTCCCGTTGAGTTCCGGTTGAGCTCTCGCGGGGATTCCTGAAGAGTTCGCATTGGTTGGAGAAGTGCTGGAGGAGGGATTTCCGGTTGGTGGTTCCTGGAGGAGCCGCGTGGGTGGCTTTCCGGAGATTTCCCGGGGGAGATTTCCCAGGGAGCGTGTGTGGAGTGTGCTGGTGGAGTTCAGAAATAAAGTTTGTTCCTGCTTGAGTGGCTCGTGATTTGTGCCCAGCCAGACTGCAGCACTAGTGTTCGTCAGAATTTTTCTAAATTCAGGCAAATACAGAAATTACTTCCAAAATTAAGAAAAAAAATAAGCAGTCATTTAGCCTTAACTCAGACAATTCTGTTACAGCTGGTCCTCAATATCCAAAATACTCACATGGGCTGGGCACCCTCAACTGCTCCCCCACCTGCACCCCAACTTAGTATTCCAAAGCAGCCACACCCTCTCACCAAGGGATCAGCTGAAGATAATAGTTGTGTCAAAGAGCTGAAATTCTCCAAATTGTTTATATCATTTTGTTTCCTCTTAAAAATATTTAGTTCAATAACAACAACAGCAGCCAGTCTCAAACATTCCCGTTTAGAATTACATTTTGTTTTGTTTTGTTTTTTGTTTCGTTTTGGTAGCAGGGACTGACCCCAAGGGCGCTTTACCAGCTGAGCCACATCCCAGCCACATTTTATTTGGAGACAGGGCCTTGCTATGTTGCTTAAGCCTTCACTAAGTTGCTGAGGCTGGCTTTGAACTTCCGATCCTCCTGCCTCAGCCTGGTCACCGTGACAATTTCTAAAATTGTCATTTTAGAAAGCCAACTGTTGCTTCCTGTCAGACTATTATGTGAAAGAAGCCAGTCTGAAAAGGCTGTGTACTGCAGGAATCCAGCTACAGGACATTCTAGAAAAGGTACAAATACAAAGTGCAAAGATCAGGGGCTGAGGGGAGGCAGAGATGACCAGGTGGCACGCAGGATTCTTAGGGCCGTGAAACTCTCCAGTGATGCTTCCGTGGTGGACACACGTTGTGACACGGTCGTCCAGATCCATGGACTGTCACAGCAGAGGGAACCCTGGAGTCAGTCAGGCTCTGGTGATGGCCCTGGTGGATGCTGACTGCAGGAGGCAGTGGTTCCTGGGAAATCTCTGCGCTTTGTGCCCGATCTCTCTGTGAACCTCAAATCAGCCTAAGAAATGAAATCATTGTTTTAAAGTTGCTTCACTCTCAACCTTGCAATGGATAGTGAAGAGCCTTTGAAGCAACTTTGCTTGTTTGGTGATATTTGGAAAACTGATCTGATTCTCTAGTAAATATTGAAAAGTTGATTCATCCTTTAATTCATTCAATCACACACTAAAATTTGGATCCATTATTTAATTTCCCTCTCCCAGTGACCCAATTTTGAAATCACCCCATTCATAAATAAGCAAGGGATTCTCTCATTTTTTCACCTTCCCCTCCTCAGCCATCCTGACCTCTTAGACCAGAGGAAACAGCCCCAGACCATGATTTCACATCAGCCAAAAACCTGTCCCCCTTCCCACAGTAGTGAAGCTATTTTTAGGAGTATTTACTTGGAGGTGAATTTTTAAAAGGAAAAAGGATCGTATAGGAACATACATTAACTCCCCACAGAAAACGTCTGCATGTCACGTAGCAGAAAAAAGAGTAGAACAAACCCCCAGCTGCCCGTGACCACCTCCCAGATCATCAACACGGCCTCAGCGTCCTTCCAGGCGAAGCCCGGGTTATTTCCAAGCACATCTGGACCGCATTTCACTCAGCACCCACCTCTGAACCATAAGGCTCCTTGTACCAACAGGACCCCCTAACTATAACTGGGGAAAATCCACACCACCATATTGTCAAATGTCCAAGTGGGGCCCACACTTCCCCAACAGCGTCTTGGGATTTCACATTTCACAGATGAGAGCAGCCCACAGCTTTCCCAGAGGTTGTTATTAGCTGTCCCCCAGCTATTACTAGACCATTCCTCCCTCCTGAGGCAGCACGGGCGGTCAGGAGAGGCATCCCACTTAAATGTTTTAGGATAGTTTGGGTTTTGTTGTTATTGCTGTTTGTTTATTTTTTATATATTTTATGATTTTTAGAGCAAAGAAAAAAAATTTTTTTTTTTTTTTTTGGTACTGGGGATTCCAGAGTCAAGTCTTTCCACTAAGACAATCCCTGGCCCCTTGGTTTGTCTGTTTGTTTGTTTGTTTGTTTATATTTGAGACAGGGTCTCACTAATTGTTTAGGGTCTCACTAAGTTGCTCTTGCCATCCTCCTCCCTCAGCCTCCACAGAGCCGCTGGGATTACAGATGTGTGCCACCACACCCGACTAGAGCAAATTTTCATTACTGACTTTTGGGCTAATTCTCCTTGTAAAGTTACTCCATGCTTCCTTTTAATTTTCTTTGAAACCAGAAAAGAAAGAAATCTCTGTATTCCTTTTGTCTCCTCTGAATCAGCCAACAACCTTCATTTCATCTATAAGGGACAACGTATTTTTATGACTCCCTTCTTTAGAACACTCCAGAAGCTCATGATTCTGCACATTCATTCATCAACAAATATGTCCTGAAAGTGTGCTCCCTCAAGGCGCTAGAGGAAACAGCCCTCTCCAGGTCCAACTCACAAACGCCAAATCTCAAAATGTGCGCTAGAGGGCGCCACTCTCCCATTGGCGCCCGCTCCTCAAAGCCCCTTGTCACTACCTGGGATGGTACTCCGCCTAGGAAGATTCCCTTGGCCTGCTCACAGGCTCACCCACCCAGATGAAGAATTTCACACCACTTGCAGTTTAAAAGCGAAATAAATTCCATCCGTTAGAAGCATAAACAAAAAAAGAAAGGCAGAACCTGCCCAATTGCCCCCAAACAGGTCTATTTTCCAGCAGGCACTGGGGGCAGGGAGTCTGCTCCTTCCTAAAATCGTGACAGCTGGGTGCTGTTTTCAACACTAAAGTGCCAAAAGAAAACTGCGAGATTGAGATCAATAAGTCTTCAATTAAATGTCTACACGATGCAGCCTTCCCACTTTATTAACTGGTAAGGACAGTCTCAAAAAGTATTTTTATTCCATTTTAAATACCAATCTTCTTCAGTCCGCCCAAATAAAGGCCAAGAAAACAGCCAGTTAACAGAGTGAGCATCTACTCAGAGCCTGAGCTGTGCCAGGCCTGGAGTGGGCAGCTGAGGCAGGGTCCCTCCCTTCCTGGAGCTCACATTTGAAGGGGGAGGTAGGTAATGAACAAACAGATAAACAAACATGGCAACTGGTATACTTTGCATTTCTTTTATTTTTTTTTTTTTTAGTGCTGGGAATTGAACCCAGAGGTTCTCTACCATTGAGCTACACTCCCAACCTTTAAAAAAAAAAAAAAAAAAAAAAAAAACAGGGTTTTGCTAAGCTGCCTAGGCTGGTCTAGACCTTGGAATCCTCCTGCCTCAGCCTCCCAAATAGCTGGGATTGCAGGTGTGTGCATCGTGCCTGGCTGTAGCTTAGATATCAGATGGCCCCCAAAGGCTCACAAGTTGATCGCTTGGTCCCCAGTCCATGGCCCGTGGGAGGGGGAGAAAACTTTAAGAGGCGTGTGCTAGTTGGAGGCCTTCCAGTCATTAGGGGTGTACCCTGAGGGGATAGTGGGACCCCACACCCTCCTCTTCCTCTTTTTTTGCTTCCGCACCATGAGGTGAATGGTTTTGTAACCCCCTTAACATCTGGCCATATCCAACAAATATATGAAAAAATGCTCAACATCATTAGAAACTAGGGAAATGTCAATCAAAACTACTCTGAGATTTCATCTCACACTAGCGAGAAGGGTGGTCATCAGGAACACAGACAATAAAAAAATGCTAGGAGGATGTGGAGGAAAAAAGAACACTTTTATACTGTTGATGGGACTGTAAATTAGTGCAACCACTATGGGAATCAGTCGGGAGGGTCCTCAAAAGACTAGGCATGGAACCACGCAGGACCCAGCTATCCCACTCCTCAGTATTTATCCTTAAGAATTAAAGTCATCTTACTACAGTGACACACCCATGTTTACGGCAGCACAATTCACAACAGCCAAACTGTGGAACCAGCCTAGGTGTCCATGAAAGGATGAGTGGGTAAAGAAAATGTGGCCCATATACACATTGGAGTTTTATCCAGCCACAAAGAAGAAAGAAATAATGTCATTTGCAGGAAAATGGATGGAACTTGAGAACATGATGAGAAATAAGCCAAACTCATGTCAAAGGTCATACAGTTTCTCTCATATGTGGAAGCTAGATAGGAAAAGGGGAAAGAAAGGTGGGTGGGAATCTCATAAAAATCGTAGAGATCAGTAGAGGAAAGAAACTAGGAAGGAGGGAGGGAAGGGCAAGGGAAGATACTGGGGGGTGATATTGACCAAATTATATCATCATATTTTATGCGGTAAGAATATGTAACAATAGCTGGTAGCATAGCGGTGGCACACGCCTGTCATCTCAGTGACTCGGGAGGCTGAAGCAGGAAGATCCCAAGTCCAAAGCCAGCCTCAGTGACTTGGTGAGGCCCTAAGCAAGTGACTTAGCGAGACCCTGTCTCAAAATAAAAAATAAAAAAGACTGGGGATGTGACTCAGTGGTTAACCGACCCTGAGTTGAATCCCAGGTACCCAAAAAATAAATGTGAGAAAACCAAAAGAAAAAACAACAATAACAAAAAATGATCTGGCCACATCTTGCTACCGCCCCACAGGCCCAAAGCAACAGGTGTTTGTTTCAGTGACAAGAAGTTGACCAACGCCCTATCCAAACAGGAAACGTTCATGGAAAATGCTGAGGAGGGAATAAAACTGGGCTAACGGACGGTGTGATTTAGAAAGGGCGTAGCCAAGGCCTCTGGGAAAGACCACAGCTGTGCTGATACCACAGGACAGGAAAGACCCCGGGAAGGCCTAGGAGGCAAGCATTCCAGAAAGTTCCACAGGGAGGAGCAAAGCAGAAGTGCTTCTCAGGAGAGTGTGAGTTCTTCTTCTCTTTTTCTTTTTTTTTTTTCTCCCTGTTTTGATGTTTGTTATTACTTATTTAAATTCTGGGTTTTTATTCATTTCACAGAAGAAAAGAGGAGGAGTGGAAGAAGCAGAGGAAGAGCCTCTGGGACTCACTCCTTCTATTCCACCTCTTCCTTGAAGATGGTCTAGAGCCCTCCACTGCGGCAGCAGATGGCAAGTTGGACAGTCGTCCAGGAAAAAACAGTTCCAATTCTCCAACCCGTAGCATATCTGTTGTGTCACCGTTGTCTGAAGAAGGAAGGAGGACCCGGTGTCCTGTTGTCCCAGCAGGAGGATGGAAAGTTTGAGGCCAGCCTCAGCCACTTTGCCACTTAGCGAGAACCTAACAGCACCTGCTGGCTGTGAGGTTCCCTCCCAGGTACTAAGCAGCAGAAAAAGAAAAGCCCAGCCACAGGAAAGTAATGATCTAGAGAATTCATTTTTTAAAATAAGTAAGAGGGAGGGGAGAGGAGAGTGAATGAGTTCTTAAAAGATCAAAACTGAACAGGAAAGATATACAGACACCTTGGGCTTTGGATCATTCAAATCAACAATCTTTGCACTTTGCCCTGGAGAAAAGTGATAAGGATTCAGTAGAAACTTCAGACTGGGGGCTTTGATCTTTTCCCAAGCTACTGAGAGCAGCAGACGCTCTCCGTGTTGGATACTCTTCTTCGGGACCTCACTGGTGGCCGCGCTGTGCAGTAGGTTAGGTTTGCAGAACACAATCGACTCACCACCTTTTAACTCACCACGTGCTCACGGGAAACGTGGGCCTGTTGTTCATCCAGGAGTCTGTGCGGGGGCAAAGACCAACTGAGGTCACCGAGGAAAGCTCAGTGTTCAGGACTCCTTTTGCTTTTTCATTAAAACAACTTTAATTTTGGCAGAAGCTTTGTCTATGGGCGGAGCTGATCCTATGGGGTGTCTCTCCTTTGATTACCGAAGTGGGTTTTTCCTTAACCAACTTTCTGACATGAACTGTTGCCAAAGGCTTGGTCCTTGTCCCTGATGCCAATCCAGTAATAAGAGCCCAGTCTTGAGAAAAAGGAGAAAGAAGTTTTATTGCTTTGCTAGCAAAGGAGAAGCACAGGGGACTCCTGTCCCAGAGGCTTGAGTCTGCCCCTCAGGGGCAACAGGGGACTTTTTAAGAGGTGATTTAAAGGCCGAATTCCAGGTGTTCCCCGTTGGAGCTGTAATTCACTTATTAATTTGGGAGAAAGTCATTTCCTAGATCTTCTGGTTTTGCCACCCCAAATCAGTCTAAACTACTTCATTCCTGTGCTGGGTTTGAGAACAGATAATGCTGCCTAGATGGGGAAGAAAGGTAGACCTGCTTTTGAGATTAGGGAGGGGGAGACTTGGGACGGGGAGGGGGAGACTTGGGACGGGGAGGGGGAGACGAAGAGAAAGAAACAAGTTCAGTTTAAAAATAAGTCTCAGTGGCAGAGCAGCAAGGGCCATAGTCAAAGCGTAAAGTGGACCCCTGTCCCAGAACCACCCTTATATTGTGGGATAAAACTTTCTTGGTCATGATATAATTTGTTTTATAATAATAGGTATGTTATTTATTTATTTAGGTACTGGGGATTGAACTCAGGGGCTCTCAACCACTGAGCCACGTCCCTAGCCCTATTTCGTATTTTAATTAGAGAAAGGGTCTCACTAAGTTGCTCAGCACCTTGCCTCGCTGTTGCTGAGGCCGGCTTTGAACTCACAATCCTCCTGTCTCAGCCTCCCGAGCTGCTGGGATTACAGGCGTGTGCCACAGGGCCCAGCTCATGATATAATTTTAAACATAGTTCTGGTTTTAATCTGTTAACATTTTACTTTAAATTTTGCATCTACAGTCCTAAATGAGATTCACCTAAAATTTTCCTTTTTTGGTTTAGCTTTCAAGTTTTATTAGCTTCAGTAAGTGAGTTTAGGAGTGTTCTCTCAGCCCCAGAACTGTTAGGATATGAAGGCTTCATTGAGGTTGACACACCCCAGTGAAAGGACCTGGGCCTCCTATCTTAGTTAACTGTGGGAGTGAAGGTTATATTTCTTACTACTGACTCAAGTACTCGAAATGCTTTTAGGGATATGCAGATTGGTTTTGTTTTTGGTTTTTGATTCTGGGGATTGAACCCAGGGCCACTGTACCAATACATCTCCAGCTCAATGCCTTTTTTTTTTTTTTTTTTCTTGTTGAGACAGGGTCTTATTTGCCCAGGCTGAACTAGAACTTGCGATCCTCCCAAGTCCCTGGGATAACAGGCAGCATGGGCCACCACACCCAGCTCTTCTAGTTTTTAGAAATATGCGGTTCACCCAGGCCTGGCAGCCCACACTTGTAATCCCAGCATTCTGGAGGCTGAGGCAGGAGGACTGCAAGTTTGAGGTCAGCCTCAGAAACTTAGTGAGACCCTGTCTCACAATTTTTAAAAAAATTAAAAGGATTGGAGACGTAGCTCAGTGGTAGAACGTCCCTGGGTTCAGTCCCTGCTACCAAAAAAATATACAGTTAAATACTGTCAACTTCAGTACAAACGATAGCAAACAAAAGTTTTAGGACATTCAGGGCTTTAAAACACTGAATAACTCAAGTCAAAAAAATAAAGGAAATTGAAAAATATTTATGAATGGACGACTATGAAAACACTACATTTAGAGTCTGTCTGATGCCACTAAGCCAGCAATTAGAGGGACACTTTGGCTTTACATGTATTTGTTAAAAAAATTCTTTTTTTTTTTTTTTTTCAGGTACTCAGGGGCACCCACCACTGAGCCACATTCCCAACTCTTCTTATTTTTTATGTTTGAGACAGAGTCTTAGCTAAATGACCCGGGCTGACCTCAAGTTAATGATCCTCCTGCCTCAGCCTCCCCAGCAGCTGGGATTACAGGCATGTGCCACCACACCCAGCAGCAGTCCCATTTTCTGTACTGTCCCAGCATTAGGGAGCAGTGACTATACCAACATGCCAACCAGGAGGAGGTGACAAACGCTGAAGGAAGCTCCAACAGCGATGTTCTGTTGTCCCAAGCCCAGCACTGTGCTCAGGGCACTGCTCCCGCCAAAACCCACCTCTCTGCAAGCAGACAGCCTCCTGTCCACAGGAGCTTCCGCTGTCAGAGCTGCAGGCCCCACCCACCCTCCAGGAGCCTGCACACTCAAAAGGGAACCAGGAAACGATGCACACGGACAATTTGTCAAAAAACAGATGGGATCTTGAGACAACTCTAGTGGAAAAAGAGAACAGCAGGGGCTGGGGAGGGGGCTGGGGTGGGAGATGGGGTGGGGGCTGGGGCAGGGGCTGGGACAGGGACTGGGGTGGGCTCCGTGGAAGAGCACTTGTCCACATCATGAGGCCCTGGGTTCCATTCCTGGAATCGCAAAACAAAACAAAAACAGCAGAGTGCTGAGCCTTGTGGGGTAATTTACCAAAGGAGAGACTTGCGCAGTGAATCTGAGGCTCTGAGGACACAGAAACACAGTGGTGCTGCACCAGGGAGCAGGAACAGCACGTCAGACATGCCCTCTGAGGAAAGCGCTCCTCACTCCCTCCTGGACCAGGGCCAGGGTTTACACCCCGGGCTTCTGTCACCCTGCCAGTGGGTCTGGGGCCAGGGCACGGGCCTGAGCCCAGGAAAGCCATAACAACAGACAGGCTCATGACAACAGAGGAGGTGGGGGAGAAAAGACACCACCCAAGAGACACCCGCAAGAGGAAGGTGACCAGACACCTCAACCTGCTGCAGGACAGCGAGGGGGCCCACGGGAACAGAGCCAGGCAGATGACGTCAGGGAGAAAAAGTGTCTTTTCCTTGCCCATCGTAGGCCCGAGGCTGGGGCCCCACCACAGAAAGACAGATGGACAAGAGAGAGCACACGATGTATCGCATACCAGTTTTCTGCGACACAGGAGCCTTCAGAAACGCAGACAAAACCATCTGACGGGGAGCTGTGCAGAAGTGAGACAGCAGGACAAAGGGCACGACCCCATCAACCACAGGGCAGGGGACTTAGCAAGGCCTGTGGGTCCAGGCTCTTCCCAGAGCCTCTGCGTGACCCTCATTTCCTCTGGTCATGGGGGTTTCCTCCGTATGAGAGTATTACGACCTACTCTAGAGGAAGGCCGGGGAAACTCTGATGGCCACTTCGAGGAGGAAGGCCAGGGGCGGGAGAGCAACCTTCCGGATTCTACAGTTTTCTCAAATGCCAAGGTGCCATGTTCTGGGGTGGTGTGTCCTGAACCTCATCACAGCCAAGAGCAATGGCAGAAGAAAGAAGGACAGGCATGGGTGATAAAGCAGCAGGTACAGGAGAAGCAGGAGGCCGGGTCACTGGGTCCTGCCTTGCAGCCTGAAATAAGTTTCTTTTTATAATAAATAAAGACTGAGCAGGCGCGGTGGCACACACTTGCAATTCCAGTGGCTTGGGAGACTGAGGCAGGAGGAAGCCTCAGCAACCAGTGAGGCCCTAAGCAATTCAGTGAGACCTGTCTCTAAATAAAAGTATTAAAAAGGACTAGGGATGTGGCTCAGTGGTAAAGTGCCCTTGGGTTTAATCCTTGGTACCACAAAATCAAAATTAATAGATACTGAGACTCTCCCCAATCTCTATAATATAGTCTTCCTCCAGGAGCCCCACTCTCCCCTTGTAGTAATTTCTGGGTGTGCTGACACCCAACAGAAGCTACTGTCACCTCTGTCCATCATCCAGTGCCACTCCCACCTCTCAGGACCCCTCTGCACCACCATGTCACTCTCTCTTGTCCCACATGTGGACACAATTCCCACTGATGCTGTAAACAAAGGTGCCTCGAATCCACAAGCTTTACATCCAATTTCAGGGGACCCTGTTCGTCCCCTTGCAGGTGTCCAAGCACCAGGGAGAGAATTCCA
The DNA here is from genome assembly GCF_045843805.1 of Urocitellus parryii. NCBI lineage: Eukaryota > Metazoa > Chordata > Mammalia > Rodentia > Sciuridae > Urocitellus > Urocitellus parryii. The sequence goes on from NC_135533.1 coordinate 6,190,434, forward strand.
GGTCCTTCTCACACCCGGAGGCCCATCCCAGTTGCTGTGCCTGCAGCTGCCTTTGCACCTGGGTCATCAGGAAGCAGAACACCTTCGCCCTGGTCTGGAGCAGCTGTGTTTGAAACACTCCCGAGTCCGAGACCACATGGTGGTCTTGTTTCTGCACTCATTTAACTGCAAGGGACTGATGACCTTCCAGAAACAAAGGAGGTCTGCTTCAAGGTGACTTTCTGTGACTGCTGCTAGAAACTGCTAGCAATTGCAATCTCCTGCTTAAAAAAGGAAAGAAAAAGGCTGGTTTCCATTCCTAAAGCATCTGCCACACACAGAGCAGAGATGGTAGTGAGACCAGAGGAGGAGGAGCACTGTCTGGGGGCCTCTGCTGCCCACTCTGGGGGGCCTGGCTGCACAGCCGGATGTGATTGTTTCCCTACATCCCTGAGGCCCTTGAACAGCCCACCTCTAGCCCAAGTGGGTCTCTGTTCCTCACCACCCAAACATGCTTGGGTGGCAGTCAGGGGAACCCCAAAGGACCCTCAGCTGTCAGTAGGCAGCCCTGTGAGGGTCAGGGATGGGAAACAGGTGCAAAGTGGTAAGGACCTCAGCCCTCGACCTGTGAACTAGACCTTTGTCCCTTGTTTCCAGTTGGGAGGGGTGCTTGGGGCACCTGGTGAAGGGCTGCCATGCCAGCATTTAGGTCCTCTGGCCTGGCTGGTCACAAAGGATATGGTCACCTGCCATCCATGAACCCCCTGGCAGATTTTCACTGAAGGCCCACAGGTGACCAGCATCACACAAAGCCACCAAAGAAAGAGGCTGGTCCCAACCTCCCATGTGCAGGATGCCTGGGTTTTGTACTCCCCTGAGATGAGGACCCTCACTGTGGGAACAAGAGGGTTGAGGGGGTCTGGAGCAAAAGAGTGGCTGAAGCAGCTCGGGGCAGAGCACAGCCGCAGCGTGTCCCAGCAAGACCGCTTGTCTGATCCCACAGGGCTCTGGGCACACATGCCACAGAGCTGGCCCCCACCACATCATCGGCTGAGCTGGGGAAAGCAGCTGTGAGCCACGAGGGCACCACTCACAGCCACTGGAGAGGAATGGGGACACCAGCGGCAGCCACGGAAGCCACCTCACACCTAGGCATCACTGGGGTGAGGACAGTGAGCTTTGGAGATGGCTGGGGGAGGCTGAAGAAGGGTGGAGATGGGAACCTCAGGAGTCAGGACAGGGTGAGGTGCTCTACACGGGCTCTCTGGCCAGGACTGGCCTTTTCCTCGGCCTTCCCTCCTGTACTCCAGCAAACTCCCTAAAGCAGGCCAGGTGCCCACTGGGGATGAACCGTGGTGTGATCTGTACTCCAGGTCCTGGAACCAGGGGCCAATGGCTGTGGTTAGCATCTGGACCCCTGTGAAGGCAGAAGCCTCTTGTCTCTACACCTTGAAAACTTGCCCATCTCCTTCTTCTCCCTCCAGGCAGGAGGGCTAGGAGGACAGCTGGGCCATAGGGCCCTCCTCAGGGCGGTGGGAAGGTGGGGTGCAGAGCTCACAAGCTGTGACGGCAGGCAAACTGTCCAGGATCTTGTTAAAATGCAGCTTCTGGTTGGGATTTGGAAGGGACCAGTGCCTGGCTCCCAGGTGACGCCTAATCTGTCAGCCCGAGAGGCACACACCTGCTCTCTCCCCTCTGGTTGCAGGGTGTTGGTCCTCCTGGAGTCCAAGCCCCCCATCTTCTCAGCTCTGCTTTTATCCCCAACTCTGGTTTTCCTAAACTGTAGGCTCCAGGTGGAACTTAGTCCCTCAGTGGGGGACACATGATTTGGTCATTCATGACATCACACGTCCTTGGCCACTGAGCTGGGCAGGTAACAGGCTGAAGCCCAGCTCAGGCTGGGCACAAGCCAGGCCGTGACCACTTCAGAAGCACCTGTGAGTCAAACGTGAGACCTGCCCCCAGCAAAGCAGGGCTCAAGGCTGCTGTTCTTGAGTGACTTCCTACTCACTCAGGCCCCGGACTGAGGAGTCAGTGATGCAGCTGCAGATCCCAGAGAGCAAGGAACAGAGCAAAGGTGCCGAGTGAGCCAGCTCCCCACTAACAGGAGGGAACGAACTTAACCAAGTCCCAGGGTCACTGGTGGCAGGAGGCCTGGCTGTGAAGTGACACGGTCTCTGCAGGTCCCACATCAGTAAGGACACGATGACCTGCTGGCACTAGCATCATTTATAAGCATGCCTGTTTCTCGAGACCCTGTGAAGCTGGTGAGCAGGGACAGTCAGGAGAGGTGGGACGGGGCTGGCCTCTCATTGGAAGTGGGCCAGACCTGGAGCCTGGTCTCCTGACCCGAGCACTCTCCGTGGCCCACCTCTTGGGTGCCAGTGGGAGTTGCCCCAAGGCTTCTCAGCAGGTCTGGCCCCGCCATGGGCTCAGCAAGCTGTTGGTGTCAGAGAATTGCTAATACCTGTTACCCAAATCCAAACAGCACTCTCTTTCCACATGCAGAGAGAACTGCATTAATTCATTGCTGTTTTTTTTTTTGTTTATTTATTATTTTTGGTACTAGGGATTAACCCAAGGGTGCTTAGCCACTAAGCCACCTCCCTGGTCCTTTTTTAAAAAAATATCTTTATTTACTAATTTTTATGTGGTGCTCACATGTGTGAGGCAAGCGCTCTGCCACTGAGTCACAACCCCAGCCCTGCCCCTGGTCCTTTTTTAAGTTTTGAGACAAGGTCTCTATAAGTTGCTTAGGGCCTCACTAACTTGCTGAGGCTGGTCTTGAACTTGAGATCCTCCTGCCTCAGCCTTTTGTGCCACTGGGATTACGGGCATGCACCACCACAGCTGGCTAACTTCTATGTTTTCTCTAGTCTTTGGGCACCGTATTACCTTGAACCTAACCTTCCAGAAATGATGGTGGCTAAGACTGCAGCCTCTACCCTGCTCCCAGCTAAGCCCCAAGGACTACTCTTCACACCAGCTGATGTCAAGAGAACATTTATTCCACTTGGTCAGCTCCAGTAAGTGTCAGTGACCTCCAAAAACAGCCAGCCTGGACGACCCTTTCCGTATAGTCCTGCGTAGTCACGGGCAGGGGTGGGGGTGGGGGTTCCTCCTGCATCCACTGCCTCCAAGTAGTGGAAGACCTGAGGCCTCCAGAAGAGGAGACCCAGGGGAGCCAGTCCACAGCCCAATAAAACGCACCCACTAGTTAACTCATATGCCCTCTCCCCTCACGCTCCTCCCATCCCCACCCCCCACGCTCCAGCACTTGCTTCATCAGCCAGTTGACAAGTGTTTCCTGAGAGTTATGAGTCCAGCCCTGTGCTAGACCAGCCGGGGTTCAAAAAGAAATGACACAGTCCTTGCCCTCAGGGAGCTCAGTCTAGTTGGAGACTCAAGACACACATGTGCGCACGCACATACATACAGAGGAAACCGAAGCACAAGACTAGACAGCACAGTGTACTCAGGGGTGACAGTATGTTCACACAGGTCCTATACAGAGAAGGAAGCCCAAACCTGTGGATACGGAGGGCTCAGTAGAGAGGAGGATAGAAGGGGGACGTTTCCGAGCAATACCAGGGAAGGCACAGCACAGGTATGGCAAGGAGACAAGCTGAACAATTAGCAGAGAGAGGGTGTGCTGTTGTGGTTCTCCCTAGATTGGCCAAGGACCAGAGCCGCATGGAAGCCTCCAGGGCAGGGAGTGGCTCCCCTTTCTCTATTTCCCCGAGCATTCTGCAATCCTATACAGTAGGTGTCCAGGAAGAATCTAGGTGCCAAACTGTCTGGGGGATAGGAGCAGCAGGAACCCAGGGCAGGAATCCATTGGCTTCCATCCCAACCCAGTGGGTCCCACCTTTTCTGATGGGAAGTTCATTCTGGGGAGGCAGGTGAGCTTTGTGGGCTCCAGGATGACCTGCTCAGGTGTGAAGACTAAGCTCTGCAGCTGGCCTGGAGCCTGGCCCCTCCACTTGTACCCATCTGCTTGGGGCAACACAGCTTCTGCACCTGCCTCTCCCACCAGCCACAGGCACCAGCAGCAGGGCTCTAGCGTCTTCCTCCCCAGCTCTCCCCCAGGACACTGCCTGGGGCTGCCCTGGTGGGGCAGGAGCCTTGTCTGAGTGTGACCGGTTTCCTTTTCCCTGGGTGGGCTTACTGGTGCTTCTTCCACCTCCTCAGAGTCCAGCTTCCCTGACACCTCCCAGTGAAATCAGAGCCCAGGCCGAGCAGAGGCTCCATTTCACAAGCCAGCATCCTGTTGGCAGAACACGAAACAAATGCAGAGGAGCAAACCAGTCCAGGGAATCTCCAGTGACGTCAGGGGAAGGGAAATTAGGTTCCAGAAATCTGGTGCACTGGTGTCTGAGAGAAGGGATTGACTATATGAATCTCCACCTCAGAATTCTTTATTCCCAAACAAGGGAACGAGGTCAGGGGAGAGAGAAACACTGCTTGCATGGCAGCCTTAGCTCGGGCTCTGTGTCAGGTAAGGGAAGGGTGGCAGATGAAGCCTCCAGGGCTGAGGTTCTTTGTCTGGAGTCCAGCAGCTCCTGAAATTGCTTGGAATTTTTGAGTCTAAGTGAGTATGCATGTTTTCCTGGAGAGAAGGTCCACAATTTTCATAAATTTTCAAAGGGCCACGTGACCCCAAAGTGTTAACAACCTTCCTGGCTCAGAAAGGAAATGAAGCCTGCAGGAATGGTTCACACAGGGGCAAGGTTCTGCCCTCAAGCCTGACCTGCCGCTGACCTGCTGTGTTAACTTAGACTAGTCACTTCCTGTCTCTGAATTTTAGCTGACTGGCGGACCAGGCAGGAGCAGAAAGGCCACAGATGCCATCCCTGCAGCCACATGAGAGTAGAGATCTGTGGCCTGGAAGCCAGCAGGAGGCCTGCCCCTGCTGTGACTCCCTCGAGGCCTGGGGGGTTTTCCCACCAGGTTTTGGAATTGGCCTCTAATTCCAGGTTCCATCAGGTCACCTCTACAGGTCACTGCAGGGCACCTCCCAAGGTAGATCTTCTTAGAGGATGTGTCCTCATGCCAGGGTGCAGTGCCATGCAGGTTCCCATGGGACTCCATTCCTAGTCTCTGTGCCCAGATGTGCCCGGCACCTTCTGGGCCATGAGGTCCTGCTCACTTCACATCTGTTCAGAGAAACAAAGAGATCGGGGTCAGGTCTGGTGCTACAACATGGCCCTGCCCATCCACCCCCAAAGCTAGAAGGGACATCAGCTGCCCCCGCTGCATCTGCCTGGGGCTTTGAGTAAGTCCCTTAACCTCCTACAATGCAAGACGAGAATTATTAATCCCATTTACAGATGGGACATCTTGGGGTCAGGACATTTGGGTGATTGGCTCCAGTTGTCCCAGGACCCTGCTTAATCTTATTCTCTGCCACCAAGTGCTAGTCCACATTGCAACAACTACCAAAGGTAGCAGGCAGAAGGAAATCGATCTCTGAGGAGCCACACTGCATTGAGGAAGGACAGAGAGGGCAGAGGGAAGAAGGAACAGGTCTCCAGCACTCAGCACAGACTTGAATGGGAAGCAAGGGCTCTGGGAGCAGCAGCATCCATCATCTGTATGCCCTCAGGCATCTGCACCACCCAGTGATGGCCCTGCCTGGGCTCCTTCACATGACCCCCAGCCACATGCTAGAATCCTCTCAGCTCCATTTTGTATTTTTCAGCAGTATAGCTGAAGGGTCTTGGGGTCCAGAATCCAAAACAAAGCCTGACCTTAGCCACTGTGCTGAGTACTGGGACTTGGGACAAGCTTGGAGAAGACCATTTCTACATCTGCCAATCAGCTGAAGAGGTCTGTGCCTCTGAGCGCCAACTTGCAATCAGAGGTCCTGGAGGCAAGTTCCGGCTCGGCTCACCCCATTCGCACTGTGACCTCAGCCAAGCATCTTAGCTGGAGCTTCATCTTCTGCCTGGTTGGCCCCAGGCTCTGGGTCTTCCATCTGTCCTCACAGTGCCTTTAAAGCACAGGTCTGAGCCCACTAGGTTCTCATTAAGTCTCCGAGGTCCCTCCTCCCTTACCACAAAGTCCTTCCTAGGGCAAATTAGAACCTCCACTAAGAAAACCTCACTTCCCAAATCCTTCCACATACTTGCCCTTCTGGAGCAAGTCTATTCATCCCCAGGGCCAGTTCAAAGCCATGGCATTCCCCCAAGTGACTCTAGTCACCTCTCTCCCAGAAACTTCACAGATGGTTCCCACTACAGCCCATATCCTGTGTAGGCATCAGTCACACACGAGTGACTGGGCTGTGGTCCTCACCTATGCCTCCTTCTGAGAGTGCAGCATAGCACAGCACAGCGCACACTCATGCTGCTACCCTCTCCTAACAGCAAATCCTCACAATACCCCAGGGAGGAGGAGACTCTCAAATTGATCCTCCACTTACAGATGAACAAACTGAGACACGAAGTCTTAAGGACACCACAGAGTGGGTGAAGGAGGCCTTGGGACTGAGACTGGACCTGGGGATTGTGGAAAGTGGCCCTCTCCAAGTCGCTGTCAACTCTGACATTCTGGGGATGACGATTTGGTAAACAGCTCGTCATAACCAGAGCTACAAACCCAGCTTGCTCCCCACACACTCACCCGCCCGCCCCTGACACCTCTGGACCTCTGGGGCTTCAAGCTGCCCTGCAGGCCTCACCTGCTTAAGGCTACAAGAGCCCGAGGAAAACCAACGCAGGAGCCCAAAGCAGCTGCATCCGGTCTTGAACTTGACACCCCAAGCCAGTGTTGTCCCTCTCCCGGGATCCTGTCCAGAGAGAGGGCCTCAGCCCAGCTCCATCTCCAGGTCCCCGGGACGCCGCTCTGGGCCTGGAGGCAGCTGAGGGTGGCAGGCCACGTGCTTGTCATAGCACGCGGCCTAGGTGGGCCGCCTGGCCCTCGGCCCCGTGGCCGTGGCTGCGCTGGTGGGACTTGAGCGAGCCCTCGCGCGCGAAGCTCTTGCCGCAGCGCGGGCAGAAGTAGGGCCGCCGCTCCCCGAAGACGCCGGGGCGGCGCGGGTGCGGCGCGGGCATGCGCGCGTGGGTGCGCTGGTGGTTGAGCAGGAAGCGCGGCTCCCGGAAGCAACGGCCGCACTGCGCGCACTGGTGTGGCTTCTCGCCGCTGTGGATGCGCTGGTGCGTGAGCAGGTTCTGCTTGAGACTGAAGCAGCGGCCACACTCGGGGCAGGGGAAGGGTCGCTCCCCCGTGTGCGTGCGCTGGTGCACCTCGAGGTTGTGCTTCACGCTGAAAGCCTTGCCGCACTCCGGGCACACGAAGGAGGCCGCGCGGCCCGCCCCGGCGTGCGCCTTCTGGTGCCTCACGAGGCTGGGTTGCTGCGAGAAGGTCTGGCCGCACAGCAGGCAGCGGTGGGGCTGCTCCTCCGCAGGGTGGTGGATGACCAGGCCTCGCTCGTCCCCCAGACCCTCCTCCCCGTCCCCCACAGGGGACCCGCCCCCGGAGGACTCCAGCTCGGTCATGGACACTTCCAGCTGCAATCACCAGCCCCTGGAAAGGCAGAAGGGAAAGAAGGGGTCAGGCAACCCCCAGCCAGAGGAGCCTCTCACCTCCCCAAACCTCCAGCACTCGCCCTTCTACGTCGTTGTTCAAGCCAAAATAACCCCTTCATGCTCCTCTACCTGCCCTCCTGGGCTCATCTCAAATGCTACCTCCTCCCAGAAGACTTCCAGACCCCTATAGCCTCTCCTTGAGCCATGTTGCCCGACCTGGTGACCCTCATTCACCAGACTGCCCCTACCCCAGCACCTTACCAACAGAGCTGCCTTCTTTTATCCAAGCACTTCGCCTGCTACCCATAAGACCTGCAATAAATGCCTATGGGGACCATCCATGAGCTCCTAGTAGTTTTAGTCTTCACCTGGATACACCTTACCTCTCTAAGCAGATTCTCAAGGAGAGGGGGTGGGAGGTGCACCCCAAACTTGGAGGGAAGGATGTGATCACTCACGGTTTAAAGATATTTTTTGCAAAACTTAAAGCAGGAAACAAAAATAAAATTCTGGACTTGAAAGTGACCTCACTGGATTAAACATTAAAGGGAGAAGCTCTTTGTTTATCAAAATGAGGCATGTGTTTAAAAGGTGTGCAAATCACTGAACCAGTGGGTTCCCAGGGCCAGGTCTCAGCTTGATTCCTCTCAGTGTCCCCACAGCAAAGCCTGGCCCAAGACTGAGCAATACTGGAGTTCAACAAACATCTTGAGCACCTGGTTTCCTCCACATTGCTTCTCCTAAGGATCCTATTCCAGACCACTGTGCTCCTCTTAAATCATTTCCCATTGTTCTCACATTGCCCTGAGAAAGGAACAGAGCAGGATTGTCAAGTTCCATTTTTACAAATGGAACAACTGAGTTTTGGTGAGGTCAATATTCTTACCCAAGGTCACACAGCAAGGTGAGCCAGTACTAGGCCCTAAGTCTCCAGATTCACTGTTGAAAGCTCTCTTCAATGCACTAGCTCCTTGGTAACCAAGCACTCCTCAACACACACGTAGAGAGGAGACCCCCACCACCATCCCAACCACGGCAGAGCCAACTATTCCCAAAGGACCACTGCTCCTGTAGGGGCACTATCTACTGCCACCACTCCCATATACCCCAAAAAACTCCTTCAGGGCACTGGGACTGCTCTGCACAACCCACAACTCCACCCACCCCCCCACCTCACTAGGGAAGCTTGCTGGCTGTTCCCCTTTACCACCCTGCAGGCCCCTCCCACTTCCAGCCTCAGTCAATCCGCCTGCAGAGTGGGGTCTCAGGGACACCCTTCTGTCTTCCAGGGGAACAGGCAATCATTCACTCTGGGAGTTGGGGGACAAGTACCACTGGCGGTAGACCCCAAGCCATCAAAGTCCCCTCCATCAATTCAGCCTGTCACTGGGCAGCCTCCCCACTCCTCCGGGGTCCAACCCCGACAGAGGCTCCTCCCGCCTAGAGGGTCCAAGGCCACGGCCCCTGTCCCTCCCCCAAGTTCCTCCACCCCTTGCACACTCACAGCCCAGGCTGCACCCCCGCTTCTCCAGTCTCCAGCGACAGCTCTTTCCTCTAGAGTCTGCGCCGCCCAACGCAAATACGGTAACTCTCCCGCAGCGCCTCCGCGCCCCTCCTCCCCCGCCCCCAGAAAAATCAGCAAGCCCCCCTCCACGTCCTTCTTGCTGAAGAGTTGCATTAACCGAAAGAGCTCACCCCGCCTCACCCGACCCTCGCGCACAGCCTTGCCAACTCGGGGGACCCGAGCGACCCTGGAGAAAGATGGCAAACTGTGCGTCGCACCCCCACCCACGAATAGACGTAGGCTGCCACCCAGCTGCCGCACCCCACCCAGTCCGCGGCAAGCCCCCGATCCCCAAGGGTGAATGCAGCCCACCCCTGAGCCCGCAGCGCCCCCCGCGGAACCACGCGACCCAGGATAAATACGTAATTAAGCCGCGGCACTACCACTCCTGGAAAGGACTGCGCGGCTCCGGGCAAATACGGTAGCGCGCCCGCAGTGACCCGCCCCCAAGGGTCCAGCAATGGCCTGGATAAATACGGTAACCTCCCGCCGCGGCCAAGACCCTGGCCAGGGACTCACATGGCGCCGCCTCCCGAGCCCTTCGTCTCCGCCGCAGCGCTGCAGTCGCCAACGTCGTCGCAGCCGCACAGCAGCCCCGTGAGGCTGGGAGGTCTAACTCGCCAACACCCTGGCTGGTGGAAAAAGGAAGGTTGCAAGCGCCTCGCCCGCCTAGGCAGGAGAGGGGACCCGGCTCCGGCCGGCACCAGGGCCAGAAAGCCCTGCGGGGCGGGTCACCCCAAGCCTCCAGGGCCCCCGCCCTAGCCATTCCTCTTTCAGAATTCCCCAGGTCCAAATTCGGTAATTAGAGCATCATCTTCAATCTCCCTTTTCCCAGGGCTGGAATAGCCTGGCCAGGCCCATAGGATGCCTGTCTCCCAGCGACTAGGAGACAGAGTGGGGGCGCTGGAGGCAACATGGCTGTCCCTGAGCTCCAGGAGAGAGAGAGAGGGGTCATCGTAGGAGAGAGAACGAGGTCATCGCAGGAGCCCCATAGAGTGTCTGTGGGCCGGAAACCGCAGAGGGTTATGAGGGCAGATCCAAGCCCTCGAAACTACATGCCTGGGTGCTACCGAAGCCCGATGGAAAAAAAGGATAGGCAGAAAGGGAACTAGCAGGGAAGGGGGAAACTCTAAATCCAAGAAGGCCTATTAACACCCTCACCTTACAAGCCTGTTTTCCTCCAGGCCTAAATTTGTAAAAGCCTTAAATCTTAGAGTAGTATTGTGAGTCCAGATGATTAATGCCTACATACATTGTTAGCTCATACAACTATTATGATGATTATGATGATGATTTAACCCAGGGGTGTTGCACCACTGAGCTACATCCCCAGTCCTTATTATTAGTGTGTGTGTGTGTGTGTGTGTGTGTGTGTGTGTGTGTGTGTTTGAGACAGCGGCTCGCTAAATTGTTTAGGGACTCAGTTGCTGAGGCTGGCCTCGTCCTTGCAGCCTTCCTGCCTCAGACACCTGAGTCCCTGGGATTATAGGCCTGGCTTATACAATGTATTTTCTTTAGGCTAAATAAAGTCAAGGGGAAAATATTGTTAAAAACTTTAATAATATGGGGCTGGGATTGTGGCTCAGTGGTAGAGCACTTGCCTAGCACGCACAGGGCCCTGGGTTGGATCCTCAGCACCACATAAAAATAAATAAATGAAGATATTGTGTCCAACTACAACTAAAAAAAAAAAAACTTTAATAATATGCAACTATAACAAACTTTTTTTAAGTGAGGGAGAAAAGATTGAAAATATTTTTTTTTTAATTTACAGTATGGGTGGGTATTTTTCAAAAGCTATCTATTCACTGGCTGACATCATCCTAGAGATCCTGAAAGACTCAGACCACAGGGAATTGCCCTGTGCTCCATGATTTTTAAAAAAACTGAGCTCATCATGCTGACATCACCCCCCACACACTTCTCTTGTACACCGCTTACACAATTTCCTTTAAAAAGAGCATAAGCAGGACAGTGGCACATGCCTGTAGTCCCAGCTACCTGGGAGGCTGAAGGAGGATCTAAGAGTTGGGGGTTAAACTGGGCAACCTAGTAAAACCCTATCTTAAAAGAAAAAATAAAAAGCACTGGGGATCTGACTCAATGATAAAGTCCCCCTGGGTTCAATGCCTACTGTTACCAAAAAAGTTATAAAAAAAATAAATTAATAAATAAAATGAAGAGCTCAAGGCCAAAGTATCTCTCACTATCCAGCATCTGAAATTCTCCCTTTGTATATTCGACTCTGTTGCTTACTTTCCTAAATAAATGTCTGTCTTTCTTAAATAAGCCTTAGTGCCTTCTCTGATGTGTCCTAAATTCCTTTCTGTGTCCTAAATCAAGCACCTGCCAGAGCTGGGCATGGTGGTACATGCCTATAATCCCAGCAACTTGGGAAGTTGAGGCAGTAGGATCACAAGTTCCAGGCCAGCTTCAGCAATTTAGCGAAACCCTGCCTCAAAATAAAAAATTTAAAAAGCTGGGAATATAGCTCAATGGTAAAGAGCCCCAGGGTTTAATTCCCAGTAAATAAATAAATAAGGAGAAGAACCTGCCAGAGAGTCGAGATCCTCTTCTCTTTTCTGGGAAACCTCCTTTCCAGTGACAGAATCACTAAGATGACCAGGAGAAGGAATAAAAATCTGGAGCCCCTCTTCCACACAACTGGCCCACAGTGGTCAAGCCACAGATAGCCCATAAAAGAGCTGCCTACAACACCCAAAGTAGCAGCGATTGTGAGAAGCAGGGAGAAATTCCATTTTCCCACTGCCATTTACTAACACTACTGCTTGCTAGTAGGAGCCTTTGCTTTTTACACAGTCCTTTCCCATGTATTATCTCGTGGGAACTTCCAATAACCATAAGCAGTCTAAATTGGGTAGGTATCATTATCCCATTTTATAGATGGGCAAATAAAATGAAATTTGAAACAGAGTGGCAGAGCCCAGATGGGAGTGGCCTCGTGACTGTGTCCTCTGTACCACCCTACTAGGCCCAAGACCCGCAGACAAACACAAAGGATATGATGGCAGTCAGCGGGCCTGGGAGGGAGAGTGTAAAGCTACCAGGGCTCAAGGGACATTAAGGCTTCAGCTCTGGGCCCCTTGGGAGCTGCCCCACGAAGGGAGTAGTTGAGATTCCCCAGGACTCAGGGGGACCCCTTCCAGCAAATGGCGGATGTAACTTTAGTGTGGAGCTGTCCCTCATGAGAGCGTTGGGAGATCCAGGCTCCACAGTGCGTTTTTCAGAGCCTGAGAACTGAAGCATTGCAGGGGGCCACTAGGCAGTAAAATCAGCACCTTGCTCAGGACACCAGACCTGGAGGCCAGGCACTGATGCTTTCACAGCTTACCCTGAGTGCTGAGGGCCATTACCAAGTAGGTATGACGCATCGTAATCCTTGCCAGTGTACCCCATGTTAAATGGACTTGCCTTGGAAATTTGCTGCGACCTTGCTTGTGTGTTTGAGAAAGGTGACCCTGCTCAATCACCAGGGTGGATCCAGGATTAGGGTGTATTCCTGCAGGAAGTATCTCCGTCCTTGGGTTTAGGGCGTGACAATAGGAGTTTTAGGGAAGTTGAGGTTGAAGATTATTGATGCTGGGATTAGGGTGTTCCTGCTGCTTGTTCCCGTTGAGTTCTCGTGAGATTAAAATGGGATTTGGAAAAAGCCTCGTGGAGTAGGATTTGGGATCGGACATATTGGAATTGCCCCTGAACGTGTGTGGAGGCTGGTGTGAGATCGGGAATAAAGAATTGCTGTTTGAACCTACAAAGCTGTGGTGCCTCCTGATTCTGGTGTCCCAGCAGGTCAAGCCTGGCCTACTTCAGGTCTCTAGAGCACCTCACTCAGGCCGATGGCACATGAATGAGACCTCCAAGGAGACTGGTATTTTAAAGAGAAGCAATAGGGAGGGGGACACTGGGAAGCCAAAGAATTGAATCTACCAGGGCCAAGTTGAGAGTCCCAATGGGCCTCCTGACCTCTGAAAACAGCCCCTGCCTGCCTCTCTGCTCACAGGACAGCACCACCTCCCAGTGCTCCAGCTCCTGTTGCAGAAGTTGTCACTGGCCAGGACAACCAGTTTTCATCTCCTCTGCAGGCCACAAGAGAAATGGGGACACTTAGTGAAGACTGAAGTTTTCAAAAGCAAAATCAATAATGAACCTGAGGATGGCACCCATATTTTTAGCAGCATTTTTCTAGGTAAGATGAACCAAAATAGAAACAAAAAGAACACATCTAGAGATTGAGAGGGGGAGGCAGATGATGCCATCCCAAACCCTGGGTCTCTGTGAGAGATGTCCAGGGCCAAAGGCCTCCTTCTCTGCTCTGCCACCCTGTGATTTCCAGCTCCCCTCCTCTCCCCCAGCTGACCATCCTGTTCTCACATGCTGTGGTAAAGGATAATGTAGAAACACTCTGGGAATGCAGTAGCTGACATAAGGTCACCCCCAGCCCTTGTGGCAGCTGGACTCTAGACCCTAACAAAGGCCAGGGCTGCTCACAGCCAAGGCACTCTGGAGAGTAACTGGCCCATGACCCCCATATGGGAAGAGAAGAAATCAGCTCAGTAAGCCCTGCACAGGGCCCTGCACTATTCCACCCTGGGACTTACCAGATGGACAGATGACCCTGGGCCTCTCCCAGGCAGCTCCAGACCATTGCTCTGGCCAGCCTCCAGCTCTTCCTGCATGAGGCCAAGTCCCCAGGGCTTCCATTGTGTCTCCACCACGAGCTCTTCCATCCCCAGGAATTGGAGAAGCATCCCTAATACCTCACTCTAAAGCACTTGGTAATGACCTCAAATTTGGAATTTAACACACTGTTATTTTCCCCATTCGGTTGTGAACTTCAAAGGACAAGAACTGTTTTTTAGCATCCCTGTATCTCAAATGTCCAGAATATAATGGGTCCTCAGTCAGTGAATGAGTAAATGCATGTGAGAAAGCTACTTTAACAGTGCAGTGTCCTAGCCCCAGCCACAACTTTGAGGGCTGGGATGGGCTGTGGAAACTTAGATGAAACCGTGAGTGTGATGTTTCAGCTGCTCTAAAGTTTTCTTTCCTTAGAATTAATAAAAAAAAAAAGCTGAGACATGACCTATGACACCAAATCAGCCAAGCCCTTAAGTTTGTGGCAGACTTAGCTACTTGACATGGGGACAGCTCATTCTTTATGGAAACTGAGCTAAACAGAGAACAAACCTTTTCATCTCTTGCTCTACAAGTAGGCACACATGGGCCACTGTAATTATTTTAATAATAAAATAGTAGCTACCACTTATTGAGTGCTTGCTGTGTGCCCAGCACTATACTATATGCTTAACATAGGTCACCTGCCAAGGTCCCACAGTCTAAAGAGCAAAGATAGCATTCTACCCCAGAACCGACTCTATCCCTATTCCCAACAAAGAAACCAAAAATCTTTCTAGATTTGGGCCACAGAGTGGGAGGGGAGAGAAGGCAAGTCTTCTAGTTTGTTGTTTTTTGTTTTGTTTTGTTTTTTGAGAGAATTATTTATTTATTTATTTTAGTATTCAGCGGACACAACATCTTTGTTTGTATGTGGTGCTGAGGATCGAACCCAGGCCTTAGGCATGGCAGGCAAGCGCGCTACCGCTTGAGCCACATCCCCAGCCCCTTGTTGTTGTTTTTGTTGTTTGTTTTTGTTTTATTTTGCTGTTTTGCTATGCTGGGGACAGAACCCAGGGCATTGTATATGCTAGGCAAAGCACTGAGCCATACACACACACACACCACATTCTAGCTTTTTGCCAAGAGGAACGTCAATCCTAGGGCTACACCATCCAATAGCCATGTGTGGCTATTTTAATTAATTAAAATTAAGCTAAGCTAAAATTCAATTTCTCAGCCACACCAGTCACATTTTAAATGTTAAGAGCCACGTGGCACTGGGTGCAGTGGCACATGCATGTAATCCCAGTGACTCGGGAGGCTAAGGCAGGAGGATTGCAAGTTCAAAGCCAGTCTCAGCAACTTAGTGAGGCCCTAAACAATTCAGGGATACCCTGTTTCTAAATAAAATACAAAAAAAAAAAAAAAAAGCTGGAGATGTGGCTTGGTGGTTAAGTGCCCCTGTACCCAGTAACAAAAATAAGAAAAAAAGAACCATACGGCTCGTGGCTATGGTATTGGATATCCCAAATACAGAATATTCCATCAGCACAAAATGTGCTGTTGGGCAGTGCTGGCCTAGGACACTGTCCCCTCCAAAGCTGAGTAACCTAGGTGATTCCAACGCCTCCTGAGCCTAAGGGACAACCAAGGGTACCATTCATTTCCCTCTCTTCACAGCCACCGCCTGTGTCCAGGATAAAAAGTGATACTCGAGAACATACTATTTTGGGCCCCAACATTCCTCCTTCTGCCAAAAGGTCAAAGATATTTCTTTACCAAACTCAAACCACATTAAAAATAATAAAGTTTCAGAAGCACCCCTTGCCCTGCCAAGTCCCTGCTGGGCACAGGGCTGCTCTCTCCCTTGATCAGTGCCCTGCACCTGCTGAGCAGCCACTCCCCTGAGCAGCTCCAACCGCAGCTGGGTCCAGCAGTCCTGGAGCTAGGTGGTGGGCACCAAACCCTCCCAAGGAGTCTGACTTGACCCTCACATTGCATGTCAAAGCTATTGTCCTAGGTTAATTTTATTAGTTCCCAACCTGCTCCTAACAAAATAACAAGTATATTTCCGGGAACTTCAGCCCCACCAAACTCATGTGGCCTGTGGAAAGTTTGGCCACAAGTCCCCACTGCAGATCTGCACTTACATACCTAGGGGCAGAAAATCCTTCAAGATTTTTACTTAATTACTTTTGGCTGTTTTTGTTCCACTAAGCAACTTCTTAATCTCTGCAATATTCCACAGTATCTTAGATCGTAAAGCACTAAGATAATAAATCTGACCTTATTTATGTGGTACTTGGGATTGAATTCAGGGGTGCTTTGCCATGGATCTACATTCCTAGCCCTTTTTCCTTTATGAGTCAGGTTCTTGCCAAGACTGGCTTTTAATTTGAGATCCTCCTGCCTCAGCCTCCCTAGTTGCTTGGTTTACAAGCATGCAAGTCTGACTTTCTTAATTTATGATATGTCTCTTCCTAAATATTCTGACTCAAATTTCTCACTTTAAAATGAAAGGGAATGAAAACTGAAATTGACAATACTGTGCCATCCTTGACCAATGATAGTGGGAGTGGGTGCAGCTCAGGCTTAGCAGGAGGCCTGGGAATTGCTGTCAATCTGCAGCATGACCTGGTGAACAAGTCACACTGTCCCAGCCCATTTTTCATATGTCAAATGGCAATATTCCTGCCCTGACCACATCACTGACCATGTGAGATTAAGTGAAAATAATCAGTAAGAAAGCCTTGCTAAGAGGGTTGGGGCTGGTAACAATTTGTCCAAGTGTTAACCACATAGATTATTATAAGCTAGGTTTACATCCAAATTATTTTCCAGATGAGCATGGTCACACACACACCTGTAATCCCAGCAGCTTGAGAGGCTAAGGCAAGACAATTCCAAGTACACAGCTAGCCTCAGCAACCTACCAAGGCCCAAGCAATTTAGTGAGACCCTCACTCAAAATCAAGAATAAAAAAAGTGGGAATGTGGCTCAGTGGTTAAGAGTCCCTAAGTTCAATCCCTGGTACAAAAAATAAAGATCCATGAAGTTCAAGGGAGAAACATCTTATTCATCACAGTATTCTAAAAATTCTAACATGACACACAGTAGGCTTGTTAGTGAACAGTGCTGTGCAGTCAGTCCCCTGACCTGGTCAACTAGAATACTTGGCAATCATACACCACGCTGGGGAATTTGGTCTTCCTCCTTGTGACCCAAAGCACTAGTTTTTGAGGGTCTGTCACCCAGGGAAAGTGAACAGGCATCCTCATAAATTTTCAAGAGGGGAGACATGCAATTATTTAACCCCAATTCCTGCCAACGCTGCACTTTAAACACAAGGCATTTGTGGAAGAGGACACATTCTGTTTGTAAGATACGCCTGCCAGTCTGATCTCTTCAGTATCCGTCTGCAGCAACCCTTGGGCAACTAATTCTACAGGGATCCAGTGTTTCTTTAGGTCTGACTTTATAGGCAGTGGCTCTCTAACCCAGGAATGAATCATGGTATCCCAGGGATGCCTTCCTGGAGTAGGTGAGTTCAGACTGATTTCAGGATTTGCAAG
This sequence comes from Urocitellus parryii, assembly GCF_045843805.1. Lineage (NCBI taxonomy): Eukaryota > Metazoa > Chordata > Mammalia > Rodentia > Sciuridae > Urocitellus > Urocitellus parryii. Next base: position 6,207,717 of record NC_135533.1, read on the forward strand.
TAGCAAACAGGAAGAAGTGAATGACCCTTGAGCCTCCCATGGTTACAATAGGCTTTGATACAATTCAGGAACCAGACGCTCCCTGGGCAGGGCAAGGCAGGGCATTAGAGAGAGGCAGGGGAGCATCTAAGATTGGTGAGGGTCACAAGGGTACAGGCAAAGCCTTCTAGTATGGCTTCCTGTTGGTCCTGAAAGCTGAGCGTTCAGGTGGGTGATAACCCTGAAACTGTGGAATTTCTACATGGTTTGTGATCAACAGCTGGACCAGAAATGAGCAATCCTGGCTGAGCATATGCCTCACTGGCACTGTGTTAGCAGGGAGGCTGAACAGCTACAGTCGCCCTGCTTGTCCTTGCTATCAGCTCCCCGTCTTAGAGCTTTTCCCACATGAAAAGACCTAAACTAGATTTGAAGAGAGGTTGAACCTTGGCAGCTCCCAAAAAGGTAGCATTGCTCGGCATTCAGAGAAGTATCCAGGCCCCCAGAAGGTGAACAGGTACAGTTCTTTCTCCTTAAGAGCCATGCTGGGGTCCTTCCATCTTCCTTCCACCCTCAACTACCCAACCCTGGAACCGCAACAACCCACCTTCTGCAATTCCCTCTCCTCTGAGGAAAAAGATCTGGAGCCTTGGCTTCTATCAGCACCAGGATCTCAGTCAACCCTGCTTTCAAAGAGCATAAGGGGTGACTTCCAAGAGGCAAGAGGTGAGGCGAGGTAGGGTGAATATGTGAGAAGACTCTAAGCAGACTTGAAGGAGAGGGGACAGGAGAAAACTCCCCTCCAGCCCCAGGAAGAAGTGGCAGTGGGGAAGTTGCTGTGCATGTGGCAAGAGCTCCGTGCCCTGGGCCAGACAGATAGATCCCTGGGAGCACAGACACACACACACACGCCAGCTTCAGCAAGGGAGTTCAGAAAGAACACTGACACCACGTGGAATATTCAGTTCTTCATTTTTCTCTTCTGCAACCCCAGGAGGGATAAGATCCAAGTCAGTAACAGCCACCCACCCACTTGGGGACAGAAGCAGAAGCAAGATGGTGGCTCCCTCCAGCACAGTCACCTCCCCAAGTGGCCAAATCTCAGCTGAGATCATCCACTTGCACTCCCGTCCCTGACCATCACGCATATGCCAGTTCAAGGGCCAGGCCAGCCACACCCAGGACTCACTCAGAGTTGGAGAAGGACCAAGCCCCCCAGTCCCTCCAGAAATAGTTATTGGATGCCACTAAATGTGGCACTAGCTTTGGTGCTGGGGTTATGCTTGTCCCCTCCTATCCACCACCTCTGCTCCTTTCCTGGTATTCTGGAGTCTGTCTCTACTCTACCATAGGGACAGCCCCTTGGTCATGGTGCAGCCCAGGTGTGACAGGCCAGTGCTACAGCTGACCAACCCTGGGAACATTTCTCGCCTCTGGAGGGTGCCAAAAAGCCCCTTCATTCGGTTCCTAAGGCCTGGGGTACAGACGGGAGCAGCCCATCATCAACTCGTCCAGGCTCCTGGGTGAGGAGTGCTGATCTTAATTCCTCCCTCAACACACCCTGGGCACTTTTTCAGGCACCCTTTGGAATTGGGATACTTCTGGAATGCTGTTCTCCGGGGCTCGGAGCCTCAAGGTACTGCCTTTTGATGGGGTCTCAGGAGGGACCTGTTAAGAGCCAGTTTTCAGGCTATCCCTGTCCCCACACACACCACACACAATCTCCTCTGCAGTGCGCAGCGCCGGTGCACTACAGCGCCTCCTCCTGGGGGCCGGGGTGCGGCGACAAGGCTCCGCGGTGGACGCGCTGGTGCTTGAGCAAGTGCTGCTTTTGACGGAAGCCGCGGCCGCAGGCGGAGCACTGGTACGGCCGCTCGCCCGTGTGGTTGCGCTGGTGCCGCGTCAAGTTGGGCTTCTGGCTGAAGCGGCGGCCGCAGTCGGGACACGCGTAGGGCCGCTCGCCGGTGTGGATGCGCTGGTGGATGGTGAGCGCCGACCACCACGAGAAGCTCTTGCCGCACTCGTTACAGATGAACTGGCGCTGCTCCCCAGGCCCGGCCAGGCCCCCGCGCCCTCGGCCCCAAGGTGCGGCCCCACCCCCCTGTGGCGTCTGGGGACTGCAGGGCTGCACAGCCAAGTCCTGAGGGGCCTCAGCTTGTGGCTCTGCACCTGGCTCCGGGTCCTGGACGCCAGGCCCAGGGCTCCGGCGCTCGGCAGCGGCGTGCGCACGCTGGTGGGCCCGCAGCGCCGCTCGGCTAGGGCAGCTCTGCCCACAGCTGGGGCACGCCGCAGCCTGGGCGCCCGGCAGGTGCGTGCGCAGGTGCTTGAGCAGGTGCTGCTTCTGGCGGAAGCTGCGGCCACAGTGCAGGCACGGGTGCGGCCGCTCCCCGGTGTGGTTGCGCAAGTGCCGCGTCAGGTTAGGCTTCTGGCTGAAGCGGCGGCCACACTCGGGGCACGCGTAGGGCCGCTCGCCCGTGTGGATGCGCTGGTGGATGTTCAGCGAGGACCACCAGGTGAAGCTCTTGCCGCACTCATTGCAGATGAACTGGCGCTGTTCTCCGGGCCCCGAGGGGCCAGGGACGGAGGTCCGGGCCCCAGGCTGGCCCCACCAGCCCTGGCAGAGCCCCAGCCAGGCCCACTCTGGGCGGCCTCGTGGTGTCCCGGGCCGCAGGCGGCAGGCCCGTCGAACAGCGGCTTCCCGGAGCATTTCATGCAGACCAGAGCGGGAGCCCTGGCGGTCCCGGGCGTGTGCGCGCTGGTGAATGCGGAGGCCCACCTGGTGGCGGAAGCAACGTTCACACTCAGGACACGCATGGGTGGCGGGCCGAGAGTGGGTCTTCTGGTGCTTGAGTAGGTGCTGCTTCTGGCTAAAGCGCCTTGCACACTCCGGGCAGCAGAAGGGCCGCTCGCCCGTGTGGTGCCGCTGGTGGCGGGCCAGGTTGGGTTTCTGGCTGAAGCTCTTGCCGCACTTACCGCAGAGATACGGCTTTTCTCCGGTGTGGGTGCGCTGGTGGATCTTCAGGGACGACCACCAGCTGAACCTCTTCCCGCAGTCCACGCACACAAAGTGACCCTCTCCAGCAGAAAGTGTGGGGTTCAGAGGGCCAGGGGCGGCCCCGGGAGCCCGGCCTGCCAGCAGCCCATCCTGCTCAGTGGGAGGAGCCCACCTTGGACCCCCAGTCTCTTCCTGTGTCCCCAGACCCCGAGGTCGCCCCATGGTCTGGCATGGCAGGAGGCCCCGATGCTGCTGGAAAATGTTCTCCTTGTCCTTCTCGGGAAGCACGGCCTGTGTCTGCAGCAGCCACTCTGGCTTCTCTTGCTTGATCTTCATCACCAGCTCATCTCCTGCCAGGGGCAAAGGGAGAGGATGGAGACAGGTCACTGGCTGCTCCCCATAGTGCAAAGAAGGAGCAAGAGAGAGCAACAGGTGCGAGAGGGAAGAGAAAAGCTGGAAGAAGGAAGGCAAAGATTTTTAAATGGAAAGGGAAATAAAAGGCAGTAGGGGAAGGCAGAAAGGACACGCAGAGGGCAGGATGAGGGTGGATTGTGAAGGAAAAAAAAAAAAATCTCACCCTGCTTTCTCTATCCCAAGGCCCAGGAGATGCAGAGGAGGTTAAAGAAACCCTCCAAGGGCCGGGGTTGTAGCTCAGTGGTAGAGCGCTTGCCTAGCACGTTTGAGGGACTAGGTTCGATCCTCAGCACCATATAAAAAATAAATACATAAATAAAATGTATTGTGTCCATCTACAACTAAAAAACAACAACATCCAATGAAATCTTCTGGCCCAAGGGAACAAGGAGAAAATGGTCAGATCTGAATGTAGGCCAAAAAGGCCTCAACACTGGAAACAGGGGTTGCGGAAACAGGGTTGCCTTGCCTTTGTACTACACCCAGGCCACTTCACTCACTGGAGTCCCACGTGCTGCTCCTGGCCCACACTTCACACCTGTGCACAAGTCTCCAGAGGTACTTTCTGTGCCTACCTCAAACATCAGAACTCCAAATGAAAATGCCTACTTTAGACACTAAGGAATACAGACCCTATGATCCCACTTACACGGAGATCCAAAGCTGGCCAAACTAGGGATGGCCGCATGAAGGAGGCATGGGTTTTGAGGTTCTGCAGTGTTCTGTCAGTGTGGGTGCTGATTACAGGAGTGTATTCACTATGTGAGTATGTATGCTATACTTCATGAAAGCTCTCATTCCATAAAGGGGAGATGAAAGCAAACAGTTTTGTGAACACAGAAGGAATAAAGTCTAAACAAACAGATTTCAGCATTATAGAGACAACAAAATAAAACGAAAGAAGTAGAAGAAAGGTATTGACAAAGGTAAAAACAGAGATTTTAGGTGAAGGAAATGTAAAAGTACCAAAAGGATTCTGAAAATCCTAAAATACTATTTATTGACTTTATATCAAAAAATTGAAAATCTTTGTAAAAAGATGGTTTTGCAAGAAAATATCGATTAAAGCTAACCCAAGGACAGGTAGAAAAACTGATTATATAAATAATCAGAAGAGACTGAAGAGAAAGCCAGATTCTACCCCACGACAGGGAATAGGCCACAAGACTGCAAAAACAGGCTCCACTAAAACTTCAAGGGAAGGATTAGTCCCTGCTATTTAAACTATTACGGGGAGTAGCAGGGAGGGAAAAGTCTATTAAGTCGGGCATAACTCTAGCATCAAAACAAGACAAAAGTGGGGGTAGGCAGGAAATTATAGGTTTACTGTTCTTTGGACAAATGCAAACATTAGCAAAGAAAGTTCAGTGGCATTAAAAAGAATGACATATTATAACCCTGCTGGGATGTTCCCCAGGAAAGAAAAGATGGCTTGACAGAATCATGACATGACTGTATTAAAAGTAAAAAACCTCATACCATATCAATAGGTGTGGAAAAAGTCATCTGCTAAAATTTAGCATCATTTCTGAAGGAAAAGAGGGAGGGAAATAGTAAAGAAGGGAAGAAAGAAGGAAAGGGAGGAGGGAATGAATGAATGAATGAATGAATGAATGAACGAACGAACGAACTAGGAACATAAGAAAATTTCTTAACCTGACAAAAGATGTATACTAGAAATTACAACAAACACTACAACCAAAGACAAAAGATTAGAAGCAGTAAAATAAGGGTGCTCACTATCACTGACACTATTCAACTTCATACTTGAGAAACCAGCAAAGCCGAGGAGAAAAGAGAAATATATAAATATGGGAAAAGAAGAGGCAACTGAGCTTAAGATTTTTAACTTAGAATATCCAATAGAATCCACTGAAAATGGAAATACAGCAAGATTACCAGGTACAAAAATTAATCACTTTTTTAAATGGCAATAGAAGCTGGGTGTGGTTGCATACGCCTGTAGTCCCAGCAACTCAGGAGGCTGAGGCAGGAGGATAGCAAGCTCAAAGCCAGCCTCGGCAACTTAGCAAGACCCTAAGCAATTAAGTGAGACCCTGTCTCAAAATAAAAAATAAATGGCTGGGGATGTGGCTCAGCGGTAAAGCCTCTCTGGGTTCAATCCCTGGTACCAAAAAAAAAAAAAAAAAAAAGTGTAGCAAAATGAAAAGATGGAAAATATACACAATATACACAGAAACATGAGAAAGCAAGTAGGCACAAGGGCATCCTGAGGGCATATTCTGGGAGCATATCCTGGGGTTCAGACTTTTTGAAGGATAATTGAACAGGACTTGTTAAAATCAGAAGTGTATAGAATCTTCTATATAGAATTTCACTCTAGGTATTTATCCTAAGAAATACATACCAGTGGACCAGGTATGTCACTCAGTGGAAGAGTACATGCCTAGCATGCACAAGGCCCGGGCTTCAGTCCCGGGGCATACGCACACGTGCTTGCACATGTGCACACAAAGAAATATGTGCAAATACAAAGAGGAGTGCTGAGAATACTCACTAGAATGCAATTTGTAATTAGCAAACAATGGATAACAACCTAATTAGTAAACAATGGATAACAATCTAAAGAACAGTTTTAAAAAATTATCATTCTGTTCATGATATGGGTTGTAACTGATAATTGAAAAAATTGGAAAATAACTATATATACCAATGTGAAAAGATTCTAAAACATCTCAAGAGAAGGCAAAAAACAAGTTGAAAAAATTACATGAATTATTTGACCCAATTTATGAACATAAAACTGCTTGTCTCTATGTACATACATATGTACTTACATGACCCAGGATGTTGTGTACAAACCTGAAAATGGTGTTTGTCCTCTGAAATGATAGGACTGGCTAGAGAAGGTAGAGGGGATCTTTACTTCATCTGTCATTTGAATTTTTCTGTATGTGTGTGGCACTGGTAATTTAATCCAGGAGTGCTCTACTACTGAGCTATACCCCTGGACCCTTTAATTTTTATTTTAAGACACAGTCTTGCTAAATTGCCAACTCTGGCCTCAAATTCTCAATCCTCCTGCTTCAGCCTCTCAAATCCCTGAGATTACAGGCATGTGCCACCACTCTGGCTTGTATCTTTTGAATTTATATGAGGATATTCAAATAATCTAATTTTTAAAATATATTTTACAATATTAAAAAAATTTTTTTAGTTGTAGTTGGACACAATACCTTTATTTATTTATTTTTATGTGGTGCTGAGGATCAAACCCAGGGCCTCGAAAGTGCTAGGCGAGCACTTTAGTGCTGAGCCACAACCCCAGCCCTCAAATAATACAATTTTTTAAAAATAAAAAGGAGTGGAGATGTGACTCAGTGGTTAAGCATCCTTGGGTTCAATCCCCAGTACCAGAAATGTGTATGTATGTGTGTTTGTATGTATATGTGTATAACATACACACATATATAATTTTTAAATCCTTAAATATTTTAAAGAAAAAACCCTCACTAATAATCTGGTAGCCTTTCATTTTAGGGCCAAAAGCCCCACCCCCATGGCCTCAGGGTCATTGTGGGGGAGGATATCATGGAAGGTACCTTTAAGGAACCAGTTTCCCTCCTTGCAAATAACTTCATAATGCTTCCCCTGGTGCTTGGTCATAAAAAATCATTTTAGTGAAAGTAACAACTTGAAAATGAAAGTGGTGATTGAAATTTATTATTGGGGCTGGGATGGTGGCTCAGCGGTGGAGCGCTCGCCTAGCATGGGCAGGACCAGGGTTCAATCCTCAGCACCACAAAAAAAAAAAAAAAAATAAAGGTATTGTGTTGTGTCCATCTATACCTAAAAATAAATATTAAAAAAAAAGAAATTTATTTTTGGCAGGAACTGAACACCCAAGTGCAATAAGTTTAATTGATTATAGGAGTGTTTCCATAGCTGTGATGAAATGTGGCCCGGGGAGATATTTAAGGGACTAAGTATCCAAATTGGCAGCCTGGTAGTGAATATAAGATATATTCAAACAAGAAGGGACACAGTATCCATTAATACCCCAGAGGCCCCCCCCCCCAGGTTACTGCCTTGCTTGGTAAAACTTGGCCTTAATATCCAACAAGTAGCTTTCCCCTCTCTACCCACAGCCAGAAAGATGTCCCCATGCCTGAAGGCCTCAGAACTCCAGGATAGAATTCTCACACCTGCTAATGGGCACAAGAATATAAACCTAGCACAGGTCCCCTGAGGTCCTGCGACTGAGGAACAGGGTGTGCTAGGCCCTCAGCCTGTCCCAGGGATATATCCCTTCAGGGGTCTGGTATTGATACAAAGCCTCTGGCTTGCAGGTTATATTCCTCAGTCATCATAAAAAACATGTTTTAAATCTTAAATGGCTCAGATAAAATAAAAAGATGTTAAATGGGGATTACCATTTAATGGGTACAGAGTTCCTGGGTGATAAAAAAGATCTGGAAATAGATGATGGGGATGGTTACACGGCATTGTAAGTGTGCTTAATGATACTGATGTACACTTAAAAATGGTTAACTTGATAAATTTTACATTATGTATATAATGTAAAGCACTCCTGGATTAAATTACCACAAAAACAAAAAAAAAATGGATGTACAACATATATAAAAATTAAAAGAGGAGATGAGGATGTAGCTCAGTGCTATAGCATGCACACAGGCCCTAGCACTGAAAAAAAAAAAAAAATTAAAAGAGGTAATTCTCAGTTATCTGAAAAATGTGGCACTCAGACAGACCATTCCCTTAAGTCTGGCCAGGTAAGAACTGGCTATAGCCTAGGAGTGGGTCTCGATATCTGTACCAGCATTTTCCCTCTTCCCTACAGCCCCAGGGTTGCCTCAGAAGTGCCCTAGGGAGGACAGAGGGCCCTGGGAGTCTCCAAGTCTCCTTTTGTCAGAGCCACCTCATGGCTGAGGAGTTTATACGGGGAAAGTGTCCTCAAGTGCTTAGCACACCTGCTCTAGGCTTCACGGTGATTGCCTAAATACCGTAATGGCTACGTCTTACAGAAGCTCTCAGGTGCCAAGGGAGACGTGAACAGGGCCAGCCTGTCCAACTAAGGGTCCTTATCAAGACCCAGCCCAGGATGGGTGCTTTCCACACATGACACTGCCCCTCCTGGAGCGTGCTGCTAATGCTTATCTTTTACCCAGTCATGGCACAATTTTTGTCTCAGTCTTAAGTCCACTGAAATGATTTTTCTGGGAGGGAAGGTGGTTCTCTCCACAGGGGTCATGGGCTCTGGGGACTATAGAACAACTGCCCTGGGAGGGGAGGGGAGATAAGAAAACCAGTCACATTCTGTCCAGGGGGGGATTCCTAAGTTGGGCTAGACCTGCCCTGGGACCCCATTGCTGGTGGGGGAAAGGGATACAGCCACTCTTCAGCCCCCACCACATCAGGACAGGGCTGGTGAAAGAGCTGGGCACTGTGGCAGGAGGATTACAAGTTCAAGACTAGCCTGGGCAGTTTATCAAGACCATGTCTCAAAAGAAATTTTTAAAAAGAGCTGGGAGGGCTGGGGGCGTAGCTCAGTGGTAGAGGGCTTGCCCAGCAAGAGTAAGGCCCTTGGTTCAATCTCCTGCACTAAAAAAACAAAAAGCAGGGGTGGCGGGAGTGCCTGGGAGAGCTGCTCACAGGCAGAGGCAACAGTGGCATCACACCTGTAATTCATTACTCTGGAGGCTGAGGCAGGAGGATTGCAAGGTCAAGGGCAACATGATGAGTGAGTCCCTGGTGCAAAATAAAACTTTTTTTAAATTTTAAGGTCTGGGGATGTAGCTCAGTGGTAGAGCACCCCTGGATTCAAATCCCCTGCACAGGAAAAAAAAAAAAAAAAAAGAGCTGGGAGACCTCCTCATAGGTGCCAGGGGCTGCTGCAGCCCCAGCACAGAGCTAAACAGAAGGGCTCCTGCCAAGAACACATGACCAAACAGAAAAAATTTCCATTCCTGACAGCACTTGCCGGGCAGATACCAAAACTGAGGGCTGTGTTTCATCATAGCCAACTCTGAGCCAAGAAAGACCCTGAACTCTGAGTGACCCCAGGAAGCTCTCCTGGGCTGAACTGAAGAAGTTTGCTGATCAACAAACAACAGAGTCTGCTCTAAGCAGCTGTCCTACCCAGAGTGCTAGAGCTTAAAACATCTCAATTCCTGCAGCCATGCCTCTGCCTCCCCTGGCTTGGCAAGTTAATGGACTGGGCTTTGTCTTTTTTTTTTTTTTTTTTCAATCCCACAGTCTCTTTGTTCTAGTCTTTGGATGACCTTCAAGTCCAGGTCTCCACCCTGAAACTGTACATTCTAGATGCTCAGGGTGGCAACTTGTGTTTGGCTCCAGGAAGGACAGGCAGGCAGGCCTGGGACAGGAGGAGGCCACTTTCTCTCTTACCTGTGCTGTCACCAGGCAGGCCACTCTCCATCCCTGAAGACCTCTCACGGCATCAGTGCTGGCCAGGTATCCGCCCTGCCATCTGAGAGTGAGATGGGAGCAAAATAAAGAGAATTGCCCTATGGGACAGGATGAAAGCTGGTCTTCCGGACCCTCTCCCATCTCAGACCTCGCGCTATTTCTCAGCCCTCTTCTAGGACATCGGTTCAAATGTGCAGGGGTTAACAGCACCAGCCTGTGGAGTTTACATTATGTAGTTTTAAACACACACTGCAATTTTACAGTTTTTAAAAATTCTGGCTTCCCTTCCTGCCCCCTCCATGTTTTAAATTAGATACCCTGACAAACTTGGAAAACAGAAAAAGCATATGGCAAATTGTTTTTAATTGATTAGTTTCAATTATGAGCACCCTGAAATAAAGCTATTTTATAAAGTCACAAAACCCCTAAGGAAATAGTAGATCTTAGAAAATCACCATTATTTGCACACATTTACCAAAAAGCAAAGCCCTGGGGAGATAAAGAAGAAAAAGACTTGGTCCGTGTCCTTCCATCATCTGTTTTAGGAGGTAGTATATAATCCTAAATTAGAAAAATTAAATAAACTTAAATGCATCAATATAGATAGATACCACAGTAGTGTTCAACTATCAGGGCAAGGGCTGGGGCTGTAGCTCAGGGGTAGAGCGCTCACCTAGCATGTGTTAGTGAAAGTAACAATTTGGTTTAATCCTCAGCACTGTGTAAAAATGAGATAAAGATAATGTGTGTCCACCTACAACTAAAAAATAAATAAACAGATATCAGGGCAAAAAAAATGCTTGTTGAATTATTAAAGAGAATTTTAGGAAGTGAGAGAAAAAGATGTGAGAGAGAGAGAGATCATGGACACATGACACCATACTGTGAACTGCCGCGACAAGGGATGACTTCATGGAAGAGGTACAATTTCAGCTTGACCTTGAAGAATAAATCAATTTAGCACACTAACAATTTCAACATTTTTCCCCCCAAACAAAATAATCTCTTGGAATGTATGGGTGCCCCTGTGAGGTACCAGGTCCTGCCCAGCAGCCAGTCTTTCAGACTTGGACTTTTAACCTCTCCCTCTCCTGAAACTCCGCCTCTCTGCCCAGTCAAAAATGGCAAAATGGCATCATTTATATTAACCAAGAGGAAACCAGGCAGAGAGGGTCCCCGACATGTCCAGAGTCACAGAGGTGGTTGAATGGCATAAATGGACAAAAACCCAGGTCTCCTGACCCCCAGACCAGAGCCTCACACCCCTAACATGGGAAAGGTGGCAAGTGAAGGCCACCAAGTGAGAAACAAGGAACCTCAGCTGAGGTCAGAGAGCACGCAGGACGGCCCTAGTCAAGAAGGCACCCAGTAGGCAGATGGCCCCACCCCTCCTCACCAGCGGCCCATCTTTCAGAGTCCCCACCCATGTTCCAGAACAAAGCCAGTCAGGAGCCCTGCCAGGACACCTCACGGTCACCCTAGACAGGGTGCTGGCCCACGGGGCCCTGGTTCAGCCGTCACTTTCCTTTCTTTTAGGCTGTGGTCTTCTGACGCTTCCTGCTGGCTCCCTTCCTGCCTGGAGCATGGCTGGGGGCAGATGGCATGGCTTCTTGGACGCCCCAAGCTGTTGCTTGGGAGTCCCCTCTGAAGCCCCCACGTCCTCTGCCTGGCTGCCCTGAGCTTCTTCCTTCCCCAGCGTCACCTTCCCAGAGCGGCCTCCCCTGGCACCTCAGTACCCAGCAACAAGCCTAACTGCACCTCGCGTTGCCCCAGCGGTTTCCCACCTGATGTGCTCGTCACTGTCCCCAGGCGCCCAAAACCCCGGACAGAGTCCCCAGGAGAGGTACATAACAAATATGCTGCCCAGCTGGGGACTGCGCTCAGACACTGGCTTATTTTGTCACCACGCCAGTGCCCACGGTCTCTCCTGTGGTCACACCTGGCTTCATCCTCCTGTACCCCTCAGCACGGCGAGGACTCCAAAAGCTGCCCCACAGAGACTCGCAGCCCAAGCTTCAGGCACCTGGGAAGGGGCTCTTCCAGGCTTCAGCCAAAGCTCCCGTTTGGCCCCCTCGGCTTGGCAACCCCTCACCAGAAAGCCCACTCCACCAAGGAACGCCTGGCCAAGACCCCCTTCCCCCGGGGTCCCCTTCCTGAGGGTTCTGGGCATATCTACCGAAACTGGAATCTGGTCTCTGACAAGGTAAGAGAGGGGTATGTGGGTAAACAGGAACCTAAAGAAAATTTAATTTCCCTGGTGTAGAGTGAAAGACACCTTCTTGATTTTGGAGGTTTTTCGTTGTTGTTGTTTTGGTTTTTTTAATGGTACTAGGGATGGAACCCACTGAGCTATATCCCCCGCCTTTTATTTTGAGACAGGGTTGCAGTTTGCCCAGGCTGGCCTTGAATTTACAGTTCTCCCTCAGGCTCCTGAATTGCTGGAATTACAGAGGTGCAGAAGGACTGAGTATTTTCTTCAGAAACTTTTTACTGTTAAGTTCTGGCTCTGTTCCTTTTGAAACATACATAAGTCTTTAAGTCTTTTTTGAAGCCAAAAGGCTTTTGCCAACTTTACAACATAATGTGGTTTTTGTTTTTGGTTTTTTTGGTACCAGGGGATTAACCACTGAGCTACATCCCCAGCCCGTTTTTTTTTTTTTTTCTTTTTCTTTTCTAAGAGAACCAGGGATTGAACTCGGACACTCAACCACTGAGCCACATCCCCAGCCCTATCTTGTATTTTATTTAGAGACAGGGTCTCACTGAGTTACTTAGTGCCTTGCTTTTGCAGAAACTGGCTTTGAACTTGTGATCCTCCTGCCTCAGCCTCCCGAGCTGCTGGGATTACAGGTGTGTGCCACCATGCCTGGTCTGGATGTCTTTCTTGAGGACCTGGAAGCCATCCTTCTGAAAAGTCAACATGCACAAAGGCAGGCCCTTCTCCATGCAAGGGCAGGAGCCTGGCTCTGGATGGTGCCTGGCTCCAAGCCGCAAAGTTAACTCCTATCATAAAAATATGAAAAGCTGGGCTGAGGTTGTGGCTCAGTGGCAGAGCACTTGCCTCACACATATGAGGCACTGGGTTTGATCCTCAGCACCACATAAAAGATAAATAAACAAAATAAGGACATTGTGTCCACGTATAACTAAAAAAATATATTTAAAAAAATATGAAAAGCTTACTTTTCCTTTGGGTAAGGGTAATTAGATAGCAAGTAGTCACCCTAATAAGTAGGTAAAATGAGGCTGAATTAGATGAGACATGGTAGTGTCACATGCTCTTGAAGAGCAGCTATGATTTATCTTGAGAACGGATGTGCAAGATAGATGGCCCCTGCCTGGCTATAACCAAGCTGCGAGTGCTCTCTGCCCAGCCATCTTGCAAGTGCCAGGAAAGGCATCACATTCTTCCAACGCTTATTCAATCAAAACAAACAAACAAACAAATAAAAAACTATTTTCTTGAGCTGAGGATGTGGCTCAAGTGGTAGTGCGCTCGCCTAGCATACATGAGACACTGGGTTCGATTCTCAGCACCACATACAAATAAAGATATTGTGTCCACCTGAAACTAAAAAATAAGTATAAAAAAAAACTATTTTCTTTCTCTTCTATTTTTGTGGAAGGCCTTTCTGGGTGATAGAGATTTCTTAAACTCTATTTCCCCAACAGGGGTCTACCCTCACCCCTGCTGTATTTTCTTCCCTCAATACTGGAGATACCTGGGAGAGGTGGGCAGCAGGAAGGGGAGGGCAAGGCCCCAGGAGGGGTCTCGGTGAGAGTGGGGGCTCCTTCCATGGCTTCTGCACCCCACTCCTTGGAGAACCTCTTGCCAATTGACTTAATATCCACCTAAAGAGGCTCAGAGGATGGTGGGCCCAGGCCACGTTGATGTGGGAAGACTTTGAAGGGGTCAGAGCTTGGGCCATGAATTTGAGGCAAGGACAGAGGGACAGGACTTAATGTACCATTACATCCAGAGGTTCCTAACTCAAACCAGAGAGCCCTGCTTTATCTACTTCAGCTTCCAGAAGCTTCCAGGACCTAAAAGCTGCCTCAGGTGGCAGAAGGGCCTTGATTCTTGGTGATCTGCCCAGAGCTGTGCCTCCCTGTCCTGGGCTTCTGTCCTGAGCCACCCCAGGGTATGAGGAGAGCAGCCCTGTGGTCTAGGTAGAAATGGAACTGTTAATAGAAGGAGGGGGCCTCATGGGCCCAAGGGCATGAAGTGAGAAGTAAGGGGGACACACAGGTCAGGAATGGGGATAAGCCATGGCTCTGGGGACTCACTATACCTATGTGCTCAAGTGGGAGATGTTTGGAGACCACACTCTGGGAAAGCCAAGCCCAAGGCAGTCCCTCCACATGGACACCCCTTCTAGATCCTCCACACCACCACGAATGCCCAAGATTCTCTCCCTCCATCATGTGAACTGGCTTCCCTCCTCATCCCCAGGCCTGACATATCACTTGGCTGACAAGAGAGACCCCAGGCATCAGGTGGACAGGCTGCCCTGCAGGATGCAAGGCTCCACAGCCTAGTCTAGTACACGTGGGCCCTGACCTGGGCTAGGCCACCTTTCCCTTCCACTCTCCATAAGTACCAAGTACCAGGGAATCAGGTCACACACAGGGGATGAGTCTCAGGACAAGGCTGGTCACCTCCTATTCCTACCACCTGCCCCTAACCCAGCCTCCCAGCAAGGGGTTGGGCTGCAGTTCTGATAAGAACCTCCTCAATGGGAAGGCCCTGGCGGCCAGCTGCAGACCACACAAAGAGTGGATTGTGGCCTGCAGCAGGTGGTGAGGCCTGGGGACAGAGGAGGTAACAAAGGGGCTTTGGTGTTAGCAGAAACTTGGGGAAAGAGGGGCAAGGAGCAAGGCCACACCCCCCACCTCCTCCCAAACCACAGGCATCTGTAACACACTCAGGCCCCAGGTGGGGAACAGGAACTGAATGCGGCTCATACATCCTTTGTCACCAGTGGGCAGGACCACAGTGCCTTCACCAGGAGCTGAAGCTTTGAGCTGAGCAGCCCTCATCCTGAGGCCCCACCAGGTCCTCACCCCATCAACCTTCCACCTACACCAATCACTCTGCTCTCCCAGGAGACCCAGGCAGGAGACACCTGCCCCAAGCCTCCATTTCTAGCATTACCTTCCTTGCCCTCTCCTCCTCGCGGGCACCACCTGGTGGTGCTTCTACCTTCCCAGCATGCCCTGGCATGCCCCAGCATGCAGGACAGCTCCTGCAAGGGGACAGCCAGGTCTGCACCCTGGTGCCAGGCAGGCTCTTAGATCAGCCTTCAGAGGCACAAGTGCGCATCTCCTATACCCTCATTTACCTGAAAGGCATTGGAGACTCCCTGAACACCTTGACCTTGACCTGGCTATGCAGGAGGGTGGTCAATAGAGATAGGGAGAGAACTGCGAGTGAACACGGACTGGGTACTAAGCACTAAGCAAGCACTGTCCATGTTGTCCTTCAGCCAGGGAAACCAAGGCTTGCTCAAAGTCACACAGCTGGCAAGTGCTGAAGCTGGCACCAAACTGAGTGGAGCCTGCCCTTACCAGGGTACTTTCCCCTCACCATGGGGGGGTTCTAAGAGAAGGAGCATAACTGAGAGCAACTGTGACCAAGATGGCCTGAAACTGCCACCCTCATTTTAGGGGCTTGGCTTCTATACACACAGTGGTTATTTAAATTCAAATAAATTTAATTTAAAACTGGGTTTCTCAATCACACTGGCCACACTTAAGTGCTCAATAGTCACGTGGGTCTAATGCTACCCTAACAGACAACCAAGGTCATTTCTGTCTTCCCAAAAGGGAAGATCCAAGAAGGTAGGGACATTGTCCCTCCTGATCCCTGATATTCAGAAGGTGCTCAATACTGAGTTTTATGAATTAATTAAACAAATGGAGGACTCTGAAGAGATCACTTTTCTGGCCCCTGTCCCTTGTCATTTACAACAAATCCCTCAGGATAGCCAATGTTCTCTGCCTGAGAATTGAGTTTTAGTTAAGAGCAGCGAAGTTTTCATTTAAAATATATAATCAAAGGCAAGTTGGAAACTGATATAAAATCACACACAAACACACCCAGGCTCAGTTGCATCTCAAATTCAACAAAAGTTCAAAGATGCAAAAATATGGAGATACTGATGCATGTGAGACCACCTGCCACACTGCACAGTGGTCCCCTCTGGCCACAGAAGGCTTTCCAAAGCTTGCTTCAGCTACGCACACACAGCCAACCAGGCCAGAACAAAACAGGATATACCGAGAGAAACAACATTCTCGCAACACTTATCACAACAAACTGTTATAGCTGTTCTTTGATGCTAGTTATTGTTAACTATTAATGTTGCCTAGTTTATAAATTAAATTTTATCACAAGTAATTTTAGGGAAAAACAGTAAATATAGGATTCACAGTGACAGGCATCCGCTGGGGGTCTTGGAATGAATCCCCAAGGATTAATGGGAATCTATTGCATATGGAAATATAGAGAAAGTGAAATAGTTTTTTTTTTAATATTTATTTTTTAGTTGTAGACAATACCTTTATTTTGTTTATGTATTTTTATGTGGTGCTGAGGATCAAACCCAGGGCCTTGCACGTGCTAGGCAAGCACTCTACCGCTGAGCCACAATCCCAGCCCATGAAATAGTTTTTTAAACTCACAGACACATCTACAGATCCACAGACACACAAATGTATCAGTCGAGAACGATGTCAACACAAATCATTACACAGCACACTAGGGAAAGCAGAAATGGAATCCATTATGACACGTGTCCTTGAATATTCAGCGCCATCCCTACAGGTCCAAGAAACAGAACTCAGGGAGGCAGGACTGGAGGCACCACAGTGAGCTCTGAGCAGTGACTTGCTGGGTGACCTGTGCTGGGGTGAGGGCTGGTGTAGGCCAGCAGGGGCTATGGAGAAGCTGGAATGGGACAGAAAGTCCTGGGGAAACAACTAGGCTTTGCTCAGTTCAGCCTGACACCCTCCAGGGCCTGGCCCAAGGGCAGCAGCAGGCCCTTTCTCCTGTGGCCAGCTCTAATCCTGAGTTGCCACAGGGCTGGATCATCAGCCCAAGACTCCCCCTTGAAGCCCACTCCCCAAAGCAGAGAAGATCTCCCCACAGCTGCACATCAGGACCACATCATAGTCTAAAGTGGGAATCAGGAGCCCTGAGTCTTGGCCCCATGTCACTGTCACTTCAGCCATCTGGGCCTCAGGTTTCTGAATGCAGATGACTGAAAACAACCCTTCCATGGGTTTGTTATGAGCATCAAATGAGGCAATTTGAAAAGACCACACTGCCTGAATCCTACAGACTGGACAGTGTCTTTTCTCTCCCATTACTACCCTTTAAGATCAACCCACTCCCACACTTCCCAAGCCCAAGCTGCTTGGAAAATGACGCCCTGGTGCTCACCCTTCCTAAGCCAGGACTCCTGCCAGCTGCTCTGGAATCTTCAGAGGCCTGTACCACCAACTCTGCAAGGAGGAGAGGGCTGGATGTGGATTTCATTGTGTCCCTGTTGCTAAGCCCTCTACCATTTCTAGCCCTGACCATGTGGGCTTCCATCCCCACACCCCAGCATCAGACTTGCCCAGAACCCTCTCAATGGCACCCTTGTGCCCTCCTCATGACTCACTTTGCCCTCTTCAACTCAAACATCCACAGCTCTCCCTACCACAAAGCACCAACAGCCCATAACTGAACAGGTCATTGGGTCCTACCAGCACCATTTTAATGCCTCCAAGTTCTACTGCCCCTGCCTGAGTTCCGGTCTACTTCTCACCTGGATGACTTCAATGCTTTATTGTTTATCTGGCTCTGCCAAGTTCTGTTTCTGCCACCCAGAACCCAAACCAACTTTTCTAAAATTGAAATTTGAACATTATTTCCTTACTTAAAATCATTCAATGACTTCCTCATACTTTCAGATTTAGCTTAAAATTTCTTGTCAAGGCCAAAACCTGGCCTGTGGTCACCTCTCCCACTGCACCCAACATACTCCATCTCCCAGTATCCAGTTCCTGAGCTTGAGCTTGTCAAGTCCTCACACACCCACCAATGACTCTTCTTGGAATGAACTTGCCTGACTTCTCTTCTCAGCCCAGATCAGGGATCATTTTGCCCAAGAAATCTTTTCTGTTACACCAGAATGGTAGGAACTCCTCTGCTTAACCTATTCACCATTCGATCCAGTACCATATCCATGGGATTACTGTTATCATCAACACTTTCTCTGGATCTAGTAGTGGCACATGCTTGTAATTCCAGCTACCCAAGAGGCTAAGGAAGGATAGTAATTTCGAGGCTAGCCTCAGCAATTAAGGAGACCCTGTCTCAAAATAATATATAAAAAAGGAACTCAGTGGTAGGGCATTTGCCTAGCATATGCAAGGCCCTGAGTTCAATTCATCACTTGCCCCGATCTCCCCCACCCCCCAAAAAAGGACCTTTTTCTGTCTCTGCAACAAAATTAAAGAATTTTAACACAGGAACACAGGGGTGCTTCCATCTCCTGGTACCCACTACAGGCCGTGCGCACTGTAACCATTACTAAGCCTTGTTATAAGGGTACATTCAAATAAAAGAAATTTCAGTCTAAAACAGATTGGAAGCTCAGAATTAGAATCTTGGTGCTAAAAGAGAACAAATAACATCTAATCTCTTCATTTTGTAGATGAAAACGGAGATTCGAGAAGAACATTAAAGCGGAGCCTGGACTGTCAACTTGCCTCCAAGCCTCCAACCCTTGGACTTAGACCACACCCAACTCCAGCCGCACTCCATCCAGCCCTGAAGGAGGCAGCATCTCTACATGCCCCACCTTTACAGAGGAAGAAGCCCCCTCCCAGCCCATCCCAAACCACGGAGATCTGACAGCAGTGCTCATTTTCCTGGAACAGAGGTTTGGGAAGACCATGCACACAGCTGCAACTTCTATGGTGCCTTCCTCTCACTATTCTTTACCTCCAGTTCCACCTCCCACCACCCCGCTCATTTAATCGCACACTTATTGAGCACCTACTATGAGTCCTTCTGCAAAGAGCACTGGCCCCCAGAAGCTGATCTACAGGGGAGGTGGACACAGACAGGGAACTCAGAACAACAGACCAGGTCAGGAGGGGCGGTGCACAGGAGACCCTCCGCTCACCATTAGGTTCTCCCTCGCATGCTTACGGGCCTCCCTCCTGACCTCGCTGCCCTGTCCTGACCTCCCCACCCCGGGCCGGGTCCTTTCCCCCTCGGCTGTGTGGGGATGGAGAAAGTTTGGGGCCCGGTGCACCGGGACGTGCGGGGCTCCCGGAGGCCCGCGCCCCCTCCCTCCGCTCCAGCCCTGGCCGGGTGGGGCAGCGCGGGAGGAGCGGGGCCGGGCGCCGGGCCATCCTTCTCACTGCCCCTCCCAGCCCTAAATGCAGAGGGACTCGGAGGGAGGGGGCCGGGGAAATAAATACCTTTGACTTTGTAGCTAAGGTTAACGGGAACTGCCACCCCGGGGGCGACTTGGGCACCGGGCTCCCGGCCCTGGCCAGTCCCGGGGCAGGCGGGGAGGGCACGCGCACCTGATTGGCTGGTGGTCCTGGCCGTCCCCCAGGCCGTCCGGCCACCCGATTGGCTGTGCGGCTCAGATGACACGCCCGGCCCTATCGAAGCAGCCCGCGGGGCGGCCCCTTTGTTCTCCAGAGCCAATAGCCGGGGGGGCTGACCTCGCCCCGCGGGCGCGCGGCCCCGCGCAGCAAACGCGTGCGCCGAGGGCTGTGAGGAGGAGGCCAGGCGCGGTCCAGCCACTGGTGACCGCGCGGCATCACGGCGCCCTTGTCCGTCCTGCCCTTGAGACCAGTCTCTCGGCCTCGGCGCGCCCCACTTCCCGCACTTGCGCGTATTAATGTCTGAACTCAGGGCGCGCGTACGGGTTCGGTAGTCAGTTCGCCCCGAGTGTTGCCAGCCACTGGTGTCTGTGCTGGGAAACCGTCCCGAACCACAAAGAAGCCCCGGCTCTGAGACTTCCCCTCGAGCTCATGTTTACTCTGTCGTCCTTTTTCTTTCCTCCCTGAGAACCTGTGTTCCCTGGGTGGTGCTGCACACATCGCAGGAAGGTGCACGTGCCCGGTGCGTGCGTGTGCAGAGGGAATCCCCAGCAGTGCCTGGTGATAATGTTTAGGGCGCTCCACGCGAGACCGTGGAAACGGATGCATTCAACCCCTTGGTTTCTAGCTGGGGAAACAGGGTCTGATCGGGTTAAGTTACCAGGTCTAGTTTCACCGCGCTCACTAGGGCTGTGATAAATGGGATCATCTCCCAGCTGCTAACCTGGTCCAGATGGCCAACTAGGGTATACAGTTCCCAGAGCCCTCTGGGAAAATGTAGCCCCGATTGGAAGGAAATCCCTCTCACTTATTCCTCAAAGGGGACAAGACTGGGTCAACTCCCACTGGCAGGTTTGTCCGCAGAGCTGATGAGAAATTGCCTATGGAGGCAGGATTCAAATAAACAGAAGAGGGGCTGCTCTCTGACAGCCCTGTGAAGGAGGTGGACCTGATGTTCCTTAACCAGTCAACCCGGGATGAGGCATCTGCTTCAGGCCTAGCTGCTGTTCAGGCTCAGAAGCGCAATAGAAATTGAGGGTCAAGATTCTCTTCATTTTGCCACTTGCTTCAAGTACAATTTTCACAAAAGCTATTTTTCTGTCTCTGGACTTTGATTTTATTCATCTGTAAAATAGTTAATAATTTTCTAGTTGCCCACATATCTTACTGGGCCTTGACAGTTATATTTGGTTATAAAGGACAGAAGCACTTGTGCTTCATAAAACCCAGACTGCAGAGCTCTTCACTAGCAGTCTACCCTTCAGGGTCTCCCTCACAGGGTTACTTTCTGGAGGAGGAGCCACAAAGGCTCCTAGGACTCAGTCCTGCTTCAGGTCTTCCAGCAGCGAGTGTGACTGACCCTGTGAGGTCACTTCCACTCTGAGCTTGTTTCCTCCTCTACAGAGTGACAGACTTCTCCAAATTGACATTCCTTGGCCAAGGGCATTTCAGGGGTAGAGAGAATGAAGCACATCTGAGAACCTATTCTCATTAAGCTAAAAAATAAAATAAGAGAAGGCTTCTTAAGAGAAAAAAGGTTGGGGAAGACCCCAAGCTCTTACCACAGTGTAGAGAAACACTTGTGGGGTAGGAGGTACAGGACTTTCACATTAAAATTATAAACAGGTCTGCATTATTTAACATTTAAAAAGATAATTCAACACTTTTGTGTAGAAGGGAAAAAAAAAAAAGAAAAACTGCCAGTTTTTCAGAAGAGAAGGGAAGCTCCTGAGACAGCTCTGACCCCTCCTGCCTGGCCAGCCCTCCCCTGTGACCGCTGTCTGCACGAATGCTGAGCAAGGGCTTGGGAACCACTGGCTCCTCAGAAAAACTCAGGAAGGAACCAGAGGCAAGTCCACTGTCTCTACTTTCCCAGCTTCCTCAAGACCATCCAGGTGGCCTTCTCTGTCCTTCAGACCTCTCCTTACCAACTCAACCCCAAACAGTGGGCAGCATAACACGGGACACCCAATACCCATCCTCACACCCAGGTCAAGTCCCTTTAAGATGACAATTTTTCTTGGGGTTGGGGATATAGCTCAGTTGGTAGAGTGCCTGCCTCACATGCACAAGGCCCTGGGTTCAATCCCCAACATCATAAAAAAAAAAAAAAGAAAAAAGAAAGATTTTTCTTAAGGTTAGTTCCCCTGATCTGATTCCCTGTCCCCTCAGCCCACTGGAACCCATATACTCCCTAAAAGAGGCAGATGGCCAATGGACATTCTTGAGACTATGCCCTGTGTTCTCAGGTTCTGACAGATATCTTGCCTTCAACTATACAGGTTTTGATTTAGTACCAGGGATTGAATCCAGGGGCACTTAACCACTGAGCCACATCCCCAATGCCCCAACTTTTTTTTTTTTTTTTTTTGAAACTAGTTCTCACTAAGTTGCTTGAGATCTTGCGAAGTTGCTGAGACTGGCTTTGAACTTGAAATCCTCCTGCCTCAGCCTCCCAAGTTGCTGGGATTACAGGCATGAGCTACCACACCCAGCAACTACACAGGTTTCTAAGTGGCCCAAATACTCCCCAAATCAATATGAAGCTTTGAAGGTGTTGGCTTCCATCCCACACACTAAGCCCTACTCGCCTCTGTCCATCTCTTCACTTTGTACCTATGTTCATCCTCTCCAGACCCAAGCCTCACAGGGGTCTGGAGACCTCACAGTAGTTCTGATCTTTGAAACCCATTTCTATCACATCAAGTACATAGTAGGCATTTAATACTTACCTTAACCAAAAGCAGCAGCAAACTCAATTTATCCAAAAAGTATGTGGTGGTGATGAAAAGGGACAGGTTCAGGAGCCAGACAGACCTGAGCTTGAATCGCCTGTGGTGACTGCCAGTTACATGACCCCCGAGCAAATGTTTTCATGTTGAAAAGGCAAACAAGACACCCCCTGCACAAGGATCACATGAGTCGGTGTAGGGGAACTTCCCTGCGGGTGCCATAGGCAAATGGTGGCTATTCTTAAGCACCACTCTGTGCTGGGTGCTGGGGATAAGTGCAGAGATTTCTAATATAAGCAAAAATAAATGCGCTTGTTGATGGCTGACACTCAAATATGTAGGAAATCCCCATATTCCTCCCCATATGGGAGGAACACACAGTGAAGGACCTGCAGCAGTGAGCCAGTGAGATCCCACAGGACACAATCAAATCTTTCCCTTTCTTTCCTGGTAACTGGCACCTGAGAAGTCTGACCTGGCCTCAAAGAAGGCTGAACACCTGGCCATGTGGATCTGCACCCAACGTGTGTGGGATATGCAAGCTGGGAACTGTCCTTACTGCTCAGAATTGCCTATCCTTCCAGAGACTCCTTTGTCATGTTGTCAACCCTCTAGCAGGGAGGGGCTGCAAGTCTAACCTAAATCTGTATGTCCCACTGTCCCCCAAAAGGACTGTCAATGCTAGCTGAAGTTACTGGAAGGCCAGGTGGTGAGAATGACAATGGTGGCCCTGGATTCACCTCAGTGGGTCAGTGACCAGAAACCAGTTATCATCGAGGAGGGTACTAGAGATGGAACCCAGAAGCACTTTACCACTGAGCTATACCTCCAGCCCTTTTTTAGGTTTTGAGACAGGATATTGCCAAGTTGTCCAGGCTGGGCTCCAACTTGCAACTCTCCTGCCTCAGCCTCTGGTCACTGGGATTAAACATGTGCATCACAACCTAGCAGGAACCAATATCTTGGTTCAGTTAACTGGAACGCTGGCCCACCACCCAGAGACTGAGCCCAACTTTCTGGTTTGCTGGCCACCTCCTCAGGAGAGGACTAGAAGGAGGGTGTAGAAGCCCTCAGCTGTTGCCAAAGCCTCACACAGCCCTTCCTTCCCAGGAAGAAGAGCCATGTTCCTCCCTCCAACTCCACAGTCCCCAGGGAAAGGAACACTCCCCAGCCACCAGTTCTAAAACCAAATCTTTATTCTCTAGTCTGAAAAGGAGGGTAAGTGGTTGTTCTGTTTAGATCCAGAGAACAGAACAAGGCCCAATAGATAGAAATTATAGGAAAGCAAAATTCGATCATTATAAGGAAGAATTTCTAGCAATTAGAATCATCCTACAATAGAACCAGGGCCTCAGGAGGTGGGAGCTCCCTGTCACCAGGAAAGGCTAATATCCACATGCTGGAAATCTTGAAAAGGACCCTCAACCAGGATCTTCCCTTCAGCTGACCCTCCAGCATCAGTGGGCCAGTCCTTCCTTCCACAATGAGCTTTGGAAAGAGTGGAAGAGGGTCAGCCCTGGCAGGGCCAATTAGATAAAGCCAGACAGACCAAGGAGGAAACGCCTGGGAAGGTGATCTTCAGGGAAGAAGAGGATTGAATCATTGGCAGTAGATGGGCCTCTGCACGCCTGGGATTTCAGCAGGGGCATCAGGAAGGGGGCACAGGTAAAACCAGCTTAGTTTCATCTCTTGGGCTGAAGAGGCCCCAGCTGCCTGACAAGGCCAGCAGGTTCTCCAAGGCATATCCAGCTGGTCCACTTTTCCTCCCGAGCTTTCCTTTACTAAGGACTGTACCACACCTATTTTCAAAAGTGACCTGAAGTAACTCATATAAAGACTGGGACATTAAGGCGTTAACACCAGAGGATGGACTCTTCCTTCCCACCGGTGGCTCCTGTAGCCAAGGGCACTAAGGGTAAATGGAGCTGCTATTGCTACTTTTCCAGGGCATAGAACAGTCAGGTGAATGTTGGAAACACGGCTCTAAGGGGCTTTTCTGGCCATCCGGGTTTACTCCCTCACTAACCGGGCCCAGCTCACTCCCGCCTCTTCTTTCCCTTCTGAATTCGCATCCCTCTCCATCACCAGCTCCAACACGAGCTACCCAAGCCACTGCCACACTCCTGCTGCGAAGGAGCCCAGGGCCTGTCTCCGTCCCCCACAGCCCCTGCCCTTCTCAGATATCATGCTTCTTTTGGTGGGTCAGGAGTCTCTCCTCATCGTCAAAGGTCTGGCCACAGATGGCACAGCAAAAGGCGCCATCCCGAATGTGGCTCTTGCGGTGGGTGATGAGATTGGACTTCTGACTGAAGCTGCGGTCACAGTCGGGGCAGGCGTAGGGCCGCTCGCCCGTGTGGATGCGCCGGTGGGACACCAGGTTGGACTTCTGGCTGAAGGCTTTGCCGCAGTCGGGGCAGACGTAAGGCTTCTCGCCCGTGTGGATGCGCCGGTGGGCGGCCAGGTAGGGCTTGTGGCGGAAAGCCTTGCCGCAGTCGGGGCAGACGAAGGGCCGCTCGGGGGCGTGGTCGCGCCGGTGGGCGGCCAGGTGGCTGCCCTGGGAGAAGCGGCGCCCGCACTCCTCGCAGGCGAAGGGTCGCTCGCCGGAGTGCACTCGGGAGTGCGCCACCAGGTGGGTCTTCTTGCCGAAGTTCTTCCCGCACTCGGCGCAGGTGAAGGGCCGCTCCCCGGTGTGCTGCCGCTGGTGCGCGCGCAGGAAGCGCTCCAGCCGGAAGCTGCGCCCACAGTCGTCGCAGCTGTACAGGGATGGGGTCGCCTGGGCCTGGTCCCGTGGGGGTTCCAAGGGGGCCTCAGGTGGAGGCTCCGCCGCGGGCTCCGGAGCAATCTTCTCAGGGCCGGGCTCTGCCGTGGGATCCAGCACCACGGCTGAAAGCTGGGGGCTCGCAGCACCGGTGGTGGCCTGAGCGGAGCCCTCAGACCGCTTGTGGATCTTGCTGTGCGACAGCAGGTTGGGTTTGTGCCGGAAACGGCGGCCGCACTCAGTGCACGGGTAGGGCTTCTCGCCAGTGTGGATGCGACGGTGCGAGGTCAGGTAGGGCTTGTTGGTGAAGCGTTTCCCGCATTCTGGGCACTGGTGGGGACGCTCGCCAGTGTGCACTCGGCGGTGGGCGATCAGGTTGGGCTTGTGGCGGAAGCGCTTGCCGCAGCAGGCACACTGGAAGGGGCGGTCCACGGCGTCCCCACCAGGCCGAGGGGCGGTCACAGCAGGGCGACCTCGGGGCCTTGGCCCCAGAGCTTTGGCTGCCGCCTCCTCCAGGGCCTCAGCCACGTGCACCCGCTTGTGAGCAACCAGCTGGTCCCACTGGGCAAAGCTCCGGCCACAGTTGCCACATATGAAGGGCCGAGCCTCAGGGGCAGGGGGATGGCACCGCCGCAGATGTGCTCGAAGTTGCTTTTGTCGCCAGAAGCGTCTCTCACATTCAGGACAAGCAATGGGCCGCTTTGCAGCTGAGTGGGCCCTCAGATGCAGAACCAGGGCCACCCAGCCTCGGAAGCTCTGCCCACAGAGGTGGCAGGTGAAGCCCACGTCTGGTGTGGCAGCAGCATGGACCTGATGGTGCAGTGCTAAGAAGGGGGCATGGCGGAAGCGCCTCCCACATTCAGGACAGGGCAGAGGGAGCCGTGCCTGGCACCTTCGGGTATGAAGCCACAGGGCCACCCAGCTCAAGAAGTGCCTTCGACAGTGGGCACAGCGACGGGCCCTGCCTAGGGCTTGACTGCCTGACTGGGCCAGTTTAGTGCCCTGGTGCCTCAGCCCGCTGGACTCCTTCTCCAAGGTCTGAGGTGACTCCTGGGAGGACCCTGAAAGGAGCCTGGGCTGGGCTGGACCCATGGCCATGGGGCCCCTGCAGCGCCGTTCCAGCATTGGCTCTTCCTCTGCTGAGGGTGGAAAAGCAGAGTCACTCCAGAGACCAAGACTTCCACCCCAGTTCCTTTCCTCCTAGGAGACCCCAGACCCCAAGAGCAGCCCACCCTCTATGGACTCCCAGAGCCCTTGACACCAATCTAGACTCTCTTAATTCCTTGTAGGTTATTTATTTCAATCTTGGATTTCTAGGTAACATTTCAAGGATATTTATCTTGTATCTTTATTGCCCCGGAAGCTTTCAGAAGGGAGAGATACTGACACTTCTTGGAATCCCCTTGTGACAGCTACCCCAGTGTCAGGAGGTGAGTAAACTTCCAGGGTCAGCTGCACAAACACTCCAGCCACAGGACTCACCAGAAAATATGGTCACATCTCCCTACAGTGCCCTATGCCTTTTCAAAGCTTCCCTGTGGCCTTTCCATGTGTCTGCTATTTCCTATTGCCACATTTGAGCTCTGAGCAACTTGGAGAGGCTGGCTGAGCAGTCACGGAGTGCCTTGGTTGACAGATGATGCAAGTGTGAGGCAGCAAAAGGGGATGGGCCTTGCCTGAGGTGACACTGTAAACCAAAAGCACAACCAGGACTGAGGGACAGGTCTTCTAAACTTTCAGGGCAGTGTTTTTTCCTTTCAAAGACCTGAGTTTGCAAGATGTTGCAAAAATAAATTGCTATAACCTTTCATTCCTGCAAGGCCACAGGGGAGGTAGTTTAAGCCTCACCAACCTCAGCTTCTCTGGGCAGCAGCCTGGAGAGTGAGAACAGCCTTTCTTGGTGACAGGAGGGGAGCCTGGGGCACCACTCCCAGCACAGACTAATGCCAGGCCACCGCCTGTCCAGACTGCCCACAATCTGCCCGCCTGTCCTCCTCCACCCACACACACTATTAGTACACCGCAGAGCTCTCCTGATCCAAAGAACACCCACAGACCGTTGCCCTGGGGGGAGGGAGCAATCCCTGGCTCTGATTCCCTTGGGGTGCTGGGGATTAGTGGGGCAAAAGAGGGGGAAAGAAAGAGATGGTAATCTCTGTCCCCTGCCTAGTCCTGCCCCAACCTGGTCAAGGGCTGCCCATGTTCAGTTCTTCCACAGCTCTGGGGAATTCGGATTCCTGCTGGAGAGCCGCCTACACAGAATGACGGCTGGGATGGCAGTTGGCCTCCTAAGGGACCTCCTGTACCTGCTCACAGGCTCCATCCAGACACAGTCCCTAAATTCCCTACAGTCTGTTCTCTGGGGGAATACAGACGTGACTCATCCTCTGAGGACTGAATGAGCACACAGGAAGATGAGAAAGGGGTCCTTCGCCCAAAGGCCCTATTCCTCTGCCCCGATAGGGAGGACTGAGCTTTGGGGCTGTAAGGTGGTTTAGGAACATAAGGGCCAGACTCTACCCTGAAGATTGCAGAGCTGGGGATGAGGCTTTTTCCAGCTCTTCCTGGGGATGTTCTTGGGGATACTTCTGCGGCTGCAGCGCCTGCTTCGGCCCACACTCCGATAGCCCCCAGATGTCAGAGAAAACTGCAGCAATAAAGACACCCCTACCCCCATGGCAGAGCTCAGACCTCTGACTGCAGAGAGGCCAGCCTTACCTGTGGGGAGGGGAGAGAAAACATATGTGAGGCTCTGCGTTCTGGGGCGTCATCTTTGTGTTCTCACCAGTGTCCAACCCTCCCCCAACAAAGCCACAGCTCCAGCCTTAAGCCCCACAGCCTGCGTGACAGTGACCTTAATGGATCCTGAATGTTCAAATGAGTGTCGCTCTTCACTAATGAAGCGCATTGCTGCCTTTGGGGGTCACCTCCTCCCCCGGTAAGGTCACAGAACGAATTCTCTATTCGGTGGCAGGGGTCTTTTCCTGGTGGCCAAAGGCCGGCCCAGAGCAGTAACTCTGGAATCCCTGCTGGCTCCCCTTCCCCCACTCTCCCTACAGGAATTCCAGGCCTGTTTCCCATGGGGCTGCCCAGGGCGCGCCAGAGTGACCAGGACTCTGCCAGAATCCCCTTCGGCAACTTGGACGGCCCAGGGTGGTGGAAGGCCGACACCCCGCTTTTGTATTGGTGCGTGCCCTCCGTCCGCGTTCACGGGCACGCGGGTCCCGCTCCTACGACAGAGCCATTTCGGGTCCCACGCACGGCGGAGCCTGTGCGCAGGTGCGCTCGCCCCCGCCCGCAGGCCCCCCGCACACCCACAGCCGCGCACACTCACGGTCACGCGCCCCGCAGGTGGAGCCGCCCCCGCGGGCCCGCAGCGCCCCCCGCGCCCCTGTCCGGGCCGTACCTCTCCCGCAGGCTCTGCAGGGGCGCCGCGCCCGTCCATGGAGCCCCAGGCCGGCCTCCGCGGCCCGCTCCCAGCCCGGCCGCGGCGACAGCGGCAGGTTCGAGTTCACAACTGCCAGGCCCGTCCCCAACCTCCCCCCCGCCGGGTTCCCAGCGCCACGTGACTACAGGAGCTGCCGAGGGTCAGTCGCCGGCTCGGCGGCCGCGGCCTAGGGGCGGGGCGGGGCCGGGTCACCCCTCTGCACCCCACCCGCGGGGGCCTGCCCGGGAGGGCCGCACCCGGTTGCTGTGGTGACCACCAGCCAGGGTTTTCGGCGGAGAGCAGGGGCTCAAGTTTCCTGACCCTTTGTCCCTGCAGGGGACGCGCGCTCCTGAGCGACCGCGTGGCCGGCCAGTGATCGCTGGGTCTGGTTGGTCCGCACTCAAGGATTAAGGGCTCGAAGCTCGTAGGGAGATTTCAGAGAGGGCGCCTGCTGCCCCCTGAGCGTCGAGCCTGGGGCCTCGCCTAGGCAGCGCCTGCCTGCGGCTTCCCGACTTCCGCGCACCCCTGGCCTCTGTGTGCGCGACAGCGCGCGGCGGACCCGGGACCACAGCGGCGCACCTGAGGTCTGCGGCCTCGGATTTGTTCCAAAGTGGAGAATGAATGGGAAGGCCAGATCTTGTGAACTTTAAAAGGCCCTCTATTTCCGATACTAAGAAAAAGCAGGAGTTGCCTGGCTACCTGTGGCCTCGGGCCAGACGCAGGGCAACGACTAAGGTGGTCATTTGCGCACGTGGGTCATTTCGGTTGGAAATGCGCAGCAGCCCGGGTGGCGTCTGCAGAGGCAGGTGTAAACCTGTGCCAGTGACTCACCCACTAGCAGGTGGCCTTGGCTTTCCAAAGAAAACACTTCCTGGGGTTTCCAGGCTAATACAATTTCCTCTCCTTTAATGCTTTCAACAAAGACAAATTTTGAATTGTACCATTATTTTTAAAACACTTTAAAATCTGCTGCATAAATAGGAAATAAGGGAACATCAAGATCCCTCATGCTTTCTACCTCCTCCAGTTGCATTTGATAGTTTGATATGTATCCTCCGGTGTGTTTTCTATGCATGTTTATTTCATGTTTGGCATAATTGGGGTGATGCCTGGTATAAAGTCTGCCTTTTTTCACTTAACCCATTAGCGTGAATTTACTCCACATTTAAAAAAAAATATTTTTATTAGTTATAGGTGGACACAATGCCTTTGTTTTATTTATTTTTTATGTGGTGCTGAGAATTGAACCCAGTGCCTCACACATGCTAGACAAGTGCTCTACCACTGAGAAACAACCCCAGCCCAAATCTTCTCCAATTTTTTAAAAGAGATTTTTTTTTTTACATCACGATTCTTAAAGGCTACATAAACGTACAAATAAATTTCTAACAAATTTTCTCTTAATATCCTTTATAGATTCATGTCTTATTTCAAAATTCTAGAAGTAGGGAAGTGATGAGTCAAAAACAAGGCATATTTTTAAAGAGTTTTCTAAATTAACAGGAAAATTTATGAGTTTTTCCTGAAAAGTGGCTATTTTTTTTTTCTACAGCCTTGACAACACTGGAGATTTTTTTCAAATTTAATTTAAAATGATTATTTCTCATTGTTTTGATTTGTGTTTCTTAGATTTCTAATTAGCTGGATTGTTTTGGGTTTGGTTTTGTTTTTGAGACTGAGCCTGGCTGTGTTGCCTAGGTTGATCTTGGAACTCCTTGGCAGAAGTGATCTCTCACCTCAGCCCCCCAAGTTCTGGAATTACAGGTGGGTGCTACCACCCCAGCCTCTGGATTGTTTTCACATGGTTATTTATTGCCAGTTTGTGTTGTATCTTTTGTGAATTTTTGTCCCTTTGCTCTCTTTTTTCTGTTTGTTCATTTTAAAATTTGGAAAGTTTGGGGCTGGGGATGTAGCTCTGTGATGGGGCACTTGCTTAGCATAGGCAAGGTACTGGGTTTGATCCTTAGCACTGCAAAAAAAAAAAAAAAAAAATAGAAAGAAAGAAAGGAAAAAAAAAAGCAAGCTGAGGGCAGGGGATGCAGCTCAGTTGTTAGAGTGCCTGCCTCACGTGCACACACCCTGGGTTCAATCCCCAGCACCACCAAAAAAAAAAAAAAGGAAAAAAGTAAGCTGAGAAGTGGATTTCACTGCTTGGGGGATTGTGCATAAAGTTGCAAGTATTAACTACTGTCTTGCAAATGTGTTTTCTCATACTGTACATGAACATCCCTCCACCTCCCCAGAGTGCCTCCCTTCCTCATGCTAGGCAAGCATTCTACCATTGGTGCAGATCCCTGAAGCCAGAATTAAAAGAAGCAGTCAATATAGATAGGTAAATTGGGGCTGGGGATTTGGCTCAAGCGGTAGCGCGCTCGCCTGGCGTGCGTGCGGCCCGGGTTGGATCCATACAAACAAAGATGTTGTGTCCGATGAAAACTAAAAAATAAATATTAAAAGTTCTCTCTCTCTATTAAAAAAAAAATATATATATATATGTAAATCAGGTCAGATCAAGGAGGCCAATTTGGGTCTGGGAAGTTGGAGAGGGATTGAAATACTACTGTCTTCAGAGTTAAAAGTTGTTAATTACACCCCCTTCTTGCCCAGATCTCTCCACCTTGGCCCCTCCAGCCCATCTGCTTCTCACCTTTTGGCCATCCCACTGAACATCTCCTGGGCCTAGTCACATAAGCAGGAAGGATAGAAATAAGGGAAAGAGAGCAGGAGAACAAAGGAAACCTAGGACATATTTTAAAAGGCAGAATGCCCGGCAGGGTGGTGCACATCCCAGTGGCTGGGGAGGCTGAGAAGGAGGATGGCAAACCCAAAGCTAGCCTCAGCAAAAATCGAGGCCCTAAGCAACTCAGTGAGACCCTGTCTCTAAATAAAATACAAAATAGGGCTGGGGATGTGGCTTAGTAGTTGAGTGCCCCTGAGTTCAATCCCCAGTACCATCACACACACACACCCCACAGCCTAAATAAATAAATAAATAGGGCAGAAGGCACTCACTTCCCGGGAAACCAGGATACCAGCTATGGCCCCTTTCTCCCTCCCAGGAGAAGTCTGTTACCCCTTTTTAAACAAACCCTGGTTTATATTTTGTTTGTTTTGCTTTTGGTGCTGGGGATCGAACCCCAGAACCTTATGCATGCAAGGCAAGCACCCTACCAACTGAGCTATATCCCCAGCCCAAACCCTGCCTTATATGCTTGCTTCAATGTGCTTCAACATGCGAGGAAGAAGAACCGGTAACCAGCAGTTTCATCCCCAGCCTTGATTTTTTTAACTTCTGAAGAACGGTTCATTTTTATGTGCTAAAACCTATCAGTCTTTATGATTTCTCCCTTTAGATTCCTGTTGAGAAGCCACGCCCATCTCCAAATTACATTCTAGTTGTAGTTTTTTTCCACAGAAAATTAATTTTAGTACCTAGTCATTCTCTCTCCACGTACAGATTCTGTATTTTTAAAAAAATATTTTTAGTTGTAGATGGACACAATACCTTCATTTTGTTTATTTAGTTTTTTTATGTGGTGCTGGGGTTGCGACGAACCCAGTGCCTCATGTATGCTAGGCAAGCACTCCACCACTGAGCTACAACCCCAGCCCTTGTTTTGTTTTTTGAGTCCATACTGGGAATTAAACCCAGGGTGCTTTACCACTGCACTACATCCCCAGTCCTTTTAAAAATTGTTTTGTTTTGAGACAGGGTCTTGCCTAGTCCCCCATGCTGCCTCCTGTCCAGGAGTCTTCAGAACAGCTGGGATCACAGACCTGGGCCGCTGCACCCGGGTTTTTTGTTTTAATTATTTTTTCAAAACTTCTTGGCTGGACCCACTCACTTTTTTTTCCAAATGAACTTTAGAATTTCTTGTCAATATTTTAAAGACCCTGCTAGCATTTGGAGAGAATGAAGATTCATGTCTCTCCACGTATTTGAGTATGATCTTACCTCTGATAGTCAATTGTTTATTTGTAGATAAAATGCATGACTTTTGGGCTGGGCTTGTGGCTCAGCAGTAGAGCTCTTGCCTCGAATGTGCAGACCCTGGGTTTGATCTTCAGTACCACATAAAAATAAATTAATTAAATAAAGGTATTGTGTCCAACTAAACTTAAAAATATTTTTAAAAATGCATGACTTTTGTACTTCCCATAAAATAAAATTCACAAATATAAAAAAATCTCTGCCAGATTATATGGTTTGGGGGTTCAGAAAATATGGTCACAGTATATTGTGGAACAAATGTCTGGTTTGGTGGTTACAAAAGAATGGTTTTCCTTCCAACAATACAATAAGTAGACCTTCTGGTTTTTACCTAAATGGCTTGTAATAATACTTAATAATTAGGGAGTCTTTATTTTGTGTCAGGCATGGTGATAAATACTTCACACACCTGTCTCATCTTATCCTCTCAATGACCCTACAAAACATTCTCTTCTGATGCTCATTCTACAAATGAAACAACTGCAGAGCACAGGGCACATGCCTGTAATCCCAGCTGGGGAGGCTGAGGCAAGAGGATCTTGAGTTCAAAGCCAGCCTCAGCAACTTAGCAAAGCCCTAAGCAACTCAGCAAGACCCTGTCTCTAAATAAAATATAAAAAAGAGCTGGGGATGTGGCTCAGCGGTTAAGTGCCTCTGGGTTCAATCCCTGGTACCAAAAAAAAAAAAAAAAAAAGAAAGAAACAACAAAGACCCAGAGATGTTATAGAATTTGCCCAACGCCAAACAGCAGATAGTAGCTGGTTGGAACCTAAACAATGCCACTCAGCCACACTTTATTTTGGGGGGATTGGAGATTGAACTCAGGGGCACTCGACCACTGAGCCACATCCCCAATCCTATTTTGTCTTTTATTTAGAGAAAGGGTCTCACTGAGTTGCTTAGTGCCTTGCTTTTGCTGAGGCTGGCTTTGAACCCGTGATCCTCCTGCCTCAGCCTCCTGAACTGCTGTGATTACAGGTGTGCGCCACTATACCCGGCTCAGCCTCACTTTTAACCTCCATACTTTTATGTATGGAAAAGGTACCAAGCACTGGGCTAGCACCAAGTAAATGTGAAATGCCTGTGGTTAATGAGAGAGTGTGAGCACCAGTGCTACTTGGTCATTACAGGGCTACTTGATTCCTACATTCCTGCAAGAGTCCCAAGACAGAATTCCTTCATGGACTTCTCATCTGCAGAAAGGTTCTTAACTTAGACAGGGCCTCCTTCCAGCTCCCCTGAGGAGAAATGTCTTTTGCCCAGTCAGGAGTTCACACCCTGCTGTAGCTCCTTTTTCCAGCTCCACAGGGAGAAGAGGAACAGCAAGGGAGCTGTGGAGGGATTCCTCAGCCTTTTTGCCAGCCAGAACTTTAAGGCCTTGGTATTTGGACTTTTGTCCTTCAAAACTGTCCTCCCGACAGAGGGGTGGTCCGGCAACCTGCCAAATGGCCAAGCCCAAAGCCCGAAGGATTGTCCCAGATTTTGGTATGCCTGCTGGAGAAAGATGGGGCTGCACAGAAATGCACAGCCCTCTGGACAGCAAAAAGTAAAAGGGCCCTGGGAGGATCCCTCTTCTCCAGCAGAGCCTGTCCCTCTATTGGGTTAGACGGCTAAATAGGTGGGGCATGTGAGGGGCCGCAGAAGATGTCTCCAAAACACCTTCAAAGATGTCTCTTTGAAGACACCTTGGATTGTTTAGAAGCCGCCCTGTCTCAGAAGTGGGGAAGACAGCACCTCTTGCAGATGTTCAGCCTCAGACCTCCCCACGGGACTCACTCATGCTTCCAGCAAATATTTAATCAGTGCCCACCATCTGCCATGAAGCCAGGTTGTGACCCAGACAGAAATGGTTCATGCTATTTTACCACAATGAGAAAGGACACTGAGATGCTTTTAACTCTGGTTTAACATTGGAAATATCCTCTTGGGTTAGTACTTAATACAAAATAAAACCAAACACTTGTTGGTGGTTTTTGAATGGTTAGTTGTTGCAAAGGTAGTGGAGACCAGGGATCAGGAGAGCAGACAGGGAATCGTCCTCTAACAGCTTACTGTAGTGATTCCTGTTAATTCCTGCCTCTGAGCATCCCTAAGGCAGACAGCAAGGCCCTCACATCCCACAGACAGGTCAAGAGGAGGCAGAAAGCCATCTGTCATTGACCTCATGGAGGACAAACATGCCACACTTAAAAACCCGGCACCTTTGAGTATTCCCAGCTAAAGGACAGCTCAAGAAAGCAGTAGGGGAGGGCTGGGGATGTGGCTCAAGCGGCAGCGCGCTCGCCTGGCATGCGTGCGGCCCGGGTTCGATCCTCAGCACCACATACAAAGATGTTGTGTCCACTGAGAACTAAAAAATAAAAATTAAAAAAAAAAAAAAAAGAAAGCAGTAGGGGAGACCAGAATATGTCACACTGAAACGAGAAGGATCCTTTAGCTAAAGGCAATTAAGAAGTAAATGCTGATCTGGGGCTTGGCTCAGTCTTAGAGCGCTCCCCTAGCACATGTGAGACACTGGGTTCAATCCTCAGCGCCACCTACAAATAAATAAATTAAATAAATACATTGTGTCCATCTACAACTGAAAATATATTAAAAAAAAAAAAGTAAAGCTGGGTACTATGGCGCATGTCCCAGTGGCTCAGGAGGCTGAGACAGGAGAATGGCGAGTTCAAAGCCAGCCTCAGCAAAAAGCGAAGCACTAAGCAACTCAGTGAGACCTTGTCTCTAAATAAAATACAAAATAGGGCTAAGGATATGGCTCAGTGGTCGAGTGGCCCTGAGTTCAATCCCTGGTGCCCAAAAAAAAAAAAAAAGTAAATGTAAGCTGGGCATGGTGGCACACACCTGTAATCTCAGTGGCTCTCGGCTCGGGAGGCTGAGGCAAGAGGATCACAAGTTGGAGCGCAGCCTCAGAAACTCAGCAAGACCCTATCTCAAAATAAAAAAGGACTGGGGATGTGGTTCAGTGGTTAAGCACCCCTGGCTTCACTTCAATCCTCAGTACCATACTCTATATATATATATATAATTATATGTTTTATTTATATAATATATATATGTATAAATATATATGTGTGTGTGTATGTATGTATGTATTTTTTAAGAAATAGATGCAGAAATCTCTCTGTTCCGGCTGGGGATGTGGCTCAAGTGGTAGCGCGCTCGCCTGGCATGCGTGCGGCCCGGGTTCGATCCTCAGCACCACCTACCAACAAAGATGTTGTGTCCGCCGAGAACTAAAAAATAAATATTAAAAATTCTCTCTCTCTCTCTCTCCCCTCTCTCACTCTCTCTTTAAACAAACAAACAAACAAAAAAAAAGAAATCTCTCTGTTCTTTTGTCTCAAACAGGACAATCATTTACAAAGACAAAAGCTGCCCACCTCCCCACCAGGGAGAATAGGTTAGCCATTTAAGACAGCTTTCGACCCTCCTGGCCTGGGGACAGTACCAAAGGAACTTTTGCGACTAACCCACCTTTGTCTGCAGGTGAACTTGCCTTCACACAGGTTACCAGCCCTGAAGACCCAAGTCCTTTTCTTTTGTCTTGTAACTTCTCTGAAAAGTCACTGTTCTTGGTTGACGATGCTGGATCAGCTGGAATTCAAAGCCACCTCTTTGAGAATGACTCATTTCTAGGTGTCTTCCATGTACATGTGAAATAAATGCACTAATAAACTTGAATCTATCAAGCACAAGCCTGTAATCCTAGCAACTTTGGAGGCTGTTAGGAGGATGGCAAGTTTCAGCAATTTAGCAAGGCCCCAGCAACTTAGTGAGACTCTGTCTCAAAAAATAAAAAGAGCTGGGGATGTCACTCAGTTGTAAAGCACCTCTGGCTTCAGTCCCCAGCACCTAAGTAAATAAATAAATAAGTACTTGAGTCTGTCCTTCTCTGGATTGTTATAGGGGTCTGTTCTAACTTAGAACCTGTTGGCTTGAGAAAAAATTCCCATAGTCACCTTGGCACAATGAAGTAGGCCCCTACTATGACCTACTAGAGTGTGTTCCCTCCAAAACTCAAGTTGAAATTTGCTCACTATGGTAGTGGTATAGGGAGGCGGAGCATATAACAGGTGATTAGGGCAATAAGAGGAAACAGTATGAGGCCCTCACCAGATACGGCTACCAGATCAAGCGTATGCCTGTAATCCCCATGGTTAGGAAGGTTGAAGCAGGAGGATCTTAAGTTCAAAGCCAGCCTCAGCAAAAGTGAGAACTAGGCAACTCAGTGAGACCCTGCCTCTAAATATCGTACAAAAATGGGCTGAAGATGTGGCTCAGTGGTTGAGTGCCCCTGAGTTCAATCCCCAGTACCCCCCGCCAATCAACCTCTTTCCTCTATCAATTTTCCTAGTCGAAGGCATTTTGTTATAGCAATAGAGAACAGACTAAGCTCCTAACTTTCCAAGGTTGTGTGAAAATTCTTAAGGAAAAGATCAAAGTGCTCCTAGTTCTGCAGTTCTTAAAATAGCTTTAATTGCATGAGAACATGCATAATGCATGGCAAGGACAAATACTGAAAGAGAAGCCCTGGGTTGAGATCAAATGTCAATCTTCACAACTCAGTGGCACAATCACCCTTCCATTGCATATCTAGTTCCCAGGGCCTATCTTTTGCTTAAAAAAAAAAAAAAAAAAAAATTGGTCAGAAAGGTACCAGGTAGAGAGCTCAGGTTTCCTGTGGAGGAGACTGGTATGTAGGTGCCTGGAGCTGTGAAGCACTCCTGCTCAGTCTCTTGCTGTCTGCAGCTGCCACGTGGTCAACAGCAGCCTCTAGCACCTGGCCTCCTCTCTGCATCCTCTCTGACCCAAAGAGGCCACCAGTCTTCACTTAATTAATTTGATCCTTTAATTGGGATTGAACCCACAGGTGCTTTACCACTGAACCACATCCCCAGCCCTTTTTTGTTTTTTTGGTTTTTTGGAGACAGTCTCATTTAATTTCTGAGGGTTTCACTACACTGGCCTTGAACTTGTAATCCTCCTACCTCAGCTGCCAGAGTCGCTGGGATCACAGGCATGTGCCATACCCAGTCATTCTGATCCTTTTAAATATGAATTGGATTGGATGGCTCTCCTGGTTGGGGATTTCAATGGCTCCCATGACATTTTAAATAGTATCCAAATGGCTTCCAGGACTTGTAAAGTCTACATGACTAACTGGCCTTTCTAACTCCATCCAGGTCACTCTTGATCCTTGATGGACACGACCCCAGCCACTGTGGGGACCTTGGAGTCGGATGCGTCTGCCCAGGTGATCTCCCTCCAGGTCTTCTGGTCTTCACTGGCCCTGGATTCAGATTTTGGCTCAAGTCTCCTCTCCTCACAGTATCTCCCTGTCTCCTGAAGCTGCTGTGACAAGTCCCCACCAACTTGGAAGCTTAACATTTATCCTCTTACAGATCTGGAGCTCAGAGTCCACAGTCAATTTCATTGGGCCAAAAGGAAGGAAGGATTCTGTTGGACCCTGCTCCCTCCAGAGGCTGTGGGGACGGTCCTTTTCCTTGCCTTCTGGCTTCTACAACTGCATCTGCATGCCTCCATAGCCCCATGTGTGCGCCACAGCCTGGCACCCAATAGCTGCAAACTCACGCCCCCTTAGCTGCCACCCCATACAACCTCCTGCCCTATAGCCACGTCCTTGGTCCTTGTGGCCCTTAGCTTATGGCCCTTCCTCCATGTGCAAAGCCAGCATCTAGCCCCCCCCCCCCCACGCCCCGTTGCCACTCTGATCTCTGCTGTCCTCAAACCTCCCTCTGTCTGCTCTCACAGACAGACAGGATTACACTCAGGGCCCACCCAGATAATTCAGGATAATTGTAAGGGCAAATACAAGCTAAAAAATAAGAAAGGCAAGTATTGATTTTCCCTGGTGAAACAAGGACTCTCTTAGCTCTACTCCTTTTGGCTAAAGCATCTACTTTAGAAAACTTAAAATCCACATGATTATGAAATCTTCTCTGTCCATTTAAGTAATACATAAGAAAAAAATTTAAGCTAAATAAGTCTTTGCCTGCATTAACCACGGAGGTCCTTCTTGAGGATGAGGAGCCATCTCTTTGAGATGAAATCATCAAGGAAGGTAGAACTGAACCTCCCAGGTCACAGGGAAGGGGGAGCTGGACTTCAGCAGGTGCAGGCCTCCAAATTGCAAATCTGTGTCTTGTCGTAAAGACACCAGCAGACTGGGCACAGAGATGCACTCCTTCGATCTCAATGACTCCAGAGGCTGAAGCAGGAGGATATAAAGTTCTAGGTCTGTCTGGGCAACTAAACAAGACCCTATCTCAAAATAAAAAATAAAATGGGGTGGGTAGAGCACCTCTGGATTCAATCCCTTACCCCACCACCACCACACACACACACAC
Organism: Urocitellus parryii; assembly: GCF_045843805.1. NCBI lineage: Eukaryota > Metazoa > Chordata > Mammalia > Rodentia > Sciuridae > Urocitellus > Urocitellus parryii. The sequence goes on from NC_135533.1 coordinate 6,246,407, forward strand.
ACACACAAAAAAAAAAAAAAAAAAAACCAAAAAACTATGAGCACCACACCATCTTCTCTTGAAGGTATTCCATGCAGCTCTTAGGCTGTCAGTCAAAAGTTAGAAGGTGGACTTGGGCAGGATTCTAGAAACTTCCCTGGGACTCCCAGTAAAACTGGAGGGCAAGAGTAGTGCGCCACCTTCTCCCCTGAGAGGACCCACTCTCTCCCTTGAGTGGCCCCTTTCCCCTCCTTCTAATAAACTAATGCCTGTTTCTCTGAGCAGTATGTCAGAAATCTTTCTGACTCAAGAATCAGAGTTCAAAGGCGGGGGAGGGGGGGACTCTGAGCTGCCTCAGTTTCCTGGAAGCCCCAACCCTGGAGCAGCAATACGTTTTTTGTTTTGGTACCAGGGATTGAACCCAGGGGTGCTTAACCACTGAACCACATCTCCAGCCCTTTTTATTTTTTATTTTGAGACAGCGCCTTGCTAAATTGCTGAGGCTGGCTTGAACTTGCGATTCCCCTGTCTCAGCCTCCTGAACTGCTGGGATTATGCCCAGCTAGTAACACGTTTGCATAGAGGAAGATTCAAATCGGTACATGCATGAGTGAGGCAAAAATCAGGGACTTGAAGTTTCCTCCTTGAAGGGCTCTGATTTTAGGTGTCAGGACCTTACTTAACGTGTTGTTTTGTCTGGAACATTATTCTAGCTAGGATAACTGGACCCTCATCACCAAATCTGTCACAACCCTCAGTTATCCTGGCAACTAAAACACCATGATTCTCACAAAGAAAGCTTGCTGAGAGCTATTCAAAGGGCAATAAACTAATTAAGGGCGCAGAAAATTGAGGTAAAAACAGGGGGCCTTGGGCTGGAGACGTGGCTCAAGCGGTTGCGCTGTGCGCTCGCCTGGCATGCATGTGGCCCGAGTTCGATCCTCAGCACCACATACAAACAAAGATGTTGTGTCTGCCGAAAAACCAAAAAACAAATATTAAAAAAAATAATTTAAAAAAAAACAGGGGGTATCAATTTCTCTGGTAAGCAACACAGCTTCTCTTTGAGGCAGTCCATGCATTTCCTATGCTGTCAACCAAAAGTCAAAAGGTATCCAGGGGCAGTGGGGTATGCCTGTAATCCCAGCAGCCTGGAAGGCTAGGGCAGGAGGATCTCAAGTTCAAAGCCAGCCTCAGGAACGTAGCAAGACCCTAAGCAACTTAGTGAGACACCGTCTCAAAATAAAAAGTAAAAAGGACTAGGGTGTAGCTCAGTAATTAAGCACTGCTGAATCCAATTCCCATTATCCCTCCCCCCAAAAAAGTCAGAAGGTGGATTGGCAGGACTCCGGAAGCTTCCCTGGGACTTCGATACAATTGAAGAGCAGGAGTCCACCCTTCTCCTCCCTGAGAGAACCCACTCTCCCTTTATAGTGTCTCCCTTTCTTATCCCTTCTCATAAACTCGTGCCTTTTACTCTGAGTGTCATATCTGAAATCCTTCTAGAAGGAGGGTCTCCACACTGCCTCACTTTCCCAGCAGGCTTCTGCCTTGTAAAAAAAAAAAGTTCCACCTATCATTACAGTACCATGTCTCTTTCCACGGGGATCTGGTTATAGTCTCCTCCATTTAATTCACAAAATGGATTTAGAAGCCAGTGTGTACCCATTCTTGGTTTAACATTATTGAAAGCCAAGTTTGTCTTGGAAATGCTAAACAGAATTTCTGCAGAGTCTTTGCGTTATAGCAGAAGCAGGTGCACTGTGGACTGTTTGGTTTCCTGTGGGTGGCAGGTGCTTATGAACACCATCTGTACTCATTTACCAAACAACTAAAACCTCCAACTGTAGCTCATTTCTGCCCAGACTCTCCTCTAGTAGAACCATTTTGGTGACTTGAAAGAATTGGTGTCAACCTAGATTCACTCTGTGCCCTCTGGATTTGCTTCCAAGACCAAATCTGGGTCATAGTCAAGTTGGCCAGGAAATCTACATTGTCCTCATAAACAGTTGCCTTCACTTACTTTTTTCCCCCAGTACTGGGGATGGGACACAAGGGTGCTCTGCCACTCAGCCACATTCCCAAGCCCCCTCATTATTATTTTATTTTGAAACAGGTTGTCACTAAATTGTACATGCTGATCTTGAACTTGCAATCCTCCTGCACCAGCTTTTTGAGTCACTGGGATTACAGGCAAAGGCCACAGGGCTTGGCTTTGCCTTCACTTTGTTAAGAAAGGAGAAGAGAATGTCTTCTCAGTAGGACTTAAGAAGGCATTATAACAATTACAACATGGGCTGGGGATGTGGCTCAAGTGGTAGCGTGCTCGCCTGGCATGCGTGCAGCCCAGGTTCGATCCTCAGCACCACATACAAACAAAGATGTTGTGTCCGCTGAAAACTAAAAAATAAATATTAAAAAATTCTCTTTCTTTCTTTAAAAAAAAAAACAATTACAACAATGTGACATTTAACAACCACACAATAACATTCTATTAAATTACTACATTCAGGAGGCTCAAGTGATTGTCTGGCAGTGTATAAACCTCTGGGTTTGATCTCCAGCATTATAATAAATAGCTAATTCAACAAATAATATACTAAGGTTAATTTTAAATTAACATATCAAATTTATGCATTTTATTTATTTTATGTTAGTATATTTAGTAATATAATAAAAATTAATTTTAAAAGATTTCACTTAAAAAGCATTTAATTTCGCAGCATCTAGACTGCCCTCAGCAACTCCTGCTTGCCAATGCTGCTCTAATGCCTACGCTCCTTACTGGGTGATAGTTCTAACAAATATATGTGGCACGTGAAACGAGTCACCAAATCAGAAAGATTTGTGGCCAGAATGCCGTTAAGAGGGAAGTTCTTAGGGTTAAATCACAAATCAATAAGTGACGATAGACTGCCCCAAGTATGTAAGGAAAATAATCCCACAACCTGGTTTTTTTGAAAAACTACAGTACTCCCTAGAGTGAAGGACTTGGTTGGTGCTCAGCATCGCCACCTGGTGGTAGTTCCTTGACAAGATCGCATGGGCTCAGGCGGGGATCTACAAGCACTAGGTACCAGCAAACAGACCACTTTGATTTACAGGAGTATTTTCCGCTCATAACGCTGACTTTTTATTGGTTTTTGTTTTGTTTTGATGGTGCTGGGGATTGAATCCAAGGCCTTGTGCATGCAAGGCAAGCACTCTACTGACTGAGCTATTTCCCCAGCCCCCTTTTATTATGTTTTAATGGTGCAAACTCATTTTATTAGTTTGTTGAATTTTTTAGTGTAATTGCATGTTTTAAAATGTTAATGTGTGTGTTGTGTTGTTATATTCATGTTAAGGTACATTCACTTGGTCAGATCTGAATTTCATTTCCTGTCGCATTCAAATACTAAACATTGCTACAGCTGTAGCTCAGCGGCAGAATCATTGCCAGCTTGCAGTAGGCCGGGGTTCAATCCCTCCCACCCCCACTCATCCCACCCTCCCACCCCCGCATTACAAAATAGAAAGAAAAAAATAATTGTATCTGGATTTCTTGTCTCTGTGTGTGTAAATGAGAAGATCCAGATGACTAATTTCAATGAGGTAATTTCTAACTTTTAACAGTGCAACTCTTGTTTACAAAGCACCTCTGATTATCATGTCACACACACAGAAAAACGACTTTTCAAATGGGGCTGAGTGCAAAGCACCAAAGTTTAGGGAGGGATTTCTTTTGTGTGGTGGGGCACCCAGGAGAAAGAGTAATAGTTTGTCTGTTTAAGTTACTCACCGACTGGTTACACATGGTTCAATACACACATGTATTCATCCATACTCCCTCCTGAAGCCCCATTAAAATTACCATAAAAGGAAGAAAATGGTATCAATCCACAAAGAGAAGGTGGTGAGCAAGGAACAAGGGTGACTAAGCAAAGGCGGAGTTCCTGCAGTGGGAGGAGGGGGTCTGCAGCAAGCAGGAGAATTCGATCCACTGAACTCTGGCTGTAGGACTGTAGGCATGTCCCCCCCACCACCACCACCAGGAGACCTGGGCTTTCCTCTGTAAGAATAGAATCAGGCAGGACAAAAGGTCCAAAGGAACCCTGGGTGAAGCCAAAGTCCCCAAGCCCCCAGAGCTCAGCCCCCAGCGCTACTTGGCTCCAAATAACCCAGCTGTGGCAAAAGCACAGAGGATTCTCCTTTGGGTAACAGTATTGGCCCAAAGAAAAGACAAATAAATCATGCTGATATTTAGAACATTCAAACAAACAGAACCAAACAATGGGCTTATTACTTATCACTCTGTAACAGGCCCACCAGTGGGCAAAACCCCATCTCCCAGGAAGCTCTCTATCAGGCATTTGAGGAATGTGGTGTTCAAAGTGAAAAACCAAAACCACATGCAAAATAAGGAGCATAATGGAGCTTTTATTCATTAATTTTTTTTTTCCAGGACTCAGGACTGAGCCCAGGGGCATTTAACCACTGAGCCACATCCTCAGCCCTTTTTATTTTTTATTTTGAGAGGGGATCTTGCTAAGTTGCTCAGAGCTTTACTAAATTGCTGAGGCTGACTTTGAACCTGTGATCTTCCTGCCTCAGCCTCCCCAGCCTCTGTGGCATGTGCCACTGTGCCCAGCAAGAAATCAGTCTCCAAGTCCAACTCCGATTGAGAATTTCAGAGAAAAAAATGGACAGGAGACTGGAGCTGGCAAAAACCCAGGGAAAGACAATTATTCAATCTAGAATCCTTTGCCCTCTGAAGTATTTTGCTTTTTAAAATGCTAAGTGGGAAGAATTTTTTATTTTCTAGTTTTATTATTGTCTTTTTAAGTAATCGAATCAATGAAATCACACTTTGTAATTAAAAGTGGAATCTCAGAATTCAGCCCCAGAAATCGTCACCACTGCTCCATCTTTACAGGACAGCTTAGTCCTTGCAGCCCCAGTCTCCCCTGCAAGCCATGGCCGAGCTCCTGGTCACCAAGCACCAGAGCCTCAGCATGCAGCATTAAGACTAACCAAGAGCCAGGCGAGGTGGGGCACACCTGTAGTCCCAGCTCAGGAGGCTGAGGCAGGAGGATGGCGAGTTCAAAGCCAGCCTCAGCAATGGCGAGGCGCTAAGCAACTCAGTGAGACCCTGTCTCTAAATAAAATACAAAATAGGACTGGGGATGTGACTCAGTGGTCATGTGCCCCTGAGTCCAAACCCTGGTACCAAAAGAAAAAAAAAAAAGGACTAACCAAGGATATAGATCATTTCTAGAGCAACCCACGATAGAAAATGTGTTGTGCCTACTTCTTTATATTCTGAAACATATCTTCAATAAATGGACAAAGGGAAAGGCCCTTGCCAATGCACAGAGAAAGAAAGCGGATTAAGGGAAACCAACCCTCTGGGGAACTGGAGAGTCCCAGGCTCCTCTGCAAATCCTGCAGCTTGACCTCCTCCCGCCCTTCCCCCTCCTTTCTGCATTCCTCTCTTTCTCCCTCTGAGCAAAGACAAAGACAACATCCCCTCCCTCTGGCCTTCCTCTCCCCACACTCACCAGCTGAAGCTAGAATTAAAACAGGCAGTCAGTATAGACAGGTAAGTTGAGTCAGTTCAGATCATGGAGGCCAATTTGGGTCTAGAAAGTTGGAGAGAATGAAATGTTAATTCCTTCAGAGCCCCACCTCCACCCAAATCTAGAAAACCTGCCCCTGGTCCAACCTGTTACTAAGGTAACCTGTCCCAGAGACTGTCCCTACAGAGGTGTTAATTAGGACCCCTTCCCCCTTAGCCCCTCCAGCCCATCCAGCTTCTCACCTTTTAGCCATCCCACCAGCCATCTCCTGGGCCTAGTCACTTACACAGGAAGGAGAGAGATAAGGGGAAAAGAGAGCAGGAGAATAAAGGAAGCCTAGGACATATAAAAAGGCAAAACACCCCACTTCTTGGGATACCAGCTGTGGTGCCCCCTTCTCCCTCCCAGGAGAAGTCTATGTTATCTCGCTTACTCATTTATTCACTTATTTTTTGGTGGTGCTGGGGATTGAACCCATGGTGTTGTGCATGTGAGGCAAGCACTCTCCAACTGAGCGACATCCCCAACCCCAATGTTACCCTTTTAAAAAACCGTGCCTTATGTGCTTGCCTGGGTGTGCCGGGTGCTTCTCTAATGTTCAACCTTCAACACGTGAGGGAGCAGAACTGGTCACTGATGACTGGTGGTATCACTCCACACTCACCAGCTTTATCCCCTTCCCCCCTCTTGCTAAGGTCACCCCTGGTCTCCTTAGGATACTGGTGCTCCCTCAAATGTTGAAGGTTAGAGAAGCACGCGGAGGCAAGCAGGGTTTATTTAAAAAGGGGAAACAAAGACTTCTCCTGGGAGGGAGAAGGGGGCCATAGCTGGTGTCCTGGTATCCAGAGATGCCAGGGGTTCTGCCCTTTTCATGTGTCCTGGGCTTCTTTTGTTTTCCTGCCTTCTTCCCCTTATCCTTCTGCTTCTGGAATATGCGGCTAGGCCCAGGACTGCTCAACTGGATGGCCAAAAGGTGGGGAACAGGTGGGCTGAAGGGGGAAGGGCAGGATGGAGCAGCAAGGATACATTAACAGCCTTAAAGCTCCCTGTGAGGAGGGGCAATCCCTGGGACAGGTTACCTTGGCAACAGGTTGGAGCAGGGGGAGGTTCTTGATAAAAGAACCTGGAGAAAGGGGTCTGAAGGAATTAACTTTTCAATCCCTCAAGGGACAGTCCCCAATTTGCTGGACTCACTCAAAACTGGCCTGACCCCATCTACCTATATACTGACTGCCTGTCTAATTCTGGCTTCACTTACATCCAGGGGGTTCCATCATCAGTATACTGGATCTCTAAGCACACATTGCCCACTCTCTCTCCTCCTCAAAGCTTGCCCTGTGTGATGCCGTTAAAGGGTCTGACCTTCTAGAAACTGAGGAAGCACAAAAGCCCCCTTTAAATCCCAATTCTTGCAACAGAGTCAGAAAGATTTCAGACATGTCACTCAAGAGTTCCAAGGATAGGTTTATTAGAAGGGATGGAAAAGGGGAAAGAGGAGAGGGGACACTCTCAAGGGAGAGAGGAGGGGGACAGCATGCCCCTACTGCCCTCCAGATTTACTGGGGGGAAGGGGGTCCTCAGGGAAGTTTCCAGAGATTTCTACCCAGGTCTACCTCTTGACTTTTGACTGACAGCATCGAGACATTAGACTTTCAATTCCCAACTGCCATGACAATTCTAGGTCATTTTGGCCCATGCTGACTGGTTATAATTGGAACCTGTTTTTACAGATTTTATGGTCAGGGGGTTTTATCCTTACCTCCTTGAGTTCTGAGATTTGGTTTGAGTAAGCACCACAAAAATCAGGATAACCTGTATTCCTCTTATCAGCGTTATTTTGGAGCTGCATTTCCACTGCAGATAACATAGTTTGCTGAGGATTGTAACATATCCTGTGGACTTAAGCCAAGAAGGGCTGCAGACATATTGTTTTCATAAAAGTGAAAGCATGCGGGGGTCAGCACAGTGGGCCTGGTTCATAGAATTATTCCCTTAACCTCATGTTCCCACCACTCACGTCTGTCTGTCACTTAATCAACATCAACTGCTCCTGATCTGCCATTGAGCTACCACTAGCTCCTTCTCTGCCTAGTGTTATTCAGTTGGTGTGGTGCATGGTTGGGAGGCCTCCCACCTCAGTCTCCTGGAGCCCCTGCTCCAATCCCTAACTTCCCTCTCTGGGCCTGTCTCCACCTGTTTGTCTATGACATGGCTTCCATCTGCAGCCAGGGCTCCCCGAGAGTCCCATACACTCAACATCTCCTTTGCATGCCCCATGAACACCTCCAGGATCTCTTCCATGTCCCCATCTTCCTGGAAACCTCAAAATGTCTCTAACTTGTTCAAGGCAGAAACATGGGATCCACTCCTCAGCCCTCTCTACCTACCCCCACATCCAATCTACCACCAACTCGGATGCTTTTAGTTCCAAAGGGTTTCTGGTTCTACTTTTCTCATCATCAAGGCCCCCTGTTTTGTCCCAGTCACTTTCATCTCTCACCTAGGCAATCTCATTTGTCTCTTGTGGACTTTTCCCTCCAATCCACTCTCCAGGAAACCACTGGAGAGAACCTTTAGAAAGGTTATGGGGGGGGGTGATTTAAATAAAAAAAAAATCATTTTTACATCTTAATAGACATACCTAGTATGCACAAGGCCCTGGTTCAATCCCCAGTATTGGGGATTTGGGGAGTAAGCCTAACATTTTAATAGAGGAATTATCCACAAGTAATGAGATTTTAGAAGTACAAAGGTATACAGTACTCCTTCCTCCCCTTTTCCTCAGCTTGAGACTTCTTCTCCTTATAGGCAACCATTAGAAGTTCCTTATTTGTAAGAATTTAAGAATCCAGTTAGACCCAGCCAGCATGGACTAAAGTGACCTAGAATTGTCATGATAGTGGAACTTGAAAGTCTGATGTCATCTGGCTATCAATCAAAAGTCAAGAAGTAGACCTGGGAAAGATTATCTGGAATTTTCTCTGGGATTCCCAGTAAAACTGGAGTGCAAGAGAAGCACACTGTCCCTCTCCTCTCTGAGAGGATCTATGCTCTCTCTTGAGAGTGTCCCCTTTCCCTTTTCCTATTCCTTCAAGAAACTCATGCCTGTTACTCTGGGGGGAAAAAAAAAATTCCTTGCTTTTCCTTCTAAAAATATTCCATACAAGTTGGGAGTGGTGGTACATGCTTAAAACCCCAGCGACTTGGGAGTTCGTAGCAGGATAATCACAAATTCAAGGCCAGCCTGGCATTTTAGAAAGATCCTGTATCAAAATAAAAAATAAAAGGACTAGGGATGTAGCTCAGTGGTAGAACACCACTGGGTTCAATTCCCAGTAACATTTAAAGAACAGAAAAAGAAAAAGAAAAGAAAATATTAAACTCAGGCACTGGACCACTGAGAGATTTACTTTTTATTTTTTGTATTTTATTGAGACACAGGGTCCCACTGAGCTTCTTAGTGCCTCATAGTTGCTGAGGCTGGCTTTGAATTCGGGATTCTACTGTCCTGGTCTCCCAAGCCACTGGGATCACAGGGGTGTGCCACTAGCACCCAGAGACAGGTATAGTTGTATAAACTGTTAGACATACTTTTATCTCAAAGGCAAATCAGTTCTTCTTTACAAAAGATAAACTAATTTGTTAATACGGTTGCAATTTTTTAAAAATTTTATTTTGTACTGGGGAATGAACCCAGGGGCTCTTTACACTAAGCTACATCCCAGTTCTTTTTATTTTGAGACAGGGTCTCACTAAGTTGCTGAGACTGGCCTCAAACTTTTAATTCTGCCTCAATCTCACCCAGCCAGTGGTTACAGATATTAAAGGAAAATGTTCAGTTATTGTTAAACTAAATTTAGAGTAACTTGAAAATGTAAATTCTTACCAATATTTATTTATTTTTGTTTGTTTATTTATTTTTGGCAGCGTTGCAGATTGAACCCAGGGTGTTACCCATGCTATGCAAGCTCTGTACTACTTCATTACATTCCCAGCCCCTGGTGTGAGAATCTGCAGTACTTTTTTCACATGATGCCCAGGAAAATCATTAACTGTCATTATATATTATAAAGGTAAGTCCTTATCTAATGGTGGAGTTGCTACTGCTCCCTGGATGGGACACCACCTGGGCTGGGTCCGAGAATGTTCCCTGTACCAGTCACTACTTTTCAGTAGGACTGCTCTCTCTTTTGAGGTGCCTGTCTCACACTCCTTGTGCCTAAAGTGGTTTTATTTCTCTCTGATTTTTGTTCTCTCAGAGAATGAAGAAGCCATCTCTTGTTTCTGCTTAATAACAGCTGAGCAATGAAATGCCAGTGGTGGGCTTTGAGGCTCCAGGAACTGGTTCTGTGGAGCTGAGACTCTCTGGTGCCCTCAGGGCCTATGGAAGCCTCTCCTATGTGGAGAACAGAGGGCAAATAGGAAAGGAAAGAAAACCTTGTGCCCTTTTGTTTAATGCCCCAATAGGATAGGACTTTTGACCCCAGCTTTCAGAGGCATCTGGTGTGCGGCATGAGATCCTCTGGGGTGACTGGCTTAGGGCTTGGGCTAGATAAACGCTGGCGGTTGCTAATGATATGAAGCCTCACGGCTTTTCCTATTCACTTGAGGTACCCAGGAATTAAGTGGTTATTTGGACACTGAGCTCCCAGACTCTTCACTGCCTTATAAACTCCCCCAGGCCATTCTGCACACCTGAGGTCTCCCAACACCCCATAGGAGACTGAGTCGCTGGCCAACAAGGACTAGAAGTCAGGCCAGGAAAAGCAGCATGCAGAGTCCGGTCAGGGGGCTGGGCACCACAGTGAGCCCTTCTCAGAGGAGCTTTAGCGGGTGGGGGGACTCCTTAAGCTTCAGTGTGCTTTGAAGGTGTCTTTATTTCTGGGAAATTTTCTTCCATCAGGAAAGGGCAGCCCTACCTGGGCAGGCGAGCGGGCGCAGGAAGCCCTTGAGGGAGCAGGGCAGTCCTCAGCCAGCGGAGAAGAACCTGGAAACCCCAGCTCCCAGCCAGGGAGAGGTGGCACCAGGGACTGCTGGGCACCCAGCGCTCCGCGGCCCCGCTGGCGGGAATGAGCCGCCAGCGCGGCCAAGGTCAGGGTCAGGGGCTGACCCCAGGAGGAGGGCGCCCGCCCGCCCGCGTCGGGGCCTCGGGGCGCCGGGGAGGGGCGGGGCCTGGGGGCGGGGCCGCGGGGGCGGGGGCGTGGAAGGGCCGGGGCAGAGGCCGGGAAGAGGCTGACAGCCCGCCAGGTCTGCGCCGCGGAAGGGTGGCAGAGACGCCGGAGGCTCGCGAGGAGGTGAGGAGGGGAGAGCCGCCGGGGGTGGCAGCTGGACGGGCCGAGTGGGCGAAGGAGCGGCCCCAAGGCCACGTGTGTGCGCGCCTGCTTCCAGGCAGCCCCCGGGAGCCTCTTCACCGAGGGGTCTCGGGCCTCAGTTTCCGCCTCTGTGGCTTTCTGGCCCCAGACCACCTCTCCAGGCAGGGTTGACCCCGAGGGTCGCCCCTCTGGCGGCCCCGATCAGGGGTTGAGGTAGGGATCGGAAGGTCTGGGAGGGAGGACTTAGGGAGACCCCAGGAAAGAGGCAAAGGAGGGAGAACCTGCTTGAAGCAAGAGAGCGGAGGGCCGGGCCGAGGTGGAGACCCCCGTTTCTGGGGACAGCGGTGGGGCTGTGGGCAGCGGCAGCCCCAGTGCAGGGAGGGTTAAGCATCCTGAGTCCCGCCCGCCCTGGGCCCTCCCACGTGTTTACGTTCTCCCAAAAATATTCAGCCTCTGGCGGGTCTCGGTGGGGAGCTCCAGTCCCTGCACCTCCCCCGCTGTTGGCCTGGGACGCGGGGCGGGGCGGCGACCTTTGGCAGCCGGGAGATTCCGGGCTGGGAGTGGGAGGAAGAAGGGTCTGTCGGGGAGAGCCTGGGGACAGCCTGGACAGCGGGGAGGGGAGGGGGCCGATAGAAAGGGCGCTGAAGGGTGGCTGTGGCCACAGGACTGCTTCCCAGGCTGCTGGCCAGGGAACCCTGGTAAAACGTTATAGGCCCCGACAAAGGTGTGCAGCAGGGTGGGAGGCACCAGGGGGACACCAGGGGCGACTCAGGGAAAGGCCATTTCCCCTGTTCCTCCACCTCTTCCCAGAGGTCTACAGGCATAACTGTGAGGAGCAGGGCAGGGTAGGAGGAGCCCTGGCTGGCTGGAGAGCTGAAGACCACACACCCTCTTTCCAGGGCCCGGGCAACTGAGGTGAAGCCATGTGGCAGCTGCTTATTCCGCTGGCCCTGTGGCTGGACTCAGTGGGCTTGGGCAGGGCCGAGCTCACAGGGGTGCAGCGCAGGGCCCTACAGGTGGCCCTGGAGGAGTTCCACAAGCACCCACCTGTGCAGTGGGCCTTCCAGGAGACTGGTGTGGACAGCGCTGTGGATACGGTTAGTGGCATGGCCTTGGTCTGGCAGGGAGGTTGAGGGCTGCACCGCAGGGGGACCCGCACATTCCCAGGAAGCTTTCCAGGGAAAGGCCACCAGCCCAGGTCACATTCAGGAGCCTTGTTGCCCACTCAGCTACCCATTGAGCTTCCTGTCTGTCTGTCCGCAGCCCTTCCCGGCGGGCACCTTTGTGAGGTTGGAATTTAAGCTCCAGCAGACAAACTGCCGGAAGAAGGACTGGAAGAAACCAGAGTGCAAAGCTAAACCCGCCGGGGTGAGTGAAGATGTGTGTGTGGGGGGGGCACAGATTGCACCCTTGTGTGGAACTGGGAGGTCCAGTGTGAAGCCCTGAAGACAGAGCCTTCCTAGAGGGGCAGGGCTAGGAGGGGTGGGTTGGAGAGGGAAGGATTATCCTCATCAGCACTCACATTGGAGTCTCTCAGTCATCAGTAGAAGCCCTGGTGTAGCTTGGCACCATGGTGGATTCATAGCAGGGTTTCACAGTAATCGGTCCTCTCCTGGGCAAAGCCACTGTTGTTGGCCATCCCTGGGGTGGGGGGTGCTGTCTTCTGGTTCTGGCTCCTGTCTGGGAGGGAACACCAACCCTGGGCTGTATGGATTCTATAAAGGCCTCAGTTACCTTCATCTACTAAGAGGGGGGCATTATATCAGTGATTTTCAAACCTTTTGTTTGGCTTTAGGACACTTTTGTTCAAATCCAATCTTTAAAAAATGTAAATAAACAGAATAGACAAAAAGCAAAGTGGTCTGGTGGAAGTCAGGTGGAAAGAACCCCTCTGCGGAGGATTCTTGCCTTTAGGCTCATTCACATGCCACACACCCATGCATGTAATTGCACATGTATGTGCACACATGCATATAGGCACACACTCATCTGGGAAGGATTCCTGTTTATATACATGTCAAATTTCCATAATTTGAAAACTGGGAAATCCCAGCAACTCAGAGGTTGCAGCAGGAGGATCGAAAGTTCAAGGGCAACCTCAGTAATTTAGAAAGACCATCAACAACTTAGTAAGACCCTGTCTCAAAATAAAAAAGAAAAAGGACTGGGGATGTGACTCAGTGGTAAAGCACCCCTGGGTTCTATCCCCAGTGGAGGGAAGGAAGGAAGGAAGGAAGGAAGGAAAGTGAGATTGACTTCTTAAAATATCCTGGGCTTGAAACCAGCATAATCTCTTGTCCCTTACTCTGGGACTTGACAGGGGAGCTGGTCTCCAGAGGAGAGCTCCCAGCCTCCCCCCCCACCGTGCTCCTGGTGCCCCATGCCCCCCTCACCCTTTTTCTTTCTTCCCTCCATGCTTTCCTCCCCAGAGGAAGCGAAAATGCCTGGCCTGCATCAAACTGAACTCTGAAGATAAAGTTCTGGGCAGAATGGTTCACTGCCCTATACACGCGCCAGGACGACAGGTAAGAGGCAAAGAGGTTGGGAAGGGGGCGGAGAGATGGGCTGAGGCTGGGTCTGAGGGAGAGCAGAGGAAGTTTGGATGAGAGGGAGGAGGGGCAAAAGGGTCTCGGGGCATAGTTTAGACATTTCCTAGGGGTGTGAAGGTGCTGCCAGTACTACTGGCAGTTGCCTGAATTATTGTTGGCGCCAGCAGGAGCCCCAGGAACACCAGGAGACCCAGTGCAGCAGGGTGGAGCGGGCTGGCGAGGACCCTCACAGCTACTACTTCCCGGGACAATTTGCCTTCGTAAAGGCGCTGCCCCCCAGCTGAGCCCTGGACTGGTAGGCAGCCAGGGGGCAGGGATAGCCCTTGGGTTGGAGATGCTGCTGCTGGACTGTGGGAGAAGGGGAGGGGATGGATTAGAGCCTGGAAGGAAGCTGGCCCTCCCTCACCCACCAGAACCTCAGAGCGAACCTCAGAGCGTCCGTTGTTTGTAGAATTTCATCCTACTTCCTGCACAGCTGGGCTTGCTGTCTCCTGAAAGGCCTGCCCTCTTAGGCAGAAGATCTGCTCATATCCTGGGCTAATAAAACTGCTCTCAGACCCTGTTCCCTCTGCTCCTTATGTTGCCCCTGCCCTCGGATCAACCTGTAGGAGGCCAGCAGAAAGAGGGCAAGCTGGGTGTGTGTGCACAGGCACACTGGCCCCTCCTGCTGGACACCTGGACACCTAGACACCAGCGGCTCCATGGAGCCTGTTGTGCAGAGGGGGAAAGAGCAGACTCAAGGACACACAATAATGCAAATGGACACAGAGCCATTTAATAGAGTTGGTGGGTGAGAAAGGGGGAGGACTTGGGGAGGGCACAGGCCAGGAACCACAGAGGACAGTCATCTGGATAGGCAGATTCAGAAGGTGGGTGGGCTCCAGCTTTCAGGAATGTTCTGACACTCTGCTCTGCCTGAAATAGCTGGGCTGCTTGCCTTTCCCTGCCTTTCTCACCAATAGCCTTGGGAAGAAGTATCCCGTCCACTAAGTCTCAGACTGGAGCAACCAGGAGTGGCCCCTTGCCTGGTGCACAGTCTGTGTGCCACCTACTGGAGGTCATTTAGGAGATGTGTCCCTCCCTGTTACATGTGAAGGGAGGGCAGGGAAGTTTTCATGGCAGGGGGGGACTACCCTTGGGACAGGAATAAGTGAAGGCCCAGTTCCTAAGGCCAGTGACCAGCACAAGAAACCTCAAAGACAATGCAGAAGGAAAGGAGGTGTAAGCAGAGGGCCATCTGCTAGGCTGCCCTGGGGGTGATATTGGCGGGGAGCACTTTCAGAAAACAAAGGAAGAAGTAGTGCCCGCAGGACTGAGTGCTTGCTCGGCCCTGGCCAGGCTCTCACTGGCCTGGCGGTCCAGGTCACGGCACTCTTGCAGTGTGTCCTGGAACTGCCGGCAGGCCTCCTCCAGGATGGAGCTGCTCCGGGTGGGCCACAGCTCCCAGTACCCAGGCTCCACCCAGGGCTGGGCTTCCGTGGCTCTGGGGCCTGGGCTGGAGCTGGGGCGCAAGGAGCTCTCCAGGTCGCGGCACAGCTGGTAGAGCTCACTGCCACGCCCACTCACGCGCTCCCCATCGATGACCTTCAGGCCGGGCAGCAGCTCCCTGACCGCAGCCCAGTAAGAGGGGCTGGCACACAGAGGATTGCTGAGCCGGGCCAAAGGGTCCCGGAGCCGCAGGTACTCCAGGCCCCGTAGCCCAGACAGACACTGAAGCTGGCCAGGAGTGGCCAGCAGGTTGCCTGCAGCATTGAGACTCTGCAGGTTTTCGCAGGCGGCCAGTGGCTCCAGCCCGGTCAGGCGATTGTTGGACACATTGAGCACAGCCAGCTGGCGCAAGGAGGCCAGAGGGCCTAGCTGGGTAAGTGCGTTGCCTGAAAGGTCCAGCCACTCAATGCCCAGGCACTCCCCCAGGCAGCCCAGGTCGGCCAGCCCCAGGTCTCGCAGCTTCAGCAGCAGGATGGACTCCAGAGCAAACTCGCCTGTGCGGGACTTCAGCAGCTGGGGCGTGATGCGTGGCCCCTCAGCATCTCCTGGCTGCTCACCTGGAGGTTCCATGGGACAGCTGGCTTGGATGATCTGGGCCTTGACAGGTCGTCACAGGGACATGGGCACCACTGGGTCCGCTGGCTGCTCACCCCCAAAAGGCACCCTCCACTCTCCTTGGGCCTGTTTTGATACACACCTGGAGGGTGCGCAGGTCCCTAAGGAGAGACACACAATTAGGCACTTACTGTGACCTCTGCAGCAGGTGACAGAAGACACAAAGGCTGTCCCATCAGCCTTTACCACCAGAACCAACAAATCAACAGCCAAATAAGACCTAAAAGCCAAGGCCTGAAGACAGGCCATGACAGCCCAGCCTAAGGACAGCAGCCCCAGGTCACCCTGTGAGTTAGGGCCACACTGCACAGAATTCAGGCCCAATGTCACCTGTTCCATCCACTGGGGTAGGGCACAGTGGCCCATCCCTGTAATCACAGCTACTCAGGAGGCTGAGACAAGAGGGTCTCAAGTTCAAGGCCAATGTGGGCAACTTAGTGGGACTCTGTCTCAACAGAAAAAGGGATGCAACTTGTAGTAGAGTACATGCCTGGCATGCCTAGCAAAGCCTGCGCTTCCATCCCAGCACTGCCAAAAAAAAAAAAAAAATTGGACTGGGGGCAAAAATCTCAATTTTCTTTTTTCAGTAACCACTCATGATACATCATTATCAGTCGTGAGGTATTCATTTTTTAAATGTCAAATTTATTTTTGACTAGATAATAGGAGGCTGCCCTCACCAATTTCTTATGTTTCCTTCCTGGGACAATGATGCACGTGGAAAACCAAATAAGCACACTGTACCTTGTTTCATTCACTTAAAATGTTTCCTGAGACATTATTACCCTATATACATGCCTGTATACATGTATGATCACACTACTGGTGTGGCTCTGCACCAGGTCCAGCCAGAGGAAGGAGAAGCTGTGCTCATTTGTGTACAGTGTGTCAAAATGCATTCTACTGTCACGTATAACTAATCAGAACAAATAATAAAATAAAATGTTAGGGCTGGGGTTGTAGCTCAGTGGTAGAGCACTTGCCTATCACGTGTGGGGCACTGGGTTTGATCCTCAGCACCACATATAAATAAAGATATTGTGTCCATCTATAACTAAAAAATATATATATATTTTTAAATGTTATCTGAGCCAGGCACATAGCACATGCCTGTAATCCCAGTGACTTGGGAGGCTGAGGCATAAGGTTCACAAGTTTCAAGTCAGTCTGGGCAACTTAGTGACACCCTTTCTCAAAAAGGGCTGGGGATGAAGCTCCATGGTAGAGTGACCCTGAGTTCAATACCCAGTACAAAAGAAAAGGGAAGGGTTCCCAGATTTGGGGGCCAATTCCCCACCCTCTGGCTGGGGCTGCAGGGCCTGAGGAGTTGGCTTTTAATCCTAGATGAGGGCAAAAACTGAGGTCAAGGGAGGGGAGGTCCAGGGAAGCTGAGGTGAGCTAGGTAGGGTTGCTCTCCACCCACTGTACCCCTGCCCACCCAAACCAGTTCTGACATCAACTGGTCAGATCAGCAGACCAGCACTGATCACTGTGCCAGACAGCCCAGTGCCGGCTGCAAAGATGACATCATTGCCCAAAAGGCAAGCTGGGGGAGGCCAGAGAGTCTTGGAACCAGTCTTGGAGGGAGGTATGGTGGGAGGGGTGGTCAACTAAGCTGGCAACAAAAGGTGGGGGAGGGCACATTAAATCAGCAGTGACCATGGGACACGGAGCCCAGATGCTTGTGCAGCATGAGGAAGGCAGCCTGGGGGCAGGGCCGATGGTGCTGCTGCCCACAAAGGGTCAAGGTTTAGGCAGAGAAGAAAACAAGAGCAGACCTCTGCTCTGCAAGTCAATCCCAACCCTCCAGACTCTTGGCAGGCCAAGGGCAGGTGACGCCTGCAAAGGAGATCCTGGCCCCTGCTGCTGAAGGACCTGGGGTGCAGGGCACTGGAATTCCCAAGTACACAGGATCAACACCACTGATTATGTCCCTCTCCAGGGAATCCGGGCCCAGAGCCCTGGCCATCAGCTCTTTCCACCCAAACAGCAAAGAGCTTTTTTTTTTTGGTACCAAGGATGGCTCTCAGGGCCATTGGACCACTGAGCCACATCCCCAGCCCTTTTTTGTATTTTAGAGATAAAATCTCACTGAGTTGCTTAGACCTCACCATTGCTGAGGCTGGCTTTGAACTTGTGATCCTCCTGCCTCAGTCTCCAGCTGCTGGGATTACGGGCATGCACCACCGCACCCCACCCCACCGCACCCCGGCATAGCAAAAAACTTTTTAAAGGACTCCCACTAGGGAGTCAGGAGACTGAATAGATCTTGTCCTCATTACACCTGTTCCTCACCTAGTCCCCCAGCCTGCAACACTCCAATCTGTTTTGTTGTTGTTTGAATTTCTGAATTCACACCTCATTTCTTTCCGAAAGGACTGGCAGTCATCCCTTGCAAGTGTGCATCCCCTCAACACGAGTGGGGTGGGGCATGTGAAGAGGGGGTGATGCAGCCACTTCACATCTGAAGGAAATGGCCCTGGCCCATAGAGGGGGATGCAGGACAGCATCAGTGCATATGGTAGAAAAGAAACATGGAGACCCAACCCCAATGAAGATACAGAGTGACAGGGAGGGGAGAGGCCAGAACATTTGGCGATCTGGCTAAGTGACTGGCAGGGGCCTCTCAGACCAGACATAGAGGGGACACAATGGGATGAGAAGACCTCCAACGGGCTGGGTAGTACAGCACTTGCCTAGCATATGCGAGACTCTGATTTCAGCCCTCAGCACCGCAGGGGGAAGAAAAAAGACTTCCAGTTCCACACAGTGTGAGGGACTGGGTGGCATCAGGCTGTACACACTAAGTGTGAGGGATGGTGTGGTGTCAGACTCCAGAGGCAGCTGGATGAATGGCCTCAGGCGTAAAGGAGGGTGTGCAGTACAAGGGGCTAACCTTCCGGGGGACACTTGAAATATCTCTGGGCATCTCTCCATGAAAGTGCACTATCCTGGGATGGTGATTAGGAAGCCATGGTCAGTGAGAGGACAGAGGTCAAGGGCTACTTGAGTGAGGCTGGGAGGACAATTGAGGCCTTAAAGGAGCGACAGCACAGTACTGGCCACACCTGCTGAACCTGGACAAGATGAGGCCGGACAAGGCTGGGGGCTGGGCAGTCGGTCTCAGGGGCGCTGGAACCAAGGCTGGCAGAGGGCTAAAGAGGGAGTCCCCTGAGGGACTGGGGCAAGGCCCTTTTCAAGGAGGACCGGCGTTGAAGAAAGCGAGAGCCAGGGTAGAGGGAGATACCAGTGAGAAGGCCGATGTGCTCCATCACCACCTGAAAGCCGTGAGGCCATTTGCAGAGAGGAAACAGTTATAGAAGAGGGAACAGCGAAGAAGAAAGGCCCAACTGGGTTAGGAATTTGGCCTTCCCTGCCCCAAAGTGCGCCTAGGTGAGACACATGCCTGCTAGAACCTAGCCCCAGTGCCACCTCGTCTAGGCCTTAGCAGCTGGATATATGGCTGTGGTCAGAGCAAAACCGATTCTCATGGGGCCACAGAGAGCTACTGTGCTCCTGATCACGGACCAGGTGGCCCTCGGCAAACTCAGGACCATCAGTGCCCACCCATGCATGCAGTGGACAGAGGTGCAGAAGAGAACGGCTCTGTCCACGCACAACTGCTCCAACCTGGTCTCTGCAAAGTGGCAGCCATCCTGTCCTGGTGACAGAAATGAACCATCCTCTGGGCCCAGCAGCAGGCAGTCTATAAGAGGATTGGGTGACATGGACACTCGGTCTCCTGAGGAAGGCTGATGGTGAACAAGGGAAGATGAGCCCATTGCCCTACCAAGTCTCAGTTCGTCTTTCTAGGAAACAGGACCAGAAAAAAACAATGTTCATGGAGTAAGCTTGGACAGAACAGAGCCAAGTCTAAGGAGAAGCCCTTCAACCCTGAGCAGGCTCAGAAGTCACTCAGTGGCTTAAGTGACCTGGGAGCCTTCCTCCACCCATTTCCCTCTCCAAAGGCTCCTCGGAGACCTTCTTTACCTGGGTGTTACCATTGCTGGGGCAAGGTCCTCCTGCATCGGCAGCAACCCTAGCCTCTGCCCACTAGACACCAATAGAACCAGCCCCCTCCCCCAGATGTGACAACCATAACTGTCTCTGGACATTGCCAATGTCCCCCAGGAGACATAAATGCCCCCAGTGAGAAACAAGGTTCTGGAGTCCAAGCCTCTGAGCTCAGGACCACAGTGGTTCTCATCTTCTTCCTCCCACCCACCTCCTTCCTCCCCCCACTGTGCCCCCAGCCTGGCTTCTCCATCCTCTCTGAGGACACTGGGAGTCCGTTTAGTGCTGTCACACAAAATGAAGAATGGCAGTTCAGCTCAACCTGCTGTCCCTTAGGGCAACTTCAGGGGAAACCACCCTGCCCTGTCCACGGAACCAGGGTTTGCGGGGGGGGGGGGGGGGGGTACGGGACTGCAGGCAGGGTTCTGGGAAGGTCTGGGGCATACCCCGCCCTCAAGAACAAAATACCCTGACTCCTAGCAGGGGACATTAAGAATATCCCTTTACAGCCACCACCCCTCCCTCAACAAGCCTTACCTCCTACGGGGAGCCTGTGAACACCCGCTTCCATAGGTCCCTATTGGAGTGCTATGGGCAGGGAGGACAGCCAGGCAATACGGAGGCCAATCTGGAATTCAAATCACGACACTCCAGCCATTAAATATGGTGTTCACAAAGCTTTATTTAAAGGATGCGATTGTTATAGCCAAAATGAAAATACTGCATATTAAACAGCTCATAGGGTATGACTTCAGTATAAAAAAGGGACCATATCAAACCACTGAGATAGACTCTCTGAGTGACAAGATTATGGCCAACTTTCCCTGCTACCTTATATTTTCAATAATTTATTAATGTCACAGTGAAATAAGCTGATAATCTATCCAGGAAAGGCCACTGGACAGGCTTCCACAGCTGGCAGTCCAGCGAGGGGAGGGTTTTGAGTGTGCACCTTTTTTCTTCCAACCCATCTTAGTGACCACCTTGCCCAGAACTCTTCTGTCCAACCCCACTGGGTTCCTGGATCCCAATTCTCAGGTCCTATATTTGGTCCTACAAGAACTCTGGGCAATCTGTTATTAGCAGGCTTCACACATACCTCTCTCTTATAAATAAGGGATCTGCAGGACACAAGTGGCCAGGGAAGGGTGGAATGTAGACTCGGTCATGTATCAGCAAGAACGACCTGTTGAGGACTGGGGGAGCTCAGTTCTTGGTGCAAGCTGGTTAGTTCCACCCTCGGGAGCTCTCTGGCCACTCTGGGATTCCCAAATCTGGTGCTTATTGCGCACATGCAGTGTAGGCACCTGCCTCCTGAGCCGGCGACTCTACCTTGAGGTTCCTTCCTACAATGAAAGGAGCCTCAGGAGAGCTGCAGGAGTGTGTGTGTGTGTGTGTGTGTGTGTGTGTGTGTGTGTGAGGGGGATGCTGAATTCATACCCTACCTCTGGGCCCTGATAACTGTTTAGGAAAGCCTACCCACTTCTTTTTTCCAGAACTGAGGATTGGACTCAGGGATACTCTACCAATGAGCCATATCCCTAGCCCTTTTTAAATTTTGAGACAGGGTCTCACTAAGTACCTGAGGCTGACCTCAAACTTGCAATCCTCCTGCCTCAGACTCCTGAGTCACTGGGATTACCGGTGTACGTGACTGTGTCTGGCATGTTAGCCCTTCCATGCATACTGCTGAACATAAATGGATCAACACAGGCCTGGAAGATGACTTCAGAAAAGAATGTGGCAACCTGTCAAGAACCAAGAAGCTGTCCCCATCCTTATTGCACAGGCTTAAGCAGATGTCCTCTGCCCTTTGCGGCTGCAGGGTTCCCTGAGGTTTTGAGGTCAGCAGACTGTTGGGACACCTTCAAGCTCCTGAGCTCCTGGAACCTATTAGCACACACCCAAGTCTGCCCACCCCAGCACAGCAGACCGGCTATAGGGCCTGCTCCTGCTCAGCAGGGTCAGTACTGGAGCAGTTGAGGGGTGGTGGGGTGTAGTTGGGGAAGCTCTCCAGGTTGGTGTTGAGGAAGAGGAGCTGCTCCACAGTCTCCACTTTGAGCGGGGAGCCCTTTTCTGTGATGATGGGGCTGTTCAGGGCACCAAAGACACTTTCAGAGAAGGCTCTTGTGGGCGGGCAAGACAGATAGACTGTGGCCAGCTGGGCCAGGGCTGGCCAGGTTTTCCGTTTCTTCTCCCAGTAATACAATGGGTCCTCCTGAGCCCCGATGGTCTCGTTCTCTCGCAGGTACCGGCTGACAATGACACTGGCTATGTGATTCTCAGTGGACAGCGAGGCCCCGCTGCTTTCTGAAGCCATCAGTCCCACGCTTTCCAGCTGCTCCAGCAAGGTCTTCTCCCTTTGGATGACCAGGAAAGAGCCAGACTCGCTGCCTTTCTGCAGAGGCTCCTTCTGGCCCTTCTTCTGGGCTCGTGGGCCCTTGGCTACTTTGTTGGTGCTCACTCGAGAGCTCCTGGCGCGCTGCAGGGAGCCTGAGGTGGGCAGGGAATACTGGGAAACCATAATTTCCTTCACCTTGTACACAAGGACTTGTTTCCAGTGATCAATGTCAGCCCCCACGGGCAGGATGGCCTCAACCTTGCCCTTAAACCGGGGATCCAGCAACGTGGCCAGCACGAATTCCTCTCGGTAGAAGAGATCATTGAGCTGACAATCTGTGGAAAGCTGCAAGGCCAAGCCCTCAGCCAGCCGCAAGGCCGCACCCACCTCCCCAGCTCCCTGCTTCTGGAAGTGCCGATGCACCTGTTCTAGGAAGATGTGCAGATAGCGCACCTGGGGCAACACCTGGCTTAAAGAGGCCTGATCTGTGCTGGCCTCACGGATCACCATCTGGAAGGGCTGCAGGAGCTTGACCAGACTGTCTGCCAGGCTCCAAAACATGGCTGAGAGGGCAGTGCTGGCCTTGCCCGGCTGCTGTTTCTCCGAGTACTCCTGCAGGGCCTGCTGCTGCTCCACCAGCCACTCCATCAGGTGGTAGGCTGAGCTCCAGTGGTCTGAGAGCTCCTTGAAGGGCTGCTGGGCTGGGAGGCCACACTGGCGCTGGAGCTGGCTGAGGAGATTCCGGGCCTCTGCGGAGCCTTGGAAATGGCTGTAGATGGCCCTGGCTGTGCCCAGGATAATCTGGACGCTATGATGGTGACACAGAAAGTTGCTCACCACGGAGTCAAGGCAGTGGGCAAAACAAGGGATGAGGGTGTAGCCCTCAGCCTGCAGGGCCAGGTCCAGGTCAGGGCAGCCAGCAGACACCAGGAAACCTGCTCTTAGGGAGCCACGGCCCAACCACAGGTTAATCTGATCCAGCAGCTCGGGCTGCCTGTCCTCTGTCGCTCTTTCCAGGCCTCGGACCCAGAGCAGGGCTTTCTTCCTCAGGCTTCCCGATGCCTCAAGCTTGCTGCCTGACTGTACCACCACCCAGTGGGCACTGACAGCCATATAGTTCACCATGGAGTCCTGGGTCAACATAGAGGCTGTGAGGTGAACATGGCCCTCCTCTGCCCACTGCATCTCCTGAAGAACTTGCTCACCCACAGCCTCGTGGAGCAGGGGCAAGGCTTTGTCGCAGAAGAATGCTGGGGAGGGCAGGTGGTAGCGAGGGTCCACTTGCGCCATGAACCTCTTAAAGGGTTTGGAGGAAACAAAGGAGAAGGGCAAGGCCAGGCTGCACAGCAGCTCTGTGATGCTATGGTTCCAGGTCTCCGTGTGGGGTTGTTCGGGGGCATTTGTGTCATTAGGCCTGTCCTTGACTGCAACGGGGAAAGCAGGCAGGGGTGATGAGGACAAAAGCGGCTGGTCAGGTCTGTCCAGGTCTGGCTCTCTGCCACGTTGTCCCAAGAACACAGTGTCTGGGTGGTGTACGGGTACCAGTTGCCCCCTTGAGTCAAAATTGGCAGCATCCACGGGCAAGGCCTGTAGCTGTGCCTGTTCCATGTCCTCTACCCCCTTGCCAGGGCTGCTGGTAGCTAGCCCTCTCTCCCACTCTAGCCCATGCTGGCTGGCCAGATGATGGACGAGGCCTGAGGCTTGGGACTGCCCCTCAGTTTTGCACGGTCTAACACTGACGTGACACAAGGTACAGAGGACTCGGCAGCTGTTCTTTAAATCAATGGTGAAGAACTGTCTGATGTCCGACACGGGTGTCAGACCTGTGGCACGCAGAAGGCCTGCGGAATGCGGGGAAGAATTCAAGCCCTGATTTTCTGTTTTCTTAGCTTTAACCAACTTTTTCAAGCAGGGGGTCTCCTGAAGGTTCAGCTGGGGCCCCAACTTCTTCTTTACTATAGAATGAGAACGCTTTTTCTTCCCCTTCTTGTGGCGTTGCCTCGCCTCTCTGGCCAGATGCACAGTGAGGTCAGCTGGCACCACCTCCTCATTCTCTCTTGATTGGTTTGCCTCCAACCTTTCAGGACTGGTCATTTGCAGGGAGGGGGGTTGGGGCTGAATCAGAGCTGGAGTAGAGGGGGCAGCTCTAGCACCACACAACAAGGACCTAGCCTTCCGTCCTGCCGGCTCTCCTTCCTCTGTGCACCCACATGCCTTCCGCTTGGACACTTTCCTCTTCTCGGGCTGTGTGTGGGGCTCCTGCCCAGGCACAAGTCTGAGGCCCTGAATCCCAGAGTTTGTCCTTGGTTTATTCTGCTCAGAGCTAGCCTGGCACTTTGCCTGGGAAGTGGCGGGGTGAAGACCAGGCTTCCTCACGGAGTGGGTTTTTCTCTTCCCACAGGAGGAAAGTAGGCCAAAGGCAGTTTCTACCTGCTTCTCCTGGAACACTTGGCCCGAGTCAGATGAAGGGACCAATGTACCACTGGGTGGGGGCCAGGAGCTGCTCCTTTGCAGAGACAAGTGCCTTTCACGTTTCTTTTGGGAGCCGAGGGATCGGACTTTCCTCCTGTGGCCACTGCCGGCATTTTCTTCGCTGCAGGTAAACTCCAGCTTGACTTCAGTCTGTGGCAGGCCAAGTCCAGGAGAGATATTGGTGGCCGTGGTTTTGAAGTCAGAGCTGGGACAAGCCAAGGTGGCAGCTGGGCTCTTGGGTCTGGCCACAGGGCAGCTGGCACGCACAGAGGGCTCCTTTCCCACTAATCTGGAGGGGATCTGCCTCTTGCGGGCCTTTTTGCTTTTCTCCATTTCTATTATGCTTGGGAACTTGGCGAAATGAGAAGACAGGCCCAGGCTGCAAGGCAAGATGAAAAGCACGGTTCTCACTGTCCCCACCTAACTCTGGGGACCACTGAGGGGAAGGGGAGGCCCAGACAGGACAGGAGAAAGAAGGTCAAGAGACAAGTGGTGAGGCACAGCAAGAGAGTGAACTCAGGCCCAGGACCAACTCCCCAGGCCACGAACTCCCAGGTGAAGAGCAACTTTCACTCCTCTAGCCAGACAGGGCACTCTGGAGGCTGGTCCCCACGGCTCTCTGCACATTACAGGCTTCTGTGTGCATCTTCTTTGCCAAACTGATGGACTTTCCCCTTTTTTCTTTCAATGTCTGAGAACACAGGAGGCACGTGATTTTTCTTTTCTTTATATTTATTTTTTAGTTGTAGTTAGACACAGTAAATCCATTTTATTTATTTTTATGTGGTGCTGAGGATCAAACCCAGGGCCTTGCACATGCTAGGCGAGCACTCTACCACTGAGCCACAAGCCCAGCCCCACGTGGTTATTTTTCTATGGGGTGTAGTAGATACCAAGTAAAGTAGACGAGAGCCCTGTGTTGACTCACACATGCAGAGCCATGCAGAAGGCAAGAAGTTCCACGTGGTCTGTGCCACCCAAGGAAGGGAATGACCTCACCAACAAGTCCTGGCAGTTTTCCCAGGGGAGAGACTAGTAAAAGGGAGAGGGGCTCCCAAGCTGTGTCTTGAAAACCTGGGCAGCAGGAGGCGCAGTAAAGGTACAATGTGGCTCGAAATTTGTTAAAAAAAAAAAGGCAGCCTAGGGTCCTGAGCCAGAGGTGCTGCTGGTCAGCCTCCTGCAGAGAACACAGATGGAGCATCCCCAGTGCCCTCGCAAGCTCTTTCCTGTCACAGACAAACCTCCAGGAGGGCTATTTTCTCACCCCCCATTCCTTTCAATACCTGCTCCTCTAGGGGTCTTGCCCCTAACTCAATGGCTTTTCTGCCACCCCCACCCCAACTTCCTCCTCTCGAAATGCCCTTTCCCCTCAGGTAGGAACACACTGTCTTGGTTTTCCTCCCACCTCAGGCTGCCTCTCTGGGCCCACCTGCACCCAGGCTGCTCTGCTCTGCACCCAGGTCTGTCTGGGGATCAGGACTCTCTCTTAAGCTCCCCTCGCCTGCTCTCCCCGCGTGCCACTCCGTCTTGGTTAATGGGACACCCTGCCACCCGGATGCTCAAGTCCAAAACCTGGCTGTGACCTTCAATTCACTTTCCTGGGTGTGAGGTTGAGTTCAGGACTGTGAAGGGACAAGACCCTCAGAAGTCAGAGGAGACACAGGAAGTGAGAAGAAAAGAAGACAGTAGAGGAGGAAGAGCCCAGTGAGCCAGGATGCACGTCCTGGTGATGGAGAAGACTCTGAGGAAGGCGACTTAGACACCCACCCACAGCACCCGAAGTCAGCAGGACTCATCTCTTCAGAGAAGATCAAGAGGAGATCAAGAGGGAAGATGGAAAACCTAGACACCTTGACACCGAGTGCTGTCAAATATTACAAATCCCCGGAGATGGCAGGTCTGTACTTCCCAGGTGTCAAGCCACCTGGCTCTGAGTCTCTGTCAGGAGACGATCCTTCCAGATAGTAGTCTCCCAGGCTAAAGAAGCCACACCCTCAAGCTTATTTCACAGAACTCAGTCATCCACCCAGACATCAGATGAAAACAAAGGCCCGTGTGAGGTGCCACGTGGGAGGCTGGATAACATCGGGAATGACATACAAGATACTGTCTCGAACCCAGAAGGCTGCTTCCACATGTCAGCACTGGAAGGGACTTACCTCAGCTCTTGCTTCCTGACTGGAGAATGCAACCCAGACTGTGAGTTCAAACCTCCAAAGGAGTCTGTAGGCTATATCACCATCAATGAGGACACAGGGCACTAAAACCAGGCCACGGTTTTACAACCTGGTAGAAATGGGAAACACCTGTCTGTTAAGAGCTATAGCCCAGGGGCACACCCCAAAACCTTCACCCAAGATCCACTCGTGTACCTCAGGGTACCGATCCTGTTGCTTCCCAATTAGCTTTGTCCTATTAGGATGCTATACTCAGTGTATTCAACCTTTTAACAAAGATTCATGAAATACTCACTACGAGCCAGCATTAAGTCCTCAAGATAAAAATATGGCTGGGTGCAGTGGTACATACCTGTTATCCCAGTGACTTAGGAGGCTGAAGCAGGAGAATTCCAAGTTGAAATCAGCTTCAGCAACTTTGCAAAGCCCTGAGCAACTTAGCATGACCCTGTCTCAAAGTAAAAAATAAAAAGGGCTGAGGATGTGACTCAGTGGTAAACTGCCCCTGGGCTCAATCCCCAGTACCAAAACACAAATATAGGAGAATAACTGCCCTCGGGGCATTTGGGGTAAGAAACCAGTTCCAGTCTCTTAAATCAAATGGAGTAGCATTTGTATATGATCTACACACATCAACCCACATTCTTTAATCATCTCCGATTACCTATAATACTTGGTATATGTAAATGCTATGTAAACAATTGCTAAGCCCTATTGTTTAGTACTAATTTTAAGAAAAAGTCTGCACATGTTCAGGGCAGACACAATTTTTTTTTTCTTTCTTTCTTTTCTTTCCCCCCAATACTAGGAATTGAACCCAGGGCTTTAGCGTGGAGCTACACCTCCAGCCCCACAATTTTTTCCTGATAATTATGACCTCCCATTGGTTGCAGAACCTGCAGCTGTGGAAGGCTGACTATACTTTAAGTGTTGGAGATGGAGATGGGAGGAAAGGGCTTGGCTGCAACCCTAAACAGAGAACAAGTACAATGAGAAGAGGGGCAAGCTAACTACACAGGACAAAGGTCAAATCCAAGGCTGGAGCTTCCAGAGGAAACGGGTTGAGAGCACAGGAGGGGGAAGGGATTGGCCTCAGAGTTAGGGCAGGCGAGGCAGAGGCATTGATCAGGTGCGGGGGGGTTCTATTGGTCTCCCAGAGGAAGCCAGGCCACTGATAAATGTGTGGGCTTAATGAATCTGAGGCTATCCGATTCAGACTGCTCTTGCCAATCCTTTCCCTGAGGGCGCCCAGAGAGAGAGGCCACTCCTCTCTTTCTAAGATGCCTTAATTATGCCAGATCTTTTCCAATTCTTACTCTGCCCAGGCCCGCCAGTCCCCACCTTTCACCCCGTCCCCGGCGCCCCTCCCCCCATACTAGGGCACTAGTGAAGCCAGATTTAAAGATAGGTAGTTAGTATAGTTAGGAAAATCAGGTCTAATATCCAGTAAAATCGAAAATGAAAGCCATGTTGAGAATGCGAACGGGAAAGCAGAGCAGCACTTGGGGAAATTGAAATGTTAATGTTCCCAAGGCCCAGAGCCTATTCTAAAGAAATGTTAATGGAGCAGCTCCCAGCAAACAGGAAGGTGCTAATCAGAAGCGCCCCAGGTCCTTCCAGCCCAGATTACTCCTCTGGCCCAACTGCCCCTCACCTTTCAGGTCTCCCCACCTACATTCTATCACTGCAAGATAACAGAACAAAGGACAGCAACAGCGACAAAATGTGGGAAAGGTGAAAGAAGACCTTAACTATAAAAAGGGGAAGACATCGCCCTTCCACGGATTCCACCTCTGGGTCCCCTTCTTCCTCCGGGGAGAAGTCTTTTCTGCTGTCTTAATAAATCTTCTACTTTCCACCCTAAACTTGCCTCGGGGTGCTTCTCGGGTGTTATACTTCAGCATCGGGGAAGCAAGGACAGTCACCGGGAAACAGCGGTAACACTAGCTGGGCCCTCAAGTCCTGGGCTTGTAAGCAGGTGGAAAGGTGGTGGGGAAAAGGAGGAATGTGTTGGAAGTTAAAGAGCGAAAACCACTATATATTTTTAGATTTTGTCCCACATACACATTTGGCTTACAAAAACCTAAAGGGGGACGTCTTAAATAATAATCAAACATCACCAGACCTTTAAGTTAGGCAAAAGTGACACAAAATGAGATCTGTTGAAACAACGCACCACCAGAACGTTCTGCTTTTTCCCGGGAGGTGGGGGTGAGGGTCCCCGGTGGCCTAGAAGGACGGTGTCCAGAACCCGGGCTCGGCTACCCGCCAGGTGCGCCCACGAGCCTGCGCGCACCGGGCGCCTGCGCTACGCCGTGGGCGAGGACAGCACCCAGCCGGAGGGCCGCCGCGGGTTAACTGAGTCCGGTCGGTAACAGCATCCAGGGCGGCTCTCGGCTCCGAAGTGGCTGAGGGCGGTCTGTCCCGCGGCTCTGGCCTCATCCGTGCGTAAGAGCTCTGGGACCGGACCGGGCCGGCCGCGGAGGGCCCCAGCCGTGCGCCCGCAGCTTAAGTCTAGCAGGTCGCCCCCGAACCTCAGCTCCAGAGACCGGAAAGTGGGACGGTGGCGTCCCCCGCGGCTTACCTGGGGCCAGGTGCCAGGGCTGGGTCGGCGCGTCCAAGGGAGGTGCACGCCAAGCCGCCGCTGCGCTTCTCCCAGCGCAGAGGGAGGGAGTCCCCACGACGCGCCAACCGGAAGGCAGAGACCGGGAACTGCAAGTTCCGGAGCGGGCAAGGGGCTGCTTCGGTGAGCCCCAGCCCGCAGGGGTCTCCGCGCGCACCCCCGGTCCCCCGCTTGGTACGTTCCTCCCGCCCGCGGCGGGCTCCAGTGCGCAGGCGCGGACCGCAGGACCGGAGAGTCTTAGGTACCAACCGGTTTAGTACGGTCTTGGAGAAAGCTCTTGTATGCCCTTATCTAATACAAATGTTGGAGTTCACTGTACCAGCTCCGGGCCCCTCCAAGAGCTCCCAGTCCACCCGATCCACTCCGCGGGCGCTGCAGGTGGAAGGCCACAAAGATGATAGTGAGATGGGATTTAGGATAAAGAAAGGACCCTCCCACAAGCCATTGAGATGCAGAAAGCACAGTTGTAAATCTTGAGCCTGAGCAACTTGCCCTTGGCCCCTGCCCTTATAAAATGAGGAAAATATATAAGCAAATGATAAAAACTGGTGCAAAATTGTGTAGCTCCACCCTGCCTGCGTCTCTAGTCCAGCCCCTAGTACGGCTCTCGGCCCCCTGTAGATATGAACACCCCACACCAACGGGTTGCTGTCCCTCCCTCTGGCCATGGCTAGCATTCTCCGCTGAGTGTGTATTCCATACTTTACCCCAAAGGTGTCTCTCTTTTGAGATTGCTCCCCATCCCCACTTCTCCCTTGAATATGTATCTACTTTCCTAAATAAACCTCTGCCTTTGCTTTTGACTGCAACGTACTGAAATTCTTTTCCATCCAGTATGGTGAAAACCCCGCTGGTCCTGAATTGAGTTCCCCCTTCTCTCTGCGAACTCCTCCAACCCTTCTCTGGAGACATCAGTTCCCCAGCAACAGTAAGAAGGAGCCACAAGTCGGCATGGTGAGGCCCCAAAGGCCTTGCAAACCGCATTGCCCAAGGCCCGAAAGAAAAGGCTGCATTCTGTGGTGGAACAGAGAATGGCCCTTTCCCTTGTGGGCGCCAAAGTTTACAACTTTTGCCTCACAGGCTATGTTAGCTCCTTTCCACCAGAGTCAGAAAAACTCCGAAGGCTTCCTCCTCCTGTCCCAAGCCAATCAACTCCAGGCTTGTGCAGTCCTCCACCTAGGACTTAAAACAGGGACCTCTGGAACAAGAGTGTGTATACACTTTAGCTTTACCCTTTACCAAAGTTATTTGGAATCTCAATTGATCCTCTCCATGCCTCAAAGATGAAGCTGTTGTTTTTTCCACTGTACAGATGAGGAAACCGGTACTCAGTCACACAATAAGAGATATTAGCTGTTAAAGAAAAATTATCCAAACAATTGTTAAAGATGGCAAAAGATTCCTTTCTTTAAGAGGGCTCTGCGGTAGGAGAGTGCTCCTGTCTCAAGATCTTGAGTTGCTGGGATTGTAGGCATGTGCCACCTCGCCCTGCTGATCTGAATGCTGTTGCCCCTACCTGCCACACCACACACACACACACACACACACACACACACACAGAATTCATCTATCAAGATCCTGACCAACAAGGTGACAGGTCTTTGGGAGGTGATTACATCTTGAAGGTGGAGGCCTCATGAACACACTTAGAGGCCCCAGAGAACTGGTTTATCCCTGTTACCATGAGAAGATACAACAAGAGGTCACCCCCTTGAATCAGGACCTATGAACCAGGAAACAGGCCTTCATCTGACACTAAAATTGCTGTCCCCTCAATCTGGGACTTCCCAACCTTCACAGTTTGTTTACCTATTCACCCCACTGATGATTTGGTTGTGTCCAGTTTTGGTCTATTGCAAATAAAGAATATGTGTTGTGTAGACCTATGTTTTCATTTATCCTGGGCAAGTAAGATAGGAGTGGGTGTACTGGGTTATACGGTAAGTCCTGCTTAGCTTTTTAAGAGAAGACTGACAAACTCTTCCAAAATGTTCATGCCATTTTGTGCTCTTCCGGGCAGTCTTCCGGTTGCTCCAAATCCTTACCAACACTTTGTCAGTCTTTTTCATTGTAGCCATTCAAGCGGTTGTGGTTGTATCTCATTGTAGTTTAAAGTTGCATCTCCAGATGACGGATGGGGTTGACTTCCTTTTTGTGCTCATTTGCCATTTGTACTTCTTCTGTTGTGAAGAATGGGTTCAAATGTCTTGCCCCCCTCTAAAACTTTGGTTTGTCTTGTTCAATTATGAGTTCTTTATATATTTAGGATATGTTATGGTTCAGATCTGAGGTGTCCCCCCAAAACCCTTGTACGAATGCCCGAATGTTCAGAGGTGAAGTGATGATTGGATTGTGAGAGCTGTGACCTGCGCAGTCCATCCTAGCCTGAGCAGACTGACTTGGTGGCAACTGTAGGCTGGAGGAGGTGGGTCACAGGGGATATCCCTGGAAGGGTACTTCTTCCCTGTGGTCCCTTCCCCCCTTTCTCTCTCTGTCTGCTTCTTGACCCTGCCATGAGCTTTGCAGCTTCCCCCATGATGTTGCCCAGGCCAGTGGAGTGGGCTGTCTGTGGACTGAGACCCCTGAAATGCTGAACCCCAAAGAAACTTTTCCTCTTCTAAACTGTTCTTATTGGGCATGTTGGTCACCGTGATGCAAAAGCTCATGAAAACAGGCTCCAAGTCCTCTGACAGATGCATACATTGCAAACATGTTCTCCATTTTGTGGTTGCTTTTCATTTTCTTAATTATTTTGAAGAGCAGAAGGAGAGATGGGGCAGTCTGATTGCACTCCCACTTTCTACATGGCCCTTCTCTCCCTTCCTGGACCTAATTCCTCTAGGATTTCCACTTGAAGTGGAAATATATGAAGAACTTGCATAAATCAATAGGAAAAACAAAATACTAAAAGAGATCAATGGAAGAAAATCAGAGCCCAGAAATAGATTTAAATTTGCTGGGCATGTTTAAAAAAAACAAAAAGCCAAACAAAATACTAACATACTAGAAAGTCAGCTAATGAAGTGAACAGGCAAATTGGAGAAGCAGAAACCCAATGGTCAGTGAACGGATGACAGTAGAGCTCATTAGCGATTAGGAAACGCACTTCAAAGCAAGTTCCATCTCACACACATCATCTGACTGAAAAAAATGCAATGGATGAAGAGCACCAGGATCCAGGCACTTGTAAGATTGGTAGGAATGGAGATGGAAACAAACATTTTGGAGAGGAATTTGGCAATACCTTGTAATGTTGACAGCTCTCTGGTTCGAGATGTGTGTCTGTGTTAGTCATCCTGTGACCAAAATACCCGCGAGAACAGCTTAGAGCAGGAGAGATTCACTTTGGCTCATAGTTTCAGAGGTTTCAGTCCAAGCTGAGCTGGCTCCGTTGCTCTAAGCCCAGAGAGTGGGAAGAGAGAGATAGAAAAGAGAAAGTACGGAAAGGGCCAGAGAGAAACCCAGCCCTTCCAAGGCAGTGTGCCCAGTGCCATGGTGTTTGGCTTGAATTTTAATTTAGTTAAATTTCTAAAGCTTTATTTAAAAAGCTTCCATAGCTTTTTATCTAAAAGGATTCCATAGCTTCTGTTTTTTTTTTTTTTTTTTTACTTTTTCCTTTCCTTTAGATATCTTTCCCATTACATAATAATTTTTAAAAATTCTGTTTTCTTGTAGCACATTTATAGCGTCATTTAAATTTGTTGGATCTTGGATCCATTTGGCATTTCTTTTGTTGCTGGGGAGGTCTATTTCTTTTTCTTTTTGGTACCAGAGGACTGAACTCAGGGGAGCTTAACTACTGAGCCACATCCCCAGCCTTTCTTATTTTTTGTTTTGAAACAGGATCTCACTAACATGCTCAGGGCCTTGCTAAGTTGCTGAGGCTGCCTTTGAACTTGCAATCCTCCTGCCTCAGCCACCTGAGCCACTGGGATTATGGGCAGGTGCCACCATGCCCAGCAAATTTAAATCTATTTCTGGGCTCTGATTTTCTTCCATTGATCTCTTTCCATTGTTTTGTCTGGTGGTCATGGGCCAATATCATTGGCTTAATTTCTGCAGCCTTGCAAACCCTAACCTGTCATATTTTTAATAGCCGGCAGTACCAATGTCCCTCTCAATACTCTCCCCACCCCCCAGAATATCCTGGTTATAGCCTACACATTTATTTATTTATTTATTTATTTTATTTTATTTTTTTTAAAATCAAGCCTCTACTTTATTTTTTTTTTTTTTAAAGAGAGAGAGAGAGAGAGAGAGAGAGGAGAGAGAGAATTTTTAATACTTATTTTTTAGTTCTCGGCAGACACAACATCTTTGTTGGTATGTGGTGCTGAGGATCGAACCCGGGCCGCACGCATGCCAGGCGAGCGCACTACCGCTTGAGCCACATCCCCAGCCCCTAGCCTACACATTTAAATCTAAGGTTCCCTGAATGCGTGAGTATCAGTACCCCAGTTCCAGTATTCATTCCCTCCCGCTGCCCCCTCGCGGAGCATTTGACTTTTTATCGAGAGGACCCTACTTTGATATATTAAAGTCACTTGCTACAAAACACAGCACTCATTTCCCAGGTCCTGTCTTGATATCAAAAACCTCAGGATATAAGCAGTTCCTGTTCCACCAGGGGGATCCGCAATTGTGGCAGAATAAAGTGTGGCCCAGAATGTAAGAGCTAGTGTGTAAAAAATAGTGTGATAAATAGCAGTGACTGACCCCCCTCAGGCGCTTGAGTCCATCATCCCAGCTCCTATCACAGCCTGAGGCAGGCGCTGCTAGATCAGAGAGATTAAGACCCTCTCACCTGGCTAACTGTCGGTGGAGCTGGAACTAGAAGCCAGTTCTAGATTCTGCACTCTCCACCCTGAAGCTGAGCTGGGCTGCCACCTGAGGGAGAACTGCTCCTGGAGACAGAGGAGAGGGAAAAAAATAAATAAATAAATAAACCATGTTTGCAGAATCACTTGTTGCCACCAACCAAGGGCCAGTAAGAGTCCTGGGTCCCTGGTAAAGGAGACGCAGAATGCGGAGGTGAGGCATCAGCACCCCAGTGGGTGCCAGGCTTTCATCGGGGCAGGGCCCTGAGCTTCCAGTCGGGGGAGGATCCTTGCTGCTGCGGTGGCCTTCACCCTGAGGTCGGGGGTCAAGGTGGAGGTGCTCTAGGTTTCTGAGAATCTCCATCCCAAGCACATCCACTTGTCCTTTCAGGAACCGCTGCAGGGTGAGCTCCAGGTTCTCCTGGCCCCCAGGAACCACTACTTACTGAAGGGTCACCTGGTTCTGGCGTTGGTGCCTGCGCTGGCACCCAATAATTCCCCCAAACTTGGGTGCTTCCTTCTCTCAGAGCTCATTGCTGGGAGAGCCAGAAGAAAGGTGATAGATACTCGGGGTGCTCAGGATCCCACTTTCTCTCAGGGCTTTTCTACCTTCTTTTTCAGAGATTCTGGGCTGGTGCATGAAACTTCCCCTGGAAACATTTCAGAGTGGAGAAATTACAGGGGTCACAGCTGAAAGCAGTGAGAGAGGCTCTACTGGTCTCTGTTGGGTAGAGATCTGGGGCAAACATCTCTAATACACAGGACAGCCCTCCTGGGCCTCCCCAAACCAAAAAATTATCCAGCCCCAACTGTCAATGGTGCCAAGGTTAGAAAACTCTGACCTTGAGGATCTCAGCACCAGGACACTTGGGAGCTGGTTTACAATGCAGTCTGAGGGCTGGGGATGTGGCTCAGTGGCAGAGTATTTGCCTGGCATGCACGAGGTTCTGGGTTCGATGCCCCAAATGCAGCCTGCATCCCACCAGGTAGACCCTCATTTGGTGGGGGTGGCATGGGGATGGGACCAGGGTCCTGCATCTTCAAGCATTTAGGTCATCCTGCACTCTGAGAAATACTACTGCAGACTGATCTGCAGCATGACTCCACAGTTGGCCCTGGACCTGTGTGGGTCTGCCTGCAAAAGAACCACACAGAACTCTGTCTCAGAGTGCAAGTTTGCTCCATGCTGGGAGCTTCTGCCACAATTGACCTGGCTTTGGTCCCAGCATACCATGGGTTGTTTTGCTTTGGATGATTCTATTATTATTATTTTTAAAAATATATTTATTTTTTACTTGTAGTTGGGACACAATATCTTTATTTTATTCACTTATTTTTATGTGGTGCTGAGGATTGAACCCAGGACCTCACACATGCTAGGCCAGCACTCTACCCCTGAGCCAAAACTCCAGCCCCTGGGTGATTCTATTATTATTATTAATTTTTAAATTAACAAATAAATTATCATGTACAGGGGGATGTTTTAACAAATATGTATACATTGTGGAATGGCTAAATCAAGCCATATTATTTAGAGGTGACAACATTTAGAAATCTGCTCTCAGCAACTTTCTACTCAACAGGTGAGATCTCTCGAATGTATTTGTTTTGTTTTGCTGAAATCTCATATTCTTTGGTCACCATACCCCCAGTGAGTGATTCTTATTGAGACTTGTTAACTGGAGTGTGGTCTGAATCCCCACAGGACTGTGGTTATCTGCCCTCACTTTTCTGCTATTTAAGTCCAGCAAAACTGTGGTGGCTGCCAACTGATTCTGTTCCTGGAAACCCCTGGGTTTATAAATAGATGGTCACTTCCAGAACACAGAAGAGGAGAAAATCAGGGGGGCCCACCCCCACATGGTTTCACATCCAGCTCCATACATTTCCAGAATTACCAATGATCCTGTTTCTGTGAAATGACCCTGTTTTTGTAAAAAGCAACCAAAACCCCTGGAGGGCTGTGCTCAAGGGGTTGTTTTGCTTTGGATGATTCTATTATTATTATTTTTTAAATATTTATTTTTTACTTGTAGTTGGACACAATATCTTTATTTTATTCATTTATTTTTATGTGGTGCTGAGGATTGAACCCAGGGTCTCACACATGCTAGGCCAGTACCTGCCTCTCCCTAGTGGGAACGTGGGCAGATGGGTGTCCCTGTCATTGATTGGGATGTGCCAAATCTCTTAGCAATGCTGAGACAGAAAAAAAAAAAAAAAGCCACAGGAGATTGATGAGGGGAAATGGGTCTGGAACCAGAGAAGTATAAGATTTCAGGATACCTCTGCTCTTTCCCCTTGGCTTCTCTAAGCAGTGTGTGGCCCTGAGGACCTCTTGGATAAATGTTAGCCATTGATATTATCATTTATTTATTTATTTATTGGGTACAGGGATCGAACTCAGGGGCACTGGGCCACTGAGCCACAACCCCAGCCCTATTTCGTATTTTATTTAGAGACAGGGTCGGTCTCACTGAGTTGCTCAGCACCTTGCTTTTGCTGAAGCTGGTTTTGTAAAAACTTTTTTGAACTTGAGATCCTCCTGCCTCAGCCTCCTGAGTCGCTGGGATTATAGGTGTGCACAGCCGTTGTTATTGTTAAACATCCTTGAAAGATGGAAGATGTTTCATCCAGGGTGTGGTACTCCCTGGAGAATTATTGCTGCCCTCAGCCCAAGGCAGCACTCTAAGACTACCACCTCTAACAACAGCCTGATACACCCCAGAGCGGCCTGAACTGGACTCACTGCTCTGGAGGTTTCACTTGCTCGCAGGCACTGCCCTCTGCTGGCCACAGGCAAAGCGTGCAGCTTTGCTTAAGCTTCGCTGCCTTACTTTTCTCAGTGGTCCCCAAGGCTGCTTCCCACTCTGCTTCTGGGTGTGGCTCAAGGGTACCCTGCACTCTATCACTTCCCATTTGGAGAGATCTTTCCTTCAGGTAGGTTCCCTGAGTATCTGTGACAGGTTGACGTTTACTGGTGCCTCTCCCATGTGGGCGAGGGCCTTGCTCAAATCTAGATGATGTCCAATACATGATGTCCAAAGGCAGGGCAGCCTGGCCTCTTGCAGCCCAAAGCCACATCCCTGGGTCCACCAAGTCCCTGATGTCAGTTCCTTCTGAAAGCTCAAGGCTGCCAAAGAATTTACTGTTCGTTCCAGCCAACCCTTGCTCTAGGCCTCTGACCAACAAGGCACGAATCCAGAGCACGGAAACCTTGTGCAGGAAACAACCGTTTTGACACCCCCACCCTCCCACCCCAACCAAGGGCCACGAGAGCCCTGAGGCATCCCAGACCTGAGGTTCTAGCATTGTGCCCGCAGCAGGCCGGGACCGGCTGAGTGACAGTGGCTACAGTGGCAGGAGCTGCAGGGGTGCCCAGGCCCAAGGCTGACACCCAGGTCCCTTCCTTGTATAGCTCCAGACCCAGCTTTAAGAGGGTCCCCAGCCACATCACTCCCACTGTCACTTGTGTTTTATCCCCTTATCTGCCCACTCACTCCCAGCTCACTTCACCTGTCACCAAAGCTGCCAGCTGGCTTTGACTTCTTGGCTGTGGAGGGCGATGGGGGCATGTGACACTCAGGACCACCCCCTCCTCTTTGAATCCTCTTTCTCTGGATTCTTTGGCGTCCTACTCAGCTGGCTCCAGACCTCTCCCAGCATCCCCATGGGCCCACCCCATAAACTCTGGCATCCCTGGAGGTCCCATTCTGGGCTTTTGAGGCCTCCTGGGCCCCTCCCATCCCGTGGTGACCTTGAGGTACTTTAAGCGCAGGACTCCAACCCAGCATCTCCTGGCACGTGTCCTGACCTTGCAGCCCACCGCCAACCACTGACTGGATGTTTCAACTCAGCAGGAGACAAAGGAAGACCTCAGCTCACCACACCCCCTCTCCAGCCTGCTCCTGCTCCGTGCTCACCTCCAAGCTGTCCCAGCTGGCTTGGGACTTGGCATCCTGTCACCAGGGGTCACAGTGCATGCAGGTCAGACCCTGCCTCCTCCCTCACCCGCAGCCAGCATGTTGTGTCCAGCTCCCACCCACTCTTCTGTCCTTGCCACTTGCACATGGCCCTTGTCATCAGATGTTCCGTCTCCTAACTACTGTGCATCCTGAAGAGAGAATTCTGGAAATCAGGTGGGGTCATGCCACCTCCCTGCTTTAAACCCTCTGGATCCCAATTGCCCCTAGGATCAATCTAAGCCCCTCTGCCAGCCACAGGCCTCAGAAGTTGGCTCCGCCTCATGTCACCCCAGTTCCTCCTACTCCCTCAGGACTTCTTTCAGCACATCCCCAAAGCTATAAGCCCTGGTCGGGAAGTACTCAGTCCTCTCTGTTCCTCACCCGTGCAGAAAGCTGGGCAGGTGATTCCAGTCCTTGGATACTTAGGGATGAAGCAGGTCACACTGCACAAACACTGGGGATCTGCTTTATTGCACAGCTCTGGCCGGGTCGTCTGGGCCAAGGGGAGCAGTGAGCCAAGTTCCACTCCACCAGCCAAGGCACTCCTCCTCCCCCGGCCTGTGAGCAGGGGCCCGCTTTCCTCCAGGTGTCAGAAGTGTGGTTCTCAGTGTCCATGTTCCAAAAGTGCAGTTCCAAAGGCAGCAATAGCTAGGCCCCTTTACATTTCCCCAGATCCACCTGCCAAAGAACGGGAAATCAGGTGGGCAGGACGTGGCAGCCAGCAAACTTGGCAAAGGCTGGGGTTGAGCCACCAAACAGTAATCTTACATCACAATTCTTTATTAGACAAGAATCAGGTTTTCAATACAAGTCATGCTGACCATGCTCCGTTTCACAGGGAGGCTGTAGGGGTTAGGGGACGAAGGGATTTTGAGGGGTGGTACATGGGAGGCCCCAACTTGAATGATTGGCAAACCCAGCACCAGGGACTCATATTCTCCTGCCACTACAAAAGAAGAAATGCCAAATAAATAGTCAATAAATAAGTGAGGCCAGCTAGGTATGGTAGTGTATACCTGTGGCTCAGGAGGCTGAGGCCAACCTCAGCAACTTAGCAAGGCCCTAAGCAATTTAGTGAGAACCTGTCTCAAAATGATACATAGGGTCGGTGATGTGGCTCAGTGGTTAAGTGCTCCTGGGGTTCAATCTCCAGTACGAAAAACAAAAATGACAAAAAGTAAAACAAAACAAAAAGCCCAGGCAAGGTGAGTGAGCTTTGTCCTGACTAGCTCTGGAAGTTAGGGCAGAGTGTGATGTCCCCATGCTCTCTCCTGAGGAGTGAGGGCACTGGCTGGAGGGTCCCCAGGTCCCACCTGGTCTGACCCATATTATCTGCATGTCTGTCTCTCACTGTCCCCAGTACAGAGCCCAGCAAGAGGCAGAGGCTGGCAAGAGTCAGGGGAGGCCCAGTACCCACACTGCTGTAACAAGGACAGACTCTTCACTTTTGCCTGCAAACTTCCCAGGGATAGCTAAAAACAGGATTAAAGACTTGGAGTCTCTGACTCCATTTTTCTCTAGTCTCCTCTGCTCAGAGTGATCCTGGATTCCAGGAACAACAGGTCTGATTGATAAACATCTCGTGCTCAGTCCAAGATGCCTCACAAGCAACAGCAACCTCCTATCAAGGTCACCAGCTTTGGTAGCTCTGCAAAGCCTGCAGCTATGCAAACCCCCAATCCTTGTTTTGTACACAACCTCAAAGTCATTGTCAGCTCTTAGACACAGGGCTAAGGACATGTGTCCCTGTTCTTTCTGGCGTAGCCGCCCATTCATGCTTGTGGCCATGACCTTTGCTGTTTGGTTTTGGGGTCCCCAGTCAGGCCTTGACTTGTCTCTCTTCGTTCCAACTCTAGGTCACTTGGACGCTGCAGTGGAGCCTCGGGAGGCCCCAGTAGGGCAGGAAGGCAGAGTAGAACATTCTGAGGAGACAGAGCCTCCTGAGAAAGCCATCAAGTGACTTCACAGCCACAAAGGATCCTGACCATATGGGTGTCAAATTTGACCCAAAGTATAATTCCAAAAATTTCACATCTTGATGTGTCAGAAAATTAAAGAATGATTCTGAATTTCCCACCAGAGCTGGAAAAGGCCTTGGCCTACCCAACAGGGACCTCCATTTCCCAGCAGACAGGGAAACAGCTGATAACCCAGCCCGACTCCACCTCAGGCTCCAGTCTCTGGGTCTGGATGCCCCTCCCTCTCAGGGATGCCACCATCCTCCGCCTGGATGGAGTCCTGGCTTTAGCCCCATGCGTAAGGGACAGATCCCACTAGTACCAGCTTCTCAGCTGGGATCCACTTGGGAGGGGGAGAAAACCCCAGGGCAGTGGGAGTTTCAGGGCAGGATGCCCCTGCTCAGCCTTCCCAGGCCCCCACAGTCTGGGAAGATGGGGCATCCTAGACCTGGAGGGCCTGGGAGGTATGGACCCAAGGTGCTGGCAGGAGGGAGTGCAGAGGGACCAGGACAGTTGTCGGGGAGGATAGGGTTGAATTGTCTCCAGGGACATCCAGTCAGGGTCATCCAGAGAGCTGGGGCACCTGAAATGCAATATCACATTAAGGGTCACTGTGGAGACCTTACTTGCTGTGGAGACCCTACCCCCGCTCCCTGGAGAGCATCCTCAGCCCTGTTCTTGTCCTGTCCCTCTGTCCAGGAGGCTGTCTCATTATTCCTGGGACCTAGCCTCACCTCGCTTGAACAGATTCCATCTCACCCGCCACCTCCCCTGACCTGGCCGCCCCACACCCGAGGCTGTGTGTGGAGAGGCTGCAGGGGTATATGCCTCCCTAGGAAGCACCAAGGACATGGAGTAGGGGCCAGCCTGCAGCTCCCTTGGTTGCTGGCACTCTGTGGCAGGGAGCTGGCACTCAGCCTTTGTGTTTTGCTGAAAAAATGAATGCCTGAACCCAAAGGAGAACTCGTCCACGACCTGCCTTCCCTGCCTCCCCACCTGCAGGGCCCCCACACCCACACCCTGGTACCTGGGGCCAGGAAGGTGGTCCATCACTCCCACAGGAAGCGCACATACCAGATGGTCTCGTTCTTCAGCTGGGGCCCAAACAGGGGGTTCAGCTGAGCCAGGATGGCTATGAGCCAGCTGCAGGGGACAGCAGAGTGGGGGATGGGCTCAGAAGGGATTTACCCTGCACACCTAGGGAGGTCTTGGCCATTCTTTTCTTTTCTCCTAGAGAGCAAGTCGCCAACACAGTAGGTGGCACAGCTTGTACATGCTCCCAGGGCCCCAGGGAGCTACCCAAGCTGCAGCAGGCAAGGGGCACTGGTCTGGGGTTTGTGGGTTTTGATTTGGTTTGATTTGATTTTTTGTAGATTTGTAGGGTCCCTGAATTAGGGCTGGAACAGGGATCTGGGAAACAGTGAGGCAACCTCAGGGGTCTTTGGGAGCCACTCCCACGGGGGTCCACAAACATCTCTGGTTTGGACTCCCCAGTCCAATACACGGGGGTGGGGGGTGCAGGAGAGCAGTGCCAGCCTGGAGGGGCGGTATGCCAGAATGGCCTTGTTTCTTTGTGATGCTGGGGACAGAACCCAGGGCCTCACACATGCTGGGCAAAGGCTGTACCACTGAGCTACACCCACAGCCCAGAATCACATCTTTCTGGAATAAGAGGGAGGAACTATCCCAGGACAGAAGAAACTGCGGGGCAGACAGCCTCGTGCCTGCCCACTGCTGAGCCACTTCTATCCTTCAGGCCAGGGACAAGAAGGCATCCCAACAGCAGCTGTGCATCTGGGTGGTGTCTGGCCCTGTCCCTTAGGGCAAAAGTCCCCATTTTGTTTGTCCATAGTAGAGGCCTCAGAAAATTTTGAGAGTGTCTGGCTCAGAGCCCCTATCAATGGTGCTCTGCCTGTTTCTGCACCTCGGAGTCCCCTACAGCAGCCTTGGGAGCACCTAATGCCTGGGAAGCCATCAGGAATCTTGCTTGCTTTATATCAGCATCATCAGACTTTATGTCTTGTAAATATAATTTCTAGGTGTGGAATTTTCTTAAAATGTCTCTGTGAAACTAATCTGTGGCCTGTTTGCCTATACGCTGATTCGGTATTAAATAATTATAAATATAATTATCCCATATCTTGTGTGTATCCCATTTCCCCAAATTTCTGGCCATCATCCTTTATGTTCTGGTTTCTGATCCATCAAATTTAGCCCCTCTGAGGCCCTCCCTGGGGCAAATGAAGACATTCTGCCAAATTCTGAAGGACCAACAAACCAACAAACAACATAAGAGAAAGGAACTTATAGATGATTTTTCCAGGGAAAGTGCTAAAAGAAAAACAAAAAACAGAAACAAATAAAAAGCAACCTGTGCCCAGGTACTTGCATCCTTAGGTTTTCTGAACCTCCAGGGTACTTGTCCCAAGTATGAAGAGTTGTTCTTGCTTACCGCTTCTAACCAGCTGCATTCCAGTGCCTGGGGCCACTCACTAAAAAATACAGATTCCTGGGCTGGGGTTGTGGCTCCGAGGTAGAGTGCTTGCCTAGCATGCATGAGGCACTGGGTTAGATCCTCAGCACCACATAAAAATAAAATAAAGATATTGTGTCCACCTAAAACTAAAAAATAAATACTTAAAAAAAAATACAGATTCCCAAGAGCAAACTGGAGACCTGTCTGCGATGCTGGATCCAGGGTGGAATGTGAAAGCTGTGTTTGAAGGATCCATTTGGGTGACCAGCCAGGTCCAGATACCACTGAGCTGATCCAATCCCATTCATTCCACAAGTGGGAAAACTTGGCTTGTGGGTGCTACAAAATTCATGCAGAGCCAGCACCAGAGCTGGAGTCCATGACTCCCCTTATGCCCTCATCTGATCTTACGACCCCTGCACATAGCCTTCACTTCTGTGTTACAGATTCAGCCATTCAAGCAGGGTTCACTTCCAGGCAGAGAAAAGAGCAGGCTAGGGCACAGCAGGAGGACAAAGCTGAGGAGGGCAGTACTTACAAGAGGTAACAACACACAGCGGTGGCCATCAGCATGGTGATGATCACTCTGCAACAGAAGAGGACACAGGTCAGAAGGGTGAAATCAGCACTTCCAGAAGGCCTGGCTGGGGCCAGAGAAAGAGCTCCTGGTGTCAGCTCTGTTCCCAATGGCCTCTCTGATGCCACAGGAACACAGAAGGCCGAGTCCTATCAGGGTAAGAACTGCAAGATGTAAATGAAAAATTCAAATGTCATGGGAAGGCTAACCTTGCCTATATCCAAGCCATGTTGCTAGCACTTGCCTTCATCTCCCTTTTCCATCACCTAAGATTTCTCCATCTTAATGCAAACATGTTGAGAACAGTCATTGCCCAGAGCTGCACATTGTGGAGTGGCCTCTGGGATGCAAAATTCACTGGACAGGGAAAAAAAAAAAACGTAATAGAGCAGAAATCAGAGCAAGAGGCAAGGAGACTTGAGACATTTTTGAGGCTGAACTGTGATAAAGTACAGGGACTAGCAACATTGTATCTAATCAACACTGAAGACAAAAGCTTAAAATGCAGCAGGAGAGATGTCAGTTGACTCAAAAAAGAACCACCAAATTTGGCAGAAAGAATGACACTAAAATGGTTTACAAAGTGAAGTGGAGGGACCCTGCAGACCTGAGGATTTTTTTTTTTTTTTTTTTGTATCAGAAATTGAGCCCAGGGGCACTTTCTCAACTGAGCCACACCCCCACTTTTTAAAATATTTTATTTAGAGACAGGGTCTCCTTGAGTAATTTAGGGCCTCGCTAAATTGATGAAATTGGCTTTGAACCCCCATACTCCCTCAGCCTCCAGAGTTGCTGAGGTAGTCTCCAGAGTTGCTGAGATTACAGGTGTGCGCCATCACGCCTGGCTGACATGGCAGATTCTTAAGAACAATGGCAACACTCATTTATCCAAGCAGCCTCCAGCCTTTTAGCTTAGGCTAAAACTAATCCAAAGCTGGGCCTTCGACCTCAGATCTAAAGCACTTCCAATTGGTGCTGGAGAAATTAGTACTGATCCCTTATTTCGATATTACCTAGCAATTTGGGCCAGTCCTGGTTGGCACTGGGTGGGTAGTGCTGATCAGACAACGGATTTGTGAGGACAATATGAAGCAGCAAATGATGAATGGCGCAGAAATATGCTAAGGAACCTTCTAAAATTAATACCAGCTACAATTATCCAGTATACAAAATGTGCCATACACTGCTGTTTTAAGTGCATTATTTCAAGTATTAGCAGCCTTATGAGGCAGGGATCATCGTCATCCCCATTTTACTATGAAAAAAACCCGAGGCCTGACATTTGTTCAAGGTCCCAGAGATGGGGAGAAGCTCAGAAATTGCATCATAGTCCATCCGCCAGTCAGGAGGGGACGACAGCAACTACAATGTCGCTTGCTCTTCACCTCAGTATCTACCCTCTCTCCCCGGCCTCCTGCCTGTTCCTGAGCTGATTGCAGCCCGAATACGGAGACCTGGAGGAGGCGTCACAGAGGGGTGCCCCGGCTGTGGGAGCTGGCTTGCAGCAGGGAAAC
This sequence comes from Urocitellus parryii, assembly GCF_045843805.1. Lineage (NCBI taxonomy): Eukaryota > Metazoa > Chordata > Mammalia > Rodentia > Sciuridae > Urocitellus > Urocitellus parryii. Next base: position 6,290,842 of record NC_135533.1, read on the forward strand.
AAAAAACAAAAAGAAAAAAAAAAAAAGTCGCCCCGGGGTGGAGGGCGAGCCCAGGCATGGGAGAGGGGAGGGGGCGTAGGCAGCCAAGCCTTGAGCGCCTTCCTTACCCGCGGTTGGGTCCCTTCGGCACGAACCAGGGTCCGGCGAGGCCGATGAGACCCCAGAATGTGGTGAAGATGATGATTGGGAGGGCAAAGGAGTGCGTCGTCATAGTGGGCGCGGGATGCCCAGGCTGAGATGCTGGCGGGAGAGACGAGACAGACGCTGCGCCGGTCCGGACAGCGGGTAGCAGGCAGCTGACTGCAGGCAGCGGGCAGTGAGCATGCGCAGAGGGACCCAAGGGGGGTCTAGGCTCTCATCTGGGCACGATCCGCGCACGCGCATCTCGGGGTCGGGCCTGGTGGGTACGCAGCCTTTACACTGTCACTCAGCGGCAGAGGGCGGTCCTTCCGAGGACCCCATTTGTTAATTGGCTGAACGGTCCCGGGACCTAAAGAAACGCCCCCCTCTAGGTGTACTGGGGACCCACGCTCCTTTTTTGTTCCCAAAGATCCCTGGCGCCGTGGGTCATCCCAGAGGTCGTCCCTGCTTTGTACCCCGATCTTGCGCTGCAGCCAACGATCTCCCCACTCCCGGGGCGGCGGACCGGGATGTGCACCTGGGGTCCTGGAAGCCGCAGTAGACGAGAGCGGCTGAGCTGAGCCCTGTTAGGGGGCGGCAGGATCTCAGCCTGTGCTCTGGCCCTCAGCGGCGGGCAGCGAATGCGGAGGGGCCCGGTGGGCTCGAGGGCTGACCCCGGCAGCCCACACTCATCGGGTTACGGCGCCCTCTCCTGGCTTCAGTCTAGGAAACCCAGCAGCGGCTTTGTGTTTAGGTTCCCGACTCCGCGCACAGCTACTGTCCGCTCAAATATAGAGTGGGGATGGCAATTCCTATGAAGTTGCTGGGGAACAAAGTGAAGTGAGCATGGGGAGAGCACCTAGCATAGTAGGGCTCTCATACTGTGAGTCTGATTTTGCCCCTGGGCTCTTTGGAGATGAAGAGCGTCTATCACTCTCTATTTTCTGTAGAGATACCTCTACCTCCTGGTAGAGGTCGCTCTAGCAGCAGTCGGCTCCCCAAGCAGCCTGCCACATATATTTTCTGGCTTCAGGGGTTGCGTAGCACGGGAAAGGAGCTGTGATACAGTAGAGGGGAAATGTCTTATACTGACGCCGCCAGTGATGTGTGGTTCTAGCTGTTTTCCCAAAGCAGGAACCAGTCACATCCACCTTCGCCATTCTGTAGTTGAACCTTCTTAACCATCATTTCAACATTTATTTATCGGAGATGGAGGTGAGTGATACAAAGATTTTGAGTGTAAAATTCCACCCTCCATCATTTCAGTATCCATGCAAGTTAGAGGTAGGAAGGGAGTGGTACACAAAGATCTTAGATATAAAATGCCATCCTAGCCTCGGAGGAGATTCTAATCAAGTTGAGGAGTGATACACTATGTTAAAACTATCATGCTGGTCGAAGACTCCTAGCTCAGCTGTCTTTGTCACTAGTTGAGCTTGATCTTTCTTGGGAACCTCTCAAAGAGGAAAAATGTGACACTATTTTATACAGCTCCTACAACTCTTGAAATTGCATTGAAATAAACTTCATTCCTCCTGCATGGTGTTGGAGTTCTCTTAAAACCTACTCCCACTATTCCGACTGATGGCATTTCAGTGGGGAGCACAAGTCAGCTTCAGGACTGGCGCAGGTGTGTGTGCACACCTGTGGGTTTAGGAAGAGTGAGGCTGGCTGTCTTTTCACAGAGCATGCTCTGCTGCTTTTGATTTTAAAAGGGAGAAGTGCTTTGGGTGAAGGATTCCCAGCATCCCCAAGAAAGGCCCCAGACCACCTGTTAGTTAGCCAGGCATCTGCCTTCCCTCACAGAGCTCATCAGGTTCCTGGAGCCTCAGAAGCTGTCCCGGCTACAGCCTGCAGATCCACATCTCTCAGAACTTTGTTCCCCCATTTCCCCTCTATGATGGGAGTTGGATAGCCTGTGAGAATTACACCTAGGAATTCCTGAGACCAGCTACTCCTGAAGGGACAGGGACAGTCTGGGTGGGAGCTGTAGGGTGACTCCTGCAGAGGTTCCCGTCTAGCAGCCACAGACGGAACTTACACTCAGAAGTACTCTGCCTCACAAGCCCCTGAACACAAGAGCTCTTTCTGCAAAACTCCATCTCATTATGTGGAGGAGGAAGCTGAGGGATGGGTTTTATGATAGAAACCAGCTTGAGGGTTGAAACAGAAGGTCCCTCATGAAAATTTCCTGATAGGTTGGCCTAGGCAGGTATTTAGTATGGTTCACTGAACCTGGCAGTCAAGAGCAAAGGGCCAGGTACTTCTCTGTCCATCTGTGTTCCTAAGGAAATATCGTCTTCCGTGACATTGTTCATAGAAACGTTTTCTGACTTGCCTATAGAAGGCTCCCCAGCCTTCCTAGTAGCAGCTGCTTCAGGAGCTATTGAAGTGAGAGCCCTGACTCCCTAGCAGAGGTCATCCCTGAACAGATGCTGTGATGACAGGAGGAAGCGATAGCCAGATAGCCTCACCTGGCTCCAGGACTTCAGTGTTCTCAGATCCTGGACACTTCTCTGTGTTGAGACACTTAGCCACACTTGGCCCCCACTGCAACATCCACACAATCCTGCTCTCAGAGGTGATCTTGCTGGGACTACAGGAAGAGAGGGTGATAGGGACTGAAATGTAGTATGTCCTTGTCACTAGATTAATGTCTGAGCTCTTTTTACGGAGTTTTTATTGTTTTCTGAACTAAGGATTGAAACACTGAGCCACGCCCCCAGCCCTTTCTAATTTTTATTTGGAGACAGGGTCTCACTAAGTTGCTAAGCTGGCTTTGAACTCAAAATCCTCCTGCCTCAGCCTCCCAAATCACCAGGATTACAGGCATGCACCACTATGCCCTGCTCCATCAGTGGTTTTAATGTCTTAAAAAAAAAAATGTCCTCAGATAGAGTCAACTCTTCTCTACCAAAAAGACTCGGTTGTACCTCAGCCTCTGTAGAAAACCTTTGCTCTTTACTGCCAGGAAGGATGTGTGGCCTGCAGAGCAGGGCTGCAGTGGCATTCTGAGAGCTGGTCCCTTAGGAACTCCGAGTGGCAGGTCTGGCACTACTGGTGGAAAGAGATGTTCTCCCCTCAATAGTCTGGCTTTGATATTCCCAGTAAATCCAATGAGACAGCATTTGTGAAAGGACTCTGCTAACTATGGCATGCCAGGTGGCAGGGAGATAGTGACACTCCTCACTACATCCCACTTTCACTGCGAACAGACTCTGCTCACCTCCAGGATCAGAAAGGACAGAGACCCAGACAATGCCGAAGGCACACACGTGCTTCCCTGCCCACCTGTTCAGGGCCCTGTCACCTCTTGAAAGAGGGGTGATCCAGGGGCTGGGGATGTGGCTCAAGCGGTAGCGCGCTCGCCTGCCATGTGTGCGGCCCGGGTTCGATCCTCAGCACCACATACCAACAAAGATGTTGTGTCCGCCGAGAACTAAAAAATAAATATTAAAAAAATTCTCTCTCTCTCCTCTCTCACTCTCTCTTTAAAAAAAAAAAAAAAAAGAGGGGTGATCCAGCAAGCTCTGATCAACAACCCTCATCTCCGGAGTCTTAATCAGGGACTTAAAAAGCTTGTGTTGAAATAAACTGCTTTATTCAGATAACAAAAGGTTAAGAATTGAACATGGTTTTTAAACCACATTTGTACATTGTTGAAACTAGAGAAGGCAAGGACACTCCTGGCCAGTCACCTTTGGTTTCTTGGTTATGAAGACGCTTGTGTGAGGGAACTGGTGACCTTGTCTCGAGCACCCTAGGGACTTGCCCTTTGCAACACACAGAAACAAAGCTATGGAGTTGGTTACACTCTAAGGTGCCCAGCTGGGACAGGGGCTAAGCTCCCTCACTCCCCCAGTCTCTACGGCTACTGAAATCAAGTGTCAAGTACAATGCTGGTTACTTAGAATGTCAGCCCTTGTGGGCGTCAGTCATCAAGGAAGGGAGGGCCAAGGGCCAGGATGTGCGCCTGGAGATGCTGTCAAAATTGCAGGCAGGGAAGGAGGTGGAGACAATGGCCAAAGGAAAGTGCTTCTCCTGCCTCACAGTGCCCCCCAACTCACTTCCCTGTGAGGCAAACACAGGCGCATTTCCCACCAGGGTCTCCAGGACCCAGACTCTAGAACACAGCCAGCCCCTGGACACAGAGCAAGAAGGCCAGCCTGGGCACTGAGGTTCTGACAGAAGGGCACTTGCCACATGGACACCAGGGGTCCTCAACAAGAATGTCACTTGTCTTCTTTTCTCTTTGCCTTGAGCAGGCAAAGACATACCAGAGGTGGCCCAGGTCCCTCGAGAAACTTGGGGTAGGGCAAACACCTGGGATAAACAGCATTTTCAGTTGCCGCTTCAGGGACCAATTCCTCTCCACCAGCGGGAGGCACTGGATGGTGAGCACAGTGTGCTGAAGTGGAAAGGGAGGGCGCTTGCTTGCCTGACAGCCCCTCGGCTCTAGAACTCCTTCCAGACTGCTCTGAAGAAAGCTACCCTGAATGCTCAGACTGGTGGCTCACCTGGGGGGCTCTGAAGGGATGGAAGACCCACTGGAAGGGCACTTGCTGGAACATCTCTGGAGTCTGGAATCCCTGGGGTGGGGCTGCAACCCCACCCCTGCCCTGGCAAATCCCTGAACTGCTCAAACGCAGGTGGGTGGGAGAGGGAGGTCTGTGCCCTAGGTGGCCACCTCTCAGAACTGGAGGGTGAAGGCCTGTGCTGTCCCTCAGCCCTCAGGCCCAGAGGGCTGGTGCGGAGGTAGCTCCACAGGGTGGGGCAGAAGGGGGAAGGAATTCCTGACTAGAGGAACATGAGGTGCTAAGGCAGAGTGTAAGGGGTAACAGGAAGGAATGCAGGATCCAGGGCAGCTGCATAACAGTGAGGCACCTGGCTGCCAGCATCTCACAGGCTTCCAGCACCTGTTGGCATAAGAATCAGGCTGACTGCTGGTCAGGGTGACTATGGGTACGTGCACCACAGAGCAGGGCCCCCCTGCAGGCATAAGGCAGGAGTGAGAAGCCCTCCCCTCAAATATTCCTTACTTCTCACCCATGGCTAAGGCAGGCAGAACTTGGACAATCATCCCGCCCTGATGGGCAGGCCCCTGAGCCAGCAGAGGCCAAGCTGCTGCCTCCCCTGGGGAGGGAAAGTGCTTCACTTCAGGCTGAAGACAGCGGAGGAGACAAAAGACCTGGGCGTGCAGGAGGCCCTCTGGGCCTTTAGGGCCACGTTCTTAAGCTGCAGGATAACCACAGAGTTCCTGCAGGAGCCTGTTAGAAACTGCCAGAAGCTAAGCCCTGACAGGGTGATTCCACACATCCGGGTGGGGCACACTTAACAGGCAGCCCTGGTGGTTCCCAGCAGAGCCGCCCACACAGGCTGCAGAAGCATGGGCATGCCTGTCCTGTTGAAGGTACATGTGGAGAGCACCTCAGCCCACAGCAGGACTCTGGGGGCACAACTTACTGTCCCATTAAGGATGGAGACCTGGAGAGAGCCTTCTCTAATGGTATGGCAGACGGGGAGCCAGCAGGCACTTGGACTCTCTGCTGTACTGCATGGACAGGGAAACTGAGGCACAGAAAGGAAGGAGTTGACCATGGCAAGCCACTGCCTGCAGTGGAGCTGGTCTGATCTCACATTCCCCAACTCCAGACTTGATCCCATGTACTCTTTTGTTCTGATGCTGGCCATGCTCAAGGGCTCCAGTGGCGGTGGGGGGAGCACAAAGCTTCCCTCCAGGGAAAGCACTCATCTCACCGTCCTGGAGCTGTGGAACAAAACCCATCTTGGTGCTCCACGAAAAGGGTTTTCCTCTGCTTCACCCTAAAAGCAGGCCCAAGCGCAGTAGAGAAATGCCCTGATATGCCCAGCTCGCTGGCTTATTTGGAGTGGCGAGGCACTGCTGTGCTCAGATACAACCGTGGGCAATTAGTGGCACACCTCCTAATTACCCTGTCCTTTGGGAATGCTGGTTTCAACCATCTGCCCACTTTCTGGGCCTTTAGGGGCATGTCTGCCAGGACATCCTAGAACCTGCAGAGGGCCTGTTCTCATAAGTTGGGGGAGAAGGGCCAGGGTCAATAGGGGATTCCCAAAGCCTTCTCCAGGCTGCCACTTGCTCAGAACCGTGTGTGGCCCCTGGGCTGGTGCTTGGTACAGGAGACTCAGGAGGCTCCATGATGCAGTCCTTCAGAACCTCCAGGGCTCCCTGGAGGGTGGTACGGGTGGCTTTGGGGCCACAGGGCCCTCCATGTGGAGTGTTCCCATCCCCTCCTTCTTGAGCTCCGCACCTGTGCAGGAGAGGAGAATGACAAACAGACCAAGCAAAAGAACCAGCCAAACACGCCCTCAGGCCTGCGTGCTGAAGACAGCGTGCAGGACAGGCTAGGTGGCCCAGCAGTGCACCTCGCAGCCCTTGTTCTGTCTGGTGTTTTTCCCTGGCAAGGGAGCTCAGCATGGGGCAGGGTTGTGTGTGGGAATCTGTCCCTAGCAGACATGTAGCAATGTCTGGAGGCATTTTTGATTGTCACAACTGGCGGGTACTAGTGTCCACACAATGCATGGAGGCTACCACAAGAAATATTCTGCTGAAGGGTCCACTGCCTGCCCAGGCAGGAGGGTGTCATCACATACAGCAGTTGTTTCCTCCCAGGTAGAGTACCTGGCCTTGTGGGCTGGACAGCTTGCTGGAGGGCACCCAATGGCGCCTTTGCCTCCTTCACCCCACGTTCCCTTAACTGGTGTGTGCGGAACTCACTGAAGCCCCTCTCGGCCCTCAGTCTCTCATATGGGAGGGACTGCCTCCTGCCCCAGCTGCGGCTTCAGGGCCACTTGGCTTCTTGCAGAGCCTGAGTCCACCCTGACACTCAGTCCCACTGCTGATGACCACAGGCACAGAGGTGAGAGAGAGAAGGGAAGAGGTGGTAAGGCGAACAGCTAGAAGACACCCACTCTGTCCCTGCTGAGCAAGCGGGAACAGCCTGGAGGACTCCCGTGGCTTGGGCCTCTGCCTTGGTTCTCAGTGACTACTTAAGAGGGAGATTTCTTGTTTACAGCTGTCAGTAGTGTGCCCTCTGGTGTGACATGGCTGCCCTCAGGCCTGTGACCAAAATGAGCTCTGTGGTCTAGGTGGCCGTTTTCCTGTTCTGTTCACTGCCTGAGACACCTGCCTTCCCTCTGCCTCATCTCCTCCACTGCCACCCCGACCCACGATGTCCTCTTCCCTCCTGCCAATCCCCACACAGCCAGGGTTGACCCACCCTTCTTAGGACATGATGCCCTGCCCTGCCCCATCCAGCAGGCTTCACTTGGTGCCATCTGTATTACTGGCCAGACTGCTCTCAGGGTTCTGAGTGGACTTACTACCTCTAAGATGAAAACCAGAGCCCCAGGAGGCTGACCTGCGCCCGGCCACAGCCAGGGTGGCTGTCGGGCTGCAGAACTGCACGTTCTTCTCACCAGGCCTGCTGCCTCGAGCCCGTGCTCTGGTCTCTCTGGGTTGGGTACACACCTGTGAGGGTAGCTCTTATGTCTCTAGCATCCACTGGCCTGGCTGGGTAGAAGCCCTGGGAACTGAACCTCTTCTGTGGGATCCCTCGCTCCCACTTCTGGCTCTGCATGGGACCTGGCTAATGAGGTTCTCTGCTTTGTCACCCTTGTGGGGAAACTGCCTTGTACTTACTTGTGTGGGAGCCGCCTGGCACCCGGCCGCAGGAGTAGACATGGCTGAAACGACGGCCTGAGGAGGTCAGGTACCAGTGCTGGATGGCAGGCTGGGGGTCATACTCTGTGACTGCCACACCGTTCACCGCTGTCATCATGAGCATGTTGAGCACCTCATTGGAGAGCTTGGTCCTCTCGTCGGTCCTGATCCGGTTCATGGCCTTGAACCCCCGCTCACAGCAGGAGGTGGAGATGGGCACACAGACCACCACAGCCACAAGCCTGCTCAGCAAGGGGAAGCGGCAGTGCTGGGCCAGGGCGTTTTTACACAGCATGGAGAACGGGAGGTTCTGGGCAGTGGCTTTTAGAGCCAGCCACTCCTGCAGCAGCGCTTCCTCACTGTACCCTGTAGGAAGGGAGAGCTCAAAATACCTGGCAAGGCTGAGAATGTCATCATTCCCAAAGTGGGCCAGTTCAACCCCACTGGGCCAGGTCATGGTGTCAAATACCTCCATGCTCTTGAGCTGAGGGGGACGGTCCACATCAAACCGCTGCCGGAGGTACTCAAGCCCAGTCAGGATCACTCTCTCCCTGTCAGCCTGGAACCGCTGCTCTGCCATCTCCATCCTCTCCAGGAAGACGCCGTGGAGCTGCCCATCCTGGAAGCCGGCATTGAACTCCTCCTCCTTGGGTCCTGCCTGGTGGCGGAGGGTCTCCAGTGCCACGTAGGCCCGTCCCAGTGTGGCGTTCACCTCTGTGATCAAGACGATCTCCTTCTGGCACACCTCAGACAAGGGCCTGTAGATGCTAAGGAAGTCCAACAGGAAGTGGCAGAATTTAATAAAATGGAAGCCCTTCATCAGCTTCAGCATGCCCTTGGCCCTGTGCCCAATCTGGCCCCCTGCTTCTGCCACACTCTGGAGGTGCCTCGCCAGGGCAGGCCAGCTCACAATGAGCGCGTTCAGTGTGCGCCTCTTGCTGGCCACCCACCTGACCGCATTCAGGTCCTTCAGGCGGACGATCTCCTGCTCCAGGGCAGCCGCACCATCCTGCAGCTCGCTCAGTCTCTTGTTGGAGGACTGGTAAAACTTGAAGACAGTTCGGATGTGCCTATCACACTTCTTCACTAGGTCAATGCTCCCACAAGCGTCCACCACAGCCAGGTGCAGCCGGTGGGCCACACAATGGACAGGCAACAGCTGGGGGATGATCTCCCGGAACTTCTCCATGAGGCCTCCCTTGCAGCTCAGCATGGTGGAGCCATCAGTCCCCAGGCCTACTACCCAGCCAGGTTTCCGGAAGGGGATGTCCAGCTCATCCAGGGCAGCAATGATGGTCTCAAAGTACCCATCCACTGTCTCACTGTAGAGAGGGGCCAGGGTAATGTATGACTCTTTCACTTCCATCTGCTTAAAGTAACGGATGTAGATCCCCACACAGGCCTGGTCGGAGGAGTCTGTGCAGCTGTCCAGCAACACACTCACACACGGAGAGTTCCGGATGTCACCAAGGATCTCCTTCTTCAGAGTCTCTGAGATGTATTTGATGAACTGAGTGCATGCAGTGCGATTTCGATACTTACCTAAAATCACAGTCCCAGTGCTCTGGAGGAGCTGCAGGACCTTCTCAAAGTCATTCAGGGGCCTGGAGTGGTATGCGATGGAGTAGGCAGCATTGAAGAAGTGTTCCATGTTGGCCATGAGGTCACTAGAGATCTCTGGGATTAGGGCAGCCTGAGGGCTGTCATCTTTGACGGCCACAGTGTTGACACAGAGTTTGTGTGCCTTGCTGACTTCGTGATATTTTAAAGTCTCCACCTTAAAAGGCCCAGTATAGCCTCGAACTAACCGAGATGATTTGTCATGGAGGGTAGGTCTCTCTCTGCAGACTGAGCAAAAGAGCTTGGTCTCTGTGGGGTCAATTACTAACCACGGGAACTGCCCAAACCACGACCTCTGAATGGATCGGGGTCGGTAAGTCCTCTGGATTTTCCTAGGTCCTTCTGCGTCTACCTCACACATGCTGGAAGGGCAGTAGGCATAAGAGTCCACAGGAGGAGCCGGAAGTGGTGCCGATTCTGCAGCCCAGGATTGTGCATCTGCCTCTCTTTCTGCTACCATTTTCTTTTTCCCTTTGGGGGAAATAACACTGTGATTAGTTTTGCTGCCAGAGCTCTGCAGTCTTCTACCAGCTAAGATACTCCCAATCAATAAATGTTCCTTATGCAAAGCAGAGAAGCTGAAGGTGACCCCTCTTTCTAGAAATCATTAGTGACTTCTACTTCACCCCTCACCATATTACTTGTGAAAGTCAATCTGGTGGGCTGGGGTTGTAGCTCAGTGGTAAGGCACTTGCCTGACATATGTGAGACACTGGGTTTAATCCTCAGCACCACATCAAGATAAATAAATAAAATAAAGGTGTTGGATCCATCCACAACTAAAAAATTAAAAAAAAAAAAGAAAGAAAGTCAATCTGTCTCCCCAGGAGTAGTGTGTGTCCTTGTGGGCGCTTTTGTTGGTCTCCCCTCCTGTCCATCCTTTTAGCTACTCTGGGATCATATGATGCCTATGCTCAGAAGCTTAATCAATCACCCTTGGCCACAGATATTATTAAAGAAGTGGCATTAATCCTCTTGTGAAATGAGAAAAGAAGGGAGGTAGAGCACACAGGCAGCCATTAGCCAGCAGGTTGTGACTGAGATGCACAAAATTGCTCATTCTCACATTCCTTTCCTTATACTCTTGTCACTATACACCCAGGGGAGAGGGGAAGACAGGCTCGACACCTGTGGGCCACCTGGTTCCTCATATCCATCATGTCCCCCATGTCCCTTCTCCTGCTACCTCTCCACAGAGTCCTTTGGCACTTCTGTTCATCAAAGAATCTCCTTTTCCCCTTACTGTCACAGTTCCTAGACCATTCACACCCGAGGGCAGGCCTTGTTTCTTAGTCACCTTCGCCTACCCAGGGCCTGACACACAACAGGTCCAGGAAAAACATGGCTGAACTAATGTCGTGTTACTTGTCATAGCTGTAAAGGCCCCTGCACATAAGACCTTCAGAATTCAGTGGGTGAAGACTCACCTGGGGACCGACCACTCCCCCACTTCAGTCCGATCGGGTCTCTGATCCAGGGGGCAGCTCTCCGTTCCAGTTTTGAGATCAAGTCTGGCTTTGCAGCAGCAGGCCCTGTTGCAGGAATGAAGAGTCACACTTTTGCCACTGCTCCAGACCATCATTCAGAAGCCCCTCTGTACCTGGCCCCCAGTCCACGCAGTGGGGTCTGTCTTTGGTCAGTCAGCCAGGGCAAGCTGAGGGCACATCCACCCAGAGTGCCAAAGAGATGGCTAGGGGCGCCCTGCCAGAGGATGGCTCACCTCTGCAGCTCTGTGGGTCAGCCATAGGAGCCGAGGCCAGTGAGATGCATTCAGAGGGGAAGAGGAAAAACAGGAAAAGCAGAGGATAAAACTGAAGGAGAGCAAAGGCAGAGTGAAAAGGAAAGCCTCACAAGAAGTGGATGTCACCACCCACAACTGTCCCATGCATGCATCCCCTAGTGCACTTTAGGTGGCCAACTGCACAGGTTATTTGACGCACCCCTGAAAATTCACCACTTTCAATGGATCCTGAAATCTGAGTAAAAGAAAGTTACCCCTTATTTAAAATGTAACTATTTTTCAGGGATATGCTAAGAAATTGCTTCCTTTTTAAAAAATAAAGCCCATTACTATCTACTTACATGTTTTCATGTCTACATGAATGTGTGTATAGATTTTTTTTGGAAGGGCATATAAGCAGCTGGTAACGTCTGGGGAGGAAGAAGGTTGGGAAAAGAGGGATTATTTTTTGCTACTCATCTTTTAGATCACTTAAATACATATAAGTTTACTATGTAGGTATTTATTAGTATCTATTATCTACTGTGATAAAAAATAAATTATTAAAGTGTGGTTGATTGAACACACATCATTCTTGAAATATCTCTAAAATGAGAGTAAAGGAATAATAATAAAGAGACGCATAAGCCCAAGAGAAATATTGGACTAAAAAAAGCTGATACATTTTTAGAAGAAAGGGAAATAAAAGAGAGAACCAACAGATGCATATCCACACCTGCAGAGGGGGGGACAAGGAGAAGCAAGTTGTTTGCAGCCCCCAATCCCAAAGAGATTAAGAACCAGCAGGCTCTGCTTGCTGTGAGGGAAGGGAGTGGGTAGGGAGCAAGGGAGCAGGGAAAGAGATCAAAGTCTACAGAGACCCCAGGACCTCTCAGCCATCCCAGGAAGCCAGGCAACACCATTACCTCACCTGGGGGAGAACAGAGATTCCACAGGAAAACCTACCAAGAAAGGCTCCAGATCCCAGGATGCTGAAGAAGCACGGTGCTAACGCCAGGACACACCAAGGCTGGGGGCGCTGCTGGCTCCAGGAGCCAGGGCTCGGCTCATACCTCCAAGCAGAGGCGAAGTTCCCTTTGCAGAAATAGAACTGCCCCTCGCTCTCCCGCCAAAACATCAACAGACAGTGTTGTGGACTCCTCAGTGAGACATCCAGGTTTGAGCTGGTCCCCTACAGTGTCATCTACTCTTTGTTGAGTTCCAGCCACATGCAGAGCTTCCCCTCAGTTTTTAAATAGGACTGAACATAGAGAGAACTCTTCAAGAGACTCCAACATGAAAGAGAAAAAACCAAAACAAGTAGGAAAAAGCCCTGGAAGAACTAAAGATCTTGCAGGGAGCAAAACAAGACTCCAAACAATCCAGAACTAATATTCACAGGCTGGGATGTAGCTCAGTGGTCGGGCACTTGCCCAGCATGCGTAAGGAACGGGGTTCAATTCAGGCCACAAAAAAGACCAAAAAAAAAAAAAAAAAAAGCGTAAGTATTCACAGTGAAAAAAGCCATGATAGTCATCCACAAAAGAAGCTTATAAAATAGAAAAATCCAATAGAAAAATTTAAAAAATAGAATTGTTAGAAAGTAAAACAGAGGAGACCTCTAAGAAAGTTGGGTAAAAAGGACAGAAGCAGAACATGGGAAACAAAAAAAGCCCAAGGCTCAATTCAGAAAGTCCAATATCTAGCTAATAGAGGAGTTTGGGGAAGAAAGAGAAGAGAATATATAGGAAGAAATCATAAAGGAAAAAATTGAAGAACACAACACTTCCCTAATCTGCAAAGTGGAAGTGCCCAACAGCCAGAACAAAAAATAAGTGGACTCCCATATAAAGGCATGTCATGAGACATTTCAGAACACTGGAATAAATTTTATAAGCTTTTAGAGTAGAATAAGTAGTGTTCAAAGATTTAGAAATACAATGGGCATTAGACTTCTCAAAAGCATCAATAAAAACTAACAGAGTAATGCTTTCAGAATGGTGAGGAAAACGGGGTTCTAATCTAGAATTCTATGGCCATCAAGTTATCAACCAGCTGTGCAGGTAGAGTTAGGCATCTTCAGACATGTAGAGTCTTAAAGAAAAGAAATGTCCTCCTATCCACCCTGCCTAGGAGGCTACTCAAAGACGGGCTTCCACAAATTGAAGACACACATCATGAAAGAAGAGACAGGTCCAGGAAGTGGGGAAGTGACAAGGAGAGGCTAAGGCCACACTGTATGGCAGGCCCAGTAACTAGTTTAGACAGAGCAAGGGAGAGGAAGGCCCAGTGAAGGAAGCCTCCAGAAAAGAATAAGACCAACAGATCATATGATGTTCACCACATGGAAAGACTCCAGAGGAGTTCTGTAACTCCACTGGATAATCTGGGAAGATTTGGAGAGAGGACAAATACTAGCAAAATAAAAATATGAAAAAATTCCAATTTCGGGGAGAAAGTCCTACAACAAAGAAAATATCACCATAATATACTGCTTTGCTCAACAGTTAATAACACATAATTACAACCAGGCAAATAACTTACATTGATGGAACCATGAAAGTGTGTGACAGCTGTTCTGAGAGGACAAGGGAAGAGAAGTGGGCCTGGGAGACGTGAGAGGCATGTCTGCACTTTCCACAGTAGGAACTGAGAGATACATCTAAATCAACAAACAGAAGGAGCAGTGAACCCGGCAGCAAGGTGTTCATGGACTGTCTGTCTGTCTGGGCTGGAGGCCCCAAAGTAGGAGCCAACCATCATCCATTCTCAAGCTGGACTATGGAGGCACACTTGGAAGGAGGATGGCCCTGGCCCTCACCCAGGAAGAAGGAATCAAGGAGCTAAAACTGGGTCAGGATATTGGGTATTAGAGATGTTTCTGGAAAAAGTTGTCAAGTGGATTATGAGTTTCTCTTTCCTACTAAGGAGGGTGGTGTTTCTTTCTCCTAATTATAGAAATGCATCCTGAGTTATGTCCCCTAGAGCTGTGGGGCTGGCCGTGAATCCAGGCCTAGGAAGGGTTAAAGGCAGATGCTGAGAGTGGGTGCCCTCACAGGGGCCCTGATGGAAATTGCCTACATTCCTAAGGTTTGTCTGAGCAAAGGATAATTATGTACTCTCCATGGTCCAGGTGTGGGCCATGCAGGGAAGAGAAGAGGTCCAGAACCATACTTCAGAGGTTCTGCCATGATAGTTGTTTCCTGGTGTGATGGTCCCCCCATGAAGGAACCTAAGAAGAAAGTCAAAGAAGACATTTACCCATGTCAAGAGGTCCCTAGAAGCCAGGTATGATGGTGCCCACCTGTGATCCTAGCAACTCAGGAGGCTGAGGCAGAAGGAATGCAAGTTCAAGACCAGCCTCAACAACTTAACGAGACCCTTAGGAACTTAGAGAGATCCTGTCTCAAAATAAAAAAAAAAATACAAATGACTCGGGATGAGCTTAAAAAGTAAAAAGCACTCCTGGGTTCAATCTTGAGTACCACCTCCCTGAAAGAAAAAAAAAAAACAAAACAAGGTCCCCAGTGACAGGGTTGGGAGGGGGTTGGTCTGTGGAACCCAAACATATCCAAAGAATCAGCTTTAAACTATCACAGTTGTAAAGAGCTGGTATCAGATGACGGGGAGGCCAGGTAAACCATTCCTGTACATCTCTTACTTACCCCATTTCCCTCCCGGGGTGCAGCAGAAGTCCTGGAATAAGCTGGGGGCAGGAAGACAATAGCCCTTGTCTTTATTTAAAAAAACGTTTATTTTTGTGGTACTGAGGATTAAACCCAGAGGCCACCTATCACTGAGCCACCCCTCAGTCCTTTTTATTTTGAGACAGGTTTTGGCTAAATTGCTGAGGCTGACCTCAAACTTGCAATCCTCCTGCCTCAGCGTCCCTAGTTGCTGGGATCACAGGCATGTGCCACCAGGTCCAGCTTGGCTCTTCTAGGGTTCGAGTGACCGTCTTCGAGTGACTGTGTCTTCGTGCCCGGATGTGTCTTGCTACAGCCCCATGGGTGGAGCTATGCTCACCTGTTCCTTTGTAATATCACCCCTTGCCCTGCTTAGGATAGCATGTTCCATGGAAGCCTTGTATGTGTTCCCTTCTCTTACTGTGCCCTTAGGTGTGGCCTACCCAGGTGTCAGCCAACCTGCTGACAGTGCACATCATGAAGATAGACTCAGCCCCCTGAAACCTGACCTCTTGCCTCATTTGAATAGCTTCCCTCAATAAAAGGGGTCAGCGAGTGCTCTCTCTCTCTCTCTCCCTGTGGACCCTTAAGGTCAGAGGAGCCATCCCAGCGACCCCAAAGAAAAAGGTATTTATGTCTCTTGTGTGGTTATTTTGTGCAGCTCAGTCAGCCCACTTTTCCTGGAGCCTTTTAGTTGCGGCACCATAAAGCCTTCCTAGTTCCTGATCCAACCCACAAGCAAATTAGCTCCCCGTCCTTTGATTATATTTTTTGCTCATTGAACTAAACTTCACCAAGTCTAAACTATACTCCAATTTCCCCTACTTAGTGAACATTTCCCCACTTCCTAACTCAAAACAAAGAAAAGAAAATTTACAATGTTTAGCTCATGTGTCAAAATACAAAACCTGTGGGATCAAGTACAGGCTAAACAAGATAGAGCCAGCACCCACTGCACTGCAAGGAGCCTGCTCTCCACAGTGACAGCGACCTGTTCCTTTCACAACTCTTCACAGGAGCTCCTGTGCTGCTGCACATTACTTTAAAGGAAAACCCAACTTTTGCCAGTGTATACATTCACAAATCAATTTCCTCTGGTTCTCATTGCTTCTCAGCACAGCAGGGTAGCAACTGTCTTTGAAGGTACACTGTGTTCAAGTGCCCTGGACCCAAATATGAAACTTCTGTCACCACAAAATAAACCATGACTTAAGCCATTCTGAATGTTTGGGAGGCCATTTACGAATTAGGGACAATTGTGGTGAGGTGCACATGTACTTGCCTAGCATGTGCAAAGCCTGGGTTTGATCACCACACTGTAAAAAGACTGATGAACAATGATTAAAAACAAATACACAGGGCAATAATATTTAGAAAATAGTCCAGATCTTAGCTGGAGTGTAGAAAAAGGGGCATGAAATCAATGAAGTCATATTATCCTTGCTGCTTAAGTCTACAGAAGTCTGAAGTGGGTTATTGCTGTAATTCCTAAGTTAACACAGCAGCCTGCTCTGGCAAGCTTCTACTGTGATACCAGATATAGGCTGGTAAAATAAAGAAAGAAATACAAGCTCTGGAAGATGAAAAGCTGTCTTCCCATCTTATGCTGCATAAGAACCTTGGGAGTCTACAAGAAGGAGGGAAAGTGAAGAAGAAAAAGACACAGGGGAGGATGATGCGGTAGCCATCACTACCTCCATAACTCTCCATGCTGCATGCCCTCACCTAGTGAACTGATGCCCAGGGCTGCCAACCTGTGCTGGCACCTGGGTGAAATGGAGGAGCCTCAGCACTGCTGCACAGACAGGAGCATGGGACCCACCAGGAGGCCCTTTTACCTCCAGCCTTTGCTCCTGCTGTCATGCAAGATGCCCTTCCTCCTTCCTGCGCACCTGGTTTTGACTCTGTTGAAACAGATCCTCCCTGTGAAGAGATCCTGATCCCTTCCTCCCACACCCAGAATGACAGGGCCCTACTTCAGTGGCCCCAGGGCAGTCTTTCTCGAAGCTCCTATGGAGGTTGCCTGTGTCATTTGACAGTTTCTCTTCTAAACGTTTACCTCTCAAATAAGTCCCTTGAAATGAGAGGCCTTGGTTTGTGCTTGTTCATTAGCACTTATGGAGACAGTCCATAAGTGTTTGGTGGAGGACAGACAGGTGGATGGACAGGTAGATGGATGAAGAGGTGACAAAGTACAGTATTCCAAAGCAGAGAGAGTTCTGAGTAACAAAAGACATGAACCCTCTCTGCCCACAAGGGAAGAGCAGAAATGGGAAGAGGGCCACAAGCCATAGATGTTTATGTGGGTTCTGAAGTCACAATTGATGCTGGCATATAAAAGACTACAGGAAGCCAGACGTGGCGGTGCATGCATTAATGCTAGCAATTAAGGAGGTGGAGGGAGGAGGATTGCAAGTTCAAGAACAGCCTCAGCAACTTAGCAAGATTCTGTCTCAAAAAATAAACAGTGCTGGGGATGTAGCTCAGTGGTAGAGTGCTGACAAGACCCTGGATTTAATTTCCAATATTTGGGGGGAAAAAAAGAAAAAGACTACAGGAAGCTTTACCCAGGGATGCCAAGAGCTCATAGTTCATCCGCATCACGTCTCTGTACAGCTCCTTCTGCCACTTGTCCAGCAGGCCCCACTCTTCCTGGGTGAAATACACTGCCACATCCTCAAACACTGCCGGGAGCTCCCCAAACACCTCAGGAACCTCCGGCAGCCCCTCTTCAGGAGGGTCCTGCAACAGAGAGCAGTGCTGCTCAGCTCACCTTTGGAGTCAGATACCACTTGTCACTTCCAGCAGCCTTTGAGAAGCCCACCAGGAGACCCAGATGCATGCTGAGGAATTAATTTCTTCACTGGAAGTCAAAGAATCAAATTTGTGAGGCCCAGAATTATTAGGTAAAACCAAACAGGCCTCAGTCAGATCCTAGGATCTCCTGGGAGAAAACAAAAACACACGGGTAGGAATTTCAGTGGAGCCTCTAACTGCACCCTGTCTTCTAGAGTCCTAATAGGGGTGCCCTCTGCTCCTCCATGACTACAGAGGGGACTGCCTGCCTCTGGGAGCGTCGGCTGGGCTTTCCCTATGGGACATGAAGAAAGACAGCAAAAAGAATTATGGATACTTATAATCAGTGACTAAGCTTACGCATGTCTTACTGCTAAAGGAATTCAGATTATAAAGGTTTGACCTGTTTATTGGCTTCCAATACTGAAAAAAAAAAAAAAAAAAAGAGAACATAAAGAGAATGAGAAAGAAACTTTGCTATTTTTCAGGACTCTGGAAAAATTCATGCTTACTAATTTCAGCTGGGTTCCCTATGGTGCTAGCTCTGAGGCACACCCAGGCTACTCTCGCTGGACTCCCAAAGGAGCACTAACAGTGGTTGATAGTAACATCCTACTCACATGCAACAGTTCAGAATGGGGAAAATTCCAACTAACACGGCTTCCTCAGAGACCAACTTTCCAGAAAACTATAATTCAAAATAAACAAGGCAAATGCTCGAGTTGTTTAGGACCCAAGCAGCACTACAGGAAGCAGAAGGAAAGCAGGAGCAGGCGGTCAAGGGCCCTGGGCAGAGTCTCGCATTTACAACACTTCTCCTGAGGCTCCGTCCCCTGACACGGTGAGTTACTAACACCAGCTCCACAGCTTCCTAACAACATTAGACAAACTATCATACAGCATGTTTGAAAAAACTATGCAGAGTTTAAAGGTGCTACATCACTCCAAGTTGAAGTTGAAATTTTAAAAATACTGATTATTTAAGAGCTCTGTGGGTCACTGTGTGATTGTGGATTATTTCTTGAATTTTGTAGGTTTTGGATTCTGGATAAAGATTATCATTCCTTATATCAGAAGTTAGATGTTCTAGTTGGGTGTGGTGGCAGATGCCTGTAATCCCAGCAGCTCGGGAGGCTGAGGCAAGAGGATTGAGAGTTCAAAGCCAGCCTCAGCAATGGGGAGGGGCTAAGTAACTCAGTGAGACCCTGACTCTATATAAAATACAAAATAGGGCTGGGGATGTGGCTCAGTGGTTGAGTGCCCCTGAGTTCAATCATTATGTATGTATTACCTGACTGCAGAATTCAATAGCGTCATTACACAAAATGTTAATGTCTGAAGAGATGTCACTGGTGATTTCTTTTTGTCTCACATCTGAGATGCAGTCTAGATACAATGCAGGGTTTGCTGCACTCCCTCCAGGGTCCTCTAGTTCTGCTCTCGAGCTTGGTAGGAGGTTGGCCATACTATCAAAGTCTTCCAGAGGCCCTGGGGGGTAGAACATGGGATAATCTGCTGTGAAGAGGTGCTCAGAGCTGACCAGGACCTCTGAAGAACTATCCCTGATGCTCTGGAAACGGACTGCCCAGATGGGGTCCCTGGCGGCCAGGGCATTGACACAGAACATATGGGCTTTGCTTTTGGCATGATATTTGAGAGTCTCCACCTTGAATGGTCCTGTGTAACCTTCTATTAATCTTGACCGTTTGTCCCTGACAGATGGGTATTCTCTGCAGGCACAGCAAAACAGAGCTGTCTGTTCCTCATTCATGATCAACCATGGAAACTGTGCAAACCATGACTTCTGGATAGATCGGGGTTTCAGAGGTTTCTTGCTTCTCCCTGTCCAGTCTCCCTTGATGCTGTTACTCTCCACACTGCAGCGGCCAAGGCAAGCTTTCTTCTGAGGTGGCACGTACAGTTCACCTTCCCTGGAAGCACCCTGCACATCCATTTCTCCCATGTAGCCCACCTGATCTTTTCCTTTAAAAAGAAGAGACAAAAGGAATTTGCTTTGAAATTCTATGATCAGAGCCACCACAATTCACAGTGGATCTGCTATGAAAGGTGGAAAGCACATGCTCAGTCCAAAGTGACACAGCCTGTGTTCTTGCAGGAGCTCTACCATACTTGAATTCTCCACTTCTAGTTTCTTGGAGTTCCCAGGTCCACCTTGCCTAATCCAGAAGAAAAATCCTTGTCGGGAGCTGAGCATCCCCTGGCTTTGAGTGATGGAAATGTGGAGACTGGCTTCCCTGACCAGGAGGCAGGTGGATCCCCATTTCGGCTCAGCAGAGGAGTACAGCTTTGGGAGTGGGTGTTACCCAGTGGGAATGGGCTGTCTCTTGTAACATGTCCCCTCTGCCTTATATGTGATAGAATGTTCTTTTGAATAGCCTACCTCTCTTTCTTGCCTGCCTTGCCCCCTTTGTGGGATCTGGGTCTGGGGGTCACAGAAACCAAAGAAAAAGGTATTTCTCTGTCTGTGTGTCATTAATTTGTGCCAGCCCAGTTCTCCTGAAGTGACCCTGATTGGTTTAGTTGTGTGTCAGATATGCTGACAGATATGTGTCAGACATGCTTTAAGCAAACCCCTTTTTAAAAAACAATTTAAAGGAAACATACACCCAGCCAAAGGAGATCTTTGCATTTTGATCAATACAAGCTAAGACAGCAGTGTAATCTTCAGGGGTTCAGAACTCACTTATTTACTTACTTTTGTGGTACTGGGGATTGAACCAGGGCCCTGAGCACATGAAGCATGTGCTCTATCATTGAGTCACACCCCAGCTCTCAGAACTTACTTATGGATAAGAACATGGATATAAGAAAACACAGGGTTAAACTTGGTCATTAAAGCCAGTTAACTAGACTCCTTGCTCTCCAAGAGCACCCTGCTGTGGTAGGCCTAACAGAGAGGCATCAGCATCCTGTACCTTTAGGGCAAAAGTTACTTATCTCCTGGGCACTATTTTTATCTCCAGATAGTTTTACCTAAGCTGTGATCCATCTCTGAGTACAGTGGTCCCCTGTGGTCTACAGTGAGTACATTCCAAGGTCCCCATGGATTCCTGGGCCATGGACACCAAACTATATATACTACGTTTTTTCCTATCTATACATGGATGGGATACAGTTTAATTTATAAACTAGGCACAATAAGAAATTGACAACAATAATAAAGTAGAATAATGATAACAACATAAGTCATGAGAATGTGGTCTCTCTCTCTCCTTCAAGTATCTTACTGCTTGTTACTGGCCATGGTTGGCCGCAGTGATGAAATAGTAGGAAGTGACACCATGGACAAGGGGACTGCTGCACTTCTACTTGGCGAAGCTGATACAGGTTCGAGCAAAACCCAACTTCCTCTTTCCAAAGAGGTGAAGACTCTCGTAATCTCATGAGGATTTTTCTTCTTCAAGCTGCACTAGAAGTTTCTTTTTTCCCTCCTTCCTTGAAATGTACCTTAGAAACTCTAACACACTAAAGCCATTTCTTCTGCATCAACATAAGTTTAGATGGCCAGTGGCCAAGAACTAGGCATTGGCTCCAAACCAATGGACCTGTCTATAAAACAGTTAACCCCAAGAGCTCAAAGGTGTTAACACAGTCAACAGGCTCCAAATGTGATATGAAATCAAACAAAACAAATGAGCCTCTTTATTTATTTATTTGCTTGTTTGTTTATTTACAGTACTTGGGCTGAGCTCAGGAGAGCTCTACCACAGTACAGCCCCAGACATTTTTATTTTATTTTGAGACAGTTGCCCAGGTTGGCCTTGAACTTGCAATCCTCCTGCCTCAGCCTCTCAATCAGACAGAAATAGCCAGGATTATGGGTGTGCATCCCCATACTTGGCTTCTGTGATTCTTTATAGTCACAAAGCAGTCTAGAGCTGACTGTGGTCCATTTGAGAAACAACAGGGAGAGCAAACTTCTGTGATTCAAATCATATAGGCTTATTCCCCGCGTCCTTCTCCCATAGGGGGAGGGTTAACTCTCATCTTACATAACAAGTTGCCATCTGGCCTGGCTCTAGCTAAGCCAACTGCAGAGAAGCTTATCAAACAGGAGAGGAAAGAAAAATCTCTAGGACTTAGCAGACGGCGGTTCCTTCATTCCTTCACTCTTCCCTCATTTGCTGATTACCTATGGTACATGTACTGTGTGCCAGGCATCATTACAGGCACTGGGAATATGGTAGAAGATGAGAGAACCACACCTTCTGGGAACAATAAACATACACTTCAGGGTAGAAATCAAAGACAGGGAGCCAAGAGGGTAGAGAAGAATACTGGGAGAGGATAAGGTGCATATTCAGATAAGGTGACACCCAGGGGAAGAGCAGACTTGCAGATATGTCAGGTACTCTGATGAGAATGGTCCTGGTACCCCTCCCTGTTCCCTCCTGCTGAGCTCTGTCTCTGGGGCATAGGCCACACTCACCGGGGTGATGGTCCAGGAGACTCCTCTGGCCTTGGACATTGCCTGGCCATGGCTTGGACACTTTCCCAAACTCACAGAAGAGCTCAGGGCTGGTAACAGTTGGGCCTGAGTTGGAAACAGAGAAGAGCAAGTAAGGGTGTGCCTCTAGGCCCAGTATGAAGTCGGGTCCTGCTGGGGGACACTCCTTGGCATTGTGAACACAACGTGTGTTCTCTTGGTGTTGTGGACGAGGAAAGTAGGAGCGGGTGGTTTAGCATAGTAGTTTGGAAACTCTGCAGAGAGAACCCTGAGAGAATGGGGACACAGGTAAAAGCAATAAGGGACTAACAGTGTGAAATGTAATGGTTCAGCTGGATGCTCTCAAGCCCAAATGGTGAGGGGAACCTGATACTAAAACTGAGGAAACCGGACTGGGCATGGAGGTTGCGGCAGCCTAGAGGACCCTGTAGATGGGGGTAGTGGTCACTCAATTCCAGAAGGCTACTGCACAGAATGCAGACTCAGAGCTGCCACACAGTCCCATTTGTTAAGAGAAGCCAGACATCCTTATTTTTATATGAAAATTCTTTATGGCTGTTATGGTTTAGATGTGGTGTTCCCCAAAAGCTCATGTTTGCGCAAAACAAGGTTTGGAGGACAAATGATTGGGTTATAGCCTTAACCTAATCAGTGAATTAATTCCTGATGGGATTAACTGAGTGGTGACTGGAGGCAGGTGGAGTGTGGCTGGAGGAAGTGGTTAATTGGGGATGTGGCTTTGGGGTATATATTTTTATCTGGAGAGTGGAGTCTCTCACTCTCTGATTCCTGATCACCATGATGTGAACTGCCTCCTTCCATCACACTCATCTAACATGATGTTCTGCTTCACCTTAAGCTTTTTTTTTTTTTTTTTTTTTTTTTTTAGAGAGAGAGAGAGAATTTTTAATATTTATTTTTTAGTTTTCGGCAGACACAACATCTTTGTTTGTATGTGGTGCTGAGGATCAAACCAGGGCCGTACGCATGCCAGGCAGGTGCGCCACCGCTTGAGCCACATCCCCAGCCCCCACCTTAAGCTTTGAGGAATGGACTCTGCTGTCTATGGATTGAGACCTCTGAAACCATGAGCCCTCAAATAAACTTTTCCTCCTCTACAATTGTTTGGTTGGGTCTTTTAATCAAAGCAGTGAAAAAGCTGACCGGAAACAGAAATTGGTACTGAGAAGTAGGGTCATTGTTATGCTTAACCTGATCACGTGGTTCAGAAGTTTTCTGAGCTTTTTTGAATTGGTGAGAGGAATTTTGAGATATTTAACAGTGCAAGCTGGAAATGCTTTAGGTTGTTGTAAGCGGAGCTTAATGGCTGATTCTTGTGGGAGGTCAGAAGACCAGAATGCCAATAGGACCATGGACATTAAAGACAGGGCTCAAGAGGGTTCAGAGGATGACTCTATTGGAATTGGAGTAGAGGCCCTTTGTGTTATGTTCTGGCTGAGAAGCTGTCTTCATTTTGCCCATGTCTGGAGACTTTCTGTGAGGCTGATTTTAAAAGCAATGAACTTCTTAATCTGGTGGACAGCATTCAAGAAGTGGCATGGGTATTGCTGGTGGCTTTTAGCCAAGGTTATTGTGATATTCAGGAGCAGAGAGTGGAGCAGAAATATTTGAAAACTTGGACCTGAAAGTTGGGAGTAAAACTGGGGCAAAACAAAACAACTATAATCTTTAAGTCTAATCTGAGCTGCTACTATGCAACTTCTGGCTTAAGAGAATCCATGGTTTTCCTATGCCTTTAGCAGGCACAGAAAGACCAACCCAGCTGCAACCTCTCCACCAACAGAAAGCTCTTTGCTCTTACCATGCCTTCATTCTTTCTTCATGGAAAGAGAAGATAAAGGCATGGGAGACAGTCATCCAACTGCAGTCAGGGAATACAGGTTGGCTCCCCTCACCTGAAAAGCTTGGTGTCCAAAGTATTTCCGTTTTTGGAACATTTGCAAAGACTTTACTAGCTTAGCACCCTTAATCTGAAAATTCAAAATCCAGAAAGCTCTGGAATCCAAAACTTTTTCTTTCTTTTTCTGGTGCTGGGGACTGAACCTAGAGGTGCTCTACCACTGAGCTACACTCTCAGTTCTTTTTTAAAAATTTTATTTATTTTATTTTGAGACAGGGTCTCGTTAAGTTGCTCAAGCTGGCCTTAAACTTGTGATTCTTCTGTTTCAGCCTCCCAAGTCACTGGGATTACAGGCATGTGCCACTGCATATGGCATGAAATCCAAAATCTTTTGAGTGCAGGTGACTCTTAAAAAAAAGTTCTAGACTTTGTAGGCATTTCATATTTTCAATTTTTGGATTAGGAATGCTCAACCTGTACAATACAACATACACATGTTGATACAACCACTCTTTCCTTGGTACAGAAAATCTACCCTCAGAAGCAGAGAAAAGAGCATTTAAAAAATAAAGGATGGGCTGGGGTTGTGCTCAGCAGTAGAGAGCTTGCCTAGCACATGTGAGGCTCTGGGTTTGGTCCTCAGCCCCATATAAAAATAAATAAATAAGTAAAACAAACCTATTGTGTCTAACTACAACTAAAACATAAATTAAAAAAAAAAAGAGATGATGAAAGTTACCTACATTTGTACAAAGTTTTAAACTGTTTAATCTCATTAAATCTCTAGGCAATTCTAAGAGAATGACCAAGGCTTAAAAAGGCAGAAGGAATGCCAGTATCCAGTGGCAGAACTGGAAGAGAGACCAGATTTCTATGGCAAGTCTGCTGCTCTTCCCACTACTGTTTACTAACCCCACAGCCCTATGATCTTCGCAGATTCACAGACTAGTCTTTCTACTGAGGGATATTCTGAGGCATCCAGAAGACAGACCTCAAGGTATCCTTGGCAAGCCAGACTTCCCTAACCTCCTCATCAATTTAAGGGGAGAAGGGAAAAGGTGGTGTGTAGTTTGCAGGAAAGTAAGATGTGAGACTGAGTCATGCAAAAATTCCCACAAAAGGACACACCTTAATCCCAACAACTCAGAGGCTAAGGCAGCAGGGTTAAAAGTCTGAGGCCAGCCTCAGTAACTTAGCAAGGCTCTCAGCCATTTAAGGAGACTGTGTCTCAAAAAAAAAAAAAAAAAAAAAAAAAAAAAATTAAAGGGCTGGGGATGTAGCTCAGTAGTAAAGTGCCCCCAGAAAATTCTCCAATATGTTTTGGCCTGGTTGGGGATACCACACTGTCCTGGTTGGGGATCTACACTGACGGTGGAGACATGTAGAAATCCATACCAAGTGGTGGCACCAGCTTGTCAGAACCATAGAAGTCCTTCTGCTGCTGACTCAGCAGCATCCATTCCTCCTGGAGCAAGTACACTGTGATATCATCAAATGTCACAGGAGCCTGCAAGGAAAAATGACATCTGTGAAGTACCAACTTCTTCCTGAGATCGGCCTTCCATACAGTGTTCACAACCACCCAAGGCACCCCTACTCTGGGAATTTACCAGATTTGGGGTTGGGGGTGGAGGCATAGTCAATTTACATGCATGACCTACTCACTCCCTGGGTGCAAATCACAGTGAAAATAAGGCACGTTGTTCTTTAAGTGCCACTCGGTGAAACGAAGTACAGCCATAAAGAAAGCTGACTGAGGAACTTCCAGATGTTTCCCTGCAGCTCCTCACCTGCTTCCCACACTCCCCATTACCTCTCTGCCAAGGATTTATTTACAATTTATGGCACACTCTTTCAGAAAATCTTTTTTTTTTTTTTTTTTTAAAGAGAGAGTGAGAGAGGAGAGAGAGAGAGAGAGAGAGAGAGAGAGAGAGAGAGAGAGAGAGAGAGAGAATTTTTTATTTATTTTTTTTAGTTCTCGGCGGACACAACATCTTCGTTGGTATGTGGTGCTGAGGATCGAACCCGGGTCGCACGCATGCCAGGCGAGCGCGCTACCGCTTGAGCCACATCCCCAGCCCTCAGAAAATCTTTTTAAAAAGAATTTTAATATTTATTTTTTAGTTTTCGGCAGACACAACATCTTTATTTGTACGTGGTGCTGAGGATTGAATCCGGGCCGCACGCATGCCAGGCGAGTGCGCCACTGCTTGAGCCACATCCCAGCCCAAGAAAATCTTTTTTTTTTTTTAAATACTTTTTTAGTTATACATCTGCACAATCTTTATTTTGTTCATTTATTTATTTTTAACATGGTGCTGAGGATCAAACCCAGTGCCTCACATATGCGAGGCAAGTGCTCTGTCACTGAGCCACAATCCCAGCCCTCAGAAATTATTATTTTTTGAAGAAATTTACACACACACACTTGCTGATGGACCTTTATTTATTTATTTACTTACTTACATGTGGCGGGCGCTGAGAATCGAACCCAGTGCCTCACACATGCTAGGCAAGTGCTCTACCACTGAGCCACATCCCCAGTCCCAGCAAATCTTTTTTCAAAAAATATATTTATTTATAGATGGATACAATACCTTATTTTGTTTAATTTTTAATGTGGTGCTGAGGATCAAACTCCACTGCTTCACATGTGCTAGAAATACCACTGAGCCACAACCCCAGCCCCTTCTTTTACAAAATCTTGGACATGGTAAATTTTCACCCTGGAAGATGTTACAGTTCTTTCAGCTACTTCTAGAAATCTGAATCTGTGAATGAAGTTGATGGTCAAGTCAGGCAAAGCTTTAGAGCTGAGATTGACATCTGGCATCTGTGTGGCTTGCAGAGAAGCTCTGGGGGTCTTCCACATTAAGATGGCCCCTTAATGAGCTCATCTGATTGTCTTTGTTCCCTGTGAATTTAAAAGAACACCCCCAACCCAAACAAAACAAAGCTGCTCGGGGATGGGGAGCACAAAGAAGACATAATAGCAACATAAATTTGGAAAGTGAAAAGCAGATGAAAAAGTAGAAACTGGGCAGATCCAAGAAAATGGAATCCTTACTTGGTGGAGAGCAAAGCTGGGACAACCCAGTTCCACTACTAAATCCTCAAAGGCTCAGGCACAGGAAATCCAGAGAAAAACAACATTTTGGGAAATGGAAGCATGCCACTTAAAATAAATGATACATCTATTTTGCTCACATGGAATATGCTTCTTGAGAAAAACTATACGGGTAGTTCTATCAGCTGCTAATATAAATTCAAAAATAATTTGAGCATTTTCTTAAGAACTAAAACATGTTCAGAAAATGTAGAAAATAAGTAGAAAAACACATTTTCTCATTTTTTTTTTTTGTGGTGCTAGAGATTGACCTAGGGCCTTGTGCATGCGAGGCAAGCACTCTACCATCTGAGCTATGTCCCCAGCCCCAGAAAAACACATTTTAAGATTCCCATATTCCCATCACTGAAATAGAATTACTTTTAACATTCGGTATTGTTTTGTCTCTGAATATGTTTAAAAACAGACATGGAATGTACTGTAAAATGTATGCTTTAAATAACTACTTGTGTGGAGAGAGTCTTCCAAAGTAAAATATGATTCGATTTCCAAAAGCTACTGCAGAATGGCCTGCATTCAAAGGAGGCACACAGGAACAGGGCCTTGAACATGAGGACAGTGGAGGAGGGCCAAGGAGAGGACCCCAAGATTATGTGGAAGGCATAACCCAGGGCCGGCTGCACACCAGGACCGGAGGCCTCCCTGCTCCTACTGGAGCAGGTTAAAATGCCTGTGACCATGGGAGGGGAGGGGAGGGGAGGGGGGATAGGAAGGGCAGCAGAATAAAATAGATATTATTATTGCTGTATGTATATATGTGACTGTATGACCAATGTGATTCTGCAACCTGTACAATCAGAAAATTGAGAAATTATACCCCATTTGATTCAAATGTATGAAATGTCAAGATCATTGTACTGTCATGTGTAACTAATAAAAAATTAAATTAAATTAAATTAAAAAAATAAATAAAAATAAAATAAAATGCCTGTGACCAAGGACAAGCAGGGCTCCCTATTCACACCTTTCCCCCAGGGCTAAGGGGTGAGCATGATGAGGGTCAGTGAGCCCCATCACCTTAGATGCACAACCAGGAGTGTGGCTTGGACTGTCTGGATGATAAAGAGGTGTACTCCCAGCAAAAGTGACCACACTAAAACTTGGCACCCCTCTTTTAAACATTATGGCAACAGCCTTCTGTTTCTGGATGATTGGCAATGTAAAGAAAACAAATCTGCTTAAATAAAAGGAATTCCTTATCTATAGAGTGTAAGAAGTAGCTTTGGATATTCTATTTTAGTGATTCCTACCATCTACAGGATGAAGGTCTCGCTTCTCAGCTTGGTACCAAAGAGCCTCAATCTGTATCTCATGGCTTCCCCACCAGGAGTCTTCCCTCCAGCCAGATTAGTACCATGGCAATCATTCAACCTACTATGCACCTTTCCTCTTCACCCACCCATCTTTAAATCCTATGATTGACCATTTCCTCCCTCTACTTAGAGCTAACCTGCCATCAGGGTTCTATTCAATCCCATCTTTCATGAGGCATTTCATCACCTGGCCCCAGCCATTACTCCTTCCCTAGAGCTGGGAATGCTTTATTTCCCTTTTTAGTAGGTGGCACTCAGGAAACCAATGCTGATTGGCTTACTTTATAACTTCCTTCACCAGCATCACCCCTTTCTCTGATACCACACTATAAAGAATTTCATGGGCACTTAATTCATTTTTTCAGTCAACATACATCCATTATTTAAGTGGTTTTTGTTTGTGTTTTTGTATCACGAATTGAATTCAGGGGCACTTAACCACTGAGCTACACCCCCAGCCCTTTTCATTTTTTAAATTTTGAAACAGGATCTCACTAAGATTCGGAGGCTGGCTTTGAATTTGCAATCCTCCTGCCTCAGTTTCCCAAACTGCTAGGATTATAGGCATGCACCACCATGCCTGGCTTATTTCAGTGTTTCTATGTGCTTGCTGTGTGGTGAACCAAAGATATGAACAGAGATTAAAATCCATCAGGCAGTGACAGACAACTAAGCTATAAGTACGAGAGCAGAACTTTATTCAAAAAAAAAAAAAAAAAGAGCCAGGTGCAGCAGCACATGCCTGTAATCCCAGCAGCTCAGGAAACTGATGCAGAAGGATTGCGAATTCAAAGCCGGCCTGAGCAAAAATGAGACACTAAGCAACTCAAGTGAGATGCTGTCTCTAAATAAAATACAAAATAGGGCTGGGGATGTGGGGGTGTGGCTCAGTAGGACAAAAGTCCTGGGTGCCCTCTATCTATCATTCCACCAACAACAGTAAGATATCCTACTGCCATCCAATGGCCCAAGATTGCTTTCAGTTAATCAATGTCACAAAATAGCATCTATAGAAGATTCTAATAATTGACCAAGTTGCCACCTCAGGAGGACCCCTAGCTACCAACTTTGAGTCCCCCAAAACCACAGTCTACCCAGGCCATTGCCTTGTCATTCATTTGTAGCACATCTCACATTGCCAGTTGGTTTTACAGTCAATTTATTTCATTTTTGGATAATATTCTTATTTCTTAGGGTAGAAAACAAATATACTTAGGAAGGGTGAGCATATTTTTGAGATACTCTGCAATCAAAGATTAGAATCAAGAATAGCTGCGTATGGTAGTCACACCTGTAATCGCAGCTACTCCGGAGGCTGAGGCAGGAGGATTGCAAGTTCAAGGTCAGCCTGGGCAACTTGGTGAGTTCAAAATAAGTAAAAAGAGCTGGGGTGTAGCTTATTGGTAGAGTGCTTGCTTAGCATGCAGAAGGTTCTAGGTATCATCAATTCCCAGGATGGGGACAGAAGATTAGAATCAAAGGTGAAATTAGTGGTTGGATCCCAAAAGGACATCAATTCCTACTCCATTTTCCAAAATATTTGTATTCTTCTCTTCCTGTTAAAGGCTAAGAAAGCCTACCATTGACTGGCACAATTTAAATCAACTCAATTCACTAATTCCAATTTTAATGCCTTTTTCTTTCTTAACACCCCCCCCCCCAGAGTCTCACTGTGTCATTCAGGCTGGTCTCTATCTGGCCTGAGCTTCCTGAGTGCAGGGACTACAGGCTTGCCCTGCTTGTCAAGTTATTATTATTATTATTTTTACCCTCTTTCCCTTAAATTTTGCTCCTCCTCATCTAAATTCAGGTTCAATCTAAACAAATCTGGGGATATTATCTAAGGGTAAGGGCATTTCCTTTTCCTTTTTTGTATTCCCCAAAGTGCTTAACAAAATGCAGGCACATAGTTCCTTTCAATCTTTCTTTAGGTCCTATTGAACTTTATTGTCTTGGCCTGGAGACTGTGTATGTGGCTCAGTGTGAAAAACGCATCATTGTAGCTTGTGGAGGGAAGGAAGATGGAAGAGGTGCTTAAGCAAGGAGTGTTTTTGCAAGTCTTCCAGCGCCTAGCCGGCCAGGTGCTAGATTTGCAAAGACTTTCCAGGAATCTTTTTTTCCTGGATATCCTCCTGTTTCGTATTTCTGGGGTGTGTTCGAATTCCTAAGGTAAGTATTGCTGGAGGGCTCCTTCAGGCATCTTACTCAATGAACAAAGTCTTTATTAAATGGACACTTTTTTTTTTTCCCCTTTCCAGAAAGAGACTCAATAAGCACTTGAAAATGTCTGCTGAGAGAATTCCCCGTGCCATAAAAATACAATCCTCAAGAAGTGGGGACAAATCTCAATAGTAGAGCACTTGCCTGGCATGCCTGAGCTTCCCGCTCCAAAAAAGGAATTGGCTGCAAAGAACATCCAGAAAGATCTTAATCCCAGAAGCTGCCACTGTCTCAAAGTTAATGTGCCTACAATCACGGGGTTCTTTGACGCTGAGGCTGACACTGCCTTGGAGCTCTAGCAACCCTTAACTGTTTCCAAGCACTTTCTAACACCTCTTCCAACTCAAAGATCCTCTTGCCCAAAGCCTCAAACAAGTTTGTGGAATACGCTTCTAAGCAAAGCCCAGATGCTCCACGAAGTTGATAATCTAGAGAGAAGTGGGCAAGAGACATGCCAGATGCCCGCCCACCCCCGCTTTTCAGCTCTTTCTGGGGAAGCAGGATGTAGGCAGGGCCGGCTCTCACCCCGCCTCTCGATCCCCACCCTTTGGCTCCCACTGGCGTTTTAACCAGCCTCAAAGCCTTAAAACCAGCTGGGCCCCCTCCAGACCGCAGCGACGGTGAGCGGAGACACGTAGCACTTTTCCAGCACTGCACTGGGCCGGTCCCCCCAGCCGGCGCCAGCAAGGGAGCGGGAAGATGCTAGAACCCGAGGGGTGGCGTCCATCCCAGAGGCGGCCGCCGAAGTGCGGAGGAAGCGCGGGAGGGCAAGCCCTTCCCTGCAAGGCTGGCTCAGCTGTGGACACTTCTCCCGTACTGTCCTGCTCAGCCAGAGCCTAGGCAGGGGTCCGCAGGAAGGGAGTGGGCGCCCCGGGGCCCTTCCAGTCCTACCTTCCCCGACTCCCTGGGCTCCATGGCCCCGCCGGCGCGGACCGTGCTGACCCCGCCACTGCCTCCAGGCCGCCCCCTCCCCCCGCGGCCCGGCCTGAGGATGGTGCCGCCACGACCGACTTGGGGACCCTGCTGCCGGAGGAGGAGGACGCCCTGCCGCGGAGGGAGCGCGGTCGAGAACTTCGCTCTGGCACGTCGGGGGCGGTAGCGCCTGAGGAGCGCGGAGAGGCGCTGAGCTGGGACCAGAGTCGTGCGAACGAACAGCTTTACGGCAGCCGCCTGCCCGAGGCGGCGGGGCATCACGGGAAGTGTAGTCCGGCGTGGGTGAGCGACTGTCGGGGCTTCTATTGGCTCCGGTAAGGCAGGGTCCTGATTGGACTCCGAGGGGTCGCTCTTTGCGCTTCTCACCTCCCTGGGCGATGGTTACTAGGCAACGGCCTAGGAGCCGTCTGGACCACGCAGTAAGGGCACAGCGCCCTGATTGGTCTGTGCCAACGTCAGCTTTGAAGATTCCAGGTTTTATTTAACCAGGAGGACAATACTTTTCGTTAAATACATTTTTGTTTTTAATTTTCTTACATATTCGTACATGCATACAATATAGCAATATAATCTGGCCAATTTCATAGGTTTTCAAAAGCATCATTGACAGTCTGCCACGAGAAAGGCACTGTCATAGGTTTCCTAGAGTGAAACACAGTCCTGACCCTCTAGGAATTTGTCGGAGTTTTTAGCCCCCTGTTCCCGTCTGACCTGCGGGAAAGATTGGGGGAGCACGCCCGGACCTGGAGGAACCAAGAAAGGCAAAGGTCCACTGGCCACCCACACCCAGCCCTCCCTCCAGGAGGACAATCAGACACGCCAGGGCGAACAGTCAAAGCAGGATCTCCTTTAATGTGAAAACACACACAGCTAATATAATGTACAGGAGCCAATCAGGTAAAGGTCAGCAGGATGGGGAGAATTTACATCTACACCCATCCTACAGGCAGTAATGGGAGACAGGAGTATTTATGAGGGCAGAAGGGTTCTGAGCCTATCCATGGCAATACCTTCTGGCTAATCGCTAGGTGCTCTCTTAGCCACATGTGGCCCCAGGACTGGGAAGCGGGTAGCAGCCAGCAAGGAAGTTTCTTCTTTCCTGGTGCAACATGCTCCATGTTACATCATGCCCTACAGGAATTCAGTCAAGAATTACAAGTGCCATGAAAGGGGTAAGAAGGCATAATTTGTTATCTTGGAGTGAGGTGGTAAGGGGGATATGGGAGAATTTGTCAAGGATTCCCTGGAAAAATGGTACCTGAACAGAATTAAAATAAGAGGTAGGCATTAGCCAGGTAAAGGAAGTGCTGTGGATGGAATTGTATCCCTCCTCCCAATATACATGTTGAAGTCCTCCAAATGTCATATGTATGTAAGTGATTATAGTAGCTCCCCTTATCCATAAGGAATATGGTCTCAGACACCGCCCCCCCCCAGTGGGTGCCTGAATCTGTGGACAATACCAAACCCTACATATACTGTGTTGTCTCCTATACATACATACCTGTAATGAAGTTCATTTTTAAATTAGGCATAGTAAGAGATTAATAATAATAACAAATAATAAACTGTAATCCCAGCAGCTTGGGAGGCAGAGCCAGGAGGATAGTGAGTTCAAAGCCAGCCTCAGCAATGGTGAAGTGCTAAGCAACTCAGTGAGACCTGTCTCTGATAAAATACAAAACTGGGCTGGGGATGTGGCTCAGTGATTGAGTGCCCCTGAGTTCAAGATGTGCAAGATATCATCACACTACTCAGAGAGGAACACAATACAAAACTTATAAATTGTTTATTCCTGGGGGCTGGAGCTGTGGCTCAGTGGTAGAGTTCTTGCCTGGCACTTGTGAGGCATTGGGTTTGATCCTTACCATCATATAAAAATAAACAGATAAAATAAAGGTATTATGTTCATGTACATCTAAAAATATTTTTGAAAATTTAGTTTATTATTTTAATTTTCCATTTAATATTTGTGGACTGTAATTGACCACAGATAGCCTAAATGGTGGAAAGTAAAACTGGATAAAGGGGGATTTCTGTATTATAAATGTCTCTGTCAAATTAACTTTAGGACAGAAGGAAGCAGATGTGGTTGGGAAGAGATATGCAAGGTTTCTGGTGTGAGAAGTTAGCTATTTCCAGACCTGGATGATAAAGGCACTGTCATAGGTTTCCTAGAGTGAAACTAAATTATATGCTTATGTTTTATACATATGTTTTATGCTTATGTTTATATGTGTATATATACATACAAGTATTTCTTTTGAGTCCCAATTCAAAGCTTTAAATAAAAATAAAGCAAATATAGTTTATATTGTAAATATTTTATATATTGCCATACTAATTATAAAATATTCTGATGATCAGTCCTGGGTAGGTCCCGAGTGACTATTTTCTATTATATGACTCTGCTCTCCTGGTCAAGGTTGAATAGAGCTAAATTCAGGAGGGCCAATAAGAACACATTCTCTAGGAATGCAAGAGAGAGGCATCCTTCCTTGTGGGTAGAGCTGCAGCATTTGACCTGTGTGCTGTGACCAGCCACTTTCCTTGAGGTGCCCTCAGAGATAGAGGGGTCTGTGCTAATGAGGAAGAAGAATGAGACAGACACAAGTGAAGTGGATGAGAAAGCAGACAGTGAGGACTCTGGGTTCCAGGTGGCCTTCCAGTCTCAGGCTCCCAGGTCAGCTACGTCCCCACCTTGGAGAGCTACATTCTGCCCATGAGCTATTCTGATATTCTTATTTAAAAAGTCCTTTTGGGATTAAAGTATTGGAGATAAGGCAGTTGAAATATCTAGGGTAGATGAATAGTCCAACAAAAACTTCCATGAAAGGTTTCCATTGTTCCAAGAAAAAAGGACAGTATCTAGAGGGAAATGTGGGGTCAAAACAGGAGGTCTAAGGTGGGAGACATAAGATCATGCCTTGTGTGATGGGAAGAAACTGATGGTTTAACAAAGATGGATGATGCCATGACCCAAGCTCTTAGGAAGAAAAGAAGGGCTGGGGACAGAGTACAAAGGGCTCTTTCTAGGCTGCGAATGTTACCAAACTTGAGTTCTTGGGTCCAAGTTGTAGAAATGAGCGCTGGACCCAGGAAGAACCTCAGCACAGAAAGGTTTTAGTTAGGACCTTCTGCTTGAGCCAGAAGGGAGTAATAGCACTGGCTCAAGCAAAGAATGAAGCAGAGTAGCTTTTGTGGCATCGCTGGAGTAGGCAGGAACTGCGTTTTTGGAAGTCAGCACTCGTAGAGGTGGGACTTCAGGTGTGCCTGCGCTCTGCCTCATCTTGTGTCTTCTTGTGTGTTAAGTGTCCACCATGGGGTGCACATTCTGCTATGCTAATAAAGTAAAGGTAACTCTGGGTTACTTCAGTGAGTATGCTGTGTGTGCACTTGCCTCTCACCACCTGGAATTACCCTTATCATCTGGGAAAGTCTCTACTATCATTATTTTTCCAAATAGTGCAGACCCCACTTTGTCTGGCTTCTGCTGACCACATAATCTCAGCAGAGCAGATTTCCCAGCCTCCCATCTCCTGGCGGGTTATCTCATTCCCACAGCCTGGAAGATGGGTTCACCTTTTAACTCTTGATTTCTTGATATGGCTGTTAACCCTCTAAGATTGAGAGCCTTAGAGCCTTAGAGCCTTACACAGACATGTGTAATATTCATCCCTTAGTGCTAAGGGGTCCTGTTTTTCATGAGGATCCCTGACTGGGTCAGGAATACCTCTAGCTTATGTGGAGGGAAGAAGGAGTAGATATAGGTTTACTTAAGTAGAGTCCCTGAGAAAATTCTCTACTGATGGCATCTCTTTGAGACAAGGTCATCTCATGAAAATGAAGCCAGGGAAAGAAGAGAGGTATGCATACTCATCTTGGAGAAGGGGAAATAGAACTTACTGGGGAGACATAATAAGATGGCCAAGTTCAATTTCAACCAAAGTTGAGATTTATGGTCACAAATTTAAGATAGAAACAACCTAGCTGCAAAATTCTGTTTTGAAGCCCAAACTGGGACAGATGTTTGAGTTAACTCTAGATTGGAATATTGCAGGTGGGTGGAAATGAGGGGAGAAAAAAGCAAGGGGATTAATGATATTTGCATCATAATGATAGAAAAATGATTCTCAATGGCAGCTGCACATTAGAACTACCCATGGAGCTCTCAAATCCTGATTTAATAGGTCTAAGATGGGGACCAAGTATTGGCATTTTTAAAAACTCCTCAAGAACGTATAATTTGCATTTGGCACTACGTAGACCGTGAATCCAAGCTGAGTCATGAGAGAGGCGAGGAAGAAACAAATGAAAAGTAAATGTTATAAAATCAGTGAATCTGAAATTACAAAAACAGCAAAAATGATAGCAGTAAACTACTAGAGCAAGTAAACTGGAATGATAGGAAATCATGACTGGTCAGTAAATATCTGAAGGTTTTTAAAGATGAGGTCTAGGTGTGGGAGTGGATTCCCAGGGTGGAGCCAAGGAGAAGGACATTGTAGGTGAGGAGGCAAAGAGTATAAGGTCAGTTTTTGTTTTTGTTTTTGTTTTTGAGATAGGTTCTCTCCAAGTGCCCAGGTGACCTCAAATTTGTAATGCATTGGCCTGAGCCCCCCAGGTATCTGGGATTCCAAGTGAGCACCCCTGTGTCCAGTGAGATCAGAATTTTGATTTTTCACATGTTCATTCAAACACTGAGCATGGGTGGAAAGGAGGACTGAACCATTCTATAGAATTCTTCTGTAATGGTGAGGAGTGCCCAGTGGGACAGTGGGGAGCAGTGTAGAGTGTTGTAACCACACAGGCAACACAGGAAGAGATCTCCTTGCAGGAAGAAGAGCCGGAACTGGCCCAGGAGAAACAATGAACATGAACATCACAGAAGTCAAGTGTCTCTCTTCCTGGCTCTGAGGTGGGATGTGAAAGAAATATTAGCTTCCTGGTCAGGTGGAGGCTTCAAGGAATAGAATCCTAGTGTTAGTCATGAAACGGTGGTGGAAGAAAGTTCCAGAGATGTTGACAGTGGGGCAGCCTCCTCTATAGACAAACCAGGAGCCGGAGAGCACAGTGTGGGCTGGGAGGGAGGATGTGGGGATCCTGGCTCAGAATGGGGGTTTCACAAGCAAGTGGGTGATGAGATGGGATGTTATGAAACAAGAAAGGGGTTGGCTCTTTTAAAGAACAAAGAACTCAGTGGGGACATGGAACATGGTGGACTTGGTCTCTGGAGCATTGATTGTTGTCCCCAGGACTTGGCTCAGTAGTGTAGCTTCAGGCCAGCTTCTTTCTTTGAGTCTATAGAGTGGGATGGGACTTTGGGGTGAATAAAAAAAGGAGAGCACTTGGAGGTGGGTAGAGTGGTGGGAAAGTGAGAAGTGCTCTTTTGGACATGATGGATTTGGGACCTAAGTGATATCCAGGTGGATGTTCTAGTTGACAGTTGGATACACAAATATATGTTAGTGTCACCTGTCCAGGAGGACAGATATCAGGGAGGTAATCAAATTATAAAAGTTGCTTGACTTAGAGATGTCAGTCCTTTGGCACATTTTCTTTCCACATTTCTGATGGTCCTTCCCCATGGAAAATTATATGTGATCAAGAATCAGTAATTGGGGGCTGGGGATGTGGCTCAAGCGGTAGCGCGCTCGCCTGGCATGCGTGCGGCCCGGGTTCGATCCTCAGCACCACATACCAACAAAGATGTTGTGTCCGCCGAGAACTAAAAAATAAATATTAAAAATTCTCTCTCTCTCTCTCTGTCTCTCCCCCCCCTCACTCTCTCTTTAAAAAAAAAAAAAAGAATCAGTAATTATCAATGGTTGGCTATTGCCACCAGGTGGGAAGTAGGGTCTTTGAAGCCAAACTGGGACTGTTGACGGCTATGCAAAACTTCCATGGCAGAAGACCTTCTCAGATGGCTCTCAAAGAACCCCACCCTGATCTCCAGGACCTGTGGATCTGATGAGATTACTTCCATGGTTGTGTGATATGGCACTGTTGACCTTAGAATGGGGGTTCCCGGCTTAGGCAGGTGGACCTAACATAATCATAAAAGCCCTATAAAAAGTAGATTTTTCTCCATACGGGGAAAAAATGGAGTCAGAGAGATTTGAAGCCAGAGAAAGAGATGCAAGATGCTCTTGCTGGCTTCAAGAAGGAATGCTGAGAAATGACAGTCAGCAGGAAGGGGTGACCTCAGTCCCACAGCTACCAGGAACTGAATTCAACATCCTGAGTGAGTTTAGAAATAGATTATTCCCTAGAGCCTCCAAGTAAGAGCCTGATGTGTCACCAAATTTGATTTTGAGTTTGTGAGTCCTAAGCTAGAGAATCTGACTCAGCTACGTGAGGCTCTTGTTCTACAAACCTATAAGAAAATTATTGGGGATTATTTACATTTGTGGGGATTTGATACACAGCAACAGTTAACTGAACAACCACAGAAACAGTGCTTTTGAGGGGATGCCCATGCACATTGCTCTCTTGCTTTATGATAGGGATCTGTCACCATTTCTGCCATGGTTGACTCTGGTACACCCAGGTATGTGGGAGGGTCACTGCTGACTGCCATGGCTGACTTAAGGTGGACCGCTGAATTCCCCAGAGGGGGAGGATGATGGTTTACTGCATCACACCAGGTACAGGAGAGATACTGGAGATATAGGAGAGATACTGGCTAAGGACTTGGAAATTCTAGGGATTGTGAGAAGGATATAAGCTATGAAGGAATTGAAGGTGTTCATCCCTACTGGTCAAGAAATAAAGAGGAGCTAAGCAGGGACTGATAGATTTAGAAAATGGGAGGACTCAGACGCTGGAGGAGCATAATGAAGATAAACGAGGGGTGTAGGTGACCAGATAGGAACTGGATGTGCAGAGAAAAAGGAGGGGGGAAGGATTTGCAGGAAGTAATGGTTTCTAGGAAACATATGGAAATTGAATACGCCTAGTGGTCGCCCTTTCAGGAATCCCTCCAACTTGTATGACTGACCCCAAGTATAGCCTTGGGTACAATTCAAGTCCCAATGTTCACTTACCCAAGAGTCCCCCTTCCTGTGTCCCATGTCTATTAACTAGAGACACTCTTACTTTCCAACTATCTTAGGTCCTCTCTCTTTTGCCAGTAGCTTTAACTGGATGGGACTCTGGCCTGCAGGGTGTCTGAGGACTATGATTCAGAGGGGCTAACATGTAGCATCACCAAGTCCCAGAGCAGAAGTGGTTGGCCTGGCTCCCACCCTTTCCATCCTGGAAGTGGAGCCTGAGACAAGAACTTGGTCCTAGAAAGGGATCTCACAGGGACTTGGGAAAGGAAGCAGGGAAGAGGAAGAACTGACACAAAGGTGCATTTCAGAGATCACCCTGTGGCGACTTGGAGTGTAGCTCAGTGGCAGAGTGCTTACCTAGCATGTGCAAGGGTGTGGGGATTGAACCCCACTGAGAGAGAGAGAGAGAGAGAGAGAGAGAGAGAGAGAGAGAGAGAGAGATCAGTGGTATGAGCACTGGGGGCTTGGTTGCACTTCTCAGAATTGTACAGGCTGCTCGCCATGACTCTCTGAGGAACGGGAGGGGGTGCATTTATCTGCAGCTCTCATCCTGAGTGGTTGAGGGTCACCCCAGAGACATGAACTACATCCCATTGCTGCTCCTATATTCCTTCCTGGCTACTCTTGTGCAGTCTGTGTGTCAGAAAAGCCCAGGGCAGAAAGAAAAAGAAGCTTGAAAAGAGGATAACAGAAAACAGCTCATGAAAAAAAAAATGCTCAACATCATTGGTCATTTAGGAAATGTGAATCAAAACCTCACTGAGGCCTGGCGTGGTGGCACCTGCCGATAATCCCAGCGCTTGGGAGGGTGAGGCAGGAGGATTGAAAGCTCAAAGCCAGCCTTAGCAACCTAGTGAGGCCCTAAGTGCCTTAGCAAAAGTCTATCTCAAAATAAAAAATAAAAAGGGATGGGGATGTAACTCAGTGGTTAAGCCCCCTAGGTTCAATCCCTGGTACCAACCAACCAACCAACCAACCAAACAACAACAACAAAAGACAGAGACGGGGGTGGGGGTGCAGGGAGAGGGAGAGACATAAAAAGGAGGAGGAGAAGCAAACTTGTTCCTGAGCTTCCATGGAATTCTGTAATGTGCTGCAGCTGAAATCACATTCAGTGGAGGGATATGACCTGTCGCACTGTAGGCTCCTAATGGGAGAGGCCTTCAGATTATATTCAGCCTTATCCTGCTATAGAGGAGGACACCAAAGCCCTGTTATGGAAAGTGTCTTTCCCAGGTTCACCAGTCACCATGAATGCCATGGTGAATCCATGACAGATTCACAGAGGTCCTCAGAAGACCAAGTCTTTGTGCAGGGCTAGGCAGGGCTCAGAGCCACCCTTCCTCGGCCTTCCCACCAGTCCCTGCATGGAGACTCTACTCATGGACTTGCTGCCAGTGTGATTTTATTTGGGAGGGTGGGAGATGGATGGGCATGGGAGGAGATGATCAGTGCCTCTGAGTCCAAATGTCATAAGAGGGACAGCAGTGGACGCATCTGGTGGAACCTGTCAGCGCTTTGAGAAATCACCTGCTGGAGGACAAGAAGAGGACAGTTAGGCTAGCAAGAGAGGGAAGGGGGTCCAAAGCAGGGCAGCAGAAGCTGGCATCTGCCCTTCCACTGTGTGCAACCCAGGAGGCATCGGAGCCCTTCCGTCTGTGTCTCCCTCATCTGCCACACTGTGACCTCAGTTATATACCAGGTACT
This sequence comes from Urocitellus parryii, assembly GCF_045843805.1. Taxonomy (NCBI): domain Eukaryota; kingdom Metazoa; phylum Chordata; class Mammalia; order Rodentia; family Sciuridae; genus Urocitellus; species Urocitellus parryii. The sequence goes on from NC_135533.1 coordinate 6,331,170, forward strand.
TCACACTCCTGGTCTCATAAATCGGTTAAATAAGCTGAGGTCGTTGGGGGCTCTACAGAGTCACAGAGGAGAGGGGATTTGAACCAGGTATGAGTTACTCCAAACACCCAAGCTTATGTACGATTGGAGAAATAAAGAGAATCCTGAGAAGGGGACAAGATGGCATTGTAAGAACTTAAGGAAGATGGAAGTGTCTAGGAACTAACTGTACACGTCCCTGGCCCCGCCTCTCCGGGAGCCCCACCCGCATCAGGCCCCGCCCCAGAGCCCCGCCCTGCCGGGTCCCCACCCCTCCCTGCAGCCCCGCCCCCATCCGGTGCGGGGGGGGGGGGGGGTGTGTGTGTGTGGGGGGGTGTGTGGGGGTGTGGTGGGGGTGGGTGTGTGTGGGGGGGGTGTGGGGGGGGTGGGGGGGTGTGTGGGGGGGTGTGTGGTGGGGGTGGGGGGGTGTGTGGTGGGGGTGGGGGTCGGGGTGGAGGTCGGGGTGGGGGGTACAGACACACCTTGGCAGGCGCTGCACTGGCAACTGTTGATGACCGGCAGCACCACTGGCTCCGTGCGGCCATCTGGACAGCGCAGGTTCAGGATCCTTACAGGGCTGTCGGGGTCCAGGCGGTAACTACAGCAGTGGCACTGGCTCTGCAGGTAGGGCTCCTGGGCGAGACAGGGTGGTTGAATTGGGGAAGGACTAAACCGTTCCTTGGCCTTTCCCATCTGAGGTGGGAGTATCGATCCCAATCCTCCTAGACAAGCAGGGTAGCTGAGCCGGGAGGGAAGTGTCACCAGCAAGCCCCACTTCCCAAGAAACCGCCCTCTTCACTTCTGCCAGCCTGAATGGTCAACAACCTTCAGGTTAAAAGAAAGCAGCAGGGGAAAGTCACAGCTTCCCCCGCAAAGGGGCTTAGGGTCTGGTTGGATAGATGGGCTGATAATATTGAAACCCTAATTAAACCCTAACTGCAATTCTGATCCAGTATAAAGTGAGCTCTCTTTCCAGAACAGGCCCCTTCTTGCCCTTCAACGTTATAGTGATCTTTTTACAACTAAACTAGTTATAATTCCGTGTGTGTATGTGGGGGGGGGGTATTGGGGTCAAACCCAGGGCCTTGCACATGCTAGACAAGTGCTCTACCACTGAGCCACATCCCCAGCCTTATTCTTCTCCTTCGAGACAGGTAATACATTCACATAATACCATGTTACAAAACTACAAAGATTATTTGATTACATCTCCCAATTACTTTCTTCACTACATTTTTAAAATTCCAAAAGAGATTTGGGAAAGCATCTCTAGGAGGTGCAGAAGTGGTTGAGGGCTGAGGGGCCGCATCTTTGGGGACCAGGTTGGAAAGCACCTCTGTCTTTCAGGTGGTCAGAGGCACAAGGAAATGGTCTCAGAGTAGAAGTCCTGGTGACAGGACCCCAGGGGCACCATCTGACCTGAACTCCGGGCCTGTAAGACCCTCTGGCTCACCTCAGGCATGACGTTGGTGCTAGATGGGCAGTGCCCACTGCAGTAGCTCACTTCCACCTGGTCCAGATGGCAGGGGCCCTTGGTGAGGTTACGAAGCTCAGTGAGATGCCGGCAGGAGGCTGACTGTGCCTCTGTGTGTGGAAGGGTCATGTAAAAGTGGCAGGAGGTGGAAGCAGGGCAGAGGGGGAGGCTAGGACTAAGGGGACCCTGGGAAGGGGGTGTGTGGGGGACAGGGCCTGGGACTCTGTGGGGTGGGGGTGGCCAGCTGCTGTGATGCAGCCCTATAGAGCTTCATCCTCTAATCCCTATATGAGCAGCCTGGGCAAAGTGGGCACACACCAGGCTAAAAAGTTGGGGTGTAGGGGCAGTTGGGGAGAAAGGAGATGCAGAAGTGGTTGAGGGCTAAGGGGCTGCATCTTTGGGGACCAGAACCCAGATCCTACATACCCAGGGTCTCCCTGCGGCAAGTGGGACAGCAGCTCCCTGGCTCCTGCACAGTCACCTCGTCCTGCAGAGTGGCCCTTGCTTGAGTCAGAAGGATGGCCCCATCACCCACACCCCACACAGCCTGTGTAGAACCCTAAGATCAGTCATAGATGAGGACCCCTGAAGAGCCTAGGAGTCACCTGGAAGCATTGCAGAGCCCAGGGGGTACCTGAGCACAGTTGAGGAGGGGGCAGTGCCGGGTGCAGACGCTCCTCCCGCCGAGGCATCGGCAGCTCTCACAGTCCTCCTGCCATTCAGATCCAAGCTGGGAGTGGGGGTGGGGAAAAGTCACCTCTTGGTCTCTCCCAGTTTCCCATGGTAACATCTTGGGCCTGAACCCAGCCTGGGAGCACCCAGCCAGGACGGTGGTCTAGGACTGGAGTCGGGTGATGAGTCTCAGGTAAGTGACAAGCCCTAGTGGCCAGAGCAGGGGTCCCACCCAGGGCTAGATTCTGTCCCTTGAGGTGGCCAAGCCCGGCTCCACTGCTGTAGGTCCTGGGAGTAAGGGCAGCCAGGGAAGTTACAGATACTCGGCAGGTGGGGCGTCCTGGGGTCAGGCAGGGGGACACGTCTTACCAGGTGGAGATGCCCGTGGTGCCAGCATTCACACTGGTCTGCGGGGACGCAGGGGCCCGCCTGGCTACGGAAGTATCCTTCCTGGCATATGCATCCCGGGGTCTGGACAGCACTGCAGTTGTCCTGAGCTGCTGTGGTGTTTGTCTCCTGGCATGTCCACTCACAGGGACCCAGCTCTTCAGGACCCATGTGCTGCCACATTTCCCCAGGGGGGCACTCTGTAGAGAAGACCATCCACCCACTCTCTGGTCAGCCCTGGGCCCAGCCTCAATCCCCTGCCCTGCTGGGAAGCCCTCAGACCCCTCTTCTTCCCAAGTGCTTCTCCTCAGCTCTAGCCACCTGCACTCACCCACCCACCCAAATAGCTGGGCCCAGGCCAGGTCTCACCCCCTGGCCATCCTGCCACCCTGACCTCTGTGTTCTGGCACCAAGTTCACATGCTGTGACACTGCCTGCTTGTAGTGCCCAGGCGTGATCTCCTGTCTCTACCTGTTCTGGTGGTGGCCCCCTCTTGCCAGCCAGGCTGGGAGTGCCTGGGGCTGGCCGTGTCTTCCTCTGAATCCACCGAGATCTGTGGATTGTTTTGCTTACCGCTCTGGGCCTCAATGTCCTCAACAGCAGGACAGAACCTTTCACAGAGAACCTGGCCTCACCGGTGGCCCTGGCTCAGTGTGCACATGTTCTTGGTGAACACCCTACAGGTGGGGCCCTGTGACAGTGCCTAGGAGTCCTGGGCAGGGACTGCTGGGCCTCAGGGCAGAGAGGGGGCAGTGTGGACAGAGAGGGAAGGGGCTTCCTGAGGAGCTAGCTTAGCTTCGCCCCTGCTCAGGCCGGCCAGCCTTGGCGTCGAGGGGCATGGACAGCCACATCTCACCCTGACAGTCGATGGGGGAGCAGCTGAAGGCTCCATCTTGGCAGGTACTGGGAGGACAGAAGCACAGCTCAGAGCCTTTTGCGCAATCCTCCCCTCTGCCCCTCTCAGCAACCCCATCCTCACCCGGCTCCCCACTCCAAGTCTCTGGGCTCACCAGCGGGTGCAGTTTCTGGTGAGCACAGCCCCCGGGGGCAGCTCCTGAGCCTGCTCTTCAAGAGTGAGGGTGAGGCCCCAGGGCAGCAACAGCTGAGTGCAGGGACAGGCAGCAGGGGGCACGCACGTGCCATTGTGCAGCAGCTGAGGAGGGCAGGCTTGCTTGAATGTGGTCACTGCCTCTTACCTCCCAACCTGCCCACTTCCCCAGGCAGGAGTCAGGACCCAGCAGCTGTACCCACCTGTCCCCTGGGGCAGCCACAGCCCGGTTGGCAGGGTTCCTGCTTACAGATGGTGCCAGGCTGCAGGTGTGAGCAGAGGAGGCTTGGGCATGACGCAGCACAGGCACTGAACACCTGGCCTGAGGGGCACTCTGTGGGGGAAGTGGGAGTGTCCCAGGATGAGGCTGATGGGACTTCCCAACCTCCGCCTCCACTCAGGTAGGTCGGGGCCTGGATCCAGCAGTGATGGAGGGACGGAGGGAGGGATGGCAGGCCCCTGGGCCCAGGGTGCTCACCAGGGCAGGGCTGCAGGTTACAGTCTTGCTGTTGTTTCATGTCCTGGGCCTGGCATAGTGCCCCCTGAGGATGTTCCTTGCAGCTCCGATGACGGTCCATGGTGCCCCCACCACAGGCAACTGAGCACTTGCTCCAGGCTGACCAAGGCCCCAAGGTTGGACACTCAAGGTGTGGGCACACTAAAGACCCATTGATGCAGGTGCTGTGGACAAGGGACAAAGCAGGGGGAACAAAACCTCACTCCTCTGCAGGGTCCACAGCCCTGACCTGCCCCACATCTCCTACGCCAGGGCATCACTATGGCAGCTCACCAGTTGTGGCAGTCCAGTTGCACCACCTGGGCTGGGGCCAGCTCCCAAGAGGCATTGGCACTGGGAAGGCCACAGCGGCAAGAGGAGATGGGCACACAGTGCCCATCCTGCACCAGCTGGCCAGGAGGACAGCGGCAGCCTAAGGGTAGCAGTGGGGAGGACAAAGAAGGTTTGGTGCTCAGGCAAGGCTTACATGGTGGGTCCCTCCCACAGCCACACCTGGTGCAAATGTGGGTCTGCACAATCTCTCCCACTGCTGCACAGGAGACACTACTCTAGCCTGCCCTGTGTGTGTGATCACCATCCTGTCACCCTTATAGCACCTGTGAGCCTCCTCATAAAAGCAGGGCTTGACAAAGCCTTTGTGCAGGACTCAGAGCTGGTTACTACAAGTAAGGACCCACTTTTGTACTCTGTGATGACCTGGCAGTCTGATCTTACCCCCCACCCCACAGCCCACTCCATCCTCGACCCAGGTCTCACACTTTCTGGAAGCAGGAGGTAGTGAAAGGGAACCAGGCATCCCCAGAATTCCCAAGCCAGGCTGAGCACAGCTGGCTACCTGGACTGCAGGGTCCCTGCAGACATTGCACTCGGTCCCAGAGGTCCATGCAGCTTCGAGGGCATTGATTGGCACATTCAAGGGTGGGCACAGTGTCCTTAGCCTCACAGCTTTTACCTGGGGCCCAAAAGGTAGGAATCTGTGTCGAGGACACTCTTGGCATCCAGGGCAGTGGCCCCACTTGTCCTGTCCAACTCCAGGACAGGGGCACCAACCCTGTGCAGGTGCTATTTCTGAATGCAGTCCTGGCAGCCCTTTGGATGCTGAGATGGCATTACCTGGGCAGGGCCCCATATTGCAGCTCTGGGTCTGAGCCCATGGCCCACGGCAGGCTCCTCCAGGGAGGCCCCCTGCCTCTCTCCAGCGCATTCGGAAGCCTCCACTGCAGGGCACCTGGCAGGGGCTCCAGGGTCCCCAAGGGTTCCACTGGCATGAGTCTGGGAAAGAAAATGTAGGTCAGTGTATTGACCCCACCTCCTTCCCTGCCTTAGACTGTGAACTTGACCTCTGCAAACATGTCCTGAAGCCTTGCCAGGCTCCCCTTCTTTCCAGCTGCTGCTTGGACCTTACCCCAGCCTCGAATCCAGCAGGCCCCAGAGGCAAGCAGGAGGGCTAGCAGGTTGGCTAACTCCTGTCCACTAGAATGAACTTGTGGCCCAGCTTCCCACCCCCTTCTGCCATTCCAGGCCTGTTCCTCCCTGTTGGCCTCTGCCCCTCCTCACTACCTTGACAGGCTTCGGGGTCAGGGCAGAGGCGTTGCTGGTTAAGGGGTGCAGTGCAGAGCTGAGGGTCCCCAGCCCAGGGCCTCCCTGTCTCAGGGTCCAAACACAGGCGGTGGCGGTGCTGCTCCGAAACCAGCAGGGATGTCAAGGGTGGCCAGAGGCCTGTTGTGTTCGGAGGCCAGTGCTCCTCCAGGGTAGTCCTGGACGTACGGGTCAGGGCACTTCGGGGCAGGCAGGGCCCACAGGGTGACCATTCGGACCAGCTGCTCAGAGGCAGAAGCCCTAGAAGGGCAGGAAGTTTGTGCACTTCCCAGGGACCCCTTCACCCAGAGACCCCAGTGGGCAGGGAGGGTGCTCAGGGTTACGATCAGGAAGAACAGGAAATAGGAAAGACTGAAGGAGGTTAGGGGCAGGGAAGGGTCCCCTTTATCTGGGATTATCCCAGTTTTAGCACTGAAAGTTCCAGGAAACCCCACCCTGGGCAAATGGAGACAGTTGTCTCCCCAGGCCAGGGTTACCTTCACAGCCCCAGCTGGTGCAGCGCAGTTCTCCGTGCCAGCATTCGCTGTGGGAAGGCGACATCAGAGTGGGCTCTGGCAGGCAGGTCCCAGCCCAGAGCTGTGTGTGTTGGAGGGTTCCTTTGGGGACAGCCTGAGCTCTGGGTGTATTTGGGGCAAGATGAGGGAGCTGTAAAGTCTGGCACCTTGGGGCCACCTGCCTGCAGGCTGGGTTAGACCTGAGGGCTCAGCTTGGCCTTCTCTGCTAGGCCAGGCTGCCTCTTGGGGGGACCCTGCTCTACTCCCTGGCCTTAGCCTTCTGCCTCTCATCACCCCATCACTCACCATTCCTTACACCCCAGCTGCAGGTGGTTCCCAGGGGCCAGTGTCACCTCAGCTCCCTCTTCTGAGATGTGCCAGCAGTTACACTGCTCGGGGGGAATGCAGGCCCCAGCCTGCTCCAGCAGCCCCTGTGTGGAAGGAGAGACACGACAGGGCTATGTGGTGGTCACTGTGTCACCCGAATGCCCAGCGCCATGCTGGCCGGCAGCAGGTGCCCAGGCGGTCACTAAGTGAATGAATGTGGGAATGAACACAGCTGGGAAGAGGTTTTGAGGGTTTGGAAGAGGTGGGGGTCCCCCAGGGCATCACAAAGAGAGGGCACTCTTCTTCTTGGGGTGTCCCCAGCTCCCAGCCCTCACCTTGGGACAGTAGCAGCCAGGCTGGCAAGGTGGTAGGTCCTGGCAGAGCTGCCGGCTCAGGTGTGTGGCACAGAGCCCGGCGCAGGGGGAGCCACAGGCCTGGAACTCAAAGGGAGGTGCGCAGCTGTCCTCTGGGGGGAGGCAGGCTGTTGGGGCAGCAGCCCAGAGACACCCTCCCGCACCCCAGCACAGACTGGTGAGAGTGTAAGACTGCCCCTGCTGTGTCCCCCATCTGGAACCTGCTGGGCTCCTGTGTCCCCTAGGGGAGGATCAGTATGGTCTGGCCCTCAGAGAGCCAGGTAATGGTACAGAGGAGGGAGCTGAGGGTTGGGCCTGGTGGGTGCTCCGGGGACTGGCAGGGACAAGATGGAGGGCAGCTTCAATGGGAGCTGAGAGACACATTGTCACTGGGACAGCTACATGGGACAAAGCCACATGAGACCAGTAGCTATGGAGTGGGAAAATCTTGGTGTGTGCCTGTGGGGCGAGAGTAGCTGGGAGGGACAGTAAACAGGCACCGGGGCAGGGGTTAGTGCAGGCATAGAAAACTGTCCTGGGGTCTAGGGGGCCCTGGGTTTGTGATAGGAACCGCTGCTGCTCCTGCTCAGCAACCTGGCTTCTGGCTCCTGGGCCTCACCTGAGCAGTTGCCAGTCGGGCATGGCCGGAAGTGGCCATCCAGGCGGGTGCAGGGGGGGCCCTCTGCCATGCGGCCAGGTGCTGGGCCCTGGTGCCGGTAGCGCTGCTGCACCAGCACCTGGCATGAGCAGCGCGTCCAGCTGCTCCAGCCACTCCACAGGCATTCCTCTAGGGACAGGGGGTGCAGGGGGGGGGGGACATCAGCAGGCACCTCTCTGGCTCCCCCAGCCCCTGCCCTGCATCCTCCCCTCTCGCCCTCTCCTGGCTGGGACCCTGCAGAGGACACGGGCAAGAGGGAACCAAGAGTTAGAAAGGTCCCACTGGGTGGACTCTGTCTCCCTGGGGAGGAGGTCAGGTGGCAAAGGGCTTGAAGGGAAGAGGAAAGAAACCAGCCAAATGTTGGGGGGATGGATATAGGTATATATCGGGGGTGCTGGGGGGCGAGGACAACACGTTATTCCCTGAATTTCCCCAGATGGGAGCGGTGGACAGGGCTCCACTTCCTCGCCATACTCACCCAGGCAGGGCCCCGAGTAGCAGGCCTGGGTGTCCAGGTGTGGGAAAGTGCCGTTGCATGTGGGCTCTGCCTCGGCGGGCAGGCAGGGGCAGGACCCGGAGCGGGAGGCCAGGCCTGAGCCACAGCTGCGCGAACAGGGGCCCCATGGGCCCCAGGAGCAGGCCTCCAGCAGCGGCTGGCATGGCTGCTGCCCACAGGGCTGGGTCTGGGTGTCAGGGCCCTGGCAGAGTGGCTCCCTGTGGTGAGGGTCCGGCACCACGCATGCCCGGGTGCGCACCTGGTTTCCTCCTCCACAAGAGACAGGGCAGTCGGACCACAGGGACCACAGCGTCCAGCCCCCTATCAGTGTGGGAGGGCATAGGTAGTTAGAGGAGTGAGGTGGGCAGCAAAGACCAGAGGGTGGGAGGGACCATCGTGACCGGGGCAGCAGTTGGGTGGCAGGGGTAGGGACACAGGACACAGAGTGGACGGCCTGAGAGACATGAGGCTAGCAGGAAGGGCTGAGGTGGGTGCCACGCAGGGTGAGTGGGTTCTGTGCAGCTGCGGGAACAGGGGAACCATGGCGACCAGGGGCCCCAGCCACCTGGGATGAACCCCAGACCTGGACACTTGGTGTCTTCACAGATTATGCCCTCCGGAGTACAGGAGCTGAGGAAGGAGTCCACGCTTAGGGTACCGCTCTCCAGGACAGTAGGGTCACCCTTCCTGCCTTGAACTTACCACTGCTGGCACTCTCCCTGCAGCCAGCTGTCCCCCAGGGTGCGGACACGGCCCTCATGGAGGCACAGGGGTGGGCACGGAGGCTGAGGGCAGGGCTGGCTCTGGGACTGCTCCTCTTGACACTCCGGGGCCCACGAGCCTGATGTGGACGATCTGGCAGGGCCCAGGGTGGAAGAGATGAGCAATAGCTCTGGCCTTCACTGCCCCTTCAGGCCTTGGGGCGATACCCCAGGGGAAACTCCAGGGTGGGCACAAGGGAGGCTAGAGAAAGGCTTGGTAACCAGGACACAGGTGGACCAGGACATGGGATGAGAACAGGACCCAGGAATGGCATGTGGGAGAGGGGACCAGGCCAAGGGAGACCCGAGCAGGAGAGGGGACCTCTAGTCTTGGTGGCCCTCTACCGAAAGCGACTCTGCAGTCCTCTTGGCCCACATGAGTGGCTGCAGGGACTCCAGGCTGACCAGCGGCTCCAGGCACAGTGGGCAGGAGGTGGGCATGGCTGAGCTGTGCAGGACAGCTGCCCGGCCTGGCAGGAGCAGTTGTTACAGGCATCTTGGTGCTGGCTCCCTGGGGCCCAGCTGTGGCCCTGGGCATCTGTACACTCACAGTGCCCAACTGGCACACAGCTGCTGTCCTGCTCTAGGGACCCTGTGGGGAGATGGCTCTTGAGGGCTGGTGCTGGCCCCTGGGGCCCTCCTGCCTTCCCACTGAACACCTGGATGTACCCTCAGCACAGCGGCAGCCCCACTGGCAGGCCTGGCCATCCTGACACAGGACTCCCTCCTGCAGGTCTGAGCAGCGTCGAGGACAGCGGTTGGCACAGCTGACCAGCTCCATGCCTGCTGGGCAGCCCTCCTCTGGGTGGAGGGGGAGGCCAAGTGTCAAGAGGACCCTGAGCATCAGGGCTCAGGACCCCTCCCCTTGCCTGTCCAGGACCCCCGTATCTCTAGAGGCTAGAGGGCTCATCCTCTCTTTGATGTTGGTGTCCATAGGCGCATGGTGACCTTGGGACAGTGAGCTCCCCTTACCCACTGGTGTGTTCTCAGCACCTAGCTGGGCACGAAGTGTTCATTGAGTGGGACTGAATTTATGCATCTCAGAGCTACCTTGAGGCTCCCTTGGGCTTGTTCCCAGGGGCCTGGCTGTGTGCAGTGTGGGCTGGGGGTTTCCTAACGGAGGAGGAAGGGACCAAGTAGCCAAGGCCTGTTGGGGTCGTGAGCTGGGGAGGAGCGATGAAAGGAGCTGAAGCGGGGCGGGCTGGGGGACAGGGCTCAGCTACAGGCTCCACCACACCCCAGGAGAACCAAGCATGCTTCTACTGGCTCACCCTCAAATCCTCTGAAAATCTTGTCTGAGCTTGGGGGTTCCCCAGGAGCAGGAGGGTGGGGAAAGCTGGGAGTGAGTTCTACCCAGGGTGGGTGGGTGGTCAGGGTGTGTCCCGGTGGCTCCTCCTGGGCCATGCGGTTCCCAGGTGCACACAGGGAGTTCCTGCCCCGTGCACAGGTCAAGCTACTCATCTCTGGATCTCTGTTTTCTTAACTGGCCAGTGAGGTAACAGCCTGTCCCCCACTATCCCGTGGTTCCTGTGGGTGTTGTGGGGATGGAGTTAGAAGTGGGGGCGGACATGCTTTAGAGACTGAAGCCCAGTAGGGATGAGAAGCGGCTGTCACCACTGCTATACCACAGGGCATGGGATTGCAGAGCCGGGCATGGTGCTTCTCCCCCACACAGGGGGCACCCCCATTCTTGGGTGGGGGGCTCGAGCAGCTTCGGCTCCTCAGGGATCGGCCCCCACCACAGCTCCGGTCACACCAGGACCAGGGGCTCCAGCGCGACCAGCCCCCGGGCACTGTGTTGGAAAGAGAGCTCCATCAGGGGTTGGCTCAGGCAGGTCCCCACCCATTCCATGAGGCTAAGCCTGTGTCGGGCATGGGAGACAGATGGGGCACGTCGGGCAAGCTGGGCACCTCGGAGGAAGCAGGATGCCAGGCCTCTTATGGGCAGGTCTGGGGAGGGGTGTGGGATGGGTGTGCCCTGATCCTGTGTGCCGCCTCACCTGGGCAAGCACGCAGGCTGCAGAAGCGACGCTCCTGGAAAGCCGTGAGGATGTCGGGGCACCAGTGTCCACCCGGTCCTGGGGGACGGTATGCTCGTAGGCGGCGCTGTTGGCCCACCCCGCAGCTGCGTGAGCATGGTTCCCATGGGCCCCAGGAGGTCCAGGAACAGTTCCCAGGCCCACAGCCAGGGCTGGAGCACAGGGGCTGCAACTCTGCAGAACAAAGTGAAGCTGGAGCCAGCAGAGCCTGCCCCGCCTCTCCTCCCTGGCCCCAGCTCAAGTGCAGACTTCCTCCAGTGCAGCCGGCTGTGACCTCATCCGGACCATGGGCTTCTGTTCTGGATCTGGTGCTGACGGTTGTGTGGCTCCAGCAGCTGAGCCTTGATGACTCTTTTCTCATGGGGACAGTAATCCCCCACTCACAGGGCTACTGAGGGACTGGGTGGTCTTGTGGAGAGTGCTCAGCACATACATGAGTGAGCACCGGGCAGACAGCAGGGCTCCTGCAGAGGACCAGTGGCCCTGTTCCAGACACTGATGTGACGTGAGATATCAGTGTCAGAAATTGGTGTTGTCTGAGTGGTATCAGATAGTGGGGGTGGGACACTGGCTGTGTGAGGAGAGGGGCAGCAGTTAGAGTCCGAGGCTGAGGCTGGACGGCGCACCTGTGCACGAGGGCAGGTTGCAGGGGCGCTCCTGGGAGGGTCGCCCCACGGTGCAGTTGGTCAGGCAGAGGCGGGTCCGACTGCGCCAGGCAGGGTGAGTGGGGTCCGTGCAGCTGCGGGAGCAGGGGGACCACGGCGCCCAGGGGCCCCAGCCACCTGTGGGAAGGGAACCTCCTGCTGAGTCAGCCCTGGGCTCCATCTCTCCAGAAGTAGTGAGGGGACGGGAGGAGGCCCTGGCAGGCCCCAGGGAGGCCACCTGGGGAGCTGCAGGGAGTCTGAGGTACCTGGAAGGCCCGTCACTGGCTCTGCCGTGGACCCTTCAGCCCCTGTGTCAAAGGAGACCCTGCTCAGAAATGTTTTGGAGCCAGCAGTGCGCCAGGCCCCAGCCCGAGGCGGGTGCTCAGCGCCAGGCCTGCTTCACCTGCCCTCGTGGTGACCGAAGTCCCTGGACACCCAGCCCCGAGCTCACACCCTCCCAGGGCACCAAGGCCTCTGTTCAGGCCGCTCTTCTGCCTGCTGTTCCTTCCTTTCCAGTGCCCATCAGAACGCTTTTTACCCCTCCAAACCCTTCACATGGGGTCTCCTCCAGAAGCCCCCCTTGGCTTTCTTACCAGGGCAGTCCGGGCTGAGGCAGTACTCGAGGTCCTGGCGGGGCCCTTGGCAGCCCTGGCCACCAGTAGCAAGTGCGGGGTGCACACACTGGCGGCTGCGTGTGCGGGTGCCCAGGCCGCCACAGGAGCGGGAGCAGGGGCCCCACGGGTCCCACGGGCTGAAGCTGGGGGCCTCAGGGCAGTCCTCTACGGAGCAAGACAGCTTCCCGTGGGCACAGGAGCTGGGGAGAGGCAACCCACGTAAGGGACAGGGCAGGGTGGACTGGGAGAAGTGTGGGTCAGAGTCTTGAAGACAGCCAGGTAGGGGCAGGGGACAGAGAGGAATTCCTGTGCTCTCATCCTTCTTTCGCCCCAAATTTCCCCACACATCCCAGCACAGTTCCCACCCTCGGCATCCCCCTCACCAGTTGCTGCAGCCCATTCGAAACATTTGGCCTGGACTCAGCTCATCTCCGGGCCTGAGGGGCTGACCCTCCTCTCCCAGAGAGGCTGCATGCACCCCGGCATCAGTGCTGCTGGCTCCCAGCTCCCGAAGCAGCAAGGCTGTCAGCATGCAGGGGCACTCCTGGGTGGGACAGAGGGGACAGCAATCACCCAGGACAACTGCTCACGGGGCACCTTAAGGGAGCCTTCTTAAGGGAGAAGAAGGAATAGCAGTGTAAGGACCTAGAGGGCTCTGGGTCCCAGGAGGGCACTAGTGGTTGCAAGAGGGACAGGGGACCTGTGTCAGGGGCATAAACACACCATGAGAAATACACAGGCCATGGGCTTGGCCTACGGGATCAGCCACCTTCCTGAGTAGGGTGCTCAGCAGGACACAAGCAGGCCCTGAGATGACAGGATATGGAGGCAGAGGGAGCCTCAGACAGGAATCAGAGGATTCAGGGTGACTGAGTTTGGGTGCATGACCTTGGTATGTCCCTTCCCCTCTCTGGGCTCAGTGACATCATCTTTAAGTCAATGAGGTGGGACGAGGCAGCTGCACAGGTCCCTTCTGGCCATGGCATCCTCTAACTGACTGTGGGGATGCCACTGAGATTAGGAAAGGAAGCTCCTGGCCCCTGTTGGACTCAGCAGAGGGGCAGAGAGGTATGGTGGGGGCAGGGAGAGCCAAGGTGAGGGGTAATTCCCCACCAGGGTGGGCCAGGGAAAGGAGGGCACTGAGACCATGTTCCTGTGGTGGGAGACATGGGTGAGGTTGGCCCAGGGGGTGTGGATGGATGGTGTGGGGGAGCCACGGGGCCCTGGAGGAGGCCCTGCCCTTTGGTGCCAGGAGGGCTGAGTGTTGTAGCTAAAGGGACACACTGTGGCGCCTGAGTGTATGGCATTAGAGCCCTGTGGGTGGCTCTGAGCTGGTGCTAGGGGCTAGGAGAAGTGCTGTGAGGAGCACAAGCCCCGGCACCAGCTGTGGGCCCCAGGTGGTCCCCTTTCCCCAGAATGAGAGATACCCTGGACACTGCACAGGCTCCACCAACTCTGCCCTGATGCTGGCAGCAAAGTCCCTAGCAGCCCTACAGGCTAGTGGACTGCTTAGTGAGGAGGGGGTCGTCTGTCCAGAGGTCACTGAGTCGCTGAAGTGGTGAGCTGCCAGGGAGGGGCAGGGGAAGGCAGCCAGTGCTCCTGGCCAGCTGAACTCTGACCTGGACACAGGCCAAGCCGTGCTGGAAGGTACCCTCAGGACAGTGGCATCCCTCCTCACAGCCATCAGAGAAGCAGGCCACCTGCCCTGCGACGTGGGCACAGGAGAAGGGGCATCCTCCATTGGGCAGGCATTCACGGTACAGACGTCCAGCTGGGCACCCTGCCTCTGGGGCAACAGCCCTGTCAGTGCCCAGCTCTGCCCAGGGTTCTTCCTGCTGACCTCTCACCCACACTTCCTGTGGCCTGCTTTCCACCCCCGGGATCCCCATCCCCACAACACCCTTTCCCACAGGCTCCCCTCGGCCTCCCTGCCTCCCCTTCACTAATGGCCAGGGAAGAGGCAGGTGGAGTGAGGGGAGGAGGGGTCAAAAGGCGCCCATGAGTCAGGGTCGAGCCATGATGGGACTCAAAGCTCAGTGGAGACTTCAGGGCCTGGGACAGTGGGGCTCACCTCTGCAGACCTGGGTGTGGCAGGTGCGGCTCTGGCGGGCCAGTCCTGGGCAGGGGGGTCGGGCACAGTGCCGGGAGCGCAGCTGCTCCCCTCCTCCACAGGAAACACTGCAGTCCTCCCAGGGGCCCCAGGGGCCCCACACACCAGCCCCAGGGCAGCTGGGCACCTCCCAGCACTGCAGGACGCCCGCCACACAGGTGCTGGGGACAAGCGAGAGGGCTTCAGGGATGGGCCTCGCCCACTCCCCTTTGGGCATGGCTGCTGGGCTCCACAGCCCCTTACCAGTTGTCACACGGCCCCGTTACCACCTCTCCAGGTTCCAGACTCTCCCAGGAGCTGAGGCCAGAGCCTGCTGACCGGCTCTGATTCTCGGGGATCCCTGAAGGGCGCAGGAGTGAGCATGGGGGTTCCAGACAGCTCAGCGCTCCCCATCGGTCCCCACCCCACACCCCTGCCTTCCTGCACCCCACCCCACGGTGCCCATGTCCTTCAGCAAGGAGACAGGACAGCCTGGGATGGGGGCCTTCCCCTTCCCCTCCTGCAGCCTCAGGTTGGCCCCGTTGGCAGAGGCCCAGGGGCCAGGCAGGGGATAGTGGAGTGGGCTGCTGGGGGAGGGGGGGAGGCACTGACCCATGGCTCCCGGCTGGTACTGGCAGCGGCAGTGGACTGGAAGCACACAGAGCCCATCCTGGGAGAGCTGGCCTGGGGGACACCCACAGCTGGGCTGGCAGCCTCCTGGGCCTGGCTGGCACACACTCCCAGGGGACAGGTCCAGGCAGGAGCGGGGGCAGGGCTGCCCACAGGGCAGCAGACTCTGTCCACCCCCACAATCTAGGGCAAGAGGGAAGCAGAGAGGGTGGATGCTGAGGGACCATTCTGGGTGACAAGAGCCTCCTGCCACGCCTGCCGTCTGCTCAGACTGGCCACCTTGGCCAGGACCGTGAGGACTAGAATGCCCTCCCCACCCGAGTGCTGTGTGGGGCAGTTGGGGTCAGCGCCTCCCTAGACGGACAGGCTCTCCCAGCCCTGCTGGAGCCCTCACCTGCGCACTGAGTGGAATTGTCGTGACAGGGGCGGCTCTGCCAGTGGACGCCAGGGCAAGGCCTGCCACCCTCAGAGGTGGGGGGCTGGCTGCATTCCCTGCTCCTATGGGATTGTCCTAGACATGCGTCACAGGGAGACCATGGTCCCCATGGGCTCCAGGCTCCATCCACTGTACCAGGAAGAAACAATTGTCACCTCAGGAGGCCCGGGAGACCCCAGGTTATGGAGGTTATAGCAGTCGGGCCTCCAGGGGTGAGGAGACACAGGTCTTATGGTGGCACCACACCTGGGCACGTGGTGGAGCTGGGACAGGTCTCCCTCTGATGCTGGGCTCCCATCTCTCCAGGACACAGGGCACCCCCATGCTGAGGAGCAGGGCAGGCACAGGCCCTAGAGCGGGTCCTTGTTTGGCCTCTGCAGGGCTGGAAGCATGCCGTCCACTCTGACCACGGGCACCAGCCTCCAGGCACTGAGAGGAGAATGGCAGGCACTGGGTGAAGTTGATCCCTTCCCCAGCCCTCAGGCCATCATCACCTCCCTCCAAACTGGGCACATACCTGGGCAGGGCAGTTCTGAGCAGTTGAGCCTCCCCTCCAGGCAGGTGCTGGGCAGGGAGGCAGGCACAGGGTGGGGAGAGGCAGCAGCTCAGTGCCGCTCCAGGCCCCACAGGCAGCCTCCTGGGCATCCTCTCCCTGTCCTCCTCCCCCTATTCCTCGGGTTTCTGTCCCATCTCCCCACTCTCCAGTGTCCCAAGAGCCTTCTCCCTGTGCCACTCAGATGGCCGCCCAGGGGTGTCACAGCTGGTATGTTCTACTGGGGAATGGCTGCAGGTGAGGCTGGACAGCCCCCTCCTCCCTGGGGGCGTATACCCAGCCGTCAGCACACACAGGGAACTGGCTGCCTCAGTTTCCCCACCTATCAGATAGGAGTTATGGTGCCCACATTTTTTCAGGGACAGTGGGGCCTAAGGTGCCCACTGGCTGAGATTCTGGAGCTCAGGTGCTCAGACGCCAGGTGGGGCCACTCCTGCAGACATCCCTGCCTCCTTGCCACAGGGGTGCAGCCCGCTCACCAGTGGTTGCAGCCGTCGGGCCTGGCCAGCTGAGCGCCTGGACGGTGCCGCTCCCCGGTCAGCAAGTCCAGGCAGCCACAGTGACCAGGATGCACACAGAGGGTCCCATCAGCACTCAGCACCTGGCCTGGGGGACAGTAGCAGCCAGGCTGGCAGTGCCACACACAGTGCTGGAGGGACAGCAAGGGAGGATTCTGGTCAGCAGAAAACAAGGCCTGAGGGGTGGGGGGACTCAGTGGAGGGACCCTCGGAAGGAGGCTGGAGGGAGAGGATGAGGAGGGGAGGAGAGAGGTGTGACCGTAGTGGAGAGGCCTCCTGTTTCTAACCGTTGGTGCCTTGGAGCTCTGTTAAGAAAGGCCAGAAGGGGAATGGGCAGAAAGGCCATTCCCTGGCGGCTCCCAGGGAAGGGACCTGGAACCTGGCGTCCTACCAGTGACAAACCCCGATGTCTTGGGATGGTGGGTTCAGTCGGTGACCTGGACCAGTGACCTGGGAGCTGAAGCACAACCAGACCTCCCTAGAACTTCAGGAGCAGGGACCCTAGAAACCTGGCTGAGCCAGGGAGGCTTCTGGGAGAGAGCTGTGTCCTCTGGGGACGCTGTAGCCAGGCCTGCCTGCTGCAGCGACACTGCTCTGTCCAAGTCCTCTTGCACCTCCCCCTCCCTCACCACATCGGGAACCTTCCCTGACCTGCCTCACACAGCTCCCCACATCAGGGCCTCAAAGACCATCTTAATCCTCAGGGTGCTTATCACGGTGTCCAATCTCAAGCTGCATCTGTCTTCCTACCCCCAAAATGTGTGATCATGGGGACAGGGCCCTGCTGTGTGGGCCTCCTTCGGTGTCCATGGTGACCGGTAGGTGCTCAGTAAGTATTCACTCACATGCACAAACACAAGAGATGAGGTTTGCCCACCAAAATGCTTGTGGCATCTAAGAAGATACGCCCGGGTGATTTCCCCTCCCTATATGTTTGTGATACAAGTTTTAATTGGGGGAACATTTGCTGCACTGAAGCCAAGGGCTTCTGGGTATAGCTGTCACTCTCTGGAACCAGGGGAGCCAGCCTGGTGTGCTGATTGTCAAGTGAAGCCCAGGACCTCACCCGTCTCCGTCAGAGCTGGCCACATAGCACCAAGTCAGAAGAGGCCACGAGCCCAAGGCAACATTCAGCCTCTCCACAAGGTGACCCTTGGGTCAGAGGTCAGCTGGGAGTGTCAAGGGAGCGCAGACTCACCACCAGGTCATCACAGGAACGGGGGCAGGGAGGGCCGCAAGGGCTGTACTGGGCCCCCTCAATGGCAGTGCAGTCAGTCACTGGGAGGGAGACAGAGTGGGCTGAGAGCAGGTGGGGGCCTCCTGTCCCACTCCCAGTGCCGCTTCCTCCAGCTTCTCTTCTGCTCCCCGGTACCCCCCTCCCTGGCAGGTACCTGGGCACGGCTGAGCCTGGCAGGCTTCTCCCTGGGCCTGAGGCCCCTCACAGAAGTCCCCCAGCCCTTGAGGTGGTGGTTGGTCACAGGCTCGGGTCCGGCTGCGCAGGCCACCCCCACAGCTCCGACTACAGCTGGACCAGGGCCCCCAAGGCCCCCAGCCTCCTGCCCCTGGGGGACATCAGAGGAAGGAATCTGGAAGGGCTTGGTGGAGAACCAGGGCAGTTGGAGCACGGTGGCGGTGGGAGGTGTCCACAAGGACGGGGCATCCTGGGTGGCAGGGGAGGAGTTGGCTACGGCACCAGGCAGGCACTCACGGTCACACCCTGGCAGGAGGCATGGCTCCTCCTCAGCCTCCGGGCCTGGGCAGAGGGGTGTGGGCGTGGCTGGTGAGGGCCCCAGGGCCAGGGTGGACGGTGCCACGCTAGAGGGCCTGTCACAGAAGCGGTGCCGGTGGCGTCGGGCAGGCCCGCAGGAGGCTGAGCACACACTCCATGGGGTCCAGGGTGACCATGTGGGCTGGCCTTGGGGTGCACAGGATTGGGGAAGGAGAAGGTGAACCGTGCATGCTAGGGGAGCGTGACTACCAGGATGGATGCGCAGCAGCCCCCCATCTCTCCCGAGGGCCCCACAACCCCTGCCGACTCAGCCCAGGCCCTCTGCTGCCGAGGGAAGAGGTGGGGACCCTTTCTCACCCTCCTCACAAGGCCAGGAGGTACAGTTGGTGATGAGCCCAGAGATGCAGGAGCTGCCAGGGGACAGCAGAAGGTCAGGTGGCTTGTGGGCTGCCTAGTGTTCCCCCAGATCCTCAAGCCCATCCCCCAGTACCTATGAATGTGGGCTTACTGGAAGATGGGTCTTTCCAGAGGTCATCAAATTAAAGTGGCCCCTAATTCAGTGTGACTCTAGTCCTTATAGAAGAGGAGATTTGGACATAGGCATGCAGAGAGGGAAGAGACACAGGCAGAGGACAGCCATCTGCAAGTTGAGAAGAGCCAGCCTGCCAGCAGACTACCAGAGGAGAGCCAGGAACAGCTCGCTCACCACCGCCGAAGGCCAGTGCCCAGATGCCCAGACCTTGGACTTTGGCTTCCAGCTCTGTGAGACCACCAGTGTTGTTCCCTAACCCACGTGTGTGTGTGTGTGAGTGCACGCGTGCGTGCGTGCATGCAGGTGTGTGCTACTTTGCTACAGTGACCATAGAAACTAAAACAGGTGGGAATAGAGAAGACAGGTGGGGTGGGTGGATGGAGGGGTTCAGGTTGGTTCGGCCCCACAGGGCTGAATGGCTGTGTGAGTGAGTGCAGTGGGAAGGTGTCTCTGGTCCGTGAAGCCAACATTTCCTGCTGCTGAAGAGGGACAGCTGGGTGCTTAGGTGACAGAAAGCCACTGTGGGAGTGGGGGCCTCACCAGTTCTCACATGGACGAAGCACAGCACTACCCGGCGGGTGGAGGCGCCCCCCATGGGCACAGGGGCATTCTTGGGCAGGCACACACACATTGTTCTGGAAAGGAACACCCTCTGTCATCTCCAGTTCCAGCCTGCCCCTCTTCGGTCAAAGCCAGCACCCAATTCCTCAGCTCCCCTCAAATGCCACCCATGCTCCTTCTGCAAAGAGCTCTCCCCCAGCCCCTCCTGTCTGGCAGATACAGGCCCTCAGGGGCTGCCAGGGATGGCACATGAACCCCTCTCCCAACTTCTGTTATGGGACCATCATACACCCTTGAAATCGGCTATGAAAATATAAAATATGCAATATGTACAGCAATGGTGTAAAAAAACCCCAAATTTTTACCCCCCCCCAAAAAAAATAACCCATGTAGGGAGTTTGGACAGAAGTGGCTCAAATTTAATAGGAACATTCATCTAGTAGTGCATGATTCAAAGTCCAGCGTGGGAGGTTCGTGGGCCTGGCCTGAGAGGCACTCTTCATCGTGTTCACTCTGGAGGGCACTGAGGCGTGAGAATACTCTGCCTGAGCTCACAGAGCTACTGGCAGAAGAAACTGATTTGGACCCAGAGCCACACAGAACCTGTCCCTTACCCTAACCCACAGTTTGGCAGTGACTGGGAATCCTTTGTTCAAACCCTCCACACCCAGTGGCTTCTCCCAGCTCCCGTTCCCTGCCCTTCCAGACCTATCAACCACTTTACAGGGCCACCTGCTGGTTCAGGCCAGAGCTAACTCATGGACTCAGTGCTCTTTCCTCATCTCTGCAGGATCCATCTCCCTGTCTGCAGTCCCATACCTCTGGCTCTGCCCCTGCCCAGATTTTGACTGTCCCTTGCTTGTTATCCCAGAGTTCCCAGGCCCCGAGGAGGTCCCAGTTGTGACCAGGCAGGGGGTACCCACCAGCAGGTGCATCCCGTGTGGGCAGTAGCAGCCAGGGTGGCAGGTCTGCTTGGTCTCCCTCGGAGCACTGAGTTCTGCACAGGAGGCAGGGCCCTGGGCACAATCCAGCCACAGCTGACCCCTGGGACACACACCAGGGACTGGCCCTGGAGACACAGAAATTGACAGTTCAGCCCGGAGCACTTCATCTTGCCTGGGCTCCCAACCTGGGAGGGGCACTGGGAGTTCTCTGTATGGCTGGGTCGTCATGGAGGCTGCACAGGGCCAAGGGATAGGACTGCAGCGCATGGGACTGACAGTGTCCTGAGTTGGTGGGAACAAGAAATGGAGGGTCCCCAGGGCAGCTCCTCACCTGCGCAGGGCTGCAGGTTGCAGGTAGAGAACACCATGAGGACTCGTGGGCCACTGCCTCGGGTGCGATTCCTGTAGCCGCCACCACAGGGCACAGAGCAGGAAGCCCAGGGACCCCACTCCCCACCAGGACCTGGGGGTGGCACCCAGGTCACTGGAGGCCCTGCCTCCCATGCCCAGTGCACCTCCTCCTCCCACCCAAGGACACCCCTCCCTTCTCAACCCTGAAGCCACTTCACCAGCAGCTGTCTCTGGTCTCAGGAAGCCTATGCCTCTGGGGAGGGAGGGGGCTGAATCCAGGGAGGGTATCTCCTGGGGACCACCTCTTAATGGCATCCCCAAGGAAATTCCCTGCATCTCTCAGGGGCCCTTGAGGATGGTGCAAGTATTGGCTTCTCTTTGGAAGGTTATTTAAGGAGGTCTCAGGATGTAAGTTCCCATTCTCACTTCGACATGGCCGCAGGCTGCAGAATTCAGC
The DNA here is from genome assembly GCF_045843805.1 of Urocitellus parryii. Taxonomy (NCBI): domain Eukaryota; kingdom Metazoa; phylum Chordata; class Mammalia; order Rodentia; family Sciuridae; genus Urocitellus; species Urocitellus parryii. Next base: position 6,352,071 of record NC_135533.1, read on the forward strand.
CTCCATGTTGGGGCCCTGGCACTCAGCACCCCCAAAGGCAGCGGGGGGTGAAGTGCCTGCCCGGAAGCGCCGTCGTATGCCTACATCACAGCTGCGGCTGCAGAGACTCCATGGGGTCCAAGGACTCCAGCCACAAGCCACTGTCAGGGTGAGGGGGTCACAAGCCATCCTGCACCTTGACTTCCCAAGACACTGCCCCCAGTGACCCCTGAGTACCCATCACTGTATGTGGGTACCTGGACAGAGCTCTGAGGTGCACGCCATCTCTCCAGAGATACAGGTGCTGCAGAGAGAGGGGCCAGTGAGACCCAACCTTGCCCATCCTGACCATAATCAGCCACTGCCCTTGGAGCATTGTGCACCTGCCCCAGGAGGAAGCTGGGCCACCAGGTCCCCCATGAGAAGTTCAGATGTGACTCCAGGTTCTCACGCAGTGGTCCCCCCACTCAAATCCAGCCTCAGTGGGCTCTGGGATGCCCCACGTACTGTGCTGTCCCTTTGTCACATCATTTCATCAGGAGACACCTTTTTGTACTTTTTATTCCATCTACATTTACTAAATACCATTTGGAAATGGCCTTCAGTAATGTGTGACGTAGGAGCAACTCAGAAAGAGAGTTCTCCTAGGAAGGAGTTCTCCTAGGAAGGAGAACTGGACACTTTTCTTCACTGCTAGTTTTCTCCAATGCATGTTTTTTCCCCCAAATTTGGTCCTGGGGATTGTAACCCAAGTGCACTTCACCCAAGTGCACTGAGCTATATTCTCAAACGTTTTTATATATTTAATTTTGAGACAGGGTTTCACTAAGTTCTTGAGGCTGTCCTCAAACTTGTGATCCTCCTCTCTTGACCTCCCTAGTTGCTGAGATTACAGGTGTGCACCATTACGCTGGGCTAAAACGCAGGTTTTAAAGTCCATTGTCAACTACTGTCAACTAAAATCCATTTGTCCAGAAAAAGAGAAAAGGGAGTGGGAAGGAGGAAAAGCAAAGGAGGGAACTGAAAGAGGGGCCAGAGGATAGAAGGGGAAAAGGGAGGAGAAAATGAAGGATGGAGAAAATGAAATGAGAAAGGAAAAGCAGTGGGAAGAGAAATGGGTCAGAGCGCCACCTGCTGGCAGAATCTGGTTTAGCTTTGAGTACTGGGCACTTCTACATTCTGAGCAGGTATCCAGTGGATCCCAGGAAGAGAATTACACTCAGGAAGAGAGACAGGAAGCTTGGAGGTTAGAAGATCCTCTCCAGTCTCTAGTTCCACCATCATTGCTGTGCCTATCTGAGAGCCAGTCTTCCCATGTGTCAAATGGGGATGAGCACTCCCTGCAGAGGCAGTGCGTGGCTAGGCAGCATCTCATTCACTAGTCTTCACAGGGCCTGTGCCAGGCACCTATGGCTGGGACATGTTTGGGAATGGAGGCATGATGAGCCCATGTGCGTATGTGTGTGTGTGTGTGTGTGTGTGTGTGTGTGTGTGTGAGAGAGAGAATCCATTCCTATCTCCCTGCCTACCTCAGGAGCCCGTACCCACCCCTCCTCCCCACCCCCTTCCCCAGCCTGACTGTACCCCCTGCCCAGTGGCCTACCAATTGTTGCAGGAGTCCAGGAGAGCCACTGCTCCTGGTGCATAGAGTTTCCCGTGCAGCTGGCAGGGGCACTGGCTGCGGGGCAGGCAGCTAGCGTTGTGCAGGAAGAGACCAGGTGGGCAGGTGCAGCTGGGGGTGCAGAAGCCTGTGCACTCCACCCCAGAGTCCTGTGCTAGGCACAGCTGAGGACACGGACCCCCATCCTGGTGACACTGCTCTGCTGAGCGGAACACCATGTCCTCTGGACACTGGGCTGTACAGGAAGACAGAGCAGGTCTGGCAGGGGCAAGAGGGAAGGCCAGGGAAGCCAACCGAGAGAGGAACCCACAGGCAGTGACTGGCCTGGTAGGCAGGACTGAGCTGAAGAAGCCCCTACCCCCCTGCCCCCACTGGCTTGTTCCAGTGCCTGGAATGTCACCAGTAGAGTCACAGCTTTGCTTCACTTTATACAAATATTCTTGAGAGTAGAACATGAAGGCAATGGTGTCTGCCAGGAGGAGGACTCAAAGAGCCGGGGAGAGTGAGGAAGGGGGCCCAGGAGTCCAGGGGCTAGCCTTGCTCCCTGAAATCTGCCTGGGAGTGGCAGGCTGGTCTGACTTCCTGGAGGAGCCTGTCCTCCTAGGCCACTTCCAGGGGAGGAGCTCTGTCCCTAGCAGGAAGGAACAAGAAGCCTGTAGGAACCTGGTCCCCAGCAGGTGGGGGAGGGAGGGGACTGGAGGGGATAGTGGACATCCCGTAGTCTCCCTGGCTCAAGGCACCTCGTCCTGAAGACAGAGTTCAGTGATATGAGAAGGTGAGGTGGGGAGACGATCCGAATCCCAGCAGTGTGGCCAGCTGGAGGATGGGGAGGAACCTACCTGCGCAGGGCTGTGTGTTGCAGTCCCTGGTCTGGCTGTGGGGTCCCCGACATGCGGGATTTCCAGGAGCCGAGCCAGAGCAGCTGCGTCCACGTATCTGGATGCCTCCATTGCAGGGGGCTGAGCAGGCAGACCAGGAAGCCCACGCACCCCAGCTGCTCGGCGCTGTCCAGGGTCAAGTCCACAGTCGCAGACATGGCACAGATGTGGATAGGGGAGGGGTTGAGAGAGGTCAGAGTCCTGGGTCATGCAGGTCCCTCTTCTAGGACAGTCCCAAACATATTACTCATGTGCTGGCTCATGGGTGTACGGCTGGGGCAGGGAGGGGTTTCAGAACAGCCAGGGTTCCTCCATTCCCTCTACTCCTTCATCTCCCTAAGGCTTGGGACCTACTCAAGGGTCATTATTTCCTGATCCTCATCCACCCAAGTGTCTGGACACAGGAGCAGTGGGGCTGTACCTGGGCATACAGGGGGGCTGCAAGGCTCCTCCTGGGTGGCCTCTCCTGGGCAGGAGGTATCCCTGAGGCCGGGGCAGAGTCGGGAACGATGTCTCCAGCCAGGGACTCCTCCAGGGACAAGGCAGCTCTGGGAGCAGGAGGACCAAGATGTCCAGGGTGTCCAGCCCAGCACCTCTGCAGAGGGACACAGGACAGGCCAACATAGAGGACCTGGTTGGGCTCAGAAGAGTCGATGAACTCAGGTCAGGTCTGAGAAGCAGAAGGCCAGGACAGAGTTCATGAGCATGAGGGATTCTGCTCCGGGCTCAGGGCATGGCCTCTGTCCCCTCCCAGCTGGCTTGGATCTCCACTCTGAGCCCGACTTCTCACTCGTGGGAGCCAGGAACAAAGCTCCCCACTGAGGCTGGCCTCAGCTCCATACCCACACCTACATACCCACGGTCCAGCCAACCTCTGACATGATCATCACTCATCCTCATACTTCTCCTAGAGCAGTTCTTCCAGATTTTTCTATGAGTCTCTGAACACCTGACCTCTCTTTTCCTCCTGCTGCAAGACTGTGGCCCAGAACCCTTGGACTCATGTTTCAGCCTCCTCCCTTGCCCCTCCTCCTTGGGCTGACCCTGGCTCTGCATCTCCTCATGTTCTCCTCCCCGTTCCGTCTGGATACCAGTGAGGGCTGGCCTGCTCTCTAGAGGCCTCACTAGTGCTGGCACAGCTTGAGGGTACCTCGTCTGTGGAAAGAGGGAACCGTTTGCACCTCTCTGTCTCTGTGCTCCTGCGTCCCTCCTCCAGCCAGCCTGGCCAGCCTCACCTCCTTCCTGGCTCTGCAGACGCGTGCTCCACCTGGCCAGCCTGCTCCGTCAAGGCAGCCCGTAACTCACCCCCACCAAGCCCATCCCCCCAGGCCAGTTCCAGGGCTGCCTCCGGCACTGGGGAGGCTTTGCTGATCCCTATCCAGAGTGTCAGTGGGTCCCATCCTCTGTGTTCACAAGGACGAGGGGCAGGCTCTGTAGTACCTGTCCCACAATCCACGTGGCAGACCTGCAGTTCCTGCTTGTCCCCTTCACAGGGGGCACCTCCAAAAGCCGCAGGAGGGTTGGAGGGAGACCTGGGAGAGAGGACATCCTGAGTGCCTGTCCCCCTGCTGCTGCCTTCCTGTCCTTCCTCCTTCCACTACCCTCCCCACCAGGCCTGCCTGGCTCTGAGCCTCTTCCCCTCTCTCCCCCGTTTCCTTCCTCCTCACGCACCTGAACCTGGCCCTCACTCCAGAGCCACAGGAGCGGTCGCAGGGAGTCCAGGAGGACCAGGCCGACCAGCCGCAGGGCTGAGGGCAGGCCCCTGGCTCGCACACCAGAGTGCCCCTCTCACATATGCTGCAGGGAAGGAGAGGGGGGAGCTGGTTGGCACTGGGGGCCCTGCCCGGGGCCCCGCCCCGGCCCAGCACCCTCACCATTGGCTGCAGTTGTCCAGGAGGAAGGACATCCCTGGAGGCTTCAGCTCTTCACCCACAAGGCAGGGGCACTCAGAGAGGGGCAGGCAGTGAGAGTCATGGAGGAGGAGCCCCGGGGGACAGCGGCATCCTGGAAGCGAGGGAGAGGAGGGCCCTCAGCTCCATGGGGTCAGCAGGGAGGCGGGCTAGAGACTGGAGGCTGGTGGGCTTCTGCCGGCTGGGTCTACCTTACCCTCCACACAGGGCCCCGTGCAGCTGCCGTTGGTCTCGGGATCCAGGCAGGAGGGTGGGCATGGGGGCACCAGCCCCTTCTGGCACAGCTCAGCATTCACATGCACACGGCCCAGCCCGCAATCTAGGGGACGAGCCTCAGGTGGGATGAGCACTGAGAGGCCCAGAGACCTGCCCACACTCCCTGCAGGACACCTCTCCCAGCCTAGCTCCCCCTTACCTGTGTCCCCAGTGCAGGGCTGCAAGCCACAGGGGGCCCTTTCCCGGGAGGCCCCAGGACAGGGTGCACCGCCGTTCTTGGGTGGTGGGTCCATGCAGCTCCTCTGGCGACTCTGATGGCCGCCCCCACAGGAGACACTGCAAGGTCCCCAGCTCTCCCACTCCGCCCATGCCCCAGCCACTGCAGGGAAGGAAGAATGGGGGGTCCCAAGGAGACAAAGACTGTACTAAAGAGAGGAGGCAGGCAGAGCAGAGGCGCCCGCCCCGGCTCGGTGGTGCTCTGGGAGGTCTGTAGCTTCCTCTGTCCCAGGAACAGTCCCCATAGGTGAGGACACTAGGTTCCTCCCAGGACAATAGGGGTAGTCTCTGAGAAGGCCCCGATGGCCCGAACCCTGGAGTGGGGCGCACCAGAGCGAGGGCTGGGACCAGATGTGGGGCTGAGACCCTATGTGGGAATCCCCTCTCTGGAACAAGCAGAAGAGCCAGGGGCACGGGGACCAGTCCCTCAGATTCATGGAACAAAAGGGCTACACGGCCTTCTGTGTGGAGCCCAGGGGTGAGGGGCACAGCCAGCTGACATCTGTGGTCCGGTGCCAAATCCCACCTCATGTGGCCTCTCTACCCCCCCACAGAGCCTGCTGGGGGCAGGAATGGCTCTGGGTGACAGGACTCACTTGGGCCACTAGGAGGCAAGGCGGGAGGGGCCAGGGAGCAGGTTTCCCTTTAGGGGCTAAAGGCTGTCGTCAGGGGGACATCACACTCTTAGAGTCCCAGAGATGGGGGGATGGACACTGGGGTCCCAAGGAGAGCAGAGGCACATCCTGATGAGGATCTCAGATGGGAACCAACTCAGGCCTCCCCCTCTAACAATCCCCTCTTCCGTCTCGGCTGCTGCCGACCTACCTGGGCAGGCCTGCACAAAGCAGGGCTGGCTGCGGAGCTGGTCCAGGGGGCAGCTGCCCCCAGGCAGGGGAGGCCGCAGCAGCTCCCGGCGCTGGAAGGTGAGGCCCAGGCCACAGCTGTGGCTGCAGCCACTCCAGCCAGACCAGGGTGCCAGCACACAGTCCACTGCAGGGGACAGATGCCTAGGGATCAGAGGGGGCTCACGCAGGAGTGGGGCCTCCGGTTAGAGCCTGACCCAGCTTGCTCTTACCACAGCCATCCTCGTCCGAGCCATCCTGGCAGTCGGGCCGCAGGTCACAGCGACGCTCAGTGGGCAGGCACTCCCCGCTGCCACAGCTCAGCTGGCTCTGGGAGCAGAGAGTCCTGGAGGCTGGCAGTCCAGGCAGGACTGTGGTGGGCACCATGAAGGGTATAGGACTGGCTGCCCATGAAACACAGATAGAGGAGAAGGGAGCCACATAAGTGATTCCAGGCCAGATGATAAACAGCCCCTTCAGCCTCAGGCCAAGAGCAGGATAGAACTCGCTGACCAGGGCCCTGGACTCCCTTCCTCCAGATGCCTCCTGCAGCCCGCACCTGAGGCAGGCTTCCTTCCACCATGTGTGGGTGAGGTCTACATGGGCCTGTGTACAGGGCTAGCCTACTCGTCAAAGGCTCATGGGAGTGTCCAGGGAGCGGTCACAGCACCTGAGAGAGCAGTTCACTCCCTGTTATATTGTCCCCCAAAGGCCCACGTGTGGAAGGTCAGAGGTGGGGCCTCTGGAAGGTGATTGGATCATGAGGCTCTGACCGCATCCGTGGATTAATCCACTGGTGGGTTCATGACTGATGGCCTAGTGAGAGGTGGTGGACACTTCAGGAGGGGGTGCCGGCTGGGGGAGAAGGTTGCTGGGGGTGTGCCTGGACAGCTATATTTTGTCTCCAACCTCTCTCCCTCCCTCCTTCCCTCCCTGTGCTTCATGGCTGCCATGTTGTGATGAGATTTCCTCTGCCATGATGCTTCTGCCTTGGAGCCAGTTGACCAATGAACAGAAATCCCTGAAACCTTAGCCAAAAGAAGTCTTTCCTCCTTAAGTGTATTTTTACAGCAATGAGAAGCTGATTAACACAGGCTCTGTGTTCTGGAATGGTGACTCCCAGGGGTGCCCCCTCCTGTGATGGATTAGCACTTGATTTTTCTTTTCCTGATGGAAGAGCAGGTTTTGATCATAGTGATTACTTTGATGGCTGGCTGGAGGGTGGGAGGGTGGTTGAATGGGTGGGTACATAGATGAGTGGATATGTGGATAGATGGGTAGATGAGTGTCCTTAAAGGTCCAACAGATTTTATAAAACAGGGTGGGACTCAAGCTCTACCCTATTCCCTCTCTTTGCCATTTCTACAGAGGTTCACCTTCCTGGATTTTTCATATTCAGTTCCTCTCCTCTCTTGCTGCCCCCTGCTCTCTTAGATCCTCCCACATGACTGGAAATAGGCACAGTGTCTCCTCAAGTCTGAAGCCCTCTGGCGGTCCCAGGCCTTGGCTCACCGCAGTGCCGCTCGTCATCGCCGTCCAGGCAGTCCTCCTTCCCATCACACAGCTGCTCCGGCTCCACGCAGCCCAGCACCTGGCAGGGCAGCTGCCCGGGGCTGCATCGCACGGGCGGGAAGGGGCTGGGGGCAACTCTCTGGCCTGTGGATGCCACCATAGCCAGCTGAGGAGGGACCTCGTGGCCCTGTGCTTCCTCCCTGATCACCTCTTAGCAGTCCCCAACCTTCCTCCTCTTGGCATCTGGGGTGCCCCACTTTCCGCCTCTCTTGGCATAAAAGGAAGGGAATGAATGGGGTCAGGAAACTTGGGTCATAGGCCTGGTTCTACCAAAATGACCTTGATCCATGTGATTTTGAGCAAAGCGACCAACCTCCCAGGGCTTGTGCCCCTTCATGGGGAAGTGGGGCTCACAACAGGCTTTGCGCCCAGGTAGAAGAGCTCAGAGCTTACCAGCAGGGGTCATCGGAATCATGGGGTGTGTGGGGAGCACTGTTGTGGCTGCCATTCCCGGTGTCAGGCTCTGAAACCCAGCATGCAATGTGGGAGTGTTGCTCCCCGTCTGCATGGATTCCCCAGAACTTGGGTGAGGAGCTTTGGAGGCGGGGGCAGGGCTCACTGGCCTCTTCTCTGTGGGCAGAGGGGAGAAGGAATGAGGGCTGCCTAATTCCCCTTCCTGTGAGAGGACCCATGAGAGGGTGTCCCAGGCTTCTGCGTGGTGCAGGGTAATCACAGGGGCCACAGACCATTCCCTACCTTCCAAGGGGCCTCAGATTAAAAGAGAAAAGAAAGTAAAGCAGCTCTTGGTAGTCCAAAGAGCATGAGAAGGGTTTTAAGTGAAAGTAGAAGAAAACTTAGTTTTGATCTGAGGTTTGTACTCTAGTCACAGGAGACACTTGTGGTGCCAGGTTTGGTGGCACATGCCTGTAATCCCAGCAACTCGGGAGGCTGAGGCAGGATGATCACAAATTCAACCTCAGCGACTTAGTGAGGCCCTAAGCAACTCAGCTGTCTCTAAATAAAATACAAAAAAAAGGGGGGGTGGGGCTAGGGTTGTGGTTCAGTGGTTAAGTGCCCCTGGGTTCAATCCCTGGATACCCACTCCCCCCCCCCCAAAAAAAAGACACTTGTGGCAACTTTCAAGTTCAAACTCATTATAAGATAGGTCATTTAGGGGAGAAAAAGAACCGAGGTCATTTAAACACAGCAGCAGAACAAGAGAACACTAGCGAGACTCAAGATGAGCCCATTGCTACTGCTGTACAAAAACCAAACAAACTAGTTTTGACTTTGAGGCACTACAGTGAAGAGTGTTGAGAGACTCATTTTCTTTGCAAGAGATTCATCTTCAAAGACAGGCTTTTTTCAAGAACAGACTTAGAATGAGACTAGAATTCATCCCATGAGTACAGGTTTGTGGATTTGAGGGGTCTTCATCTGCTTTTCACAAAAGACACAGCCATGGGCCAGCTGGCCTTGTGGACAGCTGTCATCAGAATGCCTTGAGGGGCTCAGAGGTTGCCACCAGGCCCGACGGTCCCACAGGAGAGGAAGCCAAGGCTTAGGCAGGCGGCACAGTGTGCCCAAGGTCTGCCCGGGAGCAGGAGAGCCAGGATATGCCTGCTGACTGACAGCCGAGCATCCCCTCCTCCCTTCAGAGGAGGGCCTCCGGGGACCACAGTGCTGGGGAGTGGTCAGTAGCTCTGGGGAGGCTGGCACATGACCAGGCTGGGACCCCATCCTTTCCTGTTTAGGAACATGCCAACCTGGTGACCCTGCCCACTCTCAAGCCCATTTATGAGTATTTCCTGTCAGCAAACACTTTAGAAAAGTGCCTGGCTCTTCAAGTGGGTGAGCAGAGGGTGTCCAAGCCAAGTGGCCTCCCACTCCCAAAGGGGAGACCTATCCCGGCCAGAGCCTGAGGGAGGTGGTCACACTGCAGGTGGTCCAGGTGCAGCCCTAAAAGCTGGCCTGTGTTAAGGTCTGTAAATAAGTAAAAAATAACACCTGGTATTTTGCCAGAGAAATGTTAGAGTTCGTAAACAAGTCTGGATGGTGCCTGGCAAAATGTCAGAGGGAGTGGTTTGAGAAGTAACAAAAGGAGCCATTAAGTGTGGAGATTCCTTATTGGTTGATTGATGTATCTAGTTTATGCTAATTAAGATAAGCTGTGCAAAATGTATAAATAGCTCTGTTGTCCTACAATAAACGGCTCCCATTCCTGCTGCATCAATCTACAGAAGTTATTCGTCACCCCCCAGTTATTTTGCTGCAGCCCGACTGCGGCAGGCCTGGAATCTTCCCTTGAATCCAGGAGGGTGAGCAGGGCAGGACCTGGCTATGACCAAGGTGACCAGTGTTTCCCTGAGTCAACCCTGCAGCTATCTCGGTTTTGGGGATAAAGTCAGGGGTCAGGGCACTTGAACCTCGGAGACATCACCACCCCTATCTCTGGAAGGGCAGACACAGATGGTGACAGGGGCATGGGGAGGGAGAATGGAGTTGGCACACATACCTGTGGGGGGCATGGACGAACCCTGCTTGGGATGCCAGCGGTCAGTCTCTGCCAGACCCTGAGAAGGAGAGGGCTCAGCCACCTCGTGCAGTCAGCAAGAAAGGACCCTCTTCTCCACCCATGCCCCTTGTTTCAAGCCTTGTCCAGGATGCCTCTGGGGACACCTTGGCACAATGCTCCTCCAGGCTCCCAGAGAAGATGCCCTGGCACTGCCCCATGAGCACAGCCTCCCCTCCAGGGGCCTGGGTCTGTTGTCTCCAAATTCCTCCAGGACAGAGCCCTTCCCTGTGCTTCTCTGCACTTTCCTCTGTCCCTCTGAGCCCCTGCTCCCCACCTGGCACTGAGCTGGTGGTCCCCAGAACGCTCCTAACTAAAAGCCTGACAGAGCAGCACCAAGGAAGACAAGTAGAGGAAATGCTGAATGGATGGAGAGAGAGGAAGACGCAGGTGCAGGAGCAGTGCTGGGGGCGCAGAGAGGCCGCCCCCATCCTTGCAGCCCACCTGCTGGGTCTGCAGCTTCCCACTCACCTCACTAGGCTGGGGAGGCAGTGGTCCCGGCTGGGTGGAGAAGGTTGGGGTCCTGGCTGTGGAATGGCCTCTGAGAAGAAAAATCACAGAGGGAGCTCCAGGGGCTCTCCCAGCCGGAGCACCCCCCACAACCAGGAGGAGTCAGGGGTCTCTGGGCGAGGCCTGGGCATTCAGGAAGGATGCTGCCTGCTGAGTGGTGCTCAGTTTGCTGTGTTGAATCACCAGGAGGACTGTAAAGCACGCATCTCTGGGTCCACCCCGAGAATCTGCCTGTCTCACAAGTTTCGGGTGCTGCTGGCCCAAGGGCCATATTTGAGAACCACTGAAGACCAGACTAGGAGAGGTCTAGAACCTGAGAGACCGTGGGGAAAGGGCCTCAGGGTGCCTAGATTCAGCTCCTGGCATGGAGGGTCTGTGGGCCCCTGGGTGGAAGGAAATGCAGGGCTGTCCCTCCAAGTCCAGGCCAGACCCCAGGATACCTGCCAGTGTCCACAGGCAGGGGCCCACAGCCCTCCTCGTCAGAGCCATCCTCACAGTCTGCAGCACCGTCACATGGCACCCCCCGCAGAGCACAGTCACCATTGGCACAGCGGTGCCCAGCCCCTGGGCACGGGGGCACTGGTGGGGACACTGTGGGTAGGGGGGTGTGGTGAGGACTTCCGCCACCCTCCTGCTCCCTCCTGGTCCTCCCGCTCGCAGCCCAGCCTGTACCTGGCTCACAGCCCAGGAGCTCCACCCACAGGAAGAAGCCAGGCTGCCTGTCGCTGTGGGGGACACTGTGTGGCCACACCCTGATGTACCTTGCCTGCACCATCCGGCTGAAGGCCCACACCTTGGAGGCCACGTCTTCCCAGTTCCTGGGGAAAGACTGAAGCACAAGGTGCCTGCTGACCGAGTCCTGCCTCTTGCTCAGGCTGCCGCTGTGGCCCTACTGAGTGACCCTCCTCTCTGCTCAATCTTCACAAGAATCCTGCCTCTGCCAGAGCCCATGTCCCCCTGGTGGTAGCCACCTAGTCCCTCAAGGCTGCAGGGGGTCTGGTCCTGGCCTAAGCTCCTCCCACTGAGGTGGCAGGATTCTTACGGCAGGGCCAGGTCCCACTCAGAGCTGTGACCACAGGGACAGCCCAGCACCGGGCACAGAGCAGGTACTCCTTAAACAGGTCACAGGGAACACCTGTGGACTGGTCCTTCCTGGTCGTGGGCCTGTCTCCAGGCGGCGGAGCCAATCCCGCAACGAGGGCCGCACTCGGGCTGCTCCATATGGACACACGTGGGTCTGGGCCTCCAAGGCCCTCTGTGAGTTTAATGTGTCCCCACCTTCCCCCTTCCCAGGCTGCTGGAGAGCTCTGTGTTCCTGGACTTGGACTCGACAGTGACACTCCGCCCCTCTATTCCACAGAATAGAGTCCCTATTACTTACCAGTTATTCCTTAAGCAACTAATGCAAGGACTGTCCCTTGGGGAGACCGAAAGGCCCAGGAGTACAGAGGTTGTGGAGTCCACAAAGGGGCATGTTGGGTCACTGGCCTGAGAGGCCTTGGGCATTGAGTACCTTGGGTGGGGACAAGGTGCCAGGCAGGATGTCACGGTAGTCCTGCCAGTGGAGACCATCAGTGCCGAACTGAAGCGAGAAGCTGCTGCCAGGTGGGCTGGAGGAGGTGGGCCCCCACACGATGACGCCTGGAGGGGCCGGGCCAAGGGCGGAGTCAGAGCTGAAGGAGGCAGCCCCCCCCCACGTCCTCCCCCACCCCCTCCTCCTCACTGACCAGTGAGGTTCCGGGGCTGGAGCAGGTCCAGCTGCAGGAAGGGTGGCCCGCTGTGCCACTCAGCATAAGCACCCGCTCTGGGGCCAGGCCCTTTGGTGGGAGCCCCCAGGAGGGCAGCCCAGGTAGGGGGCTCCAGCTGCCTTGACCATGTCCACAGACTCCCCGGGGGCAGAGCCAGGCCCAGGGGGGAGTAGCAGGCATCTGGGGACAGGAGGGGAGGTTGGGGGGGGGGCAGGAGGGGGTGCCAGAGGCATGCCATGAAGGGATCTGGGGAAGAAAAGGGCCACACAGGCGACCCTGACCCAGGACAGGGGGCAGGAAGGGCAGAGCTGGAGATGGGACACTTCCCAGTGGTCTGCTTCCCTCCCAGGGCACCCCTCTCAGCTGGGTCCTTACCTCCTGGGGGAGGCAGAACATAGGTGACCAGAGGGGGGCCCGTCTGGGGACTGGGGGCTGGAGCAGGGGCAGGAGTGGCTGTTGGAGGCACTGTCTGATTCTCTGCTGTGTAGGGAGACCCAAGGGTCAGGAGGAAGAGACCCAGAGAGGCTCTCGCCAGCCCTCGTCAGCAAGGTCCTTCCCATTTGGAGCACTTTCTCTCCCATGACAGCACAGCAATCCCAGGACCACCCCAGCGGGGAAGGACACCTCTTTCCCTTTGTATGAATGAGGGTTTTACATATTTCCACTGAATATTCAGAGCACACAGAATAAAACTGCCAGTGCAAAGCCACTTTAGGACTAGGACAGAGCAGGTGCAGTTGCTAACCCAGGACTACTGTCATGAATTACAACCTTGTGGGCATTAGAAAGGGGCTGCCTCTGGACGGAAGCAGTCCTGGGGCTGGAGTCTAATCCCCACTGCTGGCAAAAATTGTCCAGTGAACAACATGTACAACCATGTGTGCACTGGCTTGATCCCAACCTCATCAGCCGATAGGTACACTTTTAGAATAAGGAAGCTGAACCATCCCCAATTCCCTCCTAAAGTCCTCCTCCCCTTGCCCTTTCTGCTACTACCCAGACCCACTCACCAGGCAGGGCACAGTGGCAACACGATTCTCCTACTCCCTCCACCAGGATCCAACCCTGTGGAGCACAGAAATTAGCCACTTGCCCACCTCTAACCCACTCCACTGGCCTCCACAAGCCTAGCCTCGCACCACCCCTCCAGGCTCCCGGGGCCTCACCTGGGGACAGCTGCCCAGCGGGCAATAGGGGGAGCAGTGCACGGTGCCCGTATGCAGACACTGGCATACCCGGCAGGGGCCCCCACGCCAGCGCTCCCCAACCTGGTGTGTGTGGCCCTGCTGCTCACAGCCCTCACAAGGCTGCGTCTGGCACCTGGGGAGGAAGGGCAGCCTCAGCATGGGGAGGGCTCACTAACAGTGATCACCCTCCTGGTTTGCCTGGATTGAGGGTATTTCAGGACTGGGGACTTCAAGTGATAAGACTGGAAAAATCCAGGGTTAATGTCTGGTCATCACCTGAAACCCCATCCCACTCCTGAATTCCAGAAATTGCAACAGGCCCCAAGTTGGGGAAGCAATTTGTGCCAGCTCCACCAGCCAGCAGAGCTGGTCCCAGCAGGGTGTGCAGGCGGAAATGGCTGTCCCCCAAGAGCTTCACCCCACACACCTCCAGAGACTCAGGGGACCCATTCCCACTCCTGCGTTTGTCGAGCTGCACGTGTGGGCTCCGTTGGCCCTGCTTTGGATCTAGATGGCACAGCACTAAAGGAGGAGAAGGCTGGGTCTCCAGGGGGTTCTGGGGTTTAGGCTGGGAGGGCACTGAGCAGTGTTGTGATTGGGGGCTCTCGTGGGAAGGGGCATGCAGGAAGAGCGAGCGTGAAGGCGAGGGCAAGGGCCCTGCTGGTACCTGCGAGCCTTGCGGTGGATGCCTCGGCACTGGCCACCTCGGCCGGAGAGGCGGGGGTTGTTGGGGCTCCGGAAGGACCACTGGATGCTCTGGCTCCCACAGGGGCCCAGGCACTCGGCCCAGGGGGACCAGGAGGACCAGCCACAGTTTACTGAGAGAGGGCAAGAATTAGGGCCAGGAGGCAGAGGTGAGTGCCCAGCTGGGTAGCCTGGGAGGAGACAAGGGACCTTGAGAGCAGGGCCACAGGATGCGGGGTACTCACTGGCACAGTCTGGGTTGGGCCGGCAGCGCCGGGGCCGCCCATCTTGGCAGACACAGAGCTGGCAGTTGGCTTTGATATGCTGCCCAGGCCAGTAGCGGGCACCATCCACCAGGCAGGGGCACTGCCGGGGCCACACACACTGCCCCTCACTGCCCAGCACCTGCCCTTCTGGGCACCAACAGCCTAGGGAAGAAGCAGGGTGAGGTTTCCAGGCAGACAGTGTGGCCTCCACAGACCCCGATCCCGGAGGCCCCTCACCTGGGCTGCTGCAGGGCCTGTGGGGTGAGCAGATAGCCTGGCCAGAGATGTCATCGCAGGTCAGAGGGCAGGGGGCACAAGGCTGGAACACCAGCTCCCCAGAGCAGGTGGCATTGGGACAGCCATCCTGAGGGCAGGGCTCTGAGAGTGGGGTCAGAGACTGGGGAGGGAGGAACAGCAGCAAGGACAAGTGTCCCCCCAGCAACCCCGCCCCCCCCACCTGTGCCCTCTGCCTTCCACTCACCAGTCTGACGGGTGCTATGAGGGCCCCCGGGCAGAAGGGCACAGGCTTGGCCCCCATTCTGGGGTGGGTGGCACTGCCGCTGCCTCATCCTGGTGCCCCCACAAGGCTCAGAGCACAGAGACCAGGAGGACCAGGAGCTCCATTCACCATCCACTGTGAGGGGAGGGATGGGGCGGGAGGGGGTGGGAGTGCAAGGCAGGGTTGAAGGCCCCAGGACCTTTCCTTTCTCCTCTCTCCAGGCCCCACTGTCCCACAGTCGCTCCCTTGTGTTCCCAGCCCCTTACCTGGGCAGGCCTTGGTAAAGCAGGCCTGTGACTGGTGGGCGGGGCCTGGGCAGTGCTGCAGCACCAACAGCCCGGATGGGGAACAGCTGCGGCTTTGGCTCTGCACCCCCAGCCCACAGGTCTGGCTGCACGGCCCCCATGGGCTCCAGGGACCCCAGGTCCCACAGCCCTGTTCTTCTGGGGAGAGTCCTGCCTCTCCTACCAACTCACAGTTGGGCTGCCCATCACACACCTGTGGGAGCAGCAGGCTCAGGGCTTCTGCATTGGTGCACGGCTCTGCCTGCCACCTCCCCTTCCTGACCCTCACCAGGTGAAAACCAAGGCAGTCGCCATTGGGGCAGGAGTATTCTGGGCAGGGAAATTCTGTCCTGTTGAGACTTCCTGGGGTTGGCAGTCCCTCTGGGGAGCAAGAGAGAAAACCAGTTTGCAGGGAGTTGCAGCTACTTCTGGGCAAGCACCAGCTGCAGACCCCTGAGAAGTGTTCATACCACAGTCCAGCTCATCCTCGCCCTGGGGACAGTCGGGGACCCCATTGCAGTGCTGCTCAGGGTTCAGGCACAGCCAGGGAGCCAAACCACAGGGCCAGAGGCCATGGCACAGGGGAGGCTGGGTGGAACCTGTGGGCACAGTAAGAAGGGTCCTGCTGTGCTCCTGTCCCCTCCTACTCCCTCTCTGCAGAAGGGCTGGCAGCGAGGGCCTGAAGGCACTGGGGGAGGAGGGCAGGCAGGAGGCAGAGCCAGCATGGGGCTCTCCTTGGCCCCAGAAACCCTTGGAGGAGTGTAGGAGGGGTGGATTCTGGGGAATCCTCCCAGGGGAAGTGGCCAGGACCAGAAAGACCAACTTGTCAGGGCTTACAGGGGTTCAACCCAGGTGGGATGGGGAGAAAATGGGGACAGGGGAGCCCCACGGACAGACCCACTCCCTAGGCCCTCAAAGCCAACACCCACTCTCTTGTCCTTTCTTGTCCCTAACCAAAAGCCCCTTCCTTCTCCACTGGGCCTGGGAAGGAGGGCAAAGAAAGTTTCATTAAAAAGATCAAAGGGCGGGTCTCGCTGGTCACGCCTGTAATCCCAGCCTTTCAGAGCATGCTCAGAGCCAACCTCAGCCACTTTACAAAGCCCTAAGCAACTCAGTGAGACCCTGTCTCTAAATAAAATACAAAAAAAAAAAAGGGGGGGGGGATGTGGCTCAGTGACTAAGTGTCCTGGATTCAATCCCTGGTACAAAAAAAAAAAAAAATCAAAGGAACACAAAAGTTGCTCAGACTGATGTCTGCAAACCTAAGTCACTGTCTAGCTGTGCGCAGGGGGTGCTTGGGGAGGGCCGGGCAGGATAGGAGCGACTCTCACCGCAGGCGTCTGGGCCCTCGTCAGAGCCGTCGGGGCACTGCGGCACGCCGTCGCACAGTTCCCCGGGGGACACGCAGTGTGGGCCGCGGGCGCAGGGCGCGTGGTGCAGCGCGCAGGGCCCACCGCAGCCCAGCTCGTCGCTGCCATCGGCGCAGTCCTCCTCCTGGTCGCAGCGCCAGCCCCGTGGAGTGCACTCGCCGCTGCCGCACGGAAACTCCAAGGGGCCGCAGCTCCGTGCTGGTTGGGGTGGGGGTGGGGGGCTGTACTAGACCCCGCGGGAGTGGACCGGCTTCCGCAGGCGGGTCTCGCCCTCCCACAGCGGCTCCTGGCTCACCTCCTGGCTCCAGGCTCCAGTCGTCCTGCCCCTTACCTGAGCCAGCCCTCCCCACCTTCAGTCCCTCCTGGAGTCTAACCCACCCCTGTATTCTTTTGCCCTATTGGTGTCCCCAAATTTCTCCCTGGTTCAAGAACTTCCTTTAGATTCCCCTAACTCAGAGAAGGCCTTGGGTACAGAAAATGAGGCTGGACCTCAGTTCCCCTCAAATGCCCTCCACCTCTTTTGTCTCCATCCCCAAAGCACCACCCACATGCCTTCCTCTGTGGTCCCATCCCCATCCTCCCCAGCTTTCTCACCCCATCTTCTCCAGGAGACTCACCAGGGCTGGCACTGCCCAGTGGACTTGAGGCACCTTCCAGGGAGCCAGTAGAGGGGCCAGGCATGGTGCCAGCTGGGGGCACAGGCAGAGAGGGCAGCGGGCAGTATCCAGGCCCCTCGTCGGCTCCATCTGGGCAGTCCCAAACTCCATCACACAGCTGGATGGTCCCCACACAAGTGCTGTCCATACAGGACACTTCCCCAGGGATGCAGTTCACCTGCCCTGCAGCCAGAAAGGAGGAGCTGGTCCCAGAACACTGCCTCCTTTTCTCACTACTTGGGGTGCCCCCACTCACAGGTGCCAGCTTCACAGGCAATATATAACCTGGCAAAGAAGTGGGCGGGCGAGGCTGGGGCAACCAGGAGCTGGGCCTGGTAGGAGAGCGTGCCTGGTGGGCCCAAGTCCAGAGCAGAAACAACTAACCCAAACAGGACTCCTCATCAGCGGCGTCTGGACAGTCGGGATGCCCATCACACAGCAGGGTGAGGGGCAGGCAGCTCCCATCAGCACAGGCCAGCGAGTCATAGGGACATGGGCAGCCCTGTTCATCTGTGCCATCTCCACAGTCATCCTGCCCATCACAGAGCAGGGACAGGGGCAGACAGTGGCCGGAGCGGCATGACATCTGTCCCTCCACACAGCCTGGGGTGGCGCAACCTGGCATAGGGTAAGCAGGCAGGCTCAGGACGCTGGAGTCAGAGAAACCCATAACCCTAGAAGGACCAGAACTCCCTACCTGTCCCTCATTCCCCAAGTCATAACTGCTGGCCGTGGAAGCAGCAGCTCCGGAGGCTACCCTGGGGACACCTGCTGCACACCCAGTGAACTCAGTTACCTGTGCCTGTCACACAGGTGAAAGCACTCACCCTCCTCATCTGAGCCATCGCCACAGTCGTCCTGGTTGTCACAAAGCCACTCATGTGGAATACAGTGCCCACTTCCCTGGCAGGGGGACTCTCCTTCGGCACAGTCAGGCACCAGCTCCTCACAGGGGGCACTGTCACCCCCACAATGCCACTGGCTTTCCCGGCAAGTGCTGAATATGGTATCCTGGGATCAGCCACGGCTGGGCGTGGCCAGTCCAGGGGCACAGGGTCTACCCAGGTACTCCCCACTCACCAGTTCCCACAGTCCTTCTGCAGCACAGTCCCTGGTGGGAAGAAGCTGCCACCCCACTCACAGGGACAGGCAGATGGCTCCATGCAGATTCCTCCTGAGATCACAAAGCACAGGACTCCAGAGTGAAGGGGGCACAGTGCTCCTGGCCCAGCCCACCACCATGGTCACATGGCCCTTTCCAATCACACAGCTGGATGGTCCCCACACAAATGCCATCCATGCAGGACACTTCCCCAGGGATGTCCCCTCCCCTCTGGCCTTTCTGACTACGCACCATGCAGCAGAGTCCCTTCGGGGCAAAAGCAGCCCTCCACACAGGCAATGGCCCGGCAGTGCCATCCAGGCTCAGCATGGTGGGTAGGGCAGGCCGGAGGACAGGTGGGGCCACAGGCCTCATACACTTGTCCCCCTTCACACTGTAGGGCTGGGTGGAGGGAGAGAGGATCAGCTCACTCAGGTACAAGGGCACCAGGTGAGTCAGCCCAAGGTGACACCTATGGAGGGCACAGAGTTCATATTGTAGACCTTGGCTGAGACCCTCCCAAGGTGATGTGGGACACATCGGCCCTGTGGGACAGACATTCTTGCATGTTTGGTTCATCTGGAAGGGTCTGGCACACGGTAAGCGTGTAGCACATGTTTGAACTTCTGACTAAGTGTCCAGCTGGCGGGGCAGGCTAAGCACCGTTCAAGGGCCATGCAGGTGACAAGTCTGAGAGTTGGGAACACTCACGGCAGAGCTCCTGGCTGCGCCAGCGTACATGGTGCCCATGCCGGGCGCACTCGTCTGCGTAGGCGGCAATGGCAGAGCACAGGCACTCACAGTCGCCCCCTGAATCGCAGCTGTGGGAGGAAGCAGTTGGCTCAGCAGCCCCGCGCTGCCCCCACACACTCACTGCCCCCCACTCGGGCCAGCCTTCCTCACCCACAGGTGTCGTACACACACCACTCGTAGTGCTGCTGTGGGGGCACCTCTGTGTGGCATGGGACGAAGAGCTGCTGGAGCATCACTCCGCAGCGGGCATGGGCCCAGGCTGCGCGGTGTGTGTTTACCTGCAGCACAGGCACCATCTCCAGCACCCTGGGCCAACTAGACACCTGCCCCAGCCCCAAGCTCTGGCAGGCCCACCATCCCTCCCGCTGTCTGCCTGAGCTCACCGTGCAGGGGTGTGGCGGGTCTCCTGGCTCGGGGCAGAGCGCACTGAGGCGCCAGGAGTGGGCAGCCAGCTCAGCTGTGGGCTCCAGGACTCCTTGGCGACTCCGCAGGTCATTACTGGCATCTCCATCAAAGTCTCCACATAGCCCAGCCACACGACCCCGGAAGTGTGGGGACAGCTGTATCAGGACCCGGGTGCCTGGTGGCATCATTGTAAAAAATGACCCTGGTACCCTTCAGCAGGGCTGGGGTCAGGAGAAGACCCAGGGACATAATACTGCCCTGCATGGGTACCCCCACCCAACAGAGAGTGCTGGTTCTCTCTTTTCTGGGGGGTGGGTTAATTGGTGGTCATAAATGAAGAGACAGACATTGGAGAGGAAGGGCCAGAAGTAAGAGCCTAGTTTCCTAAACAAACTTAGGTTGGTGCCTGTAATCCCAGAGCCTAGGGAGGCTGAGGCAGGAAGGTTGTAAGTCCAAGGTCAGCCTGGGCCACTTGGTGAGAACCTGTCTCAAGATATATTAAGAAGTGCTGGGGATGTGGTTGAATAGTAGAGCACCCCTGGGTTCAATCTCTGGTACCACAAGGGGGAAAACAAAACTTAAGTTTGGAAAACTCCCCATCTGGCTGCATTCTGGATGGGAAACCAGGATGGGCTGAGGCTTTCCCACACCAGAGTCCTGGTGGCGAGGCCTAGAGGCAGCCGGGCTCTGCCGCGCCGAGTCCCTACAGGGTTATTTTGGCTTCCCTCAATTTCTCACTGAGAGTTCTGTTTCTAAAACGCCAACTGCTTGTGTTTGGGTGGTAGAATGTTGAATCTATTTTCATTTCTTCTTCCTAAAACTTGGTATTTTCTAAATATTTCTTGGGTGAGGCAGCATTGCTTTCATAATGAAGAAAAACAGGATGAAAACATAATTTGGAAACTCTGACCACTTGTTCTGGCAGTGAGGTGGGGGTGGTGTTGGGCTGGGGGTGCCCAGTGGAGGCCAGCAGGGCAGGGGAGGCCAAAGATCCTGGTCTGGCTGTTACTCTGGATATCTGCCTTGGAGGCTTATTGGAAGCTCAACCCTGATCTCAGAGCTGGGCAGGTGCAGGGAGGAAGGGTTTGGGGGGAGTCCAGTCCATCCAGTACTAAGGCTGGGTGTGGGTCAGGTGCATAAGGGTGGGGCCTAACCTCCGTCCCAGAGCAGGGTGAGGCCCAGGCGTGTGGTCAGCAGCAGGAAGAGGCCTGCACGGTGCAGACTCATCCCTGGGCCTGTGTAGGCCTTGGGGGGTGTTACACTCACCCCGTTCACCGTCACTGCCCAGCCTGGAGAGGAGGAAAGGTGTTCAGGGCCAGCACGGAGTGAAGGGCCTCCCAGGTCCCATGAAGCCCTGCCCGCTTCCCCTTCAAACCTCCTTTAGCCTCTCTACCTCTGTGACCTTAGGAAAGTCATTAGACTTCTCTGGAGCCTGGTTTATCTGAGAAATTATGAATTATGTCCCACCCCTCTGAGGACAACCAAGCCCAGTGAGGACTCGACCTGAGGAACCTGGACCTTGGCCACACTGATGTGTGGCTGTTATACCGTGCTGGAGTGCCCCCACCCCCTGTCAGGGTCTCCTTGCAATGTCACCGCCACCTCTGAGCATGTGCACAGTAGTGCTCTCCAGACGCACGGCCAGTGCCTTGGTGCAGGTGAGGCCGCTGGCCCCGCAGGGCAGGTTCTGGGCAGAGACGCTGAAGCGGCCACTGGCCTCTCGAACCAGCAGGTAC
Organism: Urocitellus parryii; assembly: GCF_045843805.1. Lineage (NCBI taxonomy): Eukaryota > Metazoa > Chordata > Mammalia > Rodentia > Sciuridae > Urocitellus > Urocitellus parryii. The sequence continues at coordinate 6,373,077 of NC_135533.1, forward strand.
TCGCAGGCTCCGGGGAAGGTGAGTGTCAGCCCATCAAACGTCACATAGTGGGGGGCACCCGATGCCTGGCACCATCCACTGCACAGCTGGCCTGTGCAATGCCACTGTCGGCCCTGGCACACACTGTGGGCAAGGGGCAGGGACAGAGTCACTGAGGAAGGGACCTGAGCTGTAGCAGGGGAGGCAACTGGTCCAGATTCCTGAGACTCCAGATAGGACCCCAGTGTGGAAGATCCCAGAGGTCCCCAGTGCCCAGCCCAGCCCAGATGCCCTACCCCACCTATCACCCCAACTCATTCTAGTGGGGGGGGAGCATTGTGTTTGGAGAGCCAGTAGTCACAAGGCCAGAAGGGTGTAGATCAGGGGGGCTGGGCATACCAAGTGTTGCAGTTGTCCTGGATGGTGGCATTAGGTGGGTACCACTGCCCACTGTGACGGCAGGGACAGAGATCAGGAGGCACACAGCGCTCATCCTGGGCAGAGAGTGGGGATGCTGTTTTGGGCAGCTAGGGGAACAGGACAGTGCCCTGGTGCTGGGAAGGCCACTCTGGTGCCCCATCCCCTCCCCTCCCAGCCTCACCAGCAGCACGGTGCCTGGAGGGCAGACACAGCCATCAGTGCTGCCCATGGGGCAGGAGTGGTTGGCACTGGGGCTGTCACAGGTGAGGAGGCAGGCTCCAGGAGCATGGACAAGTTCCCCAGGGCAGAATGCACGCTGCAGGGCGCAGTGGTGGGCGGTACAGTTCCAGAGGCCCCTCTCCTGGCAGATGCTACGGGAGCGGGGATGGGGAAAGAGCCAGGCCCAGCAGAGATTCAGCCTCCAGGCCGCTGGTCTGCTCTGGTGAGAGTCTCAGGAACCCAGACACTGGGGACCCAGGCACCAGATCCATTTACACTGAGCGGAAACCCAGCTCTGATGCCGCAGCCCTGAGCGCTGCACCTCCCAGCACCCCAGCCTGCGATGATCAGCCCCTCCTCTCCAGCCCTCCCTCTTCAGCCCACCTTCTTTCTCTTGCCCCCCAAGCCATCACCCTCACCAGCGATTGCAGTCCTTCATGGTGACACTGCCAGGGCTGTAACGATGGGCTCCAAGCTGGCAGGAGCACAAACTGGGGGGGACACACTGGCCCTCAGGGTCCCACAGCAGCCCAGGGGGGCAGTTACAACCAGCCACACAGCCGGTCAGCTCCTGACAATCCTCTGGCTCTCCGCAATGGTGACCACACACTGGAGCGCACTCCTGGTACTCTTGGCCACCAGGACACAGGACAGCTGGACCCAGGGACAAGTGCATATCAGGAGCATAGTCAACCCCTCTGGGGCATACCCCCACTGTGCTTCCCCAGGAAGAAAAGCCCAGGAACCCCCTAAGGTCAGAGCTTCCTGCCCTCTCCAGCTTCTCCTAGAAGGGGCCAGGAGGAGGAGGTGGGAGGGCGTGTGAGGTGGGGCTGCCTGGGCAGGGGCTCACGGCAGAGAGTCTGGTTCCTCCAGGACAGCAGGGCGCCCTCCTGGGCACAGCGGTGCGCGTAGGCAGACAGCACGGCACACAGGCAGTCCCTGCCAGGGGCACAGCCACACACTGCCGCCAAGCAGCGCAGCTGGAATGGCTCCCTGTCCACCAGCCTGTGGCAGTCCTTGGGAAGAGAGGAAGCGGGGCTCTTCCTTATGAACTCCTCATTCTCTTGGGTCCCCATTGCTGCCTCCCTGTGACTGGTAGGCCACTCCGGCTACCTGGAAGGCTGGGCCATGCAGGATGGCACAGACTGCCTCTGCAAAAGCAAGGTGCTGGGAGTGTGTGCTGCAGGGGAAGAGCAGGACACTGTCCCCAGAGGAGCACTTTCCATTGCCTGCCACCTGGAACCTGCTAGCAAAGTCAGCAGTGCTGGTCTCCACATCCCCAGCTGGTGTCAGGAAGTCATCCTGCTGGTTCCAAGTGAAGGTGCCACACAGACCTTGGACCTGGGCCGTGGAGACGATGTGGGACAGTCACATTCAGACTCAGCATAACCTTGCCCAGCCTTTCACCCGCCTCCTGGCACACCTGGTGGGCATGGTGGGGGGCCAGGGTGATGTAGGCTGCAGGGTCAGCCACTCCCCAGAGGACACGGACTCCTGGCCAGCGTAGCAGCAGAAAGGTGGAGGAGGCTCTGGAGATGCTGAGGCCCGCAGTGCCAATCCAGGGCAATCCCACATCCTGCCCGTCCACCAGCACAGCTCCTGGAAAGGGAGCCTGATGATGGGGCGGCGGGGGGCAGGTGGATGGATGGGGCTGCAAGAACAGAAGGACTCGGGTGGGAGTGGGAGGGCCTGTATCGGAATGGGACCATCAGAGTGACCCTCAGAGGCCACCAGTCCCACTTGAGACTCCCCCTATGGGAAGTCTGGGTAATGGTCCATCTTTATTGGGGGGGAAGGGCTGGGGTGAGTGAATGGTTCCCATTTCCTCTGGTTTTGTCTTGTGTGAAGTGGCTATGACAAGCCTGTCTTGTCCCATCTGTGAAAGAGGATTACAAGGATAAATTTCTTTGGTGGCCTTGAGGTGGCCATGACAACAGGACCTTTACTGGAGCAAAGGAGGATGCCTGTTAGTGCCCCCCGCCTTTTGAACCAAGAATTAAACCCAGGGGTGCTTAACCACTGGGCCACATCCCCAACCCCTTTTTATTTTTTATTTTGAGACAGGGTCTTGCTAAGTTGCTTAGGGCCTTGCTAAGTTGCTGAGGCTGGCTTTGAACTCCCGAACCTCCTGCCTCAGCCTTCCAAGCCTCTGGGAATACAGGCATGTGCCACCATGCCCGGCTTCAGTGTCCAGTTTTGCATGTCTTTTTCCCATTGTGGCTGGCACAAAGAGCTGGCAGAAGAGAGCGAGGAACTGACCTGGGCATGGGGGAGTTGGAGGGACAGTGGCTTAGAGGGGCCTGCCTGGTCTGGTCATGATGAGATCTTTTAGATTTTCATAACAGTATGACTTGTGTTTTCCCCAAAGATGAGGCAGAAGAGGCCTTGGGACACGTCCTCAGGACAGTGTGTCTTCCTCAGAGATGGGAGGGGGCAGTTGAGGCAGTGAACTCGGCTGCAGAATCTGGGGCAGAGTTGTTGGGCTCTGAAGGGTGGGGAGTGTGGAAGGCAGGGTACCCAAGTCTTCTAGGTGAGAAGAGGGGACAGTGGGCGTGGCAGTCACCCTGAGAAGGTAGACCCGAGGCTACCTGAGTCTCTGAGCTGGATGTGGGTATCCCCCAGTGAGACAGATAGGGCATGGAGGCAGCTCCCAGAGTCGCAGTCCCCATGCTCCAGCACGATCAGCAGCTGCCCTTTCACGTAGTCCTAGGGACAGACAGAGGAACACAGGGCTGGGCAGACCCTCTGTTTCCCTGAGGAGGCCTCTGCAGATCTTTAGCCTCATCCAAGGCAGCTCCTACCCATGTGGGAGCTTTCCAGCCAGACAGACATTGTGAGAGATGGGGTTTGACCCTCGCCAAGATTAGCACACACAAATGCTTGTGCAAGTGTGTGCATGGGGTTGCACGAGTATATGTGATTGCACATTTGTTTGTGTCTGCATGAGGGAGGGATGATTCCCATCTTTCCTCCCCATGGGTAGGACGTTACACTCCAAGTGACTTACACTTGCTAAATCCATGTGTGCATGCCTGAGTGTGCTGTGTGCCTGCCTGTTTGTGTCTGTGTGCATACAGGTGTGTGTGTGTGTGCACCCACTGGTCTTTGTGTGCCTCGGGGAGATGGCCGCTTGGATCCTACTCAGCCAGTCTCTATGCCCCACACTGCTCATGAAAGGAGGGGTGCAAACAAAAGAATGTGAATGGTCCACTACTGAGATGGGGACCCTGGATGAATGGAAAGGAATGTGATCTGTGCTGACCCTGAGAAAGGACCCATCTTTATTGGGGGAGGGCTGGGATGGGAGAAGGGTCCTTATTTCTCCTGGGGTTGTCTTGTTGAAGTGGCTCTGACAAGCCTGTCCTGCCCCATTTGTGAAGAGGACCATAAGGATGGCTTTCCTTGGTGGCCCTGAAATGGCCATGACAGCAGGACCTTCACCAGAGCCAAAGGAAGGGGTGGGAACCCAAAGAGAGGCTCTGGGGTCTGGGGAGCTGGTCTACCTCCAGCATGGTCCTTCTGGGCTTTTCCTTGCAGGGCTAGGGTTTTGCTTTATTTTTATTTATTTATTTTTTTGTGTGCTTTCCCTACAGCCCCCCTCCCCTGGACACCTTGGGGAGGGACCCTTCTCTGGTAAGATCCCTTTCCCAGAGTCGGTCCTCTACCCACCTGCACCAGGCTGTAGTGGCAGCCTGAGTGGCCCCGGAAGAAGAAGCTCCGCCCATCAAAGGTGAGGTAATGCCCATCGCCACCTACTGCACACTCAGCAGGACACAAGGCCTGGGCACAGTGCCAGTGGCCATCCTGGCACACACTGTGGACACATGGGTGGGACAGGGCAGTGTGGCATCAGTCCCACTCTGGGGTGGGGAGGCTAAGCTGGAGTCAATCCCCATACCCTGCTCCCTTGCCTCTCTGATGTCCCCACCACCCCTGGAAAGGGTAGAGGTCAGCTGGTCAGGGCTTTAAGAAAGGCCATCAGTTATGTCAGCAGAGATCACAGGTCACTGTGACCATGCCAGGAGGGAGCCCAGCCAGAACAGCCTGGCTGTTTGGGGAAGGCAGGTTTCAGAGAAAACATAAAGGGCAGGACCAGAGACAACCTCGCTGCTGCCACCCCATCAAGGCCTGAGGACCCACCACGGGTTACACAGCTGGTGCACAGTGTCACCAGGGGCATAGCGCTGGCGCCGGTGGTAGCAGGGGCATCTGGAGGCAGGAACACAGAGGGCACCATCCCAGAAGAGGCCAGGTGGGCACTCGCAGCCACTCACACACTCTTCCCTGCAGGACCCTTCCTCTTCCTGGCCCACTGCCGAGCAGCTGCGGGGGCAGGAGGAGACGCAGTCGGAGTAGAGCTGACCCCCGGGGCATAGACGCTCTGTGGACATAGGAGTCGGCTGTGAGGGGCGGGGGTGTTCCACCAGACCCTGCTGACTCTGAAAAGCCAGGAAGACAGGGGAGCCAGCTGGGAGGGTGCCCAGGGGTGGCAGGGCCTTCAGAAAATGAGGCCCTTGAGGACCCTCGGTCATTTCCACAGGGCAAGACGGTCAAGTAGTACCACAGAAGCCAGGCTTCCTCCAGAGCACGTGGATGCGTCGCCTGGCACAGGCCTGGGCATAGTTGGCAAAGGTGGCACACACAGCCTCCTGCCGCCCCTCCTGGCGACCCAGAGCAGCCCCTGCACAGTAGGCAAAGAGGCAGGCCTCGTGGTACTCATCGGGGGAGACCTGCAGAGAAAGGTCGGCCTGTCAGCTGGCAAGCGCCTTCTCCTCACCAGCACCTCCCACCCCCTGAACTCTGGAAGGGGCCTGTTCCCAGAGGTAAAGCCCAGGACAGGAAGGGGTGTCTTGACCAAGGGACCAACAGAGTCTAGCGGCAGGACTGGGTCGCTTAACTGGCTCCTCTCTAGTACCCTCCTGGCCCCACCCTCTGGACAGTCCCCTCTGGAGCTGGTCACCACCTCCACCCCCACCCATACCTGGGCATGGCACTGCCAGAATGGTCTCTCCAACAGCTGGTGGCATACATCCTGGGCTTCAGCTCGCAGCTGGCCAGCATCCATACCTGCCTCTGTGCCCTTCAGGGGTCCCTCACAGCCCTGATCCACCTCCACTGCATCCAGACACCCAGGCTGGGGACAAATGGAGCCAGGCCAGGTAGCAGTGATGAGGGACATTAACTAGGAAAATGACCACTGCCCTCCTAGCCACGAGGCCACATCATTGTTCCCACCATGATGTGGGCTGTGTACACAACACCCCTGTGTACACAACACAGTGGGGACAAGCCCAAGGGGGAGGCAAGGGACTCAGGGTCACAGTCCACCGCAAGCAGGCGATTAGATGATGAACTAACCACCAAAGGTGGTCAGGGATGAGGTTGGCCAAGGTGCCCCTTGATGGTCAGTTCATACAAGACAGCCAGACTGCAGGCAGCACCTGACACTGAGCTTCCTGTGGGATACGAGGCCTACCTGCTCACCCCTGAGGGTCTCCCCCTGGGAGTCCGTCTGTCCCCTTCAGCCAGGGGAGAGCAGCCAGGAGGAGCCCAGGGTGGCAGTCTTACCTCAGAGCTAGGGAGCTTCCAGGAATTCCCAAAGGTGGCAGCAAGCATAGCCAGGCCCCCACCTGGCTCGGAAAAGTCATCTAAGGAAGGGTGAAGCAGAGATGCTGGATGCTGGACTTGGGGTCCAGTCCCCTCTTCCTCCCTGACCAGCTACCAAGCACACCCTACCTACCCTCGGGCCGGCCATTGTAGAGCCCACAGAGGCCCTGCGTCTGTCCTGAGTGCTCATGGTCCACCGAGATGGACACCGAACTGGACCTGTCCAGCCGCACAACAACCCCCAGGCCCCCGGATAGCACCAGCCAGTCCCCCTGCCACTGCAGGCTCAGCCCTGGGAAGGAAAAGGGCGCCATTCAGCCTCCTGTAGCCATAGTCCCTGCTCACCTCCACAGCAGGACTCCAACTACCCAAGGAAGCAGCGGGGAAGGGAAAGAATTCTGACCATTCTAGAGAGCTCTGCACCTTTCCCATTGTAGACACTCTCTAGACTAAACTACAACACACACACACATACACACCTTACATGCACCCCCACAGTATACACATACACACTTCATACACCCCTGTGTACACACACACACACCACACACACATTGCACGTACACATAGCACACAAACACATACCATATATACACAATGCACCACACATACACACACTTCACACAGTACACCAATATACACGCACATTACACATGTACACACACCAACATACACATACGTTCATGCACACACTGGGCACTGGCACGCACACACACACACACACACACACACACACACACAGATCCACACTTCACCGGCCTCATGCAGTCCCATTCAGAATGACACTCTCATGAGGGAGGTGGGGAAACTGAGGCTCAGGTAGATTAAGGCGAGGGACTTGCCCAGGGTCATGCTCAGTGGGTGGGGAGTGGGAGGTACCGGACCCCCATCCTGGGGGCTATTCATTTCTAAAGGCCTCCCAATAACAAGGTGGGACAGGCAACAGCCCCAATCCCCACTGACCCTCCACAGCAGACCCACAGGGTCCTCACCATGGAGCAGCCGGGGCTCCCCATCAGGGACGAGCTGCCCCTTCACAGAAACATCTCTACCCTGGATCTGCACCTCCTCTGAGCCCATTATCACCAGGACCTGGGGAGATGCACAGTGAAATAGGGTCAGCAACTCTCCCCATCCCCCTACGTCTAGTCCTCTTCTGGGGCCACCCCCATTTCCCTCCCTTACCAGCTGACAGTGCCCAGGTTGTGGACAGTGGTCCCTGGGCCTGAGGTGGACAGCCCAGGTAGAATCAGCAGCTCCTGCCAGCAGATAGGTGCACTGGCCCAGGAAGTGGTAGTGGCGCCCATCAAAAGTATGGTAGTGGAAGCCTGACCAGGTGGCACAGGTGGCTGAGAAACGCTGGCGCTGGCTCCAGAGCTGACCCACAGCCCCCGGTAGGGGCTGCAAGAGGACTGCAGAGGAAGCATTGCCTGGACACGACACATCACATGTAAGCTGCTGAGTGCAGGGGTCAGAGGGCCCACAGAGCAGGAAGCATGGGGATAAGGCATGGTTACTCTGGTGGGCAGGGGAGTAGGCAGGATCCCAGAGCTCAAGGCCTGGCATGGGGATGATGGCCAGGATGTGCCCTGTCTGTAGGCTGGGGTCTGCAGACCCACCTGGAAAGTGTTGGCTGGAACAGCTAAGGCAGAGCTGAGAGCCACTGTCCCACCAGCTGTGTCCCCAAGGTCTGGCACAGCACTCTTCCAGGTTTTCTGTTGAAGTATTAGCTGAGCCTCCCAGAGGCTGGCACTGCCACGTGGCAAAGCAGTGGCCACCAGGGCTGTCTTCCATAAGGGCTGCAGCATATGGTGGAGAGAATGGGGCACACCCGGACAGTCAGCAGAATGGCCTGTAGCTCAGCCTGGTCAGTTCCCCTCCTCAGGGAGCCTATCCCCTCCCCTGAAGACGTGAGTGAGGTTAGCTGCTCACAATCCCAGAAGGTACATGTCACCCGCACTGGCTCAGGAGCTTACCATCCATACACTGAGCGCCCCCCCAGCCTGGACAGCAAGCCCTCACTGTTCGGTTCCATGTGGCAGGCCGAGTTTCTGGAGGTCTGCACCCATCAAGCAGGGGGAATCAGGGAGAGATGTTAGTGTCTAGCCCAGCCCTGGAAAGGCCTGGGACAATGGGACCAGTGAACTACTCTCTGAGGGATTTATCACATAATTTTCCTCCTCCTTTCTTCACTCGAAAAGTGAGAATGTCATTGGGGGCAGACAGAGGGAGCAGGCATTGGGACTCTCTCTGCTCCACCCACTGAGGTACCTCTCATCCACACACCCCAGTCTTGCACTTTGTGCTGCCTTTCCCCGAGCCCACCCAGGGCCCACTTCCCAAATGCCTGCTTATGCCAGGTTCTCCCCATCCTCCCCCACTCTCAGGATTTCCGGCCGTCACTCCTTTCCTGCCTGGCAGACAGTCCAGGCTCTGACCCTCACTCACTTGTATATGCGACAGAGCCCAGGTGCTGGAGGCCCTGAGAGCTCCTTGTGGCCACTCCTGGGCAGGTCCAGCCGCCAGCCTAGGCGGGTATAGTGGTAGAGGCTGGCACAGGGCACCAGATCCTCCCTACGGGGGGCCACTTCCTCCTCCACATGGATCGTCTCCGTCTGCTCACACCATCGCCTGTCCATGGATAGGGAACTGCAGCAGCTGCCGTGTCCCCTTTGTTACCAGGAAGCCCTGTCCTGTGACCCCACTCCTATAAGAGATAACTTACAGGAAAGGTCCCTGAAGTAAGGAAGAGGATAAGGTTGGAGAGAGAAGTACTAGGGAGGTCATTCTGGGGCTAGAGAGGATCTTAGCTTGAGGAGTCCCAGTGGACTGCTTACCCATTAGCCAGTGCCCAGAGCATCCCAAAGAGAACAGCAAGGAGGAGCATGTTGCCCACCCCAGTCACCACCAGGGTCTAGTGAGGCCTGGGCTTGGGCAGTGCTGCTGCAGGGGAATAGAGAGGCCAGTGCTGGTCCCCCTACCCCACACTGCTGCCTACTGTGACCTGGAGGCCAATCTGTCCCCAAGGCCACAGAGAGAGCCAGGCTGTAGGCCTTTTGTACTGGGGAGGCTTTATGACGGGCTTGCACCTCCAGGCACAGCTGCCCAGAACCTGGTTGGATCTGCCCTGACAATCCTCTCAGTGCCAGCTCCTCCTGGAAACAGCCCCTCCCCCCAGTGGGTACGATGGGGATCAAAGCCAGTCGCTTTGAGCCTCTGCTATTCCCATACTTTCAGAGGCTACCACAAATGAACATGGGCTATGGGCAAGCTACCCTCCCTTTCTGGGCCTGTTTCCTTACTAGTAAAAACTTCAGGGACTTCCCAGAGATGCACAGATGGGACTCAGGGACTCCATGAATTCTTTGAAACTGTATGTGTGCATAATCTTCCAAGGACAGTTTCATAATGTGTATTAGATGCTGGGGGGGTGGGCATGGTGCCATCGAAAGATCAAGAGTTACTGGCTCAGCGATTGGTCGGTCTATCTGCCCTCAAGCTGACTTGATCATGCTCTTTTCCTATCTCCTCTGTCCCCTTTCCTGCCAGGCACTCAGGATTTGAGGGCCAGGGAAACTGGATGACCATGTGCTTTCCTCTGTTGGGTCAGACTTCTTAATGAGTTGATGATGTGTGGCTGATTTGGCCATCCGGTCTCCTTCTGTGAGGGTTTCCTAGGGTCCCTGGGTGGAGGACTGAGGGGAACCAAGAAGGAGAATTTGGGTGGGAAGTGGGATTGGGGCTGTAAGACAGCACCCCCAACCTGGGTGGGGGCTGAGCCGGATGGAGTAATCTCAGTGTCCGGTTGGGAGAGGGCAGCAACAGGCTCCTCAGGGGAATCCTGGTTACATCCTGGTTACCAGCAGAACTCTGAGACACTCAGGCTGGAATATGGCCTGGACCTCAGACTGACACACCAGCTCCTAAGCCTGATGTCCCACTGAGCATCCTGAATAGTCATCCCACCTGGGGTGAACAACAGCTAGGTTCAGCTTCCTTCTGGAACCTGGGGCCAAATAAAAAGGGTCATGTTGAGCTTCTTCCAGGGCTCACAGATAGCTAGGATTGGCATCCTAGACCCAGTAGTCCTGGAAAAGAGCCAGGGTGTGTGGTAAGCCTACTGTTCTTCCAGCCTTTCTCAATGCTCACACATTACTCCTCCTTTTGTGACCTACATGTGGACACCCCTGCTCCAGCCCAGCACACACAGAGGTACACATTTGCTCCCAGGGTGACCTGCAGTCTAGTCAGCATCCATTATACAGAAGAGCCTTTTTAAGCTGAATGGGAAGGACCACCTGCTCTTCCAGGTCCAGCTGTCCCTGGGCCTCTCACTATCACCATCCACAGACATTGCGGTCACCCCTGCTGTGTGCTGTGCTACTGTGTCCTACAAGGTCTGCCTTGGGTCAATGTGCTCTGATTCCATAGGTGTCTCCATTCTTGTGATTGGGTGCTATAGCCAGGGGCACTTGTTCAGTCCACTAGGGCCATTCACTGGCCTCCCCTTCTCAGGCTTACTCCAGTTCTGGATTCCAGCAGTCATGAATAGGGCATCATTGGGCTTTGGAAGAAACACAAGTCACAGGCAGGAGGGAGGAAGCCGGAATCCAGGGGAGCAGGCAGAAAGATCGTGGGGAGGAGGTCTGCAATAACCAGTCCGCGTTTTAGCTGGAGGAGGACGGGATATGAGGAGTTTAGGGAGTGGAGCCTCGCCCGCTAGGCTGAGGAGAAACTGCAGGACGGGGCGGGGTCAGCGGCCAGGCCCCGGGGCTCAGAGGACAGCCCGCCACACCTGAGGCCGGCAGGGCCCACCTAGTACAGAAGGCCCTCCCCTCTCTGTCACCCCTCCCTGCCCCGCCCACGCAGTCACCGCCCAGCCTCACCCCCTGCAGCCTCAGCGCCAGCCGCCCCTCCTCCCGGGGGTCCTGGCTCAGAACCTCCTCCCCAATTTCTACTGGGGGGCGGGGAAGGCCCTCTCTCTTTGGGCCCCTTTCCACCGTTCTCGCAGGGGGTCTCAGCTCCAGCCTCGGGAATCTAGGCTGGAGGGAAGGGGTCTGGGTGGATCCGGGTAGGATCGGGTGTAGAGCGGGACCCGCAGGAGTTTCTCAGCTCCCCCCCCCCAGCCCCACGGTCGGCCCGTCACGTCTCTGGCAGGACCGCGGCGGGGCCACAAACCCGACCCGCACTCGCGATTTAAAGACTCCAGGCTCCCACTGCGAACACGCCCCCTCCTCTTCCTGGCAACTCCTCACCCCCTCCCGCGCTCCACCTTTCCCCGGCTCCTCCCTCCGAGGCTGCGAGCACCCTCCCTCGCAGCCCGAGTGCCCTACCTCCCCGTCTCCTCTCCCTCCTCCCCTCCCTCCTCCCCTCCCTCCCCCTTCCCCCTGTCCAGAGCTCCCACTTTCCGTCCTCTCCCGCGGGCGTCGGGCCTCAGGACCCTCACCTGCACACCTCACCCCGCGGTGCCCGTCCCTCGACCCCGCTCCCCGAGACCTCGGTCCCAACCTCCCTAGCCTGGTGCCTCGGGGCTCGGCTCCCGCTTCCTCGGTCTCTTCCCCCTTGAGGGCGCCGCTGCCCTGCTCCCTCTCCCTCGGCGTTTTTCCTTCCCCTCCCCGTGAAGTTTCGGGGCTGTCAGTCTGTCAGTCTTTCGGGCAGTCGGCACCCGGGCTGCAGGCAGCGGGCGCCATTGTGAGCAGAGCCGGCTCGGGCAGGAGGCCCGGGCGCCTGGGTCCCCGAGGCTGGCTGCAGCGCGGCGACCCGCCCGCCCGCCAGGTAAGGGCCGGGAGGCTCCCGGCGCCGGCGGCTCCGCCCGCCTCCCCTTCAGCGCACACTCAGAGCCCGCAGCGTGCAGGTGACAGCCCCCGGGGAAGGGGCGCCGGGAGCGGGGCAGGGGTGGGGGAGGGGCGCGGGTCGCCGGCGAAAAGGAGGGGACCGAGCCGGGGGGGGGGGGCGAGGCCGGAGGGGCGGCGGCGAGGGTCGCGGAGTGCAGGAAAGGGATCCGGGAACTGGAGAGAAGGGCGGGGGCCGGGTGGGAATCGGTGGGAGAGGGGCGGGAGGGTCCCCAGGGGAGGGAGTGGGGAGTCTCAGGAGAGCAGAGGGAGAGTGGGAGTGGGCCGAACCGGAGCGGAGGAAAACCGGGCGCCCGGGATCGGCTCCTGGGGAGGGGCGGGAGAGCAGGGCGCTGACAGGTGAGCCCCGGAGCGCGGCAGCGGCCGGGACCCCGAGTGACTCTGGAGGACACCCGGAGGAGGGGAGGTGGAGTGGGGTCTGCTCGGGAGGAAAACTTGGGGGGTGGCGAGAAGTCAGTGGGGAGCAGAAACAGGGACAGGAGCACTGAGAGGGAGGTGTTGGGGAGAAAGGGGTTCGGAGGGGAGGTGGGGCGGGGAGGGGCAGGGCCAGGGAGAAGGTCGGGAGTGAGCTGGGTCAGTCCGGTAGCCCCAGCCTTGGGGCGCCGGGGACGGGGGAGCTGGGGAGCGGACTGGAGGGGGAGGGGAAGAGCGGTTCTGGGGACCGGGAGGGGAGGGAAACGGAGCTGGAGCCTGCTGGGGAGGCCGAGGGGGAAGGGAGGCGGGGGCCGCGGAGGGGAAGGAGAGCGGCGGGGGGGGGGGAGAGGGGAGGGAGGGGGAGGGAGGGCGGTGTGGGGACCGGAGGAGGAGGGCTGGGGAGGGGTGGAGGGAGGGAACCGAGGTGAAGAGAGGAAAGGAGAGGAAGAGAAACCAGAGTGGGGGAGGAGAGGGGGAAGGGAGGGGCGAGCAGGGTGGGGGAGACCAGCTGAGAGCTGGAGGGCGGGCGCTGGGGAGGAAGGAAAAGAGGAGGGGGAAGGAAGGGAGAGAGTGTGCAGCCGAGGAGGGGGATGGAGCGGGGGAGAGTCGGGCGGGCGGGGAAGGGCGGCCCGGAGCCCAGGGAGGGGGAGGGGAACGGAGCGCTGCCGGAGACTGCCCGGAGCGGAGGGTCAGGGAGGCGGTGGCGGCGTCAGGCCGACCGGAGGGGGCCGTGAGGGGTTGGCCCCGCCGGTGCGGGCAGGGGCGGGTAGGGGCGGGGCAGGGGGAGGGGCTCCAGGAGGCTACCCGATTTGGTGGGGAGAGAGGGCGGAAGGCAGAGGGAGCCGGGAGAGGGGAGGGATAGAGGGAAGGCTGCAGGGGGGGAGGGGGAGGGGAGCCTGCTGGGGGAGGGGGAGGGGCCCACAGGGGACAGAGCCGAGAAGGGGGTGCCAGGAGGGGTGTTCTGGCCTGGGGGTGTCCTAGCACAGAGCAGCCTCATGGGGAAGGGAGTGGTTTTGAAGTAGGGGCTTTTGGAGAAGCCAAGACCATTTCCTACCTCTAACAAGGACTCTTCTCTGATGGGGAGCCCCCACCTAGTCCTAAACTGACACTCCCTCCCCTGCCGGCTGGCTCCTGTTTCACCATCTCCTGCAGTGACAGCTGGAGGACCCAGGAAATGAAGTTTCCCACTCCCCACCCTGGTTTCCCACCCTCCACCCTCTCCCCAGAGAATGGTTCCTGCCAGTCCCCAGGCAAGGACACTGGGGTGTGCTTGGGGTGGGGCTGCCAATGAACTGGGGCTGGCTGGAGAGACCTGCCAGGCAAGGGTGGGTAGGTGGGTGAACTGATTTCCAGAGTCAACCAGAGCTTGCAGAAATGGCTTCAAGCCTTTCTTCTTGGGCCCCCCATCTTTAAAGGTCTCTGCTCTTAAATTCATACTCCCTTATTTCCCTCACCTGTTTGGGGACATCACCTTTGGAGCTCCTGGGAAGAGCTAGGAGGGAGAGATTGGACAGAGCTTCCTGCCCAACCTTCTATATGGTGGCTGCTATTCTAGACCCAGGTGGAAACTGGCAGGAGGAACCTGACGGCAGTCTTTTCTCCTTAGGGTCTGTGACCTGGTCCCCAGGAGGGGCTACTCCCTGTTGCCATGAGAGAGACTTTGGAGGCCCTCAGCTCTCTGGGTGAGAGAACTGAAGGCACTTGGGGGTAGGGTGGGATTAGGGGGCATCTGCAAGGCAGAGAGTAGAGTTCTTCCAGAGGCTGAGCCCTGGAGCCAGAGGCCCTAGGGGCCTGTAGGACAGCATCCTTTCAGGTCACCAGGTATGTTTGAATGCCCAGAGGAGGGAAGTTGTGTTAAACTGCAAGTGTATATGGGGACTCACTCAGCACTGGGACTTAAACTTATTCTCTCTAAAGCTATTCTGTTTCTTCCTTCTATCTTTGATTAATCTCAAAGGAGCTGAGATTGATACCTGGTCAGACTGCTGGGGAGCCTGGGCTGTTGTCTCTTATCACTATTATTGGGAAGCCCTATCCTTGAGCAGGCTAGGAAGGGGAGGGCCCCACTTCTGATCATCAGTTCTGTACAGTATGGTTTACTTGGAACCATTCTTCTATCTGTAATAGGATTCTCTGTGGGACAGCCAGAGATGGCCCCCCAAAGTGAGCCCAAGGACAGGTCTCATAATGTCCAGGGGCAGATGTCCTCCTCCAGTGAAGAGAGAGCACTGGGTACAAGCTCAGGTATGTAAATGGGGACCATGTAGGATGTCTCAGGAAGGAATTTTCCTTCCTTTCACCGCATATTGTTAAGCACCTACTATATGGTGACTGCTATTCTAGACAATTTAGAATACCATCAGGACCAATAACCCCTACCTTCAAAGAGCTTAATCCTAGAGTGTTCAGAACCAACTAACAATAAATGTAAAAGCAAGAGAAACGATAAGCTACCTTAGAAGATAAATGCTGTGCAGGAGAGAATAAAGCACAGTGAAGGGCTACAGGTAGGGATGAGGCCCTTCACTGAAGGTCCCCTTCACTGAGGGTGAAGAACAAGCCTCACTGGGAAGAAAAAATTGGAGCAAGATTTGAAAGAGGTTAGGGAGGTGGCTAAGGGAATATCAGGTATCGGCAGCCAGGATGGAGTGCTAAGGCAGGAACAGGCCTGGCTTCAACATTCTGATCCTTACCAATGATTTGCCTTGGACCTGGGGTCCCTCAGGGGTCTGGGAAGTACAGTCCTGCTGTTAGGAGCCTCAGGTAAGCCTCAGGTCAGGGGCCCTTCCTTGCTTTCACTACCTCACATACACATATTCCAGAAATTCCTCACTTATGGCTCCTGCAACCTGCCCACCCTTAGCAGCTGCCCTGCTTAAAGGAGCCTGAGGTTTCCCGGGGGGCAGCTGGGAATTCAGCCCCTGCAGGTATGATGGGAGACAGAGTCCTGTGGGTGGGGATGGGCTGGGTTTTCAGATGTCCCTGCTTCCTAGCTGCAGTGGGGACCTTCATCCATCTGTGATGCTTCTGGAGGCCTTGAGGTTTCCTCTTCTCTCCCAGGGCATGAAGCCCCTGGTCCAGAGGAAGGAGCCCAGACAGAACAAGCCGAGGCTCCCAGCAGAGAAGGACAGGCATGTACTCCACAGAAGGCTGAGCCGGTGGGCTCCTGCTCAGGTGAGTCTTCCTGTTGCTCCATCCACCAAGAGGCCTCACAAACCCCATTCCCTTGAGAGACAGCTACTCCAGGCCCTTCCAGTCAAGAAGAGTTCAGAGCCTGGACCCCTTCTGCTATAGAACTCCGACACCTAAAAAGAATTACACCCTGTAGACTGTGGAACCGAAGAGGCTCATCACCGAAGAGAAATATACCTTGTTTCAAACCTTGCTAGAAGTCCTAACTTCCCCTCTTCATCTTCCCTGGCCTAATCTTAGGCTGTTGATCACCTGAATTACAGTTGCCATGAAGATAAAGGATGTGGATCAACTTTTCCACTGTCTCTCTCCTACATTCTCTTCTCCCCAAACCATCACTGATCTTGTTGTTACCAAGTTCTCCAAGACTATTATAGTAAACTCATCTCTCCCGTACCTAAACCTACCCATCACTTCTTTCTCCTGCTACTACCTCATCACCTCTTGCTTGGTTGACTGTTTTAGTCAGCTTTTTTTTGCTGTTGTGACTAAAGGATCAGAACAATTGCAGAGGATGAAAAGTTTATTGGGGACTCACAGCTTCAGAGGTCTCAATTCATAGCAGCAGGTTCCATTCCTCAGGGCTCAAGATGAGGCAGAACATCATGGCAGAAGAGTTGGCAGAGGGAGGCAGCTTACATGATGATCAGGAAACAGAAACTCCACTCTCCAGATACAAAATATATACCCTATAGCCCGTCCCCAAGGAACTACTTCCTCCAGCCACACCCTACCTGCCTCCAGTTACCCACTCAATTAATTCTATCAGAGACTAATTCACTGATTAGGTTAAGATATAACCCAATCATTTCTCCTCCAGACCTTCTTGCATTGTCTCATATATGAGCTTTTGGGGGATATCACATATAAATAATAACAGTGACATTTATTCAACAAAGATTTATCTAGTCCCTACTATGCACTGACTGTGCTGAGTGTGGTAGGAAGAGATAGGCCCTAGAGGTGTACAGACATACTTACCCACTGAGCACTCTAGGATGGACTACCCCCTCTCCAGGACCTTGTGATCTGTTCATCTGTAAACAAGGATAACAATAACTTCATGGTTGTTGTGAGGTTTATAATGGTGTATGGCTAGTGTTTCATCTATAGTTGGCCCTCCATAAATGATGGCAATGCTCATTTTATTATACATTTATAATACAATGTATCTACCCTTCCAGAAGCTAACATGTAATTGAGATGGCATCAGTGTTAACCAAGATGAAAGATTAAAAGAACCAATATAAGAGTTGCAAATAAGAAGTGTCAGTGCTATTGAAGTTTAGGGTGAGAGATCCTTATTTTGACTGGATCTGTCAAAAATGTTGCTTTGTGATGCATCTTGAGAGAGGCATAGACTTCAGCTCAGAAGCTGGCTGGGGTGCAGAATGGAGAGACAGTCTAGACTGAGAAAGGACTTTGAAGCAGAAAAGGTGACATGTAACTGGGGTTGAAGGAGAGCAGTGTGGTGGAAATGAAGCATTCTCACCTAAAAGAAGAAAGTTGGAGTAGATCTGGGTGAGCCTCAGATGCACCTACAACTGGCTAAATCCTGGGGGGGAAAAATGACCTATTGATGGTTCTTGAATAGAAGAGTGACACAATGAAAATGTGAGGCATATCACAGTATGATCAATAGACAGTTGTTTGGAAACAATAGATTAATGGAAGAAACTGGGAGTAGATGTACTTGTAGCAGTCCCTGTGTAATGTAACCAAGGCTTGGGCTGTGAAGGACTTTAAGGGCCAGAGAGGAATTCAGATCATTTGGTCCAATGGTTCTCCAGCAGAACTGGGGATCTTCTGGGGGCTTTAAAGAGAGAGAACAGATCCATGGGCCCTTCTCCTACAGATGCATTTATGAGAGTTCCTCAGGAACTCAATCCTGCCTTTGGGCCAAGGCTCTCCCCAGGGCCCTCCCTGCTTCTGGAGAGGCTGACAACATTCACCAATTACCCAGGTCCTATAAACTTCAGCCGCCTCCTCATCAACTGGGATTCCCCCCTTGGCTGAAGGGAGCAGCAGGGGGAGCATTTGAGATGAAGGAACTGACTTTTAGGGTGCCCTGGTACTCTGTGGCCAGACAAAGGTAGAGAGCAGGAGGTGTCAAGTTCCCAAAGGTCTCCTTTTGGGAGAAGATATAGTGTTCTAATGTTAACATCAGCCAAGGATAGGTGTGGGAAGGTCAGGTGTTTGGCAACAAACCTGCAGAGCTGCAGCCGATTTTGGGGACACCCAGGGGAGCTACTCAACTAGAGACACGGTTCCAGAAAGGAGCTTGCTGGACAGCAAGATCTGGGGCAGCCACCCAGAGCCTGGGAGAAGTCACGGAAGGGGGCAGGTGTTCATCAGCATGGCAGGCTGCAGAGCTGGAGGAGAATGAGAAGAGTTTGGGATTTGGTCATTCCCGGGAACTTTTTGGGTAGAGTGGAGAGAACAGAAGCCAGATTGCTGGGCTCCTGAGAGGCAGTACTACTGGCGTTGAGCTTACTAGACAATTCTTGTTTTGACTATTCAGGAGACGAATGGATGATTCGGAAGGTGAAGGTGGAGGATGAGGAACAGGAGGCAGGAGAGGCTGTCGAATGGCCCCAGCATCTCTCGTTACTTCCCAGCCCTTTCCCAGCGCCTGAACTGGGACATCTGGCTGCTGCATACAAACTGGAGCCAGGGGCCACGGGGGCATTAGGCGGGATCGCGCTGTCCGGGTGGGCCCCGATCCCGGAGAAGCCATATGGTTGCGGGGAGTGCGAGCGGCGCTTCCGGGACCAGCTGACGTTGCGGCTGCACCAAAGGCTGCACCGGGGCGAGGGCCCCTGCGCCTGCCCGGACTGCGGCCGCAGCTTCACTCAGCGCGCCCACATGCTGCTGCATCAACGCAGCCACCGCGGGGAAAGGCCTTTCCCGTGTTCCGAGTGCGACAAGCGCTTCAGCAAGAAGGCCCACCTGACCCGCCACCTGCGCACACACACGGGCGAGCGACCCTACCCGTGCGCCGAGTGCGGCAAGCGCTTCAGCCAAAAGATACACCTGGGTTCGCACCAGAAGACCCACACAGGCGAGCGGCCCTTCCCCTGCACTGAGTGTGAGAAGCGCTTTCGCAAGAAGACGCACTTGATCCGGCACCAGCGCATCCACACCGGCGAGAGGCCCTATCAGTGCACGCAGTGCGCACGCAGCTTCACGCACAAGCAGCACTTGGTGCGGCACCAAAGGGTGCACGAAGCAGCTAGTCGAGCCCAGCCCTCTCCCGACGCGCCTTCTTCGCCGCATTCCCCCGCCGAGTCCTCCACCCCGTCCCCTCCTGGACCGAAACCTTTCTCCTGCTCTGACTGTGGCCTGAGCTTCGGCTGGAAAAAGAACCTCGCCTCACACCAGCGTCTGCACCGCAGCGAAGGTCGCTCCTTTGGGTGCGACGATGGCGCACTGGGAGCCACCGTGGACCCCGCTGCTGCCGAACCCTTAGCCTGCGTGCCCCGTGGGCCAAGTTGTGGGCCAAGTTGCGGCCCTGCGTCGGGCACAGTGACGCCCCAGCGCACCCCCTCGGGCGAAAGGTCTTTCTTCTGCCCTGACTGCGGGCGCGGCTTCGCCCACGGACAGCACCTGGCTCGGCACCGGCGCGTGCACACGGGCGAACGGCCCTTCGCCTGCGCGCAGTGCGGTCGCCGCTTTGGCTCGCGGCCCAATCTTGTCGCCCACTCCAGGGCCCACAGCGGCGCCAGGCCTTTCGCCTGTGCTCAGTGTGGCCGCCGCTTCAGCCGCAAGTCGCACCTGGGCCGTCACCAGGCGGTGCACACGGGCAGTCGCCCCCACGCCTGCGCCATCTGCGCCCGCAGCTTCAGCTCCAAAACCAACCTGGTCCGCCACCAAGCGATCCACACCGGCTCCCGCCCTTTCTCCTGCCCTCAGTGTGGCAAGAGCTTCAGCCGTAAGACCCACCTGGTGCGGCACCAGCGCATCCACGGCGAAGTGGTGCACCAGGCCTCAGAGACCGACCTCTCCGCCCCAGCCTGGCCGGCTCCTACAGAGGTGGCACCGCCCCCGCTCTTCTTCTGAGCCCAGTTCTCACTGGGATCCTTCCTTTGCTCACAGATTCCAGAGAATTGTGCGCCAGAGGGCCTGGGCTGCTGCCGGAGGCCTGCACTCCTTTGGCCACCGTCCTATCTTCAGCGTAGGGAAATGTCCGCAAAGCCTACCCAGCTTTGGCGTTCATGACACAGATAGTGCAGAGAGAACCCCTGCGACTCATGTGGGAAAGCAGACGTTTCCTGGGTCAGGAATGGTCAAGAGCCGGCTGGGTGGAGAACCTCTACCCAGAACGAAAGAATCTGTGTACTTCAAGTGGTATTAAAGTTCTAATCTGCAGTCCTGGGTCTGTTACCTGAGCTGGGGAAGGCAAGCCTGACTCCTCCATCCCCTCCCCACCTCCATGCACAGGAAAAGCCTCTTCCCTTTTTGTCAGGGGATGGGTTGAATTTAGCCCCCTGCCGTTAATTGGCTTTTCCAGATCAAATGTTATATGCTACCCTGGTTCTTGCTTCTAGTTCAGAAATTTGGCAGAACAAGATCTTACAGCACATTCCATTCTCCACATGCCAGGAACTGAAGACTAGGGCTGAAGGGAAGGCAGAGAGGGGCCCCTTGCCCTTGGTCATTCCCTAGAGACCAAGGGCTTCCCAACAGTAGCCTCACCTGTGGCTTGCCTGGGCAGTGAGGAAGTAGTGAATGAAGGCTGCACACTCTCCACCAGGTGCTCTCCTGGTGAGGGGCACCTGCTCAGGAGCCTCCCCAACTGCATCTGCCCAGCCCAGGCAGCTGTGTGAGCTGGGGCTGGCTGGTGTGGAGGGGAAGGGCAGGGGAATGGGGCACTGGATTTAGGAATGAGTAGTCTTAGGTTTGACTGCTCCTGTGTGTCACAGGGGACTTGGAGCCCTGCGTTTATTCCTCTGGACCTTGGCTTTCTCATTAAAATGAGAATTGATATTGACAAGGGCTGAGACCCTTCCTGGTTCAACATCACTAGTGCCAAAAAATAACCCTAGCAAACATTGAATGGGTGCTCATTGTGTTCCAACCATGGCACTAGGCACCGGGAACAACGTGCAGCAAGAGAGCAGGGACCCTGTCCTCACAGAGCTCACAGTCAATGTAAGTGCCATCGCAGGGTACACACAGAGGCTTTTGGAGTGCATAGTAAGGACATCTAAAGGTCTAGGAGAAGTCAAGGGAGGTTGGATGGGTGAGGGTGCTGCTGAAGTGAGGTGTGAAGAAGGCATGGGAAGCAGGAGGTGGAGCCAGGTGCACGTGGGAGAGGATAGTATGTGGGAAGTCAAGCAAGGTCCAGCATGGCTGGAGGGGATGAGAGGCCAGAGAGGTGCCTGAGAGCTAGAAAGGCCTTTAGTGGATGTGCAGGAGCCTAGAATCTATCCAGCAGAATGGGGGACCACAGCAGGGTTTAGGCAGGGCAGGGATGTGGCCATGTTCACATGAAAGGATTGGGGCTGAAGGGTGAGTCTGGAGGCCTGCACTTCACTTGTCCCAGTGCCAGGTAGTGGTGACCTTGGACCATGATTTTTTCAGACGGGATGGAGAAGTGATGATTTCAGGAGATACTTAATAGGCAGATGGTACAAGACTTCTTGAGGAGGAGTGGGGACATTGGTGAGGTTGGCCTGATTTCTGCTTGAGGAACTAAGTAGATGACAGTGACTTGCCCTCATGAAGGGTTACCCAGGAGGAGGAGCAGCATGCTAGGTGACCAATCTTGCACCTGCTGAATTGGTGTGACCCATTAGAAATAGATCATACAGTCGCTGAGGGTAGGAGAGGGCTGGAATGGAGACAGGTGGGCCTGAGAACCATCCATGTGTTTTGAAAATTGTGGGGGTATGGGTGAGCTCCTCAAAGAATTCAATGTGAAGTGAAAAAGAGGAGGCCTGGATCAGAACCCTTTGGAACATCAGGATTAGGGGATGACATTGAGAGAATCCTATAAAGAAGATTGGGAACTTGGAGGGTGTCAGAGAATAGAAAGGAAGACCCTGAGAGGGGACAACGAAGGAGCCAAGGAAAGAGCGTCAGGATGCAGGAAGCAGGACAACTGTGGAGAGGTCACAGGAGTTAGGACATCTGATTCCTGGGATTCACGTCCAGGTGATCATTGGCAGAAGGTGAGAACAGCATCGGTGGCTGGGGCAAACTCAGAATGCAGTGGCAGGTCACAAAAGCCAGGTCCAAGAGCAGGTGGAGGAAGATGGGACCTGGATACAGATGAGGGCTGGATGCTAGATGGGAAGCCTCTTTTGCTGTAAGGCAGGTGGGGGGTGGGGCATGAATGCAGGTCCAACCATCCTGGCACAAACTATTTACTTTAGAATCACATATCAGTATGTCACAGTGCTCTGAGAAGCAAAGCGCAAATTTGCTATTTTCATACAGAAAAGAATTTTTTTTTATTAATTAGCTGCCGTCATGAATGAGTAGGTGACTCCTGGTTAATGTAGGGGTGGCCATAAAAAAGCACCCCCAGGGTATTTTAAATATCTGGAAATTTCACATAAAAATCTGAGCTTCTAGCCCCTCTTGTGAAAATTAGAAGATTTGGCAGTAGAAGCCGGTCTCCTTGGACTGAGGGATGGGAGTCTCGCCACTCCTAAAGCCTGGCTGGCTTTTGTCTCTGAAACTGCCTATCTGTCTTTTTAGGCAGTGACTTGTGATTCCGCTGAGAAGTAATCTCACAGACTTTCCAATTCAAACACACGAAAACAACATTTGCGTTGGTTATACTAATGCCTTTCCTTCTCTAAACATTCTGGAATTCTTGAGTAAGAACAGCTTTGAGATCCTGCATATTCGGTGAGACCTACCATGTGCCAGATATTTCCAGGATTTTGCCCTCTCACAAAGATTCTCTACAAGGCATATCTTTGTCCTTTGAACTTGTTTACAAATAGTCCATATGCTTAGTGTCAAGCCCGGTGGGGACCCAAACAGAAGATGTGTGCTCAAAAAATGTGCCCTGTCTGCAGTGAAGGGCTGAGGTTCCTGGAGGCTTTCTGTAGGAGTTCTAGATGCCATCGATGGTGGTCTCATTGGAATCAGCACATACCCCATGCCACCCTAGGTATGAGCCATCCCAGGTCCAACTATCCTGGCACAAACTATTTACTTTAGAATCACATATCAGTATGTCACAATGCTCTGAGAAACAAAGCGCCAATTTGCTATTTTCATACAGAAAAGAATTTTTTTATTAATTAGCTACAGTTTATTTACTTTTCCCTAATATTGTCCCCCCCCCCCAAAAAAAAAGTAGGTAATGAGTATAGAGTGGCCATTGTGTGCCCAGTATGTGCTAGGCCAGGTATAGACCACAGACACCTATCCGTAGGAACTTTCCTTCTGGTGGAGATGAGAAGTCTATGTCCATGACTGAACATAAGTGCTGACAGCTTTCCAAGGACTCTGAACACCCGAGGGAGCAGACAGACCTTGAGGAGGAGATGGGTAAAATGTGGAACAGCATAGCTTGAGTTTGGATTGGTGCATAGCAAAGAAAGGGAGAGACCAAGCTCTGCCTGGTGGTCCTGGTAGCTGATGGTGACCTCTGCATTCCTGTCTGTCTAACAGGTTAGAAAACTTTGTTCCATCTCTCAAATGTGAGGGAGATTACCAAATTCACTCACCCAATGTAGATATCCAACAAGTTCCCCTGGATTATAATAGCCACTACAGATAAGAAGCACGGGGCGGGGGGAGGTTGACCCCACTAGGCTTCAACCTAGTGATGCCTAAGTCTTTATCCATGACTTAGTTTTTATCAGGATCTTCAGTTCTCTGCATCCCAAAGACACAAATGCATGTAGTCCACTTCCTGTTGTTACAATGCAATATCTGAGACTGGGTAATTTAAAAAGGAAAGACATTTATTTTGGCTCCTGGGAACCCAACATCAGTTGGCCACACTGGTGAGGGCCCCATGCTGCTTCATAACCTGACAGAAGCCAGAAGGGCAAGTGGATGTTTGTGAAAAGCTCCAAACACAAGAGGCAACCTTGTTCTGTAATGACTGTTCTCACAGTGACTGAAACCAGTCCTACAAGATAGGGAACTCTCTACTGAGAGGAGCATCAACCCAGTGAGAAAGGCATTGATCTCTCTAAAAGACCTAATCGCTCCCTGAAGGCATCGCCTCCCAGCACCACGGTGGTCATCCTGTTTCACTCTGAGTTTGGGAGGAGACAAACCATATTCACATCACAGCACACACTGCCACCCATCTCAGAGGGGTGGGCTGGGCGTCATCTATCTCTTTGCTATTAGTTTCCAGAATTTGCATGGCCATAGACTCAGGTGCTCTTTATATTTGATAGCCAGGGACTCACTCGTGTCCAGTGGACACATTATCTCTTCTGTGTCCTTTCTCTGGGTCCCTCCCTTCTTTCATCCCACACTAGTCTTCTAACCTCCTCCTGATTTAGATATGCAAGATGGGAGGAATCTGAAATGTAACTCAGCCCATAGTGTGCTGCTGGCTGTCTCGATGGGCAGAGGTGGGAAACGACAAAAGACAGCACGGCCCTCCTCTGTGGGAGGTTAGGAGCCCAGAGACTGGAGCAGAGTTCTAGAGAGTTCTAGTTAATATGTCTCTTGCCTGTTTGGGATTTTCAGCTCATCCCTAGGCTCATCAGGCTCCTTAGCACATAGACACCAATTAACAGGCACCTAAAGTATCCATAAACTTAGCTCCCCAAGTTGCTGCTGCCTTTTCAATTTGAGGAGGAGGGGAAGTGGTCAGTGAACGAGCCAGCCTGTGTGTTTTCAATAAACCACACGGGCCATGGATTGCATTGTGTTGGAAAGATGCCCGGAATGCTGCTTCCCATCTATGTGACCCCATGTCTGGGGAACTAATCGGTAATTGAGAGGGTGTTTGGCAGGGGTGGAGAGGGTGTTTGGCAGGGGTGGAGAGGGTGTTTGGCAGGGGTGGAGGTGGAGCAAAGTGAAGTGAGAAGACTTTAGCAATACTCTATCCAGACTCTAGTGAAATAAACCTGTCACGTGATTCACAGGACGCAAGAATCTTCCTGGGTGACCCAATCTCCCGCATCTCCTCTCTCTTTGTCTGCAGGGTTCAACGTCAAGAGGAGACATCTGCAAATCTAAGTCAGAAAGATTCCAGGTGTGTCCAACTTGACTGACTCAGGCGGGCAGGAAACTCTGGCGTTTTAATCTGTCACTCATAAAGATGGACTGAGCTTTCAACTCTACCCAACCCTATGCAAATGTAGAGAACAAAACAAAAGCTCATGTCCCCTGGAGTTGATGGTTCAGATGTATGACACACTTGTGGCTCACTTATGGGCCCTGCATGCCGGGTGCTGTGGGAGACTGAAGTGAGAGCCATAGTCTCTGACTGGTAAACCCAGGCTGCAGCTGGAGGAGAAGGCTGGGTTTCATGATCCACCTAGACCATCATGTGTAGTGAGCTGGGTCTATGTATTGCCTCCTATTCTTCAGGAGTGGACAGGGGTGGATTATGAAGGGAGGAGGGATCCTGGGGGAATCTTGAAGGGTGCTAGGACTGGAACAGACAAGGAAGAGGCACAGGAACCCAGAATCAACACAAGACCACTGTGCAGTGGGCTCAGGACATAGGGAGGTCGGCTGTTTGTAATTATAGGTTAGGGAGAAAAAGGGCTTATCGTGCTTAGTGTCAGTGCAGAGAAAACCTTCCTCTGCAGGACTAATAAATATTGGAGGTGATAAGTATGATGATTACTCAGATCTTCACACATTGTGTGTGTGCACCAAAACATCACACCCCATCAGTGTGTACAGTTATTAGCGTCAGTTTAAAAAACCGAAACTCTGTACCCATTAAACAGCAGCTCTTCATTCTCCCCTTCGTGCTGCCTTTGGCAAACAGCATTCTATTTCCTGTCTCTATGAATTTGACCAGTCTAGGTATCTCATATAGGTGGGATCACATAATACTTGTCTGGATTATTTTACTTATAGTCTTCAAGTTCCATCCATGTTGTAGCATGTATCAGAATTTCCTTCTTTTATTTATTTATTTATTTATTTATTTATTTATTTATTTTAGTGCTGGTGATCAAACCCAATTTCCTTTCTTTTTAAGGCTGAGTAATATTCCATTGTACATCTGTAATACTGTTTGTTTACTGATTCATCTGTCAATGGACACTTGGGTTGTTTCCAATTAAAGGTTGTTGTGAATAATGCTGCTGTGAACAGGAGTCCTTGTTTTCAGCTTTTTTGAAAATACATCCAGAAGTGAAATTACTACATCATATGATAATGCCATTTTTAATTTTTTGAGGAGCTGCCACACTGTTTTCCACAGTGGTCATACCATTTTACAGCAGTGCTCAAGTGTTCCAATTATGTAGTCCCCTACCACATTATCTATGGCTTCACTTTCTGTGGTTTCAGTTATCTGAAGTTTCAGCTACCTGTGATCAACGACAGATTGAAAATATTAAGTGAAAAATTCCAGTAATAAAGAGTTAATAAGTTTTAAACTGTGCAGTGTTCTTCGTATGTGATTAAATCCCACACCTCCCTTTCCACCCTTTCCATGATGTGAATCATTCCTTTGTCCAGTGTATCCACAATATATATGCTACCCACCCGTTAGCCACTTGGTAGCCATCTCCATCACTGAATCAACTGTGGGGGTAATATAGTGCTTGTGTTCAAGTGAGCCTTACGTAATAATGGACATGAAGTACAAGACTAGTGATTCTGGCAATTCGGATATGCCCCAAAGAGGCTATAAAATACTTCCTTTTAATACTATCACAAGAAGGGTCAATACAATACAGTAAGATAATAAAAGAGAGATCACATTCATATAACTTTTATGACAGTCTATTATTATAATTCTACTATTTTATTGCTTGTTATTGTTGTTAATCTCTTACTGTGCCAAATTTACAAATCGAACTTTACCATGGATATGTGTATATATAGAGAAAAACACAGTATACATAAGGTTCAGCACTATCCATGGCTCTGGGCACCCATTGGAGGTCTTCGAACCTACCCCTGAGGACAGGGGACCACTACATCCTGGCCAACACTTGCCGTCTTCTGACTTTGACAGTGGCCATCCTATGGATGTGAGGTGGCATCCCATGGAAGTTTTGATTGGCATTTCCCTAGAGCGGGGACTTTTCAACACCAGACTCTCCTGTCCCCTGGCGGAGAGGAGCCTCACAGAGCACTCACAGACTCGTGGGTGGGTCCAGCGGGTCAGAGTGTGACAGGAGTATAAAAAAGGGTCCTGCAGAGCAAAAAGCCATGAATGATGCCTGGTGGGTCAGGAGGCGTCTCTGAGGAGGCAGTTAACTTGCCAGGATTGCAGGCTTCTTGGGACTGGGTATCCAGCCAGCCAGGCCACCTGGTCCCACTAACCTGCAGCATGCAGGTGTCTGTCTCCTGGGAGAGGAGAGAGGGTTCCTTCCCCCACACCAGGACCACAAGTAGCCAGTGGGGGGCAGGGGTGGAAGAGACCTGAGAAAAGGCCACTGCGGCTGGGCTGAGGCCTCACCTCCAGGAGTGATTGTCAATGGCAGAGACACCCCAGGGCACAGGCGCGGTCTGTGTCAAGGCTTGGACCTCAGCCACTGTTTCAAACCTTTAGAATTGCCAGGCAGGGGGAAATGTATGCTGTGACATCCCAAACAGAGGCATTGGGCAAAGGTGACTGGTGTCCTGGCAGATGATGTTGGGGGGACACCAGGCAGGGCAGAGGAGGACATGGAAGGAGGAAGGTGGCGAATCTCGGGTTGTGTTCATGGAATGTGTGGGTGGGAACCTGGGAGGAGTCCCCATGTGTTACGGATAGGGGACACTACCCAACCCCGGGCAGAACACCAAGCTTCAGTGTCTGAGAATTGCTGGAAGTCTCCTGCCCCTCTGCCCTCTGCTATCTGCCCCGTGCACAGGGTGGCTGTGCCTAGCAGCACTGTGTGCACCTTCTGGGGTCCCTGACCAAGTGTCACAAGGCGGGTGCTCAACATGACAGGTGTCAGGGAGGGGAGGCCAGGTCTGTAACTGTGGTGGGCAGGACCACACACGCGCCCCCTGCAGGCTCTAGGGGCACCTGTCCCTGTCCTTTCCCCACCTCTCCTTCCCCTGCAGGCACCTCACTGCCAGGTCTGCTGCCCTCACCTGACACTCCGTGTCTCTTTTCCTCTTATAAAGACACTGGTCATAGTGAGTGAGGGCCTTCCTAACAACCTTATCTCAACTTGATCGTGTCTGCAGAGGCCCTCTTTCCAAATAGGGTCCCACTCACAGGTGGGGGTAGAGTTAGGACTTCGCCACATCTCTTTGGGGGAGGCAGTTCCACCCATATCAGGGACCTTGAGTGAGATCTGGAACTTGAGTGGAGGCTGCAGGAGGAGGGGCTGAAATGCTCCTGTGTCGGGACGGCTGGGGCTGGGCCAGCTCAGCACCATCAGAGGAACCAGCAGGAGCCCTTGCACCTGACCCTGCTGTGCCAGAAGAGCTGGCTTTGGAGATGCAGAGTGCCATTCCAACAACCCGGAAGAGGACACGCATTTTGCTTTGCTCTATTTGTGTTACTTTATTCTACAAGTGATCTTGAGACTTACGTTTTCTTCTCTATAGTAAGATGGCCTGGACACGACAGTAACCGCTGGACCTTTTAGGAGACAGACTGAAAACTGTGTGTGCGTGCTAGGGTCTCGGTGATGGACATGGAGGGAGGAGGGAGACAGCCCCATGGGGTGAGGTTGCCTCTGAGGTAAGAGGGTTGGAGGGGAGCTGGGGGGTGGTGGGAGGAGGGCTGGGGGGTGGGCTCTGCACCGTGTCTGGAGGGAGAGGGAGGGGCCTGCAGAGGTGGGCGGGTGGGGGCGGGCCCTGCAGACACTTTGGCCTCTCATAGGGAAAGACTCAGGATCCTTCCCCAAAGTCAGGATGAATTTCAAGGCCTCAGACTCCCTCTACTTAAACTGCTCCTGGCCCATGGATTCTTGAAATTTCTGTCATCAGAGACAATTGTTCCATTTCAGTCAGGGGAATAAAAAGTCCTCAGTGGAGGAGCGTGGATGCCCAGGACTCGCCCTCTGCGGTGCTCTTTGGGACAGTGGCCTGGAAGAGGCCACGCGGTGCCTGACCAGGACTAAGAGGGTAGAGAAGCTGCCTGGGGCAGCAGGAGGAGGAAGAGCCCCAAGCCTGTGTGGACAAGGGCTGCGGGACACAGATTCTTACAACTGCCCTGACAGGGACAGAGCCCTCAGGCAAGGGATTAGGTCAGCCTCGGGGCAG
This sequence comes from Urocitellus parryii, assembly GCF_045843805.1. Lineage (NCBI taxonomy): Eukaryota > Metazoa > Chordata > Mammalia > Rodentia > Sciuridae > Urocitellus > Urocitellus parryii. Next base: position 6,402,086 of record NC_135533.1, read on the forward strand.
GGACATTCTTGTCAATGGAGGGACTTTGATTTATGTAATGGGCTTATGTAATGTCATTATGTAACATCATTAGGGGCGTCACAAATTGGATTCTATTTCTGGCTCTGCAGAAGCCAGAAGGGGGCTCTCCTCCAGTCCCACAGGACAGAGCTCCCTGGGGCTCAGAGCCCCTTGCTCCTGCAGGAATTTCTCCCCCGAGGTCTCACTGGAGGGCTTTCAGGAGACCCTCCAGTGTCACCCCTGTGCCCCGCGGGGTCTTCCCACCCAGGCTGGATTTGGGGTGGGTGAGGCTCTCTCCAGAGGGGGCTGTGACCTCCCCAGGTCCTCTTCAGAACAGTGGGCCTCGCTTCCTACCCTGTCTGGGTTTGTAGATGCTGCTCCCCACCTGCAGGGGCCCTTCCAGCCCTGTCACCTCTGGCAGGCTCTATGGTGGAGAGGACCAGGATTTTTTCTTTCTTTTTTTTGTACTGGGGATTGAACCCGGGGGGTGCTCTACCACTGAGCGACATGGCCAGCCCTTTTTACCTTTCAGAGTCTCATTGAGTTGCTGAGGCTGTCCTGGTACTTGGGATCCTCCTGCCTCAGCTTCCTAAGTTGCTGGGATTACAGGTGTCCACCACTGTGCCTGTGAGTCCTGGGAATTTTCTAGGTCAGCAGTTTATAAACTTTCATGGACCATCAGTCACGTTTTAAAATTATTAACCTGTATTATTGTACAAATCAGTGGGGTTCAGTGTGACGTTTCCACATGTGTACAGCACATTCTGTCAAATCCACCCTTCTCATCCCCCCACCCTTCCCAACTAGTCTACATCCAGGTTCACTTTTCCAACTTCTGTATATGAGAAAGAACATGCAGGACTTGCCTTTCTGCATCTGGCTTACTTCACTTAACATCATGTCCTTCAGTTCCACCCATTTTGCTGTCAATGACAGGAGAATAATCTTCTTTATGGCCAAATAATATCCCACTGTGTTTATATACTACCCTTTACCCATTTATCTGTTGACAGGCACCTTGGCTGTTGTGAATAGGGCTGCAATAAACATGGACACTCCTTAAAGAATAATATCTCATTTTGGAGAGTACGGGGCCTGCCCTTAAACCCATGCGTGGGACGTGAAAGTCCCTCTAGCTGGATCGAGAACCCCTGCTCTCATCCTACACTTATGACAGCTGAAGGCTGGAGAAGGTGAGGGGGTGCCATGGGGCAGAGTGGGCAGGGAGGGGGATCAACTCCATGGTGTTGCAGGGCAGCCCTTGCTAGCAGCTTTCTGTTTGCCTGTGACTGTGCCTGGGTTCCGGAAACACCTCCAGGTCCTGTTCAGGGGCAGGGGAGAATGGAGTCTAAACCCCACCGCTGGCTTGGCCCAAGGGCCTGGGACCAGATCAGGACTCATAATAGCCTAAAGCAGCTTTCCACCATCACCCCCCAAACCAGGTCCAAGCAACCCAGCTGCTGGGCTGGGCTGGGTGCTGGACTGCCCACTGGGCTGCAGGCAGAAGCGCTCCCTGCACTCTGCTGGCGGGCTTGCTCTCGAGTTAGAGCACTCTGCGGACCATCCTTTCCACCTCCCAGTGGCGTGGCTTCATTTTAGGAAGGAAGCAAAGCAGAGGCCTTGTGCCCCTCACCCTGTCTCTACTGCCAGTCAAGGTCATGGCTTCTCCTCAGCCCTGAGTGGCAGCAGCCTCCTGGGGGGTTGCAGAAAGCTTTCCAGGGCTCTGTGGGTAGTGTCCAGAGGGTGCTGCTGCTGAGGGGAGCAGGGAGAGTTCCAGGAACATGAACAAGTAGGTGCCTAGGCATGGATGAGCCCTTCAACTATTGGTGCGGAATATCTGGAACCTACCTGATACACCACAGGGATCCAGCACCCTGGGCCAGTGTAACTGGTTGGTTGATTAATACACCTGGCTGTGGCAAGCAGGAGGTGACTTTAGGTGTTTTGCCCATCATCATTTAAAACTCATTCTGTCAGCTCTGTCTTTCCTACCACACCAGTTCTCGGTTGTGCAACAATCACTTTTAATCTGAGTGACTTAAACAACAAGCCTTTCTTTGGTTCTCTGGGTTTGCAGAGGGGGCCAGGCTCGGCTGACAGCCTTTTTGCCTGGGTCCTTCTTACAGTTGCAGTCATCTTTAGCTTTTGTGGCTTGACTAGACCCGAGTGGCTGAGAGGGCCCCACTCTGATTCCTGGTGGCTAGAGCTAGTCCTGGGCTGGGCCCCTCTCTCTCCCTCAGGGAGGCTGGCCTGGGCACCTCGACATGACAGCTCCCTATTCCCAGAGGGCTGGAGAGTCCTTGGCTCCAGATCTTGCATATCGACATTTCTGCCATATTCTTTCCATCAAATCTAGTCACAAGCCCCACCTCGGTTCAAGAGGTGGGAAGAGAGTCTTCGATGATCAAGTAGTGAGCGTCCAGGGGAGGGGGAGTCTTGGCCATCTTTGTCAGCAATCTCCTGCACCCACTCTGGACTGCGTGTTAGGTGGACCCTAAACTTTGTGCTTGAACCGTCTCCTTTTCAGTGATCACAAAGTCCAGCCTGATCTAAACCAAAACTTTAATGCCTCATCTGCTTGGAAGCTTCTCCCGGGTCCCACTGGGCTGATCTCTACATGGTGCTGGCTGTTGGGAAAGAGGTCCAGGTCTCCACAGTGTCTATTTGTTTTTTTGCTCCTACTCCTCACGCCTGGGCCCCAGTGAACACCCCAAGGATGGGGTGAGGGGAAGGAGAAGAAAACCTCTTTCAACCCCTGCTGTCATCTGGCGCAGAGATACTCTGTGTGGTGGGAGCTGTTGGAATATTGACTCTTTCTCTCACGAGGTGCTTTTCTGAGTTCTTCTAAGGCTCTTTCTCCCTGTGTGGATCCGTGTGAGGCTTCACTGTATCCCAGTGAGGGCAACACACAGTCTGGATAACCCCCCTTCAGCTACTTGGCAGGTGTACCCCAAACAACTGCTTTATTTTGTGTTACTGTAACAGAATACCTGAGACTGGGTAATCGACAATAAGCAGAAATGTCTTTGATCATGGTTCTGGAGGCTAGGAATCCAAGATTGCGGCATTGACGAGGGTTTTCATGCTGTGCCATCCTGTGCTGATGGAAGGCAGAAGGGCAGTGGAGCACACAGAGGGAGACAGAGAAGGGGCCCAGTTTGCTTTTATAACAAACCTGAGCTTGCAATAATAATCCAACCCACAAAAATGATCTTAATCCACCCGTAAGGACAGACCCTCCTATCTGATCACCTCCCTTGGGTGGCACCTTGCACTGGGCGTTCAGTTTGTAACTCGTGCCTCACCAGGCAGGCTGTTTTCTGACCCAGCTTCTCAGGGTACATCTGTGGGTTCCTCCTCTGTGGACCGGCTTTCCTGAGTCTTCATTCATACAGCGCGGTGACAGTGGCCCCCACAGCTTCCACACTGGGTACTGGTATAGTCATTCCACAACTGATTGATTTCCTCAGTTCAGATTCCCGGAAGAGAATACCTGATTGGCTAAGAAAAGTAGAGTTTATCCCTAGTTTTCTCAGCTATAATCAGGGGATGGGGTCACATAGTTTTACCTTGGATGGCATCTCCCCCACCCCACCCCCCATTTATAGGAGAAACAGGTGGTCATTGGCCCTCAGGCTGGTCAGACAGGCTCAAATATCTACTCCGGGGCGGTACAACCAGACCCTGTCTTATATGAACAGCTCTCCTATTGAACATTCTGGAGGACAACCCGCTTCATTAGTTATGAAGGAACTGGTGGTCCTTAGAAGGTTGCTTCAGCAGAGGGGTGGGGGCCGAGCTTACAGGGCACATGTTTGAAGGATTAATTGAAGCAAGGAAGTGGAGGCAAGATGTGTAGACTATTTGGAGTAGGAAACTATTTTTAAAAAATTATTATTCTGGAAAAAGGGCCTCTTTTTCCTTCCTGCTTCACTAATGTGGTTACGACAGAGCTGCCATGCTCCTTCCTGAGTGTCCTGTCTCTGGCACCTGCTGAATGGTCCAGCAGGGGGAACCCAAACCTAGACCCTTCCCAGGAACTTTGGACCAGAGAGTATGTGAGTCTTGGGTAGCAGAAAACATAGAAAGTAAACATGGAAGCTTCCATAGGCCATATTTCTTTTATGCACAAGGTTGGTTTTCAGCGAGGGGGATGGAGCTGACCTCAGAGAAAGCAGGATGGGAGATGGAGGATCTTGGTATCAGATGAACCATAGATTCTTGATATTCCTGAGGCCAAATTGCATCTCCATCTGTCTTTGCGAACCGTGGAAGTGCACCCTGGATTCCCTTCCAAACCCAAGCCATTCATCTGTGGGGAAAAGAGTGAACTACTGATCTTCAGTCCTCTCTCTCCTCAGAATTCACCTCAGCTCGTCATCCCAGCCCATGGTCCTTCTGGGAAGTCCCCGGTCAATGACTGAGCACGACAGAGTGCGAGGGTGGTGGCTGTTTCTACCCAGAACAGGACTTTCCTGGTCGGCTGTCTCTGCTCCAGAGCTCCTGGTTGGGCTGCTGAGATTGTATGTTGAGGTTCGAGCCTCCACCTGCCAGGTCCTGCTCCCCCACCCCAGCTTTCCCATCAGAGGGTCCCAGGCACATCAGGCTTGAGACAGCTCCCCCCACTTCTTAAAAATCTCTCATAGGAACCACCTTATGCTTCCTAAAGCAAGCCTTCCCAGGAATTCATTGAGTTAATGCCCTTTCATCTTTGTCCTGGCTACTTGAGTAAACTTCTGTGATGGTTGATCTTAGGTGCTAACTTGACTGGTCTCAGGGATGCTCAGATAGCCAGCAAGTGTTACTTCAGGTGTGCAGCGGGGTTGCTAGAGAGATTGGCATTGGAATCAGTAGACTGAGTAGAGGTCTACCTCACCCATGTGGGTGGGCATCATCCGATCCACGGAGGGCTGAAGAGAACACAAAGGCAGAGGACTGAGGAATTTGCTCTTTATTCTTTTTTAAATATTTATTTATTTTTAGTTGTAGTTGCACACAATACCTTTGTTTTATTTGTATATTTTTATGTGGTGCTGAGGATCGAACCCAGGGCCTTACACACGCTAGGCGAGCACTCTACCGCTGAGCCACAGCCCCAGACCTGCTCTTTGTTCTTGAGATGGGACATCATCTTCTCCTGCCTTCAAGCATTAGGGCTGTTGGTTGTCAGGCTCAGACTCTGGGATTTATGCCAGAGCTGTCCACCACTCCCTGCTGTTCTCAGTGTGTGACCTCAGACTGGGACCATCAGCTCTGCTGGTCCTTTAGACTCAGATCGAGTCTCAACACCAGCCCTCCGGGGTCCCCAGCTTGCAGATGGCAGATCTGAGGCTCCTTGGCCTCCAGAACTACATGAGTCAATCCCCATAATTATTTCCCTATCTATCTATCTATCTATCTATCTATCTATCTATCTATCTATCTATCCATCCTCCCACCCATCCATCTCCGCCCATCCTCATCCTCCTATCCATCCAATCTATTGCTTCTCTTTCCCCTGGTACCTGTCTAACATAGCTCCATTCTCTGCCATGTAGGTAGTATTAGAAACATGAATTAAGCCCCCAGCTCTTTGCTCTGAACTCCTTCACCTCCTGGAACCTACTGGTCCTCTCCTATCCTCAGAGGATCCAACTGGCCTGGTTCCCCACTAAACAAGTCACTCTCCTGGACCCTGGCTCGTCCCTGTGGGTTGGAAGAGGCTGGAGCCCAGAGCTCTACCCATCTGTGGTGGCTGTAACTGTGGCCTGAGACTCCATTTTCGTGATTTTCATTGGAAGAAAAAGCACAGATTCATGATGAAAACCAACCCCTCCTGGCCACTGATTCCCAGAGGACAAGGCTGCCCTGTCTTTGTTCAAAATGCTGCAAGTGAGAGAGCAACAGAGATGCACAAGAGCCCCTGCTCAACAGGTGCAGGCCTCCCTCACCCTGTGAGTCCCCAGCTGCTGTGGAGTTACTCTCCAGGCCACCTTGCCAACACCCACGAGGTCTCATTTTTGGTGCTGCCCATTGGTTGAGCCTCACCTCATACCTCACCACTAGAAGAAAAGAAATTGGCAGCCGCAGGCCCTACAAGTTTTTCCTCCAAATTCACTCTCCATAATAAATGTTCCCCATCAAACCAGGATGATGCTACAGAGGAAGAAGTGGCGACTGAGACGCCGGGGCCAAAGGCTGCGGGGAGGCCGCTCTGCCTGGACCACCGGAGACATTTCCATGCAAACGGGGCGAGGCTCGCTGGAGGCATGCAGGCTTCCCTTGGACCCGGAAAGATGGGTTCTGATGGGCTGGGCTCCAACAGCATCGAGCAAGAGGTGGAGGAATAGGACAGGCTCCCTGGATTGCAGCCTGTTTAGGGTCATGTGCCCCTGCAGGACTGTGTCCAAGAGGACTCCCTCATCCTGCATGGATATGACTCAATTTCCCCTCAATGTTTTCTCCTGGTGGAGAAGGACAGGGAGACTCGGGGTCCATGCACCTCTTACTCCCCCCCATGGCTCCCCAGGTTCCCATCAGCTTTCCCGCTGAAGAAAGGTCCAGGGGGGTTAAGAGTTGAATCTGGGTGAGGAGTGGAAGGTGGATTCATCTGAAGCCAAGAATGTAGGTTCTCTGGGGTCCTGTTGGATGTCCCTTATTAACGTTGGAGAGAGTAACAGTGACAGAGACCAAAGGAGGCTGAAAATGTCCTGAATCTGCCCCTCAGTTGGCCCCAAGCTCTGTTAAGTGTCACCTGAGGTTCCAGCTGACCACATGCACAGGAACTAGCCCAGGAGCTCCACTGTGACGCTCTGCCCAATAAAATCCAGAATACAGTGCTGAGAAACAATGTGACACAGTGTCACAAAAAATCCACCTGGTAAAAAGTCACTGGGTCGACAATAGATGTCTTTACTACCCCTAGGCTCCAGATCTGCTTATTCTTACACAAAGTTGCAAACTGCACCAACTCAGATACTGCAAGAACCTCTGAGACCAACCCACAACCAAATGGGTGTTATGGCTAGAGTCTGGCCCTGTGGATTAGAGTGGATGCTCAGGGCAAGGCAGCCTGTCACCCCTTCTTGGTAGGCTGACCAGTTGATGTACTTATCTCAGCTTCAGTTTCCTCCTCTGACAAATGAGGACAAAATAGTGCTTTATTGGTTGGTTCTAGGATGAAATTAAATGATGCACAATGATGAAATAATATAGCTTAGGGCCTGTCACTTGCTGGACATAGATATTCACTAAAGTTAATTGAAAAAAAAATTAAATCTTATTTTACTGTGTTATATATACACACAATGGAATATTACTCATCCATGAAGAAGAATGAAATCATGGCATTTGCCAGTAAATGGATGGAACTAGAGACTATCATGCTAAGTGAAATAAGCAAATCCCCCAAACCCAAGGCTGAATGTTCTCTCTGATGTGTGGATGCTGACTCACAATAAGAGGGGGAGAAAATAGAAATTCATTGGATTGGACAAAGGGGAATGAAGGGAAAGGAGGGGAGATGGGAATAGGAAAGACAGAATGATGAACTGGACATAACTTTCCTATGTTCATATACAAATACATGACCAGTAAAACTCCACATCATGTACAACCACAAGAATGGGAAGTTGCACTCCATGTATGTATGATATGTCAAAATAGACTCTACTGTCATGTATATCTAAAAAGAACAGATAAAAAAATAAAGGAAAAATCTTATTTTACTAATCCAATCAAGGGCAGGACTATGCTAAATCTTCCCAATGTAGTTTCTCATTAAACATGCCTAATGTGCCTGGCATATGCTAAGTGCTCAGTTGGTATGAGCTAATGGGTCCTTATCAATGACAGGTCATGCTACACCAAGTTGCGTAAAGGACCATTCACTGCAAGAGAAAGGGAAATAATATGGCAAAGTCAAGTCAAGGTCAAAGAAATGGTACTGGAAAAAATGCATGGAGTTTGCTTCACGAGGCTTAAATATAATGTGGATTTGGCCAAAAGTCATTCTTCCTAAACAGTGATACATAAAGAAAGTCCACTGGGTAATCAGTGCCACAGTCGGGTGCTTTCATTGACTCTCTGAGACATTGTTAAAATGTAATGGTGGTTATTTTTTATTTTTCCAGACTTGAGCAACATTGTTCCAAATCTTAAAATCCCTTGGAGCTTGCTGCCAAAATGTGTCTGAAAGTGTCTCAGCCAAGGACCTCTGACACAGTGGCTTGGAGGCTCTGGCTGTCAACTTGGGCAGACGTTGGTTCACCCTGTGTCCGCCCCTTCTGTCTGTCCTGGGATCCAGACAGGACTCCAGCCCTTGCCAGGGTGCTGCGGGGACACGCTCAGGAAAGCACACTGTCCAGCACCCGGCACAGGGCAAGCCCAGCAGGGATGTGGCCGATTTTCATTTCTCCTTTATATGTCCCTCTTCCATGTTTTCTAGGATGATGCATTTGTTTTACCATCAGAATGAAGACAAACATTGAAAGAAGACGAAGCTGGTCACAGAGGTGGCTTTGCCTTTGATTGCTGGGTAACAGTTGTAGTGTATAGGTTTAAGGCAAGACATGCTTAGTGTCGATGGTTCCTGTGGGTTGGGAGGACAGATATGGCTCAGGGGACCTCTGCCAGGGTCCTGAGGCTGCTGGCCAGGTGTCAGCCAAGCTGTGCCTCCGCTGGAGGCCTGACTGGGGAAAATGGGCCCGAGACTCACTTGAGTGGGCAGAATGCATTTCCTCAGGGCTGTGGGACGGAGGCCCCCCAGAGGTCACCCGAGGCTTTTTGCGGTGGGTTTCCCAACATGGCGCTTTCTGTGTCAGCTGGCACAGAGCCCTGCTAGCAGGACAGAGCCTTAATCATGTGGCCGGATGACGGCCTGGCCTCCTGGCACCTTTGCCACCTTCTTGGTTCAAAGCTGAGTCACAGAGCCGCTCACCCTCCAGAGAGGGGCTTATGCAGGAGTGAAGACCCAGGGAGGCATGGGGCTGCTTAGAGTCTGTCCCCCATGGGAGGTGGACCTTTTTGAAATAAATGTCAGAGTCCTAAACTCATCATTCCTAAATTTCAAATGGAGATCCCCTGGGGCCAGGCCTGTGTTTCAGGAGTCCCGTGTGAGGGAGGGGAGTGGGGCAGGGGACGAAGCTGGGACAGGCAGAGCACACGGGGCGGCCCCCTCCTCTCGCACTCCTGTGTGCCCCAGAGCCACGAAGGGGCTGCAGACGGGACAGGAACAGAGGACCTGAGCGCGTCACCTGAGTGTGCATGTGAGTGTGTGGGTGTGAGGAGTGTGTGAGAGTGGGTTTGTGTCAGTGAGGGTATGCGTGTGTGTGTTTGTGTGTGGGTGAGTGTGCGGGGCTAAGTGGAGAGGGCAGGTGTCTGCAGCTAGGCCCGAGGAGAAGGCGGGTGGGCCTAACCAGCCGAGTGTTCGCACCTGCGTGTTGGTGTCAGGTCTATTTGTCTGTCTTAACCACTCGCTTATGGGCATATCCTTCAATATCATTAAACAGAGCAGAGGAAAAGCCTCCTCCAGGAGTGTTCCAGAACATTCTCCTCTCCTTCCTGGGATCGTTGTATCAACAGAGGTCACAGCAAAGGCAGAAAGACCCAAGGAGAGGAAGCATGGGGCTCAGGAATACGGAAGAGAATTAGGAGGGACTCCAGAGTTTGGGGAGTCAGGTAGGCTGGGCGGACGTCACTCCCGAGAAGCTTGTGGAGGCAGGTCACATAGAGCAAGGGTTGTCCACAAGGCCTCTGAGTGGTGCCGCCAGGTCGTGGCGCGACACTCTCCTTCGGCCTGTGTCCCTGTTCGCAGGGTGGTGAGGACAGACTGCCTCCCCAAGGAGGCCTGCTTTTAATTGGGTCTGCCTCAGTGTAATCAAGTCTGGGGAACTTTTAGCCAAGTACACGCAGCACCTTGGAGGCCCAAGCCTGGGAGGCAAGTCGGCTTCCTGGGGGGACAGGCCTGGGTGGGCTGGCCAGGCGTGGCAATGGGGGTCAGCTTGGATGGGAAAGCTCAGCTGAGAGGAAGCCTGGAAGCCGGGAGCCCTCAGGAAGCTCAGCCCTGAGCCTTCAGGACCCTGCATTTTCCCTGAGGGCCGCCCACGGTGCAGCGGGGCTTGAGGCACCTGGACTGAAGGACCTTCAAGATAACTGTAGGGGGATTCATCGATTTGGTCTAAAACTTACTTTTCCTAGTTTCCATGGGGGAGGAGGGAGCGTCCTTCTAAATAACAGCCCCTGACCATCTGCAGCTCCCAGCCCGTCAGCCCCCAGGAGCAGCCTTCTGGGGGTTGGCTCATGAAACAGCAGCACCCTTGGGTTCACACGGCCGGGCTCACAGAAGGGGACACGAGATTCGGAAACGCTGGACAGCTTGTGCCTCAGTTTACATCCTGGCTGCAGCAGGCACTAGTCCTCTAGCTCTGGGCAGAGGGCTGGACCTCAGCTGAGAAGCAGAGTTCCTGAGGGAACCAATGCCCCTGCCCAGGGGTTCCTGGGAGAGCTGTCGTCACACCTACGTGAGTGGCAGCTCAGAACAGGGCCTGGTACGCGGTCAGCTCTGCACACACCACTCATGGCCCGCCAGCTCTGCTGCCCCCCAGGATTCAGGCCATGCTCATACCTGGCACATTTAGGTTGAGGCCTTGTCTTAGTGTGCTTGGGTTCCAAGACAAAGTTCTATGGACAGGGTGGCTTAGGTGACAGAAATTAATTTTCTCACAGTTCTGGAGCCTTGAAGTCCAAGATCAAGGTGATGGGCAGTTTGATTCCTGGTGAGAGTCTGCTTCTTGGCTTACAGATGGGCCATCTTCTTGCTATGTCTAATAGGTGTGTGTGTGTGTGTGTGTGTGTGTGTGAGAGAGAGAGAGACAGAGAGAGAGAGACAGAGAGACAGAGAGAGACAGAGAGAGGGGGAAGAGGGGGAGAGAGAGAGGAGGGGGAGCCCACTCTGGTGTCTCTTCTTATAAGGGCACAAATCCTTTCAGGAGGGCCCTACCTTATGGCCACATCTAACTCAAATCACTTCCTCACTCCAATACAGTCACCTTGGGAATTGGGGTGCCATGTGAACTGTATGAATTTGGGGCACAAGCAAGTGACAGCAGGCCTTTCAAACATCCCTCAGCAGAAGAATCTGAGACAACCTCTCGCTCTAAACCTGGTTCTTCTCCTTCCTAGGGGAGCGGGACCACCCGTCCTCCCTCACAAAGCACGAATTAGTAGTGGATGAGCGGCCTGAACTTAGGAGTGTTCAGAGGTGGTCCTTGAGGTTCCCTGCTTGTCCCCCACCCACCAGTCCCCACCACTGGTTTTAGGCACAACGGCTAGAACATACCTGACTGGGGAAGGCATCAGGGCAGGTAGGGGCCAAGAAGACAGTGTGTCTCCTCAGTGGCACCAAACAGCCCACAACAAGTTGGTCCAGTGAGGGCCAGGAGACAGGCCATGGTTGGCCTGGACCACGGCCACTCTGCCCCTGTGGTGGGAACACCTTCTCCTTCCCTGGGCCTTGGCTGAAGGCTGCTCACTGGCCTCTGTGTAGTTTTCCTCAGCCCTTCCCCAGGGTCAGGGAGGACACAGTGTGCTTTTCTGTTGAAGTTGTTTGTTTTGGTCACTGAGGATTGAACTCAGGGGCACTCAACCACTGCCCCACACCCCCAGCCTTATTTTGTTGCTGAGTCGGGCTTTGAACTCGTTGTTCTCCTGTCTCAGCCTCCAGAGCCACTGGGGTTACAGGCATCTAGTTTTTGATGGGCTTTTCTGCCAGGTGTCCTTGCCAGGGTTGGAGGAAGAGCCCCTGGCAAGCCAGGAATTGCAGTTCTGGGCAGGCACCTTCCTGTCTTTCCTGCACCTGGAGGCCCCGCAGCACTATGAGGTGCATAGTTCAGCAGAGACCCATGAAGTAATGAAAGAAGGGCAGACACCGACTCTCACCTGCAGGAAAGGGAGCCGAGGGTAGAGCAGGCAGGTCAAGGGGGGTCGCCCTCCAAATACTCACAGGTACCAGCACAAAACTGTCACATTTTGCAATTCCATTCTTGTTGATCTCATTTGAGCCACATGCAAATAGTAAGCTGTTTTCAAGATACAGATTCATCTCACATAAGACCTGGAGGTTTACACAGTCTTAATGAGGGTGGGATTTTAGTTTCACCTACTTCTAATCCCTTCCACCGCATCTACCAGGTGATGTTCTCACTGGAACCTGGAGCTGCTGCCTGTGTCAGTCCCCTTCTGGGTGAGTCCCTCACCCTGTCCTTCCTTTGGCCTCAGGCTCCCAGTGTGTGGGGACTGAGGACACCTAGCATCATAGCCGATGGACAGAAGTGTGAGGCAGAAACGTGAGTTCTGGGGAGATCAGTCCTCAGGAGATTCAGATTTGACTGGAAGTGCTCCTGGCACACAGTCGAATGCTCAGCCCCCCAAAATGAAGCCCACTGTGGCAAGTCCTCAAATTAGTTTCCTTTCTGGGGCTCTTGGAGGCCTTGATGAATTTGTCTTCGTCGGAGGTCACAGGCTCTAGTTAACCACCCTCTGCTTCCCACAGCCTCTCCCTGCCAGGATTGATTAATGGATCATTGGCTCTCCTAGTGGCCTCTGCTAGAGCCCCTAACAGTGGTTGCTTCTGGGCTCTGCGGTGGCACCATGATACTCTTTATTTTTTTTTTAATAGACGAAAGGATTTATTAGTTTGGCTAGAGCACCCCTTTGAACTCATGATCCTCCTGTCTCAGCCTCCAGAGCCACTGATTCATTGATTCATTCAATTTACTCAAAATGTTTATCAAGCACCTGCCATGTGGTGGCACTGCTGTAGCCTCTGGGGGAGTCGTCATGACAAAGGGACCACATATCCCTGCTGGCCCAGGAAGAACAAGTGAAGAAAGCAGTATCTTATTAGCCAGTGCTGTGGAGAGAAGTCAGGTGGAGGTGGGGGGCCGGGAGGGCTGTGGTGCCCCCTTGCGATTTTACTTGGGAGGACAGGGATGGTCTTACTGAAATGGTGACATTTAAGTTCAGGGTGACATAAGTTTCAATGACACCAATGAATAAAGATTGTCAAAGTTTTCTAAAAACAGGTTTCCCTATCTTCCTCATAAGCTTTCAAACACGTCCATTTTCCTTAGCAAAGAATAATGTCGAAGAAGGGCTTAAAGAGACCTTGTGGATAATAAGGGTTGCACCCTGGGACCTTGGTGCTGCCATTTGGGACTCAATAAATAAAATCAACAAGACTCCGAGTTCGGGCAGTGAAAGAAGAATGGCTGAGACAGAACAGAGGATGCCGGTATCCGTGTACTTGGCTGCAGTGACACAGGAGTCGAGTGGTGCTGCCAGTGCTTCATTGGAGTTTCTCAATAGCATTTTCACTGAAGCGGAACAAGCCTTAAAGGAAGTGGTCCCTTCTGCGCCTGGGGCAGGGAAAGCACAAGGGGAACCTGGCTTCTTGTTGTGCCAAAAATAAGATTCTTTTTTGTTTTCAAGGAGAGGCAGGATGTGCACAGCAGCTTGGCACCCAACTGGCCAAATTTTGGACAATTTGAGCTTCAAAAATAAATACAGTAAAAAAGAAGCCATGAGTTTATGATGTACTAAAAGGAGTAGCAGTGGTTAGAGTTCCTTTTAACAGAAGATAGAGTCTAGTAAATGCAGAAGGAATGTCCTGAGCAGCTTTTCTGCTGCCATGCCCGGCCACCATGATGTGTGTTCTGCCTCACCTCAGGCTCAGAGGAAAGGAACCCACCAACCACAGACTGAAACCTCCAAAACCATGAACCAAAATAAACCTTTCTTCCTCCAAGTTGTTTGTGTTAGGTATTTTTGTCACAGTGATGAAAAGCTGACTGACACACATTGTAATTGAGCAACTGCATTTATCATCATCTATACTGGGATGAGTAGAATAGGAAGTAGTCAACAACACCTATGAAGTACACTTCCTAAAAATGTTTTACCTGAATCTAATCATGAAGAAACAACGAGATAAATCAAGATGATGGGACATTGTACAAGACAACTGCTCGGCTCTATTAAGAAATGTCAACATCATAACAGAGAAAAGGGAAAGGGATGGTTCTAGATATTAAAAATGGAAGAGCTGTGGCAATGCAGCGCAGGGTCCTTAATCGGAACTTGGACAAAAAGAAATTATAAAATCATTATTGGCACAATTGGGAAAATTTGAATATAGTTTATACATTATTCAATAATATTATTTAATATCAAGTCTCTTGGGGTTGTAATATGTAGTTAGTAGTATTATGATTATATACAATGTTTTCTTGGGGTATACGTGATAAAGGATTTGGGGATGTCATGAAATCTGAAATTTACCTACAAATGGTTCAGCAAATAAGAAAAAATTCTTCTTATATAGAGGGGTAGGGATGGGGGAGAGAGAGAGACAGAGAATATGAATGGAACTCTGGCCAAATATGAACAATTGGTGAGTTATAGGTTAAGCATATGTGATATTCATTATACTATCCTCTCACATTTTCTGTAGATTTTAAAGAAAAAATGATTAATTGCACTATATGATGGAATTTGTAAAATTAATACAGATATATCCGACTAATGGAGAAACCCTTTTGGAAAGTAATTTGACTTTCCCTATCTGGATCGTGAAATTGTACATACTTGGTGATTCTATTTCTGGGGGTTTTAAAACAAGAAGAAAGCCTTGGTCACAAATATGTTCACCACAAGCCAAATGTCGGGCAGTAAAAAGATGATAAATAAAGAGTGCCAGTTCCAGTAATTAGAATCATAAATGTACAAGCAACATAGAACACTTGGGCTAAACCAACAGAAGGGGGCAGTAGTGAGTAGCAGTGAACAGTGCACCTGGAGTCCCACCTGGATTTTCACCTGTGTGGCACCTCTTGGCTGAGTGATTTGGGACAGGCTACAGAACTGTTCAGATGCTCGGGTTTTGAACTTGTGAAATGGGGATAACAAACTTTATAGGATTGCTATGCAGATTCGCTGTCTTTAAAGTCCTTACTGTAAAATCCCTGGATGTAGTATGTGCTTAAGAAACATTAGCCATCATCATTATTACTGCTATCAGTTCTGACTGTGAGGTGGAGGTAGGAACTGAGTTGGGCTTTGACAAATACAACTGAGAATTTGAGGGAGGGTATTTCTGGCAGGGAGAACAGTAAGGAAGAATGTGTGGGCTCAGATATGCATAAGAAATAGGGAGCAGTCTGGGCTGGCTGAAGTACACAGTCACAGTACTCTCTCTGTGGGAGATTGCAGTGAGTCAGGTGGTTTCTGGACTCAGCTGAGGCAGCCATTGGGAGGTGCCAGAGCTAGAGTGAGGCATAGGCTTGACTCCACAGCCAGTGTGGGGGGAAGGCATGCAGGACCCCCCCCCCCCCCAGCTGGAGCAGGTGGTGAGGATCTGGCTGTGCTTCAGGAAGACAGACCTGGCAATAGGAAGGCATATGGTCATCCCTGCCCAGTGACACACAGGGCAGCTGCATAGACACAACCGCAGGATCTTTGCAGTGGTCCTGTGTTTGGGGACAGGAAGGGTGGACTTGTGGCTTCTCAGCTTTCCTTCAGCCTCTCTTTCACCTGCTAGTTTAGCTTTGGTTTGTAACTGCTTCCCCTTCCCTGCAGAGGGCTCTGAGGCGCTGGAACTGAAGCCCCTCTTCTTGCCCCAGAGTTCTCCTCTGAAACAGGAATTCCTGCCGCTCTGCCCTAGATCTAATACAGAAAGCGTCTCTGTGTGATCTGACGGACAAGCAGAGGCATCTCAGACCGAAAATAGCCCCCTTTCCTGCTCACAGCAGCCTGAGAGTCCATTGAAAGTTTCTGGTAAAATGCAAATATTCCCTGCGGTGGGGGAGGGAGGCAGTAAAACGGACTAATTTAATCCGCTCCCCAGTTGAGAATTCCCAAGGGGCTGGGATCCAGAGAGATAAATTTCATTGTTGGGTTGGGAGAGGGAGAGGCAAAGGCCAGTAGGAGGATTCTCAGCTGGGGACACTGACCCTAGAACCTGGGGGGCTCCCGTGCCATGCACACGCCCCGCCCCTGCAGCTGCCCCCTGCCTATTACAGGGCTCTGTGGTCCCTCTCCCCAACCCACCTGCCATCACGGTGAACTTCTGCCTCCAAAGAGGCAGAAGCCTGTCTGGCTGGGCCAAGGAACTCCCAGTGGCTAGCAGGGAGGGGAGCTGAAAGGCCACGGGAACCCGGACCACAGAGGGGGATTGTTCTGCGTTTGCCCCCAAGAACAGCTCTCAGCCCCTGCTGCACGTTAGAACCTCCCGAGACTTGAAAACATGCTGGGGGATTGTGCCTTCCTTCTGTTGATTACTTCAGTAAGTGTTTACACACACACACACACACACACACACACACACACACACACACACACACAGCTGTGCGACTTGGAGCATGTCTCTTTAACATTTCTGTGCTTCAGCTTCCTCACCTGTTAACTGAGGCTACCTGAGTTGTTATGAGGAGTAAGGAATGAAGGAAACCCTCGAGAGTGTTCAAGTTTTCTCCACATGAATCTTTAGTGGGTTTATTCTTAGATTGATTTTTTCCCTCTGCTACAAATGAAAAATTTTAAATAATTTTGATTTCATAACTGCTATTGGTATATGCAAATACAAATTATTTTTGGTGTGGCTTTTTATCAGTTACCTTATAAGCTCATTTTTTTTTTTAATTTCAGCAATATGACTGATTCTGTGCAACAGTCATTCTACCTGGGAGTGGTGATTCCTGTTCCTTGTTTTCTAATCCTCAAACCTTTGTTTTCTTCCTGCCTGACCTGGCTAGAATATCTAGTATAAGACTGATAATAGTGTCTGAGGGGACTCCTCTCTTGTTCCCAGGCTGAGGATACACTTAAATATGCCACCGTTAAGTATTAAGCTTTTTTTGTTTGTTTGCAATTTTTGCCAAAGTAAGAAATTTCCTTTTTCATCCTAATTTATTTAGAATACGTACAGGTGTGGGCTTTGATCACATGGTCTTTCTGTAGCTATTGAGATGATCACAATTTTCTTCCTTCAGTAGGAATGCCAGTTACTATTGGTGATTTTCAGTTGCCAAAAATCATTCTTGAATTTCAAAAATCAAACATGGCCATGATGTCTTCTTCTCCTTTTCTTTCTTCTTGGTCCTAGGGATTGAACCCAGGGATGCCCTTTTTATTTTGAGACAGGGTCAACAAGTTACCAGGCTGGCCTTGAATTTGCAATCCTCCTGCCTCAGCCTCCGAGGAGCTAGGATTCTATGGGAGCGTGCCACCATGCCTGGCTATGGTATTTTATTATTCTTACACGTGGATGGGTGATTTGGGAATATTTTATTTAGGATTCTGCTTCTGTGTACATGTTCTGAGACTGGCCAGTGATTTTCTTCTCTGGATTATGCTTCTGAAGTCAGTTTCAAGGTTATGCTTGTCTCATAAACCAGCTAAAGAGACCATGTTTCTCTGTTCCTCTGGAGAGGATTGTGTATTGTTGACATAATTCCCCTGCAAATGGGAGGAAGAAAGTCCCCACTCCACCTCCGGGCCTGCTGCTTCTTTTACTGAAAGACGTTTCATGATGGAAGCAATTTTTTTTCATTGGTATAGAACTTCTCTGGTTTTCTCTCTCATTGGTTCTGTTTAAAGGTGTCTTTTTTTTTTCCTTTTTTTTTTTTGCCTGTTTCCTCATCAGGAACTTTATTCAAATATGTGTGTGTTGGGAGAAAGGGGTCATAAAGAGGCCATGAGGGCAAAGGAGGAAATATAAGGGATAACTTTTTTAAAGAATAGTAATGCAGATTGCCTGAATATCTCATCAAGTCTAAGTGGGCCACACACTTTTCATTCTGAAAACTAAGCAAGAGGTAAGAGTAAATTAAAGTTTTCACCGTAAAGAAATGGTAACTATTTGAGGGCTGGGGTTGTGGCTCAGCAGTAGAGCACTCATCTAGCATGTGTCGGGCCGTGGGTGGATCCTCAGCACCATACAGAAATAAAGTAAAGGTATTGTGTCCAACTACAACTAAAAAACAAAAAGAAAGAAATGGTAACTATTTGAAGGCACAGATATGTCTCACATTACCTAAAGTATGGATGTATCAAAACATTCCATGTTACCACATTAATATAACAATTTTTATGTTTTTTAAAGGTGTATTCTTGTGGGAGCTTAATATTCTAACTAAATTTTCAGATTTTTGGCAAAAAGTTGCTTGTATCATCTTATCTTCCTCTTGTCTGTGGTCCCTGAAGTCATGCACCCTTTTCATTCCTGAAGCAGATTTGTGCTTTATTTTCTTTCTAAGTTGCTGAGGCTGATCTCAAACTTGCCACCCTCCTGCCTCAGCCTCCTCAGGTGCTGGGATTACAGACATGCACCATGGAGCCTGGCTGTGCTCTCTCTTCCCATTGACAAATTTCACCACAGCCCAATCAGTTATTGGTTGTGGTAATGACATTTTGGGTGGTGCTGACTCCATCTTTTGCAGTATGCTATTCCATTATTTTCTGCTGTCTCTTTCTCCCCATTCACTCCAGCTTGGACTTGCTCTGCTGTTCAGTTGGCTGCTCCTAAGTTCCCAGCCATCACGAGCTCACCTGTGCCCAAGTACTCAGCTTTATGCTACAAGTTTGGATATATGGCATTTTCTTACAGTTCTAGATGCTTCTAGCTTTCATTATGATGTCTTCATTGACGTGTTATTTTAGCAGTATAATTCCGATTTTTTGAATATACAGAATTTCTGGTTACATTTTGCTGCTTGATTCTAGCTTAAAAGACAAGGCATGGTCAGTCAGAACATACTCATATAATCTCAATACTTTTACATCTGTTTAAACTGCTTGGTCTTTTTTTTTTTTTTTTCTTTTTTAATGTTTGGCATCTGCTTGCAAAGAACATGTGTTCAGTAGTCCTATGGTGCAGTGTTCTGTGTCCCCTGATCAGGCTGATTCTGTTAATTGGCTTGTTCAGATCTTGTGTTTCCTTCCTGATCTGTCTTATCAACCTTTGAGGAAAGTATGGTAAAATATCCCAGATGATGGTCAATTTGGAGCTTTCTACTATTAGACCTTTAAGGTAGCGCAGGGAAAAATGGAATGAATGAGAACTGCCCCCACCGATGACCCATAGCAACACTGTCAGTCCAAACTTGACAGGAAAGAGGAAAAGAATGAGGAGGAGGAGAAGAGAAAATCCCAAATAAATGACAACATCAAAAATAAAACCCTTGAACATGTGAGGTAAACACAGGGCACACACCACGATGCTACATTCAATCCTAAGTATTATCTGTAATTGTTACATTTAAATGGGTTAAGGGGTCCCAGAATAAAATTTAAGATGGATTATGAGATAAAATCCACATGTAAATGGTTGATAGGAGGCACATTTAACACATGGAGATGTGAGGTCAAGAGCAATCTGGCGGGGCTGGGGTTGTGGCTCAGGGGTAGAGCACTTGCCTATCCTGTGTAAAGCCCTGGGTTCGATTCTCAGCACCGCATACAAATAAATAAAATAAAGCTTCATCAATATCTAAAAAAGTATTAACAAACCCAAGAGCAATCTGGCTACCAGTGCATGAGGCCCCTTTAGGAGGGAGCAGTGAACTGCATGGTGTTGACAGGCAGTGAACTGTGGTCCCTGTACTCTCTCCCCCAATTCCACTGGACACTTAGGGGTGGCTTGGGTGGGGATATGGGAAAACTACTCACATCTGAGTGGGACCTTCCCACTTTCCTGCCTCATGAGGGCCTGGGCTGGCAGGGTGAGATGGAGTAGGAGGAGGGCCCCTCATGAGCTGGGTGGGGAGGGAGGGAGGGAGGACCTGCACTCAGGCCAGCTGGGAGCTGCTTCCCAGGATGGTGGCATGCAGACCTGGAGCCTTGGTTGTCCCCACCTCCGGGCCCCTCAGAAAGGTCCTGTTTTCCTCAAAGTGGCTATATTTCTTTTCCAAAAGAGCCCCTGCACAGCAGCTGGACACAGCACCAAATACTTATATTGTATATAGCCTCTCATCAAATCAGACTCTAGAAGGCTCTTCAGCTAGCAGTTGTGGAAGACGCTAGAGACCTGCTTCCTGCAAGATGAACACAGCTGCCCATCAGGGAGCTTCCTACCATTTGACCATTCACATCCCATGGTCCACACTTCTTCGACCACAGTAGTCTGGTGAGCCCTGGACAACCTGGGCTGGGTCAGTCCTGACTCTCCTGTCAGGGACAGGCTCAGGCAGGAGGAGGTGGCTCACGGAGGAGGAGGGGCCAAGTGCTGGGCACAATGAGAAGAATGCTAGCTCTTTCCAGCTCTACCATCAGCAGCTGTGACCCTGAGCAAGTATTTCATGTGCCAAACTGTCCCTTTGCCCCTGTGGCACAGGGCTCATGTGCTGCCTGTCTGTAAAGCCCAGGGGACAAAAGCTACCTTGATGTCCCACTCAAAGTGGGACCCTTCCCACTGGCCTGCTTAGAAGGGAGAGGAGAGAGGAGAGGGCGTGTTTCAGCAGATGGACAGAATTCCCTCCCTCCAGGCAAGGGCCACCTCGTGGGACACCTCTCCAGCCAGTCTGCGTCCTACCCCTGCCTGTTGGTGCTGAAAAGTGCCCAGTGCTACTCTGGAACAGGAGCTGAGGACTTTCCCGTCCTGTCAGCACAGCTGGGGAGAGGCCACTTCTTCCAGTCAACATCCTGCCTACACAATCTGACGCATGCTGACTTCCACGCCACCGGCTCGGCACTTGCTCTGGTCCTGTAAGCATCTTCAATGCCCCTTTGTGGTGGTCTCTGCCCCGGGCTGCTCTGCTGACACACCACTGGCAGCCAGCAGCAAGGAGGGGTGAGTCCCATGCAGGACCTGGAGGGGCACCAGGTCACAGCTGTCTCCAGTGGCCCACGCCTTAGGGACACACTGGGCAAAGCAGCTTGCATGGTCATTGTGGACAGAGGTCCCTTGTGGCCTTGGGCTTCAGCAGGGGCACCCAGGGTCCCCAGGGCCCTGTGTGCATTGGCACAATTCCTGGACGTTCTTCAGATTAAATGAGGATGTGGGTGGAGCCCTGGCTCTGGAGATGAGGTGAGCGGCACTGGAGCACTGTCCAGTGTCCACGACGGGGCCACAGGCTGGTCTGTCCCACCCAGCAGGGCAGGAGCCTGCTTAGTGACAGTGGTCATGCCACTGGTGTCCAACACAAACCCAAGACTGACCCCATTCCCTTGTGTGTTATGGGCCGGTGTCCCAGCCTGTGCCCAGGACCTCAGGCCTTACTTAAAGAGAGGGTCTTTATAGAAGTGGGCAGGCCTCCCCAACACAGCTGGCACCCTGACACAAAGCAGGTACCCGGAGACAGAGATGCACGAGACACTGCAGATACAAAGATGGCACCTCTCTGTGCCTGTGCACAGAGTCTGGTACAGACCTGCCCTCGTGGCCAGCAGAAAGAACCAACCCTGAGGATCCTGAGCTCAGGCTTCGGGCGTGCAACGCCAGCCTGTGCACTTGTTGGGCAGCCCCAGGCTAGCCCCTTGGGAGCAGCACTGCTAAGGTGCCTTGGCGTCTCCAGAAGTGCATGTATGTGGGACACTGAGCTGCACTGTCCCCACTGTACTGGGGGCCCAGTCCAGCCAACCATGCCCCAGTGTGGGCCCCCACCAAGTGCCTTCCTATAGGAGCCAAGGGCCCTTCCTCAGCAGCTAACGTCCTTTAGAACCCACACTGGTCATCCAGCTTAGACCGCAGGGCAGAGTTCTCTCAAAACCACATGTGTCAGCATTTACTCCAGGAAAGCAAGGGCCCAGCCCTCTGCTGGGCTCCAAGATCAGGAGGGGCAGTGGTCAGGGAAAGGGCCTCATGGTCACCATACACGGCTCTGTGTGCACGCACACCACCACCTGAGTGTGGATGGTCCTCGTGAGGATAGGAGGGAGCAGCATCTGACTGAACCTGAGCCAAGACACCAGAGGCATAGTGAGGAGTGCACCCCACAGCAACCTCCTGAGCAGACGCCACTGAGCTGGCACTACCAGGGCAAAGGGCGGGCATCTGGCAAGGGGATGCCAGCAGAGCAGGGGAGGAAGGCCCACCCTGGCAGAGGGCAGCCTGGGGCTGGCAAGGGGCACCCGGGGTGCCTGTGTCCTCAGACAGCTGAGCTGCTGAGGGGCCTCACCGTGGGCTCCTGTGTTCACCACCCCAGAGGGTCCCCAGGAGGGCTCTCCCACAGGCTGCAAAGATCTTTGCCTGGTTTGGACCCTGACTGGTGCTGCCCCTGCAGGCAGTGGCTCCATGTCTGCACTTGTTGCAAGAGACATCAGGGGGGTAAGGCAGCAGGCACAAAAGTGGGGAGAGGGCCTTGGCACCCAGGATGTCCAAGAAGGGGGTGCCCAGTCAGCACAGTGTGGCAGTTGGGTGCCATGGAGGGGAGCTGCTGAGATGGGCTGGGTCTGGGTCTGGAAGGTTCTGCTGGGGCAGCATCAGGGGGCACCAGGTGGACCCTCCCTCTGGGGAGTCCCAGGGGGTCACCTGTCCGGCAGCCTTCTGCTTGGACCCGCAGGATCTTTGGTTTAGGTCTGGCAGGGCCCTTTTGCCTCCAGGAGGGCACGTGTCTGTGACCCAGTCCATTGGCCCAGCGAGGCCCCCGGGGGAGTGACCAGGGCCAGGAAGCCTGGCGCTTTGGCCCAGGACCCTGGTGGCGCCTCCCCAGCCGATCCACTTGGGTCCTCATTGTGGCTACTTCCTGAGCCAGTCCTGCCAGGGCTGTGGCCAGCTGGTCCAGCTTCTCTGTGAGCGCAGCACCAAGACTGTGCAGCTCCTGTTGCAGGGGCCTCCCACAGGGGCATGGTGGCTGCGGGGAGGCAGCTGGCCACAACGGTGAGTCAGCTGCTGGAGGGGGACACTTGCTGGGTGGCTCAGGTGGGTCCCTGGGGAGCTGCCTCCTTTGGGTCCTGGCTGAAACCAGAGGGAGGACACGGTTAGAGTTTCTGTGCTGTAAGGAGCTTCTGACCCCCAGTTCCCTTGCACTAGTGTTCAGTGTCCTGCCTGCTCTAAGCCTGGTTTCTAGAGTGAAGGAAGTTGCCTTGGGCTGGAGAACACAGGTGCTACGCCTCATTACAGCCAAATTGCCATCTTCTGCCATTTCCCACCCTGATGGGTAGGAGTAGCCAGACACGGGTTCCATGGTGACCAGCTTTCTCAGGACAGTGGTCTTTCAACTTCTGGGAAAAAAAAATTGGTGCGTTCCTCTGCCACCACTAGGGCCAAATGTTCCACCTATCCCTGCCCTGGGGGGTCAGTGAGAAGGGCCCAGAGAAGGCCCCAATGGCACAAGGCTAGGGTTGAGGGTGAGCACCCAGGAGATGGGCCAGGAGTCCAGCTGAGAACCATTAGGATATTTCCAATGGGGTCACTCAATACCAGTGCCCTTGGATACAAACGCCCCTCCTGTCTTTCTTCCCCTCACTCAAAAGTTATAGATTGAGAGATTTTGATGTCTTAAATTATTTTAAAAACTAATCTAGCAGGTGCAGTGTGTACACCTGTAATCCCCAGCAGCTCAGGAGGCTGAGACAGGGGATCTCAGCAAGGCTAACCTTGTCTCTAAATAGAATATAAAAAAGGCCTGGGGGTGTTGTTCAGTGGTAAAGCACCCCTGAGCTTAATCCCCTAGTATCCCTCCACAAAAGAAAACTCATCTAATCCTTTACCCCCAATTCCCCTAGAGCTGGGCTCTCCCAAGGTAAGCCTTGCAGGCAGCCCTAGGCCAGACCCTGCCATTTCTTAAGGCACTTGGCCGACTGGGTGGAGGGAACTGCTACCCCTGTTCCTGCGCCCCAGCCAAGGCTCTGCCTTTCTCTTGTCAGCACCCCCAGAACTGCAGGTGGAGCAGAGTGATGGCTTGAGTGGTCCAAGGCCCCAAGGTCCCAAGCCCTGTCTGGTCTAGTTCTTTAGTTGAAGCAAGAACGTGGCCCTGCCCTGAGGGAGGGCAGGGGCCACCCCAGAGTGCACCCCCACTCCAGGCCACACTCCCAAGTCCCTGGTATTAGGCTGCCCCAACGTGACCCAGGGCACAGGTGACTTGACCTCCTGCCTGTCTCACTGTGGCTCCTCAGAAGTGTGACTTGGAACCAAAGATTTTGGGATGACCCTGGCCAGGTCACTCAACAGTGCTGGTCACTGTTTCCTCATCTATTCTCTGAAGTCCCCTCAAACCCCAAATTTTGATTCAGGACAATTTCTTCACTGCACGAGGTCTTGGGAAACCCCCACAGTTCCTGTAACGAGACACTGAAGCGAAAGGGGCACCAGGAGTGGCTCATAGGTCAGACTTTCCCTGCCCACAACCTGCACAACAAACTTGGGAGGGTGTTTTCTTCTTGGAACTGGAGGCTGGGGTCCTGGCCAGTGCAGAGGGGACAGGGAAGCCACCAAGCTCACCTGCAACACTGTGCCTTCCACATCCAGGCTCTAGGCTTCTGGGTTCTTCACCTCCCCCGGACCCGGGCCTTTCTTCCAGCTGAGGGGCAGGCCAGGGATGCCCTGCTGCCTCTGGGGAAAGAGCACAGGGCACTTGGGATAGGGACACATGTAATTTTGCCAGAGCCACTCTGACATGAGGATGTTAAAATGTGGAAAAAAAAAAAATCGAGCTTTCCACTTTTAAACAAGGATTAAATGAGATGCAAGTTGGACACTGGGCCCACCAGGGATCCTGGCTCTGGTGAAATGGGCACATGAGTGAAGGCCCTGGCGTGCAGCCCCTGCCCTGTTCCCAGCAGGAGGGCTGTGCTGGAGTGTCTCAGTGTCCTCTGCAGCTCCCGCCTTATGCTCAGGGATCCATTAGGTAGGTCCTGCCCCCAGCAAGATACCTCAAGGATATGCTGGGGGCATCCCCTGGATCACAAGAAGTCATTCTGACATCTTTTGCAGGGCCATGGAGCAATGAGGAACGTGGTGTGCAGGGGCGCAAGGCAGAGGCCGAGGCCTGTGGATGGAGTAGCTCTGGCCCCTGACTAACTCCCTGATCCTACCTCCTCCTCCTGCGGCACTGCTGAGAGGGATGGGTAGGCAGGCACTCTCTGCAGCCTCTTCTCTCCTGGGTGACCGGGACTTGCCTCCTGTCCCTTCTGCTTTTCCTACTGGGAGCAAACACTGGGTCACAAACCTGGGTGGTAGAGTGGTGGCTGGGGGCAGCAGGTGGCATTTCTAACTTTCTTGACAGGACAACCTCCAAGAATTTTTGCTTTTGATGTTTTTTTTGTTGACTGCCAAGATTTCAAAAAGTTACATGACGACAATGTTATCATTTTATACACACACTCATACCTATTGTGCACATATAGTATTAAGTCGTGTCATCGAGTGGCTTGCCAAGAATCCTGCCTCCAGTCACGCGCAAGCCCTGCTCTGGGTACCCTGCTCAAGGGCCCCATCTTCTTCCGCCTCAGCTTCCCTTACAGGCTCAAATATAGAGGACTTTCTGACCCCAGGCAGAGTAACAAGGGGGCTTGGAGAACTCAGTCTGGACCCCGGGCCCTGTGGGGACATGTGGATGCATGCGGGGACTCAGGCTCACCTGCACCAAGGCCACTGCGGTCCTCAAGCTCTCTTCTATCATGCCCGTCACGAGGGCTGCTGCCAATGTTGCCTCTGGGGGACCTACCAGGGCCAGGGGACAGAGGAACTGGATGCTTGCAGCTGCGAAGGTGCTCTATCTCTGTCACAAACAAAGCTGGCATCAGAGCACTGACCAGTATCCTGGAGAGCAGCTCATGGTCACCCCTGCCCCATGCCCCAGCAGACTCACCCTGAAGGGGTGGCCGCCAGGGCTCGGGTTCCATCCGTGCATCTTCATCAGAGCTGCTGAGGCTTGAGCTGGCGCCAGGGCTGGGGCTGGGGCCAGGGCCAGGGCCAGGGCCCACCAAGCAGGCAAAGCGCAAGGGCCTCACAGGCAAGATCCCCCTCAGAGAGGTCTCTAGACAGTGCAGTGGGGAGGGCCTGGGGGCTGCCCCTATGCAGATGACAAGAGAGCCAGCTGGCTATCACCTGATGGCAGCTAGGAGTTTGCCCTGATGACCAGGTTCACAGACCAGGTCCCTCATGGTTCAGTCCCCAGCTCACATGGGGTCTCAACAACTCTCTCTTTGGCTATGGGACATGGAGAAATCAAAGCCTGGTCAAGTCCCTGGCTGCTCTGGAAGGCCAATTGGGGAACTTTCCACAAGTGTCAAGTCCCTAGAAGCCACTGTGGTCAGGTTCTTGCCAAGCCCCGGGTCCTGCAGCCTCTCGAAGTCTGCGTCCCTCTACCCTGCACCACAGAGACCAGCAGCTGGGTAAGGGCAGGAGGGTAAGAAAAGCCACAGGACCTGCTGAGCCATCCTCCTGCCCCTGCAGACCTGCAGCAAGCTGCCAGAAGGATCTATCTGGACATAGCAGGTGGAAGGGGGCTCTTGCCCCCCAGAGTCTCCACTGGAAAAACCAATGGCTGCACAGAACAATGGTCTTCCCACCCTGATCTCAGCACTGGGTCACTTTATCTTTTTCTTTCACCAATTTCAGTTTCTGCCTGGCTCTTGCTTCCATCTTCTGGGGAGAGATGAGAGAGAAGGAAGGAGGAAAAACATGCCAGTAACACTGAAGGCAGCTCACCATCTTGCAGCCATTTCCACGGCTCCTGCCTGATGGTCCCCTGTTCTTTGAACCCTTGGTGGCAGGTACGGATGTAGCTGGAGGTGAAGGCCTGTGGGCTGGTCAGATGCAGGCTCCCGGCAGGCACTTCTCCACCCTGTCTGAGGCAGGATGACTCAGAGGCCTCACCCCTCAGTCCTGTTTTAATGAGAAGCCAAAATGGCTGTGAGCCCTGAGGGGCCTTGTGCTACCACAGAAGCATAGACAGAGAATTCCGCCCACAGGGGGCTCTCAGGCACACAAATTTAAGGAATCACCCACTCTGCCTGTCTCAGAAGGGGTGGGGAAGTGGTGCCCACTAGAGCCTGTTCAGATCCTCCAGCATCTCTTTATTCAGGGACCCAGCTCTAAGGACTCCTGGGAGCCCTCAGATGCCACGTGGGGCTCGCTTGCCAGGATGAAGATGCTCAGTGGACAGGGTTCCTGCTCAGGCGTGTGTGGTGCAGCAGTGGATAATGGCCAGGGTGTCCGTGTCCTGGACTCTGCCCACACTCATTCAATAGTGAGACTGTATGTGTGCTCAACAGACCACCTGGCTTTTTGGCCTCAGAACAAGCCTCTGTCCTGGCTGTTTCCGGAGTATCTTCTTGGCTCAAGTGGATCTGGCCCAAGACAGTTGGGGGCAGCCATGCCCAGGCCAATGGTACAGAAGCTGTCCAGCCCCACTCCCAGGTACCAGGGCCAC
Organism: Urocitellus parryii; assembly: GCF_045843805.1. Lineage (NCBI taxonomy): Eukaryota > Metazoa > Chordata > Mammalia > Rodentia > Sciuridae > Urocitellus > Urocitellus parryii. Next base: position 6,429,433 of record NC_135533.1, read on the forward strand.
CACGGAGTTACCTTCCTTGTACGCCATCCAATTCTTAGGTTCCACTCTCCTGGGCTCCCTGTCTGCTGCTGAGAAGCAAGCCCGGGCAGGCTGCTGCCTGGGTACCGGCAGCTCTTTGAGACAGTTCTCCAGCCCCTGGAGTGGGGAGCTTCCTGGCAGGCATCCTGTGAAGATCCAACATTGGCCCTCTTGGGTGACTGGAGCCTTGCCTCTTCTGCAGCGTCCAGGGCTAGGAGCCATCAGAAGGGGCACAGAGCTTTGGACGTGTTGTGGTAGTTCAGGGCCCTGGATGGAGACCTGGCCCCAAATATCTATCAGCCCTGGTTTGGGGTGGCCCTGTCCAGGCTGCCTTATAAGTAAGAAGCCTGACCTGTCTCCTTGGCCACCTTCACAGAAGCCTACCCAGGGTGCAGGAAGGAAATAATGGGGAGCCTGGCCACAGGTATGGGTCTAGGCTCCCTCAGTGCACCCAGCTGCCACCATGGTGAGGGATGGCCACACACCAGGTGGCCCTAAGGACTGTGAGTAAGGCTTCCTTTATTACTCAAAGGAAGGCAACCCTGCAGGCTTCCTGTCCTCTGCATATGACAGGCCACAGGCCACTTGAAAAAACAAATACATTGTAAAAATTGTATCCTAGTGATGGAGTTGTGCCAGCAATGGGAAGGAGCTGAGCTGGAATTCTAGAGGGAAGACCCCTTTCCAGGCAAGCAGACAGCACTGTCCACATTCCCCCCTGAGGGACATGTGCTGATAATTCTGGGCCCAGGAGAAGTTTAGAACCAAAAGCCACATGCATGTGGAGGGCAGAGTATGAGCTACCACAGGGTGTTTGCTGGTTCTGGGGGCTGCGCCAGAAGCTCCTGAAGGGCAGCGTGAAGGCCCCTCTATTTGGGTTACTTAGAACCCATGTCTAAGTAACCCACGTCTATCTGCAGAGGACACATGAAAAAAGAAGTGCACCCCAGGACACTCTGCCCTGACACAAGATGAAGTGGTTTTGGTGGCCAAGGGTTAGCTGGACAGAATGCAGAAACATGCCAATGGCAGGTGTTTAGATGAAAAGCAAGGTGGGGACCTTCCTGGAATGCCACTGTCCACATGAGGAGACAGAAGCTGGTCATGGCAGGTGTCTTTGGAGGGTGGTCAGATTCAGTGGTGGTTGTGGGAGGCGCAATGGGGACTGTGGGGCGGGGAAAGAGAGAGACTTTACTTTTCCCATATAACTTTCTGTAGCTTTTGAACAAAAACATTTGATTTTATTACCCATTAGTAACTAAAAATTAAGCCAAGTCAGCTGCGTTTCAGGCAAAAAGCCCCACACCCAAGGGGTTCCTCCAGGGTACTCAGGCACTGAGAAGGCCTGCATGGCCCAGCCAGAGTCCAGGCTGTAGTTCTAGGCCTTTCTATTAACTAGAGATGGAGCCAGGACACAGATACAAGCAGGTACCCGGTGTGCACCCATGGGACACGGCCAGGCCAAGAGTACTTGGATTATTCAGGTGGGGAAGAGGCTAAAGGGATGCTTAGAAGCACTGGAAGACCCCAATGTCCCCAAGTCCCCAGAAATGAGTCTCCCAGAGAGACCCAGGGAGGCACAGGTCCCCAAGCACACCTCTGAAGCTGGTTTATTCAAAGCACACTATACTTTCCCCTAAGCTGGAGGCCAGCCTCGCATATCTTTGTGGCTGGGACAATGAAGAGTTTAACTCAATAGGAAAATTGAATATACTACCTGTCTTTCCGGACCAAGTCACTAAAATGGACCCCTGCTCCCACCCTGTCCAAGACAAGTCCATTCCTGCCTCAATGTCCCCATCTCTGCCCTGGCACGGGGCTGATGACCTGACTGGGCCAGAGACCTTGATGGGCAGGGGCCTTGAATGACATCTTGTCCCAGAGGGTTGGTAGCTCACCTTTTCCAGGCCGCTGTCCCTGGCTCCCCGCAGGACTCCCAAATTCCAGGTCCCCATCGGTGCTGCAGGCTGAGGAAAAGCTGGTGGGGGTGCCTCGGGAGCCTGAGGGTTGAGCCAGACTCTCTCTCACATAGCCCTGCAGGCCCAGAGGCAGGGGTGGCTCCTTGGTGGCCTCTGCGGGAAACAGCATTTTTCAGGTCACAGCAGAGCCTGCTGGAGAAGAGGCCCCTGGGCCATGGAGTAGATGGCACCAGGAGACCCTGCCTTGAGGTGTCTCTCTCCAGGGTTTCCCATGGCACAGATGCAAATCCCCAAACCCCACATTTCACCTCCTAAAACTAAAAAAAAGTTCTCCAAGAAGAGGGCAAGAAGACTTGTAACTGCTGCTACCGAAGCTGGAGAGCTGCCTGGGGCCAGGCCCGAAAGAGGGCAGTGGGAAGAAGGCACATGCTTCAGGAAGCTGGAGAGGACAAGCTAACAGTGGCCTCGGTGTCTCTCTCCACCGTGTGCATGGTGACAGGCTACCCCAGGCCCACTACACAGTCTACCTTCACTGTGTGATCCTTGAGACTGCAGCTCTGACCGCTGGGACACAGAGGTGGCCAGTGTCCGGAGTGGTGATGACCCACCTGGGGGAATGCCTTTCAGACAGGCCTCCAGAGCTGCCAGTGGTGAGCTTGAGGCCCTGCTGGCTGGGAAAGGAGAGAACACTGTCATCGTCTCTCACAGGTCCTTGCACTGCCTGTCGGGCCCTGGCTTGGTCCCTGGCTGGCTGCCCCTGGCCTGCCTCTTACAGGGCTGATGAGTCTTACACCAGACTCTGGGACCTGCCCGGCAGCAGACCCTCCTGGAGGGTACTTCGATCCTCTCTCTGCTTCTCTGGAGGGAATGAAGGTGTCCCTGGCCTTGAGGGCAGAGATAGGGAAAACCACCTGCCTGCAGGGGCCATCTTCCTCAGGCAGGACCTCAGGGCACAATGAAGGTCCTTACTGAGCCAGAGGGCTGCCGGGGCAAGGCCTGGGTTGAGGACATGGACTGAGGTCACTGTTTGGAAGGAAGCCCAGGGACAAGTTCCCTGCCCGAGGGACATGCAGGTTTCCTGGGCTTTGGGAGCTTCTCTGAGCACAGTCCCATGGAGACAAGGTAAGACAATCCCAGGCCTTACCTTGAGCTGTGGGGCCCCAGCAGTGTGTTCCGATCCCTTTGGTGTCTCTGGTAGCAGAGAGGCCATGGCCCTGCCTACCAAGCTGGCAGGATACAGGCTCCAAGTGGCTCTGGGACCAGCTGTCCTCTACCTTGACCACAGTGAATGAGCTGCCAGCTTCAGTACCAGGGCAGGAAGGAGGGGTCTGGAGGTGTCTGGACCCTGTGTGAAGGAGGTCACCAGGCAGCCCAGGTTTCAGGACTGGACTCACCCCAGGTTTTGGGAGGTGAGGTGGGGCTTCTACGGCCCCTCTGCATCCACAGCAGTCACTGTGCCTGGGTACAGTCACTTCTCAATCACCAGCACAGACCCAAGTCACATTCCTACTTCCATCAAAGTCCCTTTGGGTTGCTCTGAAGCTTTATAAAGAAGGATTAAGTCAGCTCTGCCCAGTTAGCACCAAATCAGATCTTTCTCCTTGGCCAGACAAACCACCCCGTCTAAACACACCTGATGGGTACCCCAAGCCCCAGTCCTACTACCAGACCAGACAATCTGAGGCCAGCCCAAATCCCAGTCACACCACCTATTGCCAGGAACCCCAAATCACAATTATGGCTTGAGAGTCTACTGGGCTACAACTCCAGCTTCTATGTTTTGGCTTCCCACCCCACCATCCCTTCTTTCCTTCCAAACTTTTACTTCGTTCTATGAAAGCCAGTCTGGGAAATGATCAAGAACTGATTAGGCACCTCCTCTGTGCCTTGCTCCATTTGCAGAGTGATGGTGCTCAGTATCAGGCCCTCTGACTGAGGCCTGTGTGCTTTGTTGCAGAAGGTCACCCACTGCCCTGCTTGTGGCAGCCCCTTCCCTCCCCAGCTCAGCAGGTGGCCTTTACCTTCAGAATTCTTATTCAAGGTCCCTGGATCCTCTTGTAGCAGCAGGTCCCCTGCTCCTGAGGGGTTGGGACACCTGTCCTGGGCCTCTGGGATCTCCTTCAGACAGTTCAGCAGACCCTGGAGAGGAGGATCCCCCGAAGGTGACTCAGTCTTCACTAAGGAAAAAGGCACACATGTCCACCAGAGCCCAGAGTCCAGTCCTCGCACCAGACAGGAACCATCCAGTGTGCAGTGAGGATGCAGGGCCAGAAATCTGCAGATGTGAGTCAGGTCTTCCCCCATGCCTCATTTAGTCTTGTTTAAGTCACTGTCATTTTGGTGCCCAATTTACAAATGCCTATCAACCATCCCTCCCAGAACAGGACAGGTGAGAATGGAGAGGCACTCAGAGGCAAGTGAAGGAGGCGGGGCACTGGACAGTGCCCTGGTCCCAAGCACAGCCTACTTTGAAGGGGCTGTGACACACACAGTGTGTGTAAGAGGCACACTGCTGGAGTGAACCCCACCCGGACCCCGTGGAGTGAACTAAGGACCAAAGCTGCAGCAGCCTTTAAAACAGATTCTATTGTCATGTATAACTAAAAAGAACCAAAAAATTAAAAAATAAAAATAAAACTTAATAAAAAAATAAAATAACATGCAGGCAGTATTTAAAGACAAAAAATAAAAAACATAATAAAGTGTCACTGCAGACCGGAGCTCCTGCCCCCCTGGCTGTCCAGACCAGGACCACTCTGAGCACCTCACCGAGTGTCAACAGGAAGTAACACTTGAGCGCTGTGGCTCTTTTCCTGAGGCCCAGGTTAGGAAAAGTGAAGAACAAAGAGCAACCAGGGCAGCATGCGTGCTGAGTTTTCTTTTTCTATCCTAATGCTTCTTTAAGAGTCACCTGGGGCTGGGGACATGGCTCAGTTGGTAGAATGCTTGCCTTTCATGCACAAGGTCTTGGGTTCTAATCCCCAGCACCACACACACACACACACACACACACACACACATATACCCACCTGGCTTCAGTCACGTGACATTGGGAATACAGGAGCAGCCAGGTTAGTAATGATCCTCAAGGGAGACAGTGTGGATCAGAGAAATAGCTACAGAATGGCTTTCCAGGCACTTTGGAGCCCTTGGTCTGAGGGCATCAGATGCCCAAGGACTCACCTGGCCAGGGTGGGCTTGCTGGCCCTGCTGGCCCCGGCTTCACCACGGTCAACCTTGATGCACCCAGGAGAGGGACAGCAGGTAGTAAGTTTGGTGCTGCCTCAGCATTCTGGGGCCCAGGCACAAGGATTTCTTTCAGGCAGTTGATGAGGCCTTGCAAGGGGCTATTCCCAGGAGAGACTCCTGCACACAGACAAGGTCACCGAGGTCACTGTAGTCCTGACAGGGCAACATAAGACCTTCTACAGTCATGGGTCTCTGGGCAGCTGAGAATCACCCATGTGAACAGACGAGGCCTGCCCACTGAGGCTGCTACAAGACTAAACTGACTATTCCCCTGTAGCCCACTCAGCTCCAGGGCAGGCCTAATCTCATCCCCAGGAAAGCCAGATTCTCACCAGTCCCTGGGGTCCCTCTCTCCTGGGTTTGGTGGCTCTTCCTCTGGCCAGAGCTGCAGGTGGGAGGGCTCAGCTCCTCAGCAGGCGTTCCTGGGCCTCCCCTTCCTGTGGGCCATGGTTTGTCCACAGTTTCTGTTGCAGAAGACAAGGAAGGCCTTTCTAGCCTGGGCTCCACTTTGGGATCACCCAGATCCAGTCACCACAAGGAAAGACCCCTCTAGTTCCTCAACTCCCTGGGGGCAGTCAAGTCCCAGAAGCTTTGGAGGACCTGTTCAACTGTAAATACCAATACTCTGAACACGCCTGGACACTTCCTCCAGACCTCAGCCTCTGAACACAGCTCAGCAAGTAATGTCTGCAGCTTCAACACACCGACCCCAATCTCACGCTTGTGCTTTTCAAATCAGGGCACATGGAATGTCGGGGCATGTGGGTGGATGACACCTGAAATCAGAGGCTAAGCAGGCTGTGTTTTGGGGAATGCTAATCTTTTTTTTTTTTTAATATTTATTTTTTAGTTGTAGTTGGACACCATACCTTTATTTTCTTTCTTTCTTTCTTTTATTTTATTTATTTTTATGTGGTGCTGAGGATCAAACCCAGGACCCTGCACATGCTAGGCGAATGCTTTACTGCTGAGCCTCAACCCCAGCCCTGGGAATGCCAATCTTATTCCATATTACTTCAAAATATCCTAATAAAAAGATATTTGCAAGAATTTTTAAAGGTACAATGAGACCCCAGAGAAATTCTAGGCCTTCTCTGAGGTTAGGCTTTGATATGAGACGGTCTGAGAGTCAGAAGAGGTGCACACAGGTGAGTTACCTGCTGGGCCCTGTGGCAGAAACTGCCTGTGTACATGCACATGGTCCTCAGCAATAAGGGCTGGATGAGAGGCCTCCTGGGGACCAGGCATTGCGCCCCTCCCATTTGGTCTCCTGACCAGAAGCAAAGTATGCTGCCCTGCTCTCTGGGACCTTCACCAGCACTCAGCAGCAGAGGAGACTGAGTCCCAGAGAAAACAAAGAGGGTGAGGTTCAAGCTCCCTGACTCCAGGGTTGAGGACCTTGAAGTGCTGATGGTCCCCATCGTTGCTGGATTAGACTCACTGATGAGGAGGGGCCTTCCGGGCCCCCCATCTCCAGGCGGGCCACTGGAGGACGAACTGCTGGTCGGTGTAGTGGCCAGGCTGGGCTGGCTCACAGGGCTGTCCGGAAGGCAGCTGAGCAGACCTGGGGGAGGGCAAGACTCCTCTTCCATGGTCACTGTTGAGGGGGAGAAGACACTAATGCCAAGGTGCTCCTGCCACTGTCACCACCAGGGTCCTTCCTTGCCATGCTCCACTAACAATGGCCAGGACACCAGGGACCTAGGTACTGCTGTCACTAAGCTGACCCCCACATTACAGCCCTGACGAGGCCGCACTCCTGCAGCCTCTGCTCACTCCATTCTCATCTGTCACCAGCTGAGTGGGGAGGTGGGGCCTGAGGTGTGTGAGCAGGGACCAGGGGGAGGACAGATGCCTGGGGAGGTGGAAAGAGCACTGACTGGGAAGTGACCTGGGCCTCACTGGCCACGCAGAAGGCTCAGCCTCCCTCCCTCCCTCATCTGCAGGACATCAATAAACACAGCTCACCTACCACGAAGGGCCCAAGGCACAGGTTGGGGCCAACGTGAGAAGCCCAAGCTACTCTGCGCTCACCGCACCCAGGAGCTCAGAGGCCAGGCACACAGCCAGGGCATCAGGAGCCACTGGTGACCGCCTCCCTGCAGCAGTGGAGAGAAGCTGGGCGGCACACTGGGCCCAGGGTGTGGACTTGGACTTCACCTTGTGGAGGAGCTGTGAGCGCCACAGAGACTGGCCTGGCTGGCTGACTTACCCTCAGGGCTCGCTCTTTCCCCGTCCAGGCTGGTTCCCCCGCTCTCAGGGCTGTCCTCAGTGCCCTTGACTTCCCGGAACAAGAACTCTGGGATCCCCTTCACCAACTGAACCAGGGCGGTAAGGTGCAGGCTGTGCCGAGGCTGTCTTCCTGTGGAGGGCCACAGTGAGCCCCGCGCCCCTGTCTGCTCAGCACCTGTCCCTCAGGCAGCCCTCCCGACCACAGGAGGAGCAGCCAGGAGAGCCCGATGTCCCGTGGGCTCAGATCAAGAGATGTGCCTAAGGAACAGCCAGGATCGGGTGGGAGCAGTGTATAGGGACACAGGGGTCTCCTACACCTGTCTCTTTCTTAAGGGAATGTCAAGCAGGGCTGTCCCCACCAGCTAGCCCTCTGTCTTTGCTGGAATCCCCTAAACTCCCGGCCTTGCCCAATCTGGGCCCTGTGGAGCAAGTCCACCATCAGAGGAGCCGCAGGCTGGCTGTGCAGGGGCGGCAGGGATAAGGGTTCCGCTGGGGGCAGGAGCAGGCCTGAGGTGGGTGTGCTCTCCAGGGTGAGCCCAGGTTCTTCTGGCACTGCTCGGTGGAATGGACAATATGTAACATGCTCCTAGTCCAGAGCAGTGACAGGTCAAAGCCAGGGAGGGCTGCAGTAGGGAGGGCTAAATTAAGCATGTTGAGGTCACAGTGTCACCTGAGGACCATGAGTAAGAGGGGGAGCCCAGAGTCTGCCCAGAGGACTTACCCTGGGGGCTTCCCTTTACAGGAGGCTCCTGCCCCTCATCACCTCTACTCCCTCCTCCCATAGCTGCTCCAGGCTCCGTAGGTGACAGAAAAGCAGAAAGGGGAAGCAGCTCATCTGTCCCTGGGGAGAAAAGCAAGGACAGTCACCCTGGAAACAGAATGGTCTCTCCGTCACAGAATCGAGTTGTGGCCCAGGCATCCCACACATCTGTGCAAGTATCTCTGTGCATGTTGGTAGGGCCACCCACACTCAAAGAACAGAGCAGCAGAACCTGGCAGTCACTGCAGACCTCACCAAACGGTACCCAGCGGGAACAGAAGGGAGGCCCGGCCCAGCACCCAGCTTTCAGGAGGCCCCTAAAACTGTTCCTTTCATAGATGAGAAGACTAAGGCCTGGTGGGGCCTGGGGTCCTGCAGTCCTGGGGCCTCCTGGACTCCAGCCTCCCCGCTTCCATTCTCAGTTGGCACTCGCCGCCTACACCCCAGGGAGGCCAGTGGAGGCATACCCACGGAGACCAGCGTCTCGTAGTTCTCCCGCATCACGTCTCGGTAGAACTCCCGCTGCCGCTCCTCCAGCAGCCTCCACTCCTCCTCGGAGAACCGCACGGCCAAGTCCATGAAGCTGATGGGCACCTGCGGGTGGTTGGGGAATGTTGGCAGTCCTGCCAGCAGGGCCAGCCCAGCTGCCCCCTCAGCTCAGTGCCCCGCACATGTCTCTGGGTGAACACGGGGATGGAGGGGGAGCAGTGGGTGGGTGGGAACTGATACCAGAAGCAACAAGAATTGGCTAGAGATGGAGCTGGCAGTCAGCTGGGTCCCTAGGATCTGGGAGAGGCAAGGAAAGAGCCTGCTCTCAAACCTGCAGAGGGAGTGCAGCTATGGATATCTCAGTTCCAGGCTTCCAGACTCAGAAGGAATGAAGCTCTGTTGCTTTAAGACCTGGGTCTGTGGCTCCATCACAGCAGCCCAGGAAACTACAACAGTCTCATGTCACCCAGTCCCTAGGCCCCACAAAAGTCAACCCTGGGATGAGAACTCTGGCCAGCCTGGACTTCACCTTGTGAGATTCTCTGAGTTAATAAGCACACTTCCCTGAGAATGTGAAGGCCTGAGATCCTAGTGCTGAGGATTAAAATAAAAAAGAGTCGACTAATAAAACCAATTAGTTATCAAGGGTGAGGATCCCTTATCTCAAACCTATGGGACCAGAAGTCTTTTGGATTTCCAGTTTGGGAATATTTGCTTCTACATAATGAGATAGACTTGGGACAGGACCCTAGTCTAAACCTGAAATTCATTTATGTTTCCTACGTATTTTATACACATGGCCTGAAGGTATTTTTTAATGTGCCTGCCTTTTGACTGTGACCTGGTACACGAGCTCAGGTGTGGGATTCTCTACATGTAGCATGATGCTCAAAAGTTTTGGATTTGGTAGCATTTTAGATTTCAGGATTTTTTTTATTAGGGATAGGGATGCACATCTATATAATTAAGAAAAAAAAAGTATTTTTTTTTTTTTTTTTTTTTTTTTTAGCAGGGATGCTACAACACTCAGGAATCAAACAAAGTTTGACCACCTCCCTAGGCCACTCTAGTAGCCTGTGACCCCTCTGACTTCAGACTCCCATCTTATGGCCACAGCTCTTCCACAGACCCTCTGCTGCCAGGCTGAGTCCAGCTCCCAGCTCTGCCAGGCACAGCCTGCCTCACTTTCCAGGTCCCGCTTGCCCTTTGAGGACTGACGTTCAACAGCGCATCCCCATGGGGACCCAGCAGTACACAGGCACTGAGCTCCATGAGGTGATGCCCACGAAGCCCTTCTGCATAGGTAGACTCTCCAGGAGACAGATAAAGACACCCCTACTAGACAGGGGCCCAGGTGTCCGAGCAGAACCAGTCAAACTGTCTCTTTAGTCAGGTGAACAAAACCTCCAGCGCATGTTTGCATCAGGTCAACCAGAACAAAAACATCATCAATTTAAACATCACTAGATTCAAAGACCCACATGATGAGCCCACAACTGATTTATGGCTAGAATTCTTAACCAAAAAGAATCATTCTGAACCCATATATCAAATGATTGGCATGGGATTTGATTTTCGAGGAAGCTTGCCTGGGAATCTGCACTTCTCTTCCCAGGAAAATCCTGACTCAGAGAGCTCAACCCTGGGCGTCCACATCTCTCCCTGTGCCTGGCTTCTGACAGTCCTGTTCTTTTTAGCAGCATAGTGAAGAACCTGCTGGGGCTAAGTTAAGATCCCACCGTCCCCTTGGAGAGACCTCCTTGGACCCCTGTCCAGTGACACTCCAGGCTGTAGTCCAGCTGTCCTCACCTCGCCACGCTCCCTACCCCAGGCCTCTGTTTCACCCTCTCTTCCTTGGGGATGGGAGTCTATTAGACACTGTGCCTTTCTTAGAGAAGTATCCAGAAGAAACCCCAGAACCCTGGACAGCTCTGGAAATGGAGTTCTTACACACCCAGTACTCATCCGATTTCTACACCTTCCACGCTCATCTTCAGCTACCCTGTGGCTTTTTAAGGTAAAAGCAACCCTTCTGTCTTAGTTTCTTTAAAATTTGTCATTCAGTAGATTTTAAAACAATCATGACACCCAGAAAATGGACAAGAAAGAATTTAAAGTTAAGGCAAAAATGAACTTTGTATAAATTAAGCAAAATGTAAGTTCTGAGAAGTGTCCTTCTGGTTCAGAAATGAAGGCGAATTATGATTTGTTAGAAAGAAATTATAAAGAAAATGAAGACACTTGTAAAGCAAAGAAAACAGCTTCTGTCTTGTTTCATCTACTCAGTGATTTTAAAAACCGTCACGGCTACTAACTGGCAGCCTTGTCACTCACTCATTGTACTCCCCTGCCTGTCACCCTGACAGCTGACAGCTAGCATCATGTAGTCACACCCCCTGGTGCTGTGGGCACCATCCACAAACCCAGCTAGACAGTCTCTCTAGTGACTGCCTAGATGCACAACTTATCGCACGGCTTGTCACAATGCCATGCAGGAAGAATGAAGTGCATCCGGTGTCAGGTGCATCTGGAGGAGGCCCCTGGGAAACCATCCGCCCGTTTCCACTGACCTCACTCCGGTGCCTCTGCTACTGCTGAGCCTGCTGTGTCCTCCCATTGTAATGAATCAGGTGTGAGCCTGTCGACCTGCTTGTCCTCCTAGGGATTCCTGAGCCCTGGATGCTCCTGGGGACCCCAGCACAGGGCTCCATTATGTTTGGCCACCCCATGCCCCACTGTGTTGGGCCCATCACTCCTCAGTCCTCCCCTCCATCTGCTGGGCCTCTGCTCTCCCTCTTCCTCCTAGAGACCTACCCAGCCAGGGCTTGGGAACCATGGGGGATTGCAGAGTGGGACAGGGCCAAAAGGTCATCAAAGCAAGTCAGTATCCAACTAATGAAGGCTGCTGGGAGCTTCAGACTTGTCACAATAGGCCTAGGGTCCAAATGGACATAAATGCCACCTATGGACTGAGCAGGAACATTTTACCTGTATTCCTTGATTACTAAGTTTAAAGGTTCAGATGCTGTGATGGCCAGCATGCCTGTCCTTTAAAAGTAATATGGATTTAATTTAAAATATGTGAAAAAACTACAATCTAATGCACTGAGAATACCACCATGTGGGGACTGGGGAAGTTAAAAAGAGGGGTCACAGAGTCAAGAAGGCTGGAAGCCCCTATTTGCAGTCCAACTGTCTCACTGCTGAAGTTAAAGCAAGTGGGAACAGTTAACCACCTGAAGGAATAACCAGAGCAGTGGCACAGCAACATGTCGCTCAACAGTGCCAGGAGTGTACAGGTGCTGCATGTGGACCTTTCGGGGCACTGGAGGAGCACAAAATAGGTGGAGACAGGTCAACAGCAATGCATGCTGCCTGAAGAGAGGGCATGCCAACAGAGTGGCACTGTCTCACGTGCCTTGACCAGGCAGCAGGCATGCTCTGCCTGCATTGCAGAGCTCTTCCTGAATGGCAGTGGACACGTCGGCCATTCCAGCTCTGCACTGGAGCAGACCTGCATGCTCCCCAAGCAGCTCTGTGTCAGGACCAGGCTTCCCATGCAGATTCCACTGCAGGTGGTGCTATGGTGTGAGTGTGACCCGAGTCCATGTGTTGGACACCTCACCCCTAACTCGAGTGTTGAGAGGTGGAAACTTTATGACGTCATCGGGCCAAGAACAGACTGATGCCACTGTTGTGGGAGCGGGTTAATGACCTTGGGATTGTTTCCTGGTAAAAGGCTGGGTTCAGCCCCTTGCTCTTTCTCTCTTGCCCTTCCCCCTTCCACAAGAGCCAGATCCTGCCCCCTTGATCTTAGACTTGTGATCTCCCAAAACTGTGAAGTAAATCTTTGTTCTTTATAAATTGCCCTGTCAGGTGTTCTGGTATAGCAGCACAAAACAAACAAGACAGGTGGCCGAAGACTTAATTGGCCACCATTTATTTCCAGTTTGACTATCAGTTCTATTTTTCACTGAAGCAACTGGCTTAATCTGTGTCTTAGTCCATTTCTGTTTCTGTAATAGAATATCTGAGACTGAGCGATTTGCAAAGAAAAGACGTTTATTTTTTACAGTTCTAGAGGCTGGAAACTCCACACTTGCGGGCATCTGCTGAGGGCTTCTTGCTGCATCATAACCTAATGCAGGGCATAATATGGTGAGGGGGCTGGCACTCTCTCTCCCTCTCTCTTTCATACAAGGCCGCTCCCTGATAACCACTAATCCATGAATAGAGTAATTCATTCACAGGGACAGAGCCCTCAGACCCAATCACCTCCCCAAATTTGCACCTCTCAAATGGCATTTGACTTTAGGAATTAAGTTTCCAACACATGAAATTTGGGAGACACCCTTAAATCACAGCATCCTGATTTATCTGTCTTCTGTGAGTTTGATAACTCAGAGTTGAGTTGATAACTCAAAGTTGATTCTCCTGGGAACCATAACCTAGGGTCGCAATGAACAACATTCAGATTAGTTATGGGATTTTAGCCAAACTACTAAATCCATTTGAGCCTTAACAAACTCATCTATAACACTGGGATCACAACATCCTACCTCATAGGGATGATAAGGAGACAAAAATCAATTGATATAAGAAAAATGCCGAAAATAAATGCTAACTGATCTGCAGCCAGATCTGCCTGCTAATATCCACCTGCAGGGCACAGCCTGCCACCTCTGGCTCTTCCACACACTACTCCTAACCTCCCAGGAACTCTTTATCGCCAGGCTAAATATATATATCTGGCTTTTTTAGACATCTGTGAGCAATGCTTTCCAGAGGTCCCCCCACCTCAGCTTCAAGATGGACTCCTGGGTGATGGAGGTATAAAGTGCGAACGGGAACTGACTGTGGCCTGGGTAAGTGCTCCTGTCAAAGGCTTCTCAGGGTTCTGAGTTTAAGAAAAGTGAGCAGCACGCGCGCGCGTGTGTGTGTACAAGTAAGTGTGCAAACACTCATCTTCAGAGAAGGAAAGCCACTGTCCTCTTTGTGCTCAACCTTGCTCTCCTTCCCCAACCAACACAGCAAAGCTTTTGGGGCTGATCCAGGCCTACTGTAGCTCTCTCTTAAAACATCCCTTCTACTGCATGACTAGCCCCATGCAAAACTGCAGCTTCAGTGTCCTGAGGATTTGTTCACCTCTCACAGTCCTTGCTAGTCTAGACCCATTCTCCCAGTGTGACTCAGACTAACAGATCAGACCCTGTACCACACTGCCCTCACTGTGCTCACAAGGTCCTGGGTTCCTGGGAGTCACACTGGACTTGAAGACTACAGGCCCTGTCTCTCACTGTGACCTTGCATTCCCCAAGGCCAATACAGGCCACCTTCTCCAAGAAGTCACATAGCATGAGAATGCATACTTCCCTGCACATTAGATCTGAAAAACCAGTGCTCTAACCCCCTGACTTTGCAGAACAGAAAACTACTGTGCGAGGAGGCCCTAGGATGGGGTTTGTGAGCATATCTGAGCAAGGGTGTCCTTGGACTGCCCTGTCAGCCAGAGCTACAAAGGAGACTGCCCTAGCCTGTACCATCTGGCTTCCTGGCTTCTCCCTTCTCCCAAGATGCTTGTTAGGCACTTGCCATGCCAAGATCCTGGCACAGTACCTGCTCTACCTGGCCACACACGGTCCCACCACTATCCCAACATAGTTGCCTAAAGGTGGCCAAAGTTCAGAGGCCACCACAATTTCATTGCCAGCTCCTGTCCAGGAAACCCTGCAACTCCCCACTGGCATTTTCACTGCCCACAAACTCAGTCTCAAAGGTGCCCAGGGGCTCCCTCCACCTCTTGGATATACCACTATGCATCTTACCGACATAAAACTTGGAATCTGTTTTATCTTCTATTTCTCCACTTCCACCTCCCCACTCCCTGGAGCCAGGATCTTGCCAGGATTTAGCAGTTCCCCCTAGGCCTCCATGCCCACCACTCTCATGATAACTTGTAGCAAAAAGGAAACACGCAGAGAGGGAGGGCGATGCTTAAGTCCAAAGAACGAGTTTCCCCAGGAGGCTGGGACTCGAGTCCGTGGGTCCCGGAAGAGGGTAGGGGTCGGAGTTGGACCTGGACTTCAGCGCACGAAGTCCTCAGCACCGGGCTGGCCTGGCTGGGTTCCGGCTCTTCCCCCCCCCCCCCGCCCCGGGCCGCGCTGCGCACAGCAGACCCGCCGCCGCGTCCACCGGCCCGCGCGCCCGCCGCGGCTCGCCTTACCTGGCGCGCCATCCTAGCACTCAGCCGCGCGGCCGCCCCGCGACAGGCCCAGCTTCCGGCGGCCACAGGCGGAGGCAGCCACCGTCGGCCGTGGCGGCTAGGCTGCACGCGACAGGAGGCGGGGCCGCGAGCGCGGGCCGCGGGGGAGCGGCGGAGTGGGCGCGCCGGGGCCCGCCCCGCGCCTGGCCGAGCCCGCCCCCGCGCCGCGCATCCCGGGAGGGTGGTCCCGCTTCCGGCCGGCGCAGGCGCGGACTACACTTCCCAGAAGGCCCCGCGGGGCCGGGGCGGGCCGGGGCCTGCTGGCTGCCCATCACCCGCTCCCCGGGGCTGCCAGACAGCTGGGCGGGCGGACGGGCTCTGTCCAGCTTGCAGCTGCACGCGCCCGCGTGAAAGCATCCTTCTGTCTCTGTTCATTCATGCAGGCATCCGACACCGAGAGCATCCTGTCCAGGAGCCAGATGGGGATGCTCCGACGAGAAGTGACCAGTGTCTCCCAGAGGCCGCTGTCAACGTAAACTCGACCCTGAGTTGGGGAGCCCGAGGGCTGCGGGCCCAAGGGCGCGGGACCCAGCAAGGATGGCAGGAGCGGCCGCCAGATCCTGGCGCGTTTTCAGGATCTGTTCCCAGCCCCTTCACTCACCACACTACTGACCCCCGCGTGCCATTGTATTTCATGTGACTATTTGCTGGTCTGTTCCGTTATGTGGGATTTTAAGTAAACACGCAATGAGTGAACTAAGCTTTGGCCTCACCATTATCCACTTCCTGCTTTGTTGCCCGGAATTCAGATGCTGGGCCCTCTGCGGGGAGGCCACAGGCTGAGCACAGCTGGGCCCTCTGCCGGAGGCCACAGGCTGAGCCCGCTGAGCCGCGTTTTCCTCTCTGAAGAGGAGAGCCAGTTAGAAGAATCCAGAGAAGGTGGGCTGGGCCGGGGGTAAACCTGCTCTTCCAGTCCGAATCTTGGAGGGACAGCGGAAACAGAGGTCTCCCGAAGTGCAGACCTTCTCTAAATCTGGGGCCCAGTCCAGATGCCTGCCGCCCAGGGCCCCTCATCTTCGGGAATACTCAGTATAAGCAAAAATAACCAAAACCCTTTTGGCACCATAAAGAAAGTACAAATAATCGGGCCGGGACCAGACTTCAGGATCAGCTCTGCTTTTTGTTCAGCAGTGGAGTCAGGCATCAGATGGCTCACTTTCTGGGTAGAAAATGGCCTCTGGTTACAGAAGTCTGGGTTCACATAGGTTACACACTGGGAGATGGCTTAACCATTGAAAACTTTTACAGATAAGCATTGAATGCTAACTCTGGACCTTCATACTTGCCCAGTAAAAACAAATTTCAAATGTTTACATCTTATCTCTTTCCCTCTGGGGTCTATTATACTGTCCCTGGGAAAGGATTTTGTGGCAGGGAAGGATCAATGTTTTGGCTTCTTTCCAAAGACTGTCACTTTTAGGTTTGATGGATATCTCCTTCCTAGGGATTGTCTTATCACTGGATGATGTTTGCTTCCTTCCCAGAGATTGTTCTGTCGCTGGGAAAGGATCAAGATTATCAATGTTCCTTCTTCCTTCCTCCCTCTTCCTTTGGGATTGTCATTTCCATATCATTAACTCAGAATACTTGAGAGGAAATTTATTAATTTATTTTTATTATTCTTTTTAGTTATACATGACAGCAGAATGTATTTTGACATATTATACATACACGGAATACAACTTACCATTTTTGTGGTTGTACACGATGTGAGTTACACTCAGACGTGTATTCATCTAAGAACATAGGAGAGCAAAGTCCGATTCATTCTACTGTCTCTCCTATTCCCACCCCTTCCCTTTCTTCATTCCCCTTTGTCTAATCCAGTGAACTTCTATTCTTGTCCTCCCTCCCCCTTATTTTATATAGCATCCACATATCAGAGAGAACATTCAGCCAGGAAAGTGAATTTCTATCCCAGTTATCCAGGTGTGGGTCTCTAGCAGCGCTGGGTTACCATAGGCCCCACTGTTTTTGTGACTGGTTACCTCCCAGAAATCCAGGAAACAGGATATGATACTGACACCCCTTGGCTTGGCCACTCTCCATCACTGCCCAGAGCACACTGAGGCAATACCCCTCCTTCATACCCGGAAGCACCTTTGGCACAGGTCCAGCATTGTTTAGCCTATTGAAGAAGATTTGGAAGTTTAACCATGCAGAAAAGTCAAACTAAAACTCAATGTCTCCTCTCCAAATCCCTACAGGACCTGGCAACTCAGGTTAGGTCTTAGGCCTAAGGCCAGGGACACTATCACTGGTCTGTAGACCCCTAAACTTTAAAATTCTTTCACCTTAAAAGCTTTCAAAGGAGTATCTCCATCTAAGAAAGACAAACTTTTTTTTTTTTTTTAAAGTACAACATTTGGCCCCTCTTGACTCAAGCACCCCCATTTGTAGACTCTGGGCCATTAGTCACTAAAAGCAGTTTATCAGCATCAAATCTGCTGATGGCCAAATTATAAGAAACCTCCCCGATCCTCTCCCCTAAAGCTTTGGTTGCACGTTTGACTGTATGTGCATCTGTGCCAGTTCTTGTATCTGCAATACAAAATGATTGCAGAAAACTTGCCTAAATGGGGTTTCGTTGGTGGCTTTAATCAACCTACAATGAATGGTATAGATGACAGGGGTTGCAATCCAAGATATACTTGCCAGAGAGGAGGCAAAAGAAGGACAAGGTTTCCAAAAGAGTAAGATAGGCAAGGTTACATAGCTCTTCTGAAACAATCTGTGGCCACAAGGATGGTGCCAGTCAACTTTGAACTGGCTCTTACAGGGTAGGCATCCTACAGATGTATTTTTTCTGCAAGATTGCTGTGGCCTTTGTGCAAAATTGTGGTTTTGTCAGTCTTTTGATGGTTCTTGTCATCAGGTAAATCTGTGTGAGGAAACCTTCCCTCTCATGGTTTCTCTGTTTCTGCTAGGGTTACACGCAGGTGGCTCCAATCTGTTAGGGTTTGAAATGGGTGACTCCAGTTTGATTCTGACAACTTTCGCAGTTTGGACACAGGCAAGGTCAGGAGTGGAGATGAAACAGATTTTTGGAAAAATCTCAATAATTCAAATTGGTTGTTCAGCAAGTTGATATTCAGTGGTTTAGCTTTCAGCATGTTTGGATTTTGGCTATCTGGTCATTCTATGAATGGGCTTTAGCAGACTAGTTAGCTCTTTACCCCAGAAGAATCATCTGGCCTCTCTAGTAGCAGTTGTGTTGTCCACTGCTCCATGTGAAATGGTTGCTGTCATGGTTTAGGTATGAGGCATCCTCCAAAAGCTCATGCGTGAGATTATGCAAGAAATTTAGAGATGAAATGATCGGATTATGAGATCTTTGGCCCGATCAATGCATTGATCCACTTGAATGGATTAACTGGGTAGTAACTACTGGGGGATGTGGCTGGGGGCATGCCTTTGGGGTATATATTTTGTCCTTGTTGAGCACAGCACACTTTCCTCCCTTGGTGCCAAGTCCTGAGCTGCTTTCTTCTGCCACGTACTTCTTCCATGATATTCTGTCTCACCTCAGGCTCCAAGGAATGGAGTTGGCCGTCTATGAAAGGAGACCTCTGAAACCATGAGCCCAAAGAAACTTCAATTGTTCTTGTCAGGTCTTTTGGACACAAGAGTGAAAAAGCTGACTAAAACAGCTGCTATTTGTGTTTTCTTATATAGTTTAGGGTTTTGTTTTTTTTTTCTGTTTTTCTGGTGATGGTGCTGGGGATCAACCAGGGCCCCATGCAAGCCAGGAAAGCACTGTACCACTGCCACATTCCCAGTCTCATCTTATCTTTTTTTTTTTTCCTTTTTAAACCGTTAATTGTTGAGAAAGAGATGTTAAAACCTTATATCAAGATTATGCATTTGTCAATTTCTCCTGTA
The DNA here is from genome assembly GCF_045843805.1 of Urocitellus parryii. Classification (NCBI taxonomy): domain Eukaryota; kingdom Metazoa; phylum Chordata; class Mammalia; order Rodentia; family Sciuridae; genus Urocitellus; species Urocitellus parryii. The sequence continues at coordinate 6,448,244 of NC_135533.1, forward strand.
TTTGTGACAATTTTTGCTTTCTGTATTTGGAGGCCATGTGCATTCAAGTTTAGAACTGTGGTATTTTCCTGTAGAGTTGTTGATTTTATTATTAGGAAGTAACAATACCCTTAATAATATTTTTTGTCTATAATCTGTTTTGTCTAATATTAATATACCTACATGCATTAATCAGCTTTTAATACCTGACAAGAACAATTTAAAGAAGGACAGCTTTGGCTTGCTGCTTTAGAGGTCACGGTGCATGTCAGCTGGCTCCACTCCTGTAGGCCTGAGATGAGGCAGAGCTTCCTGGAGAAAGGGCCTCCCAGAGGGAAGCTGCTCAACTCAGGGCAGAGAGAGAAAGAAAGGAGAGGGGGGAGGGGTTTAGAGGTCAGTCCCCAAGGACAAGCCCTTAGTGATTTACTTCCTTTCCACCACCTTTCCACCACCTCCTGTGAGTCCATTCAAATCATTAGTCCATCAAATGGATTTTTTTACTAATGAGGTTACCAGCCTGGTGATCCAGTCACTTCCCCAAAGCCCCACCTCTGGGCATTGCTTTATTGGGGATCAAGTCTTCAGTACATGAGCTTTTGGAGGACACTCCAAATCTAAACCATAACACTCCATTAAACTTCATTTTGGCTCACATTTACTTGATATATCTTTTCCTATCCTCTTACTTTCAAACTTCTTGTAAATTTATGTTTTAGGTGTGTATCATATAAGAGCATGTAGCTAGGTTTTGTTGTTGTTAAATTCTATATGACAATCTTTATTCTAATTGGCAATCTGCTTGCATTTATTGTGATAAGGTTTCATTCATTTCTACCATCTTATTTTGTACTTCTATTTATACTGATTTTTTCAGACTTTTTTCCTCCATATTGGATTGATCGATTTGCTTTATTTATTCTTTTCTTTCTACTTGTTGAAAGCAATGTCTTACTTTTCTGTTCTTTTGGGGTTTACTGTTTACAACTTCATACACATATTTGGTTTTATATAAACTAATATTAATTCCTATTTCCACTCTCCTTCCAGATAACAGGCTTTTGGTATACTAGTTTAATCACACCACACTCATTCCATCTTGTGTGAGTTGTTCTTTCTCATTATATTTTTAAGTTCCTCCCTATTTAAAGTCACTGTTTGTTTGTACAATCTATGCTGTTTAAATTTACCAGAGTTCTCTCTGCTCGCTTTTTCTTGCTTTTTTTTCTCCCTTCTGGGTCCAGAGTTCAGCTTCCTGAGGTATAAGTTGAAAGTTCTTTCAACAAGGGTATGTTAGAAATGCTTTCTGTTTTATGCAAATATCTTACTTCTCTCTCCACCCAATGGTATGAGCAGAGAATTCTAGGTTGCAGTTATTTTCTTCCCTACTTTTAATACTTTATTCTATTATCTTTTGACTTTCACTCTTGCTGTTGAAAAGCCTACCATAAGTCTAATTATTCCTTTTCATGATGTGTCTGTTCTCTGTGGCTGATCTTAAGATCCTTTTGTTTATGGTAGGTGAAGTTTCACAGCAGTATGCCTAGGTGAGAATCTTTTATTTATCTTACTTATGAAGTCTAAATCTGAGGTACTACTGTTACATTCTTAGGCACTTTTTAGGATTTATAACTCTATGTCACTTCTAAATCTCTCTTCAGCTTTGTCTACTCTGTTTATTAGTCAAATAATCAATTTTAGTAATTATATTTTTCACCTTAGATGTAATTCCACCATGCGGCCAGCGCACTGGTTCCATTAAAGATGTTCTTGGCATAAAAGTTAGCTAGAGATTGAAATAAACACACAGACTCAGTTACCTTTTTCTATGACCAGGTCCGAGACGGCTCCCCCTCTGGCTCCCACCTGGAACCACCCAGTAGGGCAGCAAGGATTACTCAGGGCTAGCAGGAGAGAGAGAGAGAGCACGCCAGGGAGTGGACTTTTATTGAGGAACAAGAAATTCAGGGGAGAATTCCATCCAATGAAGGTTGAGGGGGGCAGCACTCCAAGGTCAGAGTCAGTGATTGGCCCCAGGGGTCAGTGGTCAGTCACACCCCCACATGGACAGGCTCTCGCACCAGGAGAGGGTCGGGAAAGCTCTGACACAGTTTAGCCAGAGCGCCTCACACCCAAACCGGGAGTTGCCCAGTCACGTGTGAGAATGGCTCCCCACAATGTAAGATGAATATGTTTTATATATATATTTTTAAAATTGCATCATGCTTTCATTTCCTTCTGTCCTCAATAATTTTAACCATTCTTACTGAAAGGAAAGAGAGGAACCTGGAGATGGGCCAGTGAGAAATGAAAGACGGAGAGCAGACAGAGATACACACAAGAGTTTATTGGTCAGAGCTGTCAAATAAAGGCCATCTCTCCATAGATGGAGAGAGGTCCCAAGATGTTTGGGGGTTCAGCTTTTGTGGGGTAGGGGTTTGGTGGTGTAGCTGTGGCGCTATGGGAGAGGCTGGGGGTCTTGTGTCAGAGATAGGTGGGTGGGAATAGCATGGGATTGGCTTAGGTCAATGACACCAAGGGGCTTTCCAGAGTCAAGGGGTCGGGTCCTTCTGGGATTGGATGGGGATGGGGGGAGTTCAGGTAAGAGGAAGCATAGGAAAGTGAAACTTATAAGATGACGGTTAACATTGAAGATGGCTGCTTGAATATTAAGTCAATACCCTATACTTACTTTATAGTGTCTGATAATGTTATTCTGGGACATGATTTTATATGATGGTTTTCACTTATCCTAGACTGGCTCCTTTATATTTAATGATAGACACCCCTCTAAATCTTCAGGGGGTTGGTTCCAGCATCAGGTAGGAGATAGGGATGGGGAAGGGACAGAAAAGGAGGAAGGGAGAAGGCCTCATCCAGGGCCTCAGTTCCACTTAATACTGCACCTGAAACTTCCTACCAGGGGAAACTGGGCCATCTTGTGGTTAAAAGAAGGAAGCAAGACAACCATTAGGGGAATTCAAGACCCGAAGGGAAAGTCCCGGATCTTGGGCATGCAGACTGGCCCAGGGGACTGACCTTAAGTAAACCTGTTGCTAGTTAACCTACCATTAACATTGCAGTTTGCTCCTTGTCTGTGTATTCGTGGGAGTGAGGGAGGTGGGGGATGAAACTGATGCATGTGTAGTAGAAAATAAATTATGGCAGGGTCAGCTGTCAATCAAGGTGTCCATCAACCCGGAATCCACCCAGGGGAGAAGGGGAAGAACTGGTACCCAACAAAACATGGGCTCCACTGTGTAGACATGGTCTTGAGCTATTTTCTCCTGCTGGCCCACTCCACTTTTTGGGGTGTGCTTTCAGTAAGTTTTCTGTAAATCTGTGCTATGGCTGCTTCTCCTGTGTGTCTTGCTCTATTCTTTGAGACACCAAGAACCTGGACCCCAATTGGACCCTCTACCAGCATCACCAGGACAACCTGAAGATGCCCAAGTCCAAGGATGCTCAAGTCCCTTATTTAAATGTTATAGTATTTGCATAGAACCTAATCATAAAACCTCTTGCAAACTTTAAATCATCTCTAGATTACTTATGATCTCTAAGGAAATGTGACTTTTATGTGATTAGTTGTTAACAGTGTATTGTTTAGGGGTTAACAGCAAGGAAAAAGTCATGTTTAATGACATGTTTACTGCAGACACAATTTAGGGAGAATATTTTCAGGTCACAGTTGGTTGAATCTGCACATATAGAACATGTGGATAAAGGGACTGGTATATTTTGAATTGTAAGCCCTTTTTACACTCAATTTGATTGTGAGAATCCTGTGTAGGGACTGGAGGCATGACCTTCAGAGTGTGTGTTTGCACTGGTATTCCAGTGTGAGGGTAGCCTGATCACTTTTTACATTATCAGGTTGGGGAGCTTCTGGACTCAGGTAGTGTTAACTCAAAACTCTAATTTGTGTGAAGGTAGATCTGTGATTATGAATTCTCAGAGGAATGCCCTTGGCCCCTAGGAAGAAAACCTCTTGTTTTCTTTTCATGGTGGATGGATTTCCCCACCCTTTTACTAACAGTTTGGCTAAGAGTCTGACTTTATGTGAGAGGAGGGAGCTCCAAGTCTAAGGCCATATCTCCTTCACCCAAATGGCTACAAAAACTCAAGCACTAGATTATCCCACCACAATTCTAGGCATGCCCAGGATTAGCTCCAACCCACCACTCAGGGCTTTACTTCATCCCTCATCCCCAACCCCAAGATTTCCTTTCCTTTTAGAGAACTCAGCAAAGAATAGATATTTGCATATCTTACATTGCATTCTGGATGTGGGGAGACAGGAGTTTGAGACTATCTAGTCTAGTGACAAAAATCCTTTCATTTACAAATAGCGCCCTTACTTCTTTTGTTGGGTTCTCCTTATCATCTCGGGATCATTTCTTGTGTGAATTGTTTTGCTCACCAAACACTATTACCCTTCAGTTCTGCTTTCCTATGTCTGACCCTGGATAGGAATCAAATATGTCTTGAACGAATGAGTAATTTTATAGATTTATGGATGGAGGGGAGCCGCTGCTCTGACATTAGGAAGTACTGTGAAGACAGCAGGGTCAGAGTGTATGCCTGTACAGGGAAGATGGGCTAGGGACAGTGGTGTGCTGCAGCTGCCCGGCAGCAGAGATCACTTGTCAGCATATCTTTCCACCTTGATGTTGAGTGACCTCATATTTGGAGCTTGAAATTGGTCATGGTGGGATTACTTATGATATGAAATTTAAAAAACACTACAAATCACATACCCCCGGAGAGTCCAGTGTTAACTGTCTACCACCATACTGTTACCGCTGTTGCTTCCCCAATGTTGAAGAATAATACCAAAGAAGCACGCCGAGGCAAGGTCAGAGTAGAAATTAGAAGTTTATTAAAGGACAGCAGAAAAGACTTCTCCCGGAGGAAGAAGGGGACCCAAGAGGTGGAATCCTTGGAAGTGCGGTTGTCTCCCCTTTTTATAGTTTTGGTGATGGAATGTAGGTTGGAAGGCCTGAGGGGTGGGACACAGGTGGGCCAAACAAGTAATCTGGGCAGGAAGGACTTCATTATCACTTTTTTGGAATGGGATATCTCCAAATCTGTTGGGGGCTGTTTCCTGGGTTCTGTTAACATTTCTTTGGGGTGGACTTTGGCCTAGGGCCTTTCGGGGACTTCATTAACATTCCATGAGTTGTCCTGCTTCCCCGGAATCATTATCAGCAAGGCCTCCATTTTAGATTTCACTGATATTAGACCCTAACTACACTGACTACCTAATTTTAAATCTGGCTTCAATACTACTGTTTTAGGGTCATGAAAACAAATACAAAGGGTAAAACTAAACCAACTATGAAAACAAAACCTTTGGTAAGTGAAATAGAAAATCAGAATTGAAAGAACTTGTTGTTTTGGGTCTGGGGTGATGAAGGTTTTAATTACCCCTAATTTTACCCTGGATTTGGGGAGGTTCAGTATCTTGAAATTAGGATTAGAGCAGGGAGCTGATCTTCAACACCAGCTCTAGTGAGCAAAAACTGGAACAGCAGGGACAGCTGGATCTGAACCAGGGATCTCTTAATATGTAGTCAAATGCTCTACTCTGAGCCATGCCCCCTGAGGTTTATATGGGCCTTCACCTGTGAAGCTGTGCCCAAACATTCCTATAAAATGTTGCCACAGATGTTCATGCAGGCTGGGCCTCCTGGAAGCTGCCAAGCCTGCCTCTCAACAGCCGTGCCTCTCCCTATTGTAAGACATGGAAAATGACAAACCCCAAAATACTGTGGCCTGGGAAGAGTCAGTAAGGAAGAACCTAGTGACAGGACAATCCCTGGGAAGAAAGCAAACATCATCCATGACAAAACCATGGCGGGGAAGAAGATATCCATCCAGCCTAGCATGGCAGTCCTGGGAGGAAGCCAAAGCATTGATCCTTCCCCAAATAAATCCTTTCCCAGTGACAGTACAATGGGAGCCCAAGGGTGCTGAGAGCCATTGCCAAGTAGGAATGATGCATGGCAATTTCTTTGTCAGCCTACTCCATGTTGCTTAGAGGAAGGACTCTCCATTGTGGAAATGGGCTTGCCTTTGGACCCAGGTCATTTGCAGTGACATTGCATGTATGCTTGAGTAAGGTGACCTTGCTCAAGGACCAGGGCGGATCCGGGTTTAGGGTGGATCAGGTTTTAGGGAGTATCCTGCTCCTTGGGTTTAGGGCGGTTCCAGGTTTAAGGTGTATCCTGCTGGGAATAGGGCGCATCCTGCTGCCTCAGGCATGCCCGATCCTTGAGTTCCCGTTGAGTTCTCACGGGATTCAGAGAGTATTTGGGATTCAGAACATGGATTTCCCCAGAACATGTGTAGAGTGCCCGTGACAGCTCGAGAATAAAGAGTTGCTGTTTGAATCTGCAAGGTGTGAGTGGCTCGTGATTTTGTGCCCAGCCAGACTGCGGCATTTGGTGGTCCGTATGCAGAACGACTAAAACTTGGAGGTAAGTGAAATTACTCGCCCCTGAAGGAGAACGAAAGAATGGGTGACCATTTCAAAAAATGATGTGCTCTTGTTTTGATTTATTTTGTTTTTATTTCAAGTTGCCTGTTCTTAGAACTTTCTCAGGCAATCTGGGGAAAATGGTTGGCTCAAAGTTTGAAGTTGTTCACCCCTGAGGAAGAGAAATTGTTAGAGGAAGGAGGTACCCCAGTAAGACCAAGAACAGCTAGGACATATGTTGATACTATACAAAAATGTAGCCTATGGCTTTTTAAAGACGAGTTATTAAGTCTATCAATGGGACCATCATGGTATCCTGTAGAAGGATTTTTCTTCAACAAGAAAGAGATGGCTAGTTCTGTTTACTACATTTGTCTAAGATCTTGGTTTTTACAGACATCTGATTAATTTACAAAGCTAAAGTGTTAAAATATCAACCACTAAATATAAAATCAAGTACTCTTTACTTATTAAGTTCCATAAGGTAATATATTTAAACATTATGTGTGTTTTCATAAATTGGTAAATGGAAAAAAGGTTTAATATTGCTTTGGTCTGTGTCTTTGCTAAAACAAGGTTACTAAGAGTTAAGATTCTATCATTTGTAATTTATATACATATAAGAAGTTTCAGTTGGGTTTCAATTATAGTATTATAGTACCATAAAAAAACATGAAAGTATTTCATCTTATTAAAGTGGAGTAATTTGTCTAAATCAGAAATTTTATAAGTTGTTTCAGAATGTGAATTTATAAAAAGGGTTAACGGCTAGAAAAGAGATATTAAAAGATTGAAGATGTGAAAATACATTTTAATATGGAAGGTTAAAAGAAAAAGAAACGTTTCTAGATGAGATAATCTCTGTGTGGTAAAGTAAAAAGTTGTAAAATGCCATTTAAAAAGATTTTGAGGAAACTAGACTTACTTTAAAAGCTTGAGAAAGGAAGAAAGAAGAAAAAGGTATTTGTACATGGAAGATTGAGACAAAGCTTCTTAATGGAGTAAAAAAAAGGCCTTTAGTTGAAGGGCAGCCATGTCAACTAACATTAAGCGATTTAAACAGAATCTAAGCCTCGTTTAAAAGAGTGAAGCTGTAGGTGGTGAAAAAGTACATTTAAAAGTACAGTAAAGATGATAATTGGAAGGCTTTAAAAGGTTAAATTGAAGGTGGTTGAGATACCTTCATGGCAGAAAAAAGAAAAAAGAGATATAAAAAGATTCAAGATGTGGAAATATATTTTAATATGGAAGGTTATAAGAAAAAGAAATGTTTTTAGATGAGATAATCTTTGTATGATAAAGTAAAAAGTTGTAAAATGTCTAAGTAAGTTGCAAAAGGCATTAAAAGGTTAAATTGAAGATGGTTAATATGCCTTCATGATGGAGGAAAGATTGCGTCATTCAAAGCCTAGTTAATCTTAAAAGCATTACTTAAAAAAAACATGAAAATGGGAAGATAATAGGATAAAAGATATTTAGATAAAGAAGATTAAAAATTTGAAGTGAAAAACTTTAAAGACAGAAGTATAGAAAGTTAAAAAGAAAAAAGATAAAGAAGATGTAAAAAGAAAAGATGTAGGAAGATAGAGAAGATGTAGGAAGACAATTTTAAACACACAAAATAGGAAACAAAATAAAACTAGGAGGAAAAAAGCAACTAAGGGTAAATGTACAAACCTTAGGAAAAAAAACTAGAAGATAAAAATAAGATATAAAATGGTTGAAAATGTCAAGTAAAGGTATTTCAGACAGAAAATGCAAAAGGCTAAGACAACTATTAGATACAGACATTCAAGATAGAAAAAGGTAGAAGAGAGAAGTTTAAAGTCAAATATTGGATAAAATAGAAGAACAAGGAGAGTATTAGTATTTTTTTTTCAAAAAGCCCATCAACTTTAATTTCTGGTGGTGCAGAAATTAGAAGTCTCAGATGAGGGCGTTAACATTTATAGACAAGAGCCAATTTAGAAAACATTAACTAGAAGGAAATTGGTTTAAAACCACATCAAAAAATTAAAAGGACTAAAGTAATTCTAAAAACTAAGGCAAAATGCTTTTGGAAGACTTAAATTTAAAAGGAACTTTAAAGGGTATATATCCCCCAAAGATAAACTTAAAATAACCCTTTTTACTCTAAACTTTTTAAATTTGGATTCATCAGGGCTTAGTGCTGCGGAAAGACATATGTATCCAAAAAATGTACATAAGCCTAAGGTACTTTGGAAAGATATTCTAACAGGATAATGGAAAGGTCCTGACCCAGTGATTGTCTGGAGTCGGGTTCTGTTTGTGTTTTTCCACAGAGAGAACAGCAGCTGATTTGGATTCCAAAGAGATTAACTAAAGCAATTTCTACAGACCAAAAAGAAGATGATTTGACTCAAATCCATAACAGCTGATATCCAGAGTTCCAGCTTGGCTATTCTTACATCTGCAACAGTGATTAACCAGGGTGCTTTTTTCAATATCTATTTTATTATTGCATTTTCCCACATCATAAAGTTCTATTTTATTTTTTGAGCTCATACAAACCTAGGTTAATGTTTTTCTGATCAGTTTTATTTTTTGACTGTGGAGTTTTTAAACATTGCAATGGAGATTTCACCTAGGTAAAGCTACAAGGCCTTTACTATTGTCTTATGTGTTGTACGTTTGTGTGCACTCTTGTGTTTTGTGTTGTATGTCTGTGTGTGCATATGTCCATATATCATATATGAGGAGCGCTCGTGAAAAAATGGATTCGAATTATTTTTTTTATTCACATGATTTAAATGGTTTAATTTAAATTAGGTAAACAGCTGTTAAGGATTGTTTTTAAAGGAGGTTAACAGATCAATTTGTTTACTTTCACCTTTTCATTATATTTAATAATTCTGTTCAGGATAATGTCTCTTTAGCATCATTGCCAGAATTCCTATCTCCATCCCAGTGCCGGTGAAGACTAAGATAAAACCAAACTACAGCTTCTATGATAGCTATCACAGTAAACTGTATAAACTGATGCATCAATGAATATAACTCAACAAGTAATGCTCAATCAAGGACTCGATTTACTTTGGGAGGAAATGGACATATTGATAGACTCCTCTGCTTTGAACTGCTTGCAGAACTTCCCTGGACTATGTATCACTTGTATACATTGTGAACTATCGTTTGGTGCAGCGAATTGTGGTAGTGCTGGCATATCTTTGCACAAGGGAAAGAGATAAGCATGAATGCTGAACCCAGACCCTCCATTCTTCTCCAAGTAAAAACAAATTTCAAATTCTTATAAACCTGTTTCCTGAGTGCTCAAACTGACATGCTCTGTCAATAATTAAGTCACCTTTCAGTGTAGCATATATAAGCCAGACTCCCCCTTGGTCAGTGGCTCATTTTCCATCAGGAAATTGGTGCATGACTCCACTGCAGAATAAAGGCTCTGCTGATCTTTGAAGCTGGCACCCAGCTCGGTCATTTAGATGACACTTATAGCAGCTCCTTGGCCTTTCTGGAACAGGACTGATGCTATCACTTATAGCTAGAAGGGCCTTCAGAGCCCCTAGTGTATGCCCTTAGTGGTGTGCAACTGACAACAGAGATTCAAGATCAATGTTCTTCTCGAGCACCTGGCTCCCTACTGACAGATGCAGGAGCTGAGTCCACTCCTTCTGACTCTGGGTTTAGGACCCTGTTACTAAAACCATGACTCTCTTATCTTCCTCTTGTCCCTATCTTCTATAGGTTCAAAGGATTCATACCTGGAGCCATAGATTGACACACTCCCAAGGCCGTGGGGGCACTAGAATTTGGACTTGGAAGAGTAGGTATGTCCCACAGAGCTCAAGTACTCAGGAAAAGCTGATGGGGCCTCAGGAATTGGAACTGGTACAGGCTTCCACCCCTGGAGGTAGCCTTCAGATTTCATATCCTTGGGAATCATCTTGGGAGCTTGATTAGCAGGCAGCCACCCCCTGGGTTAGAAGCCATCTTGCAATCCATAGACCTCCTTGGAGAAAGCCAGCCACAGACCCAGATCTGCTGCCTTGGCGCCCCTGCAGGAAGTACTGGGTACTGCATCAAGTGGCCAGTAAGGATTTGGAACTTCAGCCCTTGTGAGCCAGAGCTCCTGTTAAGGTCCAGCTTTTAAACCAAGGACATGGTCAATTTCCTCAAAACTGCTCTGGACCAGTGGTTCCTCGTTTTAGGAAGCATCAGGGTACCAGAAGCTGAGGCTCAGAGAGTGCTGGTGGGAGAGGGCAGCATTCCAGAGGGAAGAGCTAGAAGGAACTAGGAAGGTGTGGACCACCATCTGCAGGAGACTGAGGAGATACAGAGCTGAGGGTGGGCAGGGCTCACTCTCCGGTGTCTGGTTTGGGGATCTGGAGAGTTGACAGGGCCAGTCACCTAAACAGAGGAGGGGAGGGGGAGAAGGAAGGAGCAGATGGTGTGACTTCTCAGGGTGTCTGTGCCACAGGCCCAGAGGGAGACAAACTTGGCTTCCATGAGCCTAGAGGAACCGACACTGGGAATGTAGTTAGCCCACAGAGTGAACATTAATCCGTGGCATGAAAAGAACAAAGTCTTAGACAGAAGAAAGACCAGTGTGCAGGCAGGAAGAGGTCAGGGAAGGGACAGGTCCTGAAAGCAAAGCAAAGGGAGGGGAAGACAAAGGGGACACTCATGATAATTAAAACAGAAACAAACATAACACTCATACAATGCACATGTCATTCCAGACCTGGTTCTACACGTGGGTACCTACTTTTTGGACTTGGAGGCACAGGGTGGAAGACAGCCTTCTGGGAACTGAGAAATGAACGGGATTGACAGAGCAGAGTTCTAGGTAGAGTCAGAAGACTGTCTCTGCAAAGGGCTGGAGAGTACATATTTCCAGCTTTACCCCCCAGATGGTCTCTGTCGCAGCTGCCCAGCTCTGCGGAAGTTTTGGGAAAGAAGCCAGAGACATCACTAAGTGTGTGTGGCTGTGTTTCAATAAAACTTTATTTACCAAAGTAGAAAGCAGGCAGGTTTGGCCTGTGGGTTGTTTGTCTCTGGTATAATCCATGCCTTTGTGAAGAAAGAAAGAAGAGGGGGCAATGGTTAGAGGGAGGGCTTGTGTTTGAAAGAAAGACAAAGAGAATCACAAAAATCTAAGCCCTAGCAGAAGGCAGAGTGGGGCACAGTCCTCAGAGGCCTTGCTGGAAGAACAGTAGTTGGGACTCACTTGCAGCTTGGTCTCCTTGCTCTTCCTGTTGTGCAGAAACATTCCCGTCAGTTGACCCACGGGAGAAGAGAGGGTGAGGCAGCCTCTCTGTGGTAGCCCTATCAGCTAAGATCCCCGTAACTGTGGACAGAGTCAGGCTTATCATCCCTCTGCTGTGAGGGTGCACACGGAGGGAACCCCAGGGGCTTCACCAGACAAAGGAACAGATAGGACTGTTGACAGACTCCAAGCAAAGCAAGCTGTGGTGAAGTCCAGGTGTGGGTGGCACTGTGGGCCAGATTCTGTTTCCCTGGTTCACTACAGACTTAAAATCCCTATGGAAAGCTGCGTCCAGAAACCCCTCGTCTGAACTTGTGCAAGTCGTTGGAAATTGAGGCTCTAACTCTGCTCCAACATGACTTGGATTCTCCAAGCAGGAGGATGAATGCTTCTCTCCCCTGGAGCCTCTGGAGGGAGCATGGACCTGTTCACACCCTGATTATGACCCAGTGGAACTGATTTTGGATTTCAGGCTTTCAGACCAATAAGAGGATAAATTTGAGTTGTTTTAAGCTATTTGAAGAAAAAAGTGGAATATTTCATTCTTTTTTTTTTAATTTTTAAAATTTGTTTCAATTAGTTATACACAACAGTAGAATGCACTTTGATACATCATATATTCTTATTGATAAAATTTTAAGAGATTTTGATAGCTGTGATTTTAGAGGACAAAGTTTCTCAGAAAAAAAAAATAGTAGTTTCTCAAAGAAGGGACGTGTTATGACATTTTGGAGCTTCAGTGGGTCTCCAAGAGAAATAGTTTTCACTAATAACTTTATAGTTTTAACTTTCTTCCTGCCTGATGATCTCTGAGCAGATTTTTATCCTTCTGAGTTGAATTTACTTTCTTAGCCATCCTTTTGTAAAGAAAATTAGAAAGTAATCAAAGTGGATGTGACTTTGAACCAGGAATTCTTGATCAGCAGCCAAAAGCTACCATGAGCTACAACCCCTTGCTTATTAACATCCCCTAATTGGCACCTTTTAACTTTTGGCAGCACATTCAAGATTCTAGTAACTCACTGCTGCTTCTGCAAGACTTCCAGATGGGTGGAATGGTGTCTACACAGAAGGTATGCCAAAGTCCTATTCCAGGACTTTCCAGTTGGTGAATATGACCGACTTAGAATATAGGTTTTTGCATATGTAATCAAGTTAAGGTGAGTCATACTGGATTAGGGTGGGCCCTGATCCAATACAAAGAGTGTCCTTATAGGAAGAGGAGTGACACAGAGACACACCCACAGGGAAGAAGGCCATGTGCATGTGAGAATAGAGGTAGAAACTGGAGGACACATCTACAGCATGAGATGTTTAATATGTTTGTGGCCTTTAATAACGTAATACAATTATTCATAGTTTAACCTTTACTTTTCTCTGTGATTATTTTTTCAACCAATGCTAGACTGTCCATAATTTTAGACTTATAAGAGAATACTTTTCACTTTCTCTTTTTGATTCTGCAGGATCCCCCCAAATGTCCTCAACTCCAGGTTTTGAGGAGGTCCTAAGCACAAAGAGCCACTTTCAGTATCAGCACTGTATTTTAAAGCAAGAAGAAATTTGCCAAAATAGTGCTTCAAAAAGTAGCTGAAATATTGCAGCTTCAGGCCATTCATTACTTTAATGGGAAAAACATATGAAGATTCATGACATTAAGCATGAAGAGGGACAAGAACTGCTGGCAGCCACTAGGAGCTGGATGTGGCAAGGAAAGATTTTGCCTTAGACCATTCTGGGGAGTGCGGCCCTTTTAATGCTCTGATTTCAAACTTCTAGCTTGCAGATCCATGAAAGAAAAAATTCCCATGTGTTTAGTCACCCAATTGGCGGTGGTTTGTGACCACAGTCCTATACAACAGATTCACCTTTCAATTAGCTGGCTGGTCTCTTTCCCTACCAGAACTCCCTTCCTTTTGCATCTAAACCCCCACCTCCCCAGGCTTGGTGAGGTGTCACAAGCCCACCATGGGTTGCATATGGGTCATCATAAACGGAAGCCCAGGGGATAGAAACATCTGATGTCTGGGAATGACCAGTGGATATTTCCTCTGGTCAGTTGCCCAGGGACATTGTGAATCTCTATCCTGCACTGCCGTGGCCCACACAGCACCTAAGATGGGTGTGACCTGCCAAGATGTCAATCAATTTGCTGACTGTAAGACATCACAAAGCAAGACTCCACCCTTGAAACCTTATCCCTGCCTTTGATGGATCCCCTGAAATAAACCACTGGAGCCATCTTTTCTCTGTCTAGTACCGGCCCTCATGTGGATAGATCTATCAGGGGCTTCACTTTTGTAAATATATTTCTGAATATTTGTGTTTTGTTATTCACTAATTATTTGAGACTTTAAGTTTTAGGGTAACTTACATCCTCCTGGGCAGGAAGAAGGAGCCCCCAATGAGATTCTGGCCATTGACCCCGTTACTGAGGGTCCCACTGGGGATGGCTATTTACGCTTACAGTTGATGGAGACTTCCAGAATGGATGAAGCTGTCTCTTACCAAAAGAAAGGGAGTAACTACCCAGAGCCAGGCTGCCACTCACTACCCAGGCTGGACTCCAGGGTCCATAGGCCAGAAGTGGGGCTGGAATCCTTCCACTCTTTTTAGGGCAAAGAAATCTATAGGACATGATCTCCAGGAAGTGGAAGAGAAGTTGATCTCTGAGAAAGAAAAGTAAAACCCACGGTGCTTAGGGGAACAGAGGCACCTTCAAGAACGGTTGAGTGGCTGGGTAGTTCTCCTCTCTTTCATTCAGATGTCTGTTACGCACCAGGCCTTGTGCTGAAGGCAGGGACGGAGCAATGAGAGACTGAACCGGTGTCCTGGAGGACTCCCTCGATGCCCCAATGCCCGTGTTGTCACCCAGCGGCTCCCTTCCCCTCTCGCCCACAGGCCTCGCTCAACACCTCTGCTAGGCCACGGCTTCCGCTCTCAGGGCTCCCCTCTTCAGCCCCCTCGGTGCTCCCCCTCCTCCCTCTCCAGTCTCACAGAAGCAGGCTGAGGCAGACCCCCCTGGCTCAGGGAGCAGCTGTGTGCCAGCGACAAAATCAGCCTGGGTGCAGAGAAACAAAAGGGGGAGTCGATCACCCCAGCAGCCTGGGTTTAGATGTCACGTGCTCCTCAGGGGTCTGTGGGCCTCCAGTGCGGCGCTGTGGGAGCTGATGGAACCTTTAAGAGGTGGGGCCCAGTGGGAGGACCTTAGGTCATTGGGGGCGTGTCCTCAGAGGGGTTAAGGTGGTTCTCCTTCAAGCCCTTGGTAGTTCGCCCAAGGGTGTTGTTGTAAACCTGGGCCTGCTCCAGTCCACTCTCTGACTTCCTATCTGGTGATGTGACTGTTCCTTTCCTCATGTTATACTATTGTCATTGGATGCGAGGTGACGAAGCCAAGGCTCTCACCACAGCCTACACTATGCTGTTTGGACTTGCATGAGTTTCCAAAACTGCGAACTAAATATACCTGTTTACTTACAAAGTTAACCTGCCCCAGGTATTTCATTATGGTAATGAAATGCTTGATCCGTTTTTACTAACTTTCTGTGAATGCTTTAAAAGAATGCTGTATTTGTTGGTTGCCCTTCTGTCTCACTCTCAAGCATGCTCTAGAGAGAATAAGGGAGATTTTATATATATATATAAAATATATTTTTATTAATTGCTAATTTAAAAGTATTCTTTAACTTTATTAATGTTTTCATCTACTTGATCTGTCCATTTCTAACACTTACATAAAAATCTCTGAAGAATTATGAATTTAATAGTTTATGAAAATTGTGAATTTTTTGATTTGGCTATTTCAAAGCTTAGTATGATTGTTATACTTTAAAGAAGTTTTCCATTTATCATAATATAATTCCTTCTTTATTACTATTAATGATCTTTTGGTCTTAAATACGTTTTTTTTTTCTGATGTAAATGTTTCTTCTGGTATCATCTCTTGGTCTTCATTTCTAAGCTTTCTTTATTTTTATGTTTTAAGAATATCTCTGAACAGCCAGCTGTGATAAATTTATGCTTAATTCATTAACACTGTGATCGCTGATAGGTTGAACCTTATTCCTGTAAGTATTACTTTTCCCATTTTCTTCTGTTTTTCTCTTCTTATTTCCCTTTGGGTGAATTAGATGCTTTTTTAATCCCCTTCCATCCTGCTGTGGTTCCAGTGTGTCCCCCAAGGTTCACGCAGTGAACATGTCATCCCCAACACAGCTGTGTTGAAAGGTGGGACATGAAGATGAGTCACAAGGACTCAGTAATGACTAGGACTGATCAGTGCCATCCCCAAGGACAGGGCTAGCATTCTCTGGAGGGGGCTCTTGACGAAAGGACGGGTTCTTCCCACTTTCTGTCCCTTTCTCTCTGGCACTCTCATGCCCTTCCGCCTTCTGGGTGGGATGATGTGGCACAAAGACCCTCACCAGATGCTGGCATCTTGGTATTGGGCTTCCACCCACCAGCCTTGGGGAGAATAAATGTCCTTTCTTCATAAATTACCCATTCTGTGGCCTTCTATTAAACCAATGCAAAACAGACTGAGTGCCCGCCTAGCCCTCCACTCCTTTGAAAGGTCTGCATTACGGTTTTAGTGGATACTTAGTACTTTTTAACATGTACACTTGAATTGTCTAATAATGTATTTTCTCTCTTCTGGATCTCATTTCTCTCAGAATTCTCATCTTTCACGTTTCTTCTCTTGTTACCTAGTATATTAAACCTCTTCATTGTCAGTCACATTTTTAAACACAAAGAAACTAGTAATAATTATTATTGCCACATTTCGA
Source organism: Urocitellus parryii (assembly GCF_045843805.1). Classification (NCBI taxonomy): domain Eukaryota; kingdom Metazoa; phylum Chordata; class Mammalia; order Rodentia; family Sciuridae; genus Urocitellus; species Urocitellus parryii. Next base: position 6,464,733 of record NC_135533.1, read on the forward strand.
GTCAGTTTAAATTTGTCTACAGGCATCCGTCTCTTTGTTTGGTGTTTATTCATCCAGTCACGCAGCACCAGGCACATATGAAGTGGGTGCCCTCACATGCTTCCGTCGCGGTGCGGGAGAGGATAATCAACCTGAACGACTAAGTGCAGACAGAGACTTAAGTGTAGACAGAACAAGGACCGTAAGGACAGTGAAAATGGTGCAGGGATAGAAGAGATGGGGGCGAAGAGGCTGAGCGTCTGGAAGCTCTTGCAGTTGAGCTGTGCCTGAACAGAGTCTCAGTGGGCTGAGGAGTGAGTGGGGCTTGTGTCCGGAAAAAAATTCTGGGAAAATGGACCTAGGGGCAGGAATGGAGGCTGGAGAGCTGCAGGGGAGTGTGATGGTGTCTCGGTGAGGCCAGCTGCTGGGTCCCGGGGTATATATAGCAGGGCAGCTGAGAAGCACTCAGATTCACACACATCTAAGAATGAAGACAACCAGATTTGGTGTTGGATTTGGATGTCAAGGAGAGAAATGAGTAGACAAGTCACTGGGAATATCGTGCCCTTTGCTTAGGTGAGCACCACAAGTGGGGAGACCAGGTTGGTGGGGAGCAAGAATGAATGATCTTCTTTGCTCATGTGGTTTTGAGATGCCGTTAGATTTCCAAGTGAAGACATGAAGTCCTGGCCTCCAGCCCAGGAGAGAGGCCAGGCTGCAGGGGCGGCAAGGGACGTGCCTCCCTGTAGGGAGGGCCTTGCTTTCCTTTCGAGAGGCTCTGCTCTAACAAATACTCTTAGGCTTTGTGTGTCTGGAAGTGTTTTCATTTTGCCTTATACTTGAATATTAATCTACCTAGGTTCATAGTTCTAGGCTGTAAATTGTTTTTCTTCAGCCCTTAGAAAATATTTTATTTTCTAAATACATATAATGCCAGTAAAGACAACTTTATTATTCAGTTTCTTATCAAAGCATTACCAATTTTACAATTTTTAAATGACACAGTTCAAGGCTTTATACAGCCCAAGGGTTATGTTTACCAGTGCTTAATACTATGGGTTATATTTTTTTCAATTACAAGTTATTTGTTTTTAATACTATCAGTAGTTAATGAAAGAATTATATAACTTAAAACAGTGACAAATATACATTAAACTTTTAAAAATTTATTCTAATTTGTTATATATGACATATAACATGTAATGTTATATATGCATTACAATTCATATTACATATATAAAGCACAATTTTTCATATCTCTGGTTGTAGACAAGTAGAGTCACACCATTTCTGTCTTTATACATGTATTTAGGGTAATTATGTCCATCTCATTCCACCATCTTTCCTACCCCATGCCCCCTTCCTTTCCCTTCCACCCCATTGCCCTGTCTAGAGTTCATATAATCCCCCTCACACACTCTGTCCTAACCCCATTATGAATCAGCCTCCTTATATCAGAGAAAACATTTGATATTTTTTTATTTGGGATTGGCTAACTTCACTTAGCATTATATTCTCCAATTCCATTCATTTACCTGCAAATGCCATGATTTTATTCTCTTTTATTGCTGAATAATATTCCATTGTGTATATATACCACATTTGCTTTATCCATTCATCTACTGAAGGGTATCAAGGTTGGTTCCACAGTTTAGCTATTGTGAATTGATCTGCTATAAACATTGATGTGGCTGTGTCCCTGTAGTATGCTGTTTTTAAGTCCTTTGGCTATAGACCAAACAGTGGGATATCTGGGTCAAATGGTGGCTCCATTCCCAGTTTTCCAAGGAATCGCCATACTGCTTTCCATATTGGCTGCACCAATTTGCAGACCCACCAGCAATGTATGAATGTGCCTTTCTCCCCACATCCTCATCAACACTTATTGTTGTTTGAATTCTTAATAGCTGCCATTCTGACAGGAGTGAGATGAAATCTTAGAGTAGTTCTGATTTGCATTTCTCTAATTGCCAGAGATGTTGAACATTTTTTCACATATCTGTTGACTGATTGTATATTATTTTCTGAGAAGTGTCTGTTCAGTTCCTTGGTTCATTTATTGATAGTGTTATTTATTTATTTATTTATTGGTGTTGAGATTTTTGAGTTCTTTTTTTTTTTTTTTTAAAGAGAGAGTGAGAGAGGAGAGAGAGAGAGAGAGAATTTTTAATATTTATTTTCTAGTTCTTGGCGGACACAACATCTTTGTTGGTATGTGGTGCTGAGGATCGAACCTGGGCCGCACGCATGCCAGGCGAGCGCGCTACCACCTGAGCCACATCCCCAGCCCCTTGAGTTCTTTATATATCCTAGAGATTAGTGCTCCCTCTGATGTGTGTGTGGTAAAAATTTGCTCCTCACATGTAGGCTTTCTATTCACCTCACTGATTGTTTCTTTTGCTGAGGAGAACCTTTTTAGTTTGAATCCATCCCATCTTGATTTTAATTCTTGCACTATTGGAGCCTTATTAAGGAAGTCAGGGCCTAATCTGACATGATGAAGATTTGGGCCTACTTTTTCTTCTATTAGGTGCAGTGTCTCTGGCTTAATTTTTAGGTCCTTGATCCACTTTGAGTTGAATTTTGTGCATGGTGAGAGACAGGGGCTTAATTTCATTTTGTTGCATATGGATCTCAACATTGTAAAAGCTATCTATGCTAAGCCCCAGACCAACATCATTCTAAATGGAGAAAAAGTGAAAGCATTTCCTCTAAAAACTGGAACAAGACAGTGATGCCCTTTTTCACCACTTCTATTTAACATAGTTCTTGAAACACTGGCCAGAGCAATTAGTTAGATAAAAGAAATTAAAAGAATATGGATAGGAAAAGAAGAACTCAATTAACACTATTTGCCAATGATATGATTCTATACCTAGAAAACCCAAAAAATTCCACCAGAAAACTAGAACTAGTAAATGAATTCAGCAAAATAGCAGGGTATAAAATCAACAGCCATAAATCAAAGACATTTCTGTATATCAGTGACAAGTCCTCTGAAAGGGTAAAGAGGAAAACTACCCCACTTACAATAGCCTCGAAAAAAAAAAACTTGGGAATCAGCTTAACAAAAGAGTGAAAGGTGTCTACAACGAAAACTACACAACGCTAAAGAAATAAACTAAAGATAGAAAGATCTCTCTTGTTCTTGGATAGGCAGAATTAATTATCAAAATCACCCTACTACCAAGAGCACTATACAGATTTAATGCAATTCCAATAAAAATCTCAATGACATTCCTAATAGAAAAATAGAAAAAAACAGTCATGAAGTTCATCTGGAAAAAGAAGAGACCCAGAATAGCTAAATCAAGAAGAGTGAATTAGGAGGCGTCACTATACCAGATCTTAAACTATACTACATAACAATAGTAACAAAAACATCATGGGGATTGGCACCAAAATAGACTAGTAGACCAATGGTACAGAATAGAGGACACAGAGACAAATCCACATAATTACAGTTATCTTGAATTAGACAAGGCACCAAAAACATACGTTGGAGAAGAGATAGCCTGTTCAGCAAATGGTGCTGGGAGAAATATACATTTTAAACAATCCTTAGTAATTATGACCATCTTGGATTTCATCTGAGAATATGTATGTGTGTTTTAAGCCTGTATATGTAACTATGCATACACTGTAGTAAATTTGAGGCTGTAGAAATTTGAGATAAGGTTAGAGTTTTTACTTCTGAGGAAAAAATATTACTCCTTACTAAATACAGTTCTGTTAGATCTATTTTATTTATTTTTTCATTCATGTGTGTCATTTCACTTAAATGTACAACTCGTAAGAATGTTTTCCTAATTAATATTAAGCAGTTCTAAGATTTGTTAGATCTTAAATTAAATGAGTGTGCCTTTCTGGCCACATTCAGTTTAATTAAGATCTAACAAATTAGATCTTAATTAAAATTAAGCAGTTTCACACAACAAAAACCAGGTGGGTAGGTGAACAATAACTGATTCCCACAAAAGAAGGGGAAAAACAACAACAAAACAGCTGAGGGATGGTCTGTGGAGGAATCAGCCAATAAGAAGGGAGGTGGCAGCATGAGGGACTCAGTCCTGCTGTCTTGTGGGTGCACTGAATTGGGATGGCAGTGCTCTCTAGAGTAACCGGGCATTGCAACAGTGTGAAATGTTGCTAGCTGAGACCTCATGTTGGTTATGGGGGTCTAGCTCAGTGGTAGAGCATTCACCTGCAGATCAAGGGGTTCAAATCCAGGTTCCCCTGATGGTTTCTTTTCTCCATTTAACTTGGCATATGAACTTCAACCAAAGGCCCCTGGAGGAGGTGGGTTTCAGTATGGCCACTCTCTCTTAGAGAAGTTCCCTGGAAGAAGGAGAGAAAGGAGAGTTGAAGGTCATCTTCTGACCCCAAGGGAAATGTTTCATCATGATCTGTGATGAGTGTTTACACTTGGATAACTCTGGTGGACTCCCATGTTTACTGTTTTCTTGTTCAAGGGAGTAACGTGGACAGGGAGCAGCCTGCAGGAAGCATTTCTGGGCGCTTGAACCACCTGGTGCTGTGCATATAGAGAGTTGCAGGATCTCAGCTTGGGACTCAGGTGTGTCATTGGAGGAGGGCACCAGTTACTTGTATTTTTAAACTAACACACCCTTCTGCTCTTCCCCTTGCTTCTGCCCATACCAACACCAACTGCATACTTCAGACATATGCCCCTGGGGGAAGACTATACTTGATCATTCAAAGGGCTTGTCACCTAAACCAGAGTGATTAGCACAGTTGGGGTCTCTGCAGAGGACTGAGGGCCACAGGCAGAGAAGACTGCCATGTGGGCACAGGAGGGAGGGGGAAGAAGACTGACAGGTGTCCGCCAGGAGCAGACCTCCCAAGTTTCAGGAAGACCATGAAAGCCTTGGGCACTTATGTGTTGGAGTGCTGGGTGTGCTCCTGGGGGGCCTGCTTTTTAGATAGCAATGGCCCATAAGAAGACCATATGAACACAGATCCTATGGTTTCTGTTTCATAATCAGATAGCTCCTACCTGATATCATTTAAAAAAAATCAATTGACTTTATATTCTAGAGCCATTTAGGTTTATAGAAAAAATGGAGCAAAATGTATAGAATTATCTTCTACCCCTACACACCTGATTCACCTATTAACTTTTTGCATTTGTGTGATACATTTGTTTAAATTGATGAGAAAATATTGATACATCATTATTAACTGAAGTGTACTGGTATATTAGGTTTTGCTCTTTGTGTTTGTTTCGGTCTTATGGATCTTAACGAATGCATAATGGCCCACATCCATCATTACAATACCAGGCAGACTGTTTCCTAGCTCTGAAACCTCCCAGGGTGACACCTACTTATCCCTCCCATCTCCCCAACCCCCACAGAGAACAGATCCCAACCAGCAAGCCTGCCTTGCATCTGGTGGGTCAACTTATGTAAACAATATCAGTGATCGAAGGTACTGTTTTATTGGACCAGAGGATAAAGCGGAGAGGTAGAGCATTTGACCCAGATCAACAGGTCCCTGGTTCAAATCCAGGTGCCCCTGCTGGTACTTTCTTTTATTGGCGAAGCTACACTGGTCTTTGGTCAGCATTCTACATATTACTTACTCTTAGCACAACCCTTCTTAAGTCTGGTGTCAGTTTTCTCTGGTGATATCAGTTATCTATGGGAAGGTGTGGCAGGTTGGATGAAGCAGTGGATGAGAAGGTGACCTACCACTGAGACAGAACAGAACGCTGCATTTGCTCTTGCCCATCCCAGCCACCATCCTCACCTCCAAAGGATCTGTTGAGTAGCCAGTTTTTGTACTCTGACTTCTCCAGTTCAGTGTGAAGGAGGTTCCTGCTGCAGACAATAATCATTTTTATGCTCTACTTCCATCTAGATTCTAGGGAGGAGGAAGGGTGTTGGTTATACCTACAGTTGTGTAGGCAGGAAGGGGCGTGGCCTAGCAGGAAGGAAGCTTATGATAGCAAGCACTAGCAAGCACACCTCTCCAGGTGGGGAATCCTGGGAGTGGTCATCCAGGTTTAAGGTGCTTATTACACAAACATAGCAGCAGGGGGTATAGCTCAGGGGTAGAGCATTTGACTGCAGATCAAGAGGTCCCTGGTTCAAATCCAGGTGCCCCCTTGCTAGAGTCTCTTTTACATGCCAGAGAGAAAATAACAAGGAGTCACATAATGTTCATGGCATCCATATTGGCCCTTGACCCCTAGTGCAGTCCCAGGCATGAACCTCAGTGTGTTCCTCTTGTGCTCTGGGTTCTGCTCAGGCCACACCTATGTATGTCCTCCTCTCTAGAAGGACACAGAGGGCTGGTTGTAAGGTTCCCAGGTCATGGCTGCTCATGACTGGTAATGCTGTGGCACAGGCTGTCCTCCAAAGCAAGGACCATCAGGCCCTCTCATTGGCTAAACATCAGCTTTCAGAGGTCTGTGGGGTTGAAGAGCCCAACTTCTTCCTCTGGCAAATCTTCTTTGTCACCTCTAGGAACCCCCTGCTGACCCCCTGGCAGGGGTGGGGGGTGGGGTGGGGGGGAGGTCACTGCTCTCTCAGGTCTCTGCTTAGGCTCCTGCCCCTTCTGTGGAAATCTTATGGAAATATTTGGGCTAAGACTCTGAATATCAAGGACCGTATCTCCTCTATCTCTGTACCCTCAACATGAATGACAGGTTTAGCACCTTCCAAATTCCATGATCATTTGTTGATTGAATGAGTGATGGAGTGACATAATGAACTCCCTCCTTGAGGCCTTGGGGAATGGAGGAGGCTCTTCCTGAACTGTGTGTGAAGTTCATTAAAGACCCAGGACCAGCAGCTCTTGTCTGGTCACTGTGTGTGGATTTAGGGAAACGATGGAGTCAGCTGTCCTGTCCATATGCAAAAGCTGGTGCCCCAGAACACGCTGAGGTGTTGGGCACTATGGGGACTAGTTAAGTAGGAGATGAAAGAAAGGAGGGCAGACTACATGGAAAAAGATGGCCTATTACTAGAACATGCAGAGAAACAGTGGATCATAAATCACAGATTGCCTGGGTGTGGTGCCGTGGATGAAAAGGTGCTTATGAGAGGCTAGACACAAGTGGGGGTATAGCTCAGGGGTAGAGCATTTGACTGCAGATCAAGAGGTCCCTGGTTCAAATCCAGGTGCCCCATCCTTTTGCATTCAATGAACACAAATTTCTACTTCCATCTTTTTTCCTACCACCTTGATTCAGCCATCAGGGTAGAGAGAGGTGAGGTAGGTCAGTTCACTAGAAAGCACCCTGACACCTGTCAATCTAAATAAATCCTGTATTTTCAAGACCCACTAAGTGCTCATGGATTCCAGGGTGTAAGACAGAGTTGAGTCTCTGGTTAAGGATGACAAAGTGTCAGATGTGTCCTCCTCTGCACATGGGTGTGTGTTAGTTACAGCTCTCCAGAGAAAACAGAGCATGTGTGTCCACTTGCAGAGACAGACTTGAAGGAATTCGCCACACAGATGCGGGGTAGACAAGTCTGATTTCTGCATGGAGATCCCACAATCTGGGCACCCAGGAAGAACTCATATGGCAGCTTGAATCTGAAGACAGACTCAGAGCTCAGAGCACAATTTCCTCTTCCTTGGGAACCTCAGGTTTTTAATTAGAATGTTATATTCATGTGTAGTAGTTCAGTTCGTCCTGACAGACATACGTGCATGGAAGTCGGTTTCAGTTCATGAGCCCCCTTTTCCCTCCTGTCCTCCCTCTGGCTCCCATTCTCCTTCCTCTACTTCACTTCCTTTCACTCCTCTATTGATTCATATTTCATTTAGTTTTTTTCTCTTAAGGCTCAGCCGATTTCAGGAGCCTATCTACTTTACAGTGTTAATGAGCTTTACCCACATTCTACCAATTTAAGCATTAATCACGTGTACATGTTAATTAGAAATGCCTTCACAGCGGCATCCCATGGGGGTTTAGTTGAACTTCTGCCCACCAGAGCCCACCCAGGGAGACATATGAAATCACCCAGCACAACTGCTAATGACTTAAGTTTGGCCAACTGTGTACGCAGGTAAGACTGTGATTGCTGAGTAATTATACAGAGAGGGAGGCTAGATGTAGGGCTCATCTGGAGGTGACAGAGCTCTGCACTGGCACTGGGGCCAGGGACTCCGGCCAGTGTTCACAGTGGAGGTGCGGATAGCTCCCTGACCGGCTGGCTGAGGTCCTGGCCCTTGGCTTCTCTCACCCAGCACACTTGAGCCAGGATCTGTAGAGTTCCCTGGGGCTTCGAGCTCCTTCCCATCCTGCCCACCATTGTCCTCGGTGTTTCTGATGTGGGTGTTCCTGAGGTGGGCTCCTCTCTAATCAAGTGCCCTGGCTGGGACCAGGAGTAGGGTAACAAGCAAGAGATCCTCAAGCCAATGAGAGGTGTGTGCATGGTACCTGGTATGAAAGTCGAGGTGATTTGTGAGTAAACAGTCAGCTCCAGCATCTCACAGTGTGTGTGATTCTCCTGCAGCCCAAACACAGGACGCTTCTGATTATATCACGAGGATCTCTAACCTCTCGTCCCTGAATTAGTGAACTAACTAAAAAGGAGATCAAAGGCTGATCCTGAGGCTGCCCTGCTGCCACGTGAGGGCATGAACACTCTGCCCGCCTGCTGGGCGGAAATCGGCCATTGGAGCTTCAAGATGCGCAGTACGGATTTCTGAGAGCATTTGGAAAACTCAGATTCATTGGATGAGGCCCTGGGGCCTGGGATAGAGGTGAGTATATTTTACATGTTCCCTCTAACCCAGAGGGAAGACCATGGTGGTTGAATCTCTTGGCTCAGACCCTTGATTATTCCTGTATCTGGCCCTGTGCTAAGAATCTTTTCAGATCTTCAGTTAAAGATGGAACTTGCTTCTGTGTCTTGGATTAGGGCTCGGTCCTGTGACTTGCATTAGCCAATAAGCTCTATGTGACACAAGCAGAGGCTTAAAATCTGCTTCCACAGGTAGCTGGACTTGGCCTTTTACATTTCCGTCTTTGTTATGAAAGAGCACCCTGTCAGCTAATACTCTTGCAGCCAGGACCCCATAATAAATATTCATGGCCCAAACATGAACCTAATTCACAAGAGAGACCAGGTGCAGAGGAGCCACAGCTTGAAGCAGAGCTATCTGAGCCCAGCCCAGACCAACTGAATGACATCCAATCTGCCAATCTAAGCACATGAGAATAAATACTTATTTTGCATGATCAAATTTGGGGGATATTAGTTGTGAAGCAGTATTGTGGAAGTGGCTGACTAACAGCATGACCCCTACACTTGCCCCATCAGCTTTTACTGGGTGAGGGGAGAGAAGGGGACTTCAGTGTATGGAAGGAATTCAGATTGTGTCTGCAATCTCGATGGGTAGAAGAAGAGCCCATGAGACAAGCGAATGTCCTCTAGGTAATGAAAGATGAACCCATGGCCTGAAGAAGGGTCTCTACTCAGTTTGTGGTGCATCTACAGTTTCCATACTTGACTAAGAATGAGTGAAACTTCTAGTGTCCCGTGGAATTCTTGGGTGTGGTAACACAGGTCTCTGGGGACAGACAGGGCCAGCCCAAGGTGAGAATGAGGTATGTCTGAGTGAGGGCGGTCAGTTCCCTCCAGTTCTCTAGAACAAAGAGACATGAGAGTCTGTCCTGGATCACTGACGGTGGCTCAGTGTTAATCAGGGAGGACTGAACAGGGATGTGGGGATAACTTGGGGCTAAGCAATTGTCTGAACAGTGGCAGCCCTTGGTTCAAGACGCTGTCACCTGCTGGCCCCTCCTAAACATACCGACCACATGTTTGCAGCTGCTGTCCTGTTCATGCTCCAGGGACTGTGGCACTCTGGACTCCCACTTCTTCACCTTTCAGTGGGCTGGATCCTCTCTTCAGGCTCCTTCTGTGTGAACCTTGAAGGATTGAAAAAAATGGAGAGAGGGGAGGAAGAGGAGAGACAGAGGGGCAGTTCATCCCTGCCCAGAGCATTTGGTGAACAGAAGCCCCTCATCATCAATGTGGGCTCCACTGTGACTCCGTCTCCAGTCAGGTGTGTGTTGCATGGGCATGATTGATTAATCTTTTTTTCCAGATCTACAGCATAAAAGGACACCGTCATGGTTTGGATCTCTTGCATCCCCCAAAATCTCCAGTTTTAGTGCAGGAATCTTCAGAGGTGAAAATTTTGATTCTGAGTGCCATAATACAGTCAGTGGATAAATCCATTTAATAATTAATAATGTGAAGAATCTGACTCTAGGCATTGTGGTGAGGCAAAAGGAAGTGATGATTTGGGACGTGCCCTGGGGTTTGTACTTTGTCCCTGGTGCCTCACTTGCTGTCTCTGCTTTCTGGCTGCCACGAGCCAGCATCTTTCCTGCACCATGACCTTCTCCCATGATGTTCTGCTGAGGCCTAGAACATTTCAGTCATATGATCACAGATTGCACCTCTGAAACTGGGAGCCTTAAACACACTTTTCTTTCTATAAGTTTTTTGTGTCAGGTATTTTGGTCACAGTGATGAAGAGTAGACTCACATAGGTGCAGATTAAATGAGCACCTCCAAACTGTCAGTGAGTCAGAATCCCACACGGTGCTGCTAGATGCACACGTGGTATCTTGTTCCCCTTCTCAGAGGGTCAGGTTAAGCGTTCTCAGGGAGGAACTAAGAATGTTTGCTTTTGGCCATTCTGGGCCCCACGCTCATCTCCAAAGGGTCAGTTGAGCAGCCAGCTCTTATGGTCTGGTTCCTCTAATTGAGTGTAAAGAAGGTTGTAGCTTAAGATATCTATGACTTTTATGCTTCTGCCTCAGCCAGGTTCTAGGGAGGAAGCGGGTAGACGGGAAGGGGTGTGGCCTAGCAGGAAGGAAGCCTATGAAGGCAGACACTAGCAAGTGCACCTCTCCAGGTGGGGAATCCTGGGAGTGGCCATCCAGGTTTCAGATGCTTATTACACATGTATATTAGCAGGGGGTATAGCTCAGGGGTAGAGCATTTGACTGCAGATCAAGAGGTCCCTAGTTCAAATCCAGGTGCCCCCTTGCTAGGATCTCTTTTAGATGCCAAAGATAATATTTTCTGAAGTAGTAAAGGACCAGGAGTCACATGATGACCCACGTCATCTATATAAGCTCTTATCCCCCTGCAGTGTGACAGGCATGAACTTAAGTACGTACCACTTGTTCTCTGTATTCTACTTAGGCCATATCTGTGTCCTCCTCTCCAAAAGGATACAGTAGTGGGGCAGGCTGTAAGCTTCCTCCAGGTCATGGCTGGTCATTCTGTGGCACAGGCTGTCCTCCAAAGCAACGACTATGAGGCTCCCTCACTGCATGGACACCCAACCTTCTGAGGTCTGTGGTGTCGAGGAGCCCAGCTTTTACTTAGGCAAATCCTCTTGTCAGCTCTTGAGGAAGCCCCACCTGAGGCGTGAACAGGGCCTCCTTTCTCCCTGAGACCTCAGTAGAAACATTTTGTTCCTGGGTTTGTCTCTTTTTTTCACTATGGCTCTCTAGGGACAAGTACCCTGTCTCTGTGACCTCAACGTGGATGTCAGTGTCTAGCACCTCACAAGCTCCATGATTGTATGTTGAGGGAACGAGTGATGAAGTGAGATAACAAGCCCCCTCTTTGAGGCCTTGGAGGATGGCGGAGGCTCTCCCTGGACCGTGTGTGAGGTTCATTGAAGACCAGGCCCAGCAGCTCTTGTCTGGTCACTGTGTGTGGACTTAGGGAAATGCTGGGATCAGGTGTGCTTTCCAGGTGCACAGGTGGTTCCACCTGTGTCTGAGGTGGGAGAGGAGCTGAGAGGGACTAGTCAAGGCCAGAGATGAAAGAGAGGAGGGCAGACTTCGGTGGAGAAAACTGTCAGTTACTAGAACATGCAGAGAAAACTGCATTATAAATCACAGGTGGCCTGGGTGTGGTGCCCTGGATGAAAAGGTGCTAATGAGAGGCTCTGCTTAAGTGGGGGTAGAGCTCAGGGGTAGAGTATTTGACTGTAGATCAAGAGATCCCTGTTTCAAATCCCCCTTGTTTTTATACTGTTTTGATAGATAACTTAACCAGTACCTCTTAGGTGGACTCTGAGTGATATTGGGAGATCTCTAATTCTTGGGGTTTATAGAAACCACCTTAGATCCCACTTTTCAGAGTCTCATGATATGGGGCCACACTGATACCCATTTTATGTATAGGGTATACCTCCTCAAATCCACTGTCATCATCCAAGAGCCTCAAGGCCACCTTGTCTTGGGGACCCCCACCTCATTAGTACAGGTTACCCCATTAGGTCAATTAGTGTAATTAGTATGGATAGAAGAGCCTATGACACAAGTGACTGTCCTGAGGGTAATGAAAGTTGAATCCATGTCCCAAAGGAGAGGGGTCTTTAGGCAGTTTGCGGTGCACCTGCAGTTTCCAAGTTGACTGAGTGACACTTTTAGTGTGCTATGGACTTCTTGGGTGTGGAAACACAGAAATATAAGCTGAGGAGTAACCCCAGGTGTGCCGGGGGCTTAACTCAGGAGGACAGCATTTGACTGCAGAACAAGAGGTCCCCCTTTCAAATCCTGGTGCCTCCTGCTGGGAGTTTCTTCCATTTCCAAACCTGCAATGGTCCTTCTTGATTCAGTCTTCTGCTTGGAAGTCACCCTCATCACCACCCTCTTAGCTCTTGTGCCAATGTTTTCTGGTAACGTCACTTGTCTGGCACAAGTCGGGCTTCTGCTGTGTCTTTTTGAAGATCTTAGTTACTTTTAAAGTTGACATGATAGAGGGACACACTGCCTCAGGGTTGCCCAGCCTGACTTTGCATCAGAATGACTGGCTGACTTTATGTGAACCCAGATTGTGCCTAGTAATGCTGATTGGTAGCACTTAGGAGGAATCTGGGGACTGGACGTTTGGGGGGCACATTCGACTGCTTATGTTCATCCCAATATCAAATGATTCTAAATGGCAGAAAATTATGTTGGCACTTGAAACATGATATAGTTGTAAAGGACATTCCAGGGGTGAGCAGCAATGATGTGCAGCTGGTGCCTCCAGCCCTCTAGTGAAGGACAGAGGAGACGGGGCTGGAGGCACAGAAGGGGCCAGGTGGATGGAGGTGGGTGGAGGTGAGCGACGGTGGGGAGGTGTGGCAGGCTGGATGAGCTGTGGGTGAGGAGAAGGTGACCAGATCTGGAGACAGAGCACTGTGGGCGTGGGGGAGGCCATAGGGAGGCCTGTCCCCACAGCAGGAAAACTCAGCACTGAAACAGGCTCATTAGGCAACACTGGGTGTTTTGAGTAAGGCCTTGACTGAGGAGCACAGGCCCTGATGCTCCCTGTCTGCACTTATTTTTGTTTACTGAACATGGTGTCAGAAAATGGTGCCCTTTTCCTCTCCCGGGTCCCCTAATGCTGAATCTACCTGCAAGGAGAGAGAAGAGGGTGAGTTTTTCCCTGTAAGCAAAAATAAGCAACATGGTTTTGGTACCATTATGAAAACACAAATAACAGGGACAGAAGCAGACCTCAAACGGATCAGCAAGCTTTTCTTTATTCTGCCATGGAGCCAGTCAATCAAGCATGGGAGGGCTCATTTTCAGGGTATGAAAATGGCCCCCAGGTTACAGAAGGAGTCTGAGTTTTATAGTTTACAATGAGGGTGAACTGATCATTGGAAACTTCGGATGTGCCAATTGGACAGTTGGGGCACTAGTTGTTCGGGTTAAAATTTTAGCTCAGCAAGGCAGTTGTAAAAAGTTTGAAATCATTGTTACCAGGAAAGATAGGAACTCAGATCCTGAGGGATGAACACTCAAATCTGCCCCATTGATTTTCTCCTTCTTCTGGGACCCATTGTTACCTACTTGCTTTTCTCCTTTGACTCATCGGCAATGGGAAAGGGTAAAAATCCAGGGCCCAGCTTTTCAGTATTGCCTCCTCCCTTTAGGACCCAGGAAGAGGATTTACTGGGAAAGGTTTAATGTTTGGCTAATTTTTCTCCCTTCTCCCAAACCACACTGTCTGTCTTTCCGTTTTTCCTGGGGGCTGTCTTATAGGAATGTTATTTTTCATAACCCTTCATTACCCCCCTCCTCCAGTATGGTCCTGCAGCCCCATGTCACTGCCCTCCACCAGGCCTTCAGTCCTGCTGTGGCCTGTGCCACCTCTTTTGGGTGGGCGATTCTCTTCTGCTGGCTTCTTGTCTCCTCAGTGTGCACTCAGCCACATGAACATCTGTCCATGTGCTGACAGCCTAGTGATGAAACGGCCCTGCTTGCGGGTCAGAAGCCAAGTCAAAGGCTCCTTTGTTCCCCTGGAACTTCCGGTCCACCAGGTGTCCCTGACTCACACCTCATGGTACAGAGTGAGTGGGGCTAGGACCAGAGACAGTTTGCAATTCGTTCCAAGTTGACAGAGCTTTGACATTCTCTGCCAGCCCCTTACAGGCCCTAGAGCCTGGTTGTAAGTCCCTTGGATCCCAAATGCTTCAGGAGCTGCCTTCTCCAACATTGTCCTTGGTGTTATGAGCTTCCTGAAACCCAGGCAAGGATGGTCTTCCTGTTTTGGTAGGAAGAACTGTTTGTGTTTCTGGAACAATGCATGGAGAGGCTGATAGAACAATTGCAGTGGGTGGCAGGTCCCTAACCTAAGTGGGGTGAATGGACAACCGTTTTTCTGCCGTGGTTGGGATTGAAGACGGTAGAAATCCAGTGGCTTCTTCAGGGTTGAGGATCTGGGAGTAGGGAGTAGCTGAGTCGTTGATTGCATGGATTCAGGACTACTTATTTGTCTTCTAGGCATTAATGGATGTACATGGCTGGCATCCATTCTGAAGGTCAGTAGCAGCCCTGGCTCCACATTTAAGGGACATTCCTTCTTAGAATAAAGTTTCTACCAAAGCACAAAACTTCCAGGGGCAGCTGTTGTTACAGGGCAGTCTGGGGGCCCAGCCCAGCCCAACAGCACTGTGCACACAGCAGAATCCTCCAGGCAGAGGGAACCACAGACTTCCCCAGGACTGCAGGAAAGGCTCAGCTCTTTCTGGAAAGGGACTGTGATGGCCCAAAACAAGGCAACCTCGCCAAATTGCAAGTCTGGCTGGGCTCAGTTTCCCCACCTCTTGCATGAATCGTCCCATCAGAATTATAAAAAGAGAAGTGCAAAGGACAGAGAAAGGAAAATTCAAGTCAAATCCTAAGCCCAGCCGTATTCAGAGTGTGAGGGTCCTGTGAAGCTTGGAGGATGTCAGGAGACCTCCTCAGACTTGAAACTCAAGCTGCCAAATTGGCACAGCCACCTTCACTGGGATGCTTGTGTCAGGAGTGTTGGTGCTAGATGATAAAAGCTCAGCTTCACATTCCTCAGATTGGTTGTGTGCAACACTGGACTGGGGGCATGCTTAGTAGTTGACAAATTCTACCTGCTTGTACATGGCATCTTATCTTTCTAATAATGCCCAGCTGGCTTCCTGAAAATATCTAACTCAGGTGCAAGTACACACACACACACACACACACACACACACACATTTGATATCTCAGAATTCAGAATCAAGGTTATGCTGACTCATAGAGTGAATTAGGAAGTATTCCCCTTTTTCCATTCTCTGAAGGCGTTTGCATAAACTTGATGTCATTCATTAAATAGTAATTGGAAGTCTTTACCAATGATGTCTTCTGAGCTTGGTTTTGTATTAGTGTTATCATTGCTGTTGAAAGATTTCAAAGGGACTGTAGTTCTATAAAGGATTTAGTATACATTAGAATTGTATCTTGTCGCTAATCAAATACTGTCCCAAGGGGAAAACAAAACACTTGGTCATTGTCCCGGTGGTCATCTTATTCATTAACAAAGGGTTCTGGGCCTCAGCCCCCCAACATCCTTGCCACTGTGCTCAGCCTCTGCATGCTGTTCCCTTAGGACAGTGGTCTTTCCTTACATTTTTGCACTCCAAAGTGCTCTTTGCCCCCATAATTGTAGCTCCCAGGAAAAGGTGCACAGGAGGAGATCCCTGACCCCTCTTCAGTGCATCCCAGAGGCCTGAGCATCCCAGGGTGCCTGAGTCCATAGGTGCTGTGCCTGGTCCTGTCTCTCCATCTGTGCTGAGCTGGTGGTGTGGAGCCTGGGGTCCTGACCTCTCTGGAAAGATGTCTCTTTCCAACCCAGGACTGGAACATGACAGGAGAAGAGAGCAAAGAGTGGAAATGCAAGACGAACCCCTAAGGGCAGCAATGTGCAGGGGGTGTGAGGAGGTGGGGAGTCCTAATGGAGGGGAAGTAAAGAAAAACTCCAGAGAGAAGGAAGGAGCAAGGTTCCAGGTCTGAACGGAGATTCTGCAAACTGTTGACCCCCACAGGTGCTGAGGAGGAGGAGGCTGCAGGGTGCTGGGCAGGAAGACTTCTAGAAGTTCTGGGATAGGTCTATGGGGAAGGACAAGGCCAGCTCAGGTGAGAATGAGGTCTGTCTGAGGATGGTCACCTCCCTCTAGTTCACTGGAACGAAGAGGTATGAGAGTCCGTCCTGGATCACTGACTGTGGCACAGTGTTAATCAGGGAGGTCTGGACAGGGACAAGGGATAACTCAGGGCAAAGCAATTGTCTGCACAGCAGGCAGCCCTTGGTTCAAGACGCTGTCACCTGCTGACCCCTTCGGTCATAAGGACCACATGTTTGCAGCTGCTGTCCTGTTCATGCTCCAGGGACTGTGGATCTCTGGATTCCCACTTCTTTACCTTTCAGTGGGCTGGATCCTCTCTTCAGGCTCCTTCTGTGTGAACCTTGAAGGACTGAGAAAATGGAGAGAGAGAGGAGAGGAAGAGGAGAGACAGAGGGGCAGTTCATCCCCTGGCCCAGAGCGTTTGTGAACAGAAGCTCCTCATCCTCAATGTGGACTCCACTGTGACTCCGTCTCCAATCGGTGTGGTTTTTTTGGCATGATGAATTACTGTCATTTCCCCCTGTCTATAGCATGGAAGGACACAGTTTAAATTAATACCCCCAAACTGTGAGTCAGATTGTTCAGGAAGCAGCCAGGGGCAGTGTCACATGTCTGTAATCCCATCGGTTTGAGGGGCTGAGGCAGGAGGATCCTGAGTTCAAAGCCAGCCTCAGCAATTTAGTGAGGCCCTAAGCAACTTGGTGAGACCCTGTCTCTAATTAAAATATCTAAAAAGGCTGAGGATGTGGCTCAGTGGTTAAGTACCTCTGGGTTCAGTCTTCCATACAATAAAAAAAAAAAAAAAGGAATTGCTCAGTAAGCTTGTTAGAGAAACACATGGTCCCTAGTTTCTGTTCCCAGAGGATCTCACGTGGGAGTTCTCAGGGAGAAGCATGAAGTTTTGCTTTTGCCCAATCCTGCTCCACCCTCACCTCCACAGGGTCTGCTGAGCAGCCAGCTCCTTGAGTCTGACTCTTCTAGTTGAGTCTGAAGGAGTTTCCAGCTGCAGACATCCATGACATTAATGCCACCACCTCACCTGGGGACTAGAGAGGGGAAGGTGCTGGTCTTAAGTAGAGGTGAAAGGCAGGTGTGGAGACAGGAAGGGGCGTGGCCTAGCAGGAAGAAAGTGTAGGATGAAGGAAGTAGGTGACACTATCAAGTGCACATCTCCAGGAGGAGAATCCAGGGTGTGGCCTTTCGTGTTTAGGGTGCTTATTGCACACTCCTAGGCAGCAGGGGGTATAGCTCAGGGGTAGAGCATTTGACTGCAGATCAAGAGGTCCCTGGTTCAAATCCAGGTGCCCCCTTGCTGGAGGCTCTTTTACATGCCAGAGAGGAAAACTTCTAAAGCCCTGAAGAACAAGGTGTCACATAGTGACCACGTCATCCATCTTGGCTCTTAACCCCTAGTGGTTCCCAGGCATCATCCCCTGGCCCAGAGCGTTTGGTGAACAGAGCCCTTCCTCATCATGTGGACTCCATTATGACTCCGTCTCCAATCACATCTGGGGGTTTTGGGCACACAACCACAGTGTGCTCACTTGTGCTCTGGGTTCTGCTCTGGCCACATCTGTGTCCTCCTCTCCAGAAGGAGACAGCAGAGGGCAGGCTAAGAGGCTCCTCCAGGGCATGGCTGGTCATGCTGTGTCACAGACTGTCCTCCAAGGCAGTGACCAGGAGGCTCCCTCATTGCATGGACATCCAGCCTTATAAGAGGTCTGCGGGGTTGAGGAGCCCAGCTTCTTCCTCAGGCAACTCTTCGTTGTCACCTCTGTGAGAAGCCCCTGCTGACCCCCAGGGGGTCCTGCCACATCAGTGGAAATATTTTGTTCCTGGGTTTTTCTTCTATTTTTACTAAGACTTTTTGAGGAACAAGGACAATGTCTTCCCTGTTTCTGTGACCTCAACATGGATGACAGATCAGGCACTTACCAAACTCCATGACTGTTTGTTTGGGGAGGTTCTCCCTGGGCTGTGTGGGGTCCACTAAAGACCCTGTGTCACTGGCTCTTGTCTGATGACTGTGTGTTAGAGGAGCACTGGAGTCCATTCCAGGTGCTCTCAGCAGTTTGAGGTGGGATGGGACCAGCTAAGGTTGGAGATGAAAGAAGGGAGGGCAGACTTCAGTGGAGAAAGCTGGCAGTTTGCTGGAACATGCAGAGTGGCCAGGTGTGGTGCTGAGGATGAAAAGGTGCTAATGAGAGGCTCTACATGAGTGGGGGTATAGCTCAGGGGTAGAGCATTTGACTGCAGATCAAGAGGTCCCTGGTTCAAATCCAGGTGCCCCCTTGTTTATGCACTACTTTGGTAGCTCACTTACCAGTACCTCTTAGGTGGGCCCCATGTGACATTGGAAGACTCCATCATAAGACCTCCCTCACAGATCTGCACGATTTCAGGTCACATTGATGTTCATTTTATATCTAGGGCCTTCCTCCAACCCCAATATCATCACCCAAGAGCCCAAAGGCCAACTTGACTTGGAGTCCCCAACTTCATGAGTACAGTGCACACACAGTAGGTCTCAGAAGCCACCTAGAGTGCCCTTCCCACCTCCCTGTGCCTCTCTTTCACCCCTGCACACCCCACCTTCATCCTATGGTCACAGTCAAGGAAAAATGGCACTTGGTTTAGCCCAGAGCTGGCCACTGAGTGATGAGACATGTTTCTGCATTCCCAGATCCCTAATTGTCAGGTTTAGGTTGGGGGGCGAGGGTGAGACTGTGCTAACAAGGACAAGCACAACCAGGAGGTGAAGACCTGAAGGAGGCTGTGGATGTCAGGAGGGTTACTCAGTTACAGTCACTGATCACTGAACGTCATCTGCTGAGCAGGCGCAAGCAGTGTGCTGTGCTCAGGGTTTGAGGACGAGTTGCACCTTGCCCACATCTGGCAGCAATAGGAAGACCTCCAAAGTTTCCTTGGGGTATCTGATTTTGATTCCAAGTAGAACCTCCAGGATGGTCACTGGGTGAATGAGTCTGATCACCTCTGATAAGCTGACCAATATCCAGAGTCTCAGTTTGTGAACCAGTAAAATGGGAGCTGATTAAGTGGAGCTCAGTTTATGAATCAGTACGATGGCTTGGGGGAACTGTGTGCCTGCTCAGGGTCTCAGCTTCCAGGATGCAGCTGGAAGTTTCCTTCCTCTGGTAATAGTACTGCTGTGTGTGTGTGTGTGTGTGTGTGTGAGAGAGAGAGAGAGATAGAGAGAGAGAGAGAGAGAGAGAGAGAGAGAACTTGAAGCACTAAGAACAATGTCCAGTACTGCAATATGTGTTGCCACAATTAGTTTTAAAATTAACCCTCCGGGGAGGGAACGGGGTGGCTCCTACCCTGAACTATTTTGGAGAGTCTGCTAGAGACTCAGGTTCTGGTCTTATCTTATTGCAGACACCAGACTCCAGGACCCAAGTCCTTGGAGAAGATCATGAAACAAAGCCACCATTGTTGGAGGATGCATGTCCCTCTATTTCTCAGGGCAGAGGAGCTGTGCTAGGCCCAGGATGGCTTCCAACAGGAAGGGAGTTCATGGTTCTTCTCACACTACCGCAATTTCTCATCCTATAGCTCTGTGCAAGTGTGTTAGTCAGAATCCTGTTAGTAAAACACATTCCTGAGATAGCCAACTGAAAAGGAGGAGAGATCAGCTTGGAGGCTCCACGTCCGGGTCTTTTGTCCCTGCTGCTTTGGGCCTGTGCTGAGGGAGCCCATCACGGCAGGAGTGAGTAGTAGAGCAGTGCCGCACACCTCAGGACCAGAAAGCAAAAGAGAGTGGGGAGGGGCCAGGATGCCACTATTCCCTCAAGAACACCCCAGTGACCTGAGGACCTCCCACTAGGTCCACATATAAAGGCTCCAACACCTCCCAATCACACCACCCAGGGACCAAGGCTTGAACACATGGGCCTTCAGGAGACAGTTAAGATCCAAACTACATTAGGAAATACTCCTACAGAGCACAATTTATGTAATAAAGCCCTAAATCTGTGCAAAACTCATAGTTTAAGCCAACAGCCATTTCTGCCCACGGACCTAATGGTCAGTGGATGAAGACCCACCTTTCCAACTCCCTTTCGATAGCAGAGAAATGGAATCCTGATTGGTGGTAGTGAGGTTATGGCTGAACCTTGTGTGCTCCCAGAGCCCCATGCAGAGCCCTGGGCTCTCATGTTGATGGAGAAAGTGGAATTCCCTGTGTTCTGAAGATTAAGGACACATAGCACAACCCTCCCTGGGTGTCTTCTCTGTTTGCAGGTGGCCAGGACAATTCAGGCAGCAACAACTTCAGAGGAGGTTCAAGGTGCAAGGGCCGCTGTTGTGTGGAAGACAGAATGGTTCACTGTCACTTAGAACTCATAGGGCACAGCATGGTGGGGACAGGCAGAGGGTGAGGTGTAAGAGGTGAGGGGAGGTGGCTTGGGGCAACTGTGTGCCTGCTCAGGGTCTCAGCTACCAGGACGCAGGTGGAAGGTTCCTTCCTGTGGGCCCCACAGGATACCCAGTCGCCCTGCAGTGCCCCCCTAGTGTTCCTGTTTTTTTGCTTTTTTATCTTCCTTTTTCCCCATTTCAAAGCCTAAGTCCTTCCCTGTCTACTGCAGGCATTTATAGTGCATTAGTTTGTGGAAATAAAACAGATCTGCTGCCCTGCTGGGAGAGAGATGAGTCCCTAGAGAAGCAGGCCTAGTCCTGTGAATGCCATGAACTCCCAAGTCAGACAAGGAGTGAGAACCAAAGCCTGTCTTTGGTCCAGAAGGTTTGTGATTTCCATTCCTCTTTCCCATCTACCTGGGGTCAGGGCTCACAACAGTTTAATGAATAATATAAGTTGAGTGGTGGGCATGGAGATATGAACCAGCCTTAGTCTCTCTAATGCTCCAGCTATTACATACCCTGTCAGCCAACAGGTAAGTCAACATTTCCTTCCAGCGAGTGCCTCTCCAGTGTTGAAACCACTCTGTGACTTCACCATCCTGAGCAGGCAGGGCTGACCAGTAGGCAGAAGGCTACCCTGTCCCACCGGAGACCTATTTCTCTTCCGGCTGCAATCCTTCCTCATGGCCTCTGGGGCCCTCTCTCTGCAGCCTCCCCTTCTCTTCTCTATCTGTGAGAAAACAAAACCCTGGAGGGCTGTTGACCTGTGCAGTCAGCAGACAAGCCCCTCAATTAATTCCTTAAATTTTTATTGTCCTGAGCAAGGCCTGGCTTTGGAGGCAGTGATACAGAGAAGAGCCAAATCTAACTTGACACTTTGTCTCTTGTCCTTGTTTAGGAGATTTCAGTCTAGGGAGGAAGAGTGATGTGCAACACAAAGCCACCTCAGCTGTGACCAGAAGAGCCTGAATGGAGCCAGGCTCTCTGGGTGTGGTCTCACGACAGCTCTGCAGAGATGGCAAGGGTCAGCAGGGTCTTGAAGGTAAGGGGTGGACCATATGCCGGAAGGGACAGACAATGCAAAGCAACAAAGTGACAATGTTAGTGTGTTCTGGGTGTAAAAGGCAGGTTGATAAGCCTGTCTCTCTCTCTGCTTCCTGGCTGCCATGTCTTGGTCTGTTCTTCTCTGCCATGCCTTTCCACCATGATGTTCTGCCACATCTCTGCCTGCGCAACGGAGTTGGCCAACCATGGACGGAACCTCTGAAACCATGTTCCCAAATAAAATATTTCTTCTGTAAATTGTTCTTTTTGGATCTTTTGTTCACAGTGAAAAAAGCTGACTAAAATAACCTCACTCTAGAAATAAATGAAATGTCTACTGATAGTAAGATAAATAAATCCTGGTAGAGTCAGACTATGGGACAGGAAGCAGGAATTAAAAATAACAAGTCATTTCAATAGTGGACAAATGTGAATGGTGAAAGAAGCCAGAATCAAAAGAATATATAGTGTCTGATTCCATGTAGATGCAGCTCCAGAGCAGGCCAACTCATCCACGGGGAAGGTGAGTGGTTAGGTTCTTGGGGGAGGAAATAATAGGGGTCCAAAGGACGCTCTGAGTGCTAGAGACCTCCTGTGTCTTGATTTAATTCAGGTGGTTACATGTGTAGGCATATATGTAAAAATCCATCAAGCTATACATACTTACACATAGTACTGAATAAGCTGTATTTCAATAAAACTAAATAAAAATGAAAACATGCTAATTAAATTTTCATGTCTTGAATGTCTCATCCAATTAACTCAAAATATGTATTTGTTCATAGTTTTTGTTCCTAATTCAGCTTCTATTCCTTCTAATGGAAGATACTCTGATTTATTCTAATAGTTCCATATGTGGGGTCTTTGCAGGTTGAGTTCTAATGTTTATTCTTTCTCCACTCAGTGAGTGGAGCTAATTCCTTGTGACTCTATTTGTTCAGCAAACAGTATGTAGAACTTAGTATGTGACAGTGCTGTTTGAAGTGCTGTCTATGGATTAAGCCATCTTGTCTACACAACTACCCATCAAGTGTGTGCTCTTATTCTCCCCCATTTTACAGATTTCAGCTGAGGCACAAGGAGGGGAACTGACCTGTTCCTGGGACAGGGACCCAGGCTGTCTAGGTTTAGAGTCAAACAGTTGGCATCTGTGTCACCTGCTCCTGCCAAGCTGCTGGGAGCATGTCCTGGTCCTTGAGCTGTATTGTTTTTGGTCCTCCAATATTTAAAGATTCCTAAATTACTTGTAATTCTTGGAGGGTATCATTCTGCATCATTCTCAGTGTATATTAGCTAAAGAAGAAGAAGCTGGAAGGGTTATATTTTGTTGTAGATTCTACTTTTGAGAAAGTTCCCTGAACTGAATATTGGGACAGAAGAGTCAGGTTGGTCAGTCACCAAGAGTGTCAGAATAGACCTCAACCACTGGAGTTTGTTTTGTTGGAGACCTGCCACGAGGCCCAGGATTTGGCTATGAGGGCCATGCTAGAAGCCAATGCTTCTCCAGGCTGCTGCCTGCACCTGGTCCTGAGGCTGGGAGGACACAGATGAGTGCTTCTGAGAAGGGGAGGCTGTCTTGTAGGCAGCAAGGTGATGAGATTCCTTTGACCCAGGCTGGCAGCTTCCAAGAACTCTCATTCTGAAATAGTGACTCACAGGTCACAGGTTGTTTCGAGTTGCTGTAGGACTTAAAGACATAATGAAGCCCCATAAAAGTATCAGGGGGTATAGCTCAGGGGTAGAGCATTTGACTGCAGATCAAGAGGTCCCTGGTTCAAATCCAGGTGCCCCCTACTCATGCTTACTTTTGACATCCTCTCCTACACAGATGCCTCAATTTCCTCCTCTTCTTCAGTACACACCAGATAAACATTCTCTTTACCACAAGCAGCCAACACTGAGGCTCTACTGTGGTTATTCTTAACCCCAAGTATGAATTGGAATCACCTGAACAGTCTATCAGAGTGCCATTTCTCAGGCCCCACTCCAAATCCACTTTAGCACAATATTTTACAGGGAGAAGTTTGTCTCTTGTCTTCTTTTGCTGTTCTGTGGACAGTGTTGTGATCCTAAAGTGGGAGACGCCAACTGGGACCTTGAAGGCAGAGCACTAGAATACCTGGAGAGAAGGACTGTGGCAACTTGTCCCTATGCTATGCCATGCCAAACCCACCTAATGGTACTTTCATGTGGAGAAAAAGAAACTTCTGGTTCAATTTGCTTGTTAATGTCTGGTATGGGTTTTTGGCTATTTGTGAGCCAAATCAAGTCTAATCCTACACAAAACCCCAACCCAACCCACACTCATGGCTGTCCCCTCTCAAGGTCTTAGAACCTGCAAAGTCCTTCCTCACACCTCTCCTCATTCCTACCTCTTCTTCTTCTCTTACGGAACCTATTAATTATCCTCATGTTGACCCTCTTCTCCTCCATCTCTCTCTCTCTGGGCCATGATCCTAGGCAACCCTGTGGCTCTACTGTTTGTGGACCCTACAGTTGCCACTCAGTCATGACTCCAGCTCCTATGAGGCTGTGGCCTCTTTCCCTTCCTCAAAGCTCCCTTCTTCCATGGATTCAATTGCCAGTAGCCATTTCCACCTTTGCTCTGGGGTCCCCATCTTTGCTGGAGTAGAGCACAGAAACAGACAAAGGGTGCCCTGACAGTCTGTGGCAGAGTGACCTCAACTGTTCATGAGAAATCTCTTATTCCTTTCTATTTCACCTCATCTCCGTTTCCCACAGTGCCAACTTCATAGTTTGTTGAGAGCCACAGCCGAAGGGGCCCCAGCAAACTTTCAGACTGCCAGCTGATGATTGGCTCACAGCGGCCCCAGCAACTTCTAGCTGATTGGCTCCTCTGCGGTGATGCTCATTGGGCTGTTTCCCTGCCCTTCAGACTGCCAGCTGATGATTGGCTCACAGCGGCCCCAGCAACTTCTAGCTGATTGGCTCCTCTGCGGTGATGCTCATTGGGCTGTTTCCCTGTCCTTTCAGACTACGGAGCTGCTCATTGGGGGACTTTTTTTTGGCTCTGCCCACACGACCCAGCCAATCTGCCTCAAGAGCAGGAGGATTGTGGGAGGTGGAGAGGCTGGGGTGGGGTTGAGAGGCTTGTGGGAAGCCGGTGGTGGCAGTAGGGCTCTGAGGGTTTTTCCTGAGGAGCTGTTTTGTTTGGCCTGTGTGGTTCTAAAAATAAAGTTCGTTTCTTTTGACAAGTGGCTCCTGATTGTGCCCAGCCAGACTGTGGCAATAGTTTGTCTTTGCTCCAATTTGTGAACATCACTCTGCTCCTTTGCTCTCTTTAGGAGACCTTTGTTCCTTCTTTGCTGGAAAGGCAAGAGCCATGTGATGAGAGGCCCCCAGCATCTTCATGCTGTTCTGACTTCACCTCTTCCTGCCTCTCTTTGAGGAGAAAATAATCTGTCTCCTCCTCCCCAGAGCACGCCCTGTGTTCCTGGTCTACCCTCTCTGCTTTCCCTGGGATAATGCTCCATCACATGGATTGGGTTCCACATATAAGAAGGACCAAGGAAAGCTTCCTAGTGGAAGGGCAGTTGGTGACAGGAGAGTGCAGAGGTCAGAGAGACAGAGCTGGCTGGGCTCCTCCAATCAGCATGTGTCAATTTATGTAAAGGGTATCAAGTGCATCATATTTTTCAGAATGGGGGATATATCTCAAGGGTAGAGCATTTGACTGCAGATCAAGATGTTCCTGGTTCAAATCCAGGTGTCCCCTGTTGGGACAAAAACTGAGGACCTCAGAGCAAAGGTGGAAATGGCTACCTTCCTGATGTAACACTCTCCTTACTAGAAAGGCCTTTGGTCATCCTCCCCACTCTCGCAGACTGTGCTGACTTCTCAGGTGACCCTTCTCTGTGGCTATAGCTTGTACTCACCTTGAGCTTGGAGATATTTCTCTATGTTCCCAGAGGCGAGAACACTCTCCACTCCCTGGGCTCTGTGCTCATTCAAATGTCTCAGTCCCAACCATCAAGAGAGACAGAAATCACACAGTGATTTCTAGTGGGGATATTTACTAGAAAAAATAGAGAAAGTAGGGTAAGAATCAAGGATCAAAAATAAACTGCTAAGTATTCACTGGCTTGTGGGGCCCAATCAAAGATATACTTAGAAAGAGGACCCCTCTGAAGCTGGGTTCAGCCAGAATGGGGACAGTGTGTTTGTGGCACACATCCTGGCTGCCCCAGCCACACATGGTCACAGCCATCAGGTAATTAGGACACAGCCCTCGGGGACTCAATGAGCCACTTGCAAGTGAGGCCTCAACTGCAATGTCCCCTGAAAAGCATGAGAACCAAGCATCTGGGAGGGGAGGGGAGGCTGGTGGGCAGGGGTGGTGATCCTGGGTCTCCCTGGGACTTCGAGGCCAGCAAGGACTTCATTCCTTGGGTGTGTGCCTGGGAAATGCAGCAGCCTTGTGTGAGTGCGCCATGGATCACCCAGCAGCAGGAAGCAGGAAAGCAAAGCACACTGGGGCACCAGGAGCAGAGGTCCTCTCTCCTGAATCATCCTTCAGTGCCCCACTGACCACAGCTATCAACATGCTGCTCGTGGGAAGGGGCCACACAGAAAGAACCAATTGAGGAAAAATGAGAAACTCCAGAGCCTTCCAGTAAAGCATGAGCCCAGAAACAGACCAGATCAACTGTGGCCTGAACGCCCTTTCTTTAGACCACGAAAATCATTAAGGTGGTGCTGAGTATGTGTTCTCAGTTTGACCAAAGTGTTCCTTGGAAAATCACAGAAATGTAATATGTCCAAATACTTATAATTGAGTTAGGAAAGCAATGGTAAAATGATTTGTGATCATGGTTTTTGGAAAATGGAATCAAATACATAGGAAAACGATGAGAGTTTTTTTTTTTTTTAAGAAAGCTATATTGACAAGAGCATTATGGGAAGTGAAAAGATCTCTTGGCTTCTAACATTCTCTACATGGGAAGCAAGCTGAGAAGACTGCTTAGTCATCAAGGCACTTATTTTCCATTGACTTCTTCAGAAACTACAAAGGAGAATGATGAAAAGGGGGGTGTTCTCTGAAGGTGGAGCCAGGCAAGCTGTTATGCAGAACATCTGAATTGGAACCACTCCCAGGTAACGGAATCAGGACCTAATCAGGGAACCTTCCCTCATCCCTGATGGGTATTGTTTCCATCACTGAGTTTTGAAGTGGTTATTTATGTATTATGATTGGGAATGTGCTGGAAAAATCTGAAATTGGTATCTAGAAGAGTTCAAGTTGTAACATCAGATTAAAAAATGGTATGACCACTTTTCCCAGGAATTTGTATTTCTGTGAGGTTGCTGCACTTTCACTTTTCCCAATTTTTGTGCTGGAATTTTTATTGAAGAAAGTCTACTTTTTCCACTATGTTTGGGGTTTGCAAAGGGCAAAAATATTGTTTTTTAAGTTCATAGATCTCTGATACAGAGAAACCTCTTCTGGATTTAATGTAGATCATTAGATTATAGACTTTCTCTCACTGGACAAACACTGCATGTTGTGTGGCAGTGTTGTGGAAGTAGTGATACAGCCATGACCCTGCCTTTCTCCCTCCAATATATCTGAACTTCTGAGTGAGAGGAGAGGCAATTCATTTACTGAAAGAATTGAGAATGTGCATAAATCAGACTGGGTAGGAAAGAGCCTGCAGACGAGTGAGAGTCCTCTGGGGACTGGAAGGTGACCTCTGGCCTGAAGCAGGGTCTCTCGTCAGGCTGTGGTGCACGTGCAGTTTCCATCAGGGAGGAAGGAATAACACTCTCAGTGCACCATGGAGTCCTCGGGTGTGGGAACAGGTGACACATGCTAAGGGAAACTCAGGCAAGGGTTCAGGGGTAGAGCATTTGACTGCAAACCAAGGGTCCCTGGTGCAAATCCAGGTGTCCCCTGCTAGTTATATCTTTTTTCTTTCTTTCTTTCTTTCTTTCTTTCTTTCTTTCTTTCTTTCTTTCTTTCTTTCTTTCTTTCTTTCTCTCTCTCTCTCTCTCTCTCTCTCTCTCTCTCTCTCTCTCCTTCCTTCCTTCTTTTTTTTTTTTTTTTTTTTTTTTTTGCAAACCTACACTGGTCTTTTCTCTGGTCAGGGTTCTCCTTGCCATTCACCCTCAGCCCCACCCTTCCTGAGGCTTGTATCAGTTGTCTCTGGTGCCATCAATTACTAAGCTCTTGTTGTCAATGACCTCTGTGTTTTTCTGAAGATCTTCCTTAGTCGCTCTATAAAGTTGACATTATGGAGTGACATATTGCTGAATCACAGTTATCCAAACTGAATTTGCATCAGAATTACAAGCTGACCTTACTAAAAACAGAGACCTTTCCCATCTTTCTGATTAGTTCAACGTGGAATCATAAAATTTTAATGGGGGAGGGGACAGTCTGTAGTCAAATGCTCTATCCCTGAGCTGTGCCCCCTTGACTGACTGGGTTCCCCTTAGCATGTGTCACCTGTTCCCACACCCAAGGACTCCATGGTGCACTGTGAGTGCCATTCCTTTCTCCCTGATGGAAAATGCACGTGCACCACAGCCTGAAAAGATACCCCACTTCGGGCCAGGAGTCACCTTCCAGTCCCTAGAGGACTCTCACTATCCCTTGCTAATGTCTATCCTAACTTACAGTAATTCTAATTGGCAAGAGAACAATATTGGAACTTGTAGATGATATTCCAGGATATGATGCACGTGAAGGTCTAACACTAGTAAGTATACATGTGAAGGTGGTAAAATCCAGGGTGTGGCTACCCAGGTTTAGAGTGCTTATTACACAAACATGAAGAACAGGGGGTATAGCTCAGGGGTAGAGCATTTGACTGCAGATCAAGAGGTCCCTGGTTCAAATCCAGGTGCCCCCTCCTTTTGCACTCAATGAACACAGTGTTCTGTTTACAGCTTTTTTTCTACCACACTGATTCAGCTGTGAATATGGAGAGAGGCGAGGCACCTAGGTGTTCACTACCACACTTCCTGACACCTTCAAAGGTGAGTCAGTGCTCATGGGTCCTGGGACAGAGAATATTTTAAGAAGTGACCCAAACAATTGTGGAGTGCATAATGCTGATTTCTGCATGGCGCCCCCTCCCCCCGTAGCTCTCCAACTCCATATGCTGTGCCCTTAAGATGGCAGCTCTTACTCTGCATCCTTGGTCCCCCGTGGTCTTTGGTTTCATGGTGGAGCCTCTAGGGGAAAGGTCCACAGAGAGGAGAGGCCAGTCCACTTCAGTGCATCCTGCAGGCCTGAACTGTCAAATGACCTGTCCTGTTTCAGGTCCTCCCCTACCAGCTGTGCTGGGCTGCTGGTTTGAGGCCAAAAGGGAGTCCTGGTGTCTCTGGGAAGGGGTCACCATTCAAAGACCAGGGCTAGAAGCTGAGAAGAGAGAAGGGCAGAGACTGAAGGTGCAGGGCAATCCCTAGGAACAGCACGGCACACGGGGGAGGAGGGGGAGGAGGAGATGGACTCAGAGGGCAGGAGAGGGTGAGGCAGCTGCTCAAACAGGCAGTCTCCACACTGACGTCCCCACAGTCAGGAGGTCACAAGTGCAGGGAGCTGGCTGGGAGGTTTCTAGAAGTTGTGGGATAGGCCCATGGGGAAGCATGGGGAAGTTGACAGCTTGAGCAGGGCCAGTCTATCTGGGGATTAGTTCATTAGAAAGGAGGGGACCTTGTAAGACTTCCTGGATCCTTGGGTGTAGAACTTCAGAGTAAAAGAGACAAAACCCACAAACTAATGTCCAGGCCCAAGTAGGATTGAATATGGGGCCCCACAGGTCCCATTCATGGACATCTATTCCAAAAGCAAAAACAAAGAGAATTAACTCAAAGGCTGTGGACACCACCACTATGATGTGTGTCAATCTAGATCACTCCCATTTCTCTTTAGAATGAACAAAGTTATTAAGTGAAGAGGAGCAACCACAGATGGTGGATCTCACATACACAGCTTTATAAAACACAGATTGTCATACCTATAAGAACAACATCATTCTTTTGAGATGTACAGAGAAAGTGTAATCCTCCGAGCTGACACAATACACATTCTATCAAAATACACTAGTCATCACCAAAGAAATAGCAGAGAAACTGTATTACAAAATCCATTTGGAAATACACTAAAAAATTCACATCAGCCTGATATCCCAAACACTATGGCAAGAGAAGGTTGTACCATCAAAAGGTTCACACATAAAAGTGGAAGAAAAATCCATCTCAACAGATCATAAAACCCAACACAGAAATACAAAAAATATGAAGGAACAAGGTCACATATTGCCTCCAAATGTTCATAATTCACCAACAACTGAATTCAGGGATACCAAAGTGGATTAAATAGGGGATAAAAACTAAAAAAAAAATGTTAAAAATGATAAATGAATTCCAAGGGAACACACAGAAACAACTGAAGAAATTAAGGAATTCAGTACAAGATAAAAATGAGAAATTCAATAAACAAATAAGAGATCCTGAAAAACCAAACTGATGTTGGAAATGAAAGACTATAAATCTAATAAAGTGTTTAGTTGGAAGTCTCTGTAATAGGGTAGAATCTCAGTGGCCAGCCTTGATCATTCGGACCATATTAAAGAAAGGAAGTAAATGCCATAACCAACACATGAGACTGATATGGATTTTCAGGTACAGGAGGCATCCAGAACCTCAAATAGGCAAGATCAGAAATTAATCTCTGCATGACAAATGATAATATGACCAACATGCAGAACAAGGATAGAATTTTAAAATCCTCAGGAGATAAATGTCAGGTTACACTTAGAGGCAAGCCCATCAGAATTATTTTTTATTTCTTAGCACCAACTATAAAACCCAGGAGGGCTTGGAGTGATGTGTTGCAGGTACTGAAAGAAAATGACTGTTCACCAAGATTGCTAGAGCCAATAAAGGTATCCTTTAGAATAAAGAAGAAATTAAAACCTTCCAAGATAAGCAGAAACTACAAGAACTCATGACCACTAAGTTGGCACTATAGAAAATATTTAATGAATACTATATACAGAAAATATCAATAACAAACCTCACAGCTTGCAAATGAACTAATCTCATTTGTTGAGAAAAATACACCAAACTCTGTATCAAAGATTGTATACTTTCTCTTATATGTGATAGATACAGAGGAAAAAGGAAAATAAAGTTGGGAGTATCTTCTGAAAATTGAAAGGAAATCAACAGAATAGAGGAAAGAAACCAGGAGGAAGAAGAAGATGATGGAAAGGGGAAATACTGGAGAATGATATTTGTCAAGATGTATTGCACACAAGATCCCTAGGTCCCCTTCTCAGAGGGTCAGGTTAGGGGTTCTCAGGAAGAAACCAAAAATGTTTGCTCTTGTGCATCGCAGACCCCACCCTGACCTCTCCAGGGTCTGTTGAGCAGGCAGCTCTTATGATCTGGCTGATCAAATTGAGTGTGAAGAAGGTTTTAGCTGCAGACATCCAAGATTGTTATGGCCTGCTCCCATCCAGGTTCTTGGGAGGAAGGGTACTGGTTATACCTACAGTTGTGAACACAGGAAGGGGCATGGCCTAACAGGAAGGAAGCCTATGAAGGCAGACACTAGCAAGTGCACCTCTCCAGGTTGAGAATCCAGGGTGTGACCATCCAGATTTAAGGTGCTTATTACATACACATGACAGGAGGGGGTATAGCTCAGGGGTGTAGCATTTGACTGCAGATCAAGAGGTCCCTGGTTCAAATCCAGGTGCCTCCTTGCTAGAATCTCTTTTAGATGCCAGTGATACTATTTTCTGAAGTAGTAAATGACAAGGAGTCACATAATAATGACCCATGTCATCTATATAAGCTCTTATCCCACTGCAGTGTCACAGGCATGAACAATATATACCCTTGCGCTATGGATTCTGCTCAGATCATACCTGTGTCCTCCTCTCTAGAAGGACACTGCTTTAGGTCAGGCTATGAGGTTACTCCAGGTCATGGCTGGTCATGCTCTGTCACAGGCTGTCCTCCAAGGCAATGACCATGAGGCTCCCTCATTGCATGGATATCCAGCCTTCTGAGTTGTGTGGGGTTGAGGAACCCAGCTTTTCCTTAGGCAAATCCTCCTTGTGACCTCTCCAGGAAGGTCCCCCTGAAGCCTGAGCAGGGGCTCCTTTCTCTCTGAGATCTCTGTGGAAACATTTTGTTCCTGAGTTTTTCTTCTGTTTGAACCAAGATTTTTTGAGGAACAAGGACTATATCTTCCCTGTGTCTCTGACCTCAACATGGATGACAGGATCTAGCACCTAACAAGCTCCATGATTGTGTGTTGAGGGAACGAGTGATGGAGTGAAATAACAAGCCCCCTCTTTGAGGCCTTGAGTATGGTGGAGGCTCTCCCTGGGCTGAGTGTGAGATTCATTGAAGACCAGGCTCAGCAGCTCTTGTCTGATCACTGTGTATGGACTTAGGGGAATGCTGGGGTCAGGTGTGCTTTCCAGGTGCACAGGTGGATCCACCAGCTCAGTCTGAGGAGGGAGAGGTGCTGAGAGGGGCTAGTTAAGGTAGGAGATGCAAGAGAGGACAACAGACTTCAGTGTAGAAAGCTGTCAACTTGCTAGAACATGCATAGAAAACTGTATTATAAATCACAGTAGCCTGGGTGCACTGCCCTGGATAAAGAGGAAATAATGAAAAGTTCCACTTAAGTGAGGGTATATCTCAGGGGTAGAGCATTTGACTGCAGATCAAGAGGTCCCTGGTTCAAATCCAGGTGCCCCCTCATTTATGTACTACTTAGTAGCTATTTTAACCAGTACCTCTTTGGTGGGTCATGAGTGACACCGGGAGATCTCCATTGCTTAGGGTTTATAGAAACTACCTTAGATCCTGCTTCTCAGAGCTGCAGGACCTGGGGTCACAATGATACTTCATTTATTTATAGGGCCTATGTCCTCAAGCCTACTACCCTACTATCATCACCCAAGAGCCCCAAGGTCACCTTGATTTGGAGTCTCCCACCTCATGAGTGCAATGCACACACAGTAGGTCCCACCTCCCTGTACTTCTCTTTCATCCCTACACACCCCACCTTCATCCCATGCTCACAGTCAAGGAGAAATGGCACTGGTTTGTCCAGAGCTGGCCACTGGATGATGAGATGTGTTTCTGCACTCCCAGGTCCCTAACTGGCAGTCTATGGTGGGGGACGGGGCTGAGACTGTGCTAACAAGGACCAGCAAAATGAGGAGGTGAAGACCTGAAGGAGGCTGCAGATGTCAGGAGGGTTCCCATCCAGTTACAGTCAGTGCTCACTGAATTTCACTGATTTCAGAACACTGTTTTTTACTGGGTTTGGTGTTGTCTCATTCTTATATTTCTAAGGCCTTGCGATGTGACGTTAGATTATTTATTTGGTATCTTTCTATTATTTTAAAGTATGAGCTCAGTCCTGTGAACTTTCCTTTGAGAACCGCCTCCATACTGTGTCAAAGGTTTTGATATGTTGTATGACTATTCTCATTTTCCTCTAAGAATTTTTAAATTTATCCTCTGATTTGTTCTGTTATACATTCATCATTTGAAAGTGTATTATTTAGTAACCAGGTCTTAGAGTAGTTTCTATTTTTTAACTTATTGTTGATTTCTAATTTTATCCCATTATGACCTGAGAGAATTCAAGGATTTTTTTTTTTTTTTGTATTTGTTAAGATTTGCTTTGTGACTGAAATATGGTCTGTTTAGAAAATGTCTTGGGTGGTGCTGAGAAGAAAGCGAATTCAGTCATTGATGGATGAAATATTCTAAAAATGTCTGTTAAGTCCAAATTATTGTTTTTAGTTCTGTAGCAACTTTATTTAGTTTGTGTTTGAATGATCTATCCAGGCATGAGAGAGGTGTGTTACTGTCTCCCAGTATTATGTATTGTGGTCATTTTTAAGTGTTTTTTCTTTTTAGTTTACAGGACAATAGAATCTCTTTGATTCTTAATGTTGAGAAGGGTTTGTTTGCTGTACAGAGATATTCCATTGTTTTGGGGCATAAATATTTATGATCATTATCTCTTGTTTTTTGATTCCCTTAAGCATTATGAAATGAACTTCTTTGTTTCTTCTGATTAATTTTGGCTTGAAGTCCACTTTATCTGATATGAGAATAGTAACCCTCCTTCTATGGATGCAAATGCCAGTGGCCATTTCCACCTTTGCTCTGCGGTAGCCAGTCTTTGCTGAGGTAAACTATACAGCCAGACAAAAGGTGCCATGCAAATCTGTGGCAGTGTGACCTTGACTAGCACCCTCTGTTAGTGAGAAATCTTGTCTTCCTTTCCAATTCATTTCTCCTCCATTTCCCATAGAGCCAGGTTCATAGTTTATCTTTGTTCCAAGTTGTGAGCAACACCCTGATCCTTTGCTCTCTTTAGGAGACCTCATTTCCTTCTTAGCTGGGAAGACCAAGGCCATGTGATGTGAGATCCCAGCATCCTCATGCTCTTCTATCTTTAACTCTTGTCTGTCAAATCTCAGAGAAGGAAAAAACCTGTCTCCTCCTCCCCAGAGCAAACCATGTGTTCCTGCTTTACCCAGAGTGAGATGGTCATACATCTCAGCATGATTACCATGGTGGACACTGAGGATTCCACTTGTGGGTGTGTGGGTGAGGATGTGTGACTGCACCCACGCTCACCCTGCTGGTGCAGTGGAATCTGGTGTGACCAGTCAGACCCCCATCTGGCATAGTCGATACTGAAAACATGAATTCTCTATTATGGAGCAGTTCTGTTCCTAGATATAGACCCCAGAGAGTGTCCATGCACATGCAGGAACATCCAGCAGCATTGCCCTCAGGAGCCCACACTGGATACACATGGAATGTCTGTCGTCAGTGGGACAGACAGACAAATCATGCTGCAGTCAGCCATGGAACACAGAGCAGGAATGGAAAACAACAAATGATTGCAACAGTGGACAAATGTGGATGGATCTTATTGACATGAGGATGGGTGAAAGGGGCCAGACTCAGAGTATCTTGTGTCTGATTCCATGTAGATGCAGCTGCACAGCAGGCCAACTCATCCATGCTGATGTTCTTGGGAGGAGGGAATGATAAGGAGGGAGTCCACAGGAGCCTCTGAGTGCTAGAGACTGAGTCTTCATTCTGGTGGTTACACGTGTGCATGCATGTATACCTCCATCAACCTCTCCATGAAAACTCACGTACTTTATTGTATATGCTATACCTCCATAAAATAAATAAAAAGGAAACATGTCAATTACATTTTCACTTCTTGAGCATCTCATTTGATTCATTCATAATATGTATATGTTCATTTCGGTAATCTTTGCTCCTCTATTCAGATTAGAATTCTTTCTTATGAAAGATACTCTGATTTATTCAAATAGTTTCATATTTGGGGACTTTGCAGGTTGAATTCCATTGTTTATTGGTTCTCTTTACTCAGTGAATGGAGCTGGTTCCTTGTGAACCTATGTGTTCAGCAAACAGTAGGAAGAACTTAGTAGGTGCTGTTTGAAGTTTTCTACATGGATTAAGCCATTTGTCTACAAACAAACCAATAAGTGTGCACTCTTATTATCTCCATTTTACAGGTTGAAAATGAGGCACAGGGAGAGTGTCCTGCCCCTAAAACTAAAACCCAGGCTGTCAG
This sequence comes from Urocitellus parryii, assembly GCF_045843805.1. NCBI lineage: Eukaryota > Metazoa > Chordata > Mammalia > Rodentia > Sciuridae > Urocitellus > Urocitellus parryii. The sequence goes on from NC_135533.1 coordinate 6,500,200, forward strand.
ACTTCAGAGTCAAAGCTGCAGGCATCTGTGTCACCCTGCTCCTGCCAAGCTGCTGAGAGCATGTCCTGCTCCTTGAGCTCTCTTGGTGTTGGTTCTTCAATATTCAGATTCCTAAATCTACTTCCACGTCTGCATCATTCTCTGTGTATATTAACTGGAGGAGAAGTTGGAAGGGTTATCATTTGTTGTAGATTTTAATTTTGTAGAACGTGTCCTGAACTGAGCATTGGGAGGAGGGTCAGTCCCAAATGTGAGGAGGTGTGCAGGAGCAGACACCTGTATCACTGGAGTGTGTTCTGGTAGGTCCCACCATGAAGGTGCAGTATTTGGCTGTGAGGGTCATTCTAGCATCTAGTGCTTCTGCAGACTGCTACCTGTACAGTGCCCCAAAGCTGGGAAGACACAGGCTGAGGACTGTTGTGGAGGGGCGGCTGTCTGTTGTAGGCAGCAGGATGGTGAGTTTCCTCTGACCCAGGCTTGCCAGCTGCTGAGAGCTCCCATCCTGAAGTAGTGACTCACATGTCAGGTTGTCTGTAGTGGCTGTAGGACTCAAAGACATAATAAAGCCCCATAAAAGTATCAGGGGGTATAGCTCAGGGGTAGAGCATTTGACTGCAGATCAAGAGGTCCCTGGTTCAAATCCAGGTGCCCCCTACCTAGGCTTGATTTTGGCCTTCCCTTATAAAGGAACTAAACTGTGCATTAATCCATCTGATGGATTAACTATTTCCATAATAGTTAATTGGAGTGGTTGTAATTGGAGGCAGCTGGGGTATACCTGGAGGAAGTAGCCACTGGGATATCCCTGGGGTTTAAATTTAGTTCCTGGAGGCTCAATCACTGTCTCTGCTTCCTGCCTGCCATGAACTGAGCAGATTTCCTTTGTCACACTCTTTCTCCATGATACTCAGCCTCATCTGTGGCCCAAAATACAGGAGTCAGATAACCATGGACTGACCCTCTGAATTTATGAGTCTAAAATCAACTTTTATTTTTTAAAACGGGTTCTTTTAAGATATTTTGGTCACCATTATGATTTACATATGAGGTGTCGCCAAAAAGATAATGTGTGAGAAAACACAAGGAGGTGTATAGGTGAAATGATTTCGTTATGCGAACCTTAACATTATCAGTGCATTGATCCCCTGATAGGGTTTAACTGGTTGGTAACTGAAGTAGGTGGTGTGTGGTGAGAGGAGGTGGGTGACTGGGGACTTGCCTGTGGGGTATGTATTTTGTCCATGGTGAGGGGAATCTTTCTCTGCTTCCTGGAGTGATGTCCTGACCTGCTATCCTCCACCACACCCTCTGCCAGGATGTTCTGCCTCACCTGGAGACCTGCAGAATGGAGCTGGCTGGGATGGAATGAACCTCTGAAACCACGAGCGCCACACAAACATTACCTCCTTAAAATTTGTCTTGTCAGGTGTTTTGGTCTCAGTGATGAAAAACTGACTAAAAGAGTCACAGCAGTGAGAAGCTGACTAACACAAGCACAGATGAAAGCAATAGATCAAACCTGTCTCTGACTCAGATCCTGCAGGGAGCTGCTAGAAGCACACGGGATCCCTAGGTCCCTTCCCAGAGGGTGGAGGTCTCAGGGGGAAACCAATGTTTGCTCTTGCCCATCCTAGACCCCAACCCCAAGTATGAATTAGAATCACCTGAACAGTCTATCAAAGTGCCATTTCCCAGTGCCACCCTCACCTAGAAAAGGTCTGCTGAGCAGCCAGCTCTTGTACTCTGGCTCCTCTGGTTCAGTGTAAAGGAGGTTCCTGCTGCAGACATCCACCATTTTTAGGCCCCACCCTCAGCCAGGTTCTAAGGAGGAGGAAGGTGCTGGTTATACAACAGGTGTGTAAACAGGAAGGGGCGTGGCCTAGGGGGAAGGAAGTGTAGGATGGCTGACATCAGCAAGTGCACATGTCCAGGTGAGGAATTCTGGTTGTGGCCATCCAGGTTTGAGGTGCTTATTACACATGCATAGCAGCAGGGGGTATAGCTCAGGGGTAGAGCATTTGACTGCAGATCAAGAGGTCCCTGGTTCAAATCCAGGTGCCCCCTCCTTTTTGTCCTCAACAAACACAATGAAGAATTCAATGAAAATTGCTGGTAAATGGACTGAAATACAGAATATCATGTTAAGTAAAATAAGCCAGACTCAGAAAAATCAAGGAATGTTTCCTTTCCTACATGGAAAGAAGGTGTGTAAGTATCAAATATTATAAGGATAAAGGGAAGATCAGTGAAGTAGATGAAGGAAACAGAGGGAGAGAGAATGGATGGGAAACAGGAGGATATAGTGAATGAATTAACAAAATCATGTTATATGTATATATAAATGGTACCACAGAGAATTTTGCCTTTATGTATGTAGAAAGCATCAATGAAAAATAAGTGAGTGAAAAAAGATCAATAGAGTGGAGACAGGAGTATAAGGGAGGGTAAGAAGGGGAGATGAAATTGTAATTAAGTTTCATACATGTTTGATTTTCTCAAAATGAACACAACTTATGTACAACTTTAATGCACTAATTAAAAATAATAGAAAAAACTTTTTACCAAAGAGGGGTAGAGTTGACATTTGTGGGGAAAGAAAAAAAAGAACCCAAATTGCTTATTTCTAGTAACCATAAGAATTTCCAGAACCCACTTGAATCAAAGTGTGAAATATGATATGTCAAGAACTATGTAATGTTTTGAACAACCAACAATAAAAATTAAAGGAAAAAAAAAAGAATTTCCAGAAAACTCCAGGCAGTATTGGATTCTGCAGGACTGCTAAATTTGATGTAAATTTAATCCACAGCTTCCCTGGTGTGACAACTTAGGGATCTTATCTGGAAAGTGAGATCCCAAGAATTGTCATGGGAATTCAGAGGATTTGTAGAACCTGCAGGTTTCCTAATCAGAAGAGCTCCAACCCTCCCTGACAGCTGGAGGCCCTCCTGCTCTCCCTCTGAGCTGATCCTATTCCTCCTTTGCTTCTCCTCTTATCTCAGCCATATTGCCTCTTGCTTTTAATCAAGAACTTGAGAAAATTCCAGGTTGCTAACTCCAGAGTCACACCTTGCAGGTGGAGGTTTCAATGCCAAAATAATCACCAGACTATGCTTATTCATAGCAGAAAATCAGAGGAATGTATATAGAAATAAATTCATGACAGCCATGGACCAAGGAGAGAAGAAAGTAATGTTAAACTCCCCTGAGTTTCTTATTGTTTTGATTCTGGGTTCAGTGTCCTACCTGAGAAGCAGAAATTAGTTTTATGGTTGTCTCAACTTGTTAGTTCAAACTGAAAGTCAAAATATTTCAAAAACTTATGGAAGTGAGATGTCAGGTTATGCTTGAAAACTAAATCTAGATGGGAAAAATGAAGTATACTGTGTGTGACATGTGCACACCCCTGCCTCATACAAAATGGTTGGATGACAACCCCTTCAATTCAAGAAGAACCCAAAAGCAGATAGGCATATTTGTTGGAGAATTATCATTGAGAACCATTTTAGTTGCATATCTTTATGGGCCCATGAGAGATGCCATAGCTAAAATGTGTCTCCTAATTAGATTTGAGAATAAAAGTTTCTTAGAGAATGGAAAAGGCTAAATATTGCCCTTGATCATCCCATTCCAGGCATCTTAATAGCCCACAGAAATACTGTTGATGCAGACAGTCCATGTGGAGTTCTGAGCATCCACACTGAGTAGGTACTGTTGGTTCATTTTCTCATTCTTAGAAACAACTACTGCAATGGCTCACCATGTGCATACAGCTTTGCACACTTGCACAAGATAAACCAAATGCACACTTTAAAGTCTCTGCTTGCAAGTAACCTTCCAGAAAAGACATATCAATTACAACACATCCCACCATACCTGTACAAAGTGCCCATCACCTTTTGAAATAATCACATATATTCCATGCATGTATGGTTATGTCACCATGAGGGAGGTTTCAAGATGGTGGAAGAGATGAAGTTGCTTTTCTGGCTGCACCATAGTATGAAAGGAAGAAAGTAGATAGGAATCTTCTCAGCATGGTAGGTTGAATAAAGAGACTGTACTGGGAATTAATACTGGACATTCAAAGCAGATCAGGGACTCAGGAGGTTGGATATTACAAAATAAATAAATAAGAAATCCCAGCCTCATTGCTTCCAACTGCTGCCAGCAGTGCCAATAACAACAGTCCACCCACAGGCAAAGTGGAGGAATAAGGAAATTAAAGGAACACACATTTTTAGGAGGTTTGTGGCATGTGGATCCTAGATCCTAGATCGAAGTCAAAACAGTGTGCTGCACAATGTCCTTGTGCAGGAAAGAAGCTGCATCTCTCCCTTTATGCTTGAGGAGGACAAAGGAATCATTCTGTAGTCCTGGTGTGGGGCTGGCAGCCAGGGGATCCAACTCCTGGCAAACCACATATGGGCTCAAAATGCAGGCCTGGCAAATGCACACTGCATGACACAGAGAGTGCCTAAGTGACCAGGCGAAAATCAAACACAGATAAGGGTTTACACAGGACAATAGAGGTCATCAAAAACCCAACCTGCTCCCCTTCCCCATGAGTCTGGTGGCTCACAGGACAGGTTGGGAGAGACACAATGCCCAGATGAGAGTTCTTAAGGGCAGGGCAGGAGATACAAACCAAAGTAATACACAGTCTTTTCAATGAAATAATATCAGAAAGCTTTCCAAACCTAAAGAATGAAATGGAAAAATCAAATACAGGACCCCAAATACACAAAATTACAAAGACCCACACCAAGCCACATTATTATGAAAATGCCTAACATACAGAATAAGGAGAGATATTTAAAGGCTGCTCAAAAAAACCTGACAGGTCACATTTAGAGGAAAAACAAACTGGATCTCAGCTGATTTCTCAAACCAGACCCTCAAAGCTAGGAGGTCTTGGAATAGTATATACCATTTTCTTAAGAAAATGGATTCCAACCAAGAATACTATACCCAGCAAAATTAAGCTTCAAGACTGACAATGAAATTAAAACCTTCCATGACAAAGAAAAGTTAAAAAAATTCACAACTAGAAAACCTGCACTACAAAACATACTCTATAAAATATTTCATAAAGAAGACATGAGAAATAAAAGTGAAACCAGCAAAGAGAAGAAACTGCCATAGAAGAAGAGTCAATCACAGGAGAAATCAGTTCAAATAGAAAATCAGAAATGATGGAAATAACAATCATTTCTCAATAATAGCACTAAATGAAAATGGCCTAAACTCATCAATCTAAAGACATAGATTTGCAGACTAGATTACAGAACAGGAGCCAACAATATGCTGCCTACCAGAGACTCACCTCAAAGGCAAAGGCATCCACAGACTGAAGATAGAAGGATGGGAAAAGACATATCATTCATCTGGATCTTGTAAACAAGTAGGGGTATCTATCCTCCTATCAGACAAAGTGGTCTTCAAGGCAAAGTGAATCAGAAGGGACAAAGAGGGGCATTTCATACTGCCTGAAAGGAACCTGAAATTATACTACAGAGCTGTAGTAACAAAAATGGCATGGTTTTGGCACCAACATAGACATGAAGACCAATGGTACAGAATAAAAGACACAGAGACAAACCACGTAAATACAGTTAGCACATACTAGACAAAAGAGCCATAAAACTACATTGGAGAAAAGATAGCCTCTTCAATAAATGGTGCTGGGACAACTGGAAATCCATATGTAGCAGAATGAAATGAAACCCCCCTCTCTCACCCTGCACAAAACTTAACTCAAAGTGGATCAAGGACCTAGGCATTAGAACAGAGATCCTGTACCTACTAGAAGAAAAAGTAGGCCCAACTCTCCATCATGTCAGCTTAGAAACCAACTTCCTAAACAAGAGTCCTAAAGCACAAGAAGTAAAATCACAAATCAATAAATGGGATGGTATCAAACTAAAAAGCTTCATCATAGGAAAGCAAACAATCAAGAACTTGAAGAGAGAGCTACAGGATGGGGAAAATCTTTGCCACCTACACCTCAGGTAGAGCATTAATCTCCAGGATATATAAAAACTCAAGAAACTTAACACCAAATAATCCATTAAACCAATCAATAAATGTGCAAAGGAACTGAACAAGCATTTCACAGAACAAGAAATACAAATAGCGAAAAATATATGAAAAAATGTTCAACATTTCTAGCAATTAGAGAAATGCAAATTAAAACTACACTGAGATTTCATCTCACTTCAGTCAGAAGGGCAATTATCAAGAATACAAGTGACAAAAAAATTCAGTTGATGAGGACGTGGGAAATAGGTACACTCATACATTGCTGGTGGGACTGCAAATTAATGCAACACCTCAGGAAAGCAGTATGGAGACTCCTCAGAAAACGTGGAATGAGATCACCACTTGACCCAGCTAATCCCATCTCTGGTTTCTACCCAACAGGACTTAAAATCAGCATACAAGAGTGACTGTTTATAGTAACTCACATGAATGTTTATAGTAGCTTAATTCACAATCACTAAGTTATGCAACCAACCTAGGTGCCCCTCAACAGATGAATGAATAAAAAAACGTGACATATGTACACAATGGAATATTACTCAGCTTTAAGAAAGAATGACTTTATGACTTCAGCTGGTAAATGGATGGATCTGAAGATATCATGTTAAGTGAAATAAGCCAATCCCAAGAAACCACAGGTCAAATGTTCTCTCTGATATGCAGAAGCTAACATACAGCAAGGCAGGGAGAATAGAAGTTTAGTGGGTTATACAAAGGGGAATGGAGGGAAGGGAGAGGAAATAGAAATAGGAAAGACAGTAGAATGAATCTAACATAACTTTCCTATGTTCATATAAGAATCCACCAGAATTTTTCATGTAAGAATCCTCATCATGTAAAACAACAAAAATGGGATCCTAATTAGAATAATTTATACTTCATGTATGCCTAATGTCAAAATACACTCATGAGTGTTTTTTTTTTTTTTTTTTGAGAGCTGTATAGACAAAGCATTAGCGACCTTTACTAAAAGACACTGAGACTGTGTGTTAAGTAAAAAGATCTCTTGGCCTCTAATATTCCACATATGGGAAGCAAGCTGAGAAGACTGCTCATTCACCAAGGCACATATTTGCAACTGACTTCATCATAAACTACAAAGGAGAATAATGGAAAGGGGTGGGGGGTTCTGAAAGAGGAGCCAAACAAGTTCTTATGCAGAAGGTCTGAACTGGAGGCAGTCCCAGGTAACAGAATCAGGGCCTAATCAGGGAACCTTCCCTAATCATGGGTGACTATTGGTGGCACCACTGAGTTTTGAAGTGGTTATTTATGTATTATCATGGTAATATGCAGGAAAATTTCGAAATTGGTATCTAGAAGGGTGTTCCAGCTGTAACATCAGATAATAAAATATGACATAGCCCCTTTTCCCAGTAATTTGAATTTCTCTGTTGTTGCTGTACTTCTAGTTTTTCCAATCTTCATGTTGGAATTTTTATTGAAGAAAGTTTGGTTTTGTATTTGCATTGTGTATGGGATTTGCAATGAACAAAAATATTATCTTTTAAGTCACAGATCTCTTCTCTCATACAGAGATCTGTGAGATCTGATACAGAGGGTTACTTGGAATCAATGTATATCATTAAGACTTTGATTTGTCTTGGGCTAGGGATATATTTCAGTTGGTAAGATGCTTGCCTTGCATGCACAAGGCCTGGGTTCAATCCCTTGGACCACAAAAGAAAGAAAAAAGAATCTAGATTTGTCTCATTGGATAAATTTGTTTACGTACTTGTTGCAGAAGTGGCTGATATGTTGTAGAAGTGGCCAGGACCCAGCCTCCCTCCCTCTCATATTTCTCAACTTCTGAGTGAAAAGAGAGGGAAGAATTCCATTTACTGAGGGAATTGAGAATGTGCATACAATCAGACTGGGTAGGAAAGAGCCTGCAGACAAGCAAGAGTCCTCTGGGGACTGGAAGGTGACCTCTTGGCCTGAAGCAGGGTCTTTTGTCAGGCGGTGGTGCACGTGCAGTTTCCATCAGGGAGTAAGGAATAGCATTCACAGTGCACCATGGAGTCCTTGGGTGTGGGAACAGGTGACACATGCTAAGGGAAGCCCAGTCAGTCAAGGGGTCACAGGTCAGGGATAGAGCATTTGACTGCACAACAGGTCCCTGTGCAATTCCAGGTGTCACCTACTGATATATTTATAGATTTTTTATTGGCAAACCTACACTGGTATTTTCTCTGGTCAGTGTTCTCCCTGCCATTCACCCCAGCATCACCCTTCTAAATTTTGTGTCAGTTGTCTCTGGTGCCGTCATTACCTGGCAGAAGGAGGACTCCTGTGGTCAGTGATCTGTGTGTTTTTCTGAAGGTCTTCCTTAGTTGCTCTGTAAAGTTGGCATTGAAAGGAAAGTGACCATGACACTCAGAGTGACCAAAAGATCTTTCTTGCAGCAGTGTCTGATTAACAGAGAAGGAAGTGAGAAAGAGAGAAAGCGAGAGAGACCAGGGAAAGAGAGAAGAAAGAGAGAAAAAGAGGGAGAGAGAGTGAAAGAGAAAAAAAACTAGAAAGAGAGGGAGAGATAGTAAGAGAGGAAAGAGAGAAGAAAGAAAGAAAGAAAGAGGGGAGAGGGGAGAGTTTTTATAGTCAAAAATCTAATAAGGTCTTTGGGTCTGCAGCCTGCTGTGTTGGCCTACAATGATTGTATCACACAGTATTTGCTAAGGGTGTCATCTTCTTCCTTCAATCAGACTGGGCAAGGGCTAGATGTGGATTTCCATTGCACCAACAGGTGGGGGTCGAGTGTTCAGCCTTTATTGGGGTTGAGTGTTCACATCTGAGGCAAACAAGAGATAAGGAACCAGACGGGTGAGGGTCGAGCATTCAGCCCACCTTGCAGCTAACATTTGTTCAGCAACTAACATTCCTCCCTTTTTGTTTTTCTAAGTGGCGTGGGGACGGTGTAATTCCATCTGACTACTTCCTGCTGAGAAGGGGTCGGTGTGGGGCCTGCCTGGGAGAGCGGGGGAATGTTTGGGGGACAGGCTTGGGAATACCAGGGTAGCTAGAGATAACATCCAGTGGCTACAGACAGTTATCTTGGAAGGGGTAATGTCCATAAAGGTTCCTTGAAGCCATAAGTTGTCAATGACATCAAACCATTCCTGATGGAGGAGATCCTTGGTATTAGCCATTAGTCCTGTCATAGGGACTCAAAGAAATATCAGAAGTGGCTTTCTTGAATCCAGAAATGTTAAGGGTGACTGCCTGATGGCAGCCAGTGGAAGGGCAATCAACTTGACCCATCACCTGAGAGTGGGTGGTGCCATCCTGGTGTCATGTTGCTTGGATGTAGAATTGCCATCTGTGGGTTGGGATGGAAGCTTGAGAAGAATTAATGATAGGTAAAAAAAGCAGAGGGTTGATGAGAAATCTTGAGTTTGATGGGCCCCAATGTGGTGGAAGTCCAGGACTGGAAAATTTAAAACAGGTGCCTGGTTTAAGGTGGGAGACATAGTACCAGGTACTGCTTTATAAAACTCAAATTGTCATATCTGTAAGTACAAAATCATTCTTTGGAAATGTACAAAGTGTAATTCTCAAGCTCTGACACATATGCATTCTATCAAAATATATAATCATCACCAAAGAACTAGCAAGGAAACTATACTACAAACCCACATGGAATACATTGAAAAATTCACATCAGCCTGATATCCTACAATACTAGGGCAAAAAAAGCTGGCCATAAAAAAAGCCCCACACATAATAGAGGAAGAAATCCATCTCAACATATGCATGAAACCTAACTCAGAAACATGAAATATGAAATTTAAAAAGTAAAAAGGTTACACATGACAGCAGAATGCATTTCATTCATAGTACACATACAGAACACAATTTTGATTTTCTCTAGTTGTCACAAATACATTTTTTTAAAAGGTAAAAAGGTATCATGTTTCCTCCAAATGTTTATAATTCACCAACGACTGATTCTATGGAAGTGGGTGAAATATGAGATACAAAATTCAAAAGAATGTTAAAAATGATAAATGAATTCCAAGAGAACACAAAAAAGTCCACTAAATGAATTAGAAATTCAGTACAGTTTGTTTTTTTTTTTTTTTTTTTTTTTTTTTTTTTACAGTTTGGTTTTGAAAAACCAAACAGATCTTGGAAATGAAAGACAACAAATCTAATAAAGTTTTTATTTGGAAGTCTCTGTAGAGACTTCTGAGTACAATCTCAGGACTGGAAGACAAAGTGGACAGCCTTGAACATTCAGACCATATTAAACAAAGGAAGTAAATAGCTATAACCAATACATGAGACTGATATGGACGTTCAGGTACAGGAGGCATTGAGAAACTCAAATCGACAAGATCAGAAATTAATCTCTGCATGACAAATGATAATAAATAGGACTAACATGCAGAACAATGACAGAATGTTTAAATCCTCAAGAGAAAAATGTCAGGTTACACTTAGAGATAAGCCCATCGAAATTATTTCTGATTTCTTGGTACCAACCATAAAACTCAGGAGGGTTTGGAATGATGTGTTATAAACACTGAAAGAAAATAACTGTCCACCAAGATTGCTAGAGCCAACAAAGCTATCCTTTAGAATCAAGAGGAAATTAAAACATTCCAAGATAAGCAAAAACTATAAGAATTCATAACCACTAAGTTGGCACTATGGAAAATATTTGATAAAATACTACATAGAGAAGAAATCAAAAACAAACCTCAGAGCTTGCAAATGGTCAAGTCTCATTTGTTAATCAAAATGCACCAAACTCTGCATCACAAATTATGTATTTTCTCTCATATGTGATAGATACAGAGGGAAAAGGAAAAGAAAGACGGGGGGATGTCAAGACAATTGAAGGATGATCAGTAGAGTACAGGAAAGCTACCAGGGGAGGAAGAGGAGGATGGAACGGGGAAATACTGGAGAAAGATATTGGTCAAATTATATTGTTATATTTTGTGCATGTATGAATATTTAACATCCAATGCTACCATTATGTACAATTAAATTGCACAAATCAAATATATGGTTGGAAAGACAGACTGTGGCTTTGGGAAACAGTATGGATCTTGAGCATATTTGGAAAACTCAGATAGATTGGATGAGTCCCTGGAACCTTGGGTAGAGGTGAGTATGGTTTGCATGTGACCCTGATCCAGAACGCAGACTGTGGCACATGAGTCTCTTGGCCCAGTTCCTTGCTTATTCCCATACCTGACCCTTTTCTAAGAAGTTTTTAGATCTTGCATTAGAGATGGACCCTGAACTTTGGGTACTTGGGTAGTCACGTGCTATGCCCAGTAGTGCTTTTTCAACTGCTGAGCTGGTGGTGTGGGGCCAATCTGGGATCCTGAACTCTCTGGAAAGATGTCTCCCTTCCATCTAGGACTGCAACATGCAGGAGAAGAGAGCAGAGAGTGGAGATGCAAGATGAACCCTTAAGGGCAGCAATATGCAGGGGGTTGTGAGGAACTGGGGTGTCCTAATGGAGGGGAATAGTGAAGAAAAACTCAGGAGAGAAGGAAACAGCAAGGTTCCAGGTCTGAACAGAGATTCTGCAAACTGTTTCCCCCCACAGGTGCTGAGGAGCAGGAGGAGGCTGCAGGGTGCTGGGAAGGAAGACTTCTAGAAGTGCTGGGACAGGTCTCTGGGGAAGGAGAGGGCCAGCTCAGGGTGAGAATGAGGTCTGTCTGTTTGAGGTCAGTCACCTCCCTCTAGTTCACTTGAATGAAGAGATATGAGATTCTGGGATCCAGTGTTAACCAGGGAGGTCTGGATAGGGACAAGGAGATAAATCAGGGCAAAGCAAATGCCTGATAGTAGGCAGCGCTGGTTCAAGATGCTGTCACCTGCTGACCCCTCTGTTCATAGGGACCACAGGTTTGCAGCTGCTGTCCTGATCATGCTCTGGGGACTTTGGATCTTTGGACTCCCACTTCTTTACCTTTCACTGGAATGGATCCTCTCTACAGGCTCCTTCTGTGAGAACCTTGAAGGACTGGGAAAATAGAGAGAGAGGGGAGGAAGAGGAAAGCAGAGGGGCAGTTCATCCCCTGCTCAGAGCATTTGGTGAACAGAAGCCTTCATCATCAATATGGGTTCCACTGTGACTCAGCCTCCAATCAGGTGTGTTTTGTTGGTGGAGGGATGATTAATTACTGTCAGTTTTTCACATTTACAGTATCTTAGAGCACTAACAGGGTTTGGTTTCAGGTGTCCCCCCCAAATCTCCAGAAAATGTCCAAACATTAAATTATTTGATTCTGAGTGGTGTAACACAATCAGTGGATTAATCCATTTGATGGATTAATTATTTGAATGAACAGACTAGTAACTCTAGGCATTGTGGAGTAGCAAAGGTTGTGGTGATTTCGGACATGCCCTGGGGTTTGCATTTTGTCCCTGGTGCCTCACTTGCTGTCTCTGCTTTCTGGCTGCCAGAAGCCAGCATCTTTCCTGCACCACCAACTTCCCCATGATGTTCTGACTCCACTAAGGCCAAGAAGACTTCAGTCTTATGATTACAGATTGCACCTCTGAAACTGGGAGCCTTATCTTCCTATAAGGTATTCTTGTCAGGTATTTTGGTCAGTGATGAAGAGTGAACTAACAGGAACAGATTAAATGAGTACCTTCAAACTGTCAGAGAGTCAGAATCCCACATGGATCTGCTAGAGGCACACGTGACCCCTCTATCCCCTTCTCAGAGGGTTGGGTTAGGGGTTGTCAGGAAGGAATCAAGAATGTTTGCTCCTGTCCATCCAGGCCCCACCCTCACCTCTAGAGGGTCTGCTGAGTAGCCCGCTCTATGGTCTGGCTCTTCTAGTTCAGTGTGAAGGAGGTTCCTGCTGCAGACATCCATCATTTTTATGCCCTATGCTCAGCCAGGTTTTAGGGAGGAGGAACATGCTGGTTACACATGCCTAGTCAGGGCGTGGCCTAGCAGGAAGGAAGCTCATGAAGGCAGACACTAGCAAGTGCACCTCTCCAGGTGGAGAATCCAGGGTGTGGCCATCCAGGTTTCAGGTGCTTATTTCACATCCATAGCAGCAGGGGGTATAGCTCAGGGGTAGAGCATTTGACTGCAGATCAAGAGGTCCCTGGTTCAAATCCAGGTGCCCCCTTGTTTATGTGCTATTTTGGTAGCTACCATAACCAGTACCTCTTAGGTGGGCTCTGAGTGACATTGGGAGATCTCCATTGGAGTTGATAGAAACCACTTTCAATCCTGCTTTTCAAAGCTGCATAACATGGGGCTGCAATGACATGCCTTTTATGTATAGGGCCTCCGTTCTCAACCCTACTACCCTCCTATCATCATCCAAGTCCCCCAAGACCACCTTGACTTGGAGTCCCCATCCTCATTAGTACAGTGCACACACAGTAGGTCTCAGAAGCCACCTGGAGCACCCTTCCCACCTCCCTGTGCCTCTGCTTCTCTTCCACCTGCACATTCCACCTTCATCCCTTGTTCTCAGTTAAGGACAAATGGCACTTGGTTTGGCCCAGAGCTGGCCACTGTGTGATGAGATGTGTTTCTGCATTCCCAGGTCCCTATTCTCAGGTTTAGGTTGGGGTCGGCAGCAAGACTGCTAATAAGGACAAGCACCATCAGGAGGTGAAACCTGAAGGAGGCTGCAGATGTCAGGAGGGTTACTCAGTTACAGTCAGTGCTCACTGAATTTCACTGATTTAGCCTCTGATTTCAACTATTCTTGGCTCCTACTGGTTTTTGGTGTTGGTTTGTTCTTTTTTTCCGAAGGCCTTGAGATGTTATGTTAGATTAGTTATTTGGTACCATTCTATTCTTTTAATATATAAGCACAATGCCATGAATTTTCCTCTTAGAACTGCCTTCAGACTGTCCCAAATATTTTGATATCACTATTCTCACTTCCTTCTAAATATTTTTAATTTTCCTCTGGTTTCTTCTGTTATCCTTTCATCATTCAAAGTTTAAGAATTCCAAGATATTAAAAATACAAACATTATGTTTTCTGACCAAAATAAAATTTAACTAGAAATAAATAATATCAGAAAACTAGAAAATCCAACAAGATTTAGAAATTCTCTAGTGTATTCAGAAACAAAAAGTTTTACTTCTAAACAATCTATGTGTCAAGAAAAATTTGTAATAGGGATTAGAAAATATTATACTAATGATTATGACAAAAACACTAGATGTTGAAACTTGGCAGTTGCAGCAATAGCTGTACCTGGAGGGCAACAAATAGCCTTAATCCACCTACAATAATGTAAATGGAAAAGTGAAGAATAATTAAACATGGATTTAAAAAAACATTTGAATACAATGATAAAAATAAATTCAAAAAAGCATAAGGAAGCTGGTAGAAGATATTAATTAATGAAATCATCAATTAATGCAGTAGAAAATGAATAGGATCCATAAAGCTGAAGTTATTCTTTGAAATAAATAACAAAAATGATAATTCAGACAACATTAAGTATAAAAGAAAACACAGATAGTCAACATCAAAAAAGTAAAAGTTTACATGATTATATTCTCTATAGAATTAAAAATATTTTAAAGAGATTATGAGTCAATTTTGCCAATAAAACCTAATACAAGTTGGCATAGAACATTTTTTAGAAAAATACAATATGCATGAGGAGAGAGAAATCCTTTGGTTGATGGTCCTAATTCTCTCTCCTTTCTCACTAATCCACTTTGGTTAGTTTAGGAGGACTGATCTGGCTGAATAGAACATACAATACTTGATCTGATCCAGGTCCTAGTACATGCACTTTCTGAGCAGTTGATGGCAAAGCTCCACACTCTCCCAACTACCAATAATATGCCAAAAATATGCCCAGAAAGCTTCCAGTGTTATGTGGTCCCTCCCATATCCCTGTAAGAGCAGGACATGGTATGTATCTCCTGCCAGATTTGTTAGAGTGTGTCCAAATGAGTCAAGCCCAAGAACATGTTTTCTTGAAATATAGGGAGATCCATGAGATTATAGATCTCATAATGCATTGTTCACAACTGATCCTTAATAAGTCCTATTTACATTTATAATGTAAATATAAGTAGGGCAATTGGAACACTGGAGGCACATTAGAGGTTGACTGGGGATTGTAGGGGGCCCAGAGGAAAGAAACTTCAACCTGCATCTTGAAAGCTGAGATCTTGAGCAGTACCCAGGATACCCAAGACGTTTTTCCTCACCTGTTTGATCTTTGTCTTCATCCTCTGGCATAGTTTTATCAAAATCAATAAAGAAGAAATAGAAATCATAAATAATCCTATAACTCTTGAAAAAGTTAAGTTCTTGAAAATTTTTTGTCATTAAAAAAATTTTTTAGAAATCCTCCACACATGTAGTTTCAAGATTTGTTTGACTGAACATTTCAGAAAGAAATGATGCAAGTCTTAGGCAAACACTTCTGAAAATAAAACTAAATAAAATGGTACCTTCCCAACAGATTTTATATAGCTAGTTAAACAGGCTATGAAAAATACCAAAGATTGTGTAAGAACAGAAAACAACAGACCAACCTCGCATATTAACTATGATATTAAAAACAATTTATATTGGCTGGGGTTGTGGCTCAGCTGCAGAGTGCTCACCTAGCACGTGCAGGGTACTGGGTTCGATCCTCAGCACCACATAAAAGTAAAATAAAGGTATTGTGTCCAACTACAACTAAAACGAAATACTTTTTAAAAATTTATAAATGTTTTAATAAATAAAATTTATTGTTACCTAAAAAATAACATGTAATAACCAAATTAATTTTAATCCACAAACGCAAGGTTGGCTTATCATTAGAAAGCTCTGTTAATGCAATTTGGAACATAATATTTATAGCAAATGCTTTGACCCTCTATGGATCAGCTTTGGTCATCCCTGTGCCAACAGGCCCAAGTGCCAACTGTCCCCACCTTGACTTACTCTGACAGCTTGTCAAGGCTGCCAGAACAGGCAAAACCCAAAAGTCCCAGGGAAGTAGAACCCCATCCCCAGGAGCAGCCCTCAGCCACTAATGCTGGAGTGGGTGGATAAATCCCTCATCCTTGTCCTTTGGGGAAGTTGATCTGAGGCAGGGCACACACTTTCAGAGATTCCAAGTGGCACAATGCTCCAGCTGCCTTGTGATGCCAACTTTCCTGTATCCAGCTATTTTTCCTTCCTTCCTTTCTCTGACTGACATACCCACTCTACTGGGGATTCCTGGGTTTATCCCCCAAATACACTACTTGGCATCAAATTTACTTCTAGAGAAATCCAAACCGAGACCTCAGATTAAAGGAGAAAAATCCTCTGCTTGTTAAAAGACACGAAGGTAAACATTCATCAGATTCAGTACACATTTATGAGTTTTAGAAAGTTTTTAGCCAACTAGGGAAAGCACCCCGACTCTATAACATGTGACCAGGAATCTACCAAAAACATGAAATGAAATACTGTCCATTGGTGGGATGTTGAAAGCTTTTCCTGAAAACTGGGAACCAGACAAAAATCTTTATTATCACCACTGCTCTTCTTAATGAGCTTAATGAGCTTCTTAATCAGTTAGGGCTCAAAAACCATAAAGTAAAATGTGCAGTTTTAAAGGAGAATGAAACCTCCTTAATTTGCAAATGATGCGATTGATCATGGGAGCACAAAAGGGTCTCTAAGCACATTTTAGATTTATTCGCTGGTCTAGCAATGTGGCTGGATTCAAAGTTGAAAGTAATTGCATTTCAATGTAATGGCCATAAATTTTAGAAAATGAAACGTTCTATTTGAAAAACATAAAAATATCAAATTCCTAGGAATAAATCAAATCAAAGATGTGAAAATGATCTTTACAACCGTGGAGCATCCTGAGGAGAAACGGAAGAACAAAAACAGTGAAAAGATGGACAGTTTAGGGATTGGATACCTCAACATGACAAACATGTCAATTTCCCCGCATTTTATCTAGAATGTCAAAGCAATATAATCAAAATATCAAGAGAGAAATTAAACATGCAGGGTGTGAGGATGGGATGGAATTGCAGTAGCCCATATTGCCAGACAAGAGGAAGGAGCTGGAGGATTTGCCCTGCCAGATCTCCAAACTGACTGGAGCCCGGGAAGCAAGGGTTCCCGTGGTTGGTGCAAGCACAGGCAGAGCCCAACAGGTGAGAGCAGATCCTTGGGAGAGCCCCTCACAGACTTGGCTGAAGGCCACCATGACCTACAGAGCAGGGAGGAAAGGCCAGCTGTCCAGCAGATGGTGTGGAAGTCTGGGGTGGCCATCAGCAAAGAGAGGTGCCTCCGCCTCATTCCACACTCGAAAATCAGGTC
Source organism: Urocitellus parryii (assembly GCF_045843805.1). NCBI lineage: Eukaryota > Metazoa > Chordata > Mammalia > Rodentia > Sciuridae > Urocitellus > Urocitellus parryii. Next base: position 6,517,527 of record NC_135533.1, read on the forward strand.
CCAGTGTGTCTCGAACCTCAGAGTGACAGGCAAAACAACAAGTCGGGGAGTCAGGAAAACATAAGGAAAGGCCCGTGAAGGTGGACACAAGAAGCACAGTAGCCACAGAAACAGATGGATAAGGGTGACAGAATGAAAACGAACTCTAGGTCATTACTAGACACCACTGGGAAAAGTAAGTTCTGGATGCACAGTAGGGTGAAGGCAGAGAATGACAGTGAGGTGGATATTTCAAAAGAATGAGAAGAAAGGTTTTGAATGCTTTCACCACAAAGAAATGAAAAATGCCTAAGGAGACGGGTGTTTAACCTGATTTTAACATCAATAATGTTCAAATGCATCAAATCACCACAATACATGTCCCGTGTATATGTACAGTTCTCATGTGTCACAAAATGGACACCAGTTAAAGAGCTAAGAGGCAACACATGGGGCGGGAGAGTCTGCATGTATTACTGAAGAAGGGTTCATGGACCAAATATATGAAGAACTTGCACAGAGCAAATAAAGAGTGTAGACAACACAGTAGGTAAGTGAGCAGAGACGTGTCCCCAAACTGAGTGTGCATCAGACCACAGTGTGAAACAGTGTTCGGACCTCAGTGCATTCACGGAGACACAAATTAAACCACAGTGAGATGGCCCTACATCTCAGCACGATGGTTACCATGGTGGACACTGAGGATTCCACGTGTTGGTGAGGATGTGTGATCGCACCCACGCTCACCCTGCTGGTGCAGTGGAATCTGGTGTGACCCCCATCCGGCATCGTTGATATTGAAAACATGAATTCCCTATTATGGAGCAGTTCTGTTCCTAGATATAGACCCCAGAGAGTGTCCATGCACATGCAGGAACATCCAGCAGCATTGCCCTCTGGAGCCCACACTGGATACACATGGAATGTCTGTTGTCAGTGGGACAGACAGACAAATCATGCTGTAGTCAGCCATGGACCACACAGCAGGAGTGGAAAACAATAAATGATTGTGACAGTGGACAGATGTGGATGGATCTTATTGACCTGAGGATAGGTGAAAGGGGCCAGACTCAGAGTATCTCGTGTCTGATTCCATGTAGATGCAGCTGCACAGCAGGCCAACTCATCCAAGCTGATGTTCTTGGGAGGAGGCAATAATAAGGAGGAAGTCCACAGGAGCCTCTGAGGGCTAGAGACTAACTGTGTCTTGACTCAGGTGGTTACACGTGTGCATGCATGTAAACCTCCATCAACCTCTTCATGATAACTCACATACTTTAGTGATACCTCCATAAAATAAATAAAAAGGAAACATGTCAATTACATTTTCATTTCGTGAACATCTCATTTGATTCATTCAAAATACCTATTTGTTCATTTTGGTAATCTTTACTCCTCAATTCAGCTTCTAATTCTCTCTTATGAAAGATACTCTGATTTATTCAAATAGTTTTATATGTGATGTCTTGCAGGTTGAATTCCATTGTTTATTCTCTCTCTTTACTTGAATGGAGCTGGTTCCTTGGGAGCCTATGTGTTCAGGAAACAATATGAAAACCTTAGTATGTGCCAGTCTTTCATATGAATTAAACCATGTAGTCTATAAACAACCCAACAAAGTGTACACTCTTTTTGTTTTACACAAATGGATCATAACTTTTCACTTCTCTTGTATATGATGCAGAGTAACAATTCATGCAATCATACATGTACATAGGGTAATAATTCTCATCCCATCATCTTTTCCTTCCCTACCACTCCTCCTCTATGCTCACTCTTCTCTGCCCAACCCAAAGTTCCTCTGTTCTTCCCTTGCCCCACCCCATTATGGGTCAGCATTGGACTTATAAGAGAAAACATTTGGTCTTGATAGCATGATATACTCAAACTCTATCCACTTACCTGCAAATGCCATAATTTTATTACTCTTTAAGGCTGAGTAATATTCCATTGAGTGTTTGTATATACCACAGTTTCTTTGTCCATTCATCTATTGAGAGGCACCTAGGTTGGTTCCACAGTTTAGCTATTGTGAATTGAGCTGCTATAACATTGATGTGGCTTTGTCACTGTAATATGCTGATTTTAAGACCTTTAGGTAGAGACTGGGGAGTGGGATAGCTGGGTCAAATGGTGGTTCCATTGCAAGTTTTCTGAGGAATCTCCTTACTGTTTTCCAGAGTGGTTGTACCAATTTGCAGTCTCACCAGCACTGAAAGAGTGTAACCTTTCCCCCACATGCTCGCCAACACTTATTGTTGCTTGTATTCTGGATAACTGCTATTCTGGAGTGAGATGAAATCTTAGAGTAGTTTTGATTTGCATTTCTCTAATTTCTAGAGATATTGTACATTTTTTCATATATTTGTTGACTGATTGTACAAGTTCTTCTGTGAAGTATCTACTCAAATCCTTATACATTTATTGATTGGGTTATTTGTTTTTGTTTGTTTGTTGTTGTTGTTGTTGTTGTTGTTTTTAGTGTTAAGATTTTTGAATTCTTTATATACTCAGGAGATTACTGCTCTATCTCATGTGTGTGTGGTAAAGATTTCCTCCCATTTTATTAGCTCTCTCTTCATGTTATTGATAGTTTCCTTTGTTAGTATCCCCATTTTGCAGGATTACAGATGAGGAACAAGGGAGAAGTGTCCAGCTCCTGAAATTAAAACCCAGGCTGTCAGTCTTCAGAGTCAAAGTTGCGGGCATCTGTGTCACCCTGCTCCTGCCAAGCTGCTGAGAGCATGTCCTGCTCCTTGAGCTCTCTTGGTGTTGGTTCTTCAATATTAAGATTCCCAAATCTACTTCCACGTCTGCATCATTCTCTGTGTATATTAACTGGAGGAGAAGTTGGAAGGGTTATCACTTGTTGTAGATATTAATTTTGTAGAAAGTGCCCTGACCTGAGCATTGGGAGGAGGGTCAGTCCCAAATGTGAGGAGGTGTGTAGGAGCAGACACCTGTATCACTGGAGTGTGTTCTGGTAGGTCCCACCATGAAGGCACAGTATTTGGCTGTGAGGGCCATTCTAGCAGCCAGTGCTTCTCCAGGCTGCTACCTGCACAGGGCCCCAAAGCTGGGAAGACACAGGCTGAGGACTGTTGTGGAGGGGAGGCTGTCTGTTGTAGGCAGCAGGGTGGTGAGTTTCCTCTGACTCAGGCCTGGCAGCTGCCGAGAGCTCCCATCCTGAAGTAGTGACTCACATGTCACAGGTTGTCTGTAGTGGCTGTAGGACTTAAAGTTATAATGAACCCCATAAAAGTATCAGGGGGTATAGCTCAGGGGTAGAGCATTTGACTGCAGATCAAGAGGTCCCTGGTTCAAATCCAGGTGCCCCCTACTCAGGCTGAATTTTGGCCTTCCCTTATAAAGGAACTAAACTGTGCACTAATCCATCTGATGGATGAACCATTTGGCTGCACTCACTGGGTGGTAATTGGAGGCAGCTGGGGTATACCTGGAGGAAGTAGCCACTGGGCTATCACTGGAGTTTAAATTTAGTTCCTAGTGGTTCAATTCCTATCTCTGCTTCCTGCCTCCTGATAAACCCAGCCTAATTCCCTCTTAAGATCAGGAGCGATCTTGTCACAATTTATAAAATATTCATTTCTGTTATCTGTAAAATATTATGATTTCTATTTGGCGTGGCCATATTTTAATGTTTTAAACTTACTTGGAATGCCTGCCCGTGCCTTGAACTCACCTATTCCTGGATTTCCCTGACCAGATAACAACCCTCTCTGAAACCTTAGTGGCCCCTCATAAATTCTGGCTTTCCCTGGCCCGATAACAACCCTCTCTGAAATCCTAATGGTGCCTCAAAAATTCTGATGTTGGGATCTAAATTGACTCCCTAATTACTGAACCATTTAGACCATTAACCTACTACCTGCCTTTGTTTGATGCTTGTAAAAATTCTGTTGTCTGTAAGTTCCCAAGACACGCCTCCCTTTTTGAAACTTTCTGTGCTATAAAGCTGCAATCCTAGAGAGCTGGAGTACTGTCTTGTATTCCCACGGGTTTTGGGAGAGACATTCCTGTAGGGCCGGAATTACAAGCTTGCTTTTATTTGATTTAAAAATAGAGTCAGTGGTCTTTTATTTGCATCGTGGTTTAACACTACCATGAACTGAGTAGATTTCCTTTGCCACGCTCTTTGTCCATGATACTCAGCCTCATCTTTGGTAGAAAATACTGGAGTAAGATAACCATGAACTGACCCTCTGAATTCATGAGTCCAAAATCAACATTTATTCCTTAAATGGGGTTCTTGTGAGGTATTATGTGCACCATTATGATTTAGATATGAGGTATCCCCCAAAAGTTAATGTGTGAGAAAATGAAAGGTTTAAGGTGAAATGATTGGGTTATGAGAGCATTAATATTATCAGTGCATTGATCCCCTGATAATGTTTAACCGGTTGGTAACTGAAGTAGGTGGTGTGTGGCAAGAGGAGGTGGGTGACTGGGACGTGCCTTTGGGGTATATATTTTGTCTGTGTTGAGGGAATCTCTCTCTGCTTCCTGATGTGATGTCCTGATTGCTATCCTCTACCACACCCTCTGGCATGACGTTCTGCCTCAGCTGAAGACCTGCAGAATGGAGTTGACTGGGATGGATCAACCTTTGAAAACATGAGAGCCACAGAAAATTTAACTCCTTAAAATTTGTATTGTCAGGTGTTTTGGTCTCAGTGATGAAAAACTGATTAAAAGAGTCACAGTAGTTAGAAGCTGACTAACACAGGCACAGATCAAAGCAATAGCTCAAACCTGTCTCTGACTCAGATCCTTCAGGGAGCTACTAGAGGCACACGGGATCCCTAGGTCCTTTCCCAGAGTGTGGAGGTTTCAGGGGGGAAACCAAGGTTTGCTCTTGCCCATCCCAGACCCCAACCCCAAGTATGAATTAGAATCACCTGGACAGTTTATTAAAGTGCCATTTCCCAGTGCCACCCTCACCTCCAAAGTGTCTGCTGAGCAGCCAGCTCTTGTACTCTGGCTCCTCTGGTTCATTGTAAAGGAGGTTCCTTCTGCAGACAGCCACCATTTTTAGTCCCCACCCTCAGCCAGGTTCTAAGGAGGAGGAAGGTGCTGGTTAAACCTACAGGTGTGTAAACAGGAAGGGGCATGGCCTAGCAGGAAGTTAGTGTATGATGGCAGAACACTAGCAAGTGCACATCTCCAGATCCTGGGTGTGGCCATCCAGGTTTAAGGTGCTTATTACACACACAAGGCAACAGGGGGTATAGCTCAGGGGTAGAGCATTTGACTGCAGATCAAGAGGTCCCTGGTTCAAATCCAGGTGCCCCCTACTCATGCTTACTTTTGACATTCTCTCCTACACAGATTCCTCAATTTCCTCTTCTTCTTCAGTACACACCAGATAAACATTCTCTTTACCACAAGCAGCCAATGCTGAGGCTCTACTATGGTTATTCTTAACCCCAAGTATGAATTGGAATCACCTGAACAGTCTATCAGAGTGCCATTTCTCAGGCCCCACTCTGAATCCACTTTAGCACAATATTTTACAGGGAGAGGATTGTCTCTTGCCTTCTTTTGCTGTTCCATGGACAGTGTTGTGATCCTAAAGTGGGAGATGCCAACTGGGACCTTGAAGGCAGAGCACTAGAATAACTGGAGTGAAGGACTATGGCACTTGTCCCTATGCTATGCCATGTCAATCCTGGACCACCTAATTGTACTTTCATGTGGGAGAAAAGAAAACTTCTGGTTTAATTGCTCATTAGTTTCTTGTATTGATTTTTGGCTATTTGTGTGTTCAGATGCACAGTCAAGTCTTATTCTACACAAAACCCAAACCCAAACCTCACTCATGGCTGTTCCCTGTCAAGGTCTTAGAACCTGCAGGTTCTTGCTCACACCTCTCCTCATTTCTACCTCATCTTCCTATTCTTACTGAACCTATTCATTATCCTCATGTTGACCCTCTTCTTCTCCATCTCCCTCTGGGCTGTGATTTTAGGCAACCCTGTGGCTCTCCTGTTTGTGTACCCATTGTGGACCCTACAGTTGCCCCTCAGACATGACTCCAGCTCCTCTCAGGCCTTTGTCTGTGGCCTCTCTTTTGTCCTCACAGCTCCTTTCTTGTTCCATGAACCAAATACCGGTGGCTATTTCTACCTTTGTTCTGGAGTCTCCAGTTGTTGTTGGAGTAAAGAATGGAGCCAGACACATGGTTCCACGCAAATCTGTGGCAGAGGGTTCTAAATTATCACCCTCTTTTTATGGGAAAGGATATGAATTATGTCATTATGTTCCTTTCTTTTCATTCTGTTAAAGAATTGGGGAGTATGTCTGTATTTGACTGCAGGTCCCTTGTTCAAATCCAGGAGCACCCAGCAGTATCACCTTCTACCTTCCTGATTTAGCAGTCTCCTTATTAGAAAGGTCTTTGTTCATCTTCCCCACTCTCCAGAGTCTGTCCTGGCTTCTCCAGTGTGCCTCCTCAGCATATGGAGGAGGTATAGTCACTCTTATCCATGGTTTATCACCTCTGTGTCTGTAGCTTGTGCTCACCTGAAGCTTGGAGATATTTCTGTGCCTCTCAACAGGCAAGAGCCCTCTCCAGTCCCTGGGCTTCTGGGCTCAGCCAAATGTTTTTTTGATTAATTCAACTTAGAATCAAGAAAGTTCAGTGGGGCTGGGGAAACAATCCCTTGCCAATGCTCATCCTATCATCCAATAATTCTAATTGGCAGGAAAAAGGTATTGGAATTTACACTTGGATTTTAAATGACTTTTAGGATACAATGCATATGAAGGTCTAACACTAGCAAGTAAAAATGTGATGGTGTCCAGGGTGTGGCCAGGCAGCTTTAGAGTGCTTATTAGACACACATAAAGAGAAGGGGGTATAGCTCAGGGGTAGAGCATTTGACTGCAGATCAAGAGGTCCCTGGTTCAAATCCAGGTGCCCCCTCCTTTTGAACCCAATGAAGAACTCAATGAAAATTGGTGACAAATGGTTTAAAATAGTAAATATCATGTTAAGTGAAATAAGCCAGAATCAGAAAAATCAAGAAATGTTTCCTTTCCTATGTGGAAGTGCGAGCAAATTAAGGGAAAGAAGGTGCGTAAGTATCAAATATAAGGATAAAAGGAATATCAGTGAAGTAGAAGAAGGAGACAGAGGGAGAGAGAATGGATGGGAAATGGGAGGAAATAGGGTATGAATTTAACAAAATCGTGTTATATGTATATACATATGGTACACAGAGATTTTCACCTTTATGTATATGTAGAAAGCATCAATGAAAAATAAGTGAGTGAAAAGAAATCAATAGAATATAGAAAGGAGAATAATGGAGAGTAGAGAGAGGGCAAGAAGGGAGAATGGAACTGAAACCAAATTCCATATGTTTGATTTTGTCAAAATGAAACCAACTTATGTACAATTTTTATGCACTAATAAAAATAATAGAAAAAACTTTTCACAAAGGGGTAGAACTGACATTTGTGGGGAAAAATAAAGAACCCAAATTGCTATTTCTAGCAGCCATAAAAATTTCCACAGAACTCCAGGCAATATTTGATTCTGCAAGACTGCTAAATTATGATGTAAATTTAATTCACAGCTTCTCAGGTGTGACAATTAGGGATCTGATCTGGAAAATTAGATCCCAAGAATTGTCATGGGAATTCATAGGATTTGTACAACCTGCAGGTTTTCTCATCAGAAGAGGGCAACCCTCCCTGACAGCTGGAGGCCCTCCTGCTCTCCCGCTGAGCTGACCCTGTTCTACTTTGCTTCTCCTCTTATCTCAGCTATATTGCCTCTGCCTTTTGGTCAATAACTTGAGAAAATTCCAGCATGCCTACTTCAGAGTCACACCTTGCAGGTGGAGGCTTCAATGCCAAAGTAATCACCAGACTATGCTTATTCATAACAGCAAAAATCAGAGGAATGTATGTAGAAATGAATTCATGACAGCCGTCGACCAAGGAGAGAAAAATCGCAATGTTAAACTCTACAGAGTTTCTTATTGGTTTGAATCTGGGTTCAGAGGCCTACCTGATAAGCCGAAATTTTTTTTTGAACATATTGGTTCCAATTGGAAATCAAAATATTTTAAAAACCAATGGAACCAAAATGCCAGAATATCCTTGAAAACTAAATCTAGATGGGAAAAGTGGAGTATACTATGTGTGACATGTCCACACCTCTGCCTCCTACACAATGTTATATGACAAGCCTTTCAATACAACCTCAAGAAATACAGCATTTGCTTGAGGACTATCTTTGAGAACCATTTTATTTGCATGTCTTTATGGACCCATGAGAGATGCCATAGCTAAAATGTGTCTCCTAATTAGATTTGAGGCTGAAAGTTTTTTAAAAAGTGGAAGAAGCTAAAAATTGCCCTCAATCATCCCGTTCCAGGCATCTTAATAACCCATGGAAATACTGTTGATGCAAATAGTCTGTTCATGTGGAGTGTGAGCACCCACACAAAATAGGTTCATTTTCTCATTCTTACAAACTACACTGCAATGGCTAACCATGTACATACAGCTTTGCACACTCATACAAGATGAACTAAATGCCCACTTTAAAGTATTCTGCTTGCAAGTACCCTCCCAGAAAAGACATAGCAATTATGACACACCATCCCTGTAAAAAGTGCCCATCACCTTTTGAAATAATCACATATAATCCATTCATGAATGGTTGTCACAATGAGGGAGGTTTCAAGATGGTGGAAGAGATGAGGTTGCTTTCCTGGCTGCACCATGGTATGAATGCAAGAAAGCAGATAGGAACCTTCTCAGCAAGGTGGGTTGAATAAAAAGGGACTGTACTGGGAATTGATACTGGACATTCAAAGCAGATCAGGGACTCAGGAGGTTGGATATTACAAAATAAAGAAGGAGCCTCAGCCCCACTGCCCCTCACCACTGCCAACAGAGCCACTCAGACCAGTCCCCCCACAATCAAAGTGGAGGAATAAGGAAATTAAAGGAACACACATTTTAAGGATGTTTGTGGCATGTCTGGGTATAGAGAGATCCCAGATCAAACTTACGGCCAGACTTACCAAAAGGTGTGCTTCACAATGTCAAGCTGCATCTCTTCCTACTGCTCCTGGATGACAAAGGAACCATTTTGCAGCCAAGATGTGGTGCTGGCATCAGGGGGAGTCGACTCATAGTAAACCACAGTATTATGAAGATGCTTAACATACAGAATAAGGAGAGAATTTTAAAGATTTCCAAAAACCTGACAGGTCACATTTAGAGAGAAAATAAACTGGATCTCAGAGGATTTCTCAACTCAGACTCTCAAAGCTAGGCGGTCTTGGAATAATATATACTAAGCTCTGAATGAAAATAGACTCCAACCAAGAATACTATACCCAGCAAAATTATGCTTCAGAACTGGAAATGAAATTAAAATCTTCCATGACAAAGAAAAGTTTTAAAAAATTCACAACTAGGAAGTCTGCACTACAAAACATACTCAATAAAATATTTCATGAAGAATTGAGAAAAAAAGTGAAAACCAGCAAAGAGAGAAACTACTCTAGAAGAGCAGTCAATCACAGGAGAAACCAATTCACATCAAAACCCTGAAATCATTTCTCAATAATAGCACTAAATGAAAATGGCCTAAACTCATCACCAAATCTATGTCTAAAGATGTAGATTTGCAGACTGGATTACAAAACAAGAACCAACAATATGCTGTCTACCAGAGACTCACCTCAAAGGCAAAGACATCCACAGACTGAAGATAAAAGGATGAGAAAAGACATATTATTTATCTGGATCTTGTCAACTATCCTCCTATCAGACAAAGTGGTCTTCAAGGCAAAGTGAATCAGAAGGGACAAAGAATGTCATACTGCTTAAGGTACCTGAAATTATACTACAGAGCTGTAGTAACAAAAATTGCATGGTATTAGAACCAAAATAGACATGAAGACCAATGGTACAGAATAGAAAACACAGGGGAAAACCCATATAAATACAGTTATCTCATACTAGACAAAAGAGCCATAAACCTACATTGGAGAAAGATAGCCTCTTCAACAAATGGTGCTGGGAAAACTGGAAATACATATGTAGCAGAATAAAATGAACCCCCCTCGCCCTGCACAAAACTTAACTCAAAGTGGATCAAGGACCTAGGCATTAGAACAGAGATCCTGTACCTACTAGAAGAATAAGTAGACCCAACTCTCCATCATGTCAGCTTAGAAACCAACTTCCTAAACAAGAGTCCTAATGAAATAAAGAATCAAGAATCAAAAACGGGATGGTATCAAACTAAAAAGCTTCTTCACAGGAAAGGAAACAATCAAAACATGGAGAGCCTACAGAATGGGGAAAATATTTGCCACCTACACCTCAGGTAGAGTATTAATCTCCAGGATATACAAAAAACTCGAGAAACTTAACACCAAAAAATCCATTAAACCAATCAATAAATGGGCAAAGGAACTGAACAGGCACTTCACAGAAAAAGAAATACAAATGGCGAAAAATATATGAAAAAATGTTCAACATCTCTAGAGATGTGAGCCAATCATCAGCCTGCAGCTGGAAGTTTGAGGGCAGCTGGAAGTTTGCTGGGGCCCCTTCAGGTGTGGCTCTCAACAAGATGTGTAGACAAACATTAGCAACCTTTACTAAAAGACATTGAGGCTGTGTGAAGTAAAAAGATCTCTTGCCCTCTAATATTCCACATATGGGAAGCAAGCTGAGAAGACTGCTCATGTAATTGCCACTGACTTTGTCACAAACTACAAAGGAGAATGATGGAAAGTGCTGGTTCTGAAAAGGTGGAGCCAGGCAAGTTCTTATGCAGAAGGTCTGAATTGGAGTCAGTCCCAGGTAACAGAATCAGGGCCTAATCAGTGCACTTTTCCTAATCCTGGGTGGCCATTGGTGGCACCACTGAGTTTTGAAGTGGTTATTTATGAATTATCATGGTAATATGCTGGAAAATATTTAAATAGGTATCTAGAAGGGTGTTCTAGCTGTAATATCAGATTATAAAATATGATAGACCTCCTTTTTACAGTAATTGAACTTCTTTGTTGTTGCTATACTTCCAGTTTTTCCAATTTTCATGCCGGAATTTTTATTGAAGAAAGATTGGTTTTGTATTTGCATTGTGTATGGTATTTGCAATGAACAAAAATATTGTCTTTTAAGCTCACAGATCTCTGATACAGAGATCTGTGAGAGCTGATACAGAGGGTCACCTAGAATCAATGTACATCATTAAGACTCTGATTTGTCTAGGGCTGGGAATATAGCTCAGTTGGTAGAGTGCTTGCCTTGCATGCACAAGGCCTGGGTTCAATCCCTAGGACCACAAAAGAAAGAAAAAAGAATCTAGATTTGTCTCATTGGATAAATTTGTATATGGATATGTTGCAGAAGTGGCTGATATGTTGTAGAAGTGGCCAGGACCAGCCTCCCTCCCTCCTGAGTGAAAAGAGAGGGAAGAATTCCATTTACTGATGGAATTGAGAATGTGCATCCAATCAGACTGGGTAGGAAAGAGCCTGCAGACAAGTAAGAGTCCTCTGGGACTGGACTCTGACCTCCTGGCTGTGGTGCATGTGCAGTTTCCATCAGGGAGGAAGGAATAGCACTCATATAGCACCATGGAGTCCTTGGGTGTGGGAACAGGTGACACATGCTAAGGGCAACCCAGTCAGTCAAGGGGTCACAGGTCAGGGATAGAGCATTTGACTGCACAACAGGTCCCTGTGCAATTCCAGGTGTCACCTACTGATATATTTATAGATTTTTTATTGGCAAACCTACACTGGTCTTTTCTCTGGTCAGTGTTCTCCCTGCCATTCACCCCAGCATCACCCTTCTAAATTTTGTGTCAGTTGTCTCTGGTGCCGTCATTACCTGGCAGAAGGAGGACTCCTGTGGTCAGTGATCTGTGTGTTTTTCTGAAGGTCTTCCTTAGTTGCTCTGTAACGTTGACATTAAAAGGAAAGTGACCACGACACTCAGAGTGACCAAGAGATGTTTCTTGAAGCAGCTTGCTTCTTGCAGAAAAAAAGATCTTTCTTGTCTGATTAACAGGGAGAGAAGTGAGAAAGAGAGAAAGCGAGAGAGACCAGGGAAAGAGAGAAGAAAGAGAGAAAAAGAGAACTAAACGAGAGAGAGGGGGGGGGGGAGAAAGAAGGAAGAAAGAGAGAGGGGAGGGGGACAGTTTTTATAGCCAAAATCTAATAAGGTCTTTGGGTCTGCAGCCTGCCATGTTGGTGTACGATAATTGAATCATACAGTAGTTGAGTGGGGTTGAGTGTTCACATTTGAGGCAAACAAGCGATAAGGAACCAGATGGGTGAGGGTTGAACATTCAGCCCACCCTGCAGCTAACATTTGTTCAGCCAGCTCCACAACTAACATTCCTCCCTTTTTGTTTTTCTAAGTGGCATGGGGACGGTGCAATTCCATCTGATTACTTCCTGCTGAGAAGGGGTCGGTGTGGGGCCTGCCTGGGAGAGCGGGGGAATGTTTGGGGGACAGGCTTGGGAATACCAGGGTAGCTAGAGATAACATCCAGTGGCTACAGACAGTTATCTTGGAAGGGGTAATGTCCATAAAGGTTCCTTGAAGCAATAACTTGTCAATGACATCAAACCATTCCTGATGGAGGAGATCCTTGGTATTAGCCATCAGTCCTCTCATAGGGACTCAAAGAAATATCAGAAGTGGCTTTCTTGAATCCAGTAATGTTAAGGGTGACCACCTGATGGCAGCCAGTAGAAGGGCAATCACCTTGACCCATCACCTGAGAGTGGGTGGTGCTATCCTGGTGTCATGTTGCTTGGATGTAGAATTGCCATCTGTGAGTTGGGATGGAAGCTTGAGAAGAACTAATGATAGGTTAAAAAAAAAGCAGAGGATTGGCGAGAAATTTTGTGTTTGGTGGGCTCCAACATGGTCAAAGTCCAGGACTGGACATTTGGAACAGGTGCCTGCTTTAAGGCGGAAGACATGGTATCAGGTACAGCTTTATAAAACACAAATTGTCATATCTATAAGAACAACATCATCCTTTGGAGATGTACAGACAAAGTGTAATCTTCACACTCTGACACTTATGCATTCTATCAAAGTATATAATCATCACCAAAGAACTAGCAAGGAAACTATACTACAAACACATATGGAAATGCATTGAAAAATTCACATCAGCCTGATATCCTACAATACTAGGGCAAGAAAAAGTTGGCCATAAAAAGCCCCATGCTTAACAGAGGAAGAGAAATCCATCTCAACATATGCATGAAACCTAACATAGAAACATGAAATATGAAATTAAAAAAGTAAAAAGGTCACACATGACAGCAGAATGCATTTCATTCATAGTACACATATAGAACACAATTTTGATGTTCTCTGGTTTTACACAAAGTAGAGTCACAAATTTTTTTAAAAGATAAGAAGGTAACATGTTGCCTCCAAGTGTTCATAATTCACCAACAACTGACTCCAAGGATACTGAAGTGGGTGAAATATGAGATACAAAATTCAAAAGAATGTTTAAAATGATAAATGAATTCCAAGAGAACACAAAAAGTCCACTAAATGAATTAGAAATTCAGTACAGTTTGGTTTTGAAAAACCAAACAGATCTTGGAAATGAAAGACAACAAATCTAATAAAGTTTTTATTTGGAAGTCTCTGTAGAGACTTCTGAGTAGAATCTCAGGACTGGAAGACAAAGTGGACAGCCTTGAACATTCAGACCATATTAAACAAAGGAAGTAAATAGCTATAACCAATACATGAGACTGATATGGACTTTCAGGTATAGGAGGCATTGAGAAACTCAAATCGACAAGATCAGAAATTAATCTCTGCATGACAAATGATAATAAATAGGACTAACATGCAGAACAATGACAGAATGTTTAAATCCTCAAGAGAAAAATGTCAGGTTACACTTAGAGATAAGCCCATCAAAATTATTTCTGATTTCTTGGTACCAACTTTAAAATCCAGGAGGTTTGGAATGGTGTGTTGCAAACACTGAAAGAAAATAACTGTCCACCAAGATTGCTAGAGCCAACAAAACTATCCTTTAGAATCAAGAAGAAATCAAAACATTCCAAGATAAGCAGAAACTATAAGAATTCATAACCACTAAGTTGACACTATGAAAATATTTGATAAAATACTACATAGAGAAGAAATCAAAAACAAACCTCAGAGCTTGCAAATGGTCAAGTCTCATTTGTTAATCAAAATGCACCAAACTCTGCATCACAAATTATGTATCTTCTCTCATATGTGATAGATACAGAGGGAAAAGGAAAAGAAAGCTGGTGGGATGTCAAGAAAATTGAAGGATGATCAGTAGAGTACAGGAAAGCTACCAGGGGAGGAAGAGGAGGATGGAATGAGGAAATACTGGAGAATGATATTGGTCAAATTATATTGTTATATTTTGTGCATGTATGAATATTTAACATCCAATGCTACCATTATGTAAAATTAGGTTAGATATTTGGTACCATTCTATTCTTTTAATATATAAGCACAATACCATAAATTTTCCTCTTACAACTGCCTTCAGACTGTCCCAAATATTTTGATATCAGTATTCTCATTTTCTTCTAAATATTTTTGAAAATTTCTTTTGTTATCCTTTCATTATTCAAAGTGTACTATTTAGTCTTCAGGTTTTAGAGTCATTTTGGTTTTTTATCTTTTCATGGATTTCTATTTTCATTCTATTATGATGTGACAGAATGCAAGATATTATCTCTACTTTATTTTTATTTGCTAAGATGTGCATTGTGGCCTAAACTATGGTCTGTTTTAGAAAATGTTCCATGTGTTGCTGAGAAGAAAGTGAATTCAGACATTGATGGATGAAATATTCTATAGATATCTGTTGAGTCCAAATTTAATTGTGTTTTTTGTTCTGTAGCATCTTTATTTAGTTTTTATTTGAATCATCTATCCCAGGATGAGAGCGGTGCATTAAAATATTATTGTGCTATAGTCCGATTCTTTTTTTCTTTTTCTTTTTTTTAAAGAGAGAGTGAGAGAGGAGAGAGAGAGAGAGAGAGAGAGAGAGAGAGAGAGAGAGAGAGAGAGAATTTTTAATATTTATTTTTTAGTTCTCGGCGGACACAACATCTTTGTTGGTATGTGGTGCTGAGGATCGAACCCGGGCCGCACGCATGCCAGGCGAGCGCGCTACCGCTTGAGCCACATCCCCAGCCCAAGTCCGATTCTTTTTTAAAGTTTTTTTTTCTTTGTAGTTATACATGTCAGTAGAATCTATTTGATTCTTAATGTTAAGAAGAGTTTGTTTCTTGTACATAGATACTCCATTGTTTTGGGGCATAAGTATTTATGATCATTATCTCTTATTTTCTTCTTCTCTTAAGCATTATGAAACAACTTTGTTTCTTCTGATTAATTTTGGCTAGAAGTCTACTTTATGTCTTATGAGAATAGTTATCCCTACTTATTTAGGAGATCCATGTGAGTGATATTTTATCCCATCCATTCACCTTCATTCTGTGGATGTCTTTGCTCATGAAGTGAGTTTCTTACAGACAGCATATTGTTGGGTCTTGTCTTTAAATCCAATGTGTCTATGTATGTCTTTTTCCCCCTTTTAAACACTATATTTTATCAAGTGCACACTTCTTTTTTTAAGGGCTCTCTCAATTCTGCTCTTTCCTCACTGCCTCCTTTCGGTATCGTGAGGACATCTGGACTGCTGCCTGGCTCAATTCTGCCATCTTCCTTCAGGCCCCATCTACTGTCTATGCAATTTCTTATCCTATGTCTCCTAGAAAGCGCATTAGTCAGAGTCCTGTTACTGTCACATACACCTGAGTTAATCACTGAGGTCAAGGAAAGATTAACTTGGAAGTTCCATGTCCATCATACCTGGTCCCCACTGAGTTGGGCCTATGGGGAGGCAGCGTGTCCTGGCAGTAGGTTATTCACCTCATGATCAGAAAGTCAGACAGAGTGAGTGTCCTTCTAATGCCACACCCCCAATGACCTGATGACCTCCCATAGGCCCACATATAAAGGCTTCACCACTTCCCAGGAACATTTGGAACACATAGGCAGAACCTCCAGAATGTACACAGGGATGAATGAGTTTAGTCTCTTAAGTTGCCCGATCTCTATAGTGTCTCAGTTTTGCGTCTGTATAATGGGAGATGCTAATAGTACCATAAGATCACTGGTTTTGGTTACAATTTAAAGCAGTGGAAACAATGCCATGTACTCCAATATGTGTTCTAAATTACCTTATCCCTCTCCTCGGTCTATACCCAAAGGACTTAAAAACAGCATACTACAAGGGACACAGCCACATCAATGTTTATAGCGGCAAAATTCACAATAGCTAAACTGTGGAACCAACCTAGGTGCCCTTCAATAGATGAATGGATTAAAAATGTGGCATATATACACATTGCTGGCTACTGCAGACATGCACAGTTAGTTTGTGGAAATAAAAGCCTAGTTTCAAACACAACTTTTGCCCCGTTGGGGAGAGGCATGCCCCTGGGGAAGCCGTCCTGGCACTGCCATGTGTTCCCTGCTTGCTGTGCTGCATGACCACAGGCCCAGAACCAGTGAGACCATGGGACCAGGGACTGACACTTCCAAGAGTAACAATGCAAACAAACTTTTTTTTAATGAAGTTGATGATCTCTGGTATGTCTCACTATAGCAGAAAGCTAACACAGGAAAAAGAGAGTCATTTTGTATAAATAGAAAGGTCAATTTACCTCACAGAAATACTAATTCCAAATTTGTTGCACCTAATGACAGTGCCTGAAAAGTAGTTTTGATTTGCATTTATCTAATAACTAGAGATGTTGAACATTTTTTCATATATTTGTTAACTGATTGTATATACTGAAGTATCTGCTCAAATCCTTAGCACATTTGTTGACTGGGTTATTTGTTGTTGTTGTTTTTCTTTTTTTGGTTAAATTTTTTGAGTTCTTTATATACTCTGGAAATTAGTGCTCTATCTGATGTGTGTATGGTGAAGATTTACTCCCATTTTTTTTTGCTCTCTCAATGCTATTGATTGTTTCCTTTGTTATTATCACCATTATGCAGGATTGCAGATAAGGCACAGGGAGAGTGTCCTGCTCCTGAAACTAAAACCCAGGCTGTCAGCCTTCAGAGTCAAAGCTGCAGGCATCTGTGTCACCCTGCTCCTGCCAAGCTGCTGAGAGCATGTCCTGCTCCTTGAGCTCTCTTGGTGTTGGTTCTTCAATATTCAGATTCCTAAATCTACTTCCACGTCTGCATCATTCTCTGTGTATATTAACTGGAGGAGAAGTTGGAAGGGTTATCATTTGTTGTAGATTTTAATTTTGTAGAACGTGCTCTGAACTGAGCATTGGGAGGAGGGTCAGTCCCAAATGTGAGGAGGTGTGTAGGAGCAGACACCTGTATCACTGGAGTGTGTTCTGGTAGGTCCCACCATGAAGACGCAGTGTTTGGCTGTGAGGGCCATTCTAGCAGCCAGTGCTTCTCCTGGCTGCTACCTGCACAGGGCCCCAAAGCTGGGAAGACACAGGCTGAGGACTGTTGTGGAGGGGAGGCTGTCTGTTGTAGGCAGCAGGATGGTGAGTTTCCTCTGACCCAGGCCTGGCAGCTGCCAAGAGCTCCCATCCTGAGGTAGTGACTCACATGTCATAGGTTGTCTGTAGTGGCTGTAGGACTCAAAGATATAATGAACCCCATAAAAGTAGCAGGGGGTATAGCTCAGGGGTAGAGCATTTGACTGCAGATCAAGAGGTCCCTGGTTCAAATCCAGGTGCCCCCTACATAGGCTGAATTTTGCCCTTCCCTTATAAAGGAACTAAACTGTGCATTAATCCATCTGATGGATGAACCATTTGGCTGCACTCACTGGGTGGTAATTGGAGGCAGCTGGGGTATACCTGGAGGAAGTAGCCACTGGGATATCACTGGGGTTTAAATTTAGTTCCTGGTGGCTCAATTCCTATCTCTGCTTCCTGCCTACCATGAACTGAGCAGATTTCCTTTGTCACACTCTTTCTCCATGATACATACTCAGCCTCATCTTTGGCCCCCAATACTGGCATAAGATAACCTTGAACTGAACCTCTGAATTCGTGAGTCCAAAATCAACATTTATTCCTTAAAAGGGGTTCTTGTGAGGTATTTTGATCACAATCATCATTTACATATGAGGCGTACCCAAAAAGATAATGTGTGAGAAAATGCAAGAAGGTGTATAGGTGAAATGATTGGGTTATGAGAGCATTAACATCATCAGTGCCTTGATCCCCTGATAGGGTTTAACTGATTGGTAACTGTAGTAGGTGGTGTGTGGCTGGAGGAGGCTGGTGACTGGGGACTTGCCTTTGGGGTATACATTTTGTCCATGGTGACAAGAATCTCTCTTTGCTTCCTGGAGTGATGTCCTGACCTACTTTCCTCCACCACACCCTCTGCCATGATGTTGTGCCTCACCCGGAGACCTGCAGAATGGAGCTGGCTGGGGTGGAATGAACCTCTGTGAACATGAGTACCACATAAACTTTACCTCCTTCATATGTTTTCCTGTCAGGTTTTTTTGGTCACAGTGATGAAATACTGACTAAAAGACTAAAAGAGTCACAGTAGTGAGAAGCTGACTAACATAGACATAGATTAAAGCAATAGCTCAAACTGTCTCTGAGTCAGATCCTGCAGGGAGCTGCTAGAGGCACACGGGATCCCTAGTCCTTTCCCAGAGTGTGGCGGTCTCAGGGAGAAACCAAGGTTTGCTCTTGCCCATCCCAGTCCCCAACTCCAAGTATGAATTAGAATCACCTGAACAGGGGCTGGGGATGTGGCTCAAGCAGTAGGTAGCACGCTCGCCTGGCATGCGTGCAGCCCGGGTTCGATGCTCAGCACCACATACAAAGAAAGATGTTGTGTCCTCCAGAAAAAAAAACTAAAAAATAAATATTGAAAAAAAAAGAATCACCTGAGCAGTCTATCAAAGTGCCATTTCCCAGTGCCACCCTCACCTCCAAAGGGTCTGCTGAGCAGCCAGCTCTTGTACTCTGGCTCCTCTGTTTCAGTGTAAAGGAGGTTCTTGCTGCAGACATCCACCATTTTTAGGCTCCACAGTTAGATAGGTTCTAAGGAGGAAGAAGGTGCAGGTTACACCTACAGGTGTATAGACAGGAAGGGGTGTGGCCTAGAAAGAAGTTAGTATATGAAGCAGAGTACTAGCAAGTGCACCTATCCAAGTGGGGAATCCTGGGTGTGGCCATCCAGGTTTAAAGGGCTTATTATACACACATGGCAGCAGGGGGTATAGCTCAGGGGTAGAGCATTTGACTGCAGATCAAGAGGTCCCTGGTTCAAATCCAGGTGCCCCCTATTCAGCTTACTTTTGACATCCTCTCCTACACAGATGCCTCAATTTCCTCCTCTTCTTCAGTACACACCAGATAAACATTCTCTTTACCACAAGCAGCTAACACTGAGGGTCTACTATGGTTATCCTTAACCTCATGTATGAATTAGAATCACCTGAACAGTCTATTGGTGCCATTTCCCAGGCACCACTGTGCATTCGTTTTAGCACAATATTTTACAGGGAGAAATTTGTCTCTTATCCCCTTTTTTTCTGTTCCATGGATGGTGTTGTTTTTCTAAAGTGGGAGATGCCAAGTGGTACCTTGAAGGCAGAGCACTAGAATAACTGAAGAGAAGGACTATGGCACTTAACCTTATGGCATGCCATGCCAAACCTGGACCACCTAATTGTTCTTTCACATGGGAGAAAAGGAAACTTCTGGTTTAATTGCTCATTAGTGTCTTGTGTTGATTTTTGGCTATTTGTGTGTTCAGATGCACAGTCAAGTCTCATCCTACACAAAACCCCAACCCAACCCATACTCTTGGCTGTTCCCTCTCAAGGTCTTAGAACATGCAAAGTCCTTCCTTACACCTCTCCTCATTCCTACCTCTTCTTCTTGCTCTTACGGAACCTATTAATTATCCTCATGTTGATACTCTTCTCCTCCATCTCTCTCTAGGCCATGATCCTAGGTAACCCTGTGGCTCTCCTATTTGTATACCCATTGTGGACCCTACATTGCCCCTCAGTCATGACTTCAGCTCCTCTGAGGTCCTTACCTGTGGCCTCTCTTTCTTCCTCACAGCTCCTTTCTTCTTCCATGGATGCAAATGCCCATAGCTATTTCCACCTTTGCTCTGGAGTCTCCAGTCTTTGCTGAAGTGAAGAATGGAGCCAGAAAAATGGTGCCATGCAAATATGTGGCAGAGCGACCTAAACTTTCACCCTCTGATAATGAGCAAGGGTATAAACTATGTCATTATGTACTTTTCTTTAAGGATTTTGGGATATGTCTCAGGGCGAGAGCATTTGACTGCAGGTACCTCATTCAAATCCAGCTGCAGCTGCAGTATCTCCTTCTACTGCCCTGATTTAGCAGTCTCCTTATTAGAAAGGTTTTTGGTCATCTTCCCTACTCTCCAGAGACCGTGCTGGGTTCTCCAGTGTGCCTCCTCAGCATATTGAGGAGGTATGGTCACTCGTTTCCACAGTTTATCACCTCTGTGGCTATAGCTTGTGCTCACCTGAAGCATGGAGATATTTCTGTGCCTCTCAACAGGCAAGGGAACTATCCAATCCTTGGGCTTCTGTGCTCAGCCAAATGTTTTTCTGATTAGTTCAACTTATAATCATGAAAGTTTTGTGGGGCTGGGGAAACAATCCCTTGCCAATGTTCTTACTAGCATCCAATAATCCTAATTGGCAGTAAATGGTATTGGAACTTACACTTGTATTTTTAAATGACTTTCAGGATATGATGCATGTGAAGGTCAAACACTAGCAATTATACATGTGATGATGCTAAAATAAGGTGTGGCCAGGCAGCTTTAGATTGCTTATTAGACACACATAAAGAGCAGGGGGTATAGCTCAGGGGTAGAGCATTTGACTGCAGATCAAGAGGTCCCTGGTTCAAATCCAGGTGCCCCCTCCTTTTGAACACAATGAAGAACTCAATGAAAATTGCTGGTAAATGGACTGAAATAGAGAACATCATGTTAAGTGAAATAAGCCAGACTCAGAAAAATCAAGGAATGTTTTCTTTCCTATGTGGAAGTGAGATCAAAATAAGGGAAAGACGGTGTGTAAGTATCAAATATCATAAGGATAAAGGGAAGATCAGTGGTGTAGAAGAAGGAGACAGAGGGAGAGAGAATGGATGGGAAATGGGAGGAAATAGGGAATGAATTTAACAAAATTATGTTATATATATAGTACCACAGAGAATTTCACCTTTATGCATATGTAGAAAGCATCAATGAAAAATAAGTGAGTGAAAAGAAGATCAATAGAGTGGTGACAGGAGTATAAGGGAGAGTAAGAAGTAGGGATGAAATCGAAACCAAATTCCATACATGTTTGATTTCGTAAAAATGAACCAAACTTATGAATAACTTTAATGCATTAATGAAAAACAATAGAAAAGACTTTTTACCAAAGAGAGGTAGAGTTGACATTTGTTGGGAAAGAAAAAAAAAAGAACCCAAATCGTTATTTCTAGGAGCCATAAGAATTTCCAGAAAAGTCCAGGCAGTATTTGATTCTGCAAGACTGCTAAATTATGATGTAAATTTAATTTACAGCTTCCCAGGTGTGAAAACTTGGGAATCTGATCTGGAGAGTGAGATCCCAAGAATTGTCATAGGAATTCATAGGATTTGTAGAACCTGCAGTATTCCTAACCAGAAGAGCTCCAAGCCTTCCCTGCCATCTGAAGGCCCTCCTGCTCTCCCACTGAGCTGAGTCTGTACCTTCCTTGCTTCTCCTCTTATCTCAGACCTATTGCCTCTTTCTGTTGATCAATAACATGAGAAAATTCCAGCATGCCAACTACTGAGTCACACAGTGCAGGTGGAGTCTTAAATGCCAAAAGAATCACCAGACTATGCTTATTCATAACACTAAAAATCGGGGGAATGTATGTAGAAATGAATTCATGATAACCGTGGACCAAGGAGAGAAGAAAGTAATGTTAAACACTGCTAAGTTCCTTATTGTTTTAAATTCTGGATTCAGTGTCCTAATTGGAGAAGCTGGGGATTAGTTTTATTGTTGGCTCAGCTTTTTGGTTCAAACTGAAATCAAAATATTTCAAAAACTGATGGAATTGAGATGCCAGGATATCCTTGAAAACTAAATCTAGATGGAAAAAATGGAGTTTACTATGTGTGACATGTCCACACCTCTGTCTCCTACACAATGTTTAGATGACAACCCCTTCAATTCAACCTCAAGAAATACAGCATTTGCTTGAGGATTATCTTTGAGAACCATTTTATTTGTGTATCTTTATGGACCTATGAGTGATGCCATAGCTAAAATATGTCCCCTAATTAGATTTGAGGATGAAAGTTTCTTAAAGAGTAGAAGAGGCTGAAAATTGCCCTTGATCACCCCATTCCAGGCGTCTTACTTGCCCACAGAAATACCGTTGATGCAATCACTCTGTCTATGTGGAGTTCCGAGGCCCCACCCCAAGTTGATACTGTTTGGTTCATTTTCTCATTTTTACAAACAACACTGAAATGGCTAACCAAGGGCATGCAGCTTTGCACACTTGCACAATATGAACCAAATGCACACTTTAAAGTACTCTGCTTGCAAGTAACCTTCCAGAAAAGACTATCAATTACAACACACCTCCAACCCTGTAGAAAGTGCCCATCACCTTTTGAAACAATCAGATATGTTCCGTGCATGTATGGTTATGTCACAATGAGGGAGGTTTCAAGATGGCAGAAGAGATCATATCTGGCTGCACCATGGTATGAAACCGAGAAAGCAGATAAGCATCTTCTCAGTAAGGTGGATTGAATAAAAAGGGACTGTACTGGGAATTAATACTGGACTTTCAAAGCAGATAAGATTCTCAGGAGTTTGGATATTACAAAATAAAAAAGAAGTCCCAGCCCCACTGTCCCCCCCACCACTGCCAGCAGTGTCAATCAGAATAGTCCACCCACAAGAAAAGTGAAGAAATGAGGAAATGAAAGGAACACAGATTTTTAGGAGGTTTGTGGCATATCTGTGTAGGGAGAGACCTGAGATCAAAGACATGGCCAGACTTACCAAAAGGTGTGCTGCGCAATGTCAAGCTGCATCTCTTCCTACTGCTCCAAAAGGACAAAGGAACCATTTTGGCAGCCAGGGGAGTCCACTCCTGGCAAATCACAGTATTATGAAGAAGCCTAACATACAGAATAAGGAGAGAATTTTTAAAGGCTGCCAAAAAAACTTACAGGTCACATTTAGAGGGAAAACAAATTGGATCTCAGCTGATTTCCAGCCCAGACCCTCAAAGCTAGGAGGTCTTGGAATAGTATATACTAAGCTCTGAAAGAAAATGGATTCCAACCAAGAATACTATTCCCAGCAAAATTAAGATTAAGAACTGACAATGAAATTAGAGTCTTCCATGACAAACAAAAGTTAAAACAATTCACAACTAGCAAGGCTGCACTACAAAACATACTAAATAAAATATTTCATAAAGAAAAAAATGAGAAATAAAAGTAAAAACCAGCAAAAAAGAGGAACTGCCCTAAAAGAACAGTCAATCACAGGAGAAACCAATTCACATTAAAAACCAGAACTGATGGCAATAACAATCATTTCTCATTTCTCAGTGATAGTACTGAATGTAAGTAGCCTAAACTCATCAATCTAAAGACATAGATTTGTAGATTGGATTACAAAACAAGACCCAACAACATGCTGTCTGCCAGAGACTCACCTCAAAGGCAAAGACATCCACAGACTGAAGGTAGAAGGATGGGAAGAGACATATCATTCATCTGTATCTTGTAAACAAGCAGGGGTTTCTATCCTCCTATCAGACAAAGTGGTCTTCAAGCCAATGTGGATCAGCAGGGACAAAGAAGGGCATTTCATACTGCCTGAAAGGTACCTAAAACTATACTACAGAGATATAGTAACAAAAATGGCATGGTATTGGCACCAAAAAGACATGGAAGACCAATGGTACAGAATAGAAGGCACAGAGACAAACCACATGAATACAGTTATCTCATACTAGATAAAGGAGCCATAACCCTACATTGGAGAAAAGATAGGAATAGAAAAGACTGTAGAATGAATCGAACATAACTTTTCCTATGTTCATGTAATAAATCCACCACAGTGAAACTCCGCATCATGTAAAACCACAAGAAGGGGTTCCTAATTAGAGTAATTTACACTCCATGTATGCATAATATGTCAAAATACACTCTAGTGTCACATATATCTAAAAAGAACAAATAAAAAATAAAAAGAAAGGTTAGCTGAGTGGGAGAGCATTTGCTTGTCATGCCAGAGGCTCTTTGTTCAGTCCCCAGCATCAGAAAGAAAAATGTCATCAAATTTTTCTTATTAAACATTAAACGCCTTGTTAAGTACAAAAAAATTGAACCCCCCTAGTGTGTATATGTATGATGTGCTAATAAAAACATTTTTAAAAAAGACTCACAGTAATTTATAGCTTCTCCTCTGTGTCAACTTAGGGCTCTGTTCTGGGACATGTTCAGGGACATGGTCACTGTTAAATCTAGAATAGTTATCTTCATATAGCAGGACGGGAAAACTGCTAAGGGTGGAATGCAGCCCAGGCTGGAGCAGGAGTCTGTGGGAGGGCTCAGGAGCTGGAAATGCACTCAATCCCTGCCACAGCTGGACCCAAGGTCACTGCCTAGGGATGTGTACTTTTATGTCTGGGAGGATGGAATCCGAGCTGTTAACAGTGGTGACTTTACTGGTTAAATTATAGATCATTTAAATTTTGCTCCTGATGCTTATTTGTGTTTTATAAATTTTCTATTTGTTTTCAGTTGAAAGCATTTCTTGAAAATCTATAATATATTTAATGACAAACTTGGAGGAGCTGGTGTGGGATTTTTTAAAAGCAGCATTCCCCCCACCCTCTCTCTCCCCCCACCTCCTTCCCCTGCTTCCTTCCTTTCACCACATTGTACTTGTCTGTGTAATAAGAATGACTGAATCCCACCTTTGGCCACCATTTTCTATGGCCCTCTTGGTGGCTGTGGTTTGGGTATCTGTCAGGTCTCTGGTGGTAGTGAGTGGCTTCAATCACTTCTGTGAGTCTACCAGGGAACAGGGACATATTCTCCAGTGTGGGCCATCCTGTTGTAGGTGGGGATGTGCTAGGAGAGGCTGAGTAAAGTGCACAGCTCAGGGGCCATGAGCCTGCTCTTTAAGTCCTGTGTGACCAGGTGTGGTGACCCCCAGCTGTACCATTTGCAGAGAAGCTGAGGTTCATCCTGGTCTACCTTGGAGGCTATTGCTTTTTTGGCCACATGTCCCTGGAGACTCTGCCAAAGCCATGGACTTGGCCATATAGGATGAGGGCAGAAGACCATGAAAGAGGACATGGTAGACGAACCCAAACTCTTCCCACTGGTTTTGATGGAGGTATGCTGAGGAAGAGAAACCTCAGGTCAGGGCAAAGGAGGCTTCTTTGTTTTTGCAAAGCACAGGGAAGGGTGAGCTCATGGCCAGAAATGGGCAGTCTGCCAGGTGCCACAGCAGCCTAAGGGCAGCTACATGCATGGCAGTCCATAGTGGGGAAAGCCACTTGTTTGTTAGTGCTGAACCCAAACTCAGAAGTCAGGGAGGGGGCCTGGCCTGCAGGTAGAGCATTTGACTGCAGAACAAGAGTTCCCTGGTTGAAGTTCTGGTGCCCACCAGTTTTTCTTTTTTATCCCCTGAATCAGCTATTATCCTCCAACACTGAAACTTTCCCCCAGCAGGGAGTAGAGGTGTGCAAGGACCATTCTGTCTAGGTTCAACTAACAGCTCAGTGACTTGCAGACCCAGAAGGGCTGAAACCAGTCCTTTTGGGGTCATCATCTCCCTCCCTTCCTTACTGCCCCTCATTTGAGTGCCCAAAAGCCTCCTTGCTCTGCCCAGCATGTCTCCTCCTGCCTTCAGCTGGGTGCACTGGCTTTGGACTTGGCTGCTGGCACAGTCAGCCACCCATATTGTGCTGTGTCCTGTGGCCCAAGATAGATAGATGTGTTCTGATTTGCCTGAGTTTCCTGTCATTTTGGTGAGTGAGCACATCTACTGGACCTTTTCCACCCCATCAGAAAACCTGTGCCACATGTTTGAAACCTCCATGGCTTATGGCTACAGCAGAAGACGCTGAGTGATCTCCTTTGGATGTGCATTGGGTGTGGGGAAAGGGCCACCATTCTCCTGCCCTCTGGGGTGCCTAGGCAGTGGCTCAGTCAGCAGAGGGAGAGAATCCTCCTCCCAGTTCAGAAGCCCCTTTGGGCCTGTGCTTTGGACCCCAAGTCAAGCAGACCAAAGCCCAATTCCTGCTCCTCCATGGATGCTGATTGATGGGGGCAAGACCTTGGAAAACAGCAGGGATGCTCAACAGGAGGGTGGCTTCCACTTTCCACAGCTGAGCTCAAGAGGGCCAAGGCCAAGAATTTGGCCATGGGAAATATAAAAGAAAACAAAATCCAGCCAGCAGTTCAAGAGTGAGGGTGCAGTGCTGCAGGAGATTCTAGATTAAATGAGCCTGGTTGGAGGTGAAGAAAGGAGGAGAGGAGAGGGGAGGGTTGTACCAGCAGCCAAATCCAAAGCCAGTGCACCCAGCTGAAGGCAGAAGGAGAAGACATGCTGGGCAGAACAAGGAAGCTTCTGGGCACTCAAATGAGGAGCAGTAAGGAAGGGAGGGGGATGATGACCCAAAGAGGACTGGTTTCATGTGGTGTATTATCCAGGTCATGGATCTTAACCAGGATAAATAGAAACTACTCTGGGTTACTGGGAGACACTTCCCTTGGGGAACCCACATTGTTAAATTGCGACATTTAGGGAACTTGTTTGAAGTGAGTTTCTGTCCAAGTGATGAGCATTTTATTGCAAATTAAGAGGTTCATGGTGCAAATTCAGTGTGTGTTCTTTTAGTCTGTCTCCTTTTGGGTCTAGTTAGACTAGTAATGTCTAAATTGAAACTCTTTCACGTCTTTCTTAGGAAGGTCAAACTCATCAGATCTGTTGGGAAACAGGAAGCAGGTGCAAGCAGCAGGTTGTGTCTTGGCTCAGGGTTGGGTTAGTGGAGAAAGACCAAGATCAGCAGTGTGGGATTTGGTCCCAACCCTGTTATTAATCCAGCGTGTGTGCTTGGGCATGTCTCTTAATTATGACCTCTTTTCAAACCTATGCCATGAAGCACTAAAATAAACTAGAGGCTCCCAGTTCCCACTGGGGTCTCATCTAAGGAGCTTGTTAAAAGTCCTTTGGCCTCACTCCAAGAGACGCAGCTTCAGGATTTCCAACATGGCTTGTTGACCTTTATTTCCAACAAGCACACTCCCTGTGCTCAGCACCTCCCACACTAGGTGCTGTGATGGGCAGCCCAGCTGGGGATTCAGGATTCAGGTTAATCCAAGGTCCCCTATGGAAACAAAAGTCCTCCAGCTTTTTATTGATGTTCTTGGCTATGGACTGTTAAATATAGGGGATGTTGGACATAGAAAATCATGAGGTCTTCATTAGGCAGAAGTGAGATGAGCTTTTAAGGGCAGATACAAGGGTCCTGTTACAAATGTTGTTTCTACTCTGATTCTGGAATAGGGTTGCAGCTTCTGTTCCCTCACTGGAGCCCAGGATTATAAATTTGTCTGCAGGGGGATAGAGAAAAAAGGTCAGGAGGCTCAGGTCACTCCTTTAGGAAGCCTCAGGTGCACTACCCTATCATGTTACTCCTGGGCTTGTGTCCTAGAGAGGCACCCAGAATCCTGCTTATCCCTGTCTTGGTCTGGGAGGGTCAGGGCATGAGCTTATGTGGCCAGAGGATCTGCAGGAGCCCTGGGTGGGAGCTCCAGACCTAGGGCCCAGTGCCAGGGTTCAGGGCCTCTCACTGGCATCCTGGTACACTGGGCTCAGAAACCAGAGCACCTTCCCATTGTTGAGAGCACCATGTTACCACTGGATCAATCTCTCCTTTGTTATAGCCCAAGTAGAGTGCTATGCAGCACACACAGAGAGAAGATATGGACCACCTTCTCCTGGAAGATTTGTGGAGTTGAATAAAACCAAGAGTGTGGGAGAACACAGGGATATGTGCCTTGGAAACTAATTTTTGCACCAGTTACCTGAGGGCCAGTGAGTCTGCTATTCTGAGATGTGGTTGGTCAGAGAGCATGACTGATTCATTGCTTTCTCCACTGTGTGCAATACACTGACTAAAAGTCTCACAAACAAGGGGGCACCTGGATTTGAACCAGGGAACTCTTGATCTGCAGTCAAATTCTCTACCCCTGAGCTACATCCCCACCTATGTAGGGCCTCTCGTTAGCACCTTTTCATCCATGGCACCACACCCAGGCTACCTACACATTCATCTCCCACTGTTTTCTCTGCTAACTTTCTCTACTGTAGTCTGCTTTCCCCTCTCCCTCTTCCATATTACCTGGCCCTGCTCCATCCCCCTTTGCATAGGTAAAGGACACATGACTCCATTGTTTCTCCTAGGTCCACACCAGTTGCCAGACAAGTATCAGGGGTCAACGGCCAGCATCTCATTGGGAGTTCTTCTTCCTTCCAAGGAGGATGTAAGCCACCCTAAAATTTAAAATCTCAAATTGTTACTGAATAACAAACACAAATATTCAGTAATATATTTACAATGGGTGAAGCTCCTGATAGATCTAATCCATAAGGGTTCTGGAAGTAGACAATGAAAAAGCTGCTCTGGTGGTTTATTTAAGGGGGTACATCAAAAGCAGAGATGAGGTTTTAAGGGCAGAATCTTGCTTCATGATGTCTTGCAGTCAGCAGGTTGATTGACATCTTGGCAGGTCACACCCATCTCAGGTGCTGTGTGGGCCACAGCAGATCAGGATAGAGATTCACAATGTCCCTGGGCAACTGACCAGAGGAAATGTCCACTGGTCATTCCCAGAAACCAGATGCCTCCCTCCAAGAGCCTTCCATGCATGGTGACCAACATGCAACCTATGGACGGCTCCTGACAGACAAGAGCTGATGTTCCTGTTCTTTAATGGACCTCACATGAGACCCAGTAGAGCCTCTTCTATATGCCAAGGCCTCAAGGAGGGGCGCTTGTTATTTCCCTCCACCACTCCCTCTCTCACTAACCCACACTCATGGAGCTTGTAAGGTGCCAAGTCTGTCATCCATATTGAGGCCACAGGGATGAGTGAACATTGATCTTGTTCCTTAAAAAGACTTAGTGCAAGTAAGAGAAAAACCCATGAGCCAAAATATTCTCTCAAGAAGCAGGAGCCTGAATAAAAAACCAGAGGGAGAAAGGAGTTAGGATTCCCCGCCCAAATGAAGCCACCAGGCAGGAGTACACCCAAGGGTACTCTACAGGGCCTCCCCAGGTCTATCTGATGGGGGGTGTTATGGTATGGATGTAAGGTATCCCCTAGGAGCGCATGTGTGAGACGATGAAAGAAGGTTCAGAGGAGACATGATTGAGCTATAGCCTAAACCTAATCATTTCATTACAATTACAGTGTGACCTTTGAAACTACCATTTGCTTTCCTTCAGAGGTAGGATCATCAGTTCATCTGAAGCCACTCTTGCTGCTCTCTGGTCCCTGGGGGACTGTGGGAAAGTCTCACTCAACTTTTCTCCTGTAGAAGTTGGCCTTCGACATTTCCTTCCCCCAGAACCACCTAATTTTTCATTATCTCAAGTGAGCAAGGCCCAGTTACCAGTGCTCGAGCCCTTCGCTTGCCTGAGGGTCTTTTGCCTGGTACCCATTCCTGGTTCTAGTCAGGGCACTCTGATTAGAGAGGAGCCCACCTCAGACTGGCAGAGACACAGAGGACGGTGGTTGGCAGGGTGGAAGGGAGCTCCTGGCCCGACAGGGGGCAGTCTGAAGACCCAGGCTCATGTACTGGGCAGGACCCAGGGAAGACAGGCCAGGACCTCAGCCAGCCTAGTTAGAGAGCCATGCCCACCTCCAGAATGAACCCTGGCTATAGCCTGGGTCTCACTTACAGTGTCTGCACTCTGTCACTTCCAGGATGAGCCCCACATCTTGCCTCTCTTTCTGTGTAGTTTATCAGCACTCATAGTCTCACCCAGGTATACAGTTGGCCAAGCTAAAGACATTAGCAATTGTGCTGGATGATTTCCTATGTCTGCTGTGGTGGGCTGTGGTGGACAGATGTTCAACCAATCACCTATGGGATGCTGCCGTGAAGGCATTTTTGGATGTGATTGACACTTAAATCAGAAGACTCTGAGCCAAGCCCATTGCCACTCCAAGTGTAGGGGCCCTATGGGACCTTCTCTTCCTAAGGAGGAGAAGAGGAGGCTGCTGAGGAAGAGAGATTTGTCAAACCCCTGATTGGAGAGTTTTACTATAAGGTCTGGTGACCTGGCTGGAGCAGGATCTCAGCTGACTCTGGCACCTGTTGCTGGGAGCTGACAACACATGCCAAAGTCACTTCATCCAGCCAATTACAGACAGCTGTGTGCATGTGGATCCTTGGAGTGTGTTATAAAGCAGGGTGAGCAGCAGTGTAAATAATTCTGAACTGTGCCCTGAGACTGTCTTCAGACCAGAGCTGCCACATCTGCTCCTCCAGGGTCTCCAGATTGTGAGGCAATCATGCAGAAATCAGCATTATGCACTCCACAACTGTTTGGGACACTTCTTAAAATATTCTCTGTCCCAGGATCCATGAGCACTGAACTCATCTTTGAAGGTTTCATGATGTGTGAACACCTAGCTTCCTCGTCTCTCTCCATATTCACAGCTGAATCTGTGTGGTTGAAAAAAGTTGGAAACAGAACACTGTGTTCATTGAGTGCAAAGGAGGGGGCACCTGGATTTGAACCAGGGACCTCTTGATCTGCAGTCAAATGCTCTACCCCTGAGCTATACCCCCTGCTCTTTATGTGTGACTAATAAGCACTCTAAAGCTGCCTGACCACACCCTGGATTTTACCTCCTTCACATGTGTACCTGCTACTGTCAGGCCATGACACATATCATATCCTGGAACATCATTTACACCTACAAATGTAAGTTCCAATACCATTTTCCTGCCTATTAGAATTACTGGATGTTAGGATGGATATTAGCAAGGGACTGTGATCCCTCCACTCAAAGTTAAAGTTGTAAGATTCCAATCAGAACTAATCAGAAAGACTAGGGGTGGTCTGTATTTTTAGTGAGGGAGCTGGTAATTCTGATGTAAATCCAGTCTGGGTGACTCTGATTCAGCAATATGTCGCTCCATAATGTCAACTTTACAGAGCAACTAAGGAAGACCTTCAGAAAAACACACAGATCACTGGCCACAGGAGTCCTCCTTCTGCCAGGTAACTGGTGGCACCAGAGACAACTGACACAGCCTTAGGAAGAGTGGTGCTGCAGGTGAATGGCAAGGAGAACACTGACCAGAGAAAAGACCAGTGTAGGTTTGCCAATAATAACTTTAAAAAACACCAGTAGAGGACACCTGGATTTGCACCAGGGACCTCTTGGTTTGCAGTCAAATGCTCTACCCCTGAGCTGTGACCCCTTGACTGACTAGGTTCACCTTAGCATGTGTCACCTGTTCCCACACCCAAGGACTCCATGGTGCACTGAGAGTGTTATTCCTTCCTCCTTGATGGAAACTGCACATGCACCACAGCCTGACAAAAGACCCTGCTTCAGGCCAGGAGGTCACCTTCCAGTCTCCAGAAGACTTTCACTTGTCTGCAGGCTCTTTCCTACCCAGTCTGATTGTATGCACATTCTAGATTCCCTCAGTAAATGGAATTTTCCCCTCTCCCTTCACTCAGAAGTTGAGATATATGGGAGGGAGGAAGGCTGGGTCCTAGTTGTGTCAATCTAGGTTCTTTTTTTTGTGTGTGTGTGGTGCTGGGGAATGAACCCAGGCCATGTGCATGCAAGGCAAGCACTCTACCAACTGAGCTATATCCCCATCCTAAGACAAATCTAGGTTCTAATGATGTTTGTTGAATCCAGGTGAGGTTTCTCTGTATCAGAGATCCATGAGCTTAAAAGACAACATTTTTGATCATTGCAAATACAATACACAATGCAAATACAAAACCAAACTTTCTTCAATAAAAATTCCAGCATGAAGATTGGAAAAACTGGAAGTACCGCAATTTCAGAGAAATTCAAATTTTCGGGAAAAGGAGCTATGTCATTTTTTATAATCTGATGTTACAGTTGGAACACCCTTCTAGATGCCAACTTCAGTATATTCCAGCATAGTGCCAATGATAATACATAAATAACCACTTGAAAACTCAGTGGTGCCACCAATAGTCACCCAGGATTAGGGAAGGTTTCCTGATTAGGCCCTGATTCTGTTACCTGGGACTGACTGCAATTCAGACCTTCTGCATAAGAACTTCCCTTGCTCCACCTTTTCAGAACCCCCCTTTCCATCATTCTCCTTTGCAGTTTATGACAAAGTCAGTAGCAAATATGTGCCTTGGTGAATGAGCAGTCTTCTCAGCTTGCTTCCCATATGTGGAATATTAGAGGCCAAGAGATCTTTTTACTTCACACAGTCTCAATGTCTTTTAGTAAAGGTTGCTAATGCTTTGTCTATACATCTCTCAAAAAAAAAAAAACCTCATGAGTGTATTTTTATATTAGGCATACATCAAGTGTAAATTATTCTAATTAGGATCCTCTTTTGTGGTTGTACATGATGAGGATTCTTATATGAAAAACTCTGGTGGATTCTTATATGAAGATAGGAAAGTTATGTTCGATTCATTCTACTGTCTTTCCTATTTCTATTTCCTCTCCCTTCCCTCCATTCCCCTTTGTCTAACCCACTAAACTTCTATTCTCCCTGCCTTGCTGTATGT
Organism: Urocitellus parryii; assembly: GCF_045843805.1. Lineage (NCBI taxonomy): Eukaryota > Metazoa > Chordata > Mammalia > Rodentia > Sciuridae > Urocitellus > Urocitellus parryii. The sequence continues at coordinate 6,550,469 of NC_135533.1, forward strand.
TAGCTTCTGCATATCAGAGAGAACATTTGACCTGTGGTTTCTTGGGATTGGCTTATTTCACTTAACATGATTTCTCCAGATCTATCCATTTACCAGCAAAAGTCATAAAGTCATTCTTCCTTAAGGCTGAGTAATATGCCATTGTGTATATATACCATGTTTTCTTTATCCATTCATCTATTGAGGGGCACCTAGGTTGGTTGCATAGCTTAGTGATTGTGAATTGAGCTACTATAGACATTGATGTGGCTGCATCACTGTAGTATGCTGATTTTAAGTCCTTTGGGTAGAGACTGAGATTGGGATATCTAGGTAAAGTGGTGATCTCATTCCACATTTTCTGAGGAGTCTCCATACTGCTTTACAGAGGGGTTGCATTAATTTGCAGTCCCACCAGCAATGTATGAGTGTACCTATTTCCCACATCCTCACCAATGTTTAATGTCACTTGTATTCTTGATAATTGCCCTTCTGATTGGAGTGAGATGAAATCTCAGCGTAGTTTTAATTTGTGTTTCTCTAATCTCTAGAGATGTTGAACATTTTTTTCATATATGTTTTTTGCCATTTGTATTTCTTTTTCTGTGAAGTTCCTGTTCAGTTCCTTTGCTCATTTATTGATTGGTTTAATGGATTTTTTGGTGTTAAGTTTCTTGAGATTTTGTATATCCTGGAGATTAATACTCTACCTGAGGTGTAGGTGGCAAAGATTTTCCCCATTCTGTAGGCTCTCTTCATGTTTTGATTGTTTCCTTTCCTGTGAAGAAGCTTTTTAGTTTGATACCATCCCGTTTTTGATTCTTGATTCTTTGATTCGTTAGGACTCTTGTTTAGGAAGTTGGTTCCTAAGCTGACATGATGGAGAGTTGGGCCTACTTATTCTTCTAGTAGGTACAGGATCTCTGTTCTAATGCCTAATCCTTGATTCACTTTCAGTGAAGTTCTGTGCAGGGTGAGGGAGGGGGGGTTCAATTTATTCTGCTACATATAGATTTCCAGTTTTCCCAGCACCATTTGTTGAAGAGGCTATCTTTTCTCCAATGTAGGGTTATGGCTCCTTTGTCTAGTATGAGACAACTGTATTTATGTGGGTTTTCCCCTGTGTCTTCTATTCTGTACCATTGGTCTTCATGTCTATTTTGGTTCCAATACCATGCCATTTTTGTTACTACAGCTCTGTAGTATAATTTCAGGTACCTTAAGCAGTATGACATTCTTTGTCCCTTCTGATTCACTTTGCCTTGAAGACCACTTTGTCTGATAGGAGGATAGTTGACAAGATCCAGATAAATAATATGTCTTTTCTCATCCTTTTATCTTCAGTCTGTGGATGTCTTTGCCTTTGAGGTGAGTCTCTGGTAGACAGCATATTGTTGGTTCTTGTTTTGTAATCCAGTCTGCAAATCTACATCTTTAGACATAGATTGGATGATGAGTTTAGGCCATTTTCATTTAGTGCTATTATTGAGAACTGATTTCAGGGTTTTGATGTGAATTGGTTTCTCCTGTGATTGACTGTTCTTCTGGAGTAGTTTCTCTATTTGCAGGTTTCACTTTTTTCTCAATTCTTCATGAAATATTTTATTGAGTATGTTTTGTAGTGCAGGCTTCCTAGTTGTGAATTTTTTTAAACTTTTCTTTGTCATGGAAGATTTTAATTTCATTTCCAGTTCTGAAGCATAATTTTGCTGGGTATAGTATTCTTGGTTGGAGTCTATTTTCATTCAGAGCTTGGTATATATTATTCCAAGACCGCCTAGCTTTGAGGGTCTGGGTTGAGAAGTCTGCTGAGATCCAGTTTGTTTTTCCTCTAAATGTGACCTGTCAGGTTTTTGGAAATCTTTAAAATTCTCTCCTAATTCTGTATGTTAGGCATCTTCATAATACTGTGGTTCACTATGAGTCGACTACCCCAGATGCCAGCACCACATCATAGCTGCAAAATGGTTCCTTTGTCATCCAGGAGCAGTAGGAAGAGATGCAGCTTGACATTGTGAAGCACACCTTTTGGTAAGTCTGGCCGTAAGTTTGATCTGGGATCTCTCTATACCCCGACATGCCACAAACATCCTAAAAATGTGTGTTCCTTTAATTTCCTTATTCCTCCACTTTGATTGTGGGGGGACTGGTCTGAGTGGCTCTGTTGGCAGTGGTGAGGGGCAGTGGGGCTGAGGCTCCTTCTTTATTTTGTAATATCCAACCTCCTGAGTCCCTGATCTGCTTTGAATGTCCAGTATCAATTCCCAGTACAGTCCCTTTTTATTCAACCCACCTTGCTGAGAAGGTTCCTATCTGCTTTCTTGCACCCATACCATGGTGCAGCCAGGAAAGCAACCTCATCTGTTCCACTATCTTGAAACCTCCCTCATTGTGACATAACCATTCGTGCATGGATTATACTATTTCAAAAGGTGATGGGCACTTTTTACAGGGATGGTGGGATGTGTCGTAATTGCTATGTCTTTTCTGGGAGGGTACTTGCAAGCAGAATACTTTAAAGTGGGCATTTAGTTCATCTTGTATGAGTGTGCAAAGCTGTATGTACATGGTTAGCCATTGCAGTGTAGTTTGTAAGAATGAGAAAATGAACCTATTCTGTGTGGGTGCTCACACTCCACATGAACAGACTATTTGCATCAACAGTATTTCTGTGGGCTATTAAGATGCCTGGAACGGGATGATTGAAAGCAATTTTTACCTTCTTCCACATTTTAAAAAACTTTGTCCCTCAAATCTAATTCGGAGACACATTTTAGCTATGGCATCTCTCATGGGTCCATAAAGATATGCAAATAAAATGGTTCTCAAAGATAGTCCTCAAGCAAATGCTGTATTTCTTGAGGTTGTATTGAAAGGGTTGTCATATAACTGTTGTGTAGGAGGCAGAAGTATGGACATGTCACACATAGTATACTCCACTTTTCCCATCTAGATTTAGTTTTCAAGGATCTTCTGGCATCTCGGTTCCATTGGTTTTTTAAATATTTTGATTTCCAATTTGAACCAGCACATTAAGCAAACAGTAAAACTAATTTCTGCTTATTCAAGTAGGACTCTGAACCCAGAATCAAACCAATAAGAAACTCTGTAGAGTTTAACATTGCTATTTTTCTCTCCTTGGTCCACAGCTGTCATGAATTCATTTCTACATACAGACCTCCGATTTTTGCTGTTACGAAAAAGCATAGTCTGGTGATTATTCTGGCATTGAAACCTCCACCTGCAAGGTGTGACTCTGAAGTTGGCATGCTGGAATTTTCTCAAGTTATTGATCAAAAGACAGAGGCAGTAGGGCTGAGATAAGAGGAGAAGCAAAGTAGAACAGGGTCAGCTCAGTGGGAGAGCAGGAGGGCCTCCAGCTGTCAGGGAGGGTTGCCCTCTTCTGATGAGAAAACCTGCAGGTTGTACAAATCCTATGAATTCCCATGACAATTCTTGGGATCTAATTTTCCAGATCAGATCCCTAATTGTCACACCTGGGAAGCTGTGAATTAAATTTACATCATAATTTAGCAGTCTTGCAGAATCAAATATGGCCTGGAATTCTCTGGAAATTCTTATGACTGCTAGAAATAGCAATTTGGATTCTTTATTTTTCCCCACAAATGTCAATTCTACCCCTTTGTGAAGTTTTTTCTATTATTTTTATTAGTGCATAAAAATTGTACATAAGTTGGTTTCATTTTGACAAAATCAAACATATGGAATTTGGTTTCAATTCCATTCCCCCTTCTTGCCCTCTCTCCACTCTCCATTATTCTCCTTTCTATATTCTATTGATTTTCTTTTCACTCACTTATATTTCATTGATGCTTTCTACATATACATAAAGGTGAAATTCTCTGTGTACCAATTGTATATACATATAACATGATTTTGTTAAATTCATACCCTATTTCCTCCCATTTCCCATCCATTCTCTCTCCCTCTGTCTCCTTCTTCCACTCAACTGATAGTCCCTTTATCCTTATGATATTTGATACTTATGCACCTTCTTTCTTCCTTTAATTTTCTCACACTTCCACATAGGAAAGGAAACATTTATTGATTTTTCTGAGTCTGGCTTTTTCACTTAACATGATGTTTATTATTTCAGACCATTTGTCACCAATTTTCATTGAGTTCTTCATTGTGTTCAAAAGGAGGGGGCACCTGGATTTGAACCAGGGACCTCTTGATCTGCAGTCAAATGCTCTACCCCTGAGCTATACCCCCTTCTCTTTATGTGTGTCTAATAAGCACTCTAAAGCTGCCTGGCCACACCCTGGATTTTTACCACCATCACATTTTTACTTGCTAGTGTTAGAGCTTCACATGCATTGTATCCTAAAAGTCATTTAAAATCCAAGTGTAAATTCCAATACCTTTTTCCTGCCAATTAGAATTATTGGATGATAGGATGAGCATTGGCAAGGGATTGTTTCCCCAGCCCCACTGAACTTTCATGATTCTAAGTTGAATTAATCAAAAAAACATTTGGCTGAGCACAGAAGCCCAGGGACTGGAGAGGGCTCTTGCCTGTTGAGAGGCACAGAAATATCTCCAAGCTTCAGGTGAGCACAAGCTACAGACACAGAGGTGATAAACCATGGATAAGAGTGACTATACCTCCTCCATATGCTGAGGAGGCACACTGGAGAAGCCAGGACAGACTCTGGAGAGTGGGGAAGATGAACAAAGACCTTTCTAATAAGGAGACTGCTAAATCAGGAAGGTAGAAGGTGATACTGCAGGGTGCTCCTGGATTTGAACAAGCGACTTGCAGTCAAATATAGAGATACTCCCCAATTCTTTAAAAGAATGAAAAGAAAGGAACATAATGACATAATTCATATCCTTTCCCATAAAAAGAGGGTGATAATTTAGAACCCTCTGCCACAGATTTGCGTGGAACCATGTGTCTGGCTCCATTCTTTACTCCAACAACAACTGGAGACTCCAGAGCAAAGGTAGAAATAGCCACCGGTATTTGCGTTCATGGAACAAGAAAGGAGCTGTGAGGACAAAAGAGAGGCCACAGGCAAAGGCCTGAGAGGAGCTGGAGTCATGACTGAGGGGCAACTCTAGGGTCCACAATGGGTACACAAACAGGAGAGCCACAAGGTTGCCCAGGATCATGGCCCAGAGAGAGATAGAGAAGAGGGTCAACAGGAGGATAATGAATAGGTTCAGTAAGAATAGGAAGATGAGGTAGAAATGAGGAGAGGTGTGAGCAAGAACCTGCAGGTTCTAAGACCTTGAGAAGGAATAGCCATGAGTGAGGTTTGGGTTTGGGTTTTGTGTAGAATAAGACTTGACTGTGCATCTGAACACACAAATAGCTAAAAATCAATACAAGACACTAATGAACAATTAAACCAGAAGTTTTCTTTTCTCTCACACAAAATACAATTGGGTGGTCCAGGTTTGGCATGGCATAGCATAGGGAAAAGTTGCCACAGTCCTTCTCTCCAGGTATTCTAGTGCTCTGCCTTCAAGGTCCCAGTTGGCATCTCCCACTTTAGGATCACAACACCGTCCACAGAGCAGCAAAAGAAGACAAGAGACAAACCTCTTCCTGTAAAATATTGTGCTAAAGTGGATTTAGGGTGGGGCCTGAGAAATGGCACTCTAATAGACTGTCCTGGTGATTCTAATTCAAACTTGGGGTTAAGAATAACCACAGTAGAGCCTCAGCATTGGCTGCTTGTGGTAAAGAGAATGTTTATCTGGTGTGTACTGAAGAAGAGGAGGAAATTGAGGCATCTGTGTAGGAGAGGATGTCAAAAGTAAGCATGAGTAGGGGGCACCTGGATTTGAACCAGGGACCTCTTGATCTGCAGTCAAATGCTCTACCCCTGAGCTATACCCCCTGTTGCCTTGTGTGTGTAATAAGCACCTTAAACCTGGATGGCCACACCCAGGATTCCCTACCTGGAGATGTGCACTTGCTAGTGCTCTGCCATCATACACTAACTTCCTGCTAGGCCACACCCCTTCCTGTCTATACACCTGTAGGTGTAACCAGCACCTTCCTCCTCCTTAGAACTTGCCTGAGTGGGGGCCTAGAAATGGTGGAAGTCTGCAGCAGGAACCTCTTTCACACTGAACTAGAGGAGCCAGAGTACAAGAGCTGGCTGCTCAGCAGACCCTTTGGAGGTGAGGTTGGCACTGGGAAATGGCACTTTGATAGACTGTCCAGGTGATTCTAATTCATACTTGGGGTTGGGGTCTGGGATGGGAAAGAGCAAAACTTGGTTTCTCCCTGAGACGTCCATCCTCTGGGAAAGGACCTAGGGATCCTGTGTGCTTCTAGCAGCTCGCTGCAGGATCTGACTCAGAGACAGGTTTGATCTATTGCTTTGATCTGTGCCTGTGTTAGTCAGCTTCTAACTACTGTGACTCTTTTAGTCAGTTTCTCATACTGTGACCAAAACACCTGACAAGACAAATTTTATGTGGTACTCATGTTTTCAGAGGTTCATCCACCCCAGTCAGCTCCATTCTGCAGGTCTCCAGGTGAGGCAGAACGTCATAGCAGATGCTGTTGTAGAGGAAAGCAGGTCAGGACATCACTCCAGGAAGCAGAAAGAGATTCCCTCACCACAGACAAAATATATACCCCAAAGGCAAGTCCTCAGTCACGCACCTCCTTTAGCCACACACCACCTACTTCAGTTACCAACTGGTTAAACCCTATCAGGGGATCAAGGCACTGATAATATTAATGCTCTCTTAACCCAATCATTTCACCTTAAACCTTCTTTCATTTTCTCACACATTAACTTTTGGGGGACACCTCATATCTAAATCATAATGGTGCACATAATACCACACAAGAACCCCATTTAAGGAATAAATGTTGATTTTGGCTCATGAATTCAGAGGGTCAGTTCATGGTTATCTTACTCCAGTACTTTGGACCAAAGATGAGGCTGAGTATCATGGACAAAGAGCGTGGCAAAGGAAATCTACTCAGTTCATGGTAGTGTTAAACCACGATGCAAATAAAAGACCACTGACTCTATTTTTAAATCAAATAAAAGCAAGCTTGTAATTCCGGCCCTACAGGAATGTCTCTCCCAAAACCCGTGGGAATACAAGACAGTACTCCAGCTCTCTAGGAGCACAGCTTTATAGCACAGAACGTTTCAAAAAGGGAGGCGTGTCTTGGGAACTTACAGACAACAGAATTTTGACAAGCATCAAACAAAGGCAGGTAGTAGGTTAATGGTCTAAATGGTTCAGTATTTAGAGAGTAAATTTAGATCCCAACATCAGAATTTTTGAGGCACCATTAGGATTTCAGAGAGGGTTGTTATCGGGCCAGGGAAAGCCAGAATTTACGAGAGGCCACTAAGATTTCAGAGAGGGTTGATATCTGGTCAGGGAAATCCAGAAATAGGTGAGTTCAAGGCACGGGCAGGCATTCCAAGTAAGTTTAAAACATTAAAATATGGCCACGCCAAATAGAAATCATAATATTTTACAGATAACAGAAATGAATATTTTATAACTTGTGACAAGATCGCTCCTGATCTTAAGAGGGAATTAGGCTGGGTTTATCAGGAGGCAGGAAACAGAGATAGGAATTGAACCACTAGGAACTAAATTTAAACTCCAGTGATAGCCCAGTGGCTACTTCCTCCAGGTATACCCCAGCTGCCTCCAATTACCACCCAGTGAGTGCAGCCAAATGGTTCATCCATCAGATGGATTAATGCACAGTTTAGTTCCTTTATAAGGGAAGGGCAAAATTCAGCCTATGTAGGGGGCACCTGGATTTGAACCAGGGACCTCTTGATCTGCAGTCAAATGCTCTACCCCTGAGCTATACCCCCTGCTACTTTTATGGGGTTCATTATATCTTTGAGTCCTACAGCCACTACAGACAACCTATGACATGTGAGTCACTACCTCAGGATGGGAGCTCTTGGCAGCTGCCAGGCCTGGGTCAGAGGAAACTCACCATCCTGCTGCCTACAACAGACAGCCTCCCCTCCACAACAGTCCTCAGCCTGTGTCTTCCCAGCTTTGGGGCCCTGTGCAGGTAGCAGCCTGGAGAAGCACTAGATGCTAGAATGGGCCTCACAGCCAAATACTGCGCCTTCATGGTGGGACCTACCGGAACACACTCCAGTGATACAGGAGTCTGCTCTGACCCACTTCTTCACATTTGGGACTGACCCTCCTCCCAATGCTCAGTTCAGGGCACGTTCTACAAAATTAAAATCTACAACAAATGATAACCCTTCCAACTTCTCCTCCAGTTAATATACACTGAGAATGATGCAGACATGGAAGTATATTTAGGAATCTGAATATTGAAGAACCAACACCAAGAGAGCTCAAGGAGCAGGACATGCTCTCAGCAGCTTGGCAGGAGCAGGGTGACACAGATGCCTGCAGCTTTGACTCTGATGACTGACAGCCTGGGTTTTAATTTCAGGAGCTGGACACTTCTTCCTTGTTCCTCATCTGTAATCCTGCAAAATGGGGATACTAACAAAGGAAACTATCAATAACATGAAGAGAGAGCTAATAAAATGGGAGGAAATCTTTACCACACGCACATGAGATAGAGCAGTAATCTCCTGAGTATATAAAGAATTCAAAAATCTTAACACTAAAAACAACAACAACAACAAACAAACAAAAACAAATAACCCAATCAATAAATGTATAAGGATTTGAGTAGATACTTCACAGAAGAACTTGTACAATCAGTCAAAAAATATATGAAAAAATGTACAATATCTCTAGAAATTAGAGAAATGCAAATCAAAACTACTCTAAGATTTCATCTCACTCCAGAATAGCAGTTATCCAGAATACAAGCAACAATAAGTGTTGGCGAGCATGTGGGGGAAAGGTTACACTCTTTCAGTGCTGGTGAGACTGCAAATTGGTACAACCACTCTGGAAAACAGTATGGAGATTCCTCAGAAAACTTGCAATGGAACCACCATTTGACCCAGCTATCCCACTCCCCAGTCTCTACCTAAAGGTATTAAAATCAGCATATTACAGTGACAAAGCCACATCAATGTTATAGCAGCTCAATTCACAATAGCTAAACTGTGGAACCAACCTAGGTGCCTCTCAATAGATGAATGGACAAAGAAATTGTGGTATATACAAACACTCAATGGAATATTACTCAGCCTTAAAGGGTAATAAAATTATGGCATTTGCAGGTAAGTGGATAGAGTTTGAGTATAGCATGCTATCAAGACCAAATGTTTTCTGTTGTAAGTCCAATGCTGATCCGTAATGGGGTGGGGCAAGGGAAGAACAGAGGAACTTTGGGTTGGGCAGAGAAGAGTGAGCATAGAGGAGGAGTGGTAGGGAAGGAAAAGATGATGGGATGAGAATTATTACCCTATGTACATGTATGATTGCATGAATTGTTACTCTGCATCATATACAAGAGAAGTGAAAAGTTATGATCCATTTGTGTAAAAAAAAGAGTGTACACTTTGTTGGGTTGTTTATAGACTACATGGTTTAATTCATATGAAAGACTGGCACGTACTAAGTTTTTCATATTGTTTGATGAACACATAGGCTCCCAAGGAACCAGCTCCATTCAAGTAAAGAGAATAAACAATGGAACTCAACCTGCAAGACATCACATATAAAAGTATTTGAATAAATCAGAGTATCTTTCATAAGAGAGAATTAGAAGCTGAACTGAGGAGCAAAGATTACCAAAATGAACAAATAGGTATTTTGAATGAATCAAATGAGATGTTCAAGAAATGAAAATGTAATTGACATGTTTCCTTTTTATTTATTTTAAGGAGGTATAGGATATTCAATAAAGTATGTGAGTTATCATGAAGAGGTTGATGGAGGTTGATGCATGCACATGTGTAACCACCTGAGTCAAGGCACACTTAGTCTCTAGCACTCAGATGCTCCTGTGGACTCCCTCCTTATTATTGCCTCCTGCAAAGAACATCAGCGTGGATGAGTTGGCCTGCTGTGCAGCTACAACTACATGGAATCAGACAGGAGATACTCTGAGTCTGGCCCCCTTCACCCATCCTCACGTCAATAAGATCCATCCACATCTGTCCATTGTCGCAATCATTTATTGTTTTCCATTCCTGCTCTGTGGTCCATGGCTGACTACAGCATGATTTGTCTGTCTGTCCCACTGATGACAGACATTCCATGTGTATCCAGTCTGAGCTCCTGAGGGCAATGCTGCTGGATTTCCTGCATGTGCATGGACACTCTCTGGGGTCTATATCTAGGAACAGAACTGCTCCATACTAGGAATTCATGTTTTCAGTATTGACTATGCCAGATGGGGGTCTAAGTGGTCACACCAGATTCCACTGCACCAGCAGGGTGAGCGTGGGTGCGATCACACATCCTCACCAATATGTGGAATCCTCAGTGTCCACCATGGTAACCATCCTGCTGAGATGTAGGACCATCTCACTGTGGTTTCATTTGTGTCTCCGTGAATGCAGTGAGGTCCGAACACTGTTTCACACTGTGGTCTGATGCACACTCAGTTTGGGGACACGTCTCTGCTCACTTACCTACTGTGTTGTCTACACTCTTTATTTGCTCTGTGCAAGTTCTTCATACATTTCGTCCATGAACCCTTCTTCAGTAATACATGCAGACTCTCCCGCCCCATGTGTTGCCTCTTAGCTCTTTAACTGGTGTCCGTTTTGTGACACATGAGAACTGTACATATACACGGGACATGTATTGTGGTGATTTGATGCATTTGAACATTATTTGATGTTAAAATCAGGTTAAACACCCGTCTCCTTAAGCATTTTTCATTTCTTTGTGGTGAAAGCATTCAAAACCTTTCTTCTCATTCTTTTGAAATATCCACCTCACTGTCATTCTCTGCCTTCACCCTACTGTGCATCCAGAACTTACTTTTCCCAGTGGTGTCTAGTAATGACCTAGAGTTCGTTTTCATTCTGTCACCCTTATCCATCTGTTTCTGTGGCTGCTGTGCATCTTGTGTCCACCTTCACGGGCCTTTCCTTATGTTTTCCTGACTCCCCGACTTGTTGTTTTGCCTGTCACTCTGAGGTTCGAGACACACTGGGACCTGATTTTTGAGTGTGGAATGAGGTAGAGGCACCTCTCTTTGCTGATGGCCACCCCAGACTTCCACACCATCTGCTGGACAGCTGGCCTTTCCTCCCTGCTCTGCAGGTCATGGTGGCCATCAGCCAAGTCTGTGAGGGGCTCTCCCAAGGATCTGCTCTCACCTGTTGGGCTCTGCCTGTGCTTGCACCAACCACGGGAACCCTTGCTTCCCGGGCTCCAGTCAGTTTGGAGATCTGGCAGGGCAAATCCTCCAGCTCCTTCCTCTTGTCTGGCAATATGGGCTACTGCAATTCCATCCCATCTTCACACCCTGCATGTTTAATTTCTCTCTTGATATTTTGATTATATTGCTTTGACATTCTAGATAAAATGCGGGGAAATTGACATGTTTGTCATGTTGAGGTATCCAATCCCTAAACTGTCCATCTTTTCACTGTTTTTGTTCTTCCGTTTCTCCTCATGATACTCCATGGTTGTACAGATCATTTACACATCTTTGATTTGATTTATTCCTAGGAATTTGATATTTTTATGTTCGTCAAATAGAACGTTTCATTTTCTAAAATTTATGGCCATTACATTGGAATGCAATTACTTTCAACTTTGAATCCAGTCACATTGCTAGACCAGCGAATAAATCTAAAATAATAAAATGTGCTTAGAGACCCTTTTGTGCTCCCATGATCAATCGCATCATTTGCAAATTAAGGAGGTTTCATTCTCCTTTAAAACTGCACATTTTACTTTATGGTTTTTGAGCCCTAACTGATTAAGAAGCTCATTAAGCTCATTAAGAAGAGCAGTGGTGATAATAAACATTTTTGTCTGGTTCCCAGTTTTCAGGAAAAGCTTTCAACATCCCACCAATGGATAGTATTTCATTTCATGTTTTTGGTGGATTCCTGGTCACATGTTATAGAGTCGGGGTGCTTTCCCTAGTTGGCTAAAAACTTTCTAAAACTCATAAATGCGTACTGAATCTGATGAATGTTTACCTTCGTGTCTTTTAACAAGCAGAGGATTTTTCTCCATTAATCTGGGGTCTCGGTTTGGATTTCTCTAGAAGTAAATTTGATGCCAAGTAGTGTATTTGGGGGATAAACCCAGGAATCCCCAGTAGAGTGGGTATGTCAGTCAGAGAAAGGAAGGAAGGAAAAATAGCTGGATACAGGAAAGTTGGCATCACAAGGCAGCTGGAGCATTGTGCCACTTGGAATCTCTGAAAGTGTGTGCCCTGCCTCAGATCACCTTCCCCAAAGGACGAGGGATTTATCCACCCACTCCAGCAATAGTGGCTGCTCCTGGGGATGGGGTTTAATTTCCCTGGGACTTTTGGGTTTTGCCTGTTCTGGCAGCCTTAACAAGCTGTCAGAGTAAGTCAAGGTGGGTCAGTTGGCACTTGGGCCTGTCAGCACAGAGATGACGAAAGCTGATCCATAGAGGGTCAAAGCATTTGCTATAAATAGTATGTTCCAAATTGCATTAACAGAGCTTTCTAATGATAAGCCAACCTTGCATTTGTGGATTAAAATTAATTTGGTTATTATGTGTTATTTTTAATGTAACAATAAATTTTATTTATTAAAACATTTATAAATTTTTAAAAAGTATTTCATTTTAGTTGTAGTTGGACACATTACCTTTATTTTATTTTTATGTGGTGCTGAGGATCGAACCCAGTGCCCTGCATGTGCCAGGCGAGCACTCTGCTGCTGAGTCACAACTCCAGCCAATATAAATTGTTTTTATTTTTTTTTTAATTTTTTTTTTATTTTTGGCCTTTTTATTATTATTATTCTAGCAATGTTGGGCTTCCACTCTTATTTTTAGATAGTTAACCCATTGGTATCTTTTTGCTTTGTATATGATCCCAACTGAAGAAAATCATTCCAAAACATCAATAATTAATTCAGTTAAGAGAGGGAAAATTCTCTTTGGATGCAAATTGTGCCAAGGAGGTTGGCGTGAGGGTTAGAAAGAAGAAGAAAAATCAGTCTTTGTCAAACTAGACAGGAGCTTGGGTCAAGTTTGTAAAACCAAACCTGGAATTTCCTACCATCCTTCCTTTGTACAGGAGAAATCATCCCCTCTTCTCCATCACTCTATAATGTAATTCTACTTTTTTAAAGGATATCTTCTCTTAATTCTCACCTCCAATAAATATCCAGACTAAATATTCACTACCTATTATTAAAACTTTTTTACAAACTCTGTGGGAAAGATTTACCCTGAGATAAATAGTTAACAGAGAGGGGATTTTGTAAAGATAAAAAGGTACAAGACAAAGTTGTCCCAGTATCAAAAATGAGAACATTTTTACCACCAGTGATTCGGTGATGAAGCAGGTAAAACACAGAGCATCAAATTGATATAAGAAGAGAGAGTATTTCTGACAAGGCCTGGTACCTATTGAGAATCTCAGCTGCATTACACAGAATTTGTGCTCAGAGAGGAAGGAAACAGTACAAAGCAGCCTTATATTCCAGGGAAAATGGTGGGATTGGTGATTCATTAGAATTATTAATTAAATCAGAATTCTTTACCCCTTCTTTCCAGGCCTCCTATATATGTGTAGCTGAGGTCTGTTTTCTGTAGTACACTAAGGGAAAAGAATAGCCTATAAAGAACAGGAGACATTGCCTGGCCCAGGTTCTTGGCCTCCTCTACATGTGGCTAGAGTACTGGATTATTTGCTGATCCAATCCCTGATTTTGTGTACTATGATCATCCTCCCTGGTCCACCCTCAATTTACTACAACCCTATCACCCACCCTGAAGAATACAAAAGCTTTCAAATTCTTTGCCACAAGGTAATTTAAAAAATGTAGTTTCTTCGTTTAAAGTTACTAAAATTTGGTTCATCTTTTAGTAACAGATCTTTTCCTTCCCAAAATCCCTCCCTCAATCAGTCCTGTATGATCACATAATCCTCCTCCTCATCTTCCTCCTCATCTTCCGAAGTTCCTCTTCTTCCTCTTCCTCTTCTTCATCTAGACAAACTACCACCTCAGCTGGCTCAGGTAATCGAGAGTCAAACCAATCCAGTACCTGCTGGGTGCTAAGTCTTGACGCCTGACTCAGCTGAGGGACATCAATTTCCTGTAGCTGTTGGTGGGCTGCCCAATACTTCTCCAAAGGTCGTATATCCAGTGGGAGCGGGGGAATTGGCAGAGGTGGTGTCTCAGCCCATTCTTTCAAAGAGCGGGTTGACGGTGGTGTAGGAATTGCTGGGTCTTGAAAACTAGGGGCACCAGGTATTGCAATTGTCCCGAAACCATTTTAGTTGCCCATGCTTCAAAGCATAGCGTGTGTCACCAAACCACTGAATGATCTCAGGCTGAGGTCAACCAGTGATCTGTTCCAATTTATGGTAATCCTCACGCGGTGCCCATTGGCACTGTAGAAAAAAGGATTTGAAAATAGCCAGCTGCTCTTTGGTTTTACGCTTAGTCTTTCACTGGCGTTGCATATCTGGGGAAAGATAGTCTGTGGACCCAACCCTACCTGGTACTGAGTTATGCCGTAGCCCTTGAGGCCAGGCTGGCTCCAGATGTGGGGGTCTTGCCTGTTCCTTGGGTGAGAGTGACTGTGGGATACAGCCTAGTGACTGGAGGGGTTTAGAGGTGCCAGTAGCTCCATTAGCCAGTACCCGGAAAGAAGAGGAGGTAGAGGAGGAAGAAGGAGTCAGACTAGGTGCTGACTCCTCCTTACAACTACTGGCAAGTAATGAGATTGATGGGGGCTTATCCAGAGCACGTGACTGGTGGACAGCTATGGAGTGGTTCCCGGAAGAAGTACCTACACCATGTGAGTGGCCAGGACCACTGCCTGCCAGTTTCTTAGAGAGGCCACCGCTTTGAAGATACTGCCAAAAATCTGACTGGGAGAATGTTCCACTGCCAGGTGTCAAAAGGGACTCCTTGGCTTTCCGGTGACTCGGTGGCAGTGCTGATATATGAGAGAACTCCTCAGGTTCTACCTGCAATCCTTTTATGGGGGGGGGGGGCTCTCTAAAAGTCAGAGGGCCTGTTCCAAGACCAACTTGTTCTGGAGGTGGCACTGGAGAAGGTGGCACTGGAGAAGGTGGCACCTCCTCTGGTGGCCGCCCTGCATGATGAGTAAAAGAGAGAAGGGATTTGAAGTGGAGTTGGTCCCGATGGT
The DNA here is from genome assembly GCF_045843805.1 of Urocitellus parryii. Lineage (NCBI taxonomy): Eukaryota > Metazoa > Chordata > Mammalia > Rodentia > Sciuridae > Urocitellus > Urocitellus parryii. Next base: position 6,565,700 of record NC_135533.1, read on the forward strand.
AAACCACTCGTGCTCGAGTCTCTTCTATTTCTTCAGATGACCAGCTAATGCCACAGCGGAGGCGCTGGGCCATGAACCAAGTCTTGACTTTCTCCATCTGTAGCCCATAACGTGGTCAGAGAAGGGCCATGTCTGCTAGGCTGGGATAGGGAAAGTAGATGAAAGTTTGTAGCAGGTGTTCATTGCTGTCTAGCTCACTGGTCTGGGCTGCTTGGGTCCACACAGGCTGTAGCTCCTCAGAAATTGAAGGAAGGCAGATGAGCCCTGCTGGTGAGCTAGTAACACTGCTGGCCTCTTTATTAGGAGGCATGGTGCGGTCTGATTTGTGCCCTTCAGAGACAGCTGCTTCAGCCCTGAGCTTTATTTTCTATTGCTTTCCCCTTCTTTGCCCCTGCCTCCCCAACCCTCCTCATTACATTTGGTAACAATGGCAATTTCTATCAGCCATCCTACTTCCTTCAAACTAATATCTGGCAAAAATATGGGGTAACCAATAGAAAGACATGTACACTCATCTTTAAGGCTAGAAACTCTTGATCCCCTGAGGTTTGAGCCAGGATTAGTTGTTGAGAGCCACAGCCAAAGTCCATAAATTGTTTCTAATATCATAGTTAATATGCGAGGTTGGTCTGTTGTTTTCTGTTCTTACACAATCTTTGGTATTTTTCATAGCCTGTTTAACTAGCTATATAAAATCTTTTGGGAAGGTACCATTTTATTTAGTTTTTATTTTCAGAAGTGTTTGCCTAAGACCTGCATCATTTCTTTCTGAAATGTTCAGTCAAACAAATGTTGAAATTACATGTATGGAGGATTTTTTAAAAAAAAAATTTAATGACAAAAAATTTTCAAGAACTTAACTTTTTCAAGAGTTATAGGATTATTTAGGATTTCTATTTCTTCTTTATTGATTATGATAAAACTATGCCAGAGGATGAAGACAAAGATCAAACAGGTGAGGAAAAACGTCTTGGGGGATCCTGGGTACTGCTCAAGATCTCAGCTTTCAAGATGCAGGTTAAAGATTCTTTCCTCTGGGCCCCCTACAACCCCCAGTCAACCTCTAATGTGCCTCCAGTGTTCCAATTGCTCTACTTATATTTACATTATAAATGTAAATAGGACTTATTAAGGATCAGTTGTGAACAATGCATTATGAGATCTATAATCTCATGGATCTCCCTATATTTCAAGAAAACATGTTCTTGGGCTTGACTCATTTGGACACACTCTAACAAATCTGGCAGGAGATACATACCATGTCCTGCTCTTACAGGGATGTGGGAGGGACCACATAACAGTGGAAGCTTTCTGGGCATATTTTTGGCATATTATTGGTAGTTGGGAGAGTGTGGAGCTTTGCCATCAACTGCTCAGGAAGTGCATGTACTAGGACCTGGATCAGATCAAGTATTGTATTTTCTATTCAGCCAGATCAGTCCTCCTAAACTAACCAAAGTGGATTAGTGAGAAGGGAGAGAGAATTAGGACAATCAACCAAAGGATTTCTCTCTCCTCATGCATATTGTATTTTTCTAAAAAATGTTCTACGCCAACTTGTATTAGGTTTTATTGGCAAAATTGGCTCATAATCTCTTTAAAATATTTTTAATTCTATAGAGAATATAATCATGTAAACTTTTACTTTTTTGATGTTGACTATCAGTGTTTTCTTTTATACTTAATGTTGTCTGAATTATCATTTTTGTTATTTATTTCAAACAATAACTTCAGCTATATGGATCCTATTCATTTTCTACTGCATTAATTGATGATTTCATTAATTAATCTCTTCTACCAGTTCCTTATCCTTTTTTGAATTTATTTTTACCATTGTATTTAAATGGTTTTTTACATCAATGTTTAATTATTCTTCACTTTTCCATTTACATTATTGTAGATGGATTAAGGCTATTTGTTGCCCTCCAGGTACAGCTATTCCTGCAATTGCCAAGTTTCAACATCTAGTATTTTTATCATAATCATTAGTATAATATTTTCTAATCCCTATTACAAATTTTTTCTTGACACATAGTTTGTTTAGAAGGAAAACTTTTTGTTGCTGAATACACTAGAGAATTTCTAAATCTTTGTAGGATTTTCTAGTTTTTTGATGTTATTTATTTCTAGTTAAATTTTATTTTGGTCAAAAACATAATGTTTGTATTTTTAATATCTTGGAATTCTTAAACTTTGAATGATGAAAGGATAACAGAAGAAATCAGAGGAAAATTAAAAATATTTAGAAGGAAGTGAGAATAGTGATATCAAAATATTTGGGACAGTCTGAAGGCAGTTCTAAGAGGAAAATCCATGGCATTGTGCTTATATATTAAAAGAATAGATTGGTACCAAATAACTAATGTATAACATAACATCTCAATATAACATAACATCTCAAAACCTTAGAAAAATAAGAACAAACCAACACCAAAAACCAATAGAAGCCAAGAATATTTAAAATCAGAGGCTAAATCAATGAAATTCAGTGAGCACTGACTGTAACTGAGTAACCCTCCTGACATCTGCAGCCTCCTTCAGGTCTTCCCTCCTGATGGTGCTTGTCCTTATTAGCAGTCTTGCTGCCGTCCCCCAACCTAAACCTGAGAATAGGGACCTGGGAATGCAGAAACACATCTTATCACACAGTGGCCAGCTCTGGACCAAACCAAGTGCCATTTGTCCTTGACTAAGAACAAGGGATGAAGGTGGAATGTGCAGGTGGAAGAGAAGAGAGGCACAGGGAAGTGGGAAGGGCGCTCCAGGTGACTTCTGAGACCTACTGTGTGTGCACTGTACTAATGAGGATGGGGACTCCAAGTCAAGGTGGCCTTGGGGGTCTTGGATGATGATAGTAGGGTAGTAGGGTTGAGAACAGAGGCCCTATACATAAAGGGGATGTCATTGCAGACCCATGTTATGCAGCTTTGAAAAGCAGGATTGAAAGTGGTTCTTATCAACCCCAATGGAAATCTCCCAATGTCACTCAAAGCCCACCCAAGAGGTACTGGTTATGGTAGCTACCAAAATAGTCCATAAACAATGGGGCACCTGGATTTGAACCAGGGACCTCTTGATCTGCAGTCAAATGCTCTACCCCTGAGCTATACCCCCTGCTGCTATGGATGAAATAAGCACCTGAAACCTGGATGGCCACACCCTGGATTCTCCACCTGGAGAGGTGCACTTGCTAGTGTCTGCCTTCATATGCTTCCTTCCTACTAGGCCACGCCCTGACTAGGCAGGTGTAACCAGCATGTTCCTCCTCCCTAAAACCTGGCTGAGCATAGGGCATAAAAATGATGGATGTCTGCAGCAGGAACCTCCTTCACACTGAACTAGAAGAGCCAGTCCATAGAGCGGGCTGCTCAGCAGATGCTCTGGAGGTGAGGGTGGGGCCTGGGATGGACAGGAGCAAACATTCTTGATTCCTTCCTGACAACCCCTAACCCAACCCTCTGAGAAGGGATGGAGGGATCACGTGTGCCTCTAGCAGATCCATGTGGGATTCTGACTCTCTGACAGTTTGGAGGTACTCATTTAATCTGCACCTATGTTATTTCACGCTTCATCACTGTGACCAAAATACCTGACAAGAATACCTTATAGGAAGATAAGGCTCCCAGTTTCAGAGGTGCAATCTGTGATCATAAGACTGAAGTGTTCTGGGCCTTAGTGGAGTCAGAACATCATGGGGAAGTTGGTGGTGCAGGAAAGATGCTGGCGTGTGGCAGCCAGAAATCAGAGATAACAAGTGAGGCACCAGGGACAAAGTACAAACCCCAGGGCACGTCCCAAATCACCACATCCTTTACTACTCCACAATGCCTAGAGTTACTAGTCAGTTCAAATAATTTAATCCATCAAATGATTAAACCACTGATTTGGTTACACCACTCAGAATCAAATAATTTCATGTCTGGATATTTTCCAATTTAAAACTGGAGATTTAGGGGATCACCTGAAAAACCAAACCCTATTAGTGTTCTAGGATACTGTAAAAGTGAAAAACTGACATTAATTAATCATCCCTCCACCAAGAAAACACATCTGATTGGAGACTGAGTCACACTGGAACCCATATTGATGATGAAGGCTTCTGTTCACCAAATGCACTGGGCAGGGGATGAACTGCCCTCTGCTCTCCTCTTCCTCCCCTCTCTCTCTATTTTCACAATCCTTCAAGGCTCACACAGGAGGCCTAAAGAGAGGATCCATTCCTCTGAGAGGTGAAGAAGTGGGAGTCCAGAGATCCAAAGTCCCTGGAGCATGAACAGGACAACAGCTGCAAACCTGTGGTCCTTATGAACAGAGGGGTCAGCAGGTGACAGCATCTTGAACCAGCGCTGCCTACTATCAGGCATTTGCTTTGCCCTGAGTTATCCACTTGTCCCTATCCAGACCTCCCTGGTTAACACTGGGTCACAGGATCTCATATCTCTTCATTCAAGTGAACTAGAAGGAGGTGACTGACCTCAAACAGACAGACCTCATTCTCACCCGGAGCTGGCCCTGTCCTTCCCCAGAGACCTGTCCCAGCATTTCTAGAAGTCTTCCTGCCCAGCAACTTGCAGCCTCCTCCTGCTCCTCAGCACCTGTGGGGGAAACATTTTGCAGAATCTCTGTTCAGACCTGGAACCTTGCAGTTTCCTTCTCTCCTGAGTTTTTCTTCACTATTCCCCTCCATTAGGACTCCCCACTTCCTCACACCACCCTGCATATTGCTGCCCTTAAGGGTTCATCTTGCATCTCCACTCTCTGCTCTCTTCTCCTGTCATGTTCCTGTCCTAGATGGAAGGGAGACATCTTTCCAGAGAGTTCAGGATCCCAGATTGGCCCCACACCACCAAGCTGAAGAGGCACTACTAGGCATGACATGTGACTTCCCAAGTACCCAAAGTTCAGGGTCCATCTCTAATGCAAGATCTGAAAAACTTCTTAGAAAAGGGCCAGATATGGGAATAAGCAAGCAACTGGGCCAAGAGACTCATGTGCCACAGTCTGCGTTCTGGATCAGGGTCACATGCAAACTATACTCACCTCTACCCAAGGCCCACGGCCTCATCCAATCAATCTGAGTTTTCCAAATATGCTCAAGATCCATACTGTTTCCCAAAGCCACAGTCTGTCTTTCCTACCATATATTTGAATTGTGCAATTTAATTGTACATAATGGTAGCATTGGATGTTAAATATTCATACATGCACAAAATATAACAATATAATTTGACCAATATCTTTCTCCAGTATTTCCCCCTTCCATCCTCCTCTTCCTCCCCTGGTAGCTTTCCTGTACTCTACTGATCTCCCTTCAATTGTCTTGACATCCCCCCAACTTTCTTTTCCTTTTCCCTCTGTATCTATCACATATGAGAGAAGATACATAATTTGTGATGCAGAGTTTGGTGCATTTTGATTAACAAATGAGACTTGACCATTTGCAAGCTCTGAGGTTTGTTTTTGATTTCTTCTCTATGTAGTATTTTATCAAATATTTTCCATAGTGCCAACTTAGTGGTTATGGATTCTTATAGTTTCTGCTTATCTTGGAATGTTTTAATTTCCTCTTGATTCTAAAGGATAGCTTTGTTGGCTCCAGCAATCTTGGTGGACAGTTATTTTCTTTCAGTGTTTGCAACACATCATTTCAAGCCCTCCTGGGATTTATAGTTGGTACCAAGAAATCAGAAATAATTCTGATGGCCTATCTCTAAGTGTAACCTGACATTTTTCTCTTGAGCATTTTAAAATTTAGGTATTTTTATTATCATTTGTCATGCAGAGATTAATTTCTGATCTTGTCTATTTGAGGTTCTCAATGCCTCCTGTACCTGAGAATCTATATCAATCTCATGTATTGGTTATGGCTATTTACTTCCTTTGTTTAATATGGTGTGAATCTTCAAAGCTGTCCACTTTGTCTTCCAGCTCTGAGATTCTACTCTATTACAGAGGCTTCCAAATAAACACTTTATTAGATTTGTTGTCTTTCATTTCCAAGATCTGTTTGGTTTTTCAAAACCAAACTGTGCTGAATTTCTAATTCATTCAGTGGACTTTTTGTGTTCTCTTGGAATTCATTTATCATTTTTAACATTCTTTTGAATTTTGTATCTCATATTTCAACCACTTCAGTATCCTTGGAGTCAGTTGTTGGTGAATTATGAACATTTGGAGGCAACATGATACCTTTTTACCTTTTAAAAAAATTTATTTGTAACTCTACTTTGTATAAAACCAGAGAACATTAAAATTGTGTTCTATATGTGTACTATGAATGAAATGCATTCTGCTGTCATGTGTGACATTTTTACTTTTTTAATTTCATATTTCATGTTTCTGAGTTAGGTTTCATGCATATGTTGAGATGGATTTCTTCCTTTGTTATGTGTGGGGCTTTTTATGGCCAACTTTTTCTTGCCCTAGTATTGTAGGATATCAGGCTGATGTGAATTTTTCAATGTATTTCCATGTGGGTTTGTAGTATAGTTTCCTTGATAGTTCTTTGGTGATGATTATATACTTTGATAGAATGCATATGTGTCAGAGCTTGAGGATTACACTTTGTACATCTCCAAATAATTATTTTGTTCTTACAGATATGACAATTTGTGTTTTATAAAGCAGTACCTGGTACCATGTCTCCCACCTTAAAACAGGCACCTGTTCCAAATGTCCAGTTCTGGACTTCCATGACATTGGAGCCCATCAAACTCAAGATTTCTCACCAACCCTCTGCTTTTTGTACCTATTGTTAATTCTTTTCAAGCTTCCATCCCATTTCAGATGGCAATTCTACATCCAAGCAACATGACACCAGGTTGGCACCACCCACTCTCAGGTGATGGGTCAAGGTGATTGCCCTTCCATTGGCTGCCATCAGGCAGTCACCCTTAACATTACTGGATTCAACCAAGCCACTTTTGATATTTTCTTGAGACCCTGTGAAAGGACTAATGGCTAATACCAAGGATCTCCTCCATCAGGAATGGTTTGATGTCACTGACAAGTTATGGCTTCAAGGAACCTTTATGGACATTGCCCCTTCCAAGATAACTGTCTGTAGCAACTGGATGTTATCTCTAGCTACCCTGGTATTCCCAAGCCTGTCCCCCAAACATTCCCCCGCTCTCCCAGGCAGGCCCCATACTGACCCCTTCTCAGCAGGATGTAGTCAGATGGAATTGCACCATCCCCATGCCACTTAGAAAAACAAAAAGGGAGGAATGTTAGTTGTGGAGCTGGCTGAACAAATGTTAGCTGCAGGGTGGGCTAAATTCTCGACCCTCACCTGTCTGGTTCCTTATCGCCTGTTTGCCTCAAATGTGAACACTCAACCCCACTCAAGCTGAACACTCGACCCCCACCTGTTGGTGCAACGAAAACCCACATCTAGCCCCTGCCCAGTACGACTGAAGGCAGAAGATGAAATCCTTAGCAACTACTGTATGATTCAATCATTGGACGCCAACACGGCAGGCTGCAGACCCAAAGACCTTATTAGATTTTGGCTATAAAAACCCTCCCTCTCCCCTCTGTCTCTCTTCTCTCTTCTCTCTTCTCTCTCTCTCTCTCTCTCTCTCTCTCTCTCTCTCTCTCTCTCTTTCTCTCTCTCTTTCTCTCTCTCTCTCTCTCTCATTTAGTTCTCTTTTTCTCTCTTTCTTCTCTCTTTTCCTGGTCTCTCTTGCTTTCTCTCTTTCTCACTTCTTTCCCTGTTAATCAGACAAGAAAGATCTTGTTTCTGCAAGAAGCAAGCTGCTGCAAGAAAGATCTCTTGGTCACTCCGAGACACATGATCACTTTCCTTTCAATGCCAACTTTACAGAGCAACTAAGGAAGATCTTCAGAAAAACACACAGATCACTGACCACAGGAGTCCTCCTTCTGCCAGGTAATAATGGCACCAGAGACAACGGACACAAAATTTAGAAGGGTGATGCTGAGGGTGAATGGCTGGGAGAACACTTACCAGAGAAAATACCAGTGTAGGTTTGCCAATAAAAAATCTATAAATATATCAGTAGGTGACACCTGGAATTGCACAGGGACCTCTTGTGCAGTCAAATGCTCTACCCCTGAGCTGTGACCCCTTGACTGACTGGGTTCCCCTTAGCATGTGTCACCTGTTCCCACGCCCAAGGACTCCATGGTGCACTGTGAGTGCTATTCCTTCCTCCCTGATGGAAACTGCACGTGCACCACAGCCTGACGAGAGACCCTGCTTCAGGCCAGGAGGTCAGCGTCCAGTTCCCAGAGGACTCTTACTTGTCTTCAGGCTCTTTCCTACCCAGTCTGACTGTATGCACATTCTCAATTCCCTCAGTAAATGGAATTCTTCCCTCTCTTTTCACTCAGAAGTTGAGAAATATAAGAAGGAGGGATGCTGGGTCCTAGCCACTTCTACAACATATCAGCCACTTCGACAACCAGTACATAAACAAATTTATCCAATGAGACAAATCTAGATTCTTTTTTCTTTCTTTTGTGTTCCTAGGGATTGAACCCCGGCCTTGTGCATGCAAGACAAGCACTCTATCAGCTGAGCTATATTCCCAGCCCTAGACAAATCAAAGTCTTAATGATGTACATTGATTCTAGGTGACCCTCTGTATCAGCTCTCACAGATCTCTGTATCAGAGATCTGTGAGCTTAAAAGACAATATTTTTGTTCATTGCAAATCCCATACACAATGCAAATACAAAACCAAACTTTCTTCAATAAAAATCCAGCGTGAAGATTGGAAAAACTGGAAGTACAACAACAACAGAGAAATTCAAATTACTGTAAAAAGAGGGTGTATCATATTTTATAATCTGATGTTACAGCTGGAACACCCTTCTAGATACCAATTTCAATATTTTCCAGCATATTACCATGATAATTCATAAATAACCACTCCAAAACTCAGTGGTGCCACCAATAGCCACTCAGGATTAGGGAAGGTTCCCTGATTAGGCCCTGATTCTGTTACCTGGGACTGACTCCAATTCAGACCTTCTGCATAAGAACTTGCCTGGCTTCACCTTTTCAGAACCAGCACTTTCCATCATTCTCCTTTGTAGTTTATGACAAAGTCAGTGGCCATTATATGAGCAGTCTTCTCAGCTTGCTTCCCATATGTGGAATATTAGAGGCCAAGAGATCTTTTTACTTTACACAGTCTCAATGTCTTTTAGTAAAGGTTGCTAATGCTTTGTCTATACATCTCTCAAAAAAAAAACTCATGAGTGTATTTTTATATTAGGCATACATCAAGTGTAAATTATTCTAATTATGATTCCCTTCTTGTGGTTGTACATGATGAGGATTCTTATATGAAAAACTCTGGTGGATTCTTATATGAACATAGGAAAGTTATGTTCAATTCATCCTACTGTCTTTCCTATTTCTATCGCCTCTCCCTTTCCTCCATTCCCCTTTATCTAACCCACTAAACTTCTATTTTCCCTGCCTTGCTGTGTGTTAGCATCTGCATATCAGAGAGAACATTTGACCTGTGGTTTCTTGGGATTGGCTTATTTCACTTAACATGATATCTCCAGATCCATCCATTTACCAGCAAAAGTCATAGTCATTCTTTCTTACAGTTGAGTAATATTACATTGTGTACATATGTCACGTTTTCTTTATCCATTCATCTATTGAGGGGCACTTAGGTTGGTTGCATAGCTTAGTGATTGTGAATTGAGCTACTATAAACATTCATGTGAATTACTATAAACAGTCACTGTAGTATGCTGATTTTAAGTCCTGTGGGTAGAGACCAGAGATGGGAATAGCTGGGTCAAGTGGTGATCTCATTCCACGTTTTCTGAGGAGTCTCCATACTGCTTTCCTAAGGTGTTGCGTTAATTTGCAGTCCCACCAGCAATGTATGAGTGTACCTATTTCCCACATCCTCATCAACTGAATTTTTTATTGTCACTTGTATTCTTGATAATTCCCCTTTTGACTCAGTGAGATGAAATCTCAGGGTAGTTTTAATTTGCATTTCTCTAATAGCTAGATATGTTGAACATTTTTCATATATTTTTTCACCATTTGTATTTCTTCTTCTGTGAAGTGCTGGTTCAGTTCTTTTGCCCATTTATTGATTGGTTTAATGGATTATTTGGTGTTAAGTTTCTTGAGATTTTTATATATCCTGGAGATTAATGCTCTACCTGAGGTGTAGGTGGCAAAGATTTTCCCCATCCTGTAGCTCTCTCTTCAAGTTCTTGATTGTTTGCTTTCCTATGAAGAAGATTTTTAGTTTGATACCATCTCATTTATTGATTTGTGATTTTACTTCTTGTGCTTTAGGACTCTTGTTTAGGAAGTTGGTTCCTAAGCTGACATGATGGAGAGTTGGGCCTACTTTTTCTTCTAGTAGGTACAGGATCTCTGTTCTAATGCCTAGGTTCTTGTCCACTTTGAGTTAAGTTTTGTGCAGGGTGAGAGAGGGGGGTTTCATTTCATTCTGCTACATATGGATTTCCAGTTGTCCCAGCACCATTTGTTGAAGAGGCTATCTTTCTCCAATGTAGGTTTATGGCTCTTTTGTCTAGTATGAGATAATTGTATTTATGTGGTTTGTCTCTGTGCCTTCTATCCTGTACCATTGGTCTTCATGTCTGTTTTGGTGCCAAAATCATGCCATTTTTGTTACTACAGCTCTGTAGTATAATTTCAGGTACCTTTCAGGCAGTATGAAATGCCCTTTTTTGTCCTTTCTGATTCACTTTGGCTTGGAGATCACTTTGTCTGATAGGAGGATAGAAACCCCTACTTGTTTACAAGATCCAGATGAATGATATGTCTTTTCTCATCCTTCTACCTTCAGTCTGTGGATGCCTTTGCCTTTGAGGTGAGTCTCTGGCAGACATCATATTGTTGGTTCTTGTTTTGTAATCTAGTCTGCAAATCTATGTCTTTAGATCAATGAGTTTAGGCCATTTTCATTTAGTGCTATTATTGAGAAATGAGAAATAATTTATTATTCCCATCATTTCTGGTTTTCAATTTGAATTGGTTTCTCCTGTGACTGACTATTCTTCTAGGGTAGTTCCTCTCTTTGCTGGTTTACACTTTTTAATAAGATATTTCATTTCTCATTTCTTCTTTATAAAATATTTTATTGAGTATGTTTTGTAGTGCAGGCTTTCTAATTGTGAATTTTTTAAACTTTTTTGTCATGGAAGATTTTAATTTCATTGTCAGTTCTGAAGCTTAATTTTTCTGAGTATAGTATTTTTCATTGGAATCCATTTTCTTCAGAGTTTGGTATATACTATTCCAAGACCTCCTAGCTTTGAGGGTCTGGTTTGAGAAATCAGCTGAGATCCAGTTTGTTTTCCCTCTAAGTGGGCCCTGTCAGTTTGCTTGACAGCCTTTAAAATTTTCTCCTTATTCTGTATGTTAGGCATTTTCATAATGTGGCTTGGTGTGGGTCTTTGTAATTTTGTGCATTTGGTGTCCTGTATTTGATTTTCCATTTCATTCTTTAAGTTTGGAATACTTACTGATATTATTTCATTGAAAAGACTGTGCATTACTTTGATTTGTATCTCCTGTCCCTGCCCTTAAAAACTCCCAGCTGGGCACCCTGTCCTGTAAGCCACCAGACTCAAGGGGAGTGGGAGCAGGTTGAGTTTTTTATGACCTCTATTCCCCTGTGTAAACCCTTATTCGTGTATGATTTTCGCCTGGTCACTTAGGCACGCTCTGTGTCATGCAGTGTGCATTTGCCAGGCCTGTATTTTGAGCCCAGATGTGGTTTGCAAAGCTGCCAGCCCCACACCAGGGCTACAAAATGGTTCCTTTGTCCTCCTCAAGCAGTAAGGGAGAGATGCAGCTTCTTTCTGGCACAAGGACATTATGTAGCTCATAGTTTTGTTAGTATGGCAGTGTCTTTGATCTAGGATCTCTCAATATCCTGACATGTCACAAATGCCCTAAAAATATGGGTTCCTTTAATTTCCTTATTCCTCCACTTTGCATGTGGGTGGACTGTTGTGATTGGCACTGCTGGCAGCAGATGGGATCAATGGGGGTGGGATTTCTTCTTTATTTTGTAATATCCAACTTCCTGAGACCCTTGAATGACAAGTACTAATTTCCACTACAGTCCCTTTTTATTCAACCTACCATGCTGAGAAGATGCCTATCTGCTTTCTTGTATTCATACCATGGTGCAACCAGGAAAGCAACCTCATCTCTTCCACCATCTTGAAACCTCTCTCATTGTGACATAACCATACATGCAGGGAATATATATGATTATTTCAAAAGGTGATGGGCACTTTGTACAGGGATGGTGGGATGTGTTGTAATTGATATGTCTTTTCTGGAAGGTTACCTGAGAGCAGAGACTTTAAAGTGTGCATTTGGTTTATCTTGTGCAAGTGTGCAAAGTTGTATGCACATGGTGAGCCATTGCAGTAGTTGTTTCTAAGAATGAGAAAATGAACCATCAGTACCTACTCGGTGTGAGTGCTCAGAACTCCACATGCACTAACTGTCTGCATCAATAGTATTTCTGTGGGCTATTAAGATGCCTGGAATGGGGTGACCAAGAGAAATTTTTAGCCTCTTCCACTCTCTAAGAAACTTTCATCCTCAAATCTAATTAGGGAACACATTTTAGCTATGGCATCACTCATAGGTCCATAAAGATATGCAAATAAAATGGTTCTCAAAAAGTAATCCTCAAGGGGCTGGGGTTGTGGCTCAGTGGTAGTGCACTTGCCTAGCACGTGAGAGGCCCTGGGTTCGATTCTCAGCACCATATAAAAATAAGTAAACAAAATAAAGATATTGTACCCAACTACAACTAAAAAATAATTAAAAAAAAAAAAGTAATCCTCAAGCAAAGGCTGTATTTCTTGAGGTTGAATTGAAGGGGTTGTCATCTAACCATTGTGTAGGAGGCAGAGGTGTGGACAAGTCACTTATAGTGTACTCCACTTTTCCCATCTAGATTTAGTTTTCAAGGATATTCTGGCATCTTGCTTCCACCAGTTTTTGAAATATTTTGATTTCCAGTTTGAACCAACATGTTGAGCCAAAAATAAAACTAATCCCCCTCTTTTCCAGGTAGAACACTGAATCCATAATTCAAAACAATAAGGAACTCCATAGAGTTTAACATTACTTTTTTCTCTCCTTGGTCCATGGCTATCATGAATTCATTTCTACATACATTCCCCCGATTTTTAGTGTTATGAATAAGCATAGTCTAGTGATTATTTTGGCATTTAAATCTCCACCTGCAAGGTGTGACTCAGTAGTTGGCATGCTGGAATTTTCTCATATTAATGATCAACAGAAAAAGGCAATAGGTCTGAGATAAGAGGAGAAGCAAGAGAGGAACAGGCTCAGCTCAGTGGAAGAGCAGGAGGGCCTTCAGATGGCAGAGAAAGGCTTGGAGCTCTTCTGGTTAGGAATACTGCAGGTTCTACAAATCCTATGACAATTCTTGGGATCTCACTTTCCAGATCAGATCCCAAAGTTATCACACCTGAGAAGCTGTAAATTAAATTTCCATCATAATTTAGCAGTCTTGAAGAATCAAATACTGCCTGGGGTTTTCTGGAATTTCTTATGGCTGCTAGGAAAAACAATTTGGGTTATTTTTTTCTTTTCTTTTTTTCTTTCCCCACAAATGTCAACTCTACCCCTCTTTGGGAAAAATTTTTTTCTGTTATTTTTTATTAGTGTATTAAAGTTTTACATAAGTTGGGTTCATTTTGATGAAATAAAACATGTATGGAATTTGGTTTGAATTTCATCCCCTCTTCTTACCCTCCTTTATACTCCTGTTACCACTCTATTGATCTTCTTTTCACTCACTTATTTTTCATTGATGCTTTCTACATATTCATAAAGATGAAATTCTCTGTGCTATTTTATATATATATATATAAAACGTGATTTTGTTAAATTCATTTCCTATTTCCCATCCATTCTGTCTCCCTCTGTTTCCTTCATCTACTCCACTGATCTTCCATTTAACCTTATAATATTTGATATTTACACACCTTCTTTCCACATAGGAAAGGAAACATTCCTTGATTTTTCTGAGTCTGGCTTATTTTACCTAACATGATGTTCTGTATTTCAGTCCATTTACCAACAATTTTCATTGAGTTCTTCATTGTGTTCAAAAGGAGGGGGCACCTGGATTTGAACCAGGGACCTCTTGATCTGCAGTCAAATGCTCTACCCCTGAGCTATACCCCCTACTGCTTATATATGTCTAATAAGCACTCTAAAGCTGCCTGGCCACACCCTGGATTTTACCACCTTCATATGTGTACTTGCTAGTGTTACACCTTCACATGCATTATAACCTGAAAGTCATTTAAAATACAAGTGTAAATACCAATACCATTTTCCTGCCAATTAGAATTATTGGATGCTAGGATGAACATTGGCAAGGGATTCTTTCTCCAGCCCCGTTAAACTCTCATGATTCCATGTTGATCTAATCAGAAAAATATTTGGCTGAGCCCAGGAGCCCAGGGATTGGATAGTGCCCTTGCCGGTTCAGAGGCACAGAAATATCTCCAAGCTTCAGGTGAGCACAAGCTATAGCCACAGAGGTGATAAACTGTAGAAAGGGGTGACCATACCTCCTCAATATGCTCAGGAGGCACACTGGAGAAGCCATCACAGACTCTGGAGAGTGGGGAAGATGACCAAAAACCTTTCTAATAGGAGACTGCTAAATCAGGATAGTTGAAGGAGATACTGCAGCTGCACCTGGATTTGAACAAGGTACATGCAGTCAAATGCTCTACCCCTGACACATACTCCCCAATTATTTTTAAAAAAGAAAATAAAAGAGCATAACGACATAATATATACCTTTGTTCATTAACAGAGGGTGATAGTTGAGGTCTCTCTGCCACAGATTTGCATGGCACCATTTTTCTGGCTCCATTCTTTACTCCAGCAAAGACTGGAGACTCCAGAGCAAAGGTGGAAATAGCTACCGGCATTTGCATCCATTGAACAAGAAAGGAGCTGTGAGGACCGGAGAGAGGCCACTGGCAAAGGCCTCATAGGAGCTGGAGTCATGACTGAGTGGCAACTCTAGGGTCCACAATGGGTACACAAACAGTAGAGCCATAGGGTTGCCTAGGATCATGGCCCAGAGAGAGACGGAGGAGAAGAGGGTCAACAGGAGGATAATGAATAGGTTCAGTAAGAATAGGAAGATGAGGTAGAAATGAGGAGAGATGTGAGGAAGGACTTTGCAGGTTCTAAGACCTTGAGGGGAACAGACATGAGTATGGGCTGCATTTGGGGTTTTATGTAGAATGAGACTTGACTGTGCATTTGAACACACAAATAGCCAAAAACCAACACAGGACAGTAATGAGCAAATAAACCAGAAGGTTCCTTTTCCCCCACATGGAAGTACAATTAGGTGGTCCAGGTTTGGCATGGCATAGCATAGGGACAAGTGCCACAGTCCTTCTCTCCAGTTATTCTAGTGCTCTGCTTTCAAGGTCCCAGTTGGCATCTCCCACTTTACGATCACATCACTGCCCATGGAACAGAAAAAGAAGACAAGAGACAAACCTCTCCCTGTAAAATATTGTACTAAAATGGGTGCAAAGTGGGGCCAAGGAAATGGCACTTCAATAATTCTAATTCAATGATTCTAATTCATACTTGGGGTTAAGAATACTATAGTAGAGCCTCACCATTGGCTGCTTGTGATAAAGAGAATGTTTATCCTGGTATGCACTGAAGAAGAAGAAGAGGAAATTGAGGCATCTGTGTAGGTGGTCAAAAGTAAGCGTGAGTAGGGGGCACCTGGATTTGAACCAGGGACCTCTTGATCTGCAGTCAAATGCTCTACCCCTGAGCTATACCCCCTGCTGCCATATGTGTGTAATAAGCACCTTAAACCTGGATGGCCACACCCAGAATTCTCCACCTGGAGATGTGTACTTGCTAGTGCTCTGTCATCATACACTACCTTCCTCCAGGACACACCCCTTCCTGTTTACACACCTGTTATATAACCAGCACCTTCCTCCTCCTTAGAACCTGGCTGAATGCAGGGCCTAAAAATGGTGGATGTCTGCAGCAGAAACCTCCTTCATGCTGGACTAGAGGAGCCAGAATACAAGAGCTGGCTGCTCAGCAGACCCTTTGGAGGTGAGGTTGGCACTGGAAATGGCACTTTGATAGACTGTCCAGGTGATTCTAATTCATACTTGGGGTTGGGGTCTGGAATGGCAAGAGCAAACCGGGTTTCCCTGTAAGACCTCCACTCTCTGGGAAAGGACCTAGGGATCCCGTGTGCTTCTAGCAGCTCCCTGTAGGATCTGGCTCAGAGACAGGTTTGAGCTGTTGCTTTAATCTGTGCTTGTGTTAGTCAGCTTCTCACTGCTGTGACTCTCTTAGTCAGTTTTTTTATTTTGTCAATGTGACCAAACCACCTGACAAGAAAAATTTTAAGGAGGTAAAGTTTATTTGGTGCTCGTGTTTTCAGAGGTTCATCCCATCCCAGCCAGTTCCATTCTGCAGGTCTCCAGGTGAGGCAGAACATCATCACAGAGGGTGTAGTGGAGGAAAGCAGGTCAGGACATCACTCCAGGAAGCAGAGAGTGATTCTCATCACCATGGACAAAATATATACCCCAAAGGCAAGTCCCCAGTCACCCACCTCCTCTCGCCACACACCACCTACTTCAGTTACCAACCAGGTAAATCCTAAATGCACTGATGATGTTAATGCTCTCATAACCCAATCACTTCACCTATACACCTTCTTGCATTTTCTCACACATTATCTTTTTGGGGACACCTCATATGTAAATGATAATTGTGACCAAAATACCTCACAAGAACCCCTTTTAAGGAATAAAAGTTGATTTTAGACTCATAAATTCAGAGGGTCAGTCCATGGTTATCTGACTCCTGTATTTTGGGCCAAAGATGAGGCTGAGTATCATGGAGAAAGAGTGTCACAAAGAAAATCTGCTCAGTTCATGGCAGGCAGGAAGCAGAGACAGTGATTGAGCCTCCAGGAACTAAATTTAAACCCCAGTGATATCCCAGTGGCTACTTCCTCCAGGTATACCCCAGCTGCCTCCAATTACCACCCAGTTAGTCCATGCAAATGGTTCATCCATCAGATGGATTAATGCACAGTTTAGTTCCTTTATAAGGGAAGGCCAAAATCAAGCCTAGGTAGGGGGCACCTGGATTTGAACCAGGGACCTCTTGATCTGCAGTCAAATGCTCTACCCCTGAGCTATACCCCCTGATACTTTTATGGGGCTTCATTATGTCTTTGAGTCCTACAGCCACTACAGACAACCTGTGACGTGTGAGTCACTACTTCAGGATGGGAGCTCTTGGCAGCTGCCAGGCCTGGGTCAGAGGAAACTCACCACCCTGCTGCCTACAACAGACAGCCTCCCCTCCACAACAGTCCTCAGCCTGTGTCTTCCCAGCTTTGGGGCCCTGTGCAGGTAGCAGCCTGGAGAAGCACTGGCTGCTAGAATGGCCCTCACAGCCAAATACTGTGCCTTCATGGTGGGACCTACCGGAACACACTCCAGTGATACAGGTGTCTGCTCCTACACACCTCCTCACATTTGGGACTGACCCTCCTCCCAATGCTCAGTTCAGAGCACGTTCTACAAAATTAAAATCTACAACAAATGATAACCCTTCCAACTTCTCCTCCAGTTAATATACACAGAGAATGATGCAGACGTGGAAGTAGATTTGGGAATCTTAATATTGAAGAACCAACACCAAGAGAGCTCAAGGAGCAGGACATGCTCTCAGCAGCTTGGCAGGAGCAGGGTGACACAGATGCCTGCAGCTTTGACCCTGAAGCCTGACAGCCTGGGTTTTAGTTTTAGGGGCAGGACACTCTCCTTGTGCCTCATTTGTGAACCTGTAAAATGAAGATAATAAGAGTGCACACTTGTTGGGTTGTTTGTAGACAAATGGCTTAATCCTTGTAGAACACTTCAAACAGCACCTACTAAGTTCTTCCTGTTTGCTGAACACATAGGCTCACAAGGAACCAGCTCCATTCAGTGAGTAAAGAGAACCAATAAACAATGGAATTCAACAAAGTCCCCAAATATGAAACTATTTGAATAAATCAGAGTATCTTTCATAAGAAAGAATTTTAATCTGAATTGAGGAGCAAAGATTACCGAAATGAACATATACATATTATGAATGAATCAAATGAAAGAAATGAAAATGTAATTGACATGTTTCCTTTTTATTTATTTTATGGAGGTATAGCATATTCAATAATGTATGTGAATTATCATGAAGAGGTTGATGGAGGTTTACATGCATGCATATGTGTAACCACCTGAGTCAAGGCACAGTTAGTCTCTAGCACTCAGAGGCTCCTGTGGACTCCCTCCTTATTATTGCCTCCTCCCAAGAACATCAGCTTGGATGAGTTGGCCTGCTGTGCAGCTGCATCTACATGGAATCAGACATGAGATACACTGAGTCTGGCCCATTTCACCCATCCTCATGTCAATAAGATCCATCCACATCTGTCCACTGTCGCAATCATTTGTTGTTTTCCATTCCTGCTCTGTGTTCCATGGCTGACTGCAGCATGATTTATCTGTCTGTCCCACTGACGACAGACATTCCATGTGTATCCAATGTGGGCTCCTGAGGGCAATGCTGCTGGATGTTCCTGCATGTGCATGGACACTCTCTGGGGTCTATATCTAGGAACAGAACTGCTCCATAATAGAGAATTCATGTTTTCAGTATCGACGATGCCAGACAGGGGTCTGAGTTGTCACACCAGATTCCAGTGCACCAGCAGCGTGAGTGTGGCTGCAGTCACACATCCTCACCAACACGTGGAATCCTCAGCGTCTACCATGGTAACCATCCTGCTGAGATGTAGAACCATCTCACTCTGGGTAGACCAGGAACACATGGTTTGCTCTGGGGAGGAGGAGACAGGTTGTTTTATTCTCTGAGACTTGACAGACAAGAGTTAAAGATAGGAGAGTGTGAGGATGCTGAGGGCCTCATATCACATGGCCTTGGTCTTCCCAGCTAAGCAGGAAATGAGGTCTCCCAAAGATAGCAAAGGAGCAGGGTGTTGCTCACAACTTGTAACAAAGACAAACTATGAACCTGACTCCTTGGAAATGGAGAAGAGGTGAATTGGAAAGGAAGAAAAGTTTGCTCACTAACAGAGGGTGCTAGTCAAGGTCACACTGCCACAGATTTGCACTGCACCTTTTGTCTGGCTCTATAGTACCTCATCAAAGACTGGCTACCCCAAAACAAAGGTGGAAATGGCCACTGGCATTTGCATCCATAGAAGGAGGGGTTACTATTCTCATATCAGATAGAGTGGATTTCAAGCCAAAGTTAATTAGAAGAAACAAAGAAGTCATTTCATAATGATTAAGGGAATCAAAAAACAAGAGATAATGATCATAAATATTTATGCCCCAAAACAATGGAGTATCTCTATACAGCAAACAAACCCTTCTCAACATTAAGAATCAAAGAGATTCTATTGTCCTGTAAACTAAAAAGAAAAAACACTTAAAAATGAAACAAGTAGACCACAATACATAATACTGGGAGACAGTAACACACCTCTCTCATGCCTGGATAGATCATTCAAACACAAACTAAATAAAGATGCTACAGAACTAAAAACAATAATTTGGACTTAACAGACATTTATAGAATATTTCATCCATCAATGACTGAATTCACTTTCTTCTCAGCACCACATAGGACATTTTCTAAAACAGACCATATTTCAGTCACAAAGCAAATCTTAACAAATACAAAAAAAAAAAACCAGAGATAATACCTTGAATTCTCTCAGATCATAATGGGATAAAATTAGAAATCAACAATAAGTAAAAAAATAGAAACTACTCTAAGACCTGGTTACTAAATAATATACTTTCAAATGATGAATGGATAACAGAACAAATCAGAGGATAAATTTTAAAATTCTTAGAGGAAAATGAGAATAGTCATACAACATATCAAAACCTTTGGCACAGTATGGAGGCAGTTCTCAAAGGAAAGTTCACAGGACTGAGCTCATACTTTAAAAGAATAGAAAGGTACCAAATAAATAATCTAACGTCACATCGCAAGGCCTTAGAAATATAAGAATGAGACAACACCAAACCCAGTAGAAAACAGTGTTCTGAAACCAGTGAAATTCAGTGAGCACTGACTGTACCTGGATGGGAACCCTCCTGACATCTGCAGCTTCCTTCAAGTCTTCACCTCCTCATTTGGCTGGTCCTTGTTAGCACAGTCCCAGCCCCGTCCCCCACCATAGACTGCCATTTAGGGACCTGGGAGTGCAGAAACACATCTCATCACCCAGTGGCCAGCTCTGGACAAACCAGTGCCATTTGTCCTTGAGTGTGAACAAGGGATGAAGATGAAATGTGCAAGGATGAAAGAGAAAGAGAAGCACAAGGAGGTGGGAAGGGGACTCCAGGTGGCTTCTGAGACCTACTGTGTGTGCACTGTACTCATGAGGTGGGGGACTCCAAGTCAAGGTGGCCTTGGGGGTCTTCGGTGATGATAGTAGGGCAGTAGGGTTGAGTACATAGGCCCTATACATAAAATCAATATTATTGTGACCCCATGTCATGGAGCTCTGAGAAGCAGGATCTAAGGTGGTTTCTAGAAACCCCACACAATGGAGATCTGTCAGTGTCACTCAGAACCCACCAAAGAGGTACTGGTTAAGGTAACTACTGAAGAGTATATAAATGAGGGGGCACCTGGATTTGAACCAGGGACCTCTTGATCTGTAGTCAAATGCTCTACCCCTGAGCTATACCCCCCTGCTGCTATGTACATGTAATAAGCATTTTATACCTGGATTGCCACACCCTAGATTCTCCACCTGCAGATGTGTATGTGTTAGTGCTTTTCCATCGTACACTTCCGTCCTGCCAGACCACGCCACTTCCTGTCTATATAATTGCAGGTATAACCAGTACCCATCCTCCTTAGAAACTGGATGGAAGTAAGGAATAAAAATCTTGGATGTCTGCAGCTAAAACCTTCTTCACACTCAATTTGAGAAGCCAGACCATAAGAGCTGCCTGCTCAACAGACCCTGGGTGGGGTCTGGGATGCACAAGAGAAAAAATTTTTGGTTTCTTCCTGAGAACCCCCAACTTGACCCTCTGAGAAGGGGAACCTAGGGATCCTGTGTGCAACACATTTTGACCAATATCGTTCTCCAGTATTTCCCTTTCCATCATCTTCTTCTTCCTCCTGGTTCCTCTCCTCTATTCTGTTGATCTCCTTTCAATTTTCAGAAGATATCTCCAATTTTATTTTCCTTTTTTCTCTATTCCTATCACATATAAGAGAAAATATACAATCTCTGATGCAGAGTTTGGTGTATTTTTCTTAATAAATGAGATTAGTTCATTTGCAAGCTGTGAGGTTTTTTTATTTCTTCTATATATAATATTTCATTTAATATTTTCTATAGTGCCAAGTTAGTGGTCATGAGTTCTTGTAGTTTCTTCTTATCTTGGAAGGTTTTAATTTCTTCTTGATTCTAAAGGATACCTTTGTTGGCTCTAACAATCTTGGTGGACAGTCATTTTTTTTTTAGTACCTGCAACACATCATTCCAAGCCCTTCTGGGTTTTATAGTCGGTATCAAGAAAAAAAAAATAATTCTGATGGGCTTGTCTCTAAGTGTAACCTGACATTTTTCTCTTGAGGATTTTAAGATTCTGTCTTTGTTCTACATGTTAGTCATATTTATTATCATTTGTCATGCAGAGATTAATTTCTGATCTTATCTATTTGAGGTTCTGAATGCCTCCTGTACCTGAAAATCCATATCAGTCTCATGGGTTGGTTATGACTATTTTCCTTTCTTTAATATGGTTTGAATGATCAAGGCTGTCCACTTTGTATTCTGGCTCTGAGATTCTACCCTATTACAGAGACTTCCAATAAATACTTTATTAGATTTGTAGTCTTTCATTTCCAACATCAGTTTGGTTTTTCAGGATCTCTATTTGTTGTTAAACTTCTCATTTTTATCCTGTACTGAATTCCTTAATTCATTCAGTTGCTTCTGTGTGCTCCCTTGGAATTCATTTATCATTTTTAACATTCTTTTGAATTTTGCATCCCCTATTTAATCCACTTTGATATCCTTGAATTCAGTTGTTGGTGAATTATGAACATTTGGAGGCAATAAGCTACCTTGTTATTTCAGGGTTTTTTTGTATTCCTGTGTTGGGTTTTATGATCTGTTGAGAAGGATTTTTCTTCCACTCTTATGTGTGAGCCTTTCAATGGTACAACCTTCTCTTGCCACAGTGTTCTGGGATATCGGGCTGATGTGGATTTTCTACCGAATTTCCAAATGGATTTTGTAATATAGTTTCCCTGCTATTTCTTTGGTGATGATTAGCGTATTTTGATAGAATGTGTATTGTGTCAGAGCCTGAGGATTATACTTTCTCTGTACATCTCAAAAGAAATATGTTGTTCTTATAGGTATGCCAGTCTGTGTTGTATATGGCAGTGTATATGGGATCCACCGTCTGTGATTGCTCCTCTTCATTTAATAACTTTGTTCATGCTAAAGAGAAATAGGAGTGATCTAGATTGACACACATCATAGTGGTGGTGTCCACAGCCTTTGAGTTAATTCTCTTTGTTTTTGCTTTTGGAATAGATAGATGTCCATGAAAGTGACCTGTGGAGCCCCATATTCAATCCTACTTGGGTCTGGACATTAGTTTGTGGGTTTTGTCTCTTTTATTCCTTGAAGTTCTTTGGTTAATTTTTGTGTGCAGCAAGATATGCTGTCTCTTGTCTGGCTTTAGTTCAGGAGCAGAATCTCTACACTGTGAACTTGTAGTGTCACCATAGATTCCTGGAACCTCACAGAACAGAGGGAAACAAATAATAGCAATAACACAAGCAAATAATACACAGCATTAAACAACAGCCCAGGGCCACTCTGACACATACCACACAAATGATCACAGAACCAGGGATGCTGGGTCTGTAAATGTCAAAATCAAAAACATGAAGTAGCCACGAACTGGATCTGTCATTAAAGTAAATTGCAGGTGTGAACTACTCCATTCATAGTATTAAGAACAGTTGGGCAGGAGTTAAATAGACCAAATCGCTCTACAATAAGGCAAAAATACAGCTCATGAAAACAAAATGAAATGCGATAGGAAGGCACAGAATGTTTAGAATGTTCAAAATGTGAACAGAGAAAGCAGAAGATAACTAGCAAGTAATGGCTGTAAAGGAGTGGAAAATAAATAAAAGAGAAAATCCAGTAAGGAGAGAGAAAGAGATAACAAGATGATTTGCCTTTAGAAAAGAGAGAAAGAGAAAAAAATACATTAAAGTAAAATAAACCAACAAAACAACCCTAACTTTCAAACCACAAAATAGAAAAAAAAACTATAAAGAGGGTAAATTGGGAAAAATGAATCAAATATGTCTGTGTATGTCTATCCCCATGAATCCTCCACAGGAAGAGGAGGAGGAGGACAAGGAGGAGGAGGAAGAAGAGCAAGGAAGATGGGAAAAAGAATGAATGAGAAATGTGGCAAAAAAGATTCTTTTTCCCCACATTTTTATTGGTTCACTACAGGTGTAATGATAAGATTTGTTGTTACATATTTGTTTTTTATTTTTTTAATTTTATTTATTTGTTTTTATACCTTTATTTCACTTATTTATTTTTATGTGATGGTAAGGATTGAACCCAGGGTCTCGCATGTGCAAGCCGAGCACTCTACCACTGACCACAACCCCAGCCCCTTCTTGTTACACATTTTTACATGCACCCGATACTACAATATAACTGGGCCAATGTCACTGCACAGCACTTTTCTCCTTCCCTGCTTCCCACTCTTTGGTGGTGAGAGAAGCCTCACTCAAGCTGTCAACTTCCCCATTCTTCCCCATGGGCCTATCCCACAACTTCTAGAAACCTCCCAGCCAGCTGCCTGCACTTGTGACCTCCTGACTGTGGGGATGTCGGTGTGGAAACTGCCTGTTTGAGCAGCTGCCTCACCCTCTCCTGCCCTCTGAGTCCATCTCCTCCTCCCCCTCCTCCCCCGTGTGCTGTGCTGTTCCTAGGGATTGCCCTGCACCTTCACTCTCTGCCCTTCTCTCTTCTCAGCTTCTAGCCCTGGTCTTTGAATGGTGACCCCTTCCCAGAGACACCAGGACTCCTTTTTGGCCTCAAACCAGCAGCCCAGCTCAGCTGGTAGGGGAGGACCTGACACAGGTTCAGTGCCCAGTTCAGGCCTGCAGGATGCACTGAAGTGGACTGGCCTCTCCTCCCTGTGGACCTTTCCCCTAGAGGCTCCACCATGAAACCAAAGACCACGGGGGACCGAGGATGCAGAGTAAGAGCCGCCATCTCAAGGGCACAGCATATGGAGTTGCAGAGCTATGGGGGTTCAGGGAGGCTGAAGCAAAGATCATGAGGACAGTGACCCAATGTTTTCTGCTCTGGCCAGGAAGATCCTTGAGCACTATGAAGTAAACTTCCAATGTAAAGAGGTGACGTCTTTGAGTCTCCCAAGTTGCCTCACAGGACTTCAGAACACAGTGAGGACCAGAGGGGAGCTGCCCTGCATTTGTGCCACTCAGTCTGCACGTGCAGTGTGAGTCTCGGGCACCTGGTGGGCCAGAAGTGACAGAGGGACAAAGGGAGGAAGGGGCCTTGACTTTGGCTTCTGAGGCTGCAAGCAGAGCCCTTTCTCACAAGGCTCACACCACTGGGGACCCTCAAAACACTGAAGGGGGTGCACAGGCTGGGGACAGAATGAGAAGAAAAGGAAAACAATGCAAGAGAATTTCTCCACCCAAAGAAAGAGGCAGAGCCAAGAGCACTGAAGGGCTGGGGCACAGAGTTCACCTCAGGGGCAGGAGAAAGTCAGGGAGTGGAACAAAGTGACCCGGTCCCTTCTGGTCCCTCCTTGTGGGAAGATTCAGCATTGGGACCTGGAGGAGGAAAGCACACTGTTTTCTAAACCATGTCCAGTGAGCAAAGGAAGTGTGCACAGGGCGAATCCCCTCCTGCTCCTCAGATGGGGCCTTGCGCTCAACACCCCGCGATGCCATAGAACAAAGAGTTTGATCTGGTTCATCATTTTCCTCCTTGGCTGGATGCACCTCTGGGATTAAAAGTCTGACAAAGAAGGGGGCACCTGGATTTGAACCAGGGACCTCTTGATCTGCAGTCAAATGCTCTACCCCTGAGCTATACCCCCACTTATGTGCAACCTCTCATTAGCACCTTTTCAGTCATGGCACCACATCCAGGCTACTTACATATTTATCATCTATTGTTTTCTCTGCTAACTCTCTGGAGGTTGGGAACCAAGTCCTAAGGTGCCATCATTCAAACTGTAAACTACATAAACCTTTTTTTTCTTAATATGTATTATCCAGTCTCAGGTACTTTGTTTTAGCAACAAAAATGAACTAATACTAGAACTAACAAGATAGTTGGCAAGACCACTCAATAGAAAATCAGCCTAGAGCAATGAATATCATTCCTCACGTATCAACAGTAATCAACTAAATAAGGAAAAAATCTATTCATAATGTAGGGACAAATAAGGCAAGGCACAGAAGATAGCAGGAAACAGTTTTATTTGGCTGCAGCCAGGTTCAGAGGGTACAGCCTTTGCTGTAATCAATCAATCCCCTGAACCCCGAGTTCAGGGAGTTTCAGAGTTTTATACCCAGCATGTAAGGGGAGTGGCTCAAAAGTTCACAGTCTGCAGAAGTTCACATAAAAGCAGCTTTTACTTTCACTGTTCTGGGCAAGTTAACTCTTTAAGGACAACACCTGAGAAGGGGAGAGCTTCTTCTCCCCTTTCTTTCCTTCCCCTGCCAGCTGTTACCATGGGCCCATTTGTAACTTATCTTAAAAATGTAGACATCTCTGTGAAGCCCAGCTCAAGGCCAGAGGCCTTGTTTGCACATTTCTACAAAGTACTATACTGGATACGTTTGTGAAAACTAGTAAGGGGGTGTCCAGCACCTGGAGTGCTGGTATCTTCTCGGCCAGTGGCCAAGTAAACAGGGTGACACGAAAATAGAAAGTTTATCAAATGGACTCTTTTGCTGACAGTCCTAAAATCAGCCATGATGAAGCAGGCTTTTCTGTGGAGAAAGGGGGTGCCACTTCAATAACAAAACCAAAAACCATATGATAACAAGAAATAAAGTAATACATGTATATTATTGTTCTTTATGAACAAAAATATAAAATATTAATGAATTGCATAAAGGAAACCTGAATTAATGGAGATGATACCATATTCATGAAAGAGGATCTCAATATTATAAAAATGTTAATCTCCAATTTAATTATTTTTGTCCATGTAATTTCAGCAAAGACTCAAATGGTTTTGCAAGTTTTAGCAGAACTTGAAGAAACAGTATAAAATCAAGAACAGAAGAAATTTAAGAACAGCCATGCACTTTCAGATATCAAAATGAATGGGTAGAACTTGTGCTACCAGCTGTGAGACTAATCAAGGGAAGGAAACTAACCTAGTGAGCATAGGAAGAGACAGACGAGTGGGTAGGACAGCAGGTGTGGCCATGCATAGTGGGAGCCTGAGGGTGAAAGGGCGACCGTGTCTGCTCCATCTGGACCCACAGTCCAGCTGGTGCTTGAGTCCCAGCATAGCTCTGAAGAGCACCTACTTCTACTCTCAAGGTTTTTCTGGAGGGATGATGAATATGTGGGAGAGTGACATCAGGAAAGCAGAATTACAGTGGGCACTGGGGCACGGTGATACTCCCTACTTGGGAGGCTGAGGCAGGAAGGTTGCAAGTTTAAGGACAGCCTGAGCAACGTAGTAAGACCCTGTCTCAAAATTTAAAAATAATGAAAAGGTCCACCGCTGTCGCTCAGTGGTAGAGTGTTGCCTAGCATGTGCCAGGTTCTGGGATCAATCCACAGTTGGTGAAAAAAAAAAAAAAACCTGGAATTACAAATTCATGGTGGAAGTACAAATTGTCCCACAAATGGTACTGAAATAACTTATTTTTCATATGAAAAATGAGAATCCTCACTCTACTAAAAGTCAGACTCTAGGTGACTTAAAGACCTAAATGTGAGCCCAGCTGATGAGGGAGATTGAGTAGTCTTAGAGATTCGGCATGACTTGAATTTTCCAAATCTCTCATAAATGCACACTGCCATCCCAAAGCCCCGCTCTGCCTTAATCACAGGCTGATTTCACTCCAGGAGATCTGGGGAGCTCCCAGCACCCCAGGTGTGGCATCATGGCAGCCATAGGATCCGCCCTTGCTCTGTTTTTATCTCTTTCACTAATTCAGTGACAAGAGGTCAGAGAGTCTCATGATACAGTCAAAGTCCAGCTTTTTTTTTCCTTTTGAGTACTTTTATTGTTAAAAATAGTTTTTGTTCAGTCTAGTACTAGATCAGATTTATCCATAAGAGCTAATGAGTCAGTAAGAAGTAACCAAAAAACCATGTGATTTTTTTTTTGAGGAAATAGTGACTGCACTTTAGTTTCTCAGTTACTTTTTTTTATTTTGCACAAAATATAGGCACAATTTTTCCTATCTCTGTTTGTACACAAAGTGTAGTCGCATCCTTTGTGTCTTCATTCATGCACTTAGGGTAATGATGTGTGATACTGAACACCTAGCCTCCTCGTCTCTCTCCATATTCACAGCTGAATCTGTGTGGTAGAAAAAAGTTGGAAACAGAACACTGTGTTCATTGAGTGCAAAAGGAGGGGGCACCTGGATTTGAACCAGGGACCTCTTGATCTGCAGTCAAATGCTCTACCCCTGAGCTATACCCCCTGCTCTTTATGTGTGACTAATAAGCACTCTAAAGCTGCCTGACCACACCCTGGATTTTACCTCCTTCACATGTGTACCTGCTACTGTCAGGCCATGACACATATCATATCCTGGAACATCATTTACACCTACAAATGTAAGTTCCAATACCATTTTCCTGCCTATTAGAATTACTGGATGTTAGGATGGATATTAGCAAGGGACTGTGATCCCTCCACTCAAAGTTAAAGTTGTAAGATTCCAATCAGAACTAGTCAGAAAGACTAGGGGTGGTCTGTATTTTTAGTGAGGGAGCTGGTAATTCTGATGTAAATCCAGTCTGGGTGACTCTGATTCAGCAATATGTCGCTCCATAATGTCAACTTTACAGAGCAACTAAGGAAGACCTTCAGAAAAACACACAGATCACTGGCCACAGGAGTCCTCCTTCTGCCAGGTAACTGGTGGCACCAGAGACAACTGACACAGCCTTAGGAAGAGTGGTGCTGCAGGTGAATGGCAAGGAGAACACTGACCAGAGAAAAGACCAGTGTAGGTTTGCCAATAATAACTTTAAAAAACACCAGTAGAGGACACCTGGATTTGCACCAGGGACCTCTTAGTCTGCAGTCACATGCTCTGAGCTGTGACCTCTTGACTGACTGGGCTTCCCTTAGCATGTGTCTCCTGTTCCCACACCCGAGGACTCCATGGTGCACTGAGAGTGTTATTCCTTCCTCCCTGATGGAAACTGCACGTGCACCACCGCCTGACGAGAGACCCTGCTTCAGGCCAGAGGTCACCTTCCAGTCCCCAGAGGACTCTCACTCATCTGCAGGCTCTTTCCTACCCAGTCTGATTGATGCACATTCTCGATTCCCTCAGTAAATGGAAATCTGCACCTCTCTTTTCACTCAGTCCTTGATGTGAGTTGGGAGTAGGCAAGTGGAGCAACCGCAGCCGTTGGCCACTTCCAAAATACTGCTTTCTAACAAGTCCGATTTGTCCATTAAGACAAAGTCCAGGATATAATGATCTACATTAAATCCAGAGATCTATAAACTTTTAAAGACAATATTTCTGTCCATGACAAATCCCAAGTGCAGAGGAAGTACAAGAATAGAGTTACTTCCATAAATGTCACGCTCGACAACTGGTCAAAACTGGAAGTACAACAACCTCATAGAAACGGGGTCACAGAGATTCAAATGCCAGGGAAAAGTGTCCATGTCTTTCTTCTATCCTATGTTGCTCTGAATCCACCTTCATGATACCAACTATAATGTATAATGAACCACTCCAAAACTCAGTGCCACAGAAAATAAGGCATTCTAGGATTAGGGGATATTCCCTGATTAAGTCCTGATTCTGTTACCTGGGAGTGGCTTCAGTTCAGAAGTCCTGCATAATGCTTACTAGGTCCCATCGTCTTTGAAGTCTTCCTTTCCCATCATTCTCCTTTGCAATTTCTGAAGTCTTCAGTGAAAATAGTGCTTTCAGTGGTTGAGCAGCTTTCTCATCTTGCTTCCCCCTCTGTAAATGTTAGAGGACAAGAGGTCTTTGAGCTTCTCAGGGAGTCTTGGTGTTTTTTAAGGCAAGTTGCTAATGTGTTTTATCAATACAGCTCTTTTAAAAAACGGGTGGGTTTCCTCTGTTTCCAGTTCCATTTTCCAAAAACCAGAAGTCTGACAAATCATTTTGATGTTACATTCCCCAGCTCAATTTTAAGTATTTGGGCTCACCACATTTCTGTAGGATCACACCCTTAATTATCTAGGAACAATTTAGTTGAACGTGAAAAATACTTGGCACCAACTTAATGATGTTAGTGGTCTTAATAAAGAGTGCGGTGGCACGTGCCTAAATCCTAGCAACCTGGTAAGTTGAGGCAGTCTCATCAACTTACTGATACCCTCGGCTGCTAAAAGCCTTTCTCAAAATAACAGGTAAAAAGGGCAAGAGGACAGGGGATTAGCTCAGTGGTAGATTGCTGATTAGTTACGTGAAGCCATGGGTTCAACCCTCAGTACTGAAAAAAAAAAAAAAAAGGACTTTTCAAGTAGATCAGTGGTAGACCAACCCCAATAATGCCCACTATCAAAAGAACAAGGCACACAGGCTCTTGACTTTCTCTTTTCCCTAAAATGAGTAGTAATGGAGTCACTTTTACTTGGGGGAAACCACTCTCATTCTTCTCAGTAGGCCATTTCTGTCCTATCTATGTTGCCCTGACATTTGGTTAACAAACAAGTGAGTTCTTTTTGGAACATAAAGCTTTCTTTTTAAATGCAGCGTGTCCCGAGCAGCACCTGCATTCCACTGTTTGCCCTGTAGTTTTCTCACTAAGTCTGAAATTCAGGAATTACTTCCTGCTGCCCAGGTGATCATGGACCACCATCTTTCCTGGCCTGAAGAAGTTTCCTCGCCATTTGTCCAGCTGTCTGGAACCGAGTGCTGGCCACCCAGCTTCATCCAGGAACCGTGACAGGTGCTCGAGGGCTTTGTTAGAGCAGGAGCCCCTTTTACCCAGACTTATTCACAATGTGCTGTGTCACAAGCCACCCCAGCCACCAGTGCCGCTCAGCAGCAAGGATCTGTTCTCGTGTCCAAGGTCTCAGATGGATGGGAACTGTCTCACCTCGGCTGGGCGTGGTCAGGGGGTTGGTTTTATCAACCTAAAGTCACAACAGAGATAGCGGATCTCCAGAGAACTGAATTCACTGGGGAGCAGCCGAGGGTTATAATCCAGAATACACCTGCCAGGACCAACTCTAGGCACACCCAGGGAGGAGAAAGAAGATGGGCTTTGAGGGGTAAAATGAGGAAAGTTACATAAGCTATGAAACAATTATCTGTGAGTCAGGGACCAGGACTGATGATGAGGGTGGTGTCATCCAAGGAGAACAGCAGTCCTCACAGAAGTGCATTTGGGGTCAGGTTGTGGCGGGCTTTGGGCAGGGTTGTGACCTTAAGGAGTCCTGGTTACATGTCGAAGCACAGGCCTCTGTGTGAAAGCCCCTCCTTCCTGGCTTCCAGGTTCCATTTCCTGAGGGACTGGCCTTCCCAACTCACTTTGGTTCTGGCCAGTTTCACTTTAAGCTGCGGGTCTAGCTGGCCTGGCTTCTCACTGCCAGCTGGGCTCAGGTGTGGCCATGTGTGTTCACTCCAGGGCTCAGGTTCAAAGGCAAGCTACTTGCAGGCAAGTGCTTCTCATGGTACTGGTGGACATGCAGAGGCCAGCCAGCCATGCGAGGTACCCAAAGCTCCCACTTGCCTCCCATCTGCTGGCGTTCCACTGGCCAAAGCCCAGCAAGCGGCACAGTGTGCCACGTGTCAATTGATTGACTCAGCTCTAAATCCGCTCTTCCATACCAGCTCTGCCATGGAGACTGCATTCTTGTGTGGCTCCCTCCCATGAGCACCATGTTGGCGGTGATGGGTAAGGGGCACTAGAGGGGTGCTCCAGGAGAGGGGCCTCTCTACTGGGTGTAAACTTCCCCCGTGGAATTGCTTCCTGGGTCCCGCTGCTGGAAGGTCAGTAGCGCTCAGACATGGGCTGCTACTCTGTCCAGGCACGTGCCCAGAGAGTGAAGACCTTGCTGACCTCACAGTCCCAGCCAGGATTGTAACCAACTCTTTCCCACCGGCCTCAGCCTGCCCATCTATAGGCACGGTTCCCATGCTCTCCAGTGCACACTAGAGCTCAGGTCTCGCTTCCATATAGCTCAACTGTGACCCAGAGGGCTGTGTCCTGCTTGTCTTGTGTCTGAGACCCCACGTGGCAGGAACAGCCAGGGTGTGGGTCAAAACCACACCTTTCCCATTTAGAGCTGAACCCCAGCTTTGGAGGGATCCTGCCTCCAAATTTATCCTGGCTGGGTCCTACAAGCCAGTGGCTCCTTTAGAGTTTTCTAAGCCCTTGGTAGTCACTCTCCTTTCATAGCACAAACCTTTCTAGTAAATATCCCTGTTTAAACTGCTGAGTGATTTCTGTCTCCTGGTGGCTGGGATTGAGACATTTGGCTGAGGAGTGAGGTGCACTCTCGCCTGTGGGAAGGGCCAGAATGAGCAAGGTAAGCACAGGATGTGGACCCGGAAAGCAGAGACCTCATCAGAGACAGTCCAGTCATCTCTCTGGCCTCCCTCCTGTCACTGCCCTTCCCCTGGGGAGGCTCCCTGATGCTCCCCATGGGTGATCCCCTGCCGTGGGATGGAGGGAGAACAAGAGGATGGAACACAGTTGTGCTCTGGGGAGGAGGAGATAGATTTTTTTCTCCTCTTAGACTGACAGTAAGAAGAGGTAAAGACAGAACAACAGGAGGATGCTGAAGGCCTTGATCTTCCCAGCCAAGAAGGAAATGGGGTCTCCTGAAGACAGCAAAGGAGGGCTGGGCTGGGGCTCAGTGGCAGAGCACTTGCCTGGCATGTGTGAGGCACTGTGTTCAATTGCTCACTAGCAGAGGGTGCTAGTCAAGGTCACACTGCCACGGATTTGCACGGCACCTTTTGTCTGGCTGTATAGTTGACCTCAGCAAAGACTGACTACCCCAGAGAAAAGGTGGAAATGGCCACTGGCATTTGCATCCATAGAACCAGGGGTTAATATTCTCATATCAGATAAAGTAGATTTCAAGCCAAAATTAATCAGAAAAAAACAAAGAAGCTCATTTCATAATGCTTAAGGGAATCAAAAAACAAAAGATAATGATCATAAATATTTATGCCCCAAAACAATGAAGTATCTACACATGACAGTACAATGACCTTGACATATCATACATTTGAATCAGATGGGATATAATTTCTCATTTTTCTGAGTGTACAGGTTGCAGAATCATATTGGTCATGCAGTTACATATATACACGCAATATATATAATAATGTCTGGTTCGTTGCACTGTCATGTGTAACTAATTAAAACAAATAAAAAATAATACAAAGAAAAAAATGGAGTATCTATGTACAGCAAACAAACCCTTCTCAGAGATAGACCTGAGTCCATCCCACCACCAGCAGCAGATACCCACTGGAGCTCAGGCCTAGCCCAGATCCACCTTGCCAACCTGCACAGGAGCCAGGGTCCAGGGTAGGCCTGGGCTTGCCCCCCCCCACACCACCACCTGTGAGCCCAGGTCTGAC
Source organism: Urocitellus parryii (assembly GCF_045843805.1). Taxonomy (NCBI): domain Eukaryota; kingdom Metazoa; phylum Chordata; class Mammalia; order Rodentia; family Sciuridae; genus Urocitellus; species Urocitellus parryii. The sequence goes on from NC_135533.1 coordinate 6,598,689, forward strand.
CCACTTCCACCTTGAGACACTGCAGCCATTCCTTTAGCCTCCCCCATGCAGTAGCCTCTACCTTGGGACAACAGACAGGGACTAGAAGAAGCTGCAGCTTGGAGAGTCATTACAAAGCCAGTGTAAAGCCCACCCTTTCAGCCCCATCTCTGAAAGGCATTGCATCCATCTTGGGATACCTCCACTGCTATCTTGAGTTACCTCCTTCTATTGCTGCCACCCCCTATAGTTGCAGTAGCATCCATTCTGGGACACCGGCAGGGTCTGGAAGCCCAACCCCAAGGTGAGATACAGATAATCTTCACAGATACTACAAGATTATAGGGTAGAAACTGTAATACCTCAGATCCACACTGCAAGTAAGGAAATCACATAGACAACATAAAAAAAACAGGGAGGAAAGTGCCCCAAACAAACCAGGATACCTCAATAACAGAACCCATGGACAGTGCAGTTGATGAAATGTCAGAGAAGAAGTTCAGAAGGTTCATAATTAAACTGATCTGTAAATTAAAGAATGGCCTAAATGGGCAAATACAGGTAAAACTGATCACAGCAACAAAGACACAAGAGAGCTAATACAGGCAACCATTGATGACACCAGTCAACAGATAAGGGAGCAAATACAGGCATCCATTGATCACACCAACAAAGAGATAAGGGAGCAAATACAGGTAGCAAAAGATTACTTCAAGAAAGAGATACAGATTCTGAAAAAAAAAATCAGAAATCCTTGAAATGAAGGAAACAATAAACAAACAAACAAACAAACAACAACAACAGAAAAAAACCTCAATAGGAAACATCACTAACAGACTAGATCACTTGGGAGAAAGAACATCAGATAATGAAGACAAAGTATACAAACTGGAAAATAAAGTTGGCCACACAGTGAAGATGGTAAGGAACCATGAGCAGAACATCCAAGAATTATGGGACAGCATCAAAAGACCAAATCTAAGTGTTACTGGGATAGAGGAAGGCACAGAGTTTCAAACTAAAGGAATGCACAGTCTCTTCAATGAGATAATATCAGAAAATTTCCCAAGCATGAAGAATGAATTGGAAAATCAAATACAAGAGTCTTACAGGACACCAAATATGCAGAAATAAAACAGGTCTACACCAAGGCACATTATAATGAAAATGCCTAGCATACAGAAAAAGGATAGAATCTTAAAGGCCACAAGAGACAGAAATCAGATCACATATAGGGGGAGACCAATTCATATTTCAGAAGCTTTTTCAACCCAGACCCTCAAAGCCAGGAGATCCTGGAACATATACCAAGCTCTGAAAGTAAATGGATGCCAATCAAGAATCTTATTTCCAGCAAAATTAAGCTTTAGATTTGATGATAAAACATGATATGTAATATTATGTAATAAAAACATTCCATGATAAAAAAAAAAGTTAAAAGAATTTACAACTAGAAAACTGGCACTACAGAACATCCTCAGCAAAATATTCCATGAAAAGGAAATGAAAAACAATAATAAAAATCAGCAAAGGGAAGTATTACACTAAAGGAAAAATTAATCAAAGGAGAAACCAAGTGAAGTTAAATACCAAAAATAAATAAAAATGGCTGGGAATACAAATAATTTCTCAACAATAACCCTGAATGTTAATGGCCTAAACTCACCAATCAAAAAACATAGACTGGCAGATTGAATTTTTAAAAAGACCCAACAATGCTACCTCCAAGAGACTCATCTCATAGGAAAAGACATCTACAAACTGAAGGGGAAAGGTTGGGAAAAATCATACCACTCACATGGACTGCAGAAGCAAGCAGGGGTTTCTATCCTCATATCAAATAAAGTAGACTTCAAACTAAAGTCAACCAAAAAGGATAAAGAAGGATATTTCATATTGCTTAAGGGAATCATTCATCAATAAGACATATCAATTATAAATATATATACCCCAAACAATGGAGCATCTATGTTCATCAAACAAACTCTTTTCAAGTTCAAGAGTCAAATATACCACAACACAATAATTCTGGGTAACTTTAATACACCTCTTTCACCACTAGATAGATCTTCCAAATAAAAGTTGAACAAAGAAACTATAGAACTCAATAATGTAATCAATAACTTAGGCTTAACTGACATTATAGAATATTTCATCCTTCAACAAGTGAGTACACTTTCTTCTCAGCAGCACATGGATCCTTCTCTAAAATAGACCATATATTATGCCACAAAGCAACTCTTAGCAAATATTAAAAAGTAGAGATACCACCCTGCATTAAGATCATAATGGAATGAAATTAGAACTCACGGATAAAATAAAAAATAAAATTTACCCCAACACCTGGAGACTAAATAATATGCTACTGAATGAACAATGGGTTGCAAAAGACCTCAAGGAAGAGATTTTAAAATTCTTAAAACACAGATACAACATATCGAAATCTCTGGGACACTATGAAGGCAGTTCTAAGAGGAAAGTTCTTTGGATGAAGTTCATTTTTTAAAATAAGAAAAAGTAGACAAATAAATGACTTAACACTACATCTCAAAGTCCTAGAAAAAGAAAAACAAATCTACACCAAAAGCAGTAGAAGACAGGAAATAATTAAAATTAAAACTGAAATCAATGAAATTAAAACAAAAGAAACAATTAAGAAAATTGACAAAACAAAAAGTTGGTTCTTTGAAAAAAAAATTGATGAACCCTTAGCCATGCTAATAAAGAGAAGGAGAGAGACAACTCAAATTACTAACATACATGATGAAAAAGGAAATATCACAACAGACACTACAGAAATACAGAAGATAATTAGAAATTATTTTGAAAACTTGTGCTCCAATGAAATAGAAAATATCAGAGCATTGACAAATTTCTAGAGTCACAATTTGCCCAAACTGAATCTGGATGATGTACACATTTTAAACAGATCAATTTCAAGTAATAAAATAGAAGATGCCATCAGAAGCCTACCAACCAAAAAAAGCCCAGGACAGGATGGATACACAGCTGAGTTCTGTAAGACCTTCAAAGAAGAATTAACACCAATACTACTAAATTTATTTCAGGAAATAAAAAAAGAGGGAACACTTACAAACTCATTCTATGAGGCTAATATCACCCTGATTCCAAAACCAGACAAAGACACATCAAAGAAAGAAAACCTCGTATCAATGTCTCTAATGAACATAGATGCAAAAATTCTCAATAAAATTCTGGCAAATTGAATACAAAACATATCAAAAAGATAATGTGCTGCAGTCTGGCTGGGCACAAATCACGAGCCACTGAAGCAGGAACAAACTTTATTTCTGAACTCCAACAGCACACTCCACACTCCACACACGCTCCCCGGGAACTATCCAGGAACCAGCCACCAGAAATATCGCTCCCGGAAATCCCTCCTCCTGCACTTCCCCAACCAATGGGAACTCTCTGGGAATCCCTGGGAATCCCCACGAAAACTCCAAAGTAGCGTGACAACTGCAAAGTAGCGGCAGAAGTGGATAGTAATGCTTCGCCTGTCAATCAATACTATTGGCAAAATGCAAGGGGCCATTCCGACTCAGCTGTGGCTCTCAGCAATAATGTGCCACAATCAAGTGGGATGCGAGGTTTGTTTAAAATATAGAAATTAATAAATGTAATTCATCACACTAATAGACTTAAAGATAAGAACCATATGATCATCTCAATAGATGCAGAAAAAGCATTTGACAAAATACAGCACCCATTTATGTTCAAAACACTAGAAGAACTAGGGATAAACAGGAGCATATCTTAATGTCATAAAAGCTGTCTATGCTAAGCCCCAGGCAAACATCAATCTAAATGGAGAAAAATTGAAAGCATTCCCTCTAAAAAGTGGAACAAGGCAGGGATACTCTCTTTTACCACTTATTTTTAATACAGTTCTTGAAACTCTAGCCAGAGAAATTAGACAGACGAAAGAAATTAAAGGGATACACATAGGAAAACAAGAACACAAATTAACACTATTTGCTGATGATATGACTCTATTCCTAGAAGACCCAAAAAATTCCACCAGAAAACTTCTAGAACTAGTAAATAAATTCAGCAAAGTAGCAAAATACAAAAATCAACACCCATAAATCAAAGGCATTTCTGTGTATCAGTGACAAATCCTCTGAAATGGAAATGAGGAAAACTACCCCATTTACAATAACCTCAAAATAAATAGATAAATAGATAAATAAATAAGTAAAATACTTAAGAATCAACCTAACAAAAAGGTGAAAGACCTCTACAATAAAAACTACAGAATGCTAAAGAAAGAAATTAAAGAAGACCTTAGAAGATAGAAAGATCTCCCTTGTTCTTGCATATGCAGAGTTAACATTGTCAAAATGACCCTACTACCAAGAGCACTATACAGATTTAATGCAATTCCAATCAAAATCCCAATGACATTCCTCATAGAAATAGAAGAAGCAGTCATGAATTTCATCTGGAAAAGTAAGACACCCAGAATAGCTAAAGCAATACTTAGCAAGAAGAGTGAAGCAGGTGGCGTCCCTATACCAGATCTTAAACTATACTACAGAGCAATTGTAACAAAAACAGCATGGCATTGACATCAAAACATACGGGTAGATCAATGGTACAGAATAGAGAACACAGAGACAAAACCTCACATTACAGTTTATCTAATATTAGACAAAGGCACCAAAAATATATATTGGAGAAAAGATAGCCTCTTCAGCAAATGGTGCTGGGAAAACTGGAAATCCATATGCAACAAATTGAAATTAAACCCCTAACTTTCACCATGCACAAAACTCAACTCAAAGTCGATCAAGGACTTAGGAATTAAACCAGAGACACTGCATCTAATAGATGAAAAAGTAGGCTCAAATCTTCATCATGTCAGATTAGTCCCCAACTTCCTTAATAAGACTCCTATAGTGAAAGAATTAATATCAAGAATCAATAAATGGGATGGATTCAAACTAAAATGCTTTTTCTCAGCAAAAGAAACAATCAATGATGTCAATAGAGAGCCTACAATTTGGGAACAAATTTTTACCACATGCATGACAGATAGAGCACTAATCTCTAGGATATGTAAAGAACCCAAAAATCTTAACACCAAAAAGATGAATAACCCAAACAATAAATTGACCAAAGACCTGAATAGACACTTCTAAGAAGAAGATGCACAATCAATCAGCAAATATATGAAAAAATAGACAACATCTCTAGCAATTAGAGAAACGCAAATCAAAACTACTCTAAGATTTCATCTCACTCCACTCAGAATGGCAGCTATTAAGCATACAAACAACAATAGGTGTTGGTGAGGATGTTGGGGGAAAGGTACACTCATACACTGCTGGTGGGACTGCAAATTGTTGCAGCCAATATGGAAAGCAGTATAGAGATTCATTGTGAAACTATGAATCTTTGACCCAGCTATCCCACTCCTTGGTTTCTACTCAAAGGACTTAAAAACAGCATATTACAGGGACACAGCCACATCAATGTTTAAGGTGCACAATTCACAATAGCTAAACTGTGGAACCAACCTAGATGCCCTTCAGTAGATGAATGGATAAATGAAGTGTGGTATATATACACAATGGAATATGATTCAACATTAAAAGAGAATAAAATCATGGCATTTGCAGGTAAATAGATGGATTTGAACAATATAATGCTAAGTGAAGTTAGCCAATCCCAAAAAACCAAATGCCAAATGTTTTCTCTGATTTAAGGATGCTGATTCATAATGTGGTTGGGGGCAGGGAGGGGGGAGACAACGTGGTGAGAGGATTAAATGAATTCTAGATAGGGCAAAGGTATGGGAGGGAAAGGAGGGAGCATGAGGGTAGGAAAGATGATAGAATGAGATGGACATCATTACCCTAAGTACATGTTTGAAGACACGAGTGGTGTGACTCTACTTTGTGTACAACCAGAGATATGAAAAATTGTGCTCTACATGTATAATATAAATTGTAATGCATTCTGCTGACACATATGACAAATTTAAAAATTTTTTTAAAAACCCTTTTCAACATTAAGAATCTATTGTCATATACAACTAAAAAGAAAAAATTTTTAAAAAGAATCAAGTAGAACATAATATAACAGCCGGGAGATAGTATCACACCTCTCTTATCACTGGATAAAGCATTCAAACACTAACTAAATAAAGATGCTACAGAACTAAAAAAACACAATTAATAATTTGAACTGAACAGACATATAGAATATTTCATCCATCAATGTCTGAATTCACTCTCTTGTAAATACCACATGGAATATTTTCTAAAGCAGACCATATTTTAGGACAAAGCATACCTTAACAAATAAAAGAACAGAAAATACCTTCATTCTATCAGATCATAATGGAATAAAATTAGAAATCTACAACAAAGATAAGATCAAAAAAATCAAAATCACTCTAATACCTGGAGACTTAATAATACACTTTTGAATGATGAATGGCTAACAGAAGGAAAATTTTTAAATTCTTAGAGGTGAATAAGACTAATGACACAACATGTCAAAACATTTGGCACAGTATGGAGGCGGTTCTCACAGCATTGAGCTCATACTTCAAAGGAACAGAAAGACCAAGTAATCTAACATCACATCTCTATAAAAAGCCCTATAAAAGTAAGAACAAGCCCTATAAAAGTAAGCCCCATAAAAGTAAGAACAAACTAACACCCAAATCAGTCGAAGACAACAAATAATTTAGATCAAAGCTGAAACCAGTGAAATTCAGTGAGCACTGACTGTAACTGGATGGGAACCCTCCTGACATCTGCAGCCTCCTTCAGGTCTTCACCTCCTCATTTGGCTGGTCCTTGTTAGCACAGTCTCAGCCCTGTCCCCCACCATAGACTGGCAATTAGGGACCTGGGAATGCAGAAATGCATCTCATCACACAGTGGCCAGCTCTGGGCCAAACCAAGCATGATTTTTCCTTCACTATGAACAAAAGATGAAAGTGGGGTGTGCAGGGGTAGAAGAAAAGAAGATGCACTTGGAGTGGCTTCTGAGACCTGCTGTGTGTGCACTGTACTCACGAGGTGGGGGACTTCAAGTCAAGGTGGTCTTGCAGCTCTTGGGAAATGATCATAGGGTAGTAGAGTTGAGGACATAGGTCCTCTACATAAAAGGAATATCATTGTGACCCCATGTCATGGAGCTCTGAGAAGCAGGATCTAAGGTGGTTTCAATAAATGCCAAGCAATGGAGATCTCCCAGTATCACTCACAACCCACCTAAGAGGTACCTGGTTAAGGTAGCTACCAAAATAGTACATAAATGAGGGGGCACCTGGATTTGAACCAGGGACCTCTTGATCTGCAGTCAAATGCTCTACCCCTGAGCTATACCCCCACTTAAGTGGAACCTCTCATTAGCTCCTCTTTATCCGGGGCAGTGCACCCAGGCTACTGTGATTTATAATGCAGTTTACTATGCATGTTCTAGCAAGTGACAGCTTTCTCCACCGAAGTCTATTCTCCTCTCTTGCATCTCCAACCTTAACTACACCCTCTCAGCTCCTCTCCCGTCTCAGACTGAGCTGGTGGAACCACCTTTGCACCTGGGAAGCACACCTGACCCCAGCATTTCCCTAAGTCCACACACCATGTTCAGGCAAGAGCTGCTGGTCCTGGTCTTCAAAGAACCTCACACACAGCTCAGGAAGAGGCTTCTCCATACTCCAAGGCCTCGAGGGGGGGGGGCTCATTATTTCACTCCATTTCTCATTCCCTCAACATATAATCATAAAGCTTGTTAGGTGCTAGACCCTGTCATCCATGTTGAGGTCAGAGACACAGGGAAGATATAGTCCTCGTTCCTCAAGGAGTCTTGGTCCAAACAAAAGAGAAACTCAGGAACAAAATGTTTCCACAGAGGTCTCAGGGAGAAAGGAGCCCTGCTCAGGCATCAGGGGGACCTTCCTGGAGGATCCATTGCCTTGGAGGACAGCCTGTGACACAGCATGACCAGCCATGCCCTAGAGTAACCTCACAGCTTGCCCTACTGCTGTCTCCTTCTGGAGAGGATGACACAGATGTGGACTGAGCAGAATCCACAACCCAAGGGGTATATATTGAAGTTCATGCCTGTGACTCTGCAGGGGGATAAAAGCTTATATAGATGACTTGGGTCAGTATGTGACTCCTGGTCATTTACTACTTCAGAAAATATTATCTCTGGCATCTAAAAGATGATTCTAGCAAGGGGGCACCTGGATTTGAACCAGGGACCTCTTGATCTGCAGTCAAATGCTCTACCCCTGAGCTATACCCCCTGCTGCTATGGATGTGAAATAAGCACCTGAAACCTAGATGGCCACTCCCAGTATTCTCCACCTGGAGATGTGCGCTTGCTAATGTCTGCCTTCATATGCTTCCTTCCTGCTAGGCCACACCCCTTCCTGTCTACACACCTGTAGGTGTAATCAACACCCTTCCTAGAGGAGGAGTGGGCATAAAAATGATGGATGTCTGCAGCAGGAACCTCCTTCACGCTCAACTAGAGAAACCAGATCATACATCAGGCTACTTAGCAGACTCTCTAGAGGTGAGGATGGGGCCTGGGATGGGCATGAGCAAACATTCTTGGTTCCTCCCCGACAACCCCTAATCCAACCCTCTGAGAAGGGGATGGAGGGATCACCTGTGCCTCTAGCTGCTCCATGTGGGATTCTGACTCTCTGACAGTTTGGAGGTACTTATTTAATCTGCACCTATGTGAGTCAGCTCTTCATCACTGTGACCAAAATAGCTGACAAGAACGACTTATAGGAAACAGCTTAATAGTGTGTTTAAGGCTCCCCGTTTTGGAGGTGTAATCTGTGATCATGTGACTGAAATGTTCTGGGCCTTAGTGGAGTCAGAACATCATGGGGGCAGTTGGTGGTGCAGGAAAGATGCTGGCTTGTGGCAGCCAGAAAGCAGAGACAGCAAGTGAGGCACCAGGGACAAAGTACAAACCCCAAGGGCATGTCCCAAATCATCACTTCCTTTTGCTACTCCTCAATGCCTAGAGTCAGTTAGACTCTTCAGATTATTAATTTACTAAATGGACTAATGTGCTTTTGGGTTACAGTTCTCATAATCAAATTATTTTACCTCTGAACATTCCTGCACTAATACTGGAGATTTGGGGGACACTGGAGATACAAGCCATGACAGTGCCCTTTCATGCCGTAGACCTGACTGGAGACGGAGTCACAGTGGAGTCCACATTGATGATGAAAGCTTCTGTTCACAAACGCTCTGGGCCAGGGGATGAACTGCCCCTCTGTCTCTCCTCTTCCTCCCCTCTCTCTCTCCATTTTCTCAATCCTTCAAGGTTCACACAGAAGGAGCCTGAAGAGAGGATCCAGCCCACTGAAAGGTGAAGAAGTGGGAGTCCAGAGTCCCACAGTCCCTGGAGCATGAACAGGACAGCAGCTGCAAACATGTGGTCGGTATGTTTGGGAGGGGCCAGCAGGTGGCAGCGTCTTGAACCAAGGGCTGCCCACTGTGCAGACAATTGCTTAGCCCCAAGTTATCCCCGCATCCCTGTTCAGTCCTCCCTGATTAACACTGAGCCACCGTCAGTGATCCAGGACAGACTCTCATGTCTCTTTGTTCTAGAGAACTGGAGGGAACTGACCGCCCTCACTCAGACATACCTCATTCTCACCTTGGGCTGGCCCTGTCCTTCCCCAGAGACCTGTGTTACCACACCCAAGAATTCCATGGGACACTAGAAGTTTCACTCATTCTTAGTCAACTATGGAAACTGTAGATGCACCACAAACTGAGTAGAGACCCTTCTTCAGGCCCTGGGTTCATCTTTCATTACCTAGAGGACATTCGCTTGTCTCATGGGCTCTTCTTCTACCCATCCCGATTGCAGACACAATCTGAATTCCTTCCATACACTGAAGTCCCCTTCTCTCCCCTCACCCAGTAAAAGCTGATGGGGCAAGTGTAGGGGTCATGCTGTTAGTCAGCCACTTCCACAATACTGCTTCACAACTAATATCCCCCAAATTTGATCATGCAAAATAAGTATTTATTCTCAGATGCTTAGATTGGCAGATTGGATGTCATCCAGTTGGTCTGGGCTGGGCTCAGATGGCTCTGCTTCAAGCTGTGGCTCCTCTGCACCTGGTCTCTCTTGTGAGTTGGGTTCATGTCTGTGCCATGAGTGTTCATTCTGGGCTCCCAGCCAAGGAGCAACAGCAGGTAGGGGGCACTTTCATGGCTGTGGCAGAAATGCAAAGGGGCAAGCCCAACTACCTGTCCAAGCAGGTTTTAATCCTGTCTCGTGTCACAGACCACCAGCTCATTGGTGAAAGCAAGGCACAGGATAAGCCCTAGTTCAAGAGCAGGTTCAATCTCTAATGAAAGAACCATAAAGTCTCATGGCAAATGGCCAGATACAGGAATAAACAGAAACTGCCCGCTGTGTCAGAGCCGCATGCAAAATATACTCACCTGTCTCCAGGGCTCCAAAGCCTGAGTTTTCCAAATGCTCTCAGAAATCCGTACTACAATTCCTGAAGCTCTAGTTTCTTTTTCCCCCATATTTTTATTGGTGCATGATAATTGCACATAGTGGTTGGATTGTTGTAACAGATTCATACATCCACAAAATACAATTAATTTGCCAGTGTCATCCCCTAGTGTTTTCTCTTTCCCTCCTTTCCTCCTCCTCTCTGGTTTCTTTCTGTTACTCCATTGCTTTCCCTTTGATTTTCATGACATCCCCCACAACCTTCCATTTCCTTTTTTCTCTGTATCTTCCATGTATGTGAGAAAACATTTGACCTTGGACTTGTTGAGTTTTGGCTTATTTTGCTTAATATAATATTCTCAAACCCATTTTCCTGCATATATCATTATTTCATTCTTCTATGGCTAAATAAAACTTCATTGCATATATATGCCACATTTTCTTTATATTTTCAAATACCAAGTTCCATAGTATGGTTTTTGTGAATTGTGCTGCTATAAACATGGATATGCATCTATCACTATAGTATTTTCATTTTAATTCTTCAGGATAAATGCCAAAGAGTGGTATAGCTGGGTCATATAATGATTACATACCTAGTCGTTTGAGGAAACTCCACACTCATTTCCACAGTGTTTGTACTAATTTACCTTCCTACCAACAGTGTAAATGTATTCCTTTTTCTCCACAGTCTTTCCAGGACTTACTATTGTTTGTATTCTTGATGGCTATCATTCTAATCCAGTGTAGTTTTGATTTACATTTCTCTAATTGATAAGGTTGGCAATCATTTTATAATATTTTTATCAGCCATTTGTATTTATTCTTTTGAGAAGTGGCTGTTTAGTTCATTTCCCAATTTATTAATTGGGTTATTTGTGGGGTTTCTTTTGAGTTCTTTATATATTCTTGATATTCTTTGTCAAAAGACTAGCTAACGAAGATTTTCTCTCATTCTATAAGTTCTTTCACATTCTTAATCATTTCCTTTGCTATGCAGAATATTTTTTCAATTTGATTTCATCCCATTCATTAATTCTTGGCATTATTTCCTGAGTTTAGGGGTCTTACTGAGAAAGTCATTGCCTATACTTATATGTTGGAGTCTTGAACCTACATTCTCTTCTAGAAGTTGCATAATTTCTGATATAATTTCTAGATTTTTGATTCATTTTGAGTTCACTTGGTACAGGGTGAGAGATAAGGATCTAGTGTCATTCTTCTACGTATAGAGAACCATTTCTCACTGCACCACTTGTCAAAAAGACCATCTTCTCTCCAGTGTATGTTTTTCACACCTTTATGATGGATCAGATGACTATGTCTGGGTATGTTTGTCTTCTATTCTGTTCCATTGGTCTATATGTCTATTTTATGTCAGTACCATGCAGTTTTTATATCTCTCTAATATATTTGCTTTTTTGGCTTAGAATTGCTTTGGTTATTCTGGATCTTTTATACTTATAGATGAATTTTAGAACTGTTTTTTTTTTCCCTACTTTTGTGAAGAACATCATTGGTATTTTGATGAGGATTTCATTGAATCTGCATGTTACTATTGATAAAACAGCCATTTTAACCATACTAATTGTGCCTATCCTTGAACATGGAGTTCTTTCCATCCTCTTGTGTCTTGTTTTCTATTATTTTCTTCAGTGTTCTATGGTTTTCATTGTAGGGGTCTTTTACCTCCTTGGTTAGATTTATTCTTAAGCTGGTGGTGTTTGAGACTATTGTGAATGGGATTATTTTCCTGATTTCTCTTGCAGCAGATTCATTATTGGTGTATAAGAAAGCTCTTTATTTATATATGTTGATTTTGTAACCTGCTACTTATTTGCTTATTAGTTCTAGCCACCTTCTGGTGGAGCATTTTGGATCTTCTATGTATAGAATCATATTTATTTATAAATAGTGATAATTTGACTTCTTTTCCTATTTTTATCCCTTTTATTTCCTTCTCTTGCCTCATTGCTCTGGCTAGAATTTCTAGTGCTATATTAAAATATTGAATATGAGTGCTGAGAGTGGACATTAAAGGAAATTTTTTCAGTTTTTTCCCACTTGCTGTGATGTTGGCTTTGGGTTTGTCAAATATAGCTTTTATGATATTTATATACAGATTCCTTCTATCCCTAATTTCTTCAGTGTTTTATTTTCATTAATGGTTGAATTTTATTGAAAACTTCCTGTGCATCAACTGAGACAACTATATGATTTTTATTTTTGTGGTGAGTTATATTTATTGATTTGCATATGTTAAATCATCCTGCACCCTGCAATAAAACAACTTGGACATCATGTACAAACTTCTTAATGTATTGTTGAAGATGATTTGTTAGTATTTTAGTAAGAATTTTTGCTTTAAGCTCCTTAGACATATTGATGTGTAGCTCTCTTTCTTTGATGTATTCTTATTTGGTTTTGGCATGTGGGTGATACTGGCCTCACTGAATTAAATTGGAAGTGTTCAATCTCTTTCTATTTCATGAAATAATTTGAGTAGCATTGGTATTAGTTCTTTAAAGATCTAATAAAATTCAGCTGAAAATTCATCTGGTCCTGGACTTTCCTTTGTTGGAATACTTTTTATTACTGCTTCTATCTCATTGCTAGTTATCAATGTGTTTTGGTTTTCTATGTCCTCTTGATTCAATTTTGGCATGTCATATGTGTTCAACAAATTGTGTACCAAAGGACTTTAAAACAGCATACTACAGGGACACAGCCACATCAATGTTTATAGCAGCACAATTCACAATAGCTAAACTGTGGAGCCAACCTAAATGTCCTTCAGTTGATGAATGGGTAAAGAAAATGTGGCTTATATACACAATGGAATTTTACTCAGCATTTTAAAAGAACAAAATCATGACATTTGCAGGTAAATGGATGGCGCTGGAGAAGATAATGCTAAATGAAGTTAGCCAATCCAAAAAAAACAAATGCTGAATGTTTTCTCTGATATAAGGGAGGTGACTCATAGTGGGGTAGGGAGGAAAAGCTTGGGAGGATTAAGTGAATTGTAGATAGGGCAGAGGAGTGGGAAGGAAAGGGAGGGGACAGGGGATTCACAAGGATGGTAGAATGTGATGGACATCATTTTACAAAGTACATGTGTGAAGACTTGAATTGGGTGTCAACATACTTTATATACAAACAGAGATATGAAAAAATGTGGTATATATGAGTATTAAGAATTGTAATGCAAAAAATTACATGTATAAAGGCATAAATTGGTGTGAACATATTTTATATTCAGAAATACAAAAAATTATGCTCTATATGTGTAATAAGAATTGTAATGCATTCCACTGTTGTCATGTATTTAAAAATAATAATAAAATCAATTTTAAAAAAACATCCATTTTTTCCATTTTTTCAATTTATTGGAGTATAAGTTTTCAAAATAGTCCCTAATGATCCTCTGAATTTCTGTGATGTGTGTAGTGATGTCTCTTTTTTCATCTCTAGTTTTAGTAATTGGGTCTTCTCATTTTTCTTCTGATTAATTTGGAAAAGGGTTTATCAATCTTGTTTATCTTTTCAAAGAACCAACAATTTTCTGATCCATTGTATTTTTTGTATTCTCTTGTTTATTCAGCTTTTTCACTGCTGTGAGTAAAGGACCCAACCAGAACAATTGTAGAGGAGTAAAGGTTTATTTAGGAGCTCATGGTTTCACAGGTCTCAGTCCATAAGTAGCTGGCTCCATTCCTCAGGACTCAAGGTGAAGAAGGACATCATGGTGGAAGAGTGTGGCAGACAGAAGCAGCTCACACAGTGATCAGGAGGAAGAAAGAGATGCAAAATAGATACCCTACAGTCCCACCTCCAATGAACTACTTCCTTCAGCCATACCCCACGTGCATCCAGTTACCATTTATTAATCTCATCAGGGATTAATTCACTGATTAGGTTAAGGCTATAACCCAAACATTTCTCCTCCAAACTTTCTTGCATTACCTCACATGTGAGCTTTTGGGAGACACCTCATATCCAAACCATAACATTTCTATTTCATTGGTTTTATCTCTTTCCTGGACTGGTTTTGGAATTTGTTTCTTATTGTTTATCAATGGCCTTGAGATGCATCATTGAGTTATTTATTTGGGCTTTTTCTGATTTTTATTATATAGGCACTCATCACTATAAACTTTTCTCTTAGAACTGTCTTCATAGTGTCCTAGAGTTTCTGGTATGTTATATCAAAATTCTCATCAGAATTTTTTAAATTTCTCCCCTGGTTTCTTCTATCATCTATTCCTAATTCAAAAGTGTATCATTTGGTCTTCATATATTTATACCTTTTCTGTTGATGTCTAATTTCATTCCATTGTGATCAGATAAAATAAAATTATACCATTTTTTTATTTGCTGAGAGTTTCTTTCTGGCCTAAAATGTGGTCTATTTTGGAGAATTTTTCATGAGCACCTAAGAAGAAAGTGAATTTGGCTGTGGTTGGATAAATTATTCTATAGATGTCTGTAAAGTCCATTTTATTTATATTTTAGGTCTGAAGAGTCTTTACTGAGTTTGTATGGAAGACTTGTCTACTGGTGAGAGATGTGTGTGGAAACTACCAGTATTATTGTATTGGGGTGTATCTGAGTCTTTAAGCCAAGTAGTGTCTGTTATTGTATAATTAGGTACACCAATATTTGGGGCATAAATATTTACTGTTATATCTTTTTGCTTAATTCTTCCCCATAACAGCATTTAAAGCCCTTATTTGTCTCTTCTGATTAATTTTAACTTCAGATCTGCTTAGTCAGATAGGAGCATAGCTATTTGGATTTGTTTGGAGACCCAATTGTATAATATATTTATTTTCATCCCTCCGCTTTTAGGCTGTGGTTTTCTTTGTCTGTAAGATGACTTTCTTGCAAACAACATATATTTAGGTCTTGTTTTTTAATTGATTTTTTCAGCCTATGTCTTTTAATTAGAAAGTTGAGACCATTTATGTTCAATGTTATTATAAAGAGAAACATCAATTCCTGACAGTTTGATTTATTTCTAATGCTTAATTTGGTTCTGTTTCTCATTTGTTTAGCTAGTCTTCAAATTAAAGTTGTCCATTTGCAAGCTCTGGGGATTGCTTTTGATTTCTTCTGTGTGTAGTATTTCTTTAAGAATTTTCTGAAATTCCAGTATAGTAACCATGAATTCTTTTAGGATTTGCTTATCTTTGAAGGGTTTTTTATTTCTTTTTTGATTCTGAAGGATAGCTTTCATGGATACAATGATCTTGGTTGATAAATATTTTCTTTCAGCACTTGGGACACATCATTCCAAGCCTTCTTTGGATTTTATACTTTATACTGGGAAATAAGAAATAATTCTGTTTGGCTTCCATCTAAATGTGACCTGAAGTTTTTATCTTGAGGCTTTTAAAATTCTATCCTTTTAGTATATGTTAGATGTTTTTCTAGTAATGCGTTGTGGAAAGAATCTTTCTTCATCTTGTTTGAGGTTCTGAATGCCTCCTGTATCTGGATGTCCATCTCAATCTCAAAGTTTGGACTTTTCTTATTGTTTCTCTGAAGAGGCTATTCATGCCATTCACCTGTATCTCACAACCTTCTTCAATTCTAGTGATTCTTAAGTTTTGAATCTTAATGTTGCCTGCATCTCACACCTTCTTCAATTTCAGTGATTCTTAAATTTGGGATCTTAATATTGCCCCAGGTTTCTTATATATCCTGGTTGCAGTTGTTTATTTTCTTTTCTTTAATACTGTCTTAATGTTAAGACTGGCAACTTTATCTTCCAGCTCTTCTGTCTTCAGCATAGTCTACTCTATTAGAGAGATTTTCAACTGAACACTTTATTTGATTTAGTATATCTTTCATTTCCAAGATTTCTGTTTGGTTCTTTTTCAGTCTCTCTTCTAATGGAATTTCTCATTTATTTCCTGTCACTTCCTAAGTCTTTCAGTTACCTTCTGTGTTCTCTTAAAATTCATTTGTCATTTGTACAATCATTCTTTTGAATTCCTAATCTAGTATCTTATCCATTTCTACATCTTTGGAGTTAGTTACTGGTGAATTATGAACTTTACGAGGCAACTTTGTTCTTTCATATTTCTTGTATTCCTCTGTTGGGTTTTATGCATCTGTTAGGATGGATCTCTCTTCCACTCTTACTTGTTAACCTTTTTAGGGCACAGCCTTTTCTTGACAAAACATTCTGGGATATCAAGTCATTATGAATCTTTCAATATATTTCCAAATGGGTTTTGCAATATAGTTTTCTTCTTGGTTCTTTGGTGATGATGAATATATTTTGACAGAATGTATAGTGTGTCAAAGCTTGATTATTCCACTTTCCCTGTAGGTTACACATGGGGTCTTGTAGATCTGGCAATGTGTGTTGTATACAGCAGGATGTGTGAGGTGCGCCACCTATGATTGCTCTTCTTTACTTTACAACTCTGTATATTCTAAAAGAATATGTGAATGATCTAGATTTTAAAAACTCATAGGTGTGGTGCCCAAAGCCCTTATGTTAATTTTGTTTTTGCTGTAGGAGTAGATGTCCATGAGTAAGACCTGATGACTCTCCATATCCATTTCTACCTGAGGCCTGGTCATTAGTTTGGGTTTTTGTGTCCTTTATATGTAATAGGTATCATTGAGGTTACAATATAGTTAGTTGGTTCGGGGAACAAGGTGTGCCATCTCTTGACTGGGTTTAGCTCAGCAGCAGAGTGTCTGTGAACTTGTAGTGTCCTGATAAAGTCCCAATATCTCCCAGAAAAGAAGCAAACAAACAATAGCAACAACACAAGCAAGCAATATACAGCATTAAAACAAATGCTTGCTGCCTACTATGACATCTACAAAACAAATTACCATAAAAACAGGAATGGCATTGTTGGTAATTGTCAACAGCAAAAATAATAAATAGTCATGAACTAGATCTGATATAAAAAGCAGATGCTAACTATGATATCCACAGTACTAGTAACTGCAAAAGCATAAATGGTGGAGGAAGGAGTTACTCCAACTAAATAGTTCTTAAAAATAGTAAGAGCCAGGTGCAGTGGGGTTCATGCTTGTAATTCCAGCGGCTCAGAGTCTGAGGCAGGAGAATCACAAGTTCAAAGGCAGCTTCAGCAATTTCAAGGCACTAAGCAACTCAGTGAGACCCTGTCTCTAAATAAGTTTCAAACTAGGACTGGAAATATGGCTCAGTGGTTGAGTGCCCCTGCAATACCAAGAAAGGGGTGGGGGGTGGCTATGTTGTAGCTCAGTGGTAGAACACCTGCCTACCATATGTGAGGCACTGGGTTTGATCCTCAGCACCACATAAAAATAAATAAATAAATAAAGGCTTTGTGTCCATCTACAACTAAAAAAAAATTAGATAGTAAAAGATACAGTTCATTAAGAGAAAAGAAAATATGATAGGAAGGTAAAAGAAGTTTAGAATGTTCAAAATGTGAAGAGAGAAAAATCAAAAGAGATTTATTTAGTAAGTGATGACTATAAAGAAGGAGTTGGAAAATAAATAAAGGGCTGGGGTTGTGACTCAGCAGTAGAATGATTGCCTTGCACATGTGAGACCTGGGTTCGATCCTCAGCACCACATAAAAATAAATAAGTGAAATAAAGGTATTTTGTCCAACCAGCTAAAAAATAAATATTTTTAAAAAGAAAAAAAATAAAGTGAGTAAATATACAGAAGAAGATAATTTGGCTATTAGAGGGAGAAGAAAGAAGAGAAAGAGAATCAGGAGAAACAAACAAAAATAAGCAAAAAACCCTAACCCTCAAAAACAAGACTAGGAAAAATAACAATAATTTTTAAAATGGTAGAAATAAGAAAAAAGAAATAAATATATATATATATATATGTGTGTGTGTGTGTGTGTGTGTGTAAATATGTGTGTGTGTGTAAATATGTGTGTGTGTGTGTATGTGTGTGTCCACTAACCAATCAGCACATCAATACAGCTAGAACTCAGAGGGCGGGGGATAGAGAGAGACAGAGACAAAGACAGGGAGACTAGAGGGAGAGAAAAAAAGATTCTTAATTAAAAATAAAAAAATCATCTCCACTACATGGTCAAAATGATTGATGAGAATGATCGATGACTGCCCTCTTTCTATTTCTTCTTGTGCTGTGTACACTTACAAAGAACAAGGACTGGGGGGTTGTCAACCCCTTCCTCGTTGTGCTGCTCACTGAGGTGTCAGCTGGAGTGGCCTAAAACTGAAGCTGGTTGAAACTGCTCCCAGCTTCCCTTCTCCAGGGAGGATAGAACTGGAAGTACTGTTGACTGGAGTTCTGTCTGGACAGACCAGATCCTTGAACTCTCGGGGTGGGGACTGCTACAGAATTCTAAATAGGAAGTTCTAGTGACTGGGGTATCGCTCTAATGGGCCTTTGGGATTTGGGGGTGGTATCTGCTCTTTGATGATTAGATCCAAACATCCTCAGGGCCAGGCAGATACCAATCTCTGCTGAACTTCTACGACTAAGTAGCATTCCAAGAATTCTACCTTTTTTTTTTTTTGCATTTCTTTTTTTTTTTTATTGTTGGTAGTTCAAAACATTACATCTAATTTGATATATTTCACAGTTTGATTCAAAAGGGTTATGAACTCCCATTTTTACCCCGTATACAGATTGCTGAATCACATCAGTTACATCAATTACATTTCCATTGATTTACATATTGCCATTCTAGTGTCTGATGAATTCTGCTCTCTATCCTATTCTCTACTATCCCCCCTCTCAGTAGAGGGGGTTGAGAGAGAAGAGGGGAGGGGAGGGGAGGGGAGGGGGGATAGTAAAGAATTCTACTTTTAGGGCAGTGAAGCCAGCCCTACACAGGTGTCTCATTCTGCTGCTCATGAATGCAGCCTTCCTAGGCTTAGTCTCCAAATGTGATCACGCCCACACGTTCAGATTCTCTAAAGCAAGTTGTGCTCCACTCTGTATCTCTAACTTGATTTCCCCTGGGGAACAATCTTCTCTGTGCCTGTTTTTTTGTTTTTTGTTTTTTGTTTTTTTTTTAAAGAGAGAGTGAGAGAGGAGAGAGAGAGCGAGAGAGAGAGAATTTTTAATATTTATTTATTTATTTTTTTAGTTCTCGGAGGACACAACATCTTTGTTGGTATGTGGTGATGAGGATCGAACCCGGGCTGCGCACATGCCAGGCCAGCGCGCTACCGCTTGAGCCACATCCCCAGCCCATCTGTGCCTGTTTTAATCATGCTCTAGTTAGTGCCCTAACTAGGCCCAGTGATAGGCACTTGCTGGGACAGTGTGGCTGTATTTCCTATGATGTCCTTGGCTCCCACATGGACATCATAGTGGCGGCTACCACTTCAGCTCTCTGCCTGCCAGATGAGAAACACAGAGCGCTTTTTGAACACCGGTTCTCTGTATAGCCTCTACACTAGCCGAGTGCAGCTGCTGCTCTGTAGTACAGGTTTTTCTATGCCAAACTTGTCCATGGTGCTTCTGTTTTCCTTCCCTCTGTGGTGACCAGCACCTCTCCTGCTGCCACAACCACCTTGACTCCCATGTACTCTTTTTCATCCTCTGTTCAACGCTCCTGAATTGTTAGTCTGTAAGGGAATCTGAATGTTTAATGTTAAATTTCAGTGAATTCCCTCGTTCACCCACCTTGCTGAGAAGCAGAGCTCCCACTGCTTCAGCCCCAAGCCACAGAACAACTGGAAATGCGGCCTTCCTCTAACCTGCCATCTTGAATCCTCCCCTCTGCTATTTTTACCCCTAATTTTGGCTGAGAGAGCAGGGGAAGTGGCCATGTCGCTGGCGTGACAGTGTGGCACTTAGAGCAACTAGCTCTCATGTTCAGCTGGTTCACTAATTCAGTGACAGGAGGTCAAAGGTTCTCACGATACAGTCAGAAGGGCCCTGTGTTTGGGCTGCAGGAGAACCTCACACACAGTGTCCTGTTGGAGCTTATTATTTACTCTCCGAACCAATCAAATCAGCCTTCCCTCCCAAAGCCACACCAACTGCTCTCAGGAAACTGCATGTTGGATTCTGGGGGACTGTGAGAAAGTCTCACCCAACTTTTTCTATGGGCTTCTACATTTCCATACCCCAAAATGACCCAGATATTGATTACTCCCCAAGTCCAATAAGGCTCAGTGACCAAGCACACCCGCCTCATTGGCCTGAGGATCCTTTGCCTTCTACCCTTTGTGGTCCCAGCCTGGGCACTTTCATTTGAGAAGAGCCCATCTCAGACTGACAGACACAGAGGACAATAGATGGCAAGATGGGAAAGAGCTCAAGGCCATCAGAGAAGTCTGAAGATCCAGGATCATAAAGCAGGCAGGATCCAGGCTAGAGGGCCAGGATCCCAGCCAGCCTGGTTAGGGAGCCACCAGCCCTCCACAGTGACCACTGCCCAGTACCTGACCCCACTGCCGATGCTTGAGCTCCAAGGTGAATTCCACATTGAGCCTGCCTCTCTGAGCAATTTCCTTCACACTCAGTTTTTCTTGGGGTATAGAGTTGGCCAAGTTCAAGGTATTAGCCATTGTGCTGAATGATTTCATATGTCAAATTGGATATTCTGTGGTAGGCAGATATTTGGCCAAACACTATTGGAGCTGCTGCTGTGAAGGCATTTTTTAAATTAACATTTAAATATAATTAATACTTAAATCAGTAGACTTTGTGTAAAGGCCATTACCACTCTAAAGTGGGTGGTCTCGTATAATCAGTTAAGCCTTAAGAGGAAAAACTGAGGATTATGAGAAAGAGGGAATGTGCCCCAAGACTGTCTTCAGACTCAAGCTGCCACATCCCCTTTTCCTGGGAGTCCAGACTGTGCAGGCCAGCTCTTAAAATTCTCTCTCTCTCTCTCTCTCTCTCTCACACACACACACACACACACACACACACACACACACACTCTCTATTGGTCTGTGTTCTCTGGAGAACTGGGCCTAGCACCCACATATTTGGGAAGGATACATCTGCTGCTTTTGTCTTCCTTAACCTATCTAGAATAGATCCTGTCTTCCATTCCGAGACCCATGAGCACAGACTGGGTCTTGAAAACCCAGGGTTTCTCTAGATTGACAGGTGTCAGAAATTATTTCTGGTGAACTCCTTATCTACCTTGCCTCTCTCTACCTGGATGGCAGACTCACATGGTAACCATTGTGGTCCTCCAGTGAAAAGCAGTGGCCACCTAGATCTGAACCAGGGACCTCTTGATCTGCAGTCAAATGCTCTACCCCTCAGCTATGGCCTCACGTGTCTATAACCTCTCATTAGCCCCTTTTCCTCCACAGCACCTCTTATGGTTTAGATATGAGGTGTCCCCAAAAGCTCATGTGAGAGACGATGCAAGAAAGTTTAGCGGTGTCATGATCGCGCTGTGAGAGCCTTCACCTAGTCAGTGCCTTCATCTGCTTGAACAGACTAACTGGGTGACGACCGCAGGCAGGTAGGTGTGGCTGCAGGAGTGGGTGGCTGGGGACGTGCCTGTGGGGTGTATACTCTGTCCCTGGTGAGCCCAGCTTGGTCTCTCTCTGCTTCCTGATTGCCATGTCCTGGGCTCTTTCCTCCCCTAGGCCCTCTATCCTGGATCCTGCCTGTTTTATGCTCCTGGGTCTTCAGACTTCTCTGATGGCCTTGAGCTCCTTCCCATCTGGCAATGGATTTGACTAACTAAGGACTGAGACCTCTGAAACCATGGCCCTCAAATAAACTCCCCTGTGTTGCTCTTGTCAGGTCTTTGGTCATAGAGGTGAAAAAAACTGGCTGAAGCAGCACCACACCCAGGCTGTCTATGATTCATAGTCCAATGCAGTCTCGGCAAGTTCTGGAAACCGCCAGGTTTCTCTACTTAGTCTGCCCTACCTAGGCAGCCTTTTCATGTGCAAAGGACACCAGATGCCAGTGTTTCCATTAAGCCCACACACAACGATCAGATAAGAGCTTTCATGAATCTCACAGAGCTCAGGAAGGGCCTCCTCTACACTCCAAGGCCTCAAGGAGGGAGCCCGTTATCGCCCTCTATCACACATTCACTCAACAAACACTCATAGAACTTGTCAGGAACTGGATCCTCTCATACACGTAAAGGCCACAGAGACTGGGATCTTCAGAGTCTTAGTCCAGATATTTCCATGAGATTCTTCACTGATGTGACAGGAGTCTAAGCAGAGTCCTGAGGGAGCAGGAAGTAAGCAGCCTGCTGCCAGGGGTCAGGAGGTGCTTCCTGGAGAGGTGACAAAGAAGATTTGATAGAGAAAAAGCTGGGCTCCTCAGCCCCATGGACCTGTTGGAAAGTGGACATCCATGCAGTTAGGAACACTCACGGTCATTGCCTGGGAGGACAGCCTGTGCATAACCAGCCCTGACTAGGAGGAACCTCAAAACAAGCATCTATCTCCTTCTACAGAGGAGGACACAGATGTGGCCTGAGCAGAATCAAGAACACAAGGTGAACACACTCAGTTCCCACCTGGGATACGGCTGAGGGTTAAGAGCCAAAATGGCTCGCTCTCTCTCTCTCTCTCTCTCTCCCCCTCTCTAAAAAAAAAAAAAAAAAAAAAAAAAAAAAAAAAAACATTAAAAAAAAAAAGAGCCAAAATGGTTGACCTGGGCCAGTATGTGACTCCTTGTTATTTACTAGTCCAGAAGTTTTCTTGTGTACCGCTCACTTCTTCAGCCATTTAAAAGTAGCCAGATCACCGGGGTGACTGTCACATGACATGGCAGCCTCCCACACCTGTCATCTAAAAGTCTTCAGCAAGGGAGCACCTGGATTTGAACCAGGGACCTCTTGATCTGCAGTCAAATGCTCTACCCCTGAGCTATACCCCCACTCATGCAGAGCCTCTCATTAGCACCTTTTCATCCTCAGCACCACACCTGGCCACTCTGCATGTTCCAGCAAACTGCCAGCTTTCTCCACTGAAGTCTGCCCTCCCTTCTTTCATCTCCAACCTTAGCTGGTCCCATCCCACCTCAGACTGCGGAGAGCACCTGGAATGGACTCCAGTGCTTCTCTAACACACAGTCATCAGACAAGAGCCAGTGACACAGGGTCTTTAGTGGACCCCACACAGCCCAGGGAGAACCTCCCCAAACAAACAGTCATGGAGTTTGGTAAGTGCCTGATCTGTCATCCATGTTGAGGTCACAGAAACAGGGAAGACATTGTCGTTGTTCCTCAAAAAGTCTTAGTAAAAACAGGAGAAAAACCCAGGAACAAAATATTCCCACTGATGTGGCAGGACCCTCTGGGGTCAGCAGGGGCTTCTCACAGAGGTGACAACGAAGAGTTGCCTGAGGAAGAAGCTGGGCTCCTCAACCCCGCAGACCTCTTATAAGGCTGGATGTCCATGCAATGAGGGAGCCTCCTGGTCACTGCCTTGGAGGACAGTCTGTGACACAGCATGACCAGCCATGCCCTGGAGGAGCCTCTCAGCCTGCCCTCTGCTGTCTCCTTCTGGAGAGGAGGACACAGATGTGGCCAGAGCAGAACCCAGAGCACAAGTGAGCACACTGTGGTTGTGTGCCCAAAACCCCCACATGTGATTGGAGATGGAGTCATAATGGAGTCCACATGATGAGGAAGGGCTCTGTTCACCAAACGCTCTGGGCCAGGGGATGATGCCTGGGAACCACTAGGGGTTAAGAGCCAAGATGGATGACGTGGTCACTATGTGACACCTTGTTCTTCAGGGCTTTAGAAGTTTTCCTCTCTGGCATGTAAAAGAGCCTCCAGCAAGGGGGCACCTGGGTTTGAACCAGGGACCTCTTGATCTGCAGTCAAATGCTCTACCCCTGAGCTATACCCACTGCTGCCTAGGAGTGTGCAGTAAGCACCTTAAACATGAAAGGCCACACCCTGGATTCTCCAGGAGATATGCACTCGATAGTGTCACCTACTTCCTTCATCCTACACTTCCTTCCTGTGTCCACACCTGCCTTCCACCTCTACTTAAGACCAGCACCCTCCCCTCTCTAGTCCCCAGGTGAGGCATTAATGTCATGGATGTCTGCAGCTGGAACCTCCTTAAACTCAACTAGAAGAGCCAGACTCAAGGAGCTGGCTGCTCAGCAGACCCTGTGGAGGTGAGGGTGGAGCAGGATTGGGCAAAAGCAAAACTTCATGCTTCTCCCTGAGAACTCCCACATGAGATCCTCTGGGAACAGAAACTAGGGACGATGTGTTTCTCTAAAAAGCTTACTGAGCAATTCCGACTCACAGTTTGGAGATAGTAATTTAAACTGTTCCCTTCCA
Organism: Urocitellus parryii; assembly: GCF_045843805.1. NCBI lineage: Eukaryota > Metazoa > Chordata > Mammalia > Rodentia > Sciuridae > Urocitellus > Urocitellus parryii. The sequence goes on from NC_135533.1 coordinate 6,623,426, forward strand.
TGCTATAGACCTGGAAAAAAATGACAGTAATTAATAATATCCAAACAAAACACACCTGATTGGTGACAGGCTCATAATAGAGTCCACATTCATGAGGAAGAGCTTCTGTGCACAAAACAGTGGGGAGCTGCCCTGCATTTGTGCCACTCAGTCTGCACGTGCAGTGTGAGTCTCGGGCACCTGGTGGGCCAGAAGTGACAGAGGGACAAAGGGAGGAAGGGGCCTTGACTTTGGCTTCTGAGGCTGCAAGCAGAGCCCTTTCTCAAAAGGCTCACACCACTGGGGACCCTCAAAACATGCCAAGGGGGTGCACAGGCTGGGGACAGAATGAGAAGAAAAAGAAACCAATGCAAGAGAATTGCCCACCCAAGGAAAGAGGCAGAGCCAAGAGCACTGAAGGGCTGGGGCACGGAGGTCACATGGGGCAGCAGGAGAAAGGGAGGGGTGGAACAAAGAGAACCTCTGCCCCTCTGGTCTCTCCTTGCAGGAAGATTCAACGTTAGGGGACTGAGGAAGAGAAAAGACCCTGTTTTCTATACGTTTTCTGAGAGCAAAACCAGAGAGCATCTGCCTGTGCTCCTCAGTCCAAGATCTTACTCAAAGCAACCAGTGTCGCCTAATGAGCCTGCTTCAGTGCTGAGTTTTACTGCAGGGAGTCCAGGCCTCCATTATGGGCCTCCACCACCCCTGCAAAGCTCTGCCTCTACAGTTTGTCACCTTCTCCTCACCTGTAGCTTCATCTAACCTGCATGCCTTTCCTACAGTTGCTCACCTCCACCCACCTGGCCACTGTCTGTCCCTGCAGACCCAACTGTCCTTTACTCAGGGACTGAAGACACCAGCTGGACTTCATTACTGGTCTCCTCTGAAATGTTCTTAACAATGATATGATGATGTAAATTCCAACAATTTTTCTGCCAGTTAGAATCATTGGTTGTTAGGGTAGATGTTAGCAGGGGACAGTGCTCCCCCAAATTAAAGTTCCCTGACCTGAGTTCTGCTGATCAGAATTACTGCATGTGATCTGGGTTTGAATAAAGTCAGCCAGTAATAATGCAGTAATGCAAGTTAATCTGGGTAACTCTGATTCAGTGTGTTTCTCTGTAATACAAACACTACAGAGCAAGCAAGGCTATTTAGTCAGCACTTGGAGATGTTGTGGGATAGAGAGTGATACTATTTATCATCCTCCCAGCAAGTTTGGCCACAGCAGAACACAAAACACTGGATGCACTTCAGTGATTAAAAATTTAGCACAGTAGGGGGCACCTGGATTTGAACCAGGGACCTCTTGATCTGCAGTCAAATGCTCTACCCCTGAGCTATACCCCCTCTTATGTCAATGAGGTTTCATTAATATCTTTCACTCCAACAGCCACACCCAGACTACCTGTGACCTATGAATGGCTTCAGGATGGGAGTTCTTGGCAGCTGCCAGGCCTGGGTCAGTGGAAACTCATCATCTTGCTACCTACAACAGACAGCACCCCCCACCTCAAAAGCCCTCAGCCTGTGTCTTCCCAGCCTTGGGGCCAGGTGGGTTATTTGTGGGGTTTTATTGACTGGGGGTAAGTTTTTTAAGTTTTTCTTATATTAATCCTTTGTCAAGAGAGTAGCTTGCAAAGATTTTCTCCAACTCTGTAAGTTCTTTCTCTACATTCTTAATCATTTCCTTTGCTGTGTAGAAGCTTTAAAATTAAATGCTATTTGATTTATTAATTCTTTGTACTACTTCCTGAGCTTTAGGGGTATTATTGAGAAAGTTATTACCTGTACCTATGTGTTGGAGTGTTGACCCTATGTTTTCCTCTAGGAGTTTCATAATTTCTGGTTTAATTTCTAGGTCTCTGATCTATTTTGAGTTGACTTTAGTGTAGTGTGGGAGATAAGGATCTAGTCTTATTCTTATACTTATGGATAGCCAATTTTACCAGGATCATTTGTTTAAAAGGTTTAATTTTCTCCAATGTGTTTTGGCAACTTTGTCAAGAATCACATGACTGTATCTATGTGGGTTTGCCTCTATCCCTTCTATTCTGTATCTTTGGTCTATATGTCTGTTTTCTATGCCATACAGTTTTTACTAAAGCCCTGTAGTGTAATTGTAAGTCAGGTATTGTGATGCCTATAGCATTGTTTATTTGCCTTAAAATTGCTTAGGTATTCTGAGTCAGATATAAGAGTTGGTACTCATGCTTTTTCAGGAACTCCATTTGCATGGTATATCAAAATCCATTCTTTCAGACTCAGTTTCTGGCTGTCTTTGCTTGTAAGGTAAGTCTCTTGCAAACAACATATAGTTGGGCCTTGTTTTTTTTAAATTCATTCTTCCAGTCCATGTTTTTCAATTACATTTATATTAATGTTATTTTACAGATGTTTATTAATTCATGCCTCTTTTATTTATTTCTAATGTTTAATTTGTTATTTCTTCTCATTTGTTTAACTACTCTTTTTAAAATTTCTTTTTTTAAGATTTTTTATATGTATGCACCTTTATTTTATTCATTTATTTATATGTGGTGCCTCATACATGCTAGGCAAGCACTCTACCACTGAGCCACAGCCTCAGCCCTCTTTTAAAAATTTCTAATGAGATTTTTCCATTTGTGATTTCTGGGTTTTTTGGTTTGGGTTTTTTTTTTTTTAATTTCTTTTGTGTGTAGTATTTCTTTCAGAATTTTCTGTAATGCTGGCTTACAATTCTATTAGTTTCTGCCTATCTTGGAAGGTTTTTATTTCTACTTCAATTCTGAAGGATAGCTTTGGTGGATGTAATGATCCTGGTTGACAGTTATTTGGTTGACAATTGTTTTCTTTCAAAGTTTTGAACACATCATTCCAAGCCTTCCTGATTTACTAAGAAAACAGAAGTAATTCTGATTGGTGGCTACCAATTATGACCTGATGTTTTTCTCTTGAGGCTTTTAAAATTCTATTCTTGTTCTGTTTGTTAGTCATTTTAATTATTATGTGTCATGGAGAGGATCTTTTTTGATCTTCTGTATATGGGGTTATGAATGCCTCCTGAATCTGGATGTCATCTCAATTTTAAAATTTGGAAGTTTTCTATTATCTCCCTGAAGAAACAATATCCATGCCATTAGCCTGTATCTCACAATCCTCTTCAATTCCAATGTGTTAAGGTCTGTAAACAAGTCAAAATAACACCTGGTATTTTGCCAGGGGAATGTTAGAGTTCGTAAACAAGTCTGGATGGTGCCTAACAAAATGCCAGAGGGAGTGGTTTGAAAAGTAACAAAAGCGAGCCATTAAGTTTGGAGATTCTTATTGGTTGACTGATGTATCTAGTTTATGCTAATTAAGATAAGCTGTGCAAAATGTATAAATACCTCTGTTGTCCTACAATAAACGGCTCCTACTCCTGCTGTATCAACGTACGCAAGTTATTCGTCATCCCCCGGCTATTCTGCTGCAGCTGGACTGCGGCACCAATACATCTTAATTTTGCAATCTTAATGTTTCCCTGAGTCTTGTATATTCTGGTCATGGTTATTTACCTTCCTTTCTTAAATATGATCTAAGTGTTCAAGGTTAGCCACTTTGTTTTCCAGCTCTGAGGTTCTATCTTTAGCGTGTTCTACTCTATTGGAAATCTATTGGCCTTTTTTAGTCATTTTTCATTTTTATGACTTCTGCTTGGTTCTTTTTCATATCTCTAGCTCCTTATTGAATTTCTCATTTATATCCTAAATTGACCTCATTAATTCATTCAGAAGTTTTTTTGTATTTTCTGGAAATTCATTGATCATTTTTATCATCAATCTTTTGAATTATTTCATCCACTTCAGTACTTTTGCTGGTGAATGATAAATTTTAGGAAGCCACATATTACCTTGTTTTTTCATATTTCTTTGTATTCTTGTGCTGGATTTTATGCATCTGTTAGGATAGATTTTTCTTATACTCTTATTTGTTAACCTGCTTAGGGCCCAGTCTTCTCTTGCCAAAATATTCTGGACTATAATGTTGATGTGAATTTTTCCATTTCCAAATGGGCTTTGAGGTACAATTTCCCTGAAAGTTCTTTGGTGATGGTTAGTATATTTTGATACAGTTTATATTGTGTCAGAGCTTGAGGATTCCATTTTCCATACAGGTCTCAAAAGAGTGGTATTCTTTTTGTAGATCTTCCAATTGTATTGTATACAGTGGAATACAATCTCTATGATTGCTTTTCTTCATTTCACACCTCTATATATTCTAAAAGACAATTAAAGTTATATAGATTGAGACCCTTCATGAGTATGGTTTCCACAGCCTTTGTATTAAGTCTCTGTTTTTGTTGAAAGAATGGATGTCTACGAGTGGGATCTGTGGATGGTCCTCCTAGACATTACTACTTGAAATATGGTCATTAATTTGAAGTTTTTGTCTCTTTTATTTTTATTTTAAAGTATCATTGAAGTTTGAGCATGGTTAGTTTGTTTGGAGAGAAAGGTATTTTGCCTCTTGGCTGGGTTTAGCTTAACAGAAGAATCTCTATTCTGTGAACTTGTAGTGTGCCACTAGATTCCCCGGACCTCACAGAAAAAGGGAGAAACAAACAACATCAACAACAGAAGCAAACCATATTCAACATTAAAATAAATGTCCAGTGTCTATGGAACCTACAATACCAATTGTTACAAAAATAAGAATGGTGGTGTCAGCAATCGCCAAAAGCAAAAATAATGAATAGCCATGAACTAGATCTGGCATTAAAGTAAACAGCAAGTATCAACTACATCATCCACAGTACTAACAACTGCAACAGCATGAATGGTGGTGATAGGAGTTATATAAAACAAACGGTTCTAAAATTTGGTAAAAATATAGAAACTGCCAGCCTTCTCCATTGGAATGTGACTTTACCTATTATATCTCCAACTTTAATGAGTCCCCTCAATCTCCACTCTCAGACTGCTGGAGGCACCACATTTGCACCTAGAAAGCACACCTGACTCCAGTGTTTCCCCTAAATCCACACACAGTCATCAGACCGTGGTACTGATCTTCAATGAACCTCACACACAGCCCAGGGAGAGCCTCCTCCATACTCCAAGGCCTCAGGAGGGGACTCATTATTTTACTCCATCACTCATTCCCTCCGCAAATGATCATGGAGCTTGTTAGGTACTGGACCCTGTTGAGGCCACAGAGAAAAGGAAGGCATTGTCCTTGATCTTCGGGACAACTATTTCCATAATATTTCCACAGAAGCAACAGGAAACTAAGCCGAGACCTGAGAGAACAGGAAGTAAGGAGCCCCTGCCCAGGGGGTTAGGAGGAGCTACCTGCAGAGGTTATATAGAGGATTTGCCTAAGGAAGAAGCTGGGCTCCTAATCACCACAGACCTCTTAGAAGGCTAGGGTTCACTGGGTGTGGTGGCACACGCCTGTAATCCTGGTGGCTCAGGAGGCTGAGGTAGGAGGATCATGAGTTCAAAGCCAGCCTGAGCAATTAGCAAGGCTCTAAGCAACTTAGTGGGACCCCATCTCTAAATAAAATATAAAAATGGGGATGTGGGGATGAATCTCTGTGACTGCGTGCCCCTGAGTTCAATCCCCAGTACCAAAAAAAGGGGGGGGCTAGATGTTCATGCAATGAGGGAGTTTTGTTGTTGACTCCCTAGAAGACAGCCTGTGCCAGAGCATGACCAGATGTGACCTGGAGGAGCCTCACAGCCAGCCCTTTTCTGTCTCCTTCTACAGAGGAGTACAGAGGTGTCACCTGAGCAGAATCCAGAGTACAAATGAACACACTGCAGTTCAGAGGCCTGGAACAGGGCTAGGAGTTTAGGGCCAATGTGGATGGACATGAGCCATTATTGACTCCTTGTTATTCACTACTTTAGAAGCCTTCCTCTTTGGTATCTAAAATGAGACTCTAGGCAAGGGGGCACCTGGATTTGAACCAGGGACCTCTTGATCTGCAGTCAAATGCTCTACCCCTGAGCTATACCCCCTACTACTTATGAGTGTGTAATAAGCCATCTAAACCTGGATGGTCACACCCTGGATTTCTCCACCTTCCAATGTGCACTTGCTAGTGTCCTACCATCATATATGTCCGACTAGGCCACACACCATCTTTGGGGTTATTCTAGCCTACATGGCTTTCATTCCAAAGCCCTAATTCCATAATCCAACATGTTGTCCCCAACTTTAGGATCATGTCTTCCTTCCATAGTATAGAGAAGAGGAAGAGAAGAGACAAGCCTCTCCCTGTAAGACATTCTGATCTAATTGGCCTGGAGTGGGGCCTGGGAAATGGCACTTTTATAGACTCCTCAAATGATTCTAATTTATATTGGTGGTTAAGAACAACCCACAGTAAAGCCTCAGCATTTGCTGGTTGTGATAAAAATGTTTATCCTGGTGGGTACTAAAGAAGTTGAAATTTCAGGGGTCTGTTAGAATAGGTAAAGAACAGGAATAAGAAGTGAGCACCAGGATTTGAACCAGGGACCTCCTGATCTGTAGTCAGATGCCCTTCCCCCAAACTATACACCCTCCTACTCCTATGAGGCTTCATTATTTCTTTCACTCCTACAGACACACCCCCGACCTCCTGTAATTTATTAGTCACTGCTTCAGGATGAGAGCTCTTGGCAGCTGCCAGGCCTGGGACAGAGGAAACCCATCCCCCTGCTGCCTACAACAGACAGTCTTGCCTCCTCAAAAGCCCTCAGCCTGTGTCCTCCCAGCCTCAGGGCCAGGTGCAGACTGCAGCCTGGAGAAGCATCGGCTGCTAGCATGGCCCTCACATCTAATGCCAGGGACCTCATGGTAGGCCCCCACAAACACAAACTCCAGAGATTGAGGTGTCTGCTCGGACACACTTAGGCCCCTCCTAAATTGGGCCTGACTCTCCTGGCCCAATACTCAGTTCAGGGCACTTTCTACAAAACTATAATCTAGGAAAGAAGATTCAGTTAATATAGATGTAGAATGATACAGAATGAGCCTCTCCAGGAAATAATCAGAAGTAGGTTTAGGAATCCTTGAAGCATTAAAGAACTGATACCAATACAGCTCAAGGACCCGGACATGCTCCCAGCAGCAGGGTGACATAGATGCCAAAGCTTGGACTCTGAAGCCAGACAGCCTGAGTTCAAGTCCTGGGACAGATCACTTCTCCTCCCTGTGATCCAGCTTAAAACCCGTAAAATGTGTATAATAAGAGTACACACTTGACGGGTTGTTGTATAGAATAGATGACTTAATCCATGTATTGCACTTCAAATAGCACTGGCACATGCTAAGTTCTACATACTGTTTGCTGAACAAATAGACTTACCAGGAATCAGCACCATTCACTGAGTCAAGAAGAATAACACTGGAACTCACCCTGCAAACACCCCACATATGAAGCTGTTAGAATAAATCAGAGCATTTTACATGAAAGAGGAAAATCGAAATTGAATCGAGGAGGAAAGACTACCAAAATGAACACAGATATAGTTTGAATGAATCAAATGAGACATTCAAGAAATGAAAATGTAATTGACATGTTTTCCTTTTAATTTACTTTTTAAAATATTTTTATTTATTTTTTTAGTTATAGGTGGACACAATTGCTTTATTTTTTTATTTTATGTGGTGCTGAGGATCGATCCTAGTGCCTCACGCATGGTAGGTGAGTGCTCTACCTCTGAGCCACAACCCCAGCCTTAATTTACTTTTATTGAAGTATAGTTTATACAATAAAGTGTGCAAATCTTTATGTACTACTTGATGGATTTTTACATATGCACACGTGTAACCACCTGAATAATAAGACACAGTTAGTCTCTAGCACTCAGAGGCTCCTGTGGACTCCCTCCTTATTATACCCTCCTCCAAGACCATCAGTGTGGATGAGTTGGCCTGCTCTGGAGCTGTGTCTACATGGAATCAGACACTAGTTATTCTTTTGAGTCTGGCTTCTTTCACCCAACTTCATGTCAATTAGAGTCACCCACATTTGTCCACTATGGCAATAATTTGTTATTTTTAACTCCTGTTTATTATTCTGTGTTATGATAAAACACCATTTATTCATGTATATACTATAGATAGAAATTTCATCCAGTGTGGAGCTGTTTTAGTCAGCTTTTCCTCTCTTTCACCAAAAGATCCAACAAGAAAAATTTAGAAAAGGAAAAGTTTATTTCGGCTATGGTTTCTGAGTTGGTCAGCCAACTCCATTCCTCTGGGCCCAAAGTGAGGCAGAACATCATGGGGTGTGGTGTAGTACAGGGAAGCAGCTCAGGATATCACAATCAGGGAAGAGAGAGAACACCACTCACCAGGAGCAAAATATAAACCCCAAAGGCACACTTCCCTCAGTCACAGCCTTCCTCCCCAGTTACCACCCAGCTAATCCATACAGTAGATTAATCCACTGATTGATTAATGCTCTCCCAATCTAATCATTCCACCTCTCAACACTCTTTCATATATGACACATGAGCTTTGGGGGGACACCTGATAGCTACACTGTAACAGGGGCTATGAGGAAAGTGCTGCTATGAGCATTCCTGTATATTCATAGACAATCTCTGAGGTCTATCTCTAGGAATATAGTAAGTAACAGGGTACTCATATTGCTAAGTAATAGGGTACTCATATTTTTTACACTAAAAATGCCAGACAGGTGTCTAAATTGGTTATACTGGATTCCACTACCACCACTAGGTTGAGTATTGCTGTGGCTATACATCCTCATCAACTCGTGGAATTCTTAGTTTTTCCCATTTCAACTGTTCTGCTGAGACTCCAGTGACATCTCCCTGGCAAGCAATGATATTTGACATCTTTCCATATGCTTAATAGACAAAAGGTTTATTTTGCCTCACAGCTTCATAGGTTCAGCCCATGGTGCACTAATTCAATTGCTCTGAACCCACGGTGAGGCAGAACTTCATGGTGGAACAGTGTGGTGGAGGAGTACTGCTCCCTACATAGAGGCCGGGAAGCAAAAAGAGAGGGGAAGGGACCACAGGGAAGATAAACCCTTCCAGAGTAACCCCCACAGTGATCGCCTCCTCCAGCCATGCCCCATCTGCCGACGGCTACCACCCAGTCAGTCCATTCAACCCAGGATGGATTGATTAGGTTACAGCTCTTAAGAGCTAATCATTTTAGGGACTTTCAGGGGATGCATCATATCTAACTAAAACAAGCCACACCTTGTCCCCAAAAACTTATGTCCACCTCAAAGTAAAAAGAGCTTCCGACAGTCTTAACAGTTCCAGAATTGCCCAAAACTCCAAATCCAAAGTCTTCTCTGAGACTTAAAGCAAACTCTTGGCTATGAGCCCCTGTAAAAATTAAAATCAAGCGATACAATCACCCAGAGTAAACATCTCATTCCAAAAGGAAGAAATAGGAACATACAAAGAAGGGATGAGACCAAAGTCAGGCCAAACTCTAGCCAGGATTTTTGGTTACTTTTTATTCTCCCAACGTTTTTGTTTAAGACTTGCCCTATTTCTTTCTAAAACATTTAGTATAAATGAATGGAAACTACAATCTCGAGCTTTTGCTATTTTTATGGCAAAAAAGATAACATTATGATTTCCATTTCAATCTTCAACAGTTAAGATTATTCATTCTTTCTATTTCTTTTTGTGTTGATCCAACAAGAACAATCTGGAGGAGGAAAAGTTTATTTCGGCTATGGTTTCTGAGTTGGTCAACCAACTCCATTCCTCTGGGCCCAAAGTGAAGCAGAACATCATGGGGTGTGGTGTAGTACAGGGAAGTAGCTCAGGAATCACAATCGGGGAAGAGAGAGAACACCACTCACCAGGGGCAAAATATAAACCCCAAAGGGGCACACTACCAGTGACCTACTTCCCTCAGTCACACCCTACCTCCCCAGTACCACCCAGCTAATCCATACAGTAGATTAATCCACTAATGGCCACAGGATGTAGACAAAGATCGAAGTATAAGTGAATGAGATTAATTGGGAAGCAGTTGCAAACTGTGCATCATGGCATCTACAATTCCATGGATCTCCCTTTATTTCAAGAAAATATGTTCTTGGGCTGAACAGAGTTAGACACATCCTAGCAAGTCGGCCAGAAGATACATACCACATCCTGTACTTACAGGCAAGTTTGGAGGGACCAGTGGAAGACTTCTGAGGAAGAAAAGGCCTATCAATAGACAAGACAGTGTGAAGCTTTGCCATCAACTCTTAGGAACTAGATATGCTAGGACCTACATAGCTCTGACACTGTATTTTCCATTGAACAAGATCAGTTCTGGCTGGAGATGTGGCTCAAGCGGTAGCGCGCTCGCCTGGCATGCATGCGGCCAGGGTTCGATCCTCAGCACCACATACAAAAACAAAGATGTTGTGTCCGCTGAAAACTAAAAAAAAATAAATATTAAAATTTCTCTCTCCCTCTCTCTCTAAAAAGAACCACAGCTCATCAAAATGCATTCTGCTGTCATACATACCTAATTTGAATAAGTAAATTAATTGATTTAAAAAAAAAAAAGATCAGTTCTGCTAAACTAACTAAAACAGATTAGTGAGAAGGGAGAGAGAAGCAAGACCACCAAGCAAAGAGTTTCGAGTTTCTCTGTCTTCATGCAAATTATAAAGATTCTAAAAATCTTTCTATGCCATCTAATATTACAGTTTATAGGCAAAACTGGCCTGTAATATCCTTGTACCATCATTTTAACGTCATTGGAAACTATGCTAATGTAGCCTTTCTAAAGAATGTCATGTTGGACTACCAGTATTTTCTTTTTTTCACTTTGTTCTGAATTATCATTCTTATTTGTTTCAAAGAACAGCTTTTGTTTAATTGATCCTACCTTTATTTTCTGTTACCTTAATTTATGTTTTCATTAATGAGTCTTTAATACTTTCTTCATTATTCTTTCCTAGAATTTAGTTTTACCAATTCATTTAAATCTTTTTTTGAGATAAATTCTTAGTTTGTTAATTTTCACTCTATTCACATTATTATAGATGAATTAAGGCTATAAATTGTCCTCTAACTACTGCTATTGCTGCAACTCACAAGTTGTAATACCTAGTATTTTCATCACCATCAATTAGTACATAATATTTCCTAATGCCTACTATAATTTCTTCTTTGATCCATAGATTATATAGAAGTGTAATTTTTAGCTTTTTAACACATGAGAATTTTATAAATCTTGTTGTATTTTCTAATTATTTGATGTTATTGATTTCCAGTTTAATTTTATTTTTTTATTTTTATTTTATTTATTTATTTTGTGGTGCTGGAGATTGAACCCAGGGCCTTGGGCATGCAAGGCAAGCACTCTACCAACTGAGCTATATACCCAGCCCCAGTTTAATTTTATTTTGATCAGAAAATAATCTTTATGATTTTAATACTCTGGATATTCTAAGTTGCTTTATGGTTCAGTATAGTTATTTTATCAATACTTCATGTGCACTTGAAAAAATGCATATTTTGCAGTTAAGTGCAAGAGTCTTTACATTTCAATTAGGTCAAGTTTATTAATAATGAGGTTAAATATTTGGTATCACTTCACAAGACAGTTTTTAAGACTTTTCATAAAAGGGATCCAATGAAGATTTGTCCATTTCTCCATTTTAGTTTGATTTACCTCTGTTCAGTGTGTTTTGGGGCTGTAATTAGGTTTACCCAAAATCAGAATTTCTGTTTCTTCATGGTGAGTTGACCTTTTTAACAATACTGAAAGACTCTTTCTCTTCTAAGTGTTAGTCAGCTTTCTATTACTGTAATAAATGCCCGAGATTACCAATTTTATTTTAAAAAGTTATTCAGGCTCATAGTTTTGTAGCTTCAGTCCCTGGCCACTAGGCTTTCTTGCCTTTGGACCCATAGCCAGGCAGCATATCATAGCAAGGAACGCATAGCAGAGGAAAATCATTTACCTCATGGCTGAGATGTGACAAAAGAGGGGAAGAGGATGGGGCTGGGGTCAGGCTATCCCCTTCAAGGACATACCCCACTGAAGGAGAGCCTCTCACTAGGCCCACCTCTTAGTTTCCACCAGCTTCCAATAGCACCATTCTGAGGACTAAGCCTTTAATGAGAGGTTTTCAGGGATGTTCCAGATTCAGACTATAGCACTTAGTAAAGCTTTTTTGCCTCAACATCTATTTTGTCTAGTATTAATGAAGCTACACTGCATGGCACCTGCATCTGTCTTTTTATTTTTAACATGTCTGTATCCTTGTTGTAGATGTGTTTTCAGTGAACAGGACACAGATGGTTGGTTTTTATTTTTTCAAATCAGCAAAATTCTTTTACCTGGTACATTTACGTTGGCGTATTTGGCATTGTTTTCAACTGCTTTAAATACACACACACACACACACACACACACACACACACACACAATAAAGCAATATTATCATTAGCAGTATTGTTCTGATTCATAAAATAAGACACTACAGATGTTAATCAACTTATCAGAGGTGATCAGAGTCATTCACCCGGCAACCATCCTGGAGGTTCTGCTTAGAATCAAAATCAGACATCCCATGGAAGCTTTGGAGGTCTTCCTATTGCTGCCAGATGTGGGCAAGGTGCAACTCATCCTCAGAACCCTGAGCACAGCACACTGCTGGCACCTGCTCCGCAAATGACGTTCAGCAATCAGTGACTGTAACTGAGGTAACCCTCCTGACATCCACAGCCTCCCTCAGGTCTTCACCTCCTGACTGTGTTTGTCCTTGTTGGCATAGTCTCAGCCCTGTCCCCCATCCTAGACTGCCAGTTAGGGACCCAGGAATGCAGAAACACATCTCATTACTCAGTGGCCAGCTCTGGGCCAAACCAAGCACCATTTCTCCCTGTGAGCATGGGATGAAGGTGGGGTGTGCAGGGGTGAAAGAGAAGGAGAAGGACAGGGTGGCGGGAAGGGTGCTTCAAGTGGCTTCTGAGACCTACTGTGTGTGCACTATGCTCATGAGGCAGGAGATTTCAAGTCAAAGTAGCCTTTGGGCTCTTGGCTGATTGTAGTGGAGTTGGGGATGTAGGCAGGCCCTATGCATGAAATGGATATCAGGGTTATATAGCTGTGAGAGAGGCTCTAAGGTGGTTTCCAAAACCCTCAATTAATTAATGGAGGGCGTGATGTTGTTGGTCTCGCAATATCACGCCCTCCTAAGAAGTACTGGTTAATTTAGCTACCAAAATAGTAGGTACATAAGGAGGCACTGGGATTTGAACCAGGAACCTCTTGATCTACAGTCAAATGCTTTACCCCTGAGCTATACCCCCACTTAAGAGGAACCTCTCATTAGCTCCTCTTTATCCAGGGCAGCACACCCAGGCTACTGTGATCTATAATGCAGTTTTCTATGCATGTTCTAACAACTGACAGCTTTCTCCACTGAAGTCTGCTCTCCTCTCTTACATCTCCAACCTTACCTACTCCCCCTCAGCTCCTCTCCCACCTCAGTCTGAGCTGGTAGAACCACCTGTGCACCTGGAAAGCACACCTGATCCCAGCATTTCCCTAAGTCCACACATAGCGATCAGACAAGAGCTTCTGGTCCTGGTCCTCAATGAACCTCACACACAGCCCAGGAAGAGCCTCTCGATACTCCAAGGCCTCAGGAGGGGGCTCATTATCTCACTCCATTATTCATTCCCTCAGCACACAATCACCCATGATTGTACTAAACCTTGTCATCCATGTTGAAGTGAGAGAGACAGGAAAGACATTGTCCATGTTCCTCAAAGAGTCTTAATCTAAATATGAGAAAAGCCTAGGAACAAAATGTTTCCACAGATGTGACAGGAACCTAAGCAGAGGCCGGAGGGAGCAGGGAGAAAGGAGCCCCTGCCAGGCATCAGACTGGGCTTCCTGGAGAGGTGAGAAGGAGGATTTGCCTGAGGAAGAAGCTGGGCTCCTCAACCCCACACACCTCAGAAAGTTGAATGTCCGTGCAATAAGGGAGCCTTGGAGAAGAGCCTGTGACACTGGAGGAGAATGACCAGCCATGCCCTGGAGGAGCCTCTCAGCCTTCCCTCTGCTGTCTCCTTCTGAAGAGGAGGACATAGATGTGGCCTGAGCAGAACCCAGAGCACCAGGTGAACACACTGTGGTTCATGACTAGGACATGGCTGGGGTTAAGGACCAATATGGATGACATGGGCCATTATGTGATGCCTTGTTATTTACTACTTTATTTACTACTTTAGAAATTTCCTCTTTGGCATCTAAAAGAGATCCTTGCAAGGGGGCACCTGGATTTGAACCAGGGACCTCTTGATCTGCAGTCAAATGCTCTACCCCTGAGCTATACCCCCTGCTGCTTGTGTTTGTATATTAATCACTCTAAACCTAGATGGCCACACCCTGGATTCTTCACCTTGAGATGTGTCCCTGACAGTGTCACATACTCATCACTTCATCATATACTTCCTTCCTGCTAAGCCACACCCCTTCCTGCTTATGTAACTGCCTATGTAACTGCTGACCTCTACTGTGACCAGCACCCTTCCCTCCCTAATGCCCAGGTGAAGCAGTGACATTAAAATCATGGATGTTTATAGCTGGAACCTTCTTCAGAAGCCAATAGAGCTGCTGAACTCAGAGCTGGCTGCTCAATAGACTCAGGGTAGGGCTACCTCTGATCATGTGCAAAAGTTCTAGTTCTCCCTTGAGAACTCTTAACCAAACCCTCTGGGAAAGGGACATAGGTATCATGTGTGGCTCTGAGAAGTGCCCTGGGTGATACTGACTTACATTTTAGAGCTATTTATTTAATTTGTGCCTTTTCGTGGTATAGATCTGAGGGCAGGGGGAATGACAGTAGTTACAATTATGCCAAACAAAAGATATCTGATTGCTGACAAATCTTAACTGGAGTCCACACCTAGGGCCTTTGGCACCAAATGCTCTGGAGCAAGGGATAAACTGCTCCTTTGTCTCTCCTATTTCTCCCCTCATTTTCTTCATTTGCAGAATCTCTAAGTGTTCAGACAGAAGAAACCTGAAGACAGGACTCAATCCATAGAAGTAGGAGTCAGAGAGATCCACGGTCTGTAAAGCCATACAGAGAAAATACAATGCATTGTTAACGTGAAAGGAAGGGGCAGCCACTTCTTCACAAGGCTGGCACCTCAGGAGTTCTTTAAAATGTGCCCAGAGGGTTCATCTCTATCAAAGAAATAAAATTTTAAAAGGAAACTAACACAGAGAAATGCCCACCCAAGAAAAGTGATAGGAGACCAGATCAGGTCTGAGGGGTTTTGTGGGGAAGTCCCTCCGCAGGACTCTGGGAGGGTGAAACAAACTCACCTGCTCACCCTGTGTTCCCTCCTTGCAATAGATTCAGAATGTGGGGTCCCTAGGGGGTAAGGAAACTGTTTTCTACTACTGTGTTCAGAGATCAAAAATGAGAGTAGGTAGGCAGATCTGAATTTGAATCAGGCACCTGTGATCAGTCAAATGCTTTTCTCAAAGAAACTGCTGTTGCTATGTCATCCTTAAGGAAAGGGAAGGTTCCCAAAAATTAGTCAAGATAAGAAAACAATGAGAGCCCAGACACATATCATCTTGAAGAACACTGGTTTTCTCTCAAGTTGCAGAAAATTAGGGCAAGTGGGTGTTATTTGCAGGCAGCGGCTTTCTTGCACACACACTTTCATGCACAGCACCATGGAGTGCCTGTCATGGTGGGACACGGCCCGCTCAGCTGATGGTTCTTCTGTAACCCAACCTACAAAACCCCTTCCCTGCAGTCACTGGTGAGATCAGAGCACCCTGGAGAGGAAAGGGCTGGTCCTGGTGACTGCCCCTGGACAAAGCATCAAGAGGGATGAAGACGCTGCTTTCTAATGAAGCCCCAGAAGCACTGGGTGCAACAGAGGTGCACCTGCCCAGCCCATCACCAATGGACCTTCCCTGCCAGTATTTCGTGATAAACCTTCTATCTCATGTCTCATTTACCAGTGTCTTCCTTGGTCTCTGGCAACCTATACCACTGCCCTACGACAGTTGGGCAGTTTCCGTTGTTTAATGAGCATGTTTCAGTGCTGAGCTTTACTGCAGGGAGTCCAGGCCTTCCGATGGCCTCTACCACCCCCTCAGTCCTCTACCTGGAGAGCTGGTCCCCTCCTCCTCACCCACAACTCATCCCCCTCCCCTGACTGGGTCTCTCGGGAGCATCTTTCACCTGTGTTACACGGTATCCAAGGATTTTATAGTGTGCTGTTTGCTCATTCAAAGTCAACTAGGAGAACCACAGATGCGCACACACGGATGGGAGGCCCCTTCTCGGGCCCTGAGCTCACCTTCCATCACCCAGAGGGTACTCAACTGCCTGATAGGCTCTTTTCTACTCTGCTCCCCCAAATCTGAATTTCTACAATAAGCTGAAGTTTCCTCTCCCTTTGTTCACTAGCTGGTGGGTACCGGGGAGGCAGGTGTAGGAATCATGGCTGTTAGGATGCCACTTCACACGCCACCAGCTCAGTGGTTAAAGCAGGTCCCAGGCCTGAGCCTGAACTCAAGGGCAGGGAAACAGGTCCTGTATCTAATGGAAGATCTGAAAAAAAATCTCACAGCAAAAGACCCAATTCAGGATCAGCCAGGAACTGGCCATTCAGACTCACCTACCCTCTCGGTTAGACTCACAGGCAGATATACTCACCTCTACCCCAAGCCCCAGAGGCCCATCCCATGAAGTCAGGATCTTGTAACTACGTTAAATCCCAGGAAGGCTTCCCTTGATCCAGAGGTCTCTGACTTTAAAAAGCCAGATTACTGTTCCTCACCCATCCCAACTCGAGTAGAAGTGCAGGAACAGACTTCCTGCTAAAAACATTGACACTTGAAGATTGGACAAAATGGTCATAGAAACTGGCTCACAGACATTCAAATGCCCCTCTGTCACCTTTGGCTACAGCTGGAGCTCCCTTCTAGATGCCCATTTCCGTGTTTCCCTGCATTTCACAATCCTATGACAGAACAAACCACCCCAAAGCTTAGTGACACAGAACAACAAACTCCTCATGGTTCAGCGACCTTCCTTGATTGGACTTTGGTTCTGCTACCTGGGAGTAGCTCCCAAGTCATTGTTCTACAAAACCCTCAGCCCTGCCCTCTAAGAATCTGTCATTTTCCATTATCCTCTTTTGCGATTTCAGAAGAGGTCATTGTAGAGTATGTGGTTTTGGTGGCTGAGCCGTCTCCTTGTCTTGCTTCCCATCAGTGGAATATTAGAGGCCCAGAAAGGTCTTTTTACTTCTCAGATCGTCTCGGTCCCTGAGAGTGTCTTGTTTTTATATAATTACTTTTTAGGAATAGTTGGACACAATACCTTTATTTGTGGTGCTGAAGATCCAACCCAGGGCCTCACACACACTAGGCGAGCATTCTACCAGGGAACCATAGCCCCAGCCCCCCTGAGAGTATCTTTTAGTCTAGGTTGTTAATGCCTTTGTGAACAGAGCTCTCTTTAATTTAAAAAAAAAAAAACTTGTGTGTTTCCTATGTATTTGATTCCATTTTCCAAAAGCCATGATCCTAATTCTTTTTGATATTGCTTTCCCCCTAGTTCAAAGATAAATATTTGGGCACATTATATTTTGTGGAACAATACCCTTTATATTCTTAGAACACCATTGTCCAACTGAAAGCATCTACTTGGCACCACCTTATTTATATTAGTGATCTTAAGAAAGGGCATGGAATCCCAGTGGCTTGGGAGGCTGAGGCAAGAGGATAGTAAGTCTAAAGCCATCCTGAGCAATTTAGCAAGGCTGGGCCACCTAAGTTAGCTATTAAAATTGCATGTAAATAGGGGGCACCTGGATTTGAACCAGGGACCTCTTGAACTGCAGTCAAATGTTCTACCCCCAGAGGTATACTCCCTGTTATACCAGTGACACCTAGCTAATACCTTTTATTTGTGTGGTAATACTCAGCTTTGCAAGGTTAAATTATAGTCATCCTCAGTACTGACTTCCAAGAAGATGCCAAACCTGATTTACAAGATACCTTCCCACAATCATATAGTTTTCCAGGCGTATCCTTGAGTGGGATCACCAGCCAAAGAAGAGAAGCTGCCTGCAGATCCCTCAGCCCACTTCCCATTGTTTTTCTGGTTTAGCCCAAAAGTTGGCCAACTATCTTCAAAACTGTCCACACTCTCTTGCCTGTCCCCAGCCTGTCCTCCTTCAGTGAAGACAGAAGGGTGTGGTTCCAATGCTGGAGCTCTGATAGTTGGCATTTAAGCAACAACACTGCAGAATCCCTCTCTCCCTGCTAGAGCAACTGCCTTGGTTTGGATATGAGATGTCCCTGAAAAGCTCACGTGGCAATGCAGGATGTTCAGAGGTGACGTGATTAGATTTTAGAGGTTTACCTGACTAGCGGATGGTAACTATAGGCAGGTGGGGCATGGCTGGAAGAGTAGGTCACTGAGGCAGTGCCTTGGGCATTACATTTTGTCCCTGGCCCTTCTCCTCACACACTGCCTCCTGCCCCCCAGCTCTCCTCTGCCTCGCCCTTCCACCATGCTGTTCTGCCTCACCTCAGGCCCACAGCCATGGAGCTGACCAACCATGGACTGGACCTCTGGAACCATGAGCTGTGGGAGGCCATCCTCGCACGTGATTTGAGTTACCTCCCTGGCTGGGTGAGAGGCGCTTAAACACAGCCTATGTTAAAAAGCATTCCCCAGCCTTTCCCAGGTCCGAGGGCTTGTGCGTGCAGAGGCATGCCTGGCCACTGATCTGAAGACCCAATCGCCGGCCCTGACCTTGGGCTGCTGCCCCCCTTAACCTTCACTGGATGGGATTTTCCCTGGAATTTTTTGTTCCTCAACAAAAGCTCACTCCCTGGTGTACTCTCCCTCTCTCGCTAGTCTCTTCTGTAAACCTCGCCACCGCATTAGGTGGCTGGAGGCGGGAGCTAGGAGAAGCCGTCTCGGAGCTGCGTTAAAGGTCATGAGAGTCTGTCTCTTTAATTTAAACTCACTAGCAATTTCTTATGCACCGAACCTTCTTTCATGAAGCTCGTGCTGGTGCGTGGCAGGATGAGCCAAAATAAACTTTCCATCTTCTAAGTTATTCTTGACAGGCCTTGAGGTCACAGCAACAAAAAGTTGACTACCACAGCATCCAAGCCAGGTTTTAGGCCTTTGCCGTGGTGAACTGGCAGTGGCCTCACCTCCTTATGGAGAAGTGAGTTTCATCTTTCCCACTGTGCCGTTTCTGGCATGGGAGAAAGCAGTTTATCGCGGGAAAATTTCTGCCCTACATAGAGAACCTGGATGTCGTGACTTGTCTCCCTAGGCGGGACCCCCAGTCTCCTGCACCAAATTGCTAATGTTGGGAGGAGGAGGGCTGGAGAGAGCTTTGGGTTGCTATCTATTCCTAGGAAGCCCCGAGGAATTCTGCATGAGAGTCCCTGCCTTCTGTCTGAGGATCCAATAGGGTTGAGAAATCAGAGATACGCAGGGGGAGGGGAGCCAGATACATAGAATGTGAGGGACTTCCAGAGAGCAGGGAGAGGTGGGAGACAGTTACCCATCCACACCACAGTTGAGCAAGGGCTGACCTGTAGCTTCCAGGTCTAGGGAGGATCACAGTTGCAATGGAAGACTGAAAAGTAGGGTAGAAGGTAAGCAATATCTCCCTGTGAGTGAAGAAACACATGGAGCTTCACACTTAACAGGAGCCCTCTTGATCTGTGGTCAGTGCTCTGAGCCAGACGTGCACACCCTTGCTGTTATGAGGGTCTAATCAACACCCTTTGCCTTCACTGGCTCGCCCAAGCTTTCCCACAACATTCGGGAAGTTTCTACTCATCTCTAGAATTGGTAAGACCATCAGCCAATTCCTGCACAATCTCCCCTCAAAAAGCTCCTTCTCTGGTCCCCAGGGTCCTCAAACCCTAGCCCCTGCTCTCGTGCCTGCAAGCACAGGCACACACACCACTTCTCCTCCATCTGTGGTAAGGTCAGCAGCCGGGAGTAGCATTGACAGAGCTTTAGGATTGACATGTCTGATTTCCTCATTTCACCTCAAGTTGAAGAGATCCTGCTGACCGTTTTTGAGACACATGCAGAACCTACATCTGGAGACATTTCTCCCGTCTATGAATCTATGCATTTAACCCTAAGGGTGGCGGTTGTTGAACTTCCCAGTCTGTCTGTCTTGGACCATGGAAAAGTTCCAAGAAGCATCACAGAGACAACACAGCAGGAGGTCACACAGGGTCTCTGGATTTGGGCCAGGAAACTCTGGAGCCACAGGAGAAAGTTCTACTCTGAACGTCACCTCTATCCCCACTACATGGATGCTTTTAATGTCACATGTATTTTTTTCTTTCAAAGTATCTTGTGCAATCATCTTTAAAAGTCAAATATTGTTTTTAAAGCTTAAAATAAAAAACCCTAAATTCTTTGTATTTTTCTTCTGCCACCCAGAAGCAGCCACTTTAGGCTATTTCTTCTAAAGTGTTTATCTCTGCAAGTATTCATAAAACTAGTTTATCAGGTTTTGATATCATTAACTGACTCCCAGAGATGAGGATTACAACTCATTTGCCTTCTTCCATTCTCACTTTCCCAATGTGTTTATATCTCAACTTTTGGTTAGATTATCTCACGTTTTTATTACTATGATTATTAATAGTGTTTATGTAGTGCTTAGTAGAACTAAGAATTCTGGTAGAACTGTTTTATTTATTCTGAAGTTAGTGGTAGCCTGATGTTTTCAAATCCTTAGTTTTCTTTAAATGTCCAAGATTTCCCACAACCTTATATAAAACGCCCTTCAAAACAACATTCCACGCTGTGAAAGTGTCAGATAATTCACATTTCTACTTCTTCTTTGCTAGTAGCCACCCAGCTTTGTTCTGGCTGCTCTGTGGAATCTGATCCATGCCCTGGGGCTTCCTTCACCCTTACCAGGACTTTCTTTCTTTCCTCTTCTCTCCTGTGTGGAAATCCCTCTTTCCAGGGCTTAAATCTCAGATGTTTCTTAATGTACTTCCTTATTATGGCAGATGATGGCCTCCAATGTCTTTCTGTGAGAGGGGTTGGGGTTGGGGTTGGGGTTGGGGTTAGAGTTAGGGTTAGGGTTAGGGTTAGGGTTAGAGACAAATTTTGTAAGACCTTGTGCCTGGTAATGCCTCGATGATCACCTGAGTAAGAGTCTGAGTGGGCTTAGATCTCTAGTTATAAATCAGAGTATTTCATATTGTAAAAAAAAACTTCTTGTTCTCTAGTGTCTAATATTGTTTAAAAGTCAAGTGCCATTGTGATTCCCTATCCTTTGAGTATCACCAGATTTTTTTACTCCTCAAATTGTTAAGATCTTTCTTCTAGTCCTGGGCTTCTTTAAGTGCTCTGTGACATAGTTGGGTGGGTCACTTTTTATTCATTGTGCTGAGTACTTGGAGGTCTTTTCTCATGGGAATCCACATCCTTTCATTTTGGGTAATTTTCTTGTATAAAGTCCTCCCACCATTTTCTCTTTCAGCAAATCTCATTAGTTGGTTTTTTTGTTTGTTCATTTGTTTTGGTACCAGGACTGAACCAATCCCCAGCTTCTTTTATTTTTATTTCTTTTATTTTGAGACAGGGTCTCACCAAGTTGCTGAAGACCTCACTAAGTTGCTGAGGCTGGTCTTGAACTTGGTATCCTCCTGCCTCAGCCTCCAGAGTTGCTGGGATTACCAATGTGTACCACCGTGCCCGGCTCATTAGTTGATTTTTACACATCCTGGTTTCAACCTCTGGTTTTATTTTTTTTTTATCTTTTATTACATTTGCCTTTGTCTTTTTGTTTCATGTTGCTTCCTAGAAAACTGCTTCAACTTTATCTTTCAAAGTTTCTATTTAATTTCAGGCCATTGGTCAATAGGGGTTTCAATGAGCTCTTGCTGGAGAAGTGGGGGCCTTAGGCCTGAGTCCTGGAGCTCTGTTAGTGATGTCCAAAACCTCAGTCCAGCTACATAGAGATCCCAGTTTTCTGATTACTTCTAGATCCTCTAGGAAAGTCTGCTTTCCTGCCTTTCCACACCTGCCTATCTGTGATGGAGCCAGGGAAACTGCACTCCTGAACCTAGCAGGATGCTATCAAGAAGAGGGGTCTGGTTGGTGGGGAGTGAAGGGGCCCCCGGGCAGTATCAGCCTGGTCACCAGGTTTAGGCTTCACCTATCTGCAATGTCTGAATTTTCTCTCCAAAACCACAATGATAACCATTTCACAAATCTATTCTTTCCAAATTAAAAGACTACTTACACTCCCTAATCGGGGTACCCACTTCCCACACGAATGCAAAAGAGAGAATCTGTGGAGAGGCTACTTAGGATGAAGGAGACTGGACAACCTCTGGGCTTTCACCTGAGCTATCCTGGCCTCTGCCTGACCCCAAAGAGCCCTCACATCTAGAGATCTTTCTGGTCCTCTAGGATGGGAAAAAAAAAAAAACATGAATTGCCACAACACATTTGTGTGGATTTCTAGCCAACTGCAGATTTCCACATCCACCAGCTTAGTATGTCACAGTTAGGGACCGGTGATCACATCTAGTCCTGAGGATTCCTCCATCATCTTGATTAAATGCCAGCACTGCCTGGGTCCCCTTCAGCAACACAAGCACACACCACCTCTTGCAGAGGGTACCCTCTGCAGAGGGTCACGCCCACCAAGTTCTCCGTGAGCTTATTTCCAAGGTATCAGAAAGCCACTGTGAAATCAAAGGAAGGTTCTAGCTCCTCCATCCACCCTCCCTCCAGGTGCCTGAGGGATAAGAAGACCTGCTCCAAGGGCCCAAAGGGAGACAGAAATGGAGCAATGAAGTGGACCTGCTAGTAGGCTGGAAGCCAGGCTGACTGTGAAGGAAAAGGACCAGGCAGCCAGATCCTGGGGCTCAGCCTCCAGGGAAAGCTGCGTTTGAGCAGGGGCAGCATGTGGCAGTGAGTGTAGACCAAAGAGCCATGCTTCATTCCAGGTGCCTGACAGCTGGTCCTGCTTTAGTCAGCAAAGATGGCTCTGGGTTTTCATTGCTAACTTCTGCTTGGAAGCCTGGTCCCTGATCTGTGAAGTCTTTCAATAAGACTGCATAGATTGGAAGCTTAATGGAGCCCACTTAAGTCGCCCCAGAATGCCTCATCCCCAGCTGCCCTGGCTCCCTCCTTCACCCTGCTCAGATGGACTTCACTGCACACCGGCTTTCAGCTCTCACTTCTTATGGTCAAGTCAGACATATGCATCTTCCTGAGACTCAAACTGCTTTTGCCTTAGGACCTCAGGGGGGAAAAAAATGACTTACTAACTAGTGTCACCCAGGCTCCTCCAGGGGACATCTTGCAGTCAATGCACTGTTTTTACCAACAAAGCCAAATCAGAGACCCTTCAACAGACTAGGTGCTCCTCACTCTGGCCTGTTTCTGCTCCAGCAAGTTGGGAGCTCATCCACTGGGCCACCTCAGCCCCACAGGCTGGTCCCCTTCCTGGGGGCAGGGAATTAGTCCAGTGAAGCTCTCCTATTTTGAGGATCCTATAGAGCAGGTGGCCAGGAGGGGGAAAAAGGGAGGGTGTCAGGGCAAAAGTGCTGGTATGGAGCTGCAGGTCGTGGCTTCTGCTGGAGAAGATGGTGCACTGGGTGCTCTAGTTTGGTCTCTTAAAGACCGTGTGTTAAAGGTGTGGTCTCTGCCTGTGGGCTGTTGGAATCTCTAAGGTGTGGGACACATTGGGACTCCAGCCCTTCCTCTTGTTGTCTTGCTTCCCAGCTTCCAGGAGAGGAGCAGTTTCCTCTGCCACTCAGTCCCACCACTGCGTTCTGCCCTGCCACTCAGCCTGATGTAGAGGCAACCTGAGTGTGCCATTTGTAGGAACCTCGAGATTTGAACCAGGGGCCTCTGGCTCTGCAATCAAATGCTCTACCCCTGAGCTATGCCCCCTTCTCCCACCAGAAATGTCTAACAAATACCTTTTCACCTGCATTGCAACCCACACACTTCCTATGAACTGAAATTTCAATGAACTCTCAGAAAGTTCTGATGATATGGGAATTTCGCCTCACGGCTAATTAGCATCTTTTGGCCCTCTTCTTCCACACGAACACAACTCCCCATTTTGTCCCCAGATGCCTCCTCTGCATAATCTTCCCATCTCATCTTTGAAGGCATCTTCTTGAAAAGTCTTTGCTAAGAGCTGCCCCCTCCCCCTCCCCTCCTTCCTTCCTCTCTTCAGTAAGCTCCAGAGACGTCAAACCTGCCCCAGCATCTATTAGGTGCAGGACAGGCTGAGTAAGCTGTCTGCAGGGCATGCCAAACAAAGTTAGCTGCAGGATGACCTGGCCACTCAAACCCTCCGTCTGGTCCTTTATCACCTGTTTGCTTCAAGCCCAGACGCCCAAGCCCCCTCTCAAGGCCGAACTCTTCGCTCCCTTGCTCAAGGCTGAACTCAACCTGCCGCCTCTCAAGGCCGAACACTTAACCCCCTTGTGTGTCAACAAGGCAAACCCAGAGACCCCATTAGATCTGGGCTATAAAAACTCACTCCTGGCGGGCCCCTCTCTCTTTTGCTCTCTCTTGCTCTCTCTCTGTCTCTCTCGCTCGCTCTCTCTCTCTCTCTCTCTCTCTCTCTCTCTCTCTCTCTTCTCCTCTGTTGCACTACTGCAATAAAGATCTCTTGGTCACTCCGAGTGTTGTGGTCACTTTCCTTTCAGCATCCGTCTTCCCCGCTCGTCCCTACACCATGGCTGGACTGGGGGACTTGTTCCCAGCTCCTCCCCTCTGTTCTTTTTCCTCACTTCAGTTGCTTCTCAGTTTCTGGCAGGATCTTAGCTGAATGGAGGAAAAACCAAACAAAATATTTCAATTACTTGGCCCCAGAGGCACAGCCCCCATCTGGAACCTATGAAGCAAATCCCAGTTGCTCCAGTGGGCCTCAGACCAGAAGGTCAGCACAGTGGGAGCCGATGGACCAGAGATCCTCCTCTGTGGTCCAATCCCTGCCCAGAGGCTCAGCACTACAGGCTCTAGCAAGTAAATCTTGCCCTTGGCCAAACATCCAACATTGAGGCCACCACTGAGATCAAAGGGCCACATATGTCTCAAAAATGTGCCCACAGGGACGCCCGAGGTGACAAAGCTGTGATAACTCTGTAACTCTGCAAAGGAGACCAAGGCTCAGAACACCCAGAGGTTTGTAAAGGACAATCAGAGCAAGGGTCACTTATCCCCATCATCCCAGCAGTTTAATTTAATTACTTACATTTATCACAATAGTAAAAAAAAAAAAAAAAAAAAAGTGCTCAGCAGGCACTGCTGTGCATGCCTGTAATCCCAGCAACTTGGGAGACTGAGGCAGGTAGAGTGCAAGTTCCAAGCTAGCCTCAGCAACTTAGTGAGGCCATAAGCAACCTACCAAGACCCTGTCTCTAAATGAAAAGTTTTAAAAGGATGAGGATGTGGGTCTGTGGTTAAGCACCCTTGGTTTCAATTCCTAGTACAAAAAAAAAAAAAGCATTCAGGATTGAAAAGCTAGAAATGCATTCTCTTTACATCTTTCTACAATGCTGAGCACAACAATGAGTAGAAAAGTTAGTATGCAATGAATATTTATTGAGTGGAAGTAAAGATAGCAAAATTAGCAAAGATTCATAAGTATGGAGTCAATGTAAATTAACTGAGGTGGCACCAGCCGGATGTGCACGGTTCCTGTTTTGGGGTCTGGTTCTCCAGACTCAGGCATGCACATTCCTCTGAGCTCTGGCACTAATCGTCCTTGCTGGAGGAGATGGGCTGGTCCACAGCCACATGATGCTCTCCAGGTACTCTCCCTCACTGGTCTTCCTAGCATTAGTACCCTCTTTTATTGAAAAAGGAAGGAGCAAGGAAGGAATTAAAGAAATCCACATATTAAGAATCTTCTTGGGCTGGAGATGTGGCTCAGCGGTAGCGCGCTCGCCTGGCATGCGTGCGGCCCTGGTTCGATCCTCAGCACCACATACCAACAAAAATGTTGTGTCGGCCGAGAACTAAAAAAATAAATAAATAAATATTTTAAAAAATTCTCTCTTTCTCTCTCTCTCTCTCCCCTCTCTCACTCTCTCTTTAAAAAAAAAAAAAAGAATCTTCTTGTTAAAACAAAAGAAATGCTCTTTAAAAAGTGCATCAGTCTGCAAGAAAACCCCGGCAACCATCATCCATCCTACGCTAGAAGCATCCTCTGGAAAACTAGAGTCAAGACAAGGAGGCCTGGGAGCATTATTTCAAAAGAAAGCCAGAACCAGTGAATTAGGGGGGGAACTATTAAAAATGGAACAGAGGAAAGGGACAAAATATGAAATATTCAGAGATACTATGATGATCCACATAGAAAACACAAATTAACCTACAAATAATTTGATTTACTCCGTTTTAATAAATTGTAAGATATAAAATAAAGTTAAATATATTTCTACACATCAACTTAAAAAGAGTTAGGAATGAAGTATTTGAACAGATGTCACTTAAAATCATAACAAAAATACAGGGTCTCTAGGAATAAACAGATATAAAATGTGCTTAGAATATTTTAAAGCTTCACTGAAAGACATTAAAGGGATATGAATAGAGAAATGTGCATATACTTTAACTTCATAATTCCATTTCTAAAAATCTTTCCAAAGAACACAATGAGATTCAATAATTTGTATCTGGATGCTCACTGCAGAATTACTTGTAATAATGAAAAAGCAGGAGCTGTACAAATACCAACAGCCAATAAAGTGGCACACAGTGCTGCGTGTTCTCCAGTGCATAGATGGAATCTAAGCCTCCTTGCCCTCTCACGGGACACATGGACAATCGTGGATCTTCTGACCACTGATACTTCCCGTGGTGCACCAGGGTGAAATAGAGGAGGGTATTCAAGGCTGGGGTGTATTCAACCAAAAGACTCAAGATACCCCAACCCCAAACAACGCAGCAAGGATCAAGAAATGGAGATCTCCGCCCACCGAGAAGCTCTTCATGGATCTGATGAAGACATTCTGTTTTAAATTATGGTTCCATCCCCTCGTCACAGTCCCTCCGCTCCTGTTTGCATCTCCTCTTCCTCCAGCTCATCATAACCACTTCTCTATCTTTATACTCTTTTTACTGTAGGAGCCCAGCAGTAAACAAATCCTGGATAACTGATCTTTCTACTGCTTCCACACCTACACTAGCCAGCTGGATACAGCTGGAGAAAAACACAACTTTGCTAAGAGTTCTCACTTCCAATCCTCGACCAGCAAGGCTCGAGTGGGCTCCTGGGGCGGACTGCTGGTCCACCTCTAGCCCAGTGACTTCCCTACTCCCTTAGATGAATGTTTCAAGCCTACTCCTCTCTGCCCAAACCTCCAACAGCTTCTCCCTCATTTTCAACTCTCTTCCAACCTCACTGAGAAAATATAAGCAACTTTAGAGCTGTCATCCACCACCACCAGGCCACCCACTCCTTTCCCAGCCCACAGCTCTGCCTTCCCTCCAGTCGCCACCAATGCACTGTCTGTGCTCCTAGCCAAGGTCGGACCCTTCACGTGGGGCTAGCTGACCCAGCTGTCCTCACCTGATCAAAGCCATCTCTTCAGTAACCTCTCCCTCTTTTTTTTATTTTTTAGATGAAATTCATAGCACATACAATTAATCATTTCAAAGTGTACAATTCAGTGGCATTTGCTGCATTCACAATGAGGGCAACTGCCGCCTCAAGTTTCAAACTTTTTCATCCTCCCAGAAGGACACCTGTATCCACAGAGTGACCACTTCCCATTCTCCCCATGCACCCCCATCTCCTGGGCACATTCATCTCTTTCTCCCTCCATGGATTTACCTATTCCAGGTGTTTTATATAAAAGGCATCATACAATCTATGGTCTTTGGTGTCTAGCTTCTTTTCTTTAACACGATGCTTTCAAGTTTTATGCATATTGTGGCGTGTCTGAGTACTGCATTCCTTTTTATGGCTGAATAATTTCCTATTGAATGCATATCCCATGGTTGGTTCGTTTGTCCATTGATGGACATTGGCTCTATCTCCACATTTTGGCTTTGCTGCTATGAACATTCACGATCAAGTGTCTGAGTGCCTATTTTCAACCCTTACACCTACCTATGCCTAGGAGTGGAGTTGCTGACTTATATGGTAAATCTGTCTAACTTTTTGAGGAACCATGGAACAGTCTCCCACAGAGGCTGCACCATTTTCCATTTCCACCTGCAATGTACCAGGGTCCCTTATTTGTCCTTGTCCTCCACTTGTTACCCCACTTTTAAAAATTGTAGCCATCCTCCCAGATGTCAGGTGGTATGTAGATCATGGTGGTTTTAATGCACGTTTCCTGGTCACTAATGGTGCCAAGCATCTTTTCATGTGCTTGTTGGTATTCAAGGGTCCACCGTGGAGAAAGGTCTACTGGAGACCTTCACCTTTTTTGGTTTGGGTTTGTTGCTGTTACCCGCTTCCTCTTGTGGTTTGAATTTTCTCCTTCCCACTCAGTCCCATTATCGTATAAAACACTTTTCTCCCAACAACAACTAACTTCTCCACCCTACCCCACCTCTCTGCTTCCCTTTATAGAAAAACCCTTTGAAAGAATTGTCCCTGCTCAGTCTCCCTTCCCCTCCCCATCTCTGATACCCACTCTGATAGGTTGCTGCACTCACTGCTTCACTGGAGTTGCTTGTCCTGGTCGCCAACGGCCTCTGTGCTGCTGACACTCGCTCATAGTGGTCAAGGTCACTTTCACACACTTGACCTGAAGCAGCTTTGGACAAGCTGATTCTTTCTTCAAGAATACCTTCAAGCCCCTTTCCTCGTGTCAAGGATGGGCCTGGTTTTCCTCCCTCTGCACTGCCTATCCCCCTCATCTCCATGGCGGGGTCCTCAGAATCTCCCCTATCTGTTAACCCTATCTGTTAACCGTGGGCGGTTCTCATTCCTCTCATGATTGCCTCAGCCTGTGGTTTTACACACCCTCTCTGTGCTGACAACTGCTTCACCTGTGTTCCCAGCTGATGTGGTTTGAATGAATGTCCTCCAAAAACATGTGCTGGAAACTTTACCTCCAATGGGAGCATTGGCAGGTCAGTCGGGTCTGCTGAGATGACCAGGCCATGAGGGCAGAGTCTTATTTAACTTATTGTTAAATCCATTATCATGAGAGTGTTTTCGCCTTATAAGAAAAGTTTTGCCCCCTTTTCCTCCCTCTAGGCCTCCCCTTGCCCTTCCTCCACGTGTTGCCTTCCCCCAGGACACAGCTGCAAGACCCTCAACAGATGCAGCCCCTCATCCTGGACTTCCCAGCCTACAGAACTGAGAGACAGAAGCTTCTGTTTGCTGTAAATCACGGAGTCTGCAGTATTCTATTATAGCAGCACAGAAGGGTCTATGACATCAGCCCCGCCTCCCTCCTGAATTCAAATGTGTCGTGTATCGATACACGCTCAGTATTTCTCCTTGAATGGTTAGTAAACATTTCAAATCTCAATCCAAAACCAAACCAATCTTCTTTCCAAAACCTTCTCTTCTTCAAGTCTGTCCTCTTCTCATTTACTTGTGACTCTAGCCTTCCAATTATTCAGACTAAAACTTAGAGTTATCCATAGCTCATCTATTCTTCCCACATCTCATATCCAACCAGCTAGCAAATTCTGCCAACTTTGCCTGCAGACTTTGAAGGAACACACACACACACACACACACACACACACACACATTCTCTCCAGTGGGAGGGACTGGCAAATCTCTTGCCCGGCTCATTCTCAAGGGGAAATTGAATTAAGAGGTTTGGCTGAGTCTCCCTCAGGCAGTATTCAAGAGAAGTCTACTGCTCTCCCCTCTCTCCTTCTGGAGAGGTGACCCTTTTGAAAAGGGGAAATGCACAAGAACAGGTAAGCCAAGGGGATAGACGGGAACTATTACAGGAGGTGACAGTTTGAACAAATCCTTGTAGACCCAACCAGACATGGGTTCTTTTTTCCAAGGAAATCAAGGTGGAGTTCCAACACCAAGGATAGGTAACAAAAGGAGCATGACATAGGGGACACCTAGACTTGAACCAGGGACCTCTTGATCTGCAGTCAAATGCTCTACCCCTGAGCTGTATCCCCATACTTAGCAGCTGCTTAAATAAACACCTTTCATCCTTGAAGTCACTCATACCACATGGAAGTAAATCAATCTGCCTTCTATTCCTGCCAGTCAGAAGGCCGACTCCTCTACAGACTGACTCTGTGGTGACCACCTCAAAGGATGCTGGACAAGCCTAAGCTTGCCCTGCAGTCACTTTCTTGTCCTAGAAGCTCTCTTGCTCACAGAGCGTCTTGTTATTCTAGGTTGCTTCCCGGCCGTACTGGTGAGGCAGAGGGGCGGTGTTGCCCCAGACATTCTCCCCAAGAAAAGCTGCTGTTATGTTTTCCTTCATCTTTAAACCATAAGCAGAACAGGGTGGGGCAGCCTGAGAGTTTCAAATAGGAAAGAGCCCCAGACTTTGATCTGGACACCAAGACTGGAGAGCCAGTTCTGCTGGGGGACAGCTGTGGGAATTTAAGCCAATGAACCAAGATGTGGGCCTCAGTCACCATTTGGGAAAAGGAGGCAAGGGGACCACTGTTGGGAAAGATCCCTTCTTACTGCACAGCTCCAAGACTCTCCAAGTGCTGGAGCAGAGAAGGACCAGGCTAGGGAGCTGCCGAAGGAGGGGATAGCCTTGGCCATTCCCAGGTCTATGGTTCCAAAGTCCAGGGACTGACAGTCAAGTGGTCCCTGGGGCAAGCTTGGCTTTTATCTGTAAATCTTGGTCTTCAAAATCCTGTTTGCTCTCTGCTCATTAGTAATGTGCATCTCTTCTCCTTCAACCACCTCAGAGAAGGAAACTTGCCCGTTGTAGAATTCTGTGAGTAGGAATCTCCGAGAGTGTTCCATGAATTCTGCAGACTCTGTGCCCCAGACCTTCCACTCTTACTCATCACTATCCTGCTGATGTTAGGATATCAAATTTTTTGTATGAATATTTCATCTCCTCACATCCTTATGGTCTTATATGAAGAGGCTCTATATTCCTCAATTACTCAATAGAGCAACATGATGCTAACTAGCATCTACCCAGTAATTTCTTATTAAAAAAATTTCACATTATCTTATTTATCCTCACAATCTATAATAGAAATATTGTCCTAGCCAGGTGCGGTGGTACACTTCTATAATCCCAGAGGCACAGGAATTAAGGCAAGAGGATCCTGAGTTCAAAGCCAGCCTCAGCAAAAGCAAGACACAAGCAACTCAGTGAGATACTGTCTCCAAATAAAATTCAAAATACAGCTGGGGATGTGACTCAGTGGTCAAGTGCCCCTGAGTTCAATCCCCGGTACCTCCCAAAAATATTGTCTTGATTCTCCTTTCTCATATAAAGAAATGGAAGATCAGAATTTAAATATCTCACCCAACTTAAGAACTAGGATCCATCTCACTGTGCTGCAGGTGTGGGCTTACGTGCTGCTATGTGTAACCGAGTGCTTTCTGGAAGATGAAGGAGCCCTGCTTTAGTTTGGATGTGGTTTTTTTTTTTTCCCCCTCCAAAATCCCTACAGGAGCTTGATCTCGAAGGTAATCCTATTCGAGATGATAGGACCTTAAGATGAGGGCCTGGGGGAAGGTTATTGACCACGATGGCCCTTGGGAAGGGATTAATGCTGGTCTCCTAGAGTGGGAGACTAGTTCCCTTCAGAGTGGGTTATTATAAAAGAGCCAGTCTCGTTTCCTGTCTCACCATGTCACCATCCTTGGTTTGGCTTTCTCTCTTGGGAACCCATGTGATGCCATCTCCATGTCATAATGCAGCCAGAAGGTCCTCACCAGAGGCTAGCACCATGACATTTGGACGTATCAGCCTCCAAAATGATGAGTTAAATAAACCTCTTTTCTTATACATCACCCAGCATCAGATATTTCATTAGAGCAACAGGAAGTGGACAAAAACAAGCCCTTTCCTAGAACAAAAGACTGATCTGTGAAAGGGAAAAAAAAATAGTAACGAGGAGAAAATGGGGAAGAAAGCCCCAAAGACAGATGCTTCCGATGTGTTCAGGGGACCACTGGCCTGGAATGGAGCTAGTGAGGGTAGAAGAGAGTCCCTGGGACATGATGGGGGGAAAGAGACCCACAGACAAGTCAGAACGTGTGGAGGAGCCTGGAATTTGGAATAGCCTGGAATTTGGCTAAGTGGCTGCCAGGAAGACAGCCAAGCCTTGTGCTCACTCGATCCCTCTCTTCCTTCTGGCAGCGCATCTCCTCTGGAGATGTGTCCACCTGGAGCCTCTACCTGCCATACCACCCTCTGAGCAACTGGGACTCTGGAATTCCTTCCCAAAGGCCCCTGGCCCTCTTCCAGGGCCTAGGTAGACCTCTTGCCCAGAACCACATGCTCAAGGTCCCTGGTGAGCACACTCCTAGGGCCATGGGTTGGCCAAGGTGCAGCCATCACAGAGTGTGGGTGGGACTCGGTATGCTGCTGGAATTCATTTGTACATGTGTGCAAGGTGGAGCCAGGAATGAACAAAGAAGGGGGACGAGCCAAGCTGGTTCCTTGCATTTTGAACTCCAGAAAGCTCAAGAATGCTAGTTATGGTGTCATCTAAAGGTAAGGTGGTCATGATAGAATGATTAAAAAAAATACATGGAGGCTGGGGATGTGGCTCAAGCGGTAGCACGCTCGCCTGGCATGCGCGGGGCACTGGGTTTGATCCTCAGCACCACATACAAATAAAATAAAAGATGTTGTGTCCACCGAGAACTAGAAAAATAAATATTAAAAAATTCTCTCTTCTCTCTCTCTCTCTCTCTCTCTCTCTCTCTCTCTCAAAAAAAAAATATGGATTTTTATTAAAATATAATTTAGGGGAATGCACAGAACTTATAAGGTACAATTAAATGAGTTATGAAAATGCATTTAGTTGTGTCACCTACACCCCTACCAAGATACAGAGTATTCACTTCCATTCCCCCAGAAGTTCTCTAGTGCCCCTCCAAATCAGACTCCCACTTCCTCCACCCTCCCAGAATAGCAAATGTTGTTCTGATTCCTGTCAATACAGGTTGGCTTTTCGGCCTCTGCGGTCGTACAGTATGTACTCCCGTGTCTGACTTCCTTCACTCAGCGTCATGTTTGCAAGATTAACATGTATGCTTTTATGTTTAGGTTTCACGAGTCCATTTTTTCTTAATGCTGAGTTGTTGTTCATTTATCTGCTCTTATACTAGATCTTTTTGTGGACATATGTTTTTGTTTCTCTTGGATAAAAAAACCTAGGAGTGACATTTCTGGGTGGTAGAAGTTTAACTTTATAAGAAATTGCTGAGCCGTTCTTCAAAATACCAGCTCACACTCCAACTGGCAATGCGTGTCTTCACATCAGTCCTTTACTTGATTACTGGTCCTTCAGCCATCTGGTGGGTGTGAAATGGATTTCATTGTGTGTTTGTGTTTCCCTGGTAACCAATGATGATGAGCAATTTTCCATATGATTTTGAGGCAAACATATTGTCATTTGTGAACTGTCTATTCAAACCTTATTTTTAAATGGGGATGATGATATATAAATATTTATTCTGAGGACAGGACATGAATCATAATTCATGTCTTTTCCAGATTCAGGAATTATGATTTTTTTTTCTCCCAATCAATGAATTTTATGCTTTTTTTTTTTTTTTGTACCAGGGTTTGAACCCAGGGATACTTAGCCACTGAGCCAGATCCCCTGCCCTTTTTATATTTTTTTAATTAGTTGCTCAAAACATTACAATGGTCTTGACATATCATACATTTGATTCAAATGGAGTATGAATTCTTATTTTTCCATGTGTACAGACTGCAGGATCACATTGGTTATGCAGACACGAGAGAGAAAGGGAATTGCACGGAAGATGGAAGGAGACCCTTTTTATATTTTATTTAGAGACAGGGTCTTGCTGAGTTGCTAAGTGCCTCACTAACCCGCTAAGGCTGGCTTTGAACTCGTGATCCTCCTGCCTTGGTCTCCTGAGTTGCTGGGATTACAGGTGCATCCCACCAAGCCGGACATATGCTTTCATTTTTAATGTTTTCTTTCAGAGAGCAAAAGTGTTTAATCCTGAAGAAGTCTAACTTATCGTCTATCATCTCTCTAGTAGTGCTGTGTCCTTAAAATCATTTGCCTTTCCATGATCATGAGGATATTATTCAATGTTTTCTTCTATAAAATTCATAGTTTTAACTCTTCCATGTAGAACTAATCCATTTCAAATTTATTTTTGAGTGTACAGTAGAGCTGGTTGACATTTCTTTTTATCTGATGTTGTTCCAGCACCATTTGAAAAATCAAACTTGGCCTTCCCTGTTGTGTTTTTTTGGTGCCTTTATTAAACACCGGTGCTCCCTTCTCTTCTGTTGGTCTATATGCTTTCTCAACACCAATATCACCTTTTCTTGCTTACTGTCACTTTAAAGTAATTATTGACATAAGGTAGAGTCCACTGAGTTTGTTTTTCTTTTTCAACCCCCCCCCTTAGTTATTCCAAGATCTTTACATTTCCCTATATATTTTTTAAATTTAAATTTCTGAGTTAAAAATGATTGAGATTGTCTTGAATATAGAAATTTTGGATAGATTGACATATCAAGTTGTTCAATCTGAACAAGGCATTTATCTCCATTTATTTAGAGCTTTAATGTTTTCTCAGCAGGGTTTGTAATGCATGCTTTGGTTAAATGTATTTCTAATTGTTTTATTATACACTGTTATTGCAAATGACACTTTTAAATTTTCATATTTCCATTTATTGTTTTTGGTTGTTTGGATTATTCTAGATTCTTGCACTTTCCTATAATTTTTAGAATGAGTTTGCTAATGTTCACAACAAGAAGCACTGCTTAGGGCTTGATTGGATTTGTTAGTAAAAATTAACATCTTAACAATATAGAGTCTTCCCATAAATATAGTATATCTCTAGTTTTTGGCATTGTTTTATCTAAGTCAAGGTTTATAGTTTTCAGTGTGTACGTCTGTCACATGTTTCATCTGATTTTTACTATTTCAAATTTTTGATGCCTTAATAAGTGACATTTTTAAAGCTTTAATTTTTAATCATTTGATGTTAATATATATAAATGCAATTGACTTTAAAAAATTTTTTTAGTTGTAATTGGACACAATACCTTTATTTTATTTATTTATTTTTACGTGTACCAGGGTTTGAACCCAGGGATACTTAGCCACTTAGCACTCTAGTGCTGAGGATCGAACCCAGTGACTCACACATGCTAGGCAAGTGTTCTATTGCGGAGCCACAGCCCCTGCCCCTGCAATTAACTTTTGTATGTTTATTTTGTATCCTGCAAGCTTGCTAAACTCACTTATTAATTCTAATAACTGTATTTTCTACTGGATTTCTATAAAGATAATCATGTCAACTGTGAATGAAGGGTTGTTTTTTTTAATATTTATTTTTTAGTTTTTGGCGGACACAACATTTGTTTGTATGTGGTGCTGAGGATCGAACCCGGGCCGAATGCATGCCAGGCGAGCGCGCTACCACTTGAGCCACATCCCCAGCCGGAATGAAGAGTTTTTATCTTATCCAGTTGCTCCTCTAAGGCAGAGAGTATTCAATCTTCCTCATTAACTATGATGTAAGCTGTAGGTATTAATATGAATTAAACATTTCCAAATTTCTCCCACACACCAGTTCCAAAGACTCCTGAACCATATCATCAGGCGTGATAACAGGAATAACCCCACTCCTGGTACCACTTTTCTATGTTAATCACCTTTCCATCGATGTAACCAAATACCTGATAGAAACAAATAAGGAAAGATTTTTTTCAGTTCATGCTTTCATGAGTTTCAGTCCACATTCACCTGATTCTGTTGTCTGTGGACTTGTGGTAAGGCAGGACTCCATGGTGGGGAGAGCTGCTCACCTTGGGCTTCTCTCTATGCCTGGCCATGATGAGGAAGAGGAAGAAGATAGTGATAAAGAAGGAGGAATAGGAAAGGGCCAGGCACATGCCTGCAAGGGCCTACTTCTCCCAGCTAGACCCCATCTTCTAAGTTTTCATCACCTTCTAATAGTGCCACCAGCTGGGGACCAAGCCCTTAACACACAAGCTTTCATGGGACATTTAAAATCCAATCCATAACATGTCCGAGTGCTACTTTAGAGGGATGCTACAAATTTTGATATGCTGTATTTTCATTTTTTCTCACTTTAAAATACCTTCTAACTTATCATTTTGTCTTTTGACCTGTGTATTATTTAGAAATGTGTTGTATAGTTTCCAAATATTTGAGTATTTTTAGAGATTTCTCTCTTGCTGATTTCTCATGTAGTTAGAGAACTTTTTTTGATTTCTTTAAATTCCACTAAGACTTGGTTTTATGTAGTAGAATATGGTCCAACTTAATAAATGTTGCATGTGCTCTTGAAAGGAACGTACATTCTGCTGTTCTGGGTGAAGTGTAAAAAATGTCAATTACATCAATTTTATTGATGGTATTGTTTACATCTTCTATATTTTTATGAATTTCTATTTTTAATACCAATTATTGAGTGAGGAGATATTGAAATAGCCTGACTATAAGTTCTATCGGTTTTTCCTACCTGTATCTTGAATATTACCATTGAGGGAAATCAACTTTTAGGATTGTCATGTTGTCTTGTCATTCTCCATTGCTTTGAAAAACCAATTTTTCTGATATTACCATAGCCAATACAACTTTCTTTCTAATAGCATTAGTGTGATCCATGTTTTAGCCAATTTTGTTTATATTAAAATGTATTTCTTTGGACAATATGTTCTGGGATCTTTCTTCCTTTTTAACCAATCTGATGATCTCTGTCTTTTATAAAAAGCAGTTAGTCCATATACATTTAGTAAGATTCATGTATGGTT
This sequence comes from Urocitellus parryii, assembly GCF_045843805.1. NCBI lineage: Eukaryota > Metazoa > Chordata > Mammalia > Rodentia > Sciuridae > Urocitellus > Urocitellus parryii. The sequence continues at coordinate 6,660,338 of NC_135533.1, forward strand.
AAATTTAAATCTGTTATCTTCATATTTATTTTCTATTTGGCTCATGAGTTCTTTATTCTCTTTTCCCTCTATTTTCCACATTCTTTTTTAATTTGATTTAATTTTTTTAAAATATTTATTTTTTTAGGTATAGTTGGACACATGCCTTTATTTTATTTACTTATTTTTATGTGGTGCTGAGGATCGAACCCAGGGCCTCACATGTGCTAGGTGAGCGCCCTTCCATCTTCTTATGCATGGTTTTCGTTAGTTCATTTTATTACCTTTTTTTGTCTTACTAATCACAACTCGCAGTTGTATGTAGTATTGTTTTATGTGTCCACCTTTAACTTACTCCAACACATTCTAGTGATATTACACCATTGCATGTATAGTATGGGAACTTTGTAATAGCATACTTGCATTCCCCCTGCTCAAATTCCATGCTTTTATTCCTTTGTATTTTACTTCATTTATTTTTAATTGGTGCATTATAATTATACATAATTGTGGGATTTGTAGTTACATGTTCATGCATGTACACAATGTAACAATATGATTTTGTCAACTTCATTTCCTGGTACTTCTCCTCTATATTTTACTTTACCAGAGATACTTTACCACTGAGCCATATTCTAGCATACACACACACACACACACACACACACACACACACTCCTTTTAATTTTGAGACAGGGCCTCAATAAGTTTCTGAGACTGACCTAGAACTTGGGGTCCTCCTGCCTCAGCCTTCTGAGTCACTGGGATTACAGGCAAGTGTCACTGTACCTGGCCTGTATTTTACATTAACTGCTATAAATCCCACAGCACATTGTTATTATATTTGCTTAAAGAATTAGTTATCATTCTTTATGCTAAAATTGAGAAAAGTTATATGTATTCACATATAATGTATGTATTCACATATAATGTGTGTATTCACACACAGTTACCACACATATGAATTCACACATAGTTTCCACTCTGATGCTCTTTATTCCTTTATGTAGAGCCATAATTCCATCTGGTATCATTTCCCTACTGTCTGAAGGGATTATCTCAAAGTGGGTCTACTGGCAATAATTGTTTCAACTTTCTTATGCCTAAAATGTTATTATTTTACCTTTGTTTTGAAAAGGTATCTTCACTCAATATAGAATTCTAGATTGACAAAAAAGAACAAGGAAAAAGAATTGCTATTCTGGTATGATGAAGATTTTGTTCTGCTCTTTTCTTGCTTGTATTGTTTCTGATGAACAATTTAACATCCTTATAATTGTTCTTCTGTACCTAACATTTCTTTTTCTTTGTCCATCTGCTTTAAATATTTTTTATCATTTGTTTTGAGTAGACTGATTATGATATCCTTTGATGTCATTTTCTTTATGCTTCTGCTCAGGATTCACAGAGTTTAAATCAATGAGTAATATGATTTTTATCAAAATTGGAAAATTGGGGCCACTATGTTGTGAGCATGCCCCCCCCCAAAAAAAGTTCATGTGTTATAAACTTAATCAAACAATTCTTTGCTAATGGTATTTGGACATAGGGTCCTCGGGAGGCATTAGTATTAGACAAAGTCTTGAGGGTGCCCCCCCTTCCCCCGCCTGGTGGCAGTAGTGGCCTCAGGAGGGAAGGGAGACAGACCTGGGGTAGCACACTTGCTGTCTGGTCGTCTGACACCCTCTGCCGTGCTATGGCCCAGGAAGAGGCCCTCACCGGATGATGGTGCCACGCTCTTAGACTTCCCAGCCTCCCAAACCACAAGCTAAATAAACCTCTCTTTATAAATTACCAGTAAGTGATATTCAGTTAAAGCAGCAGATTAAGACAGGGGCCCTTATTTCTTCAATTTTTTTTTCTATTTTCTTGCCCATGCAGTGTCAAGGGTTCTTTTCTGCTCATGGATGCTCCGTTCTTTCTTTTCAAAAATGTCTCCCTTATCTAAATGTTTCACTCTGAATATTTCTATTGCTAAAATCAGTATCCATCAGTATTTTCTTCTACAATGTCTAATATTTGAATCACACAAGTGTATTCTTTATCAAAATTATTCCAGTATAGCATTTTCATCTCTAAGCATTTACTTTGGATCTTTGTGACATAGTAGGAAATATATATTTGGTCTCTGCCCCCATTTAAAGTCCTTGTAACCTCTGAAGTAAGGAGTGTCTTTTTATAGATTAATGAGGCCGTAGATGTCAGGGGCCAGTTAGCAGAAGAGAGAACTGTGTGATTAAAGAATTGGGACTTTCAGCCTTATCCTCTGCCTCCAGGGAAGAGAAAGGGGCTAAAGTTGAGTTGATGGCCAATGGCCAGTGATTTAGACTACCATGCACATGTAAATGAGCCTACATAAACCCCAAAGGGATGGCATTCAAAGAACTTCCAGGTTTCCCAACATGGGAAGGTGCTGAAGGTGGCATGCCTAGAGAGGGCATGAATTCTCCATGCCCCTTCCCCATCCTTGCCCAACATATACTTATTGCAATGTCCTTTATAATAAACCAGTAGCTATGTTAATCTGAGAAGTACCAGGTCTCTAGTACTTCTGCCCCAATTTATACCAGTTGGGCAGAAGCACTAGAGACCTGGACTTGCAATTGGCATCAGATGTGGGGATAGTATGTGGAACTGAGCCTTTAACCTGTGAGCTCTGACTCTAACTCTGTATAGGTAGTGTTAGAATTGGGTTAAATGGTATGACACAATTCCCTGTGTTCACAAGAGAATTAGAGAATTACTTGATGGAGAAAACTCCCACAGTTTGGGGACCAGAAATATTCCATGTTGAAAGAACAGTAGAAGAAAATTTTTCACACTATGGAGTCTTGAAATAGCTCCCAGGAAACTAAGCTTAATCCAGAGTTGCTAAAACAAACTGGGAAGTCTGTAAACAACAGGAATTTATTTCTCACACTTCTAGAGGATAGGAAGTCCAAGATCAAGTCAGTAGCAGATTCTATGCTCCGGGAGGGGCTCACTTACTTGTTCATAGACAGCTGTCTTGGCTTTTTGGGTTTTTTTTTGTTTGTTTGTTTGTTGTACTGGTGATTGAAACCAGGACCTCACACATGCTAATTAAACACTCTGCCTCTGAGTTATATCTCCAGGGTTTTTTGTTTGTTTTTTCTTTTTTGGAGATAGGTCTCACTAAAGTTGCCTGCACTGGCCTAGAACTTCCAAACCTCTTGCATCAGCCTCCAGAGTCACTAAGATTACAGGCGTGTGCCATCATGCCCTCCCATGGCCACCTTTCTTCTGGAAGGCCAAGGGAACCCTCTAGGGCCTCTTTTATAGTGCCCTAATCCCATTCATAGGGCCTCCACCCTCATGACCTAATCAGCTCCTAAAGGTCTCACCCCCTATTACTTTCACCTTGGTAGTTCAAATTTCAACATATGAATTGAGGGAAGGGTACAAAATTAGTTTGTAGCATTGCTTAACTTTTTGAACACAGAGAATATAGTTACAATAACTGTTTCAATGTTCTCTGCTAATTTTTCTGGGTCAGTGTCTATAGCTTTATTTTTCTCCTACTATGGATAGTATTTTTCCTGCTTCCTTAATATCTAGTAAACTTTGCCTACTAAACATCATGCATTTTACCTTGAGGGTGCTGGATATTGTGTATTCCTGCGAATAGCCCTGAGGTTTGTTCTGGAATACAGTTGAAATACTTCTGTGAACTCTCTCCAGTGTCCCATAGTGACAGGTCTTCCAGGCTGGCTGGTGAGAACAGGCTGTAACTTCAGAGTGAGAACCAGGCTCGGATCCTTTCCGATGGCTCCATCACTGGCCTGGGAGAATTTCCTCCTGTGCTGAACATTTCTGTGTGCCACTCTGCAGAACTCCAGATTTCTCTGTTGCTGAGCATCTCTCTCCTGTCCAGTATTCTCTCCTGCAAACTATCAGCATTCATCTCCCAAGACCTGAAGCTCTCTCTCAATTGCTGGAGTCCACTGGGCTCTGCCTGGTTCCCAGCCTTCGGCCATAGCCTAGGACTTTCTCATGTCAGTAACCTGGGGCATTCACGAGGTTTGCCTTGCTCCTTTCCCTTTGATCAAGGATGGCTAGCCATCACCAACTGATGCTTAGTGTCTCAAAAACTATTATTTCATAGAATTTCCCACTTTCTGGTTGTCTAGGTAAGAAGATAAAACCAGTCACAATGAGGATAAATCTTGGTTGTGAGCAGAAATTCCACTAAAAAAAAAAAAAAAAAATCTATGTGATATCCCCATCTGGATGTCTTGAGGGTCCTGAAACTCAAGATGGCAAACCAAGTGTCCTGTCCCCCACCTCCCCACCCACACGCCCCCGCGCGGCGGTCCTGGCCTCAGTGGATGGAATTGACTTGTCAGTCCTTGTCACCCTCCTTTCCCGGGCTCCTCACCACCAAGTCCTGGTGGGTTCTGGCTCCTGGCCCCTTTCTCCAGGCCGACACTCACTACCCTAAGACCCCCATCCTCTCCTGTGGCAGTTCGTGCTGGGTCACCTGGAACAGCTGGGACTGCCTCCCCGGTCCCCAGGGCGGATCCAGGTTAGAGTCGGAGAAAGGAGAATTCGAATGCTCTTTGGGAGGTGGAAGCGAAACAGCAGCCATTATTCTCTGCAGGTCGTTGTCGCTGGTTTGGTGACAGACAGACATAAATACTGATGGAATCCAGTTTAGACTGCTCCCCCTCCCCACCGCCAGCCCCGTCCACCAGCAGCAGCCCAGAGCTTCCACCCGGTCCCTGGCCGAGGACCCACCGCCGCGCGCTCCCGCCACCCGAGTGCGGATCCTCGCGCAGCCTCGGGGACCGCGGTGCGCGGCTCGGGGACGGCGGCGGACGACGGTTCCTGGTCCTCCGGCGCCCCCGTGCGGGCGGTCAGGTCTCGCCGCGGCACAAGGTCACTCGTGCCGCGTTGGCCTAGGGCGACTCTGCTCCCCGGGTGAAAGCCGGGGACCTTCTCACTCGGTAGGTCTTGTTTGTTTGTTTGTTTGTTGTTTTCCAGATTTTTCGTACAAGTCTGAAATATACAAAAATGCGCAAGTCGTAAGGGGTCGGCTGTATAGATAATTCTAACATCACCCACCTCGATAGCTCGGCGTCCGAATCCGAAACAGAACACCACCCGGGAACCACGACGGAAAAGTGAGAAGAGGCCCCCTCCGCCGGGGCGCTCTCGTCGGGCCGTGTTCTCACGTTTCCAAAAGCAAAGGAACCGATATGAAGACAGAAACCTAGAAACAAAGGCAAGACCCTCAGCCTGGTGGCCAGTCACACCGATCACAGGGTCCTGGGGACAAAAGTCCCACGGGTGTGACTCAGGAAGAAACAGGAGCCAAGGAACCACCGGCAAGTCCCGGGTCGGCAAGTCCTTCTGGCCCCTTGGTGTTTGGGGAGCCGGTTCCGTCTGTGGAGACCAACTCGCAGGCGGAGCGCAGAGGCCAGAGGCCGGTACCCAGGGCTGTGCACACAGTCAGCTCCCACTCTTCTGAAAGGGACAGAAGGGAGTCGGTGCAGTGAGCGCCCCTCGTGCCCACGTCTCGGCCATGAAATGTCATTAAAAGGAACCAAGAACTCTGGGTGAGATGGCTGATTCCAGGGCGAGGCAGGAACCTAAAGGATGAACCAGGGAGCGTCCTGTGCAGAAAGTATGTGCTCAAAGGCGGAGGGGAGGCCCAGAACACGGGTGCCAGTGTGAGAGACACCACCAGCCAGGGACCCCTGAAGCATCCAAAGTCAAGAATGTGTTTCAGCTCATTGAATTAAAGAACCTATGAACCCATGTTAATAAGTTTATTTCATATTTAAGGTGGGGAAAAAAGGAAGCTCTTATTTATATAAAAATGTCAACTCATACAGGTAAATAAAATGATAGAAATATCCAATCACCATTTTATAACCATCATGGTCATTTCAATTAATGAAAGTAACCATCATTGTAACGATCTGGATCAGAATCATTAATGGATACTGAATTTGTTAAGCAAAAATGGTTGGGGAACAAGATATAGAAAAATCGGTCAAAACCCATTTTAAATGAATAATCGAATTATGTTGAATCAAAAGTCTGACCAGCTGGCTGGCGACCCTGCGTTCTGGTGTGAGGTACTGAGAGCGCCAAGGCGTCACCTCCAGAGTCATTAGCCAAATTCAGACCTTCAGCAAGTAGGGAAGCAATCAGGCAAAGCCCTCGCCCATAAGCAGCCCCCGCCCTAACTCTTGGCCTGTTGAACCTCACAGGGTCCCCCAGTGATAGCCTGTGAGGTCCAGCCGTGTGGCTTTGGTGTGTTGAGTGCAGGGAACTCCTGCAAAGCAGCTCACTCAGTGCTTCAAAAATGTTGATTTCATGGAAGAAATCAGAAGGCTAGAGAACTGTTCTAGATTAAAGAGATGTAAAAACACACGACAACTATTTGCAATACATAAGCCTTGACTGGATCCTGAGTTAGGAATGAAAGATGATTATCGGTAACATTACTGGGATAAATGAGAAATAAAGGCTATGCATTGTATAATGGATAAGCATATCATTTATTAACTTCCCGAATATCTAGCGGTTATGTAGGAGAAAAACTTTGTTCTTAGAAGATACGTGTTGAAATATTAGTGGTGCCAGGATGTCTTTAACTAACTTTCAAATGATTTAGAAAACACACACACACACACACACACACACACACACACATACACACACACACACACACACACACACACGAATATAGAAAGAGACACATAGCAAATGTGGCCAAATGTTACAATTGGCCATCCAAGTAAATAGTATGAGGACTCTCTTTATACTATTTTTATAAATTTTCTATCAACTTGAGGTTTTTTATATAAATTGTTAAGAAATTTACTTTTAAAGGTGAATTTAAGGGGCTGGGGTTGTAGCTCAGTTGGTAGAGCGTTTGCCTTGCATGTGTGAGGCACTGGGTTTGATCCTCAGCACCACATAAAACAAATAAAGATTTAAAAAAGTGTATTTAAAAACAAAAAGAAGAAAAATATTATCCAGAAATCACCCTTGTGCTTCCTCTCAATCTTAATATCCTCTTTCTGTTTGGGGAGTTAATAACATACAATTTTCCAAAGAGGTCTCATGTCCCAGTTTATTGGCCATTTTGAAATCATCTTCTGTGAAGAGGGATCACATCCTTTAATGGACAGAACTCTTAATGATAATGGTCTGATTTATCAATCTTTTCCTTTAGGTTTAATTTGGGGGGGTTCTCTTTGATAAATCTTCACATTTTTACCAGCTCACAAAGATAGTCTTTTGTTTTCTTCTTGAAACATATTGCTTTATTTTTTTGTTTTGGGCAGACACAGTAGGTGACTAAGGTTCTTTCCATTGTTGTTTGATTGAACATCATCAAATGGAAAGATCCTTCCTTCTCCCATCACTATGAAGTACCAAGTTTGTCACAGACCAGGTGCTCAGCTCTGTTCCTGTACCTTTTATTCTGTTCCATGGATCTATATATTTTCTCAGGCACCAATACCACACCAATTATCATCTTAATTACTGTACACAGCATATCTGGAAAATTCTTCCAACTTCATTCTTCATGAGTATATTGGTTCTTAGACTTTTTAAATATTTATTCATTTTTTTTAGTTGTAGTTGGACACAATACCTTTATTCCATTCATTTATTTTTATGTGGTGCTGAGGATCGAACCCATGGCCCCACGCATGCTAGGTGAGCGCTCTACCGCTGAGCCACAATCCCAGCCCCTGTTCTTAGATTTTTTAATGTCCATAAGAATTTTAGAATCAGCACATTAATATACTCAAAAATATTAAGTGGTTTTGTTAGTGATCATTTTGAATCTATAGGTAAAGATGAAGGAAAAACTGATACTGTTGCTATACTTAGTTCTTCATTTCATTAACTTAATATATCCCATTGGGTTTTTAGGTCTTTAATTTTTCTCACTGGTATTTTAAATTTTCCTTTATAGAGACTTTAACCCTCTTTATTTTTTTCCTTAGTCATTAATTTTTTTATATTGTAAATAGACTTGTTTAAATTTCTCTAGTGTTACAGCTTCTGAAAAAAATGATTGATTTTTATAATTTCATCTTGTATCCAATGACCTGCTAAATTTGCTTATTAATTTTAACAGTTGATCTGTATATCCTTTTAGATTTTATGTACACAATAATACCATTTGTGAATAATGACAATCTTATTTCTTCTGTTCTTACTGTTCATGCCTCTCCTTCTCTTTTCTTCCCTAATATGCTGGCCAGGACTTGGAACACCTAGTTGAATAGGAATAGTAACTCGAAGCATCCTTTCTTTTTTCCTGTCTCTAAGAACTTCGAGTATGTCCTCGTTAGGTGTAATGCTTGCTAAAGAAGTTTCCTAATGCCCTTCATCAGCCTAATAACACTATGTTCTGGTAGGATGAACAAAGGTGTCCAAAGGTACCAGGTCCTAAACCCAAACCTGCAACTGTTATTTGCCTGGAAAAGATATTTTCGCAAACGTGATTAAAGTCTTAAAATGAAGAATTGACCCGGGATTATCTAGATGGACCCTAAATGCAATCAAAATTGTCCTTATAAGACATTTGTTTTTCATTTCATATTTTTATTGGTGCGTTTTGCTTGTACATAATGATGGGGTTTGTTGTTACATATTCACACATGCACATAATAAAGCCATGTAATTTGGCCAATATCCCTCCCCAGCACTTTCCCCTTCCCTCCCTTTCAGTGCCTTTTCTCTTCTGATCTCCTGCAAAGAGACTTGACATGGAGAAGAAGACAATGGGACCCTGGAGGCTGAGATCAGAGAGATGTGGCCTAGGCCCAGAAATGCTGGAGGAGGCAAGGGATGGTTTCCCCCTGGGCCTCTGGACAGAGTGCAGCCTGGCTGCTACCTGACTTAGGCTCAGTGAAACTGATTTTGGACCTCTGGGCTACAGAACTGGAAAATAATAAATGTTGTGTTTGAGTACTTATTGATGATTGAACCCAGGGGCACTTCACCATTGAGCTATATCACAGCCCTTTTTATTTTTTTGAGATTGGGACTCACCAAAGTCCTGAGGCTGGCCTCAAATTTGCAATCCTCCTGCCTCAGCTTCCCAGGTGACTGGGATTACAGACAAGCACCACTAGGTCAGGCATAAATGTAAGCCAGTAAATCTATGGTTATTTGTTATAGCAATCATAGGAAATTGTACCTTTTGCCTTGTTATTGTAGTGGATTGAACAGTGTTCAATTCATTTTCATGCCTCAAAATTCATTTTCATCCAGAATTCAGGATGTGACCTTATTTGGAAATAGACCTCTTAACAGATGTAAGTGAAGTAAAGGTTGGCGTGAGCTGGAAGCACAGGAGAGTATCCTCATAAGATACAGAGAAGGACACAGAGACACCGAGAGAAGGCCATGTGGTGACAGAGACAGAGACTGATTTCACCACAAGCCAAGGAATTCCAGGAGCTGCCAGGAGCTGGAAGAGAGGGGAAGGATGCTCCCCCAGGCCTCTGGAGGGAGCGGGGCTCTGCCAACACCTTGCTTTTGGTCCTCTGGCCTCCTGAAATACAAGAGAATAATTTTCTATTGTTTCAAGCCACTCAATTTGTGGTGATTTGTTACAGCATCCTTAGGAACTAAGGGAGTTATATATGCTTTTACTGTTCATTTAGTGCTTTAAATGTTAGGACATGCAACTATGACTTGTTAAAATCTTATTTACATATTATAAAAGTATCTTTCATTAAACCAAAATCAGACTCCCTGTAACTTCTGGGCATTGGCAGTAATTGTATTACCTGGGGCTTTATAGAAAAGATCTAAACCTCCATAAAAAATCATATTTAAGTGATAATTCTGAATGCTTCCCATACAACATAAGCATCTTACAGCATTTTAAGTCCACTGACATTTATCCTGCCTCTTCTATTAACATTGTCATATTTTTTTTTAATTCTACATGTAAGGATTATAAAACCTTATTATTATTGCTTTATAAAGTCAAAATTAATTTATATTTTCACAACTACAGTTTCTTGTTCTTCATTCCTTTTTGTATTTCCATCTGTATCCATCTGGGTTTTTTTTTTTTGTAATCTTTGAAGAGTCCCTTTTTATTTCCTTTAATACGAGCATGCTACTAACAAACCATTTTTGCTTATCTGGAAATGTCTTTATTTCAATATTTTCACATGTGAGGGATACTCTGAATGGGTGTGAAAATTCTAGGATGCCATTTCCTGTCTTTCGGGATTTTTGAAAGATCATTCTTGTCTTTTGGTTTCTGTATTTTCTGCTAAGAAATTAGCAATAGTCTTATTTTATGTTCCTTTGAAATGAATATATTTTTATCTGGTTATATATAACATTTTTTTCCTTTTTTAAAATTTCTATGAAGGCTTTATGTATACTTTCCATGGGAGGATGTTAAAAGTACATAATTTATTGATTTTTTTTTTTTTTTTTTGTGTGTGTGGTGCTGGGGATTGCATGCAAGGCAAGCGCTCTACCAACTGAGCTATATCCCACATTTTATTTTTAAGAGCAATGTTAGGATCACAGCAAAATTAAGCAGAAAAGACCAAGATTTCCCATTTACTGCCTGCCCCAACACGTATTACATGTATGATGGACCACCCCACCATGTTCCATATTCTCCCCAACACAGCCTCCCTGACCATTAACATCCTCCCCCAGAGTGGGACATTTGTCACAATCTATAGGGACATCGTCATCCCCCGAGTCCACAGCTCACATGCAGGCCCACTCCTGGTGCTGCAAATTCTGTGGGTTGGGACACACACGTAATGGCCTGTGTTCATCACACAGTAGCACACAGAGTGGTGTCACTATCCTAAATATCCTCTGTTCTCCCTCTCCCTGAGCCCTGGCAATCACTGACCTTCTCACCAGTCCTGCCATCCTGCCTTTTCCAGATGCTGTACAGCGGGGACCATGCAGGGAGCAGCCTTCCCACCGTGACTCTTTTTTTTTTTTTTTTAATATTTATTTTTTAGTTCTCAGCGGACACAACATCTTTGTTGGCATGTGGTGCTGAGGATCGAACCCGGGCCGCACGCATGCCAGGCGAGCACGTTACCACTTGAGCCACATCCCCAGCCCCGTGACTCTTTTCTCTCAGCAATACATGTCCAAGTTTCTTCTGCGTCTTTTCACAGCTCAGTGGCCCATTTCTTTTTAGTGCTAAATAATATTCTGTTATTTCGATGTCAGTTTATTTATTTGTTCACACAGTTTTCTTCTCATTTATTTTAGTTGGAATTTGTGATTCTTGCAGTGTGACTTGTCTCACTTTGTTAGTTCTGAAAAATTATTGGCCACAACTCTGTATTGCTCCTGTCTCTGTCTCTGTCTCCTCTCCTGAGGTTCTAATTACACGTATGCTGGGCCACCCCACCATGTTCCATATTCTGTTTTAGATAGCCTATATTTCCCATTATTTTCATTCTGTGCATCAATCTAGCCATTTTCTTCTGACTGGCTTTTCTTCCAGTTCACTTAGTCTTGCTTCACCCCGACCCACTCTGCTGGGAAACCCATCAAGAGTCTCTATATTATAGAATTAGTTTGATTCTTTTTTCTCATATCCAATTCTCTACTGAAATCATCCATCCTGTCATTTGCTAATCACATTTAAATTTGTAAGTCAGTTAAAGTCCATGTCTGATAACTTTGCTATTTGGCTCTCCTGTGAATTTTTGTGTATTATCTGTGTTTCTCTTGATTTTGCATGGGTGCCTGGTTTTGACTGAATGACCGACACTATATTTAAAAATTCATAGACATACTTTGAGATTCTGCAGGACATTACCATCTTCCAGAGAGAATTTACTTTTTCCTTCTGATAGGCAATTGGGGTAGAAGCAGATCATCATAGGTGAATCGGGGACTTACATGGTTGCAAAATGGTCATGAGCACCCCTAATGCTGGTCCAGTATGCTGGTGGCATGTATATCAGGAATCTTTCTGGAATTTTTGAACTCCAGGACTTTAGTGCTTACCTCTTGACATCTGCTACCTTCCCCTTAAGCAATGATTCTGCCACCTTAAATTTCCAAATGTCTACTTCATTTTGTATTCCCTGCTCAGACTCCATCATTGATTTCCCAGTTCCTAAATCAATGGTTTTTAAAACATGTTCTGTAGAAATTCTTCTGAGACCTCCAGTAGAGAGAAAAGAGTTCAAGCCATCAACACAGCAATTGCTCATTAATCTGATCTCTCTATTCCTCTTCACAGGCTTTCGTTTGAAGAAAGAGGTTTGCAGCCATCAAACTTCCCAGATTATCTCTTAGCACCCACAAATGACATCAAAACCGTGGACTTTTTGTTTAGAAAATATGGTCACCTTGATTATACACCCTTCACTCCCAATGCTAGGTTGAGGAACCAGTAAGTACTCAATATAGACTTGACTCATTTCTACTGAGTAGGTTTTGTCCCCACCCAAGCTAGATAGGACTCGGTGTCCCTATAAAATATTCCTAATTCCATCTGACTAGCCTTTGATGTGACATCTCTCCCCCATTGTGAAAGTTATAAGGCAGTACTGTATTCATTACGAGGTCATCTAACATTGATGACTCAAGGGTCAGCCTTATAAAACTTCAAAATCTTTTGCGAATATGAGTCAGAATCTGAGTAATAAGCTTCCTTCTATTATAATGAATAATGCCATTTCTGGGTGGCCATGTTCTGCCCAGTAAGTATTTCTGAATTACATGGTAAAATATCTAATTTTTGTAACTAGAACATTATTTTCAAAGCTGTGGAGAACTTAGTTATAGGGAAATTTAGTAACGTTAGTTATTAAATTTTTAAAGTAGATCTAAAAACAAACTCTGATGGCTCTTTCATGTACATCTGGGTTTTCCATACTTGGCATTTGTACATTCTCTGGCCACACTCCTCTGCTGGGAGAGTTCAGGGCCAGAGCTTTCCCCTGCCGAGGAAGCCTGGACTTCCTGGGTGTTCAATCCCTCACTCCTGGGGCCCCAACTCTGACTGACCCCAGGGAAAAAACAGAGCCCATGGGATGGGCTGCTCTCGAAGCTGCTGTTTCAGTCACAGAGAGCCTTGGTGAGGGCAGGTTTTGACATCAGCACATCAGAATAATTGAGGCTACAGAAGGATCTAGAAAACATGAAAGGCAATTGTGGACTCCAGGGTATGCAACTTCCTCCACACGCACACGTGTCATGTGCCCACCCTGTCCCTGGCATAGTGCCACATGGGAATCTACCTCCAGATGGTCTGAGGGTGGTATCATCACAGTGAGAACTCAGTGACACCTGAGATGCCCAGAGCTGTGCTTCTTCGGACAGAGTCAGGGACTCTCCTGGAGGGAGACCCAGAGTGGCCAGGGATGGAGGAGCAGGAGGTAGGGTCTCAAAGCTCCCTTTCTTTGACTTTGTTCAGTAGTCGATAAAAGTCTTCAAAATTAGAACAAGCATGGATGTTTTATGAAAGAGACCACGAGGTGTGCATGGATGGGTGCACGCTTCTGAGTGAGGACAGACATTTCCTCTTCTCTGTCCTTGAATGCACCAGTGTAGTATCTCCAAGGCACTGGTCCACAGCAAGCCCCTAACCCAACCACGGGGCATGCAAGTCTCCCAGCTCCCAGAAAAAGAGTTGAAGAGGAGGTAGCTCCACAGAGCTAAGGTCCTGAAAACCACCACCCCTGCAACTCTGCAACTTTCGTGAGGGATTCCAGACAGGCACTTGGCACTCACTGGCTCTGTGGGAGAGACTCCAGAGCCAGCTACAGTCTCTCCTGCACATTGCCACTCTAACAGCTGCAGGGGAACATCTCTGTGCAAGCCCTCAGTCGGTGCCTCTTTCTCTTTGGGGTGAAAAAGGCCTGTAATTGATGTCAAGTTTGAACAGATACCACCTGGAGCCCAAGGACCTCTGCCTCAATGCCTAACAATTTTTCACCAATCCTTTGTATCAGTTAGGATAAGCTAAGTTTAGATGTAGAAACAAGCTACCCCCAAATCATGGGACTTTAAAAAGCAAAGGTTTGCTTCATGCTACTACATGGGCATCAAGCATTGGCTGGGATTCTATTCAACATCTCCTCCCTCCAGGATGCAAGCCAAACACAGCAGCAGCCACCTTCGTGAATACTGCTGGTCATCCCAGTAGATGAAAGAAATCTGTGGAGGCTTCTAGCCTATAACTAAGTGATCAGCCCAGAAATGATGAATCTCCATGCACAACTTCTTGTCTATGACCCAACCCAATAAGAAGGGGCCAGGAAAGGTAATCCAGCCATGTTCTCCAAGGGAAGTCAATTGGAAATATTTGATATGCAGCAATGACTACCACAACTTTTTGAAAGACCTAAGCCTGAATCTTTAGAATGTTATGGCTGTTCACACAGCCAGGAAAGCTCAGACATAAGGAAACAGCTGGAAAATACAGACATAGCCAAACTTCTGCACCTGCCTCAGAATAGGAAGCACCCTTAGGGACTCCTGGGTCAGTAGCCCTCATATCTATGCAGTCTGATCCACTTGCTTTCCCTCCTCTCCGATCCCTGAGTTGAAATGCAGGCTCAAGTTCACCAACCTTCCCAGGTACCTTCTGAGTAAGCTGCAGGTATTCAGTGATCCCCCACACCCTTACATTTTTCCATGAATATAAACAGAAAGACAGAGAGAGTAAGGGTGATGGTGATGTTAGAGCAGAGGAAAGTGATGAATTCTTGGGACCATAGTTTATCACATCACACAGAGCAGTCGGTTAATACTTGTACTATGTCAGTATGCTCTGTAAACCCACCCTGTTATAGGCATTGCAGAAGACAAGAGAATTGAGACAGTCTCTGCTGTCTAGGAGGAGAGTTAGGCCACCACCTATTACTTTGCATTGTCTCTGTGACAAATGAACAGTGACAACATTAAAAAATGTTAAAGTTTGGAAAAGACAGAGTTTTCCCAAGACTTAAATGGAATGGAAAAACTTCACTGGAAGAATCAGAGCTTGCATTGGTCTGGGAAAATGGGGTGACTTTAGGCTGGAAGTGGGAGGGTATGAGGAAAGGCACAGGAGTGGAAATTTGTTGTGCCTACTTATGACATGTGTAGTGACAGACTGAGCCATGGTAAGACACAGGGAAGGGCATGGAAGGCCTCAGATATTAATTAAAGGGAGTCTGTCTTTATTCTTTCCGCAAAGAGAGGCCCAAAGACCAGCAACCGGAAACGCTTTGCAATAGATCCCTGTCTCGAGTGGAGGCCAGGGCAAGTCATAGTTTCCCACACACGGCAGTGCCTCAGAGCCTCACCAGCACCCTTACCCACCCTATAAGGAAGTTGTTCCAAACAGACCTTCTTTGTAAAAAAAGAAAATACAATAAAATAATCCCTTGACACTCAGCCCTCAGGACCCATGCCTACAGAACTGGGTTCAGTAGAGCTGGATGGGATCCAGAAATCCATGCACTTACAAGCTGACCCAGAGACACTAATGGAGCTCCTCTGAGAACTAGGTTAGGTAATTCCTACCTAAAAATGGTCCTGGTACATCTAACACAGCATGGCAAAAGGTGAATATTTTTTAAATCCCACTCCTAAAAATTGTTCATATTCTGATGCTTTGCTTATGCGGCAGGTCTGCTCTTCCTCCACTCAGACCCCAGGCCTGGGGCTGTCCTGCGCTCCTCCTCACAGGAGCAATCCATCCCTTAGTTACCATCTCTCATTGCACGTCCTTCTGCTCCTTCCTGTCTGTTCTCACTGCTGCGACATTTAGTCAGCCCTTTCTTCACCTCCTGCTTGGACTCATAGCAGTCTTCTTACTACTGATCTTCTACCCTTCCTGCATATTCTCTGCTGCACTCAGGCAAGTCTACCCATCAACAAGGTAAGTGGGTTAGGCCCTGCTCAACCAGCGATCAACTCCAGCACCTTGGCCTGAATGAAGTCCAGAGCCTTAGCATTTGCGCTTGTCATAATATGGCTCAGCCAATGCCATAACCTAGTGTTGAATGTCCCCCAAAGGCCCTTAGTTAAAGTCTAGATCCCCAGAGTAGCACTACTGGGAGGGCTGGGGACCAGTGAGAGGTCCTTGGGAGTGTGACCTCAAAGTGGATGTAGGCCCCAGCCCCTCCTTGCTCTCTGACTTCCTAGCCACGGCATGAGTGCTTTGCTCCTCATGCACTCACTCCCTGCTATTGCCACCTGGCACCAGCCTAAAGGCAATAAGTCCTCTCAATCATGGACAGGAACCTCTAAAACCATGAGGCAAAATAAACCTTTACACGTTAAATTACCTAAGCCATGTTTGATACAGTGACAGAGAGTTGACTAACACGGCCTAGGTTCCTGTGTTATTCAAAGTCTTAGCCAAACTGGACTACTCTACTTCTCCTAAAATGCTGTACCTTCCTGAGTCAATTTTCTTCTAGGTTTTCACCAAGTTCATACCTCTACACAACCATCTGGTCTGAAATGCTCTCTGCCCATTAAAATTCTGCCCATCTTGCATAATTAAGTTCAAATTTTAGCTATTCTATAAAGTCTACCCTGTTTTTTAAAAAAGATAAATATATACATGTATATTTAAATATATATTTTCTTATTAGTTGTGTGCGATGCAGTTGACTGATATTGGGGAATATAAAGATGAGCAAGTTATGATCCTTGTCCAAGGGCAATACCTAGCCCAAAGGGCCGGAGTATGTGATGGGGACATGAATTGGAAAAGACCTGTGAAATTGAAAGGTTTCTCACACCCACAGCTCTTTGAGAGAAAGTGATCCTCAGCAATTCTCTCTACATAAAATTGCTGACAGTTTTCACCAAGCACAGAGAGTTAGCCTGACCCTGCATTCTGGTCTCCACCCCTATGGGGGTCTTGACTTTCTCCCCTGTGCTCAAAAGGGGCAGCCTCTATTGGACAGTAAGAACCAACTTAATCAGATCCTTCCCTGGGGAAGAATTCCTTCCAGGGACTCACAGAGCCTTGTAAACCCAGGCAGCACCTGCCCCACTGCTCAGATCCTCTAGGAGGCAGGGACAGGTCCACTGCAGATGCACGGGGACCCTGTGAGCCACATCACCATGGAGCTAACGCCACAGTCTTCTTAAACAGAAGTAAGCCCCATTCTCCAAGGTCATCTGGGTGGAGATCCTAAGGACAGAGTGTAAGGGACTGGCAAGCACATGGTGGTCATGAGAATATTAGCAAATAACCATGCAGAGTGACCAGCACCTAGGCCACAGTGAGAGAGGAGGCACTGGTCTTCACTCAGGTCCAGTATTAAAGTAAGTTAGTTCTGACTGGGGTTGCGGCTCAGTGGGAGAACACTCGTCTAGCACGTGAAAGGTACTGGGTGCACTGAGTTCAATCCTTAGAATCACATAAAAATAAATTTTTTTAAAAAAGGTATTAATCGACAAATGCATGAAAAAATGTTCATCATCACTAGCAATTAGAGAAATGCAAATCAAAGATTTCATCTCACTCCAGTCAGAATTGAAGCCAGATTTAAAATTAGGTAGTCAGTGTAGTTAGGTAAATCAGGTCTAATATCGAGTAAGATCTAAAATGGAGGCCATGTTGAGAATGAATTCCGGAAACGCAGGACAACTCATGGAATGTTAATGAAGTCCAGGAAAAAGTCCAAGGCCAGAGTCACCCCAAAGAAGTGTTAATGAACAGCCCCCAGCAAACTTAAAGATAGCCCATCCCAAAGAAGTGTTAATGAACAGCCCCCAGCAAACTTGAAGGTGCTGACTCAGAAGCCCTTCCTGACCAGATTACTTCTTTGGTCCACCTGTGTCCCACCCCTCGGGCCTTCCCACCTACATTCAATCACTGAAAGAAACTATAAAATGGAGAGACAACGGCACTTCCACAGATTCCATCACTTGGGTCCCCTTCTTCCTCCGGGAAAAGTCTTTTCTTCTGTCCTTTAATAAACTTCTAATTTCTACTCTGACCTTGCCTCGGTGTGATTTTCTGGTGTTATTCTTCAACATTGGGGAAGCAAGGACTTGTCACCAGTCAACAGTGGTAACAGAATGGCATCTATTAAGCATACAAACAACAATAAGTGTTGTCAAGGATGTGGGGGAAAAGGTACTCATACACTGCTGGTGGGACTGCAAATTGGTGCAGCCAATATGGAAAGCAGTATGAAGATTTCTTGGAAAATTGGGAATGGAACCACCATTTGACCCAGCTGTCCCTCTCCTCAATCTATACCCAAAAGACTTAAAAACAGCATACTACAGGGACACAGCCACATCAATGTTTACAGCAGCACAATTCACAATAGCTAGATTGTGGAGCCAATCTAGATGCTCTTCAATAGATGAACAGATTTTTAAAAATGTGGCATATATACACAATGGAATATTACTCAGCAATAAAAGAGAAATCATGGCAATCTGCAAGAAAATGGAGTTAGAGAAGATAATGCTAAGTGAAGTTAGCCAAACCCCAAAAAACAAATGCTGAATGTTTTCTTTGATATAAGGAGGCTGTTTCATAGTGGGATAGGGAGAGGGAACATGGGAGGAATAGAGGAAACCTAGATAGGGCAGAGGGGTTGGAGGGGAAGGGAGGGGGCATGGGGTTATAAATGATGGTGGAATATGATGATCATTATTATCCAAAGTAAATGTATAAAGACATGAATTGGTGTGGATATACTTTGTATACACCTAGAGATATGAAAAATTGTGCTTATATGTGTAATAAGAATTGTAATGCATTCCACTGTCATATATAAATAAAAATAAAAAGGTATTGTGTCCATCTACAACTAAAAAAAAAAGTTAATGATGAAAGAGATTAGACTTGGTGATGTTTCTAGAATGATCTGTTCCAGTCTCCTCACCTTACACATGACACAGGGAGAGCCCTGGGAGGCTGGATGACTTGCTCAAGAACTTCAACCAGTTAATGGTATTGAAAAACCAGCCTCTACCTCAGAGCAAAGCCTGTCCAAGGAAGAGGCACGACCTTTGTCCTTGGAAAGACCCAAGAGCACTCCTAGGCACATACCCACCCTGCTGAGTTGTTTATCTACAAATAACGGGAGAGATCTGCTGTGCCAGGTGTCCCTGACTCAGTCAGGCTAGGTGGGGACCCACAACAACCCCCTAGCAGCCACCAATCAGCATGAGACAAGGAAATACCTGGGATGCCAGATGACCCTCCCAGTAGTTTATGGTGGTTGAAAACATGTTGGGAAACCATGTAGTTCAGCACGTACTCCCCTCGTGGACTAAACCAATCAGTTCATACGAATCCCCCTCTTTTACTAGCCAATCACCCCTACCCAACTTGTTCCCGCCAGTGACTGTGCTAATCATGTTTTAGAGTTGTTTTATGATTTTCCCACGGTGTGTGATGATTTGCTAAGAGATGCTATGATGTATGTGAAGTTTCTGCCTTCCCCAAAGAGTGTATAAAACTGCTGCAAACCCTGGGCTCTGGGCCTCTCAGTGTCACCAGTTGCTGTGTGCTCGCGGGGGGGGGGGGGGGGGGGGGGGGCGCGGGGCGGCCGGACCAAGCTAGCTTGCAATCAACACCTCTTTGCTGCTTACATGGATCTTGGTCTCTGGTGGCCTTTTGGGGGGTCCCAAATTCGAGCATAACAGTGTAAACTTCAGGTCTGTATCCCAGGTCTCCATCCACCAGGATAAATAAGGCTTGGGTGTATCATAAAGTTCCTGCTGGCTTTTTCCATTTTAAATTCAGGACCTTATGGTGAGGCTTCAGGATGCCTCCCTTGCAATAACTATTACAGTTGTGTTGTCAGGGTTTTTCCTTAATATTTTCCCCCCAAATGATAAGGTTTCAGTTCCAAATATGGGTCCAGCCCTGGCAAAGGAGATGTGTTCATTGGGAGGGGAAGGAATAGATGGAAGAACTCAAAGAAAATAACAGTAAAAAGATTTGGGGGGGGCTGGGAATATGGCTCAGCGGCAGAGTGCTTGCCTAGCATGTGTGAAGCACTGGGTTCAATCCTCAGCACTAAATAAAAATAAATAAATAAAAGTATTGTGTCCATCTACAACTAAAAAAATATTTAAAAAAAATAAAAATAAAATTTTAAAAAGGATTGGGGTCAGATTCCAGAGCATTTGCCTAAGTGCCTGGGGGTAGCAGGTTGACTTTAACTTTCAAGGATTTACTCAAAAGGCAGGGCTCCAGGCAGGAAATCCCTACACTTAGGGACAACCCCCTGGACCTGGGAGGCCTCAGGAAACCCCTGCATTAGCAAGGGAGAAAGGAGAGTCAGGCCTCCCCTAACAGCAAGGACTTCCCCCAGGACAGTTCCCTGGCCAATTCCATATTTATACACAAATAATGAATCTGGGATAAGACCCTCTCTTGCTGGCCCGGTGGGGTTCAGGCCAAAGAGAGAGGATTGAGATCCCAGCTGCTGGACCACATGGTGAGCAGGTTCCTCCCTGGGGAAGTCCCCTGAGCACAAGCAATTCTGAAAGACAATACATACATCCAGACCATTATGCGGAGGCCTCACACCGCATTCCTTCCACCCGCTGCTCACCTTTACTGCTTAAGGAGTTTTCTCCCCCTGATAAAAATACATATTCTTTTAATTACAAAATAGAAATAAGAGTTGAAAAAAGTTAGATATATATGGCCTGTTGTCTCAATAATAAAGAAAAAATGTTTAGACTATGTTGATGTACACGCTTCCCAACCTGTTATGTATAAAATATCATGCATGTGACATATAAACATTACATGCATGCATGTGTGTACATCCCATAAACAGGGTGCACTGTATATGCCCAAGCTATTGTACACACGTTTTAAGACAAAATCGAATCATTCTGTACAGACTTCTCAATACATCATGAACGTCTTTCCATACCAAGTCCTTCGCCAAAATAATTTTAAATGGTGGCGTTGTGTCTCGTTTTTCCTTCCACTAAAGACATTTCCTATAATAAACATTATAGGAAGCCCCACGTGGCTGCCCACCGGGAAGTACCCAAGCCATCTCCCCGCGGCTGGAAGTACGTGTCGCCTTTCAGAGCAAAGACAGACGGGAGCTACCGCTGTCCACCACACAAAGCCACGTCCCCGCGGCTCCCGCAGCAGCGCGAGTCCCCGGGCGATCGGGCCGCGGGCACCGGGGAGGCGCAGGGCCGAGGGAGGCCCTGGGCGGCCCCAGCTCGCGCCGGCCGGGCCCGCGCGGTGCCTCGAGCCGGGACGGGACTTTTAGCAACGAGTCCCTCGGGCCGGACCGCGGGCGGCGGGCGTGACCCAGCGCGCGCCGACCGCGGGTCCGCGGAGGGCGTCCGGGCCCGGGCCGGGGCGGGGGCGGCGGGGGGTCGCGGCCCCGCGGGGGGCGGGGCGGGGCGGGCGCGGCGGCGGGGCGGGCGGGGCGGCGCGCGCTGCCGTTCGCCGCTCGGGCTGCAGGTGGGGCTGTGCGGCCGCGCTGCCTCCAGGAAGCCTCACGGGCCTTCGTCGGCCGGGCCGCGGCGCCGGCTCCCAGGATGCAGTGTGGACCGGCCGGGCGCTGACGGCGGCGGCGCGTCTGCGGGCGGAGCGGAGGCAGGCCGGCCACCGAGGAGTGCGGCGGGGAAGGCAGGGCCGGGCCGGGCGCCGCCTGCCGAGAGGACCGGCGGCCGGGCCTTCGTGGGGCGGCGCGCGGCGGCGGCGACTTCCTCCGGGCCGGACAGCGCAGGGCCATGGCCGAGGCGGCCGCGGCTCCGGTAAGGGCGGCCCGCGCGCTTGGACGCGCGGCCTCAGGGCTCCGGGCGGCCCGGGCCCAGCTCACGGCGCCGCAGGCCCCGGGGAGGGGTTCCGGGGGCCAGGCCGGGCCGCAGGGCCTGGGGCTCGGGCGAGCGGGGCGCAGGGTCCGCCGGGGCCTACGGCGCCAGCCGCCCGGGCCCCGCACCGCGGGCCGAGCCAGGCAGGGGGAACCGCCGCCCCGCGCCGAGTTCCCGTAGCCTTCCGGGGCTTCCTGCCCCCGACCCGGCCGCTGTCCCCTTGGTCCCCGCGCCCCCCCTCCCGCCCGGGCTCCTTTCTCTGCCTAGCGCTCGGCCCAAGCTTCCCTCCCCCAGCTCCCCCCAGCGGCCTGGTGGCACCTGGGAGGTGTCCGGCGTCGATTCCGCAGACACTGAGCACCCACTATGTGCCCAGCTCGCTCCGGGCGGCGCGGGAGGGCTGCTGTGTTTGTCGAGCCAGGCACTGCACCTAGCCTTGTTTAGGCATTATTTTGTCCTCACTGCAGACCTATGGGGCAGGTACTGTTATTATCTCTGCCGTACAAAAGAAAAACCGGAGGCCCAGAGAAGTTAACTTGCCCATGATCAAACAGCTAGAAAGTGTGGGGAGACAGTGGCTCCGAGTTCAAGGACCTGGTGTGTGCTGGGGAAGCAGACAGGTACACCGTAAGGATCTTGCAGAACAGAAAAGGGGGAGCGCAGTGTCCAGGTGGAAGCATACCGTGGGAATGCAGGAGCAGAAGCAGCGACCATCCTGGCCCAGTATTTTGCTCTTCTGTGATTTGAACTGGGCTTTTGCAGGAGGTTAGTGTTTCATTAGACTGAGCTAGACCCAGGGAGCTTTCCAGGAAGGGAGGAGGCTCCGGCAAAGGCACAGAGAGACAGAAAGACCCCAGGAACAGAAAAAGAGTCCATGATCTTGGAAGAGATGACTTTAATAGGAGGCTGCAGAGAATTGGAAGGGATTGAAAGGCCTGGACTTTGTCATGTGGGTGGGAACCGCTGAGGGATTTGGCTGCTGCTTAGACCAGCAGCTCATCTTAAGTGGAGTTTGGGTTTCCCTGCTGGTAGCTAAGGCAGCAGGGCTACTTCACACTAGTGAGGCTGTGGACTTCAACAGAGCACAGTCCCCACCTCCCAGTAGACACTCTGAAGGCCTCAGGTGGGGCTCCCAAGCCACATGAAAATGATAAGAAGACTGCACCATTGTTCAACTATCAAAGAGGAATGTCTTCTTAATGATGTTGGAGTTTGCACAGGTGCCCTTTTCATGCAACAGGAAGATTCTAACAGTGCATTTAGAACATAATGGGATTTCAGGGGATGGAGAGCAGGTGGTGAGGGGCAAGGACAATTTTGGAGTAGATTGTTGAAGTCTGGGATATATGGCAAGGTTGATCCCAAGGAGGAGTTGGAGGTGAAGGGAGGATTACCAAGCCCAGCCAACCCCCAAAGCACCAGCAGGACTGCACCACACACTCCTTGAGAGCAGGGCCCCTCCCATGGCAGTCTTTCCCTATCAAACATCCCTTTGCCCATCCATACTCCACCCTCTGAGACCAGCTGAAGTCCTACCTTAGTGAGGCCCAGAGTCCATCCTTTCAGACAGCCAGAGAACTTTTTTTTTAAGTACCATCTGGGCAGGGTTTTTTTTTGCTTCCTGTAGCACTCTCCTTTTGTCCCTTTTTCTGAGGTGTCCTTCCATGTTCTGATTCTCAAGAACACACTCCAAATTAATCCACATATGGTTCCTAGAAGCCACTTTATTTTGCAAGTAGTTGCCAACATTTTGCTTAGGAATGCTTTTCCAGAAAGTCATCCATCCATCTACTGTCACCAGAAAAAGCCTCCATAACATGACTCCTCCCTGCCTCAGACTGTAGTGGGCAGATAGTCCACAAATGTGTGCTTCCTTCATGGTCCCCATCTGCTAGTCGGTCAAGCCTCTGTGTGGCCATTTCCATTGACAGGGAAGCTCCATATCTTTTGACTTTTGCTGCACATTTAAAAGTATGACTTTTAAAAGTATGACTAAGGTCCAGTCTCTAATAGAGCCATGTGCTCTATATTCTGCTCGGTGTCTATCTTCCTCACCAGACTCAAGGGCACGTCACTCATTTCTTACAGCTACAAAAAGGTCTTGAGACTATCAATTTTACATTGGGAAAGGTAGGAGCCAGGAGAGAAAGAGAATCTCAGGAGGCTCAGGTAGTGTGAAAAAAATCCAACTAGCTTAATGAAGTTGCAGTAATGGTAATCCTAGCTTGCAAGGAGTGAGGGACAAGATCAGATTGTCTTGGAGAAAGGGGAATTGGCCATTAGATTTTTCTGTCTTGTTAAAAGAGGACAGGAGGTGCTTTAAAAAAAAGAATTGAGCAACACTCTTGTTTGTGTGGTTTCAGTGGAACAGCTGGGGGTTTTTTGCTGGGTCATCGGCAGTACAGTTCCTGTGGGTACCGGGAGTGCAGGCTGGGCTCTAGTAAATCTGCAGTTTACCATTTCTCCACTAAAACACCCCAGCAATGCTAAGTCACTGTTTACTTTGCAAAATCATACTGAGCGCCTGCTGTGTGTCGAGCACTGTGCTGTGAAAAGCTGCAGTGCGCCTCCAAGGCCTCATGGTGTTGGCCCTGCAGGAAATGGCCAGATAGGGTGGTGAGCCTCAAGATGGGATTCTGCCGTGTGCTCTAGGGGCTGGAAGCAAGGCGCCACAGCCACGGGCCAGATCTGAGATTCCCAAAGGAGGTGATCTCCAGGTTGAGATCTGGCACATGAGACAGGAGATTCCCACTTCCCACAGACATGGGCTCCCTGCTCTCAGCCTGCCTCTCCCATGCCTAGGGAGATGGGGTCATAGATACAGTGAATGCAATGAGTGACGCTGGTTTCTCATTTTTGAAAGATTTCTCCATGGACAATGGCAGCTACAATTCAGGCCATGGAGAGGAAGATCGAATCGCAGGCTGCCCGATTGCTTTCCCTAGAAGGTCGAACAGGGATGGCTGAGAAGAAGCTGGCTGATTGTGAGAAGACGGCCGTGGAGTTCGGCAACCAGTTGGAGGGCAAGTGGGCCGTGCTGGGGACCCTGCTGCAGGAGTACGGGCTGCTGCAGCGGCGGCTAGAGAACGTGGAGAACCTGCTGCGCAACAGGAACTTCTGGATCCTTCGGCTGCCCCCTGGCAGCAAGGGGGAGGTCCCCAAGGTAGCCTTTGGGTGCCCTGGAGTTGGGAGCCCTTGGGGCTGTGCCTGTAAGTGTGTGGGTGAGCGAGTGTGACACTTGTGGTTCCAGGTGCCCGTGACCTTTGATGATGTGGCCGTGTATTTTTCCGAGCAGGAGTGGGGCAAGCTGGAGGACTGGCAGAAGGAGCTCTACAAGCATGTGATGAGGGGCAACTATGAGACACTGGTCTCCCTGGGTAAGGCCTGGCACTCCCTTCTCTGTCAAGTGGATTTTATAAGTCCCCAGTCTCTTTCTTCTGCTGGTTGTTTTCATCTCAGTGACATGTAAACCCCTAGATACTTTGAGCAAGGGAGTTGTCTTCCTCCTCCTAAAGATGATGCTAGTAATAGTCAGATTCCCCCTTCTGCCTTTTGGAGTGGCAGAGTGAGGAAAATGAAGGTCCCTTTCCTAACAGGGCCTAGACTGTGGACATAACTGCTGAGATGTAGATTGCAGGAACTCCTCTGCTCTAAGGTCCAGTCTCAAATTGACCACATATTGAAGAAGGACTTGCTTTACCTTCTCTTGCAGAGCTTTTGGCCTTTATGTGATAATTCTTCAGGGTCCATAGAGAATAGGACAGATCTTGCTTCCTACAGCAAGCATTTTCCCCTGCCCAAAGCCTTGCTGTCCCAGACTTAAGGGTCACTGCCTGGGAAGGGCCTGGATTCTGCCTCCTGGGCCCATTTCCAGCTCAAGATGAGCTCTCTATGACCTCAGAATAAAGGGCGATGAGGTGTCCTTGGTGAGGAAGGGAATGGGCACAGGCGTGCTGTTGCGCTCTAGAGTGCAGACGTGAGCTGTTGGCTCCTGTGGAGGCTTTATGCCCAGCACTGCTGACACAGGGCCAGGTAACTCTTTGTTGGCTGGGGCTGTCCTTTGTGCTGTCAAATGTTCAAACCAGCCCTGCCCTGTGCCCGGCAGATGCCAGCAGCACCTCTCCTAGACTATACAAGATGATCAAGCTTTCTAGCAAAGTTGCCCACCTTTGAGAACCATTGCTCTCTACCAACCCAGACATTTAATTTCCAGACCTTTCTTGATTTTCCAGCTGCCTTTCCCTTGCTCTGATGGGAACATGGCCAAAGCTAACCTTCCTCTCTTTCCTCAGACTATGCCATCTCCAAGCCTGAAGTCCTCTCCCAGATTGAACAAGGCAAGGAGCCCTGCACCTGGCGTCGTGCTGGCCCCAAGGTTCCAGACGTTCCTGTGGACCCCAGTCCAGGTGAAGGGTGGGAGAAGGCCAGGGAGACACCAGGTGATTGGATGAAAGCAGAAAAGTAGCGGGTTAGGGATGCTAATTGCTTGTTTCCCGAGAGACGGGAGAAACATGAGATGGGTGTGTGAAGTCTGCCTTCTGTAGTCGATGTATAACCTCTAACCTACTCAGCTGGCACTCTGGAAGCTAGTGCCTTCCGCATAGAAACGGGCAGACCAGCCAGCCAGCCAGCCACACAGAATGATGGGAAGAGAGTAGAGGATTTGGGCAGAGAAAGGAAGAATCTGTTGAACACAGAATTCATCCAGAGCTTTGCAACATCCACTGGCTGCCTTTAAGTCTATTCCCAGCTGCACAACGGAATTCTGTTGGCAAGCTGTGTGGTCCAATGTTATAAAATTCATGAATTTATTTAAGGTGAATGTGAATGCTAGATATCAGTGTCTCAGATTTCCCTGGAGCACATTTGAAAGTTCAGAAAAGGACAGGGGACATATGAGAAAAACCACATTCCTGAGGGGAAGACCTTGCTGGATTCTCTGGCCAGGAAGACCCTGTCTCTGTTCCATCCCTGCTTCCTACCTTGACTGTCCCAGGGTTCCCTTCCTTCAACACTGTGTGACTCAGAAGTCTTTCTGTGGCCAACTCATGTGCACTATTTGTGTCTTATGTGTTTGTTGCTTCATCTCAGTTAGATTTTCATTTTATCAAAGGCAAAAGCACATACAGAACTGACCTTGTGACCAGCTTCTGCTAATACTCTCAGTGGTTTAGTTTAGCAATATATTTTGAAAGTCTTCTAGGTGCTGAGGACTGTGCTGATGGTTGAAGTATAGAAAGGTGACCAGGAGCAGAGCACTATCCACAGGGAACAACTACAGGTCACAGGCAGCCTCCAGCTTCCACATCTGGGTGGGGGGGTTCATGTGGCTGGTTTTATTTTATCTGTAACACTTGCAGGGCCTTCCCAAGCTCCCACACCATCATTAATTAAAAGCGAATGAGAGCCCGGAGGAACCCCAGTTGCCATCAAAACCCCTTCAGCACTCAGACTCCCATTGTCTGATAGGAGTCCCATGTGGCCCTTCAGTGCAAGCACTAGGGAGGACCCCTACTGTCCCCCACCCTCATCCGGCCTGTCCCTGCCTCTGTCAGGCTTCATGTCCCTTTTTCTTTGTCTTCTATGAATTCCTCCACAGTGCTTAGCAAGTCCTGCTGGATCCTGAGTGTTCCTGCCTGTTCTTGCTTCTCTGCAGTTCTCTTGTCCTCTTCCCCATGTCCCTCTGACACTGGGCTTGCAGGAGGAGGTATCCTGCTCCTCAGTTTTGCCCCTCTGCTGGCTTCCCTTCCCTGTTCTGTAAATTCTGTAAACCCTGCCCCAGGTGCTCAGGTCTCTCAGATCTCTGGGGATCCCCCTTTCCACCTTGTCACTCTTAATGCCTTCACTCTTGGCGAAGGCAGCATCCACATGGAGGGTCCTTGGCTCTTCTCTGCCCCACATGGTCAACCTTTGTCGATGACAGTTACAGCACCCCTCCTAACCACCCCCTGCCATCCATCTTTCCAGTTCTCTCTCTCTCTAGAGCCTGAGTGCCCTGGGCCCTTAACCTCAGGAAGCTGTGAGCCCTGAACCCTCCCACCTTCTCTCCATCCTGGCCCATCCTCCCTTCCCTCTGTGGCCATCTGCAGTGGTCCCTTCGTACAGCCTCAACTCTCTATTCCTCCTCTGTTCACTGTACCCATCTGGCAGAAGCACAGTTCTGGGGAAATCTGCCTGCCTGTTGTGCATCTGCGCTCAGGTACCTGTCTGCAAGCCTGCTACTGGTCTCACCTGATTCTCCCAACCAGCAATGTCAAGTGAGCACCCAGCATTGCCCAGCAATCCCTGGCATCACCTCACTAGGCCAGAGATTGGCAAACTGTGGCTCTTGGGTGAAACCTAGGCCAATTGTTCCTATGGCCCACAAGCTGAGAATGATTCTTGTTTTTTGTTTTTAGTGCTAGGGATGAGCCCAGGAGTGCTCAGGCACACTATCCTCTCTGCCATTGCCACGCCACTTTCCTGATGGTTACCACAGATTCTTTTTGAGCAGCTACGAAGCACCTGTTTTCTCACATCTTTGCCCACTTTACATCATTTTTTACCAGTTGGATGGAGGCACAGTGGTTTCTTGGTTTAATTTGTATTTTCCCGACTGTTAATGAAGTCGGGCATCCTCTTCACAAGGTGATGTGGTTTCTTCTGTGAATTGGGTTTTTTTTTTTCTGTTTTTTCTACCCAGTCCTTTTTCACTTTTGTATTGATTCTGGACATCCTTGTTTGTGTTCTAGGTGCTGATCCTCATCCACTATGCGCATTACATTCATCTGCCCCTAATCTGGCAGATCTTTGAGCTCTGCAGTTCTTCTGTGGACGTGTTGATTTTTGGTAGGCATACCTGCCAGTCTGTTCCTTTATGACCTGTGCTTTTTCTTTGTGGCTGTCCTTGCCCTTCCTCATCCAAGGTCAGAAAGGTGTTCTGTTATATTTTCTTATAAAACTTTTAAAGTCTTGCTTTCCAAATTTAATTCTTCAGTCCATTCTAGAATTAATATTTGTATAGGCTACAAGGGAAAATTTACATGTTTTCCCCACAAAGATGTCAACTTTTCCAGCAATTTGCCAAGTGTCTTGTCCTTTCTCCATTGGTTTGTAGCACAGCTTCTGTCTTGAGCCAGGGTTTCATGTGTGCTTGAGGCTGTTCCTGGGCTCTGTGGTTCCTGTTGGTCCTCTCTAGGACACTCTCTCAGCTTTATAATATGCCTCACAATCTAGCAAACCAAGCATTCCCTGCTTATTCTTCAAGGTTTTTCTTGGCTATTCTTAGATCTTTGCTCTTCTGTATGAATTTCAGAATATTCATGTCAAGTTCTCAAGAAAATCCTGTTGGAATTGCATTTACAATTTAATGTTAGGGAATTGCTACCATTAAAATTTTGAGCTTTGGGCTGGAGTTGTGGCTCAATGGTAGAGCGCATGTCTAGCATGGGTTTGATTCTTAGCACCACATATAAGTAAGTAAATAAAATAAAGGTCCATTAACAACTAATAAAAATATTTTTAAAAAATATTGAGCCTTGCTCTTCATGGGAACACTTACCAAAGATTTCTCTTTGTGGTTGAATAAGGTTTTACAATTTCTCCTGATAGTTACAGTTTCTCTCCTAAGTCAGATTTGTAGAATTGATTACATGTTTTATGGTTGTTACTGGGTCAGGTATGCTATTGGCTTGGGTTTAGTGAAAGAAAATGTGTTCTCTCATTAGGCAGAGAGAAATATCTATTTAGAGGCTCTTGGATTTGTTACATATACAATTACATCCTCCACAGTAGCGCACCTGTCATCTCTGATTTTGATTTTGTTTTTGTTTTTTGTTTGTGTAGCAGTCTGGCTAGGACATTGAAGAATAGTAGAATGATAGCATCCTCATCTATGGATGACATATATTTCTAGAGTTTCCACATTAAGTTTGATTTTTTTTCATAGACATTTGAAGATTCTCTTAGTTTAAAGGCATGTCCTTCTGCTTGTGGCTAGCCAACAGTTTTTATTATGAATAAATGTTATATTGTGCCAAATGCTAGATTTTTTTCCCCTCTGTTTAAATAGTGCCTAGGTTTTTTTGTTACTCTGTATTATACATAATAGTAAATAAAACTCACATAATGGGTGGAGTGCTAGTCAACACAGTTCCCAGTATCCAGCACACAAAGAGCCCGGCCAGAGCCTTCAGAACCCATCATGCCTCCCCGACCACAGTCCCTGCCTTCCTCTTTCGGATTAATAGAAAATTCAGAAACAGAGCTCATCAGCCTTTTGCTTTCTTTACATTTTTATTTCCTCTGTACATATCCCTAAGTAACATTGTTTAGTTTTTGCCTGTTGAACTATTTATGAATGGAGTCTTATCGCGCATGTTCTTGAGTTTGCTTTTCCCACCTGACATCATGCGCCTGAGTGTCTGTGTTGGCGTAGTGCAGTTGTAGTTCATTCATTTTCATGACTTTCACCACTTCATAGTTTTCTGTTTTATGACTATAACACATTTTTTCCTTCTACTGTTGGTGGGTGTTTGTGTTCTTTCTTTCTTTTACTTCAAGACAATGCTGTTGTGAAAATTCTTGTGTGTATATAAAAGTCCCTAGATACTGACATGGGTATAGACCCAGGAGTGCCGGGTTGTAGGAGAGGTGGTGTGCTCACCGTCACCTGGTAATGACAAAGTGTTTCTGAAGTGGGGATACCAGTCAGCACCCTCCCCAGCAGGGCCTGGGGATTCCTAACATATCTTATTTTCACTGGCTTTGAAATGCCATTTCCATTCTGCCCATCTGGTGGAAGTTGAAATAGTCAAAAAATTGTGATTTAAATATGCATTTTCAAAATTAGGAAGCTTCAGCATTATATCCACTATTTATTTTCTTGTGAAATGTCTTTTGTCCACTTTTCTTTAAATTCGTAAGAGTTCTTTACATATTCTGGATATGAATCTTGCTGTCAGTTGTGGTGTTGATGGTAGGTTTTTCTGTTTATGCTTCCTCGTGTTGCTGGGGATGGAACCCAGGGCTGCATGCTGCGCACCAGCCTGTGGTATATTTTAAAGTGCAGATGCTTTTCACTTCCGTATTCTTGGATCTTCTAGTCTTTTGCTTTATGGTTCATGCTTTGTATGTCTTCTCCAGTTAAGAATACTGTCCAACCAAGAGGTCATAATACACGTCTCATTTCCTACCAGAGGTTTTCTATTCTTGCCTTTCATGTGCAAGTTCTTAATCCACTAGGAATGGATTTTGTGGTGATCTGAGGGAGAGCCCTGGTTCTTTATCACTAGCCCTTTGTTCTCATTTTTCCTTTGCTATTTAGAGAAACTTTCAAATTACCTCATCAAGCACCATGAAAAATCCAGTCCGTGTTATGGTTGGAGTTGACTTCAATCTACAAAACATTTGGGAGAAAATTGACCTTTCACTCTACTGAGTCGTATCATCCTTGACTATCCTCAGTCCCTCCATTTCTGTGATGTCTCAATGAAGGTTTATAATTTTCTCCCAAAAAGTAGGTTGAGGGTGTAGCTCAGTGGTAGAATGCTTGCATATCATGCCTTCAGCCCTTGGTTCAATCCCCCACACTGCAGAAAATAAAAATAGATCATTTTCTCCCAACAAGGTCTACACATTCTTTTGTCAGTTATATTCCTAGGTTGTTTTTGGTTTGTTTGTTTCTTTGTTTGTTGTTGTTCAGTCTCTGTGGTCAGTGGTGTCTTGTTTTTACTTGGGGGCAGGGATCACCATTCCCTGCAGCTGCAGCTTAATCAAGGTGCCATCTCCATCCCCCTGCCCTTCCTCGGTCCAATTGCCTGCTGCCCCCAGGGATAGGTGCCCTCTGCTGCTTTGCAAGGGACAGGCTCTATGCTGGCCCAGGTTACTTCTGGTTTTAGGGTCAGCATGAAGAATTCCTTCTGCACAGATAAAAACTACATCCTAAATTATCACTAATAAAAGTAGCTTAGCTTCACTGGCCTTCCTCATTTGTTTTCTCAGTTTAAGAGCCACAACAGGAAAGAAAATAGTAATTGGTCAGCTCCCTCAAAATCCTAATAGTAAAAAAAAGGCAGTTGTGTTATTTATTGATATTTCTATACAGGAACCTTGCTAAAATTCTCATTGGCACTAATAACTTTTCTAATAATTATCTAATGGTTTTCAGATTTTCTGAAAAGTTAATCATATCATCTTTGAGAAATAAGACTATTTTTTTAATTTCAAATCTTTATGGTTTATTTTTCTCTTATTGGGCAGGGAAATCCTTAAATAGAAGTGATGATAACAGGTGTCCTATGGATTCATGATTTTAAAGAGAATAATTTTTAATTTTTCACAGTGAGAATAACATTTACTAAATGTCTCATTTACAAATCCCCTTTATCAGGCTGAAGAAGTCCCCCCCATTTCTGACTTGCTAGGTATTTCCAACAGGAGTGATTGTAATTTAAAAAAAAAAATTTTTATCTTATTTATTCTAATTTGTTATGACAATAGAATGCAACTCAATTCATATTACACAAATAGAGCACAATTTTTCATGTCTCTGGTTGAACACAAAGTACAGTCACACCATTGGTGTTTTCATATATGTACTTAGGGTAATGATGTCTGTCTCATTTCACCATCTTTCCAAACCCCAGTGACTGGAATTTGTAGAATGCTTTTTATTTTCTTCTTGGTGTTTATTGAGATGATTATATAATTTTTCTCCTTAACTCTCTAATAAGGTCAATTATATTATTTCCTAATGTTAAGCCGATGTTGTAATCCTGGAGTAAACCTAACATAGTCATGACCTTTATATACATTTCCAGACTTGTCATGATCATTTTGCTTAGGACTTTGCATCTTTGTTCATGAGTGAAGTAAGCTCATAATTTTCCTTTTTCAGACTGTCTGCATTATTTGGTTATTCAAGATATAAGCTCTGATGTAGGCCCTCTGTTTTTATTTCAGGGAGTTTGTGTAATGTTGGAATTTTCTACCCTTGAACATTTAGTAGAAAATCCCAATAAAGTCACCTGAGCCTCCAGTTTTCTTTGTAGGGGACATTTTGACTATCCATTTAACTTATTTTAGTTATTAGACTATTTAGCGTTTCTATTTTTTCACTGGTTATTTTGGAAAGTTGTAATTTTTTCTAGGAATTTGTCTGTTTCCCTGGGATTTTCTGATTACTTGGAATGACATCTGTAATGCCTTGTTGTCTTTCTAACCTCTGCTGAATCCAAACTGCCTCCCCTTTTCCATTCTCCATTTGGTTCCTGATGCTGTCTCCTTTCCTCCTGATGTGCTTGCTGGAGATGAACTGGTCTAATTTCCTCTTCACTGGACCAACTTCATGCTGTCAGTATTCTGTCCTTGTTTTCCCTTTTAGTAATTTATACTCTGATATTTGTCATTGTCTTCTACTTTTTAAAGGATTTTGTTGGTGGTGTTATTTCTTTCCTAACACCTTGCAGTAACTGCTTAGCCTATTAATTTGCAGCTCTTATTAAGAGCACACAAAGCTGTAGAAGTCCTCTGTGCCATGGTGCCTGCAGCCCATGTGTCTGGATAGATAATATTCTTCTCTACTGGGTCCAGTTATCTTCTAATTGTCATTGTGATTTTTCCTTAGACCCTTGGATTATTTAGAAAGCAATGTTTGTTTGTTTTAAATTTTAGTAAATATGAGGACTTGAAGACTTCTAACTTAATTGTATTATCATTAAAAAAGACAGTGTGTAAAATATTCATCTTTTAAAATTTGCTGAGATTTGTTTCATAACCTGGAGTGTTCTTTTTTCTTCCTCACTATGTGCTTGAGAAGCATGTATGCTCCCTGTATTTGGTTTCTACTTGTGTCCATTTGATCAGGTTTGCCAAGTGTTGTTTAGTTCTATGACCTTTAGTTGGTGATATTTACCAATTATGAAAAATATGTATCAAAATCCCCCACTGTGAGGGCAATCTGTCCATTCCTCTCCAGAGTTCTTTTAGTTTTGCTTTATTATTTATTCTTAAAGTCAATTTCTTCTAAGATATGTAGCTATATCACTTTGTGTTGTTAATTCTGGCTTAGTTTATCTTGTATTCTGTGATATTGCTTTCTGCATCCTTCTGTTACAGGTGTGAGTTTTCTGGTAAACAGCATATTTCTGTGTTTTTTGTTTATTTACAGACTGATAGTCTTTGCCCTTTAACTGTCCAAAATTATAGCCACCAGCTACAGGTAGCTATTGAGCACTTGAAATGGGCTGTAAGGACAAAATGTAGACCAGATTTTGAAAACTATGTGCAAAAAAGAAAAAAAAAATGTATATGAAGGATGTGTGTATAAAACTATATAAGGTACCTTATTTTGTATTGATTGTATGTTGAAATAGCATTTTGGACATATTGGGGTGAATCCTTCCATCTGTTTCCTCAAGATTTTACAATGCAGCTACTGAGCCCCTCTGCCAATTGCCTGTCCCGTGGGACCCTACTGCTCCAAATCTTTTCCCTGGTCATGGTGGCTTTTGTGTGTGGATCCTTGCTGCCTTTTTTAAAGGAAGCTTTAGAATTTTTCTTTGTGGGGAGTTATTTTTGTGGGTATGTTGGTAATGAACTTTCAGTTTAAGTGTACTTATATATGGATCTATTTCTATATGAAAAAATCTTTATTCTATATTCTATCCCTGTTTGAAAGACAGAATTCTGGTCTATTACTTTCTCTTAGCCTTGTGAGACTGTCGCTTTGCAGAAGTCAGCTGTTGATCTTGCAGGTAATCTGTCTTTTTTCTCTGCCTGCTTTTAATAAGGCTTTGTCTTTGAGAATTGGCAGTTTCACTGCAGTACCTTTACGTGTGGACTTATGTTTCTTTCTCCTGCTTCAATCCGTGATATTTTCATCAGTTCAAGGAAATTAGCAATGTTCTCTCTTTGAATATTGTCTTGCCCCTTTCTCTCCAATCTTTTATTCGTGAGGTTTTCATCTTTGCCTCTATAATCTCTCTTTATATTTTCAGCTCTATCCCCAGGCTGAGGTCTGAGCATCACTACCAGGAGTATTCTTCCCCACACAGCTTGGAGCCAAGGACAGGGCAGGCAGTGCCCTGAGTGGCAGTTTGGGCTTGGGTTGTAAGTTTAGTCTGCTGGGAATGTTGCCAGTTGGGTGGTGGGGTGTCTCCAGCCAGCTGACCCCCACACACACCTGACCCTAGACCTGCCACACTCCTTCCCTAATGGGAGCATGCCACTCAGACCTGGGCAGGAGCTGGATGTCCTCCATTCTAATTTACTGTAGAAACTGGGGCTTTCTTAGTTTCTGGCCTCTGTTTGTTTTCCTTACTTTATTTGTAAGTCATCTATACTTTGATTTTTTTTTTCCTTTTTCTTATTTTTATACTATACCCAGCATTTTTATTTTTAGCTGTCCCAGTCTGGAAGGAGTTTCTCTGTTTCTCTGCACATCTAGCCAGCCATATGCCAGAAAGAAGACTTGATGCTGCTTTTACATCTGTTAAGATGATCATATTGTCTTTGCCATTACTGTTAACTTTGTGAATTATATTACCATATTTTCTAGTCTCATCTTATCCTTGATAAACCTGATTTGCTCATAAAGTGTTATCTCTTTCTATTTTGAAAATACATTATGGGATTTGATTTGTAATTCTTTAATTTAGAATCTTTCATATGTGTTCATAAATGAGATTATTTTATACATTTTTTCATATACATTAGTTTGTATAATCAAAATTATAATAGCTTCATAAAAGGAGTTAACAGATATTTTCCTCTCAGCTTTTTCTTTTTTTCTTTTTTTTTAACCCAAAGGCACTTTACCACTAAGCCAGCCTTTTTATTTTGAGACTCAGTCTCACTAAATTGCTGAGACAGTATTTGAACTTGTGATCCTGCCCCAGCCTCCCAAGTTGCTGAGATTACAGGCAAGCACCACCTTGCATGGCTTTCTCAGCTTTTTGAAGATATTCCATTATCTCTGATGTCCTGATTATTGTAGTAAATCTGCTTTCAGGCTGAATGTTATTGTTTTCTCCTTAGTGCTTTTTAAGATTTTTTTCTTTGTTTTTGCTGTTATTTCATTTCACTTGAATGTTGTCTGTTTATTTATTTGTGTTTATTTTCTACTTTGGAACCCATAGTTTTATGAACCCTTTAAACTATGGGTTCATAATGCCTTCAAGTTTGGAAAATTCTCAGCCATTCTTTCTTTACCTACTTCCATTTGCCCCTTTCTTTGTTCTCTACTTCTGGAATTTCTACCACCGGTTGTTAGAACTTCTTATTCTATCCTTCATGGCTCTTAACTTCTCTTTCGTATTTTCTATTTCTTTATCTCCAGTGCTTTGCTCTAGGTTATGTCCCCAGATCCATTTTCCAATTCATGAATTTTCTCTTCAGCTGTGTTCAGACTGATAAGCCATTTATTGAGTTTCTAATTTCCACAACTGCTTTTGTCATTTATAGAATTTATTTCACTCTTTTTCAAATCTATCTATTTAAAAAGAATTTACTCTCCTTCCTTAGAGATTCTGCTCCTTCTTTTATTTCTTTGAATATTTTAGACATACTTATGTTACTATATCATTCAACCTATCCTTTTTTTTATGGTTCTTGAGAGCAAAATCTGCCAGTGACTCCCATGACTATTTGGCTCCTCTTCTGGTCTAATTTTTAATTTTTCCTCTAGTTTTAGTGTGTAGGGGACCCCTGTAGTCTGAGTTGTAGGGGTAATCCCATGGGGCAGGTTTGCTCTTGCCTGTGCTGGGTTCTCCTGGGTCTCCATGACTCTCAGCACCTTTTCAGTGAGCTTCTCAGCGTAGGGCACCTGCACTGTGTGGGTAGAATGAATTCTGTGTAGATGCTGAACTCCAGTGTCTTACGGGTCACTTCCCTCGCACACCCCTGGACAGGTGGACAGCTTCCTAGTAACTCCCTTTAGTGGTTAGAGTTTTCTTAGGCCCCATCTCACTTAGGACAGAGCCTTATAGATCCTGGCTGCCTGCAGCAGGTCAGCACCACATGGACATGAAAGCCCAGCCCCTAAGGCCTGTGTTCTATGAAAGCAACACTGTGGGTTCATTTGTCTTCTACAGCAACTCTTGACTGAACTCTTACTCATATATCTGAACTCTTTCTTTTGAGTCATTTAACCATGTATATGAGGGTTAAAGTTGGGGAGAAGAGGAATTTGAGGTTCAGTTTTATCTGTCACTCCTGTGTTTTAAGTGAAAGCAGGACTTCCCAGAGCAGCTCATGGACTAGCTCCAGTCCAAAGTCCCTACTTGCTATTACCTTCCTTCCCATCAGACTCTTTGCTGTTGAACCTGTGTAAGGCCAATGTGTCCATTTCCTTGGCTGCATATTTATGAGCTCAGGGCCAAGGGACTCACACACTCTCCCTTTCCTAGGCTCTGGGCCCCCTGTTCCTGCCCCTGACCTTCTGATGCAGATCAAGCAGGAAGGTGAGCTCCAGCTGCAGGAGCCACAGGCACTGGGCGTGGAAGCCTGGGCATCCGGGCAGCCAGATATTGGGGAGGAGCCCTGGGGCCTCAGCCAACTGGACTCTGGGACAGGAGACATCTCCACAGACGCTACCTCAGGTGAGTGGCTAAGACAGAGCAGTAGACACAGGAATGAGTTGTAGAAACTGAGGGCAAGAACTGGGGGAGGTTCCTGAGAGGCTGTGGGGAGCTATGGTCTCTCAGAACTTCTGGTCTGACTAGTATAGAAGTTTGCCTTCCTTGAGGAAGGGTCTGGACTGAAGCATATCTCACAGGCCCTCTGGGGGTTGGTGACACTGTTCCTGAGTGTTCTTTGGCCTAGCAGATTATCTAGGCCAACACATGCCTGCTTTTCCTGTCCCCAGCCTCAGGCAGTGACATCAACAGCTGCCTCTTGGAAAAGGGCTCCTTCTCAGTGACATCTGAGCTTCCCCATGCTCTGACATCAGAGAGGCTGGGTTGTCATGATCATTCAGAAAAGTCCTTGTGGGGCTCTTGGGGTTTAGCTGCCCTCCCCTCCACAGTTTTCTTCTGCTCCCCGTACCCTTCCTGCCCCTGACCATGGCTCTGGTCTCTTCATTGCAGGCGTCCATTCCAACTTTCCAACCACTATCCCACCCACTTCCTGGCAAGCAGATCTCCCTCCCCACCATCCTTCATCGGCATGCTCAGACGGGACACTGAAGCTCAACACAGCAGCCTCCACAGAAGGTATGGGGGGTGGCGAGAGAGGAGGCGGGTGCCTCCACTGGGAGCCCTGTTTATTGGTGAGGTACCCTGACCTTTGGGTGTCTGTGATCTCATGACTATTTTAATTCTGAATTCTGTTTTTTATCTCCTCCAAATGCTTAGGCTTGAGCAGTCTTTCCTGACAGTATCCATGTTTTAGACCATTCTCTTTCATGTGGTGTTAAGCATTCTATTCTAATGTTCTGATTTCTTGAAGGACAGACCTCCTCTCCAGACTCACATGGCTCCTCTGGCATAGAAGCAAACAAAACAAAGCCAAAACCACTTCTTAGGTATTGGCCTTCCAAAGGCCAGAATTGGGAGCATCACTTACCAAACTTATGTATTCGTTTTTTTCTTCTGTTATGCTACCTCAAGTTATAATTTCTGTCATCTTAGCATCCACCAAAATATGTTAAAAGCCAAGGTCCCTGGTATAAAACCTTGGGATGTGAAATTACAGTACCTTTATATACATTCCTACTCATTTTCTACTCATTCTCTAATATTCTCATCATTAACTGGGTGACTGCTTCTTGGATGTGTTATCTTGCTTAATCCCCTGACATCTGACATTCACAGAGGAGCTGCTGGTTGGAAACATGCCTGATGTCCACAGCTGGTACAAGCAGAGCCCAGTCTCAGATTTATCTAAACCTGTGCCTATGCCTTTGCACCTTGGGCAGTAGCCTCCTTTGGTCAGAATTCCTTTTCTTAGGAAAATTCATGATTAGCCTTAACAGCCAAAATGAAAACAAAAGCTGGGGGGCAGATCTGGGGGTTGCCTTGCTGTGGCAAAGGCACTAGGACACAGTGTCCTCTGGGTCATGAGATAGCCTCACCACCATGGTGGAGTGCTCTGCAGAGTCTGGTCCTGAGGCTTGGCCAGGAGGGCCCAGAGTAGCGTCCCAAGGACTAAATAGCTGCTGTGCTTCTAAATGAAAGCATCAGATCCTTAATTCCTCAAGAGTAAGGGCCAAGATGATATGTGCCTTTCTGTCTTTCTCAGCAGATGTAAAAATTGTGATCAAAACAGAAGTCCAAGAGGAGGAGGTGGTGGCCACACCTGTGCATCCTACCGACTTGGAGGCCCATGGGACTCTATTTGCACCAGGCCAAGCCACAAGGTTTTTCCCTAGTCCTGTCCAAGAAGGAGCCTGGGAAAGCCAGGGTAGTTCCTTCCCTGGCCAGGACCCCGTGTTGGGGCTGCGTGAGCCGGCCAGGCCTGAGAGGGACATGGGAGAGCTCAGCCCTGCAGTGGCCCAGGAGGAGACCCCTGCGGGGGACTGGCTGTTTGGTGGGGTCCGGTGGGGCTGGAATTTCCGGTGTAAACCTCCGGTGGGCCTGAACCCAAGGACCGTGCCAGAGGGGCTGCCTTTCTCCTCCCCAGACAATGGAGAGGCCGTCCTGGATCCCAGCCAGGCCCCGAGACCCTTCAACGAGCCCTGTAAATACCCTGGCCGGACGAAAGGCTTCGGCCACAAACCCGGCCTGAAGAAGCACCCTGCAGCGCCCCCGGGAGGCCGGCCCTTCACCTGCGCCACCTGCGGGAAGAGCTTCCAGCTGCAGGTGAGCCTGAGCGCGCACCAGCGCAGCTGCGGCCTGCCAGATGGCGCGGGCACGGCCACCAGCACCGGCACGGGTGCGGGCACGGCCACCTCAGGGGGCGGCAGCGCACGGGACGGCAGCGCCCTGCGGTGCGGGGAGTGCGGCCGCTGCTTCACGCGCCCCGCGCACCTCATCCGCCACCGCATGCTGCACACGGGCGAGCGGCCCTTCCCCTGCACCGAGTGCGAGAAGCGCTTCACAGAGCGCTCCAAGCTCATCGACCACTACCGAACGCACACAGGCGTGCGGCCCTTCACCTGCACCGTCTGCGGCAAGAGCTTCATCCGCAAGGACCACCTCCGCAAGCACCAGCGCAACCACGCCGCGGGGGCCAAGGCGCCGGCCCGCGGGCAGCCGCTCCCGCCCCTGCCCACCGGGCCCCCCGACCCCTTCAAGAGCCCCGCAGCCAAAGGACCCTTGGCTTCCACAGACCTCGTGACTGACTGGACTTGTGGCCTAAGCGTCCTAGGACCCACTGATGGTGGCGACCTGTGAACACCCCCACTACCATAGCCCCCGTGGGCTAAAATGTACAAAGTCCTGAGTGCAGACAGCAGGGTGGCGTTGAAAGCCTAGAGGCAGAAAGGGAGACTGGCAGAACCAAATTCCCACATTGCTGAACTGATCACTGGAACAAGAGGAACGCTCCACCTCTAGACACAGTAGGATTCTGATTGTGAAACTGCATACCGTAGTAGAATTTCAAGTAATTTAACTGCAAACCCGGTTTTTG
Source organism: Urocitellus parryii (assembly GCF_045843805.1). NCBI lineage: Eukaryota > Metazoa > Chordata > Mammalia > Rodentia > Sciuridae > Urocitellus > Urocitellus parryii. The sequence goes on from NC_135533.1 coordinate 6,700,646, forward strand.
TTCTTGTTTCTTTTTTAATTCTTGAGGAAAAAGCTGGAAAACAGTAGCAGCATCAGTTGAGATCCTGTCGTGCACTTTTGTTTTTCAGGGTGTGTGTCCGCCATGTCTCCTGAGTCTGATGGCAGTGCTGGGAGGGTGGTGGGTGGGGTCCTGGAGGTGAAGAGGGCCCTGGATACCCCTGGCCCCAGGACTTCTAGGGATTGGTCTCCAGACAGCACAGTCTGTGGGAGTTGACTCACCAGTCTGCCTGGGCAGCAGGTCTGGGCCTGGGCAAAGAAGGGTACAGGACCTGGAACCCCAGCTTCCACTCAGCAGGAAGGACCAGACCAGGAGAGTCAAGGCAGTGGTCAGCTTGCCTGCCTATTGAAAAGGCCCCTAAGCACTGGCCTGGCTTTTCCCTATTCTGCACCATGCCATCCGCAGTACTGTCCTAGAGCACTTGACAACATCCCCCAGGGACTCCTGGGCCCCATCAAGGAGAGCCATGTGGAGCTGTCAGGTCTGGAGGAAGTGAAGAGCCAAGGCTGAGTGTGGAGCCCTCACATCTGGTTATGCAGAGCCAGGCCTGGAGCCAGCGGCCCAGACCCCAGATGCTTCTGGTGTGCTGCCCCTCCTATAGTGTCTCATTTCCAGAGTACTTGCACATCACATCTCACTTGATCATACCTGACTTTGGGAAGTAGCAGGACAGGTACTTGTTTCTTTATAGAAATGAGATGAAAAGGGCTCAAAGGGGGCATATCTCGGCCCCTCGCCATTGAATGCACAATGTGTGCCAGGAGCCAGGAAGCGCCACAGCTGGGACACAGTTCCTCCTGAAGCCTTAGTTTAAGGGAGAAAAGGTTTTGGGTTTTGCCCTCTGAAAAGACTTGTCCCACACCCAGTGAGTCAGATCCTTAGGCCTCAGAGGAGGAGTATCTGGCTCCGAAGCCTTCGGGAACCTGGCCTCTTTGGTGTGTGTGCTCATTCACACACTAGGGCTGCTCAGGAGGCAACCTGGGAGGCTGGTAACATGTAAGTGGCTTGCTCAGTCCCACCTCAAAAGTCTTCAAAGTGGAATTAGAAATGGGCCCAGATTTCTTGTCCACCGTAGTGCTATCCCCACCACACACATATCCATTCCTGGTTTTTGAAGCAGCCTTTGGTCCTCTTGCCCAAAAGGGTTCCTGCCTCTCTTTGCAAGGAAAGGCCATGGCATCCATTCATTCACTCTGTCCTGCATTTTATTAGGAATAGACTAGTTAAGAAAAATGTTTCTATGTACTGTATATTTTGTACCTGTTTACACTTCTAATATTGATATAACTGATATTTTGAAAAATAATTGAACAGAAAACATCCTGTTAAAATAAAACCTAACCAGCACCAAGGCAGTTTGGTGGGTTCCATTCTTAGACCCGTGTCTTTGTTGCTAACCACGTCCGCCAAGGGGCTGTCTGTCCACTTCCTCAGCACCCTCCTTGTGCGCTTAGTCACCTTGAGCCCCCAAGAGGTAACTATCTTTGAGAACTAGGAATGGGAGGTCCGCGAGAAATTTGATCCCTTGGAGATAAACTGGCATTGGGAGGACAATCAAATCACACTGCATCAGAAAATAAACATGGCTTATGCAATTTAGTTTAATTTGACATTATACATGCAAATAAGTCTAGGAGGAAAGATGCAGAATATCAAAGAAATAGATGTTGGCTATTTTGTCCTCTTCTTTTCTTGGCTGGGTGGGAGGCAAAGGACAAGTAGTGTGCCTATGGTATAATCGTAGTCTCAGAATAAAGTCCCTCTAAGTGGCACTTAACTCAGGCTCCTACCGACCAGACTTGTTAACATCTTGTCTCCTGTCTTTGGTCTTTTTCATTTTGGTCATAGTTTTTTGTTTTGTTTGTATAGTGGTAGTCGGACAGCATGCCTTTATTGTTTAGTTTTTATGTGGTGCTAAGGATTGAACCCAGTGTTTCACACATGCCAGGCAAGCTACAGCCTCAGCCCCATAGTTGTGTGTTTTTTTTTTTTTAAGAAAAAAAAAAAGTTTGATAGATAACAGAGGGTTGCTGAGACAAACTTTTCTTTCATTTTTGTGCAAGAGTCAGATGCAAACATGATGGCCCTTCCAGCCATGGTGGAGCGGGGTTATACCAGCCGGACCCCTCTCCTGGCCCAACTCCCTTGTTGGACATGCCCTGTGCTTGGGCCGGCTGGGGCTTGCCCTCCAAGTCTGCCTTGCTCCTCACACCCTCACCACTCTCCAGGTGCAGGAATCAATGTCATGCCCAGAAGCCCTGGTCTTGGTTCCCAAATGGAATCCTCAGTCTTGGGTTTGGGTTCACCTCACCACATCAGAACTTCAGACATCCAGGAGGAGGTGGGAGATCAGGCCTTTCCAGGAGGGACTGTACTGCCCCACCATGGGGACCGCCAGCCCAGAGCACAGCCATTCTTCCTGGGTCCATCCGCCCCTGCTGTTAAACTGCCACAGTCACCCAAATGTCTTGTGGTTCCAGAGGTCAGAAGTCCAACTGAGTCTTTTGGAGCTAAAAATAGAGGTGTCAGTAAAGCTGTATTCCTGCTAGAGTCTCCATGGGAGAATCTGCATCCTCATGTTTTCCAACTTTTCAAAGCCACCTGCATCCCTTAGCTCATGGCCCCTTCCTCCAAAGGGAACCACAACAACTTCTGCTTGCCTTGCCTCATCCCCTTTTTCTGACTTTGCCTCCCTCTCATAAAGACCTTTTGATTACATTGATCCTGCCAAAATAATCTCTCCCTCTCAAGATCCTAGTTTTTCCTGGGGGAGAGGGGGATGCTAAGCAAACACTGAGCCACATCCCTGGCCTAACATAACCACATCTGCAAACTCCATTCTGCTATGTGAGGTAACACATTCACAGGCTCTGGGGATTCAGTGACATCTGTGGGGACTCCCAGTCATTCCTTGTCTCAGCAACCCTCTGTTATCTATCAAAAGATACTTATCTGCTGCCTGCCTTCTCTTAACATCTACCTTCAGTTTCTTACAATTTTGTTCTCTTATTCCTGATGCCTCCAAAGATGGCCCCATCCCTTCTCATTCTTCCCATTGTTAGGTGACAGCACTTCACCATTGTCACATTCACAGATGGATTGAGACAAGACGGTCAAGCCACACTCCACCCCTTTCAATAGCATCAAGATCTCTAAAGATCGTCCTGGCCACTTTCAGCTATGATTCTTCTCCATCCTCCGTTGGACATTCTTCCACATCACTGAAGGTTTGCGGGAGGCCTTGGAAAATCCTCAAGTCTATTGCTCTATCCCCTTGATCCCCCAATTCATCTTTCACACTGCCACAGGGTAACCTTTCTAACTAGGAAATCACATCACTATTGCTCTCTGATTTAAAGGCCTCCAAGAAATCTCCGTCACCTGCTGGTTAAGATCCAAACTTCAGGGGCTGGGGATGTGGCTCAGCGGTAGCGCGCTCGCCTGGCATGCGTGCGGCCCAGGTTCGATCCTCAGCACCACATACAAACAAAGATGTTGTGTCCGCCGATAACTAAAAAAAATAAAGTAAAATATTAAAATTCTCTCTCTCTAAAAAAAAAAAAGATCCAAACTTCAGCACAGCACATCCAACCCCTCATAGGGGCTCCTTCCTGGTTCTTCCTTTCCACTCTCCATGTGCATCTCACTCTACACAATTGCAACCACCAGCTCTCCCCTGAGCACCATGCTGTTCCCTGCCTTTGCATGTGCTGTTCCCACTGCAGACAATGTCCACCCTACCCTTAACCCTTGCCCAACTGGCACAGTCCACTTCCCACAGGTCTTAGTTCAAAGCACCACCCAGGTCCCTTGATCTCTGCACATGAAACTGACACCTCCCCTGCTTTTCCCACTCCCCTGAGTCCTACTCAGACTCCAACTGTTGACTTGCCAGACCCTCCTTTACTTTGCATATGTCTGTAAAAGTAATCTGTTTAAACATGAGGCACAGGGCTTAAAATTCATAAGGAGACCTTTATTCATTGGCAGATATATGGTGGAGTCCCTGATTTTGTTTTAATTGTCAAATTTCTTTTAACCCAGAGTATTAAATGGTTTATACCTAACTATTTACCAACATTGAAAGCACATTTTAGACATTAACTATATACACTTAAATAATTTCTGTTTCATAAAAATTTTAGCCAAAGTCCGTCGCAGTGGTGAACGCCTGTAATCTCAGCAACTCGAGAGGCTGAGACAGAAGGATGGATGGCAAATTCAAAGCCAGCCTCAGCAATTTAGCGAGGCACTAAGCAACGCAGTGAAACCCTGTCTCTAAATAAAATACAAAATAGGGTTGGGGATGTGGCTCAGTAGTTGAGTGCCCCTGAGTTCAATCCCAGTACCCCCCCCCCCAAAAAATGTAATAAATACAAAATCTGTGGATGATATGACTCAAACACTCCTGATACAAACATCTGTAAATTATGGATAGGATTTACTAAGCAAATTAAATACAAAAATAAAAAGAAAACAAAGGGAAAACCTATGTGCCCAAAATGAAGACAAACTGTAGGCCCACGTTGTAAATATAAGTAACTACTGTGCCCAACTGGGGTGGGGTAAGAAGGGCATACAGGCCATGGGCACCTAAGATAAAGCCCTGGATGTCCTCTTGGTCAGCAAATGCAGGTTCAGAAGCACACATCCCAATGCCAAAAAGAAAATTTGAAGTTGGGTCCTCCTGGAAGCAGATGCTGAGACAGTCTGAAGTGCAAATGTGTCGGGAATGATGTTGTGGAAGATAACAAGAGGAGGAAGCAGGATCGCAGGCCAAATCTCCAGCCATAATATCTGTGAAAGGAAAGAGGCAAGGAAGCAGCCACCTGGCAAAGCTGCAGCCACCAGACGAAATTCTAGGGCAAATACTGCCCATGGGCGGGGATTCCTATGTTGGGCATCAATGACCAAGCCTCGGGCCTCTAGCCACTCAGTCCTTGGCTAGCGCTGCACAAAAAGAGCATGAAAACTGAAGCATTTCCCAGACTGTGGCCACCTGCACTCTGCAGCCAAATACCCAATGCCTGGATTAAGATCCAATCGGTGTGACTGCACAGCTGCCACAGATGACAAAAGCCTGCCTGTCTGAGATTGGGAACCAGGCACTGGGCACTGGCCGTGGTGGGGGCCATGTCTTCCTTGAGAACTCAAGGCCACAGCTAGTACCTCAGGTTTGGGTTCAAATTTACATTATCCACAGGGCTGATAAATTGGCATAAAAATTGTATAGAAGCCAATAATAGCACTTGAGGTTTCCGGCTGAAGCAAACTCAAAACCAGGAGGAACCATCCCACAATCCAGACCACAAGCCCTGCTCCACACAAACTCACAATCACACACCACACAACCACAGGAAACAACCCACTATTAATGAAAAGACAAATGCAGGATTACAAATCCAAGAACTCAAACTCATGTAAAGCTACTCCCAAAGAGAACAGACAGAACATGAATATGTTTATACTGTATAAATCTAACAAGAGGCATGAAGTGGTAGAAGCAACATGGAAAAAGCACAGTTAGTTGAAATGACCAAACCTTAAGAAAAGTCAAGATACTGTGAAAAAGAGAGTGCCATTTGAAAAAGAACCAGTGAAAATCCCAGAAATAAAAGGAAAGTCTCCAGGTGCAGTGGCACATGCCTATAATCGAAGCAGCTCAGGAGGCTGAGGCAGGAGGATCAAGAATTCAAAGCCAGCCTCAGCAACTTAGTGAGACCCTATCTCTAAATAAAATGTTTTTTAAAAGGGCTGGGGATGTGTCTCAGTGGTACAGTGCCCCTGGGTTCAATCCCCAGTACCAAAAAAAAAAAAAAAAAGTAACATTACTGAAAAAAAAAAAAAAAAACGGTTAAAAAACAAAAAAAAAAACTTACTGGCCTGGTTAAACAACATAACCAGATACAGTTGAAAAATAATTATGGCTGTCCATTGGTACCCACTGGGAAGCCCAACGAACCCCCATACCAAACCCTCAGATGATTAAGTGCCTTATATAAAACAACACAGTATTTACATACAAATTGTGCACATCCTCCTGTGTACTTGAAATCGTCTTGATTGCTTATAATGTATAATACAAAGTAAATACTATACAAATAGTTGTTATGGTATATTTTTAAAGGAACAATGACAAGGAAAACAGTTTGTATATATTCAGTACAGATGCAATTTTCTTCAAATATTTTATATCCAAATCCACAAATACAGAGGTCTGATTGTAATTAAATCAAAGATAGATGAAAAAAGTACCCAGAATGAAGTACAGAGAAAGAAAACAATGGGTGGGAACCTGATATGTTATAATCATAGACCAGGAACACTTACCATAAGTCTATCAAATCAGATGTTCTTAACTAGAAAGTGATTAGGAAATTAGGAGAAAAGAAATGTTTTTAAAAGAATGACTAACAAGTTTCAAGAATGGATAAAAGATATAAATCCTCAAACTCAAAATGTAAATGTCCTGAATAAGATAAATAAAAGTAAATCTACACATAAAAATATGTGAAACTATAGTACACCAAAAACAAAGAGGAAATCCTAAAAGCAGCTAGAGAAAACGATAAACAGACATCAGAAGAAAAGTATTAGGTTAACAATAGACTCTGCTGTGATAAAAACAGACATCAGATGACAATGGACAAATGCCTATGAAGGAGTAAGGGAAAATAACTGTCAACCTAGATTTTATACCCTGATCAACTATCATGCAACAACAAAATGAAACTAAGATGTTTTCAGAAAATGAAAACTCAGAATGCACCATTCATAGACACTAACTGGAAAAAAACAACTGGGGAAAAGGATAAACCTTAACACGCACTTGATTTATAAAACAATAACAAAGATAAATTTAATGAGTAGAAAACACAAAAATTGGGCTGGGGATGTGGCTCAAGAGGTAGCGCGCTCGCCTGGCATGCGTGCGGCCCGGGTTCGATCCTCAGCACCACATACAAACAAAGATGTTGTGTCCGCCAATAACTAATAAATAAATAAATATTAAAAAAAAAAAGAAAGAAAACACAAAAATAAAATACTAAGCAACCATAATCCACAGGAGGATAGAGTATGATTTAAATAAAAGCATTCTATAGTCTTTGTGATTTCAAAGAGAAGAACAGAGAGGTCAATTTCACTTAGACTTTGCAAGTCAAATGTGTATGTTTAAGATGCTCATTAACATCACTAAATAGAAGTAGAATGGCTCCTGGCAGAGATAGAAAAGATGAATAAAGAAAGCTTACAGGCTGGGGTTGTGGCTCAGCAATGGAGCACTTACCTAGCATGGGTGAGGCCCTGGGTGTGATCCTCAGATCCCAAGTACCACATAAAAATAGATGAATGAAATAAAGGTATTGTGACCAACTACAACTAAAGAAATGTTTTTTGTTTTTTAAAGAAAGTGAGAGAGGAGGGAGGGAGGGAGGGAGGGAGGGAGGGAGAGAGAGAGAGAGAGAGAGAGAGAATTTTTATTATTTATTTTTTAGTTCTCGGCGGACACAACATCTTTGTTGGTATGTGGTGCTGAGGATCGAACCCGGGACGCACGCATGCCAGGCGAGCGCGCTACCGCTTGAGCCACATCCCCAGCCCTAAAGAAATGTTTAAAAAAAAAAAAAGCCTTAATCTAATGAAAGGGAGCAGAGGAAAGAAGCAAAGAAAGAAAAACAAAATAACATGATACAAAAATCCAAACATATCTATATTCACTATAAATACAAAGAAATGTGAAGCTTTCTGGTTGAAGAACAAATTGTCAGATTATAAGATGAAACAAAAATTCACCTCTGTGCTTTTAAGTTTTAGGAGGTTTAATTCATTGGTGCATAAACACAAAATCATTTTCCTTTCTGCAGTGACTGTCCTACAATTGTGTTAACCCTTCCTTTCTCACTAGCTATTCAGCACCATAATGACATCCTGTTGAAATTCTAATATATTTCATCAATTTCTACTATCAGAAAAGTCTTTTTGCAGTCTCATTGCTAATTATTGCAGTCTCATTGCTAATTATAACAACATTCAGAGCCGCGTGTCCCTGTCTCCAATTCAAGCTGCATCTGTCCAGCTGTGAGCAGCTGGGTGGAGCCAGCAGGAGCCTACTCCTCAAGCCCTACCCTCTTCCCTCACTTCCTTCACTCCAGTCAAGTCCCTTACAGAGCCTTGCTTCTGGTTTCAGGTTTATAAAGGAGGCAGAGGACACACATCTGTTGACACAGGACCTCCATTCAGCTTGGCTCCACCTGTGATTATGGACACCTGCTAGTACAGTGTATCCAGCTGGAATTGTCAAAATGCAAATGTCCAGAATCCAAGAGAAGTAGCTGGAAATTTCTGCCCCTCACTCTTTCTGGAGAAGGCATCTGTCCTGTGGCCATGTGGGTAGCCTCAGAGCTCCACCTTCCCTCCAACCTCTGCTGCTCTGCAAGAAGGCTAGGTAGTCATTCTGCTGCACCACCGGGAGTTGAGAACTGAAATGGGGTGGGGACAGCCACGACTTCTCCCCACTTGGCGACTTCTCCCCACTTGGCGGGGCTACTCCTCAGAAATCTCTTCCCATCAGTTTTCATGGCCTGAGGGACACCCACCAAGGGCCTTCTGCTTCTCCCCTGTACTAGAGAGACTATAAAGGACCACAGGCTGTCTCTTGGGCTCCATAAAATCAGACCAAGTCTTCCCTATACATGTGATGGGACAAGGACAGTAGTTGGCCCTCCTGAGGTGGTGCCTCTTGATGAGTCTGTCCCAAATCCTCTGGCCACATGAAATTAAAATGTGGGGTGCCTCACCTTTTTTGTCCTCAGTCTTGATTCCCAAATAAGGAGGAAAAATTCTTGTTATCCTGTCATGTGCTGTTATAAGAGATAGACCTAAAAACTAAGGATACAAAATACTTCACAGTTAGTAATGGGATGGTGCAGGTGCCGGTAGAGCGGCAAACCCGCAACACTAGCCAAAAGAAAGGTAGAGCACTAATGACTGGACAAGCAGGCTCTAATGCCAAAACACCACCCAGTTAAAAGGGTCATCTTTTTGAGAAAAAGAAAATAGTATAAGTATCTAATAGCATGACCTCAAAAAAAATAAAACTGGCTGAATTAAGAGGGGGGAAAAATGAAAAGAGGAAGATTTTCACATACCTCTCACTAATTGATCAAACTACCAGAAATTAGTAAGGATATAAAAAAATTTGAAGGGCACACATTTAACTAGTATTATCCAAATCAATTTTTTGTTGTTTTCAAGTATTTACAAAAACTGGCTAAGAAGCAAATCAGAACAAATTCCAAATAACCCATTTTATTCAGACTACCTTTTAAAATCACAATGTGATAAAATTAGAACTAAATAATAAAATGACACACGAAATACAAAATGTTTTATTTACTTTTGGTACTAGGGATTGAACTCAGGGGCACTTAATCAATGAACCACATCTTTTTAATTTTTATATTGAGACAGGTCTCGCTATGTTGGTAAGGCTGGCCTCAAACTTGTGATCCTCCCTTCTTAGTCTCCCAAATTGCTGGAATTATAGGAGTATGCCACTACACCTGGCTATACAAAATGTTTTTAAAAGAGAATGATCATTTAATGAAGAAAATATAAAACAACACTGTTTTTTGAGGCAAACCCTACTATCTAGCCAATTACAGAATGTTTATCTAGCATTAATGTGTAAATATGCAGTTGATAATCTTGAGAGGGAAAATACACCAAGAGTATACACAGCCATAGAAGTAAATTCATATTAAACATAGCACTCTATGAAATGAAACCCTGAGCAGTAGAGTAAAACCAAGCTGCTAAAAGTCGGGACACATGGCTGAGTCTCAAACACTATGTGTAGGCCAGAAGACGTCACCCATTTACAAGAAGGCAGGAGCAACCTACATGAAGAACACAGATTCACATATGCACATGGACTCACAGGTGGGGAAGGAACAGGAAGGAACTTTCTTGAGTGATGAAATGTTTTAGGTCTTGGTTGTCCATGCGGATTACAAAACTACATTTGCCAAAGCTAGATGACCTATAAATTTGAGATTAGTGCACTGAACTGCATATAAATAATACTTTGATTAAGAATTTTAAAATTTTGTGCAATACTCAACCAGGCACAGTGGCACACACCTGTAATCCCAGCGGCTTGGAGGATGAGGCAGGAAGATTGCAAGTTCAAAGCCAGCCTCAACAATTTAAAAAATTTGAAGGGCACTTAGCAATGCCCTTGAGTCCCGACTTTCAGCAGCTTGGTTTTCTCTATTGCTCAGGGTTTCATTTAATAGAGTGCTATGTTTAATATGAATTTACTTCTATGGCTGTGTATACTCTTGGTAAATTTTCCCTCTCAAATTATCAACTGCATATTTACACATTAATGCTACATAAATATTCTGTAATTGAGTGGAATTCTTTGTTATGAATTTATCATAGTAGGGGTTGCCCCAAAAAACAGTGTTGTTTTATATTTTATTCATTAAGTTATCATTCTCTTTCAAAAACATTTTGTATAGCCAGGCATGGTGGCATACACCTATAATCCCAGCAACTTGGGAACCTAAGAAGGGAGGATTACAAGTTTGAGGCCAGCCTTAGCAACTCAATAACTTAGCAAAAAAGGCAGGACATGTGGCTCATGGCTCAGTGGTTCAGCATCCCTCAGTTCAATCACCAGTTCCTCACATGTGTGAGACACTGGGTTCGATCCTCAGCACTACATACAAAACACATAAATAAATAAAATAAAGGCATTGTGTCCATCTACAACTAAAAAAAATATATATTTTTTAAAAACTGTGCAACAATTACTGTGAAAAATATTAAGACATGAGAGAAACTGGGAAAAGATATTTGCCATGTGTACAACCACAATGTCTTGTGGAGATTATGACACATTTAGTAGTGCCCCTTTGTCCACAGGGGATGCACTCCAAGGCTCCCAGAGGAAGCCTGAAACCTCAAATAGTACTGAACCACACACAGTTGTGCCTCAGAACTCAAGGGGCTTTGGTTCCAGGACCTTGCTGTGATCCCAAAATCCAAGAATGTTCAAGCCCTTTCTAAGAAATGGAGTAGTGTTTGTGAAGAATCCAGGTACACCCTCCTGTAAACTTTAAATCATCTCTGGATTACTTGTCATACATAATACAATGTAAATACTATATGAACAGTTGTTGTACATTACTGTTTAGGTGATAATGATAAGGAAAAAAAGTCTGTACATGGTAGGTACAGATGCGATTTTTAAAGAACATTTCCTGAGATTAGTTAAATTTGTGGATACAGAACCATGGATACAATTATGTATATACTATTTTCCTAATCATGCATACACAACTGTGATAAATTTTAATTTATAAATTAGGTATATTAAGATATTAACAACAATAATAAAATAAGCAATGATAACAACATATTTTAATAAAATTGCCAGCATCACTACTCCAGCACTTTGAGGTCATTACTAAATAAAATAAAGATTACCTGAACAAAGCACTGCAATACCACAGTCGAACTGATAGAGGGCTACTAAGTGCCTAAAGGGTGAGGTGTGTATACAGTGTGGATACACTGGACAAAGGGATGATTCAGGTCCTGCATGGGATGCATCTCATCACACTACCCAGAATGGTGTGCAATTTAACTTAGCAACTGTTTATTTCTGAAATTTTCCACTTAATATTTTCAGCCACAGTTCACCATAAGTAACTGAAACTACAGATGGTGGCAGGGACTACAGTTGGCCTCTGTATTCAAGGGTCCCGCATCTGTGAATTCAACCACCCTAAGGCAACATATTTAGGGGGAAACTTATGCTTGCAATGAACTTGTATAGACATTTTTTATTGTCTTATCCCCTAAATAATACTATGTAACTATTTATACGACATTCATATTGTTTTAGGATCATAAGTAATCTAGTATTGATTTAAAATATATAGCAAGGGGGCTGGAGATGTGGCTCAGCGGTAGCGCGCTCGCCTGGCGTGCGTGCGGCCCGGGTTCGATCCTCAGCACCACATACCAACAAAGATGTTGTGTCCGCCGAGAACTAAAAAATAAATATTAAAAATTCTCTCTCTCTCTCTCCTCTCTCACTCTCTCTTTAAAAAATAAAATAAAATAAAATATATAGCAAGGGGCTGGGGATGTGGCTCAAGCGGTAGTGCGCTCGCCTGGCATGCATGCGGCGCGGGTTTGATCCTCAGCACCACATACAAACAAAGATGTTGTGTCCGCCCAGAACTAAAATATAAATATTAAAAATTCTCTCTCTCTCTCTCTTTAAAAAAATAAAATAAAATAAAATATATAGCAAGATTGTATAGATTATATTCAAATATTATGCTATCTTATATAAGGGATTTAAATATCTGCAGATTTGGGGATCCTCCATGAGTCCTGGAACCAGTCTCCCATAAGATACCAAGGAACAATTGTATAAACCTACAATGTGTGCTAACAATAGCACAAAAGATGGTAAGGATGACCTATTGTGAGGTTATCGCACCAGATGTAAAGTACGCTGTTAAAAATTAAGGATACATATATTGTAAAACTTAGGGCAGTCATTTAGAGATGTAAGTAATAAGTGAACTGTAACTTTAAGAAGTAGAATATTAACATAAAAATAGACTTACTCAAAAATAACCTCAAAACTGGCCCCCTCAAAATGGAGAAAAAAGTATTATTAAACACTTGGAACCCACAGAAAATAACTAGCAAGGTGGTAGATTTAAGTGCAATCATATCTGTGGAGGAATAACTTCTAATGTTCTAGAACTGAGCAGGATAACTATGGTGGACAACCACAGTTAATTGAACATTTCAAAATAGCTAGTAGAGAGGAGTTTAAATGTTCCCAACACAAAGAAACAATCAAGATCTGATCAATATGCCAATTACCCTGATCTGATCATTACACATTGTCTACATATATATAGAAATGTCACACTATACCCTACAAATATGCACAATTACTATGTGTCAATTAAAAACAAAAGTATATTTTAAAAAATAAATGAAATAACATCAGCAATTATCTCCACCTCTCGACCAGCACGCTGGTTTCATTAAAGAGGTTCATAGCATAGAAGTTAACTAGTGAGATCCAAATAAACACACAGACTCAATTACCTTTTTCTATGACCAGGTCCGAGAGGGCTCTCCCCTCTGGCTCCTGCCTCAAGCCACCTGGTGGAGCAGCAAGGCTTACTCAGGACTAGCAGGAGAGAGAGAGAGCAAGCCAGGGAGTAGCCTTTTATTGGGGAACAAGAAATTCAGGGGAAAATTCCATCCAATGAAGGTAGAGGGGGGCAGTATTCCAAGGTCAGGGTCAGTGATTGGTCTCAGGGTCAATGGTCAGTCACACCCCCAACATGGACAAGCTCTTGCACCTGGAGAGGGTGGGGATTAGCTCCAACACAGTTTGGCCAGAACGCCTCACACCCAGTCAGGGAGGTGCCCAATCATGTGCAAGAATGGCTTCCCACAATTATCTTAAATGTTCAGTGATGGGATTAATATCCAGATTATACTGTTTACAAAACTTCTATAAACCAGTAAGACAAAAGCCTTACAACAGAAAAAGGCAAAGGATGTGAAGAACAAATTCACAGAGGAAGAAAACTTAATGTCAGTAGCATAAATATGAAAATGTTCAATTTCTTTGATGGGGAAATACAACTATAAACGCAAATTAAAATAATGAGTTATCAGGCTAGGGTTGTGGCTCAGCGGTAGAGGGCTTGCCTAGCACATGCAAAGCCCTGGATTCAATCCTTAGCCACATAAAAATGAATAAATAAAATAAAGGTATTATGTCCAACTACAACTAAAAAATAATATTTTAAAAATAAATAAATAAATAAATAATGAGTTACCGGTTCCTACTCCTTAAATTGGGAAATGATCTAAGTCCCTCATCACTAAGAGTTGGCAAGGACCAGAAAACAGATCATGTATTACTGTGGGAGCTACCTCCTGTGAGCCCTCTGGGAAGACTGGGAAAGCTGAAGGTGCTCCTGTCACCCAGTAATTCATGTCTAGGTCCCTCTCCTGGGGACATTTTCCAACCGGGCCGGTGGAGTGAGATGTGTGCAGAAGTTCCTGGCAGCAGGTTTGTCTTCCTTCCCCTCAGGGGAAACAGGAGTTTTAAGTACTCAGTGAAATACTATATAGTGGTTAAAATGAGAGAACCAGATAGGCTTGGTTAAACATGACTCTGTCTCAAAAACACCATGATCCACACACAAAAAGAGCAAGTTGCAACAAGATATGGACTGAATAATATAATTCACCTAAAATCTTAAAACATCAAAATCAGTAGCATGCAACTGTGGATGCACACGTGACAGGAAATGCATAAAGCCACGGTGTGGTGGGAGGGGACCGGAGCGGGTGGCCTGGCCTGATCAGTATCCATAACTTTCCGTTTTTAGAGACGCTCTGCTCTGAGCGGTGGCCTGGGGCCGTCTGCTCCCATGGCCCTCCAGGCCAGCTGCACGCCTGACCTCCCAGGGGTTCGTGAGGGGGGCACACGCTCTGCCCCTTCTTCCCTTGCGCGGTCCAGTGGGGATTCACCGCGGGGAACCGGGCACCTGCTAATGCCCCCCTCCCCTGCCCCATTTCACCCCCCGTCCCTGCCCCACTCGGCTCCCAATAAACGTCGCTAAGTGAGCCTGTCCAGCAAGGCCAGGGAAGCTCTGCCTCTCCTTTGGGGACCCTCTTGGCTAGAAAGCACTCACAGGAGGGACGGAAACGTCACTTGGGGTCGCTCCCTCTCGGCCTCAGTTTCCTCCCGAGTGCCCCGTCTGGCCCCCGGCAGGCCGGCGCCCGAGGACTGGAGGAATTCGCTCCCCTCGTGTGGAAAACCACCCTCGGGCGCTTCACAAAAGCACCCACCGGCTCGCCACCCTGGGAACCGCAGCCCGCGGCCCGGGGACCCGGGCTGCACCGCGCTGGTCACATGAACTCGGGGCTTTCTCTGGTGTGACGGCTTCCTCAGATCCCTTTGTGCGCGCAGGTTTTGAAAGGGGACGGCCCGGGTCCGGGGTGTGAGGGGAGCAGGAGCCGGCGGGAGGAAGGCTGTCGGAGCCAATCGACCCGCCTCCAGACCCCAGCACGTCGCCGGGGCTGCGCGCTCCGAATTCCGCCCCGCCGCGCGCCGCCCGCCTCGCCCGCGGGTGCCCGGCCGGGAGGACCCCAGGTGAGAGGCCCGGGGTCCCGGGGGGAGGCCCGGCGGCTCGGCCCGGTCTCCACGACGGGCTGGCCCGGCTCAGGGCGTGTCCGTCGCCGCCTGGCTGCTCGCTCGACACTGTTCGCTCCTACCGGCTGTAGATGGAGCTGTCTGGGTTCCGGCAGCCTCCGACGAGCCTCGGAGTGTTTCTCTTTAAACGGCCTGAGAGGGACATGCCTCCCAGGATGCAGTTTGTATCAACATGGCAGCTGCTGTGCAGCTCCCCTGCTGAAGAGGCGCCGGGACGGCAGCGCAGCTCGCAGCCGGGGCCGGGGCCGGAGCCGGGGTCGCAGCGGCGGCCGCAGAGGGGCGGCGCGCGGGCCGGGGGCCGCTGCTGAGGGCCGGGGCCCAGCTCGCGGCCGGGGCGCAGCCGGCCGGGCCGCCCGCACAGCCGCGCGCCCCGCTCCGACGCCGCCGCCCGGGCTCCGCGGCCCCGCGCCCGCGCGCCCCGAGCAGGCCGGGGCCCGACGGCCGCGCGCGAGCCCCGCGGGGAAGGCAGGGCCGCGCGGCGCCGCCCGCGGAGAGGACCGGGCGGCCAGGCCTGCGCGCGGCGGCGGCGGCGGCGGCGGCGGCTCGCGGGGTCCGGGCCGGACAGCGCAGGGCCATGGCCGAGGCGGCCCCGGCGCCGGTGAGGGCGGCCCGCGCGCGCACGGACGCGCGGCCTCGGGGCTCTGGGGACGGCCTGCGTGCCCCAGGCTCGGCGGCCCGGCCTGGGGTCTCGGTAAGGGACGGGAGCGCTGCGACGTTGGCGGGGGAGGGGGCGCCCTGGAGGGCTCGCGCGCCCTGGGGCTGGGGGGGCGCTGCGGGCCGGCGCCGGGCCGGGGATCGGCCGCCGTCCGTGCGAGGCTGCGCGGCCGCCGGGCCCCGGCACACGCGGCCCCGAGGTGGGGCGCCGGCGGCGCGCTCGCTCGCTGCGGAGCCGGCGCTGCGTCCGTCGGGGTGGCCGCCCGCACGTTTTCCGCAGAGCTCGGCCTGCCGAGCCTCTCCCGGCCCGGGCGCGGCGCTGACGCGGCTCTCCCATTTCGCAGAGCGGAGACACTGAGGCACAGACACCTGGCGGCGACCTGCCCTGCCTGCCCCAAGGTCACGTAGCGACTCATCCGTGGCACGGTGCCCGCAGCCTCCGAAAGGCCTGCCTGGCGGGCTGCGGGCCTGGACGGGGAGGGGGCGGCCTGGGCGGGCGGGCGGTGGCTGCGGCCCGTCGGGGAGGAGGGGAGGCCGGGCAGCGCCCCTGCGAGTGTCTCCGCGGCGAGGAGCTGGTGACCCTTCCGGCTCTGGCCCTGACCGCTGCCAGCCTCTGCGTCTGGAGGGCCTGGACCGAACTTTGGGTGTCCTGACGGATGGGGCCTGGGGCTGCTGTTTCTCCTCGGTGCACCATTCTTGAAAACCAGCCTTTAAACGCCCTCAGCCCCCGGTGTGCTCACTGAGACGCCCTGGCTGTGCTAGTGGGGTTTACTGCATGAGAATCAATGCCTTTGAGCCTCACTTTCCTATGGAGTACAGGAAGGAGGGGGAGGGCATGCTTGGCTTTCTAAACACCCCCCCCCAGTTCTTAAAAATAATAATAATAATAGAAACTCTTGGGAAATAAAATGAAGATTTTTACCTGCCAGACCTCTGGGTTTAGGGCCTCTTCAGGGCCTTTTAAAGGTATATAATTCTGGGTGAACCATCCTGGGTCATGCAAGAAAATTGCACAGCTTGCATAAGTCGGATAGTTGTTTA
Organism: Urocitellus parryii; assembly: GCF_045843805.1. Taxonomy (NCBI): domain Eukaryota; kingdom Metazoa; phylum Chordata; class Mammalia; order Rodentia; family Sciuridae; genus Urocitellus; species Urocitellus parryii. The sequence goes on from NC_135533.1 coordinate 6,717,639, forward strand.
TGTGTATCTCTACTAATGTGGCATGAATCCTGGAGGCCTCATCGCTTATGCTACACGGGGAGGAGTGGGACTGTTAAATCCTATGAAGAATGGTTCAGAAGAATTCAAACCCTAGCCCCTCCCAGCGGTTTTAAGAATTGGGCTTATTTGTTTTAGATAATTTACTGCCCCTCTGTTTGATCATTTCTTTCTGCTTGGGGTGAGATCAAGCCACAGGTTTACTGGGAGTGATGAAATTATAGCAGGCTGCTTTTGTTTGGGGTCTGGGGGAGGGGGCATGCCCCAGTGGCCCTTCATCCCTTTCCGGTTCCCCAAATCCCAAAATGGAGAGAGATGGTCCAATAATAGAAAGCAAAGAAATAGTATTTTCCTTTGAGCTGATTAGACTGGTTGGTAGAGATGTCTTGCTCTGCTGGCTTTATTTTCTACACTGGAGCTTTTTTTTCATTGTTTCACTTAAACCCCTGTATTCCTCTGGGAGGCTAACCTGGCCTCCAGGGATTTTTCACTTCTTCCTACTAGCTGTAGGCAAATATCCTAATCCCCCCCTGAAGACAGGGCCATAATGTGCCTATTGTGTTGCATTATGCTAGCCTTTACCTGTGATTGGGGCCTCTGCCTAAGGGGCCACCCAGACCTGCCTCCACCTGGGAACAGTGACGGGTTGAGAGTGGGCTTAGTTGATGAGCCTTCAGGTTGAAGGCATCTGTGAACTCAATAAATGTTAGGGGCCCATGACCCTGCGTAAATGGTAATGTCTTTAAGGGCATGGCCTTCCACCCCATCTTGGCCACCCCCAGGAAGCCTCCCACAGGTCTGGATTATCCTCCAGCCTCTGATCAGAGCACATACCTACTGGCTGCCTCAGTGGACAGTGAGGCCCAGAGGCAACTGACAGGCTCTGGAGCCAGGCAGCTGTGTGCCTTGGGCCAAGTTACTTAGCCTCTCCTATCCTTAGTACCTTCATTTGTTAGGTGTGGATAGTGATTCCGATAGTCCCTATTTCATAGAGTTTTGTGAGAACTAAATGAGGTAATCCTTTAAAATGCTTATCACAGTTCATGATACAATAAACTTTGAATGATTATAGCTATTCCTGACTAATTAGCTCTCACATCAAAGGACAAATGCATGGTACTTTCTCAAAGACCTTTTGCTGAAGGGTTCTTGAATCTTCAATTCTTAGCTTAAAAGTGTGATGTCATTTCAGCCAAGCTGCTTATACATGAATAAATGAACACATAAAAGAAAGAAAACTGTAGAGGTCTAAAGAAGTTTTGGATTTGTCTGATAGGTGACTCAAGGAACTTCATTATTTATTCCCATAATTTTGTTGTGACTCAGCAATTTACTGTTGATTCATTCAGCTGATGTTTATTGAGCACATGCTATATAATCAGACTGCACACCAGGGAAGGTCTAATTTTCAAATAGAGAAAATGGAAGATTTAATTACTTTAAAGATCACTTGTATATAAAACATAGTAATTGAGCAGATTCATTGAAGGAAGATCATGAAGAGATGGACAAAAATTGTTATAGGAGAAATTCTTTTCATTACAATAAAGGTACCGCTTCACAGGGTAAATACAGAGCTGGTCACACACGGAAGAACATGGCTTCACCTCCCTGGTGATTAGAGTTCTCTCAGGTGGATGTGGTGAGGTGGGAATAGGGAGAGTGAGGATCCCTGAAATCCCAAAAGGAAACATCTTTATTTTGGTTCTAGGCCGCACCACTCTGACCCAAGTCTCTAAATGGGCTGACTTCTGCGCGGCTTCCTGTCCTGTCCTTCCAGTCCCCCATTCTTCCTCACTCCCACGTCCCCACTAGGAACGCAGCCCGCCAGAGAACACCTAGCCCAGGGCCCACCTGCCCAGAGACCTGGGCTCCTGTAGGAGGGCTGAATCACCTGCTGCCTGGTCTCCCTGTCCCCCTCTTCTGTGTAGCAGAAGCTAGAGAGGTCAGAAACGTGGGCCAGGATGACACAGGCAGCCGTGGGTTCAGATGGGCGATAGCCAAGTGTTCTAACTCATGTCTGTACCCTTCCCTTGTCCACACTACTCACAAGATGAAATCTGTGAAAGGTACACGCTACAGGAAACGGGGTGGCATAGCTGTCTTTTATTTGGTGCTCCCAACAGCTTTATCATTGATGTCAAATCAGTGCTGAAGTCTCAAGAAGAGATTCACGTTTATGGGGCATTTCTTATTGCTACAAAAGCTGATGACCTCTTAATATGAACATTAGGGATTTATTTTGTCAGCTGGAGACTGTGGCCTTCAATCCTGTCTTTTCCTTTCTTTCCTTGAATACAGATCCAGCAGCAGGACATGGAAAACCAACGCTCATCACCTCTGTCATTCTCGAGTGTCCCGCAAGAAGAAACCCTACATCAGGCCCCAGCTGGACTCCCCAGAGAAACTCTACTCCCATCCCGAATTCTTCCCCCCAAAGAAATTCCTTCTTTGTTGCCTACTGTTCCCCGGCAAGGCTCCCTGCCCCAAACTTCCAGTGCTCCCAAGCAAGAGACTTCTGGCCAGATGCCGCATATACCCCAGAAAGGACCGTCACTCCTGTATCCTGCCACTTCTGAACAAGAGACGCATCTCCAGGGCCACCTGGCTTCCCAGGAAGAGACCCAGTATCCTGCTGACCAGGAAATCTCCCTTCTCTCCCACTCCGCCCACCATCAGGAAGCCCCACTCCACTCCCCTGAAGTTCCTGAGAAAGACCCCCTGACTCTTTCCCCCACAGTCCCTGAGGCTGACATGGACCCCCTGCTCCAGAGCCCAGCTTCCCAAAAGGACATCCCCTTCCAGGTCTCTTCTGCAGCCCAGAAGGAACAGCCACTGCCCACAGCAGAGATCACCCGCTTGGCCGTGTGGGCTGCTGTCCAAGCTGTGGAGAGGAAACTGGAGGCCCAGGCCATGAGGCTACTGACCCTGGAGGGCAGGACGGGGACAAATGAAAAAAAGATAGCCGACTGTGAGAAGACGGCCGTGGAATTCGCAAACCATCTGGAGAGCAAGTGGGTCGTGCTGGGGACCCTGCTGCAGGAGTATGGGCTTCTACAGAGGCGCCTGGAGAACATGGAGAACCTGCTGAAAAACAGAAATTTCTGGATCCTGCGGCTGCCGCCAGGGAGCAATGGAGAGGTTCCCAAGGTACGCTCGTCCCCCTGGGTCTTCCCAAGAAGTGGTCTGAATTGGAGTGATTTAGGAATTTAGTTTAATTGAAAGAAAAGGAAAGCAGTTGTTGAGAAAGAATAAAACATACCCAAACCTAGTTGCCAGTGTAGCTTCACCAAGAACAGGACTCACAAAAGCAAGATATTTCTGCTGTTGGTAAAAGCACTAGTACAAAACTGCCCCCAGGATCAGGATCACCATTTAGAAGCCTGTTCAGTAGAGCTGTCCTCAACAGGTGAGGACAGAAGGCAAAGCCAAAGCCTAAAGAGAGTGCCATGCAGAGGCTTGCAGTCAGATACAGCCACCCTCCACAGCTCAGGTCCTGCATAGCTTCAACCAACTATGGTTGGAAAATATCTGACAAAAGAAAATTGTGTCTGTTCTGAACACACACAGACTTTTTTCCTTGTCATTATTCCCTAAAGAGTCTAACCATTATTTAGGTGGCGTTTATATTGTATTAGGTATTGTAAGTTTTCTAGAGATGATTTAAAGTATACAAGAGGACCTGCAGAGGTTACATGCAAATACTACACTATTATTTAAAAGGAACTTGACATCCTTGGATTTTGGTATCTTTGGGGGTTCTGGAAGTAATACCCTATAGATACTGAGCACCATGAGCATTAATCAGTGGTTCACCCCCAGGGTGGCCTGAGGGAGGCTGCAGGTGAAGTTCACTTATAAATCATATTCATGCTAGTGAAACTGATTTTAGGAGGTATCCTTAAAAAACTAGAGAACGGCTAGGTTTTAATCGTATTTTTCCAGAAAGTTCTGAAGGAGCTAAGTATAGACTGGTTTTCTTTCTGTTCCTCTGTGCTGCTGCCCCTTTCCACAGTCCTGTATTAGAAAACACAGATTATGTGCCTGAGCCAGCCCTTTTGTTACTTTATTGTGCAGGTGAACCCATGAGGGTCTTTCTAAATGCAGGTGGATTTAGTGGGTCCGGGTGGAGCCTGGAAGTCTGCATTTCCAGCACATTCCCTGGTGGCAATATTACTACTGGTCCTCAGATCATGCTTCAGAGCAGCAAGAGCTATCCTGTGAGAGGCAAAGGACCAAGCAACACAGTTCCCCCACTCTTTATGGCCAGGACAGTGGTCAGACTTCCAGAGAGGTCCTGGTGAAGCCCCAGAGCTGTGGGTATGGACTTTTCCCTCTGGGTCCTGAGGAGGAGGTATTTGAGCCAGGGCCTGGGGTGAGTCAGGGGAGTTGACCACCTGTGACTGCCGTCCTCATGGTCCAAGCTGACCTTGTCATGTGGTTTCAGGTCCCTGTCACATTTGATGACGTCGCCGTCCATTTCTCGGAGCAGGAGTGGGGAAACCTATCTGAGTGGCAGAAGGAGCTCTACAAGAATGTGATGAGGGGCAACTATGAGTCTCTGGTTTCCATGGGTAAGGACCAGGCTTTCCTCACCAGGGCCGCCTTGGCATCGGCATGCAGTCCACTCAGAAACTTAGGGTAGTGGGAAACAAGGCCAGCAGAAGTTTAGAGAGCACAGTGGATGGACACAGTGCCCTGGGCCGCCCACATCACAGGACAGCATGTGCATGGAGATCCCACTCTCAGAGAAGTCCCTGGGACAGGAGGATAGGGCAGAAAAGACATCAGGGTCTCTCGCATCAGTATTTTCCCTGTGGACCCTTCTTAAAAAAATTAGTTTACTCAGCAAACTATTACTAGGGAAGGAAAAAAGAAGAGGGGATGGACACACACTGGGTGCCACCAGCAGTGTGCAGGGTACTTCCCAAGAGTCACACCCTTCAGTCCTCAGCTCTGCCCTGAGGGAGCCAGGGCATTGTTGGCATTCTGTATTCTTATTCAGGTGACTGAACACCTTAGTCCCTCAGGTCCTCATCCCCTTGTGTAAATAAGGAGGCTTGATGAGGCGGCCAGAGGCTCACCCTAGGCCCCCATAAGGAGGACACAGTCTCCCCGAGATTTGTCTTAGAATCTGTGGATTCTTGTTGCTTTCATTAAGAATATTTAGTGTCAAAACCTTGGAAAAATCTACTTCTATTTGTATCCTTTTCTCTGATATGGAAAAATCTTTGGGCATATACAAAACAATTTTTAAGCCTTAGATGTGCTGTTGGATAGAACTTTTATCTTTGCTAGAATCGTTAATTTTACATATACCTTTACATAGGATAACCATCCCCCTTTAAAAAAAATGTAGTCTTTTTTTATATATATATACATCTGAGTAACTGTGAAAATTCAACAATTTAGACTGATGTACTAAAGAGCAACCCCCATTCAAAAAATCACCAGCCCCAGGGGGACCACCATGAATGAACCCTTTGGCCCCTGTTCCTGCTCACCTTTTCTGTGTGACACGTGCGCTGCTGCACATGCGTGGTAGCCACAGATGACTTTCCACACAGCACACCTGGGCCTCTCTGGAAAGTGTGGTATCCAGGTGAACATCGGGCTTTCGACTCTTCTGCTGTCAAAGAAGAGTGGTTGCTTCCATTTTTCACTTACAGCTCTGCGTATTTGTGTGAAGTTAAGTGTTTGAATAGTGCAGATGTGGAGAAGTGGGTTGCAGAGTAAAGAGGACACACATTTGCCATTTCATGGCACTGCCGTGGAGCCCCCAGAAGGCTGGACCAGCGTGTGTTTCTGCAGTAGTGTGTGAAAATGCCATTTCTTCATACCCTGGCCTGAACTAATGTTTTTCAGTTTTAAATATGAGAGATGGAAAGTGATGCCTCATTATTTTAATATGTATTGCTTTGATGATGAGTGAACTTATGTATCTTTTTATATATTTTATTTGGCCTCTTGCATTTCTTCTATATGTAAATTTCCTATCATCTCTTTGTTTTTTTATTTTTACTAATCGTAGAGGTTCTTTATTTATAGCTATGAATATTAACCCTTTACCATATATGACAGATTTGTGTAGGTGTATGTGTAATATATATAATGAGTCTGTTTCCTCATCTATAGAACAGGACTGGAATTAAGGTTTAACACTAGAGCCTGGCATGGGGTGGCATGTCACAGCAGCACAGTAAACAGAGTTGTGGTCAGTGCGCTGGGAGTGTCATGCTTTTCTTCATTTTTATAACTTTGTTTCCAAAGAACTTTAAATTTTTTTCTTGGGTGTAGGGGATTGAATACAGGTCCTCATGCATGCTGAGCATGTGTTTTACTACTGAGCTACATTCCCAATTCCAAAACTTTTTTTAGATGTGGGGAAATCTATCAGTGTTTTGCTTTATAACTTTTGGATTTTACCAGGATTAATTTTTTGCTCTAAAAAATTTCAAATATTGTGTGTTTTTGTCATGAAGCCCTGAGCAGGCATTTGCACCTATAACCAACAAGACACATACAGTATATGCTGAGGAAGGTGGTTGGACATTTGGCCGTTTCTTTTCCAACACTGCTGGTCCCTGCAGAGGGGCCATTCCAGGGTACATTCCAATGATAACATTAATAGCATGTTATGTCACCTCATCCCACAGTATATTTTCATTCCTTCCTTCTTCAGACTATGCAATTTCCAAGCCAGATCTAATGTCACAGATGGAGCGCGGGGAGAGGCCAGCCATGCAAGAGCAGGAGGACTCTGAGGAAGGCGAGACTCCCACAGACCCCAGCGCTGGTGAGTGGTGAGCATGTAGCCCACAGCCCTGTGCCCTAGGCCTCAGTACCCAGCACAGAAATCACAGTCCAGGGTGGATCTGAAAGGCATGGTAGCAAGCTGTACAGGAAAAGGGCCTGCAGGCCCAGGCACCTGCCTAGGGTCCCCACGATCACCTGAGGCATAAGTAACTGATAAACTTAGAACACTGGGATTCATCTCCTCAGGGATTTTTTGACATAACTCAGGAAAACCTCACTCTTTGCTTGAAATAAAGCCAGGGTACTGACACATGAATGCCTTCCTGCCTGCAAGAAACAAGGCATTCATGTATCAGGGGACTAGTGCTTTTAAACTTCCCAAGAAGGCCACCTCCTGAGTCCTGTAGCCAGTCTTGGAAAGGATAAGGACCAGGCAGGGACCTTACCAGAAGCATCCTGCAGTGTAGGACTCCAGCAAAGTTTTCTGGATGAGGCCATTAGATGGGGTCAGCAAACAGGCTATGTGGCCCAGAAGTACCCTGGTGTAGGGCTGCCTGCGTTTGAATCCAGTTCCTTCCTATCAGTGTCAGTTTTTTGGAGTCTGTTTCCTCATCTACAGAACAGGACTGGAATTAAGGTTTAACACTAGAGCCTGGCATGGGGGTTGGCATGTCACAGCAGCACAGTAAATAGAGCTGTGGTCAGTGCGCTGGGAGTGTCATGCCTTTCACAGAAACTGGATCAGTGGCACACGTTCACTGCTGGTGCTTTCATGGTACAGAGTTAGCTTCTGGAAGCTTTGCTCTGCAGTTGCCTTTGGACTTGTATCTCATGCCTCCATCTTCAGTAGAAACATGCCCTTGTCCTTGGTGGGTGCATGTGGCAAGCAAGAATAGCCTAACATCACTGGGGATCATTTCTGTTGCAAAGGGAGGAGATCCAACTGGAGAATTCAGCTTGGGGCCAACCTCCCAGGCCTTTTATAAATTAATGTCTTTGATTCATGGGCCTATAAACTGGCTCTGAAGAGGGGTTCTAGGAACATGAATAACATCAGCGCTGTGAACTAGGTAGGAAGATAACGAACAGAAGAGATGGACTCTCTGAAAATAGAAGTAATGGCCTGTCTCAAAGAAATCCACTTTCAGAACTTTTTTAAGAATTTTCCTGAAAATTTAAATGGAGAGGAGAGGCTGTTCCTGAATTCATTCTGGCAGACAAAAGAGATGAATGCATTTAAAAGTAGATGAGGGCTGGGGATATGCTTGCCTCATCCACACAAGGCCCTGGGTGCACTCCACAGCGCCACACACACACACAAAAGTGGATGAGTTTGCGGGTTGGGGCTGAAAGGAGGCACACTGCAGAGTAATCTTTTAGTTGTAGAAAATCAGTGCATACTTTAAAGGTTTGATTGGTCACATCCAAAACAAGGGTCATGTGTGTCAGGAGTGGTGGCGCACACCTGTAATCCCAGCTACTCGTGAGACTGAGTCAGAAGGATTGCAGGTTCAAAGCCAGCCTCAGCAACTTATACCCTCTGCAACTTAGTGAGACCCTGCTTCAAAATTAAAAAAATAAAATGGTCTGGGGATATGGCTCAGTGATTAAGCGCCCTAGGTTCAATCCCGGGTACCAAAAAAAAACAAGGGTCATGTTGAAATAAAAGAGATTTGAAGTAGAAGAAATGGGAAAGAATACATGGAAAGTAGAGAGTGAGAATTCAGGAGGTTTGATTTGTGTCAAATCCTGAAATACAGCGAGGTCCCAACTGCCTTTGTGGCCCAGGTTCCACTGTGCTAGCATTTTCTTAGAAGGGCTGGGACGAAGGAGATCTGTCCCCTTTCTGTCTACTTTCCCATCTTCATCACTGGCAGGCCTCCCACAGAACAGGGCAGAGTCAAAAAGCAACTAACCCCAGCCCACTCTGCACTGGCCCTTGCGTATCCAGGGCCTGAGAGCTACTGGGAGTGGAGGCCTCACAGAGCTGTCCTTATGTGGCTGAGCTGCGCCATATTTTTCCACTCGCCGTCTCCAGCCCTGTGGAGTCTGCAGTGGGAGGGAGGACAGGTGTGGGAACTGTCACCCCACGGAGCAGCCTTGAACCCACACCTGCGCTCAGCCGAGCCCCAGCGGAGCCTCACCCCCCGTGGCTGGGTGGGAAGCTGCAGGCCTCACAGCCCCTTCACACTGTGGCAGCCGTCCTGCCGTGCATCTTCTCCCTAGAAGAAGGCAGCAGGGTCAGCCTTGAGCCAAACCCAGAGGTCTGACATCAAGCAGGGGGATGTCTGGAAAATGGAAAGCTTTCAGAGTTCCACGTCATCAAACATGACAGTGTCATGAACTGGCTAAGTAAACTCATTCAGTAATCTATCATTGAATGGTTTGGATCCCTGAGGGCAAAGAGATCCAAAGAGGGTACAGAGCAGAGCAGAGGACCAGCCCTGCTCTCAAAATACTTAAAACAGGGGCTCCTGTTCACGGCCCTGCACGGGTAGTCGGGCCTGGAGAAGGCGTGCCATCTTCACCAGCAGATCAGCCAGAGAAAACCAGGCCAGAGGCATGGCGGAAACGCACATTTTCACCCATCGCCACTCAGCGTACTGCCTTTCAGTCTTTTTAGAAAGCAGTGTGATATTCTCTAGCCTGTAGTAGACTCAGAAGGACGCAGCAACCAGTGGAAATGGATAGTAGGAGAAGGGAGGTGGATGAACGACTCCCAGCACCTGGCTGAGGCACAGGGGAGGCATGATGCTCGATGTGAGGAAACAATGAGAATTTAATTTTGAACACATCTGAAGTAAATCCCGTGAGACACCAAGGAGGAAGCTGCTTAGAGAATCTGGAATTCAGAGACAGAAATCTGAGCCAGAGGTGCTTGGCACTGGGACATTTGGACACTAGGGCTTTGGTAGTGTAGGCAGCAGTAGCATGGTCTATAGAGAAGAGACAAGAGTGCAGTGATTCCTACAGACGCCTGACTCTTGGAGCAAATTGGGGGTCTGGAATAGATTGGTCAGGGCGGAGCCCAGGTATTCGTTTTTTAAAATACTTCCAAGGTGATTCTCCTGTGCACCCAGGCCTGAAAATCATTGTTGTAGGATTTGGGGAAAGAAGGAGTAACCAGAGGAATCAAAGGGTATATAGTTCAGTGGTAGAGAGCTTGCCTAGCATGCACTGGCTCTGGGTTGGATTCCCAGCACCACAAAAAGTAAAGCTGCATATGATTTCAAAGAAAGCAGCATGAGTGGCCAGAAACATAGCAAGAAAATTAGGGCAGTGCCTCATTGGATGTTTCAAGAGAAGTGTTTCTGGAAGGAGGAAGTGTGGTCAACAATGTTGAATTCTACTCTTAAGCTTAGTAATATGAAGACTAAAAAGTGTCATTGGATTTACACATTAAAAACCATCAGTTGGGGCTGGGGCCGTGGCTCAGTGGTAACTCGCTTGCCTAGCATTCGTGACGTACTGGGTTTGATTCTCAGCTCCACATACAAATAAATAAAATAAAGGTCCATCAACAACCAAAAAATATTTAAAAAAAAAAAAAAAAAAAAACATCAGTGACCTTTGACTTTTGGGGACTGGCCTATTTCACATAGTCTCCATTCTATCCATTTACCAGCAAATACCATAAAGTCATTATTTATGGCTGTGTAATACTCCATTGTCTATATAAACCACATTTTCTTTATCCATTCATCTGTTGAAGGGCACCTAGGTTGGTTTCATAGTTTAGCTATTGTGAATTGTGCTGCTATAAACATTGAAGAGGCTGTGTCACTATAGTATGCTGACTTTAAGTCCTTTGGATATACACTAAGGAATGGGATAGCTGTGTCAAATGGTGGTTCCATTCTTAGTTTTGTTTTGTTGTCATCGAACATTTATTTATTTATTTGTTTATTTTAGTTATTTATATGTGCCTCATGCATGCTAGGCAAGCACTCTACCACTGAGCTACAACCCTAGCCCCCATTCCTAGTTTTCTGAAGAATCTTTGTACTGCTTTCCAGAGTGGCTGCACTAATTTGTAGTCCCACCAACAGTTATGAATATACCCTTTTCCCCACATCCCCACCAACATTCACTGTTACTTTTGTTCCTGATAATTGGTGTTCTGACTGGAGTGAAAGCTAATCCAAAATAAACAGGGCAGGGAGTAGAAATAAAAGTAAGATCAGAGGAGTAGACAAAGGGGAATGAAGGGAAGGGAGGAAGGATGTGAAAGGGAAAGTCGGCAGGACGAGTCTGACCTAACTTTCCCATGTACATATATGAATATACCACAGTGAATCTCACCATCATGTACATCCACAAGACACTGATTAAAAAAAAATCAAGTGAATAGTAAAAGAGTAAAGGGAACAGAACATGGAGTGGGTGGGATGAGGGGAGGGGAAGGGGAAGCACTGGGGACTGAAGTAGAACAAATTATATCCCATGCTTTTAAAATTATGTTGTAGTATATTCTATCATTGTATATAACTAAAAAGAACCAAAAAAACTATCAGTGACCTTAGCAGGAGAAAAGTTGGTGGCCTGGCAGGTGGAGAACTGAACAGAGCAGGTGAGAGGTGAACAGGAGGTAGCAGGTAGAGGCAGCAAGAAGTTTGGCTGTGAGTAGGCAGTGGACACCAGGGCAGGAGCAGGGGGTGGGGGTGGGTTTTGTTTGCCGAAGCTGGGGGTGCTGAAGGCTATCTGACTTCATATTATCAAGTCAGTAAATTCCCAAAAAGCACTTGACTTAAAAATTTCATCTGGAAATGGGAGTAAAGGTGACGCTGAAACCAGAGGGTTGGCAAGGTGTCCTTTAGAGAAGCAATTAAACACCCTCCTGTCTCCCAGCCCCTAAAGCTGGCATCTGCCTCTCCCCAGCCCTGGCAGATGACTGAGGCTTATTCTCTGGGAAGGGTGAGAAAGAGAATGTCTGGATGGGGGCACCAGGTACAGTGGATCGTGGGTACCCTATTGAACACAGGAACAAGCAAGACTTGGCATGGCTCTCCAACCCGCTTCCCTTACCTGGTTCCCAAGATGACGCTGACCTCCCCGAGTAAGCCTGGGGGCAGTATGTTGGAACTGTCTTATTTGGAGACTTTTGGGACCAGTGCAAGAAGTTTCTGAGATGGCCACCAAAGCTTCCTACCTGGAAACAGGGAGTTAGAAAGCCCCACCCAAATACACCAACATTCCAGTTCTCTCTTGAGTGTCTCACTTTTAATTCTACATGGACAACCACGAACCTCAATACAGTTGGGAAAAGCCTCTAATACAGAGAGGCAAATAAAGAAATAGATAAAATCAGGAGCAGGTTCAAAGACACAGCCCCAGAATGCTTCAGGCTTGACAGCTTCAATAGCTAGAAGACAGTAGAATAAAATTTTCCTCTAAATTTTTTTCAGGGAAAATATTTTTTGCAACTTAGAAATTGATATTTAACCAAACTATTTTAATTAAATACAAGAGTGAAATCGAGACATCCTGAGATGGTCAAGGTCTCCATGCACCCTTTCTCAAGCTGGGGCCATACTCTGCTAAAAGGAGGATGTAAACAAAAAGTAGTACTGGGTTGAGAGAGAGAGAAAAGACTGGGGGCAGGGTGAGGGCTGTGAAGGCATATCCTAGGCACATCAGAAGATTCCAGAAATTTTTCTTCCAAGTAGATGAAATCGAAGCACACGCATTATGTGTGAATGCTTTGGAGGAAAGCTTCACAGCAGGGCTGAGAATTTGGTGCTGAGTTCATATTAATTAATAGTAACTTAAGCAGAATAAATCACTCTAGGAGCCAAGGGCAGTGGTGCATGCCTGTAATCCCAGAGGCCCTGGAGGCCGAAGCAGGAGGATCTTTAGTTCAAAGTCAGCCTCAGGAATTGAGCGAGGCCCTAAGCAACTCAGCAAGATCCCTCTCTCTAAAATACAAAAAGGGCTGGGGATGTGGTTAAGTGTTCCTGGCTTCAATCCCTGATACCAAAAAATAAATAAAATAAATATCACTCTAGGAGAAGAAAAAAGGTTTGAAGGTGTAGAAAAGTCCTCATAGGGTACCTCGTGGGTCTGTTGTAAATGACACTCATATACTCCAGTACCGTGATCACCAAAGGCCAGTCCCCCTAAGGTGATAACGAATCTGCATTTGCAGGTCAGAGATTTGGAGGAGGTGGTCCTGATCTCCACCTCCTGTTTAAAACTGAAAATTCAAGGAATGGCAGTACAGCTGTGTTCCTAGAGTTAGGAAGAGAAACAGCAAAAGAATCAGCAGGAAGACCTGAAAGTGATGGGCTCTGGAAACCAGAAATGGGGAGTTGAGGGTTACAGAAGCATTTTTTGAAAATCAGGTTTGAAGAACCACCCAACCCTCCAGCCTAGCACATGTGTAACTTAGAAAGAAAATAAAGGTTGAGAAATCATTTACCAGATTTGTAAAAGCCTCATAGAAAGTATAGCCATGGGGAAATTAGAAAACCAGTGCCAATCATTCTTTCTTTACTTTGAGCAAGTAGAGATGGTTCATATGTCAACACTCTTTTTGTTGTTTTATTTGTTTATTAAATAATTTTTTAGTTGTAGATGGACACAATATCTTTATTTATTTTTATGTGACACTGAGGATCAAACCCAGTGCCTCACGTGTGCAAGGCAAGCACTCTATCACTGAGCCACAACCCCAGTCCCCAACACTGGTTTTAATAATAAAAAACATAGAGTGGGTGAGTGAGTGCACATCCCCCATGATTCTCTCAGGAGTCAAGAGCTCATTCACTCCAATTTCATGTGCATACACTTACACACACCCTCAATTATACAAATAATACATAAGTATACCCTCCTATAAAACAAATTCAAATACTATAGAAGTACATTGTTTGGCAACTTGCTTTTGTCAATAAAATATCTGGCATCTGTACACATCAGAATACATGAATCTATCTTATTCTTTTTAATAGCAGATTACAGTATTGTGTATTGATTTCATATTTTATTTAAATAGTCTCCCACTGTTGTACGTTTAGGGTGTTCACAGTTTTTAGTGCATCAGTAAAGATTCTTAAAATAGATCTCTGTGCCTTCATCTGAAACTTTTTTAGAAACAAATTTTCTGGGTCAGAGGATATACCCATTTAAGCTAATAGATCCTGGCAAGTGGCCTTCAAAACAGTTGCGCCAGTTTATATGCCTTCATCTAACATGCGAGTACTTGCTTCCTCACACCTGTGCCAATAATAAGTACTTTTAGCTTTTTATTACTTGCAAAGTGACAGAAAGAAACAACGTTTTGATGTTCTTTCTTAGACTTTCAGAAGGGTAATACTGAGCTTATTATATCTTTATTTATTACTCGTATGTCTGATTCTGTGAATTTCTTTTATCCATTGTTCTTTTGGGTTATTCGTCTTTTTATTATTGATTCATAAAAGCTTTTTTTTTTTTTTTTTTTTTTTTTGGTACTAGGATTGAACCCAGCGGCACTTAACCACTGAGCCATATCCCCAGCCCTTTTTTGTATTCTATTTAGACACTAGGTTTTGCTGAGTTACTTAGGGCTGGGCTGGCTTTGAACTTGCAATCCTCCTGCCTCAGCCTCCGAGCCACTGGGATTACAGGTGATTCATAAAAATTATTTATTTATCTTTTTGGCAATGCTGGGGATCAAACTCAGGGCCTCCTACATGCTAGACAAGCCTTGTACCACCAAACTAAACCCAGCCCAAAATTTTTTTAAATTCCAAGGATATTAGCTCATGTGTATCATATGTATCCAAATATTTTCCTTGGTATTGGGTTTATTTTTGACCATAGTATTATATGTAGAGTATAGCAATTTTAAGTTTTTATTTATTCTTTTCAGATATACATGATGATAGAACATGTTTTGACATATTTATACAGATATTGAGTATATTTTATTCTAATTGGGATCCTAGTCTTGTGGTTGTACATGATGTCAAATTCACACATTTTAAGTTTCTGTGTATTCAGACTTATCATTTTCTTTATGGTATTTGGGTTTCCTGTCAAGTGCAAATTTATTTACCTAGGCCATTTTATTTGGTAAATGCTACCTACCATCACAGGCCTTGGCTCCATGAGCTTCATGAAAACCCATGAAGGCATTAAAAACTTGAAACTGTTTTTTTCTCCTTGTCTATGAAACAAAAAGAAAATTGCTAAATGTAAATAATCAAATGTTTATTTTAACTAAGTGTCTCCAGAATATAGTATTATATCTGTTCCATCAATTATTAAGTTCAGGCTTCAAAAACATTTAATATATTTGAAAACAATTTGTAGGCTAGATTTTCCCATTTCTCAAGAGTTCTTAGGTGCACATGTAATGACAGAGATCAAGAGCCAATCACAGATTAAGTGAATTTTTCATAGCCAGTGTCAAAGCAAACATCTTTCAGAACAATTTACAGCAAAAACTTAATAGTTGATGTGACTTAGATGCATTTGAGGTGTTTGGTACCAATGGCCATAGTGCTTCTAGAAGAATTATCTGAGGCCCTAGAGGTTGAGGAATGACCTGCTTCTCTTTTCAGAGCTGTAAAACTGATGTCCCGGGCTTTTTAAGTTGTAAATGCTTATAAATGCAGTTTGTTTGTACATATGCTTACCAAAGTTGTTTGGGGTGGGGAGCACTGGCTCCCTACTGTCTATATAACAAGCAATGGGGGCATGAAAAGATGTTTTGAGGGAGCATGCGGTGCCCTCAGGGGAGGGAGAAGGGCTTGGGTTCCAAGGCCAGCCAGGTTTCACTGACGGCTTAGTTAGGTGTGGGGTGGAACAGGGGACTTGGACTGGGTCTCTGGGTCAGGGCAGGTGCAGAGACACTAGTCTTCAAGCCAAGCACTCATGGTCTTGAGGGCATAGGAACTTCTCCAAGAGGAGCACAACATGGGTGGCCTTGAGGCTCCCTTTGCAGGTCCTTGACCCCCGTTCTCATTCATAAACTGATTGGCCAACATACATACATGTGGCTCCTGAAATGTGTCCCCCACGTCTTCCACTGTGTGAAAACATAGAGGGCCCCTCCTGGCCATCCCTCTCACTATGAGCACTCCTCTTCATATAGACCCTTTGGGTTACCAAACAGAGGGAATCCAGGATGTACATGACAAGAAGTGCATCTCTTGGGCCTGAAAGGCAAATTCTATTCCAAGTTAGATTGTTTGAAATAATTCCCTTTCAATAAAATTGAAAGAGAAACTAATCAATTTGTCAGCTAATAGGCTATTAAGAACAATTTTTAAAAAAATATTTTTAGTTATAGATGAGCACAATGCCTTTATTTATTTATTCATTCATTCATTCATTCTTATGTGGTGCTGATGTGAGGATCAAACCCAGTGCCTCACATGTGCTAGGCAAGCACTCTACCACTGAGCCACAATCCCATTCCCACAATTTTTTATAATATATTAACCATGTGATTTTTGTGGCATATAATTCAGGATAAATTCAAAGAATCGAGTGACAGTTTCATAACAGCTTCTTCTAACCCATTACATATTGATGAAATGAGGTTTCCCAATGCTTGCATTTATGAAAATGAAAATTATAATAGAAGTGATTCTGAACTCTGTCTCTTAATACAATAAGAATATGTATTCATTCTCAGATATGTGAACTAGTTGGAAAAAAATAATCCCTATTCATCCTCAAAAGATACATTTCCAAAAGTTTTTTCTTTTCTATCTTGGATAATTGATTATCATTCTGTAGTAATAATCACGAAGGATAACCTCATCCAGGAAAATAATGAATACCTATAGCCCTATGGTTATTAGAAATGAAAGCAAAATTAAACTTTCAATTTACAAACACATTTTTGTGGCAGATGAAGCCATCAGTAAAAGCCTTCTAAGCATAAAAATATGCTCTGTTAGGATAAAATGTTGTGGGCAAAGTGGGAATGGAAATAGAAGTTCAAGGTGAAAAGGAATGATGTAAAAATTCCAACTGTCAAAGAAGTACTTGTTCACATATTTTTTTAAGTGAATATTGGTGGGTTTAAAAATTGCTAGGGTTCTTAGATTCCACTGGTGACATTAAGGTATGAGGGAAGGGTTTACTTCAAAATATCAATATTTAGAATACTCCAGAAATTACATCTTTTGCAGTTACTGACGCATTTTATATATTTATTCAGAATGGTGCAAAGGGGCACACAGTTTTGAAAAATTATTTTAGGGAGTAGGCAACCAAAATATTTCAAGAGTTTGTGAAACAAGAAAGTCATGGTTGTGGAGGGAGCATAATGATCTAGTACAGGGACAAAGTTTGAAGACAGGAGAAAGGAACATACTTTTGGAGCAAATTTCCAGAAGGAAAACATGGGCAAGGTTAAGGAACAGAGGATTTGGGTTAAAGGAAGAAGGGGGAGATGGGACCCTACTTTTCCTGAGATCGGTGAGAAAAGGGGGCATTTTATGTAGCTGTAACAAAATATCTGAAGCTTGGCACTTTATATAGAAAATAAGCTTATGGAGGTCAAAGAGCATGGCGTCTGCACCTTTTGACTCTGGTGATGGCCTTCTGGTTATATCATAGCATGGCAGATGGCCCCATGGTGGGAATACATGAGAGAGGGAGAGAGGGAGATATCACATGATGAGACGAGCTCAGAGAGGCCAACCTTGCTCTTTTGTAATAGCTAGCTTTCTCTAACCCACTGTGAGAGATCAGCATGACTACCCTCACAAGGGCAGTGCCCCAATCTCATCATCTCTTCAAGGCCCCATGACCTCAGTACCATTACGCTGGGACCCTACTTCCTACACAGACCCTTAAAGCATCCAAACCATAGCAAGGGAAAGGTGGTGACTTTCAGCTTGAACAGGAGGAGGAGGAGGTGTAAATGTGGGTGACTTTTGTGTTTTGTTTACTAGAGAACAGGATACAGAAAACTTTGTAGGGTGAGAGTGGGACATTCCCCCTGCCCCAAGGGAAGGTAACCAGGGTCCTCACTGAAGGCTATCAAAACTACACCATGGGAACATTAGAGCTGCTGTATATTCCACCTACTTCCCAATGGGTTGTCATGACTGATCAGGGAGGTATTAAGGGTTACCGAGCATCAGAAATGACCCAGCATTAGGTCACAGGGCATCTCTTTTCAGCCTAGTGGGTTGGTCTGATTACTCTGTGACCTGTTCCACCCTGGACTGGAAAAGAGAAGACAGGACAGGAGGAGGCTTCTTGTGGGCAGGGCTATCTGCCTCCTTCACTTGACTTTGCTCCCCACCCACCCCCCACAGCACTATCACCTTCTAAGGTATAATTTACTTACTGTGTTTACTGGCTTATGTGAGATGTAGTTCTGTTCACTGACATATCCTGGGTCAGGAGAACACTGCAGGTCCTCAGCAGGTACTAGGAAATGCCAATGAACATGTAAAGAAAGAATGAATATATTTATGCATTACACTTTTATCATTTCCTCAACTAAAAAATGTGTTTTCTCAACATTCAAGGGGCTTATGCTAGAACAAAAGTCTATCCATATGAAAAAATAAAATAAAATAAACTTGAACACATACCTCCTACCATATATACAATAAAAATAAATTTCAAGAGTATTGAAGACTTTAAAAAGTTAATAATAAGCGCTGGGGTGTGGGCTCAGTGGTAGAGTGCCTGCATAGCACGTGCGAGATCCTGGGTTTGATTCTCAGCACCACATGAAAATAAATAAATAAAATAAAGGTATTGTGTCCAACTACAACTAAAAAATAAAAATATTTACAAAATGTTAATAAGAAGACAAAAAAAAAAAAACTTGGGATATAATCTAGGAAACCAGATGCACCATCTAGCAGCAGAGGAGACTTGAACTAAGACAATCCAGGAAAGAGAGGGATACATATGAAAACTTTTTAAAAGTTGTAATGCAAAAAATACCTAAAACTGGCAAATTTGAGGGGAAAAATATTTGAAATACAGAGAAGAGAAAGTGAGTTGTCTTTAATGCAAGACCCAGAATTCTTACAAGTTGTTAGAAAATACAACCTAATTGGCACCAAGTCAAAAGATATGCACCCCTGGTATGCACAAGAGCCTGTGTCAGTTGATGGCTTGACTTGCAGTGCTGCAGCTGAGGTAAACCACAGACCTATGGGGAGGGCTAAAAGACATAGTTTAAGGCACAATGTATGATAAGGATGCTGTTTAGCTTAAAAACAAACAAAATCCAACTGCTCCTATTGTACTCCTAAATGTGCTTGAAAGTTTGGGCTGGAAGAGCCCCAGGAGGTCTGGAAGGGTGAGAGTAGAAGGGAGAAGGCCCTACCCCTTTGTATTCACCTGGACAATGAGCAAGCCAGCCACAGGCCCCTGGCTTCCCAACCTGGGAAAGGGAATGAGTTCTCTTTAAAAGCTTGTGGGGCTGATAGAGAATAAACTTTGCAAATGTCCTAACTTGACTCCAGTTTGTATTGGTGTTCAAGTCTACAAGTGCCCAGAAAATTCTGTCCACTCACCACCACCTCTATTATATTTCTTCAGGATCTCTAAAATAAGAACTGTTGGAATGTAAATTCTCAGGCTGTGGAAACCTGGGCAGGTGCATGACCGTGTTCTGGATTCTCTCCCCCTCCTCCTCTCAGCACATGATGGCATCGTGATTAAGATCGAGGTACAGACCAACGACGAGGGCTCAGAAAGCTTGGAGACACCAGAGCCCCTAATGGGACAAGTGGAAGAACATGGCTTTCAGGACTCGGAGCTGGGTGACCCCTGTGGAGAGCAGCCAGACCTGGACATGCAGGAACAGGAGAATGCCCTGGAGGAGTCCACGGAGGGCTCAGGCGAGTTCAGCCAGCTCAAGCAGATGCTGGTGCAGCAGAGGAACTGCACAGGTAAGCTCCAGGCAGGTGAGGCAAGCCTGCAGGGGTCTTCCAGAAAGACATCTGTACACTGAGGGGTTGAGGAGACTTCCTGATCAGCACTGGGCTAGGAAAGAAGTTGTTATATCCAAAGACTGGTTCAGACAAGAACTCAAAGATCCTGGCGATTATCTATCCAGCCCCCTCCTAGAGGCAGGGAGGTCACATCCATTGTCTAAGGCCACAGCCAGAAAGAACTTCCTCCTCCCAAGGTGTTCTTGATTCTCCTGTCACATTAACATTATTATTTTTTTTTAATATTTATTTTTTAGTTTTCGGCAGACACAACATCTTTGTATGTGGTGCTGAGGATTGAACCCAGGCCGCACGCATGCCAGGCGAGCGCGCTACCGCTTGAGCCACATCCCCCAGCCCCACATTAACATTAGAAGCCTCAACCAACTTGGAAATTTCAACCCTGGAGAGCATGTTTTTAAAATGACTGCTCTATACTGTCTTTCCCTGGTAGAATCTAGCCATCATTTTTTGTTCATTATATAAAAAAAAAAAACTCAAGTTTAATCATTCTGCACCTGTAGCTCTTTGGGAGTACAAGAATATAAGCAGGGGGGCTGGGGATGTGGCTCAAGCGGTAGCGCGCTCGCCTGGCATGCGTGCGGCCCGGGTTCGATCCTCAGCACCACATACAAACAAAGATGTTGTGTCCGCCAATAACTTAAAAATAAATAAATAAATATTTAAAAAATTCTCTCTCTCTCTCTCTCTCAAAAAAAAAAATAAAGAAAGAAAGAATATAAGCAGGGCTGGGATGTACCTCAGTGGCAGAGCATTTGTCTCACATTCACAAAGCCCTGGGTTTGATCCCCAGTTCCAAAAAAGACAAAAAAATAAAGAACCCCATGAAAAATAAGATTTTTTAAAAAAATAACCCTTAAGAATATAAGGCAGTGGGGCTCACAGCACCTGATCCAGGACTTGTTTTTGTGACAGATTTTTCTGAGGCTCCACCACCCTTGCATTCCGGGATTTGGTGTACACCATCAGCATGGTGTATTTTTTAAACATGCTGTTGGACTTAACGAATATTTTATTCCAGGGTTTTATAACTATATTCATAAATGCAATGAACCTAAGCTTTTCTTGAATGAGCCTCATCTAGTTTTAGAAACAGTATTATTCTAGATTTATCAGAGGGACTGGGCAGGTTTTGCTCTTATTCCATATTCTGGGTGAAAAAAATAATAATAATGAGGTAAGAATTAAGTTCCTTGAAAATTTGGTAGAACCCAGCTGGTTTTAGTCTAATTATTAGATTTTTTTTCCCATTTTCTTTCCCATTTTATCTATAGTTCTTCTACAGCTTGCCATTTTTGCACTTAATCAGAGGTCATGGGCATCCTACACCATCAAGCAATGGATCTAACTCCTTATTTTTAAAATAACCATATGGTATTCTAGAAGTCTTTTTTTTAAATTATTATTATTATTATTATTATTATTATTATTTTAGTTGCAGATGGACTCATACCTTTATTTTATTTATTTATTTTTATGTGGTGCTGAGTGCCTCACATGTGTTAGATGAGCACTGTGCCACAGGGCCACAACCTCAGCCCCAGAAGTCTTTTTAACATACTACACTCTCTTTCATAAAAGAAGAGCAAAGCTGGGCGCAGTGGCACACACCTATAATCCCAGTGGCTCGGGAGGCTGAGGCAGGAGTATTACAAGTTCAAAGCCAGCCTCACCAATAAGGCTCTAAGCAACTTCGCAAGACCTTGTCTCAAAATAAAAAAGGGCTGGGGATGTGGCTAGTGGTTGAGTGTCCCTGGGTTCAATCCCTCGTACCAAAAAATAAATAAAAGCCGGAAGACATAGGCAAATTCTGAGAACATCATAACATAAATTCCAGATTGTTATCTGAGCATTCCTCATTAGTTCCATTCATTCTAATAGAACCTAGAAAATACTAAGCAGCTGGTAGAAATTTGAGTCTTGAATTTCAGGGCCAAATATCTCATTTTTATCATTTCATTAAGGAAAAAGTGACATTGGTGCTCAAGGAGAGTTTAGATCCCTAAGGCTCAGCCTTTTAGATCTGACTATATTTTCAGGATAAACACCAGGGTGACCAGCTACCCCCTCCTTCCTGATCTTTTAGGGATTGTGCTCCAAGGATGTTCTGAGTCACTTCCTGCTGGGAATCCTGACACTGCAGAGGCAGCCCTGACTCAGCCCACTGGCCCATTTTAAGACGAGTTTACAGGCCCTAGAGGAGCAGTGGAGCATCACTAGCAACTGAACAAGACCTGGGCCAGCTCACAGATATCACTAGACTCAGCTTCCCAGTCAGTGAGGGAGTAGACCAGACAGTCCCTCAGCTACAAGCTCCAAAAAGGTGTATGACTTTTTATTTTACTAGGAAACATCACTTGGTATCTCTGGGCTTAGATGCTCCACCTGTGAAATGGGGATAATTCTTGACTTTATCTGTACCAAGATACTGTGCATCTGAAGAGAAAGCAGAGGTGTGGAAGTGCTTTCAAAGAGTTCTTTGTGAGAATTCTGCAAGCTCAGACTGGTACTTTATCCCGTCTAATAGATGGACTCAGAGAAATGAATGACTTTGGGGCAGAGGATGTAGCTCAGTAGTGAAGGGCTTGCCCAGCATGCATGGGACCCTCGGTTCAAACCCCAGCACCACAAAAAAACAAAACAGAAGTGACTTTCTCATGTCACACAAATTCAGTGACTTAAAATAACAGAGGTTATAGGAGGAGAAGGACACTCCTTTCCCCTTGAACTTACATTCTCATGCACTACTGTAGAACTTGGCCTTGTTTAGGCCTAAAAGGGCCAGACTAGCAGGGGGAGCTGGGAGGAGGGGAGGCCACCCACCAGTCAGAGCCACATGTGGGCACTGCACACACCCTCCTGACCCCAGAGTTCAAGACTGGTAGTCTGAGGGAGCAGTGAGTACACACTCACAGTATGCTAGAGAAGGCAGAGTGCCAGAGTCCCAGGGAAGTGCTCAGGGAGAATCAGGACCACACTGAGAATCTCCAGGTGAGTTGAGGAAGGAAGGAAGCCAGTCTAGCTGAGTTCAGGTGAAGGAGTCCTTAGAAATAAGATGGAAAACTCTGAATCAAGACTTTTTGATACAGTTGGCAAAAACCTAAATGAAAGAGGGACATTTGTGGGGCTAGGGGGTGCCCTCATCTAGCATGTGTGAGGCACTGGGTTTGATTCTCAGAACCGCACTCAAAGATCCATTGACAACTGAATTAAAAAAAAAAAAAAAAGGAATGTTTGTGGACTCACATAATTGGCAGGTTCACAAGTAGGACAAGTTCAGGTACAGCTGGATCTGGGTGCCACTTACACTAGACCTTGGAGCTGGTATCCTTTTCTGCTGGATGCTGCTGCACCAGAAGCTTCCAATCTTGCCCAACAGAAAGCCACCTCCCCTGTCTCCTCTGCATAAAATGCCAAGAGAGAACTCTAAGTGGCCCAGCTTAAACCTAAGCTGGTTCCTGACCAAACACCATAGCCAGCCTTGGTTACATGGCCAGTCCCGTGGGGGTTGGGGCCATTATCCTCAGGGAGTGAGATTTTCCCAAAAGAAGGAATTTGGTCCTACAAGGTAATCTGCGGTATCTCCTGATGAGGAAAGTGATGCTCTACCTCCACCCAGGTCAGTGGCCCTAGGCGACAACGTGACTTTCTCATGTCACACAAATTTAGGGTCTAACGTCTCTCTTTCTCTGTCCTTGGAACAGAGGGGATCGTGATAAAGACAGAGGAACAGGAGGAGGAGGAGGAAGAGGACGACGACGATGAACTGCCGCAGCACTTGCAGTCCCTTGGGCAGCTGTCTGGGAGGTATGAGGCCAGTATGTATCAGACCCCGCTGCCTGGGGAGATGTCCCCCGAAGGCGAGGATAGCCCCCCACCCCTGCAGCTGGGAAACCCGGCGGTGAAGAGGCTGGCGCCCCCCACGCATGCGCACTCGCACTCCCACTCGCACTCGCACTCCCACTCCCACTCCCACGGTGAGCGGCACCTGAACGAGAACCGCGGGGCCTCCAGCCAGCAGCAGCGGAACCGGCGCGGCGAGCGGCCCTTCACCTGCATGGAGTGCGGCAAGAGCTTTCGGCTGAAGATCAACCTCATCATCCACCAGCGCAACCACATCAAGGAGGGGCCCTACGAGTGCGCCGAGTGCGAGATCAGCTTCCGGCACAAGCAGCAGCTCACGCTGCACCAGCGCATCCACCGCGTGCGCGGCGGCTACGCCTCGCCGGAGCGCGGGCCCGCCTTCAACCCCAAGCACGCGCTCAAGCCGCGCCCCAAGTCGCCCAGCTCCGGCAGCGGTGGCGGCCCCAAGCCCTACAAGTGCCCCGAGTGCGACAGCAGCTTCAGCCACAAATCGAGCCTGACTAAGCACCAGATCACGCATACTGGCGAGCGGCCCTACACGTGCCCTGAGTGCAAGAAGAGCTTCCGCCTGCACATCAGCCTGGTCATCCACCAGCGCGTGCACGCCGGCAAGCACGAGGTCTCCTTCATCTGCAGCCTGTGCGGCAAGAGCTTCAGTCGCCCGTCGCACCTGCTGCGCCACCAGCGGACTCACACGGGCGAGCGGCCCTTCAAGTGCCCTGAGTGCGAGAAGAGCTTCAGCGAGAAGTCCAAGCTCACCAACCACTGCCGCGTGCACTCGCGCGAGCGGCCGCACGCCTGCCCCGAGTGCGGCAAGAGCTTCATCCGCAAGCACCACCTGCTGGAGCACCGGCGCATCCACACGGGCGAGCGGCCCTACCACTGTGCCGAGTGCGGCAAGCGCTTCACGCAGAAGCACCACCTGCTGGAGCACCAGCGCGCGCACACGGGCGAGCGGCCCTACCCCTGCACGCACTGCGCCAAGTGCTTCCGCTACAAGCAGTCGCTCAAGTACCACCTGCGGACCCACACGGGCGAGTGAGCGTGCGCCCCGCCGCCGCCCCTGCCAGGTGCGCGGGCCCAGCCCCCTGGGACACCTGCCTGGGCCGCACCAGGCCCGAGCCCATCGGGCGGGGGCGGGGCGCCCCGAGCCCTCTGCTGTGAGCCCCCCTTCCCCTTTCGTCCCTCCTCCCAAGGACGCTGGGTAGTGAGACCTGGTCGCTTGCTGCCTGTTCCCCCTGGGCCTCTGTGGGGAGAGTGTGGGCCTGGGGAACCCCTTCGGGCTGTTAATTTCCTTGACAATAAAATGGATGAAATCAATCAGCACGGGGGGAGTGATTTGGCTGCCGGCCACTCGGAGGGACGGTGCAGGGCCATTTAGTTGGGGATAGAAGTTTATAATTACCTTTTGGATACTGTGGTTCTATTTGATAATAATAGAGTAATTTTTAAAAGACGAGCGTTTCCTGTTTGCCGTTTTTGTTTGGTTTTGAAGGGGAGGGGCAGAGAAGGTGGCCCGAGGGACATGTGCGTAGTGTCAGTTGACAGGCCTTATGAGTCCCTTCTGCGTGCTCATTCTCCACGTTGGGTGGAGAAGGAGAAATAGCTCTCTCTGATTGTAAAATCAAAACAGGGGACAGCACTGACCAGCCTGAAGAAGTAGCAGAGAAGGGAAGAGTAGACTCCTGGCTGCCGAGCTTCCTGCGTGCCCTAGTGCCCACTGGACTGTGGGAGTTCAGGATGGCATAGGGCCCAGTTGACTAGATGATGAGGGAGAGTGACAGTGGGGCACGCGGGTCCTAAAGCAAAGCTGGGCACCTTCCTCAGGATCCAACTTTGCTGCCCAGCTTGAAATGCAGCTGGCAGAGGAGTCAGTGGTGGGAGCGAACAGCTGTAGGGAAGGGTTACAGAAGCCTCGGTGCCACCCTTTGGGGAGGCCACAAAAGGCACCAGTCAAAACACTGTTTTTTGCGGGGCTGGGGATGTGGCTCAATCGGTAGCGCGCTCGCCTGGCATGTGTGCGGCCCGGGTTCTATCCTCAGCACCACATACCAACAAAGATGTTGTGTCCGCCGAGAACTAAAAAAAAATAAATATTAAAAATTCTCTCTCTCTCTCTCTCTCTCTCTCTCTCTCTCTCTCTCTCCTCTCTCACTCTCTCTAAAAAAAAAAAAAAAAAAAAAAAAAACACTGTTTTTTGGTTTTTTTTTTTTTTGAATGTTGTTCCAAAGTTACTCTCCAGGAGTGTTGAATGCACGGAGGAACATGGCTTCTCTAGGAATCCATGTTTCTCCTCACCCTTCAGCTTTCTCTCTCCTATAGAAAGAGAAACTGCAGGCATATTACATTGCCCACAGAGTTACTTCCTCTCACTCTGGCTGGGCTTGGCAGTAACCAGAGAGGATCCTGGCCATTTCAAGGGACAGCTGGTGGAGAATAGCAGAATTAGGGCTTAGCCATATCAATGGGAGGCTGGGCTTCCCGGAAGGCAGGGGCTCTTCTAAGAGCAGAGCACTCTGAAGCTGGGCACTACACATGTAAGAAGCTGCTTATTCAGGGTTGGAAAAGGACTGGAGGGAGGAGGTGATGTGTTGTTCACTTTGATGGAACCATAGAGATCACTCTTCTGTAAAGGTGGAAACTGAGGCACAGAGAGAGGGGAAAGAGTTGGCACAAGAATTCACATGTGGAAGGATATAGCTCCTGCATTTACACAGCTGATTTCTAAAAGGATGGTAGAACATCAGAGGACATCCAGCTGAAGAGGTGGCATGGATAAGGAGCAGGAAATCAGGTTAGCGTGCAGTAAACACCAGCTGCCAAGCAGAGGGTAAATGGGCCTCAGGCTACAGGTGGGCCCTGCAGGAGCTGGGAGGGATTCCCCAGGGGTGGAGTCCAGGGGGTCTGTCCAAGAGGGAGAATTTTTATAGATGAGAATAGCAAGGAAGGTCTAATAGGTGGGGTGTTCTTAAGAGCAAAGGCCTGGCAGGGAGGCCACAAGGACGAGTTGGAGAAAGGGCCAGCTTGGAGTGGACAGAGGGTGCCGGAAGGGTTCTGGATGTGAGGTGTCAAGGCTGTGGAGTTTGAATTGGATCTTGTATGAGAAACTGGTGAAGACTTTTGAGCAAGAGAGAAACAAGATGCCAGTGATCATCAGGGAGCAGATTGGATAGGGAGGCCAGGTCACAGGTGATGGAAGTGGTGGGTGAAGGTTGAGTTTAAGTGGCTCCTTTGAACATGAAGATATCTGAAGCGCCAAGAAGATGGTGGCAGATGTCTTCTGCTGCTCCGTCTTTGTAGGCCTGCAGTTGGAGGCCTCGGTGCTGGTGGCACTCCCACAGTGGAGACCATGTGGTTTGGGGTAGAACCCAAGTTGGAGACTCAGGGTGATTTCATCTGTAATGTGAAGTTACCAGGACAACATGAGATCAAGTGGGAGGTGCTTAAGAGCCTTTCTTTTCCTAGGAACTCTAGTCTTTAAAAGAATTAAACCCAGTATAGCCAAAGACTGGTATTTCTTGTGTGGGGCTGGGCTGCCAGGGCGTGTTGCACCTGTACTTCCCCTTCCTTGGCTCTAACCCCTTCTTAAACCTCTTTCTCCTCTAGGCCCAGCGCCCTATATTCCAAAGCATGGGTCCCCTTGTCCCACCTCCCCACTGCTCCCTGATCCTCCCTGTCCATCTGCTGTACTCTCTGCTAGTGATCGGAGGCCAAAATCAAATAGAGGACAGTCATTGAAGTATACACAGACTCTAGAATCAAACAGATACAGATTTAAAGGTTGTGCGACCTTGACCCTAAACAAGTTCATTAACATCAACTTCCTCACCTAATAAATGGGGATAGAGAAGTTCCCATTGTTCCCAGACCTAAGTAACATAAAGCATAAATATATAGCAAAGATATGGGCACATAGTAAGGTCTCAAAGTTTGCTAATTTCATTATTAAGTTATGGCTAATTATGATTTAACTTAGGAAAAAAAATAAGTTCAGTGCGCTAGTGTTGTATTCTAAAAGTACAAATCTCTTAGAAGGAAATTTCTTCAATAGGCAGAAACAGAAAATCGCTGTGGTGAGAAGAAAATCAAATCAAACCACATCCTGATGTCCAAGTGGACAGAGGTCCAAACCCACCTTTCCGCCCCACACCAGGTTTGCCACAGGTGGGAGCCCATGCCTGTGGGTTGTCTGGTACTCTCACTGTGATTTCTTTGGGTACCCTTAATTAGAAAGACTCAAATTTCTAAGTTGCTGTTGCCATTGGCCCCATGAGGTTGTATACCATAAAGAATTAACTGCCATTTATTGAACACTTATTTTTGAAGACCTTATGAGCATTATAAACTCTGATATATGTACCATTACACCCATTTTATAGGTGAAGAGCTTGAGATCTTGAGAGGTTAAGGAAGCCTAAAGTCACACAGCAACCAAATGGTAGAGTCAGGATTTGAACTCCAATCTTCTGCTCCCAAGCCAATGTGCTCAGCCACAAAGTTCTTTCCCTGGAACCTGTGTGGCTGTGGAAAAAAGTCAGCACCACTTTTAAGTTATTCCATTTTATTGCAGATTTTTTGACTTAAGATAAAATTGGGGAAAATGGAACATATCACGCAGAACATTGCTGTCTGTAAAAATGATGGCTGTACTAAGAATCAAAAAGAACTTCAAAGGCAGAGAGAGCCGAGCCCTATTACTTCACAGCTGGTCACCCCAGCCAACTCACTGATACTAATGCAGGAGGCAAATGGGACGCTCACTGTCATACAGCCCCCAGTATGTATTATGCATCCACTGTGTGCAAAGCATTGTGCTGGACTCCATGAAGAAACACAAAAGGATCAGAAAATCATCAGCTGCCCTGATAGCACTTAGAATCTGGTGGTGACTTTGCAGCCTCATTCTGTAAACTGAGCCCTCAGGGATCTGGAACAGCCTGGCCATCAGGGAGAATTGTGGGCAGCTATCTTGAGTAGAAAGAGCCACGGCTCCATCTTTCCTGCTCCAGAGGCGTGAGCAGCCAGGTCCGGGAGACCTTTCCTGAGGCACTGTGTGGCAGCGCCTCAGATTAAGGGATCAGGGACTGAGGCCCTCCAGGCCCTCCTGTTGCCAGGGCAACGCTGAGTCAGGCCAGGGCCTCAGCTCCAGCTTTCTGGGAAGCCTTCGGGCTGCGGAAGCTTCCTGTTGTTTTCCAGGCACAGTGGGAACGTCTACATTCGAATTTCTTAAAAATCAATTTTGCATTGATCACTTCTAGTTGGGTTCCTTGAAATGAGTATTTCTAGTCAGGACAGAATCTAACCCTTCTATTTTTTACAAAGGCTAGCTGGAGTCTGGAAGACTCTTTAATAGGAAAAAAATTAGGAATTGAAGGAGGGAGTGTGGGAGGAAGGAAGGAAAAAAAGAAGGAAGGAAGAGAGGGAGGGAGGGAGGAAAAGAGAGAGAGGGAAAAATTATCATAGTACTACTTACAGTGACCTTATATGAAAACTTCCAGGCAAAAATCAGATCTCTGAATTTCCAGGATAATGGTTATAATCATTATGATTCGGAGTCTTACAATGTTCCAGACACTATATGTTGTATGCAGTGAATGTTTCTATTTTATCTTGCAACAAGCTGTGAAATTGGTACATGTGTCCCCTTTAGAGGTTCCCAGAGGGTAAGCAATCAGCCCAAAGTCACACAGCCAGAACTTAAACTAAGTGTGTGGACCCAAAGTGTTTGCTGTTACCTGCTCTTATTTACTGTCTCCCAATTGCAAACCAGATCAGAAAGAAAGAAGAAGGAAGGAAGGAAGGAAGGAAGGAAGGAAGGAAGGAAGGAAGGAAGGAAGGAAGGGAGGGAGGGAGGGAGGGAAAATGGTACAGTTTGATTTGCAGCTTGGACTATCCCATGGACACCGCATGCAAGTCTGGATTGGGTTGAAAGCAGATACCTCTGGCCAGGCCGGCCTAGCCCCACAACGGCCAGAACAGACAAC
The DNA here is from genome assembly GCF_045843805.1 of Urocitellus parryii. Classification (NCBI taxonomy): domain Eukaryota; kingdom Metazoa; phylum Chordata; class Mammalia; order Rodentia; family Sciuridae; genus Urocitellus; species Urocitellus parryii. The sequence continues at coordinate 6,747,187 of NC_135533.1, forward strand.
GCCCTTCACATGACCTGGGTGGAGTAGATGCTGCTGCGTAGGTGGCAGAAGCACCCACCACACTGGCCCTCATTTAAAACTGAGTCCCTCTCTTCTGAGGGACTTTGAGACATGTTTGTCAAAATGATGAGTTATGGGGAAGTCAAGTCCAACTGCATGGCAGCCACACTGTGGTCCTGCTGTCAGAGGAGAGTGAGGGCCCCGTGCCCTTTCAGATGTTGGAACCTAAGAGGCATTTGTTCAGAGAAGCCCTTGAAAAGGGGACCGCTGCAAGGAAAATAGACTAGTCAAATAACACATGGCCAGCTCCAGCCCAGGTCAGCCTGATGCCAGTTCCCACCCACCCCCACCACTACCACCTGCACAAAACTCACTACTTAATAAAATAATAAAAGAACTCCATTATTGTAAGACAGAGCATCACTACTGACTATTAAGGTAACAAAAAGTTGAAATTCAATGACAAAATATGCCAATGATAATCTCTATACCCACTATTAATTTTATTTAAAGAATATCAGGACATGGGCTGGGAGTTATAGCTCAGTGGTAGAGCACTCACCTAGCATGTGTGAGGCACAGGGTTCAATCCTCAAAACCACATAAAAATAAACAAATAAATAAATAAAATGAAGGTATTGGGTCCAACTACAACTAAAAAAAAAGAGAATATCAGGACAGGCCTTTTTTTTTAGAATTTTTTAATATTTATTTTTCAGTTTTCGTTGGACACAACATCTTTGCTTTATTTTTATGTGGTGCTAAGGATCAAACCCAGCGCCCCGCACATGCTAGGCGAGTACATTACCGCTTGAGCCACATCCCCAGCCCTGGGGACAGGCCTCCTTAAAATTAGCATGGTCTGATAAATATAAAATTTTTTTAAGAACTAAATTCAATCAGTTCTTTATTTTTAATATAAGATACATAAATGCTAAAATTGTGCTCTCAAAGCATTGGAAATTGATTGGATTTAATCTACCCTCAATCAAGACAAGTAAACTGGTGGCAAAATTGTGACATAGCCATTTTCCATGGAAAGTAAGATCAGAGCCACATCCACAGCCCCATATAGTAAAATTTTTATGTGAATATTTTGCTACTTGGATTAATAGTCACCACTGAAAAATCATATTAATTTTTCCCCGAAGACACTAAATTGGTTCCCATAGTTATCCTCTGAACAATTTAATAATAATGACTGTCCAACCCAAATCATCATTTCTTTCCTACTTGAACCTAGTCGTTCCTTAGCTTATCTTGAATTAATGTCTCACTAAGCCAAAAAATTGTGGTACCTTCTGAAATAACTTTGGGGGAAAAGTTAAAATTCAAAAGTTTCAGAATGTTGCTGAAAAAGCAAGTCAATATCCAGACCAAATGAAATCAATCTCTAGTATATTTAATTCAAACAGCCAGGTGTGATAGCGCAGGCTTGTAATCCCAGCAGCTCCGTGGGCTGAGGCAGGAGAATTTTGAGTGAAAAGCCATCTTCAACAATTTACTGAGGGCCCTAAGCAACTTAGCAAGACCCTGTTTCAAAATAAAAAATAAAAAGGGCTGGGATGTGGCTCAGTAGTTAAGCGCCCTGGTTAAAAAAAAAAATTTTAAAAAAATTCAAACAGCAAATATATTAAGAGAAATTGACAACACATGTTTCTTGCCCAAGACACTGCTAGCTCTTTGGAGTCTTGCAATAAACATTAGCTGCATCCAAACTTGCTTGGGTGTTCACTTTACCAAAAAGATTAACTCACATTAGTATGAAATATTCACATAATAGAAATTATTTCTCTCCAAATGAAAAAAGCATTGTTATTTTTTCTGACTGTAAAAATAATTTCTAAGTTCTAAACAACACAGATTCAGAAATTAATCAGTCTCTTATTTTCTAAGAAAGAAAGAGGTATCAGTCTTTTATAAATGTGATATCCATTTTATTTCTCACCTATGGCTTTTTAAAAATATATTTTATTAGTTGTTGATGGACATTTATTTATTTATATGTGGTGCTGAGAATCAAACCCAGTGCCTCACCCATACTAGGCAAGCACTCTACCACTGAGCCACAACCCCAGCCCCACCACCTATGGCTTTTAACCATGTCCACACCTGTGACATTAGGGATTTACTTGGAAGAGTTCACCTCTTCTGTTATATTTTAGAATCTCTTTCAGATTCAGGACTCAAAATCTTTATCAAATATAGAAGGTCAGTATATATGTGTGTGTGTGTGTGTGTGTGTGTGTGTAATATATATATACTGGGCTTGAATCCAGGGGTGCTTTACCACTGAGCTATATTCCCAGCACCTTTTTGTTTTGTTTTGTTTTTTGAGACAGGGTCTCACTGAGTTGCTTAGGGCTTTGTTAAATTGCTGAGGCTGGCCTTAAACTTCCTATCCTCTGGTATCACCTTCCTGCTGTGTTGGGATTACAGGCAAGCCACTAGGTGCTGGGCTCAGTCAAATATTTTGTGTGTCAAATTTGCTGTTTCTCTGTGTTTTCGAGCTTTTGTTTTTAGCCTCAGCATCCTTTGTTTAAATAAAATAATTTTCTGAGCTAAATATGAAAATAACTAGAAGCAGAGAGGCTAAGGCGGCTGTGGGGGAGTCTGGTCTCCCCTGGGTGAGGGTGCACTGAAGGGCCCCCAAGGTGATCCCCTCTTCAAACCCGATGCCCTGGGCAAGTTAGCAGAATTCTTTTTCCCTTGCTCCAGGTTTCCCAGTCTCAATCCAAACTAGATATGTTTAATTTACTCAGTGACAGTTCCATAGTAACTTAGCTCTTTGAGAGCGCACAGGGCTTCTTAATTTTAATTCTCCTTGTGGGGTATACATGCATTTCTTTTTCTATAACCTCTATGTTATTTTCTCACCACATCAGAAAGTGGTGAGTTTGGGTTGTGGCTCAGTGGTAGAGCACTTGCCGAGACGTCGGTTGATCTTCAGCACCACATAAAAATAAATAAATAAAATAAAGCCACTGTGTCCATCTACAAATTTTATTTAAAAATAAGTGATTTTTTAAAAAAAAATGGTGAGTCCCTATAACCTCGCCAGGGAAATCCAAGAAGCCAACACCCACCAAGAATCCCTGAAAGCCAGTTCAGTGGCAGCATGGCTGTCCTGAACAGCCCTGTAAGAAAGCGACAAGGACCCCCAACTGATGTCTGCAGCAAGCACTTCCACTAGAAGATCGGGGAAGATCCACACGCAGGGGACAGCTCGGGGCGTGGTGGTCGTGGGGCTTTCCTGGGCTTGGTGGTGCTCCCAGGGGCACTCAGTGGCCACTGTGCGCTTGACTTCCGCCGGGACGCGGGTGGCTTTTGTTCGTTGGGGCTTGCTCCAGAATCTGACAAGCGGTTCAGGCACCTAAGAGATATCCAGTAAACGTGGACGCTAAGCCCCAGATGATACCGTGCGGGAAAAACGGGGGCAATCTCAAATCTCTGCTAACTAGGACGGAGATGGTTTTCTTCATTAAAATGAATCCAAACCTTCCGAAGCTGTCGGGGAGCCCTCCCACCCCTCCCAGCTGGCAGCGACCCTGAGGGGCCTGCCACCGCCTGGCCTGGCCGTCCTGCCTGCTCTCCGAGGCGCAGAGGCTCGGGAACCTGGAGAGTCCGGCCCCGGCCCCAGCCCCAGCCCCAGCCCCGGCCCCCGGCCCCTCCCGAGTGTCCCCAAATCCTCCAGTTTGCCCAGAGGATCGTGTGCGCACCCTGGGCTCCCTCGCCGGCCTCACTGACTTTTCCCCACTGCAGCCAAAGAGACTTTATAGGATCCGAGTCCCTATCCGGCACCTGTAAAGGGGGCCATAACGTTCGAGTGTCACAGGGTGCCGAAGGGTGGCTGCGAGAAGAGGGAGCGAGGGCGCCATCAAACTGTTCGATTTTCTTATTTAAAAGTGCGTTTCTCGGAGCCTCTATATTGTGCTGGGTGTACATCCATCCTCTGCGCTTAATTTTTAAGGTCGCAAATGTTCAACGCTGCGCTGCCCAAGCGTCCCCTCCCCGTCTGATGGGGCCGATGGCGGCGCGGCTCGCGTGCTGCAGGCCCGGGTGGGTGCCCGAGTCTCGCTACCGCGGCGCCACGTCGGGCGGCGCGGGGCGGGCGTGCTGCCCCCTGCCGGCCGGCGTCGGGGAGGCCCCGGAGGCCCGGCGCCCGCACCTGGCCGCTGGCGGCCGCTCTAGGAACGCCCGGCCCTCTCGGTGGTGGCGCGGGGTCGCTTCCGCGCGCCCTGTCCCCGCCCCACGCCCGGGGCTGGGCGCGCCCGGCCTGTCAAGCCCCGGTGGCCCTGCGGCCGGGTTGCACACGCTCTGTGGCGGTACTGAGCGCTCCGCTGCGCGGGAAATGGCCTCCTGGCAGCAGCAACGCCCGCGTTCTCGTTGCCTGGCACCCTCTGGCCGTCCGGCCCGGTTCCCCGAGGTCGGGCCTGTTCTTGATGCAAACCCTCGTGCGGACGCGGTGGGTGCAGGCACAAAGCGAGGCCTCGGAATGTGCAGAGCCCTGAATCCGAAACAACCCCCACGCCGACGGCTCAGACCCACTCCCGAGGAGAGGACAAAAGGACCGCGGAGGGCCGTGGCGTCCAGCAAGGAAGGGGTGCCACCGTGAATTTACACCAACATGAGGGCTCCCCCGGCGCGTTCGCGTGCCGCCCCTCACTTTGCCCACTTTTCTCGTTTTATACAAAATGATACCAAAGTTCAAGTCATTCGAGCCTGTAGCAGAAGGACTTCTCTGCAGAAGCGGCCTTTGACACCTCTATGATGACGGGCCAGACTATTTTTCTTACTTAAAAATATATTTACTTGGTTATGTTTACTTGGTTATTTCCAAAGACTAAATTCCTAGACAGGGTCGCGGAGCGTGGGCGTTTCCTAAGACTGTGGATGTTCTCTCTACAGGGCTCCTCCGTGGGCAGCAGGGAGCAGGGCTGTCTTCTTGGATGGAGAAATGTGGCGCGCTAAGGAACACGTGCTTCTGTGGGAACTACTTACAGACGGGCAGTGGCACTGGAATGCTGGGCCCCACTCGATGAATTTGGGAACATTAGTCAACCAGATGTTCTTGGTCTGGCAAATCCAAACATGGTCCCCTCCTGGGGGATTCCCCATTTTTTTAGGATTAAAATACAAAATCTCCCCAGGTCTGCTCTGGCACTTTCTGCCTCCCCAGTCCTGATAGGTGTTACCTAGCTAGTGGCAAACTGGAGGGGGTGGGTTGCTTTAAAGAACAGAAATTTATCTTCTCACAGTTCTGGAGGCCAGAAATCTATAATGGTGGCGTACACAGTAATGGTTCTTCCTGGAGGCTCTGCACCCCACCTCTCTCCTAGCTTCTGGCAGTGGCTCTGTGTCCCTTGGGTTGTAGAAGCATCTTGCCAATGTCTGCTCCATCTTCACTTGGGCTGTTTCCTCCACCCCGCCCTTCATAGGAGGATGACAGTGAGATTGAATAAAGACCCTCTATACTCTAGTATGACCTCATTTTAACTGACTCCATTACATCTGCAATGCCCCTATTTCCAAACTAGGTGACATTCTGAGGTTCTTGGAAGGACATTAATGTTGGTAAGATTCTCCTCAAAACACAAGAAGCCAAGTCCCCAGACTTTAGCACCCCAGTCCCCGCCTATCTTCTGGTACACCCCATCTTCACCATCTTTCTGGGACACTCAACTACTAATCAATTTCCTTCTTCCTGCAAGGTGCTGGAAATATCACCACCTCAGAGAAGTCTTTGAATCTCTTAGGTGATTAATCCACCCATCCTGGCCTGTTCTGAGCTCACAGCATGTATCACAGTGATAATTGAGTTGTCACTGAGTCATAGTATGTTCATGAGTACCTCTCTCACTAAGATCTGCTTCTGAGGGCAAGAAGCAGGTCAAGGGAATAATGGTAACAAACATTACCGTTCAAGACCAATGGTGCTTACACGCTGACATAGGAAACCTGCCTCAGTAGGACAGGCGCTAGATAATGAAGGCCTGTGCTGTGTCCACTACAGAGTCCACTGGGAAGATCTCAGAGGCAGTGGCCCCTATCCACTGGAGGGAGACGCAAATTCAGGCTCCATTCCCCTGGGGGACACATGAAATAAAACCCATACCCTGACCATGGTTCCATATAAACCAACCCCACTCCACCTTCCTGACCTTTCCAGGACTCACTCTCTCTGTCCCTTTGCTGCAGCCACCCTGGCTTTGCTCTTGCTCCTTGATTCTGCCAAGCCACTTCCTGACGTAAAGCTGGCTTGGCACCACTTGTTACCATTCAGATTCCCTTGCATGTTACAATTACACCTTCTCTTGTGAGCACTATTCTGGTACTTAGGAGTGAACCCAGGGGCTCTTTACCACTGAGCCACATCTCCAGCCCTTTTTATTTTTAATTGCAATCCTCCTACTTCAGCCTCCCGCATTGTGAGATGAGATGGTAACTTTTACAGACCCCCTAATTCAGCTGCATATTATTCCAGTGACTCAACCTTTGCTACAAAGGTGGTCCTGTGGAAACAGCCCTGTACCAGACAGAGAGGTCTTAAAATTGAGTTTCTTGGAGACTTTCTGAGGCTGTGTCCTCATCTGCAAAATGGAAATAACTATTCCTACAAAAGTTTGCATGAGTCATGTGTGAATTTTAATGCACTTATTAGCAGTTCATGGATTCTTGTCCTGATGTAGCAATGATTTATTAATTATGTTGATAGGAAATGGTATCAGTTGCAATTACTAGGTGGAACTATACTTATATGTGTAATATATATTATTTATTCCCAAACTGTATAATTTTGGAAATGATATTTTGAAGATAATTTGGAGAATACAAAAAGAATATAAAGAAGAAACTTTAAAAATCAGCCGGAACCTCTGTTTTGTAGGCCTCACTTGTATGCTGTGGAGCAAATGCTGCAAATGAAGTGCATACAGCTAGGAGCTGAGGTGCAGCAGGCCAGGTGAAGCAGCACAGGTAGGGTCTGCTTCCTGCAAGGCTGTGGAAAGTCCCTGTATTGATGTTGAGGTCACCATGATGCTTGACAGAATTCTGAGAGTGGCTGGGACTCCAAAGGAGCTGAGAAGGGTCTGAGTTTGCAAGATGTGGCCCAAGGTGGGACTTTTGACTATAGGTCAAGAGGTTCTGGTTTGAATTCTCTAGTGCTTCTCCTAGGTCCTTAATTTTTTAAAGAAGTAGCTAAGTGTTTTATGAAAACAATACAGTTACTGAAACTACAGAAAAGTATGAAGATGAAATCATCACTAATAACATTACCATGGAAATAAGAGCTGTTAGGATTTTCAGAATATTCCCTGTTTGCTTTTTGTTTGGCTGGTTCTACTTATTCTTATATGGGAGATAATGTTCTGTCATCCAACACTATGATTCCCAAACGTGGCTCACAGTGGGATCCCCTAGTTTTAAAAACTTTTAGTGTCTGGGTTTGTACCCCAGGTATTCTGAGTCAATGCTCTTCTCCCTCTGCGTCAGTGTTCTTAAACCTCCCGGGTGATTCCCACGTACAGTCAGACCTGAGAACTGCTGGCTTCATGTGTAATTCACATTTTCTTGACTGGATATGCTTACATGTGGATGTGGCATACTTGACATAACCACTTCTCTAATATTAGGTGTTTCAGTGGTTTAATGTCAATGTTAATAATAGGCATTTCAGTTTTCATTTCACAGTGCTGGGGATCAAACCCAGGCCCTGTGCATGTTACGCAGATGCTCCCCTACAAAACTACATCCCACCTTTGTTAAATATTTAAATAACACTTGAGAGCATTGAAATATCTGTGAGCCTGTATTTGTTCAAATTTCAGGCTTTTGCTAAAGGATGGATTCCTAAAAATTGAATTATGTAAGTCAAAGGGAATTGCCTCTAGTTTTCCTCTCAAGAAAGATTGTACCAGGGCCAGGGTTATGGCTCAGTGGTAGAGCACTTGCCAAACATTCATGAAGCACTGTTTGATCCTCAGTACCACATAAAAATAAACAAATAAGGGCTGGGGATGTGGCTCAAGCGGTAGTGCACTCGCCTGGTATGCTTGCGGCCCGGGTTCGATCCTCAGCACCACATACAAACAACGATGTTATGTCCGCCAAAAACTAAAAAATAAATATTAAATTTCTCTCTCTCTCTCTCTCTCTCTCTCTCTCTCTCTCTCTCTCTCTCTCTCTCAAAAAAAAAATAAAATAAAATAAGGGGCTGGAGATATAGCTCAGTTGGTAGAGTGCTTGTCTCGAAAGCCCAAGGCCCTGGGTTCAATCCCCAGCACCAGAAAACAAATAAATAAACAAACAAACAAAATAAAGGTATTGTGTCCATATAAATACATATATATAAAGAAAGATTGTACCATTTTATAGCCCTATATAGAACCAGTCTCACCATGCTCTTGCCGTATGCAAATCACTGTTTTATTTATTTTTCTATTTTATTTTATATTATTATTATTTGGGGGGGTACAGGAAATTGAACTCAGGGGCACTCAACCACTGAGCCACATCCCAGCCCTATTTTGTATTTTATTTAGAGATAGGATCTCACTGAGTTGCTTAGTGCTTTGCCCTTGTTGAGGGTGGCTTTGGCCCAGGAAGGAGATGGTGTGGAGGAGGGCGGAGGACATCCAGGATGATGGCAAGAGGAGGAAGCTGGAGAATGAAGGAAGAGGAGAGGGAAAATCAAGGGAGAAAAGAGGTGGAGGATGGGGCTCTTGGCTCCAGGTGGCTTGGTGAGTCCTGGGAGGCAATGAGAGGGTTCTTGCCTCAGAGTTGCCTTGCCTGGGGACAAAAGATGTGATCAAACAAAACAGCTCACCAAACTGGGTTAAGAGAGTGAGGTGGAATGTGCCCATGGGTCAGAAAGACAGTGTGGAGTGACTGGAAGAAATGTCCCCTCAGGTACAGAAACTGCCTGGTTTATGCAGGCCTGAGTGGCTTCTAGAGTTTAAAGTGATGATTGACAATTCATCCAAAGAGTAGGGGTGTGGCTCTGGGGAAGACTGAGGGTTCCCTGGTTCAACTGTGGACGCCTCCTTTGTACAACCTGTTAGAATTTCTAATCTGTAGCAAATTCATGTAGGTCCCTGATGGGAGATCCTCAATTAGGCCAGATTTGAGCTGGTCCCCTGTATTTCCAGGTGCAAAGAACACCAAGTTTGGTATCTGGAAATAGCAGACTCTTGTGTCCCGGATGCAACCCCTGATGTGGCAAGTGTGGTGCAGTCAGCCTTCCTAGCCACCTGACAACATGTAGATAGTTCAGATAGGTATCTGGGGAATAAAGGGGGATGCTAAAAATAATTCACATTGCATACTTTTTGGAAAAGCTTGTTTATTAACCAATAAATTTGTTTTAGTACATTGGTGGACCTACAAATAGTTCCATTCAGTGGTTATTTTCAAAGATATTTGCTGATAGTGCTTACTGCCATGATAATTTTCTTGTATGAAATCATCTCTGAATGACAAAATCATAGAATTTGGAGGGAAATGGATGGCATTAGAGCAGATTATGCTAAGTGAAGCTAGTCAATCTTTAAAAAACAAATACCAAATGACTCCTTTGATATAAGGGGTGTAAACAAGGACAGGGTAGGGACTAAGAGCTTGAGAAGAATATTTACAGTAAACAGGGATGAGAGGTGGGAGGGAAAGGGAGTGAGAAGGGAAATTGCATGGAAATGGAAGGCGATCCTCAGGGTTATACAAAATGTCATATAAGAGGAAAGGAGGGGTAAGTCAAGAGAATACAAATGGAAGAAATGATTTACAGTAGAAGGGGTAGAGAGAGAAAAGGGGAGGGGAGGGGAGGGGAGGGGGGATAGTAGACAATAGGACAGACAGCAGAATACATCAGACACTAGAAAGGCAATATGTCAATCAATGGAAGGGAAACTGATGTGATACAGCAATTTGTATACGGGGTAAAAGGGGGAGTTCATAATCCACTTGATTCAAACCGTGTAATATGATGTATTAAGAACTATGTAATGTTATGAACGACCAATAAAAAAAAAATAAAATAAAATAAAAAAAAAAGAAATCATCTCTGGCACCAAAATAATTTAGAACATTTACTTATGTATCACCTTTATATTAATTGGCAAAACAGAACAGCTTGTTTGGATGCTCTTGTGAGTTACATATGCATCACCACGGGTTCCAAAGACATTTCTGCTTCATTTTGTTAGGATTTACTAACTAAAGATTTCCTTGTGAGAAGGCTGTTCCTCTTTTTTTGTTTGTTTGATTTAGTTGTGGTTGAACACAATATCTTTATTTTATTTATTTATTATTTTTGTGTGGTGTTGAGGGTCGAACCCATGACCCTGTACGTGCTAGCGGTGCACTCTACCGCTGAGCCACAACCCCAGCCCGGTTTTGTTTGCTTGAATCACAAGGCAGGGCTCTACCTGAATTGCATTCTTGTATTTCCACTGCAAAAGCAGAGCTCTGCCTTCAGTACTGACTGCGACAGCATTCACCGCAAGTCAGGCGTTACACCTTTGACAAAATAAACCTCCAAAAGCTTTGCTTTGACTCCAGGACAAGAGGCTTGAAAGAGGGATTGTCCCCAGTCACTGACTAATATTCACCCTTCTCAACGAGGGCTTTGTAGTTCCTCCACTTCCAGAGTCACCAACTGATGACCAGGTGTTCCTTGGGAGGGGTGTCTTCCTGGGAAAGGGTTCTCTCTGTCTGGGGGGGTTGAACAGGAAGGAAGAGAAAGGACAAAGAGGGCAGCCCCTGCCCCTCCCAAAGTCTGGGGTTTAGATCCCTGATGGAAATCAAATCCCTGCGTCCTGGTCCCGCCCACTCTCAACAGCCCCCAGCGCACAGGCAGCTCATGGAGCCTCTTCCAGGTCAAGCCTGGGCTGGGTCAGGGTTTTCCTGTGGCCCTGAGCTCTCCTCAGTGTTTACTTTCTCCTCCTTGTATTTCAATACCAATCTTAATGGTTTTGATAATTTGTTTTGGTGCTGGGGATTGAACCCAGGTGCACTTACCACTGAACTTTTAATTTTTCTCCAGTTCTTTTAATTTTTTACTTTTGAGACACAATCTCTCTAATCTGCCTAGGTTGGCCTAAACCTGCACTCCTGCCTCAGCCTCCTGAGTCACAGGGATTACAAGCAAATGTCACCATGTCCTGCCGCAGTCTGGCTGGGCACAAAATCACGAGCCACCACACACCTTGTAGATTCAAACAGCAACTCTTTATTCTCAAACTGTCACCGGCACTTTACACAAACACGAACGTTCTGGGGAAATTCACGTTCTGGCCAAAATACACCGGGCTCTGAATCCCAAATACTCTCTGAATCCCGTGAGAACTCAACGGGAACTCAAGGAGTGGGCGCCTGAGGCAGCAGGATACGCCCTATTCCCAGCAGGATACACCTTAAACCTGGAACCGCCCTAAACCCAAGGAGAGCCCTAAACCCTGATCCGCCCTAAACCCAGAACCGCCCTGGTCCTTGAGCAAGGTCACCTTACATACAATGTCACTGCAAATGACCTGGGTCATGCCATGCGTCATTCCTACTTGGCAATGGCTCTCAGCAATGTCCAGCTTATATTTTATAGTACGTTAACACAATACCTTTACTTATTAATATGTGGTGCTGAGGATTGAACCCAGTGCCTCACACATGCTAGGCAAGCGCTCTACCAGCTGAGCTACAGCCCCCGCCCCAGCTTAATGTTTTTAACTCAGGAATGTGTGGCTCTTTTGGGGGGCCACTTTGTAATCAAGGGCTACTTCTGGATACTCAGGGCTGGCTTGTGCCTCAGTGCTTAGAATGTCACCATGTAGAGCTTCAATACCTGTGATGGCAGAAGAATGGAAGCCAACAGAAGTATACAAGAGAAACAGTGGAGCCCACAAGGCGGGGACAGGTATGTTTTCAGAGAGGCACTGGGGTCCACGGTGTCTACCCGGGTTTGGTGGCTTTGCTCAGGGCCTGCTACATCTAATAAACCAGTTTCATCTGAACAGCTATTAATTTGGATGTCATTACATTGTGATTTCATTTGTACTGATTTCTAAAATTATTTTGTCTTTACAGGGCATAAAACTGGAAGCACAGGCATTTACATCTTATCTGGTGTACATATCTGTGTATGAGCACTATGATAACTGAAATTAGCCCCTGGGCTCTTGCTGTTTAAAGGTATAGAGAGAAGGGCAAGGATGTTATGTGGAAACTGGGGGCCGGGGACAGAATGGAGGCTTAATTTTTCTCTGAGTGCCATTTTCAATTCTGAACCATGCAAAAGCATCACTCACACAAAAGCCAATTAATTCACACATTCAGTTCAAACCTCTGGTTTCCAGAAGCCTCCTTTGACTTCTCTCAGGGCACCTGGTAAGGGGCTTCCTGCTTCTCTGGGTAACCCCATCACATAAAGGGGAGGCCTGCAAGAGCAAAGAGAAGGGAGGGAGGGAGCTCCAAGGAGGCAAAGCTCTGGAGGTGATGGAAGGTGATAAATCAGGTGATAGAAGCATAATGCAGTGCAGGGTGTCTGCTACCATCTGTGTTTATGCAGCAAGGACTGTGCTGTTGCCTGCAGATGCCTGGTGAGTGGCTAAAAGCAGGACTGAAGACTTTCCATCTCTACCTCCTTGCATCCTGATGGGCAGCAGCCGAGGCCAGGCAGGGTAATAGGTGACTCTTTGACTCTTGATCCTGCCTCTTTGGAGCAAGTTGCTTCAATTCCCTGTGTCATTGCCACCCATAGTGCTACCACAAATAATTTTTAATTTATATATGAAGACTTAGAACAGTTTATCTAACACATTACATGTGTTTTTTTTTTTTTTTGAGAAGGGGGGGAGAGAGAGAGAGAGAGAGAGAGAGAGAGAGAGAGAGAGAATTTATTTATTTATTTTAGTTTTTTTCGGCAGACACAACATCTCTGTTTGTACGTGGTGCTGAGGATCGAACCCGGACCGCACACATGCCAGGCGAGCGTGCTACTGCATGAACCACATCCCCAGCCCCATTACATGTGTTTAAAAAACACTAGATGTTATTGTTATGCTCAAATTCGGGACCCCCCAAAAGACCACTAAAGACCAAGATCGATATAAGCAGCAAAGAGGTGTTTATTGCGAGCTAGCTCAGTTCTCCATGCACACACAGCAACTGGTGATGCTGAGAGGCCCCGAGCCCAGGGTTTGCAGCAGTTTTATACATTCTTTGGGGAAGGCAGAGACTTCACATACATCATAGCATCTCTTAGCAAATCATCACACACCGCAGGAAAATCATAAAATAACTCTAAAACATGATTAGCACATTCACTGGCAGGAATAAGTTGGGTAAGGGTGATTGGCTAGTACAAGAGGGGGATTCTTTTGAATTCATTGGTTTAAGCCACGAGGGGAGTACCTGCTGAACTACATGGTTTCCCAACATGTTTTCAACCACCATAAACTACTGGGAAAGTCATCTGGCATCCCAGGTATTTTCCCTGTCTCATGACGATTGGTGGCTGCTAGGGGGTTGCTATGGGTCCTCACCTAGCCAGAATAAGTCAGGGACACCTGGCACAGCAGATCTCTCCTTTTATTCGTAGATAAACAACTCAGCAGGGTGGGTATGTGCCTAGGAGTGCTCTTGGGTCTTTCCAAGGACAAGGGTCATGCCCCCTTCCTTGGACAGGCTTTGCTCTGAGGTAGAGGCTGGTTTTTCAGTTATAATTACTGCAGAGGTCCTGGGTGTGGCTTCTGCAGTAAGGAGTGCTCTGGAAGCTGTTTCTTCCTGTAGGGGGTGTAGCTCAGGGGTAGAGCATTTGACTGCAGATCAAGAGGTCCCTGGTTCAAATCCAGGTGCCCCCTAGTTGTTTATCTCCAGGTCTCTGTCCTCCAATTTATGCAGTGCCACCATTTATATGAAATTAAATCAGGTGATAGAAGCCTAATGCAGTGCAGGGTGCCTGCCATCTGTGTTTATGCAGCAAGGACTGCGTTGTTGCCTGCAGATGCCTAGTGAGTGGCTAAAAGCAGGACTGAAGACTTGCCATCTCTACCTCCTTGCATCTGGCTCTTCCAGCTGAGTCACCTTGGATTCCAGGAACAAAGTCTGATATGATAAATGTGTTGTGATAAGTCCAAGCTGTTGTTGCCTGCAGATGCCTAGTGAGTGGCTAAAAGCAGGACTGAAGACTTGCCATCTCTACCTCCTTGCATCTGGCTCTTCCATCTGAGTCACCTTGGATTCCAGGAACAAAGTCTGATATGATAAATGTGTTGTGATAAGTCCAAGCTCACCCCAGCTCCCGCACACATACAACAGTAACTTTCTTAAGGGAAAAACCTCCTCTCACCCAACCTGATCAATCCTGAGATAATGATGGACCTACCACACCTGTTGGAGATCACTGGCTTTAGCTGCTGACAAAAGCTGCCAACTATGCAAAATCCCAGCCCTTGCCCTTGTTGACCTTCTGTAAACCCTCAAAGTCATTGCCGGTTCCTCAAAAACAGGGCTGTGTCTCTTGGTTTTCTTATTGGAGCTCCACTGACTGAACTCCCTGCATGCTCTCACCATGACCTCTCTGTCTGGATTTTGGAGAAAGCGACCAGACCTGATTTGTTGGATCTTCAGGGTCACTCTGGTAACATTTACAGGAAAGACCGGAGGGAATGTACATCAGCAACACATACACAGATTATCCTCAGAGGAACACAAAAGACACAGGCCAGCGTGGGTTTCCATGGTCAAGAAATGAATGTGAGGGAGATTTTTCACTGCACATTTTTGTTCCTTTTGAATATCATATCATGTGAACTTTCGTAAATTCAGAATTCATTTTTTAAAAATACAATTGAAAATTGAACTACATTAGGTCTCATTACCAAGACTATTTGGTCTGGTTGGACACAGGGCACCACTCCTTTTGTGTATACCAAATTTTCCATAATAAAAAGTGTTTTAAAACCTCTTTCTCCTATATACACACATATATATTACATACAAAATAGGAAGACCCTATGTTCTTCTATTAAAAAGTGCTATTTTCTTTTTTGGAAGACTGGAGATTTAACCCAGGGGTGCTTTACCACTGAGTCATATCACCAGCCCTTTTTATTTATTTATTTTTTGCGATGGGCTCTCACCAAGTTACTTAGGGCCCTCACTAAATTGTTGAGGCTGGCCTTGAACTTGAAATCCTCCTGTCTCCACCTTCAAATCCCTGGGATTACAGGCATGAGCCACCACACACAGCTAAAAGATGTTACTTTCTTTGATGTTCTGATTTGCTTTTGGATCTTGCATTAATAACTTTCATATTGGTGTATAGGGAAACTTTATTTATTTCTCTTAGCCACCATGGTTTCTGGTTCACTGGCACCATGACTGGTCTCAATAGCCACACAGAGCTAGGTGACAAATGTCTACACCCCTGATGGGCACTAGCTAGTCTGCTGTTTGGCCAGGTGGGCCATCTGTCCAGAGATTAAAAAAGAAAGAAAGTACTTATCTCCAACTTCAACAAGGACTCTCCTTGGAGACACTCCTAGGACCTGAAGATTAAGTCACTTGAAGATAACATCACCCTGTGAAAGTGAGACTAGAATCAGCATGCAGTGGGTAACATCGACCCTGGAAGAAGCAACCCAAAGAGGCATGTTTATGAATCACCCAGGCGATTGCTTTGGATGGAAATGTCAGTCTAATTAGTTGTGTCTTAGCCTTTCAGTCTAAGTGAGCTATTAGCTCCAGAACAGACAGGGAGTCTGACATGAAGGATCTGGTAGATGTTTTCCCTAACACTGCCACCCAGGCAGAGCCCCTCTGTCCCCTGTGTTCTGGAAGGACTTCTTACAATATTGAAACAGAGGCCCACTTTATGCTCTGAATAGAGCCCTTGCTGCTTGGCGACTGCCACTGATTTTTTAAATGGACACATTTCTTTCTCTTCCTTTCTCCTGCTCCTCCCTAATCTCTCCCTGTTTCTAATCTCAAGGAAACAGGGTCACCTTTCTTCCTTATCCTAGGCAGAGTTATCTGTCCCTGAGCATACACCCACCATAGGAACAAAGTCATCTAGACTTTGGGGATGGCACCAAAAGATCTCAGAAATGACTCTCCCAAATAACAAGCGAATCACAACTCCAACAGAGAACAGGAGGAATGCAGCCTGGGAATCACCTCTTGAAAAGCCCCCTGTTCCTGCTGAAGGACAGAGTCAGCCCCTGGGACAGGAGTCTCCTGTGTTTCTCCTTTGCTAGCAAAGCAATAAACTTCTTTTCCTTTTCCTCAAAACCACATCCTTGTTATTAGATTGGCATCTGGGACAAGGACTAAGCTTTCGGTAACAATATGATCCCAATTTTTGGTTCTGTGTTAGACTATCTGGATTAATGAATTTCTCTCAGCTTTATCTTTTTTTTTTTTTTGTAAATTGGGGACAATCAGCACCTATCTCACAGTGCCCCATGCAGTCAAAAGGAGGCAATTTCTGGAAAGCATTTAAGAGTTCAGTCCCATAGGTGCTGTTCTGGGAAGGATGGAGAGTCCTGGGGAGTGGGAGAGGACACAGACACCAGGCAAGAAGATCCTCTGTCTCTAGCACCAGAGGATGACACCGTAGAATGCAAATTGCCAGTGCTTGGCTTCTAAGTTCTAAACTCCAGCAGGGGATTCAGGGAATCATGGTAGGCATAGGAGCAGCCTAATGTCCTTGTGTGGCAGCGCCATCTAGGCACCGATGGGAGCACCTGAGGAAGAGATGCCATGAGACCAGCATGGATTCACCACAGCAGGAAACCAGATGGACCATGCCTACATGGGGTTGGGGTAATGTGGGGGCCAGGGGCACTCCCCCCCATCACTGTGGCACACTGAAAGCAACTTTGGAATATTGGTGCAGCATGTGGGACACATTGAGGGATCTCAGAGTGAAGTCATTACATTTTTAATATTATTATCATCATCATCATCATCATCATCATCATCATCATACAGGCAATTGAACCCGGGGGACTTAACCACTGAGCCACGTCCCCAGCCATTTTTTACATTTTATTTAGAGACAAGGTCTCACTGAGTTGTTCAGGGGCCCACTAAGTTGCTGAGGCAGCTTTGAACTTGATTCTCCTGTAACTGGGGTTCACTTGACTATGTATATGGCTTGTGGCTTTGAAACAAATGCTTATTTTTCTTTTTCCCAATCTTCTTTTCCCTGATATTTTCCTCTCGGATCTTCTTTTCCCTGAACTTCTCCTCCCTGATCTTTTTCTCCCTGATATTTTCCTTCCTGATCTTCCTTTCCCTAAACTTCTTCCGCCTGAATCTCATTTTCCCTGAATCACTTCTATAAAAGCCCCCTGTTCTTGCGGATGGGCAGAATCACAGCGTTTGGAACAGGACTCCTCTGAGTTTCTCCTTTGCTAAAGCAAAGCAATAAACTTCTCTTTCCTTTTCCTCAAGACCTTGTCTTCATTAGAAGGTTGGTGTCAAGGGCAAGAACTGAGCTTTCGGTTACACTCCTGCCTCAGCCTTCCAAGACACTAGGATTACAGTTGTGCATCAACATGCCCACCTAAATCATTAAATTTCTGCCATCCAGCTGGGCACGTTGGTGCATTCCTGTAATCCCAGTGGCTCAAGAGGATGCAACAAGAAAATGAAGAGTTCAAACCCAGCCTCAGCAATTTAGCGAAGCCCTAAGCAACTCAGCAAAACCCTGTCTCTAAATAAAATATTAAAGAAGGCTGGGATGTGGCTCCATGGTTAAGTGCCCCTGGGTTCAATCCCTGTTATAAAAAAAAAATTGCATCCAGTAGAATGGGACTTGAAATAGAAATCAGCCTTGTTTGGTAAAAGAATGTAGAGTTCCATATCCTCCACCCCTTAATTTTGGTTCACATAGCAGATCAGGGGGCCCAGACACTAACAGTGACAATAATGCATAAGTCCAGAGGCCCATTGATCTACTGGGGGTGAGAGGGAGCCAGTGAGGTTTCTGGTTTGTGGATGTATGTATTCTGTCCTCTAGAGAGAGGACAATATTTTGGAACAAGAATTATTCATAATAATTTTCCACAGCCTGAGAAAATAGTCTCAAGAGAATCAATTGCATTTGCTCTGATTGCAGCCTCACTAAGCAACCTTGCTGGCTAATTGGGTCTCCCAGGTAACCTGAAGGGCATTCTGGCTCATTATGGATCAATCTTTGAGAGTCTAATTAGGAACGTCATGAGAGCCTGGTCAAATCAGGTTGCATCTACCACTGGAGGGATCTGTTCTGCAAATTGAAGCTCAAGCCCCATACCTTGATGCCTAGGCTGAAGGGCTGCTGGCTCGGGATTTCTGGTGCCTTTTGAAGCTAATTATTAGCACTTGGGTAAGGATGATGGTGAGGGGCAGAATGAACGTCACAACCCAGCAAGTACCGTGGAGGCGGAGTTAGCCTACTGGGACCACCAGGGATGGAGTGGCCCTTGAGAATAACAGTTGTGAGCCATGTTGGTGAGTGGTGTCCTTGGACCCTGGTACTTTCACTTTTAGGAGTCAGTCCTAGGGATGCAATCTGAGAACTGGGGAAAACATCTACTCATGTTCATGAGAGTCTTGTTTATAATATTAAAAATAAATGAACCACTTCCCAACATTCTGGGCTGTCATTCCCTTGTCCCTCCTACTTGTTCTAGAAGGGAAAAACTCCACCTGGGAAAACCCCCATGACACTCTTACTCTAGACTCGAGCCGAGGTCTGTTACTGGAAAAAAAAAATTATACAGTCCTGGTATGTTAGTTTGCCAGGATTGTCACAGCAAAAAGTCACCGACTGGGTGGACTGAAAAACAGGATTTTAATTTCTTTCAATTCTGGAGGCTGGACGTCTGAGATCAAGGTTGGCTCCTTCCCAGGTCCCTCTGCTTGACGTCCTTCTGTGTCTCCACGCAGTTCTCTCTGTGTGTCTGTGCCCCACCTCCTCTTCTATTAATAAGGGCACCACTGGTCACATTGGATCAGGGCCATCCTAATGACATGTGTCTGTGTGTGGTCCTGGAGATGGAACCCAGGACCTGTATGTACCAGGCAAGTGCTCTCTACCACTGAACTACATCCCCAGACATTTTTTAAAAAATATTTTTAAAGAATTTTGAGACAGAATCTCACTAAGATGCTGAGGCTGGCCTCAAACTTGGGATTCTCCCAGCAGCCTCCCAAATATCTGGGGTTACAGGTGTGTTCCTCACTGGCCTAATGACCTCCTTTTAACTTAATTACCTCTGAAACACCCTATCTCGAAATACAGTCACACTCTGAGGTCCTGTGGGGTTAGGACTCCATATATTGTGTCCGAGGGGACACAATGCAGCCCATAACCCCTGATAAGTAGCACTCTTGCTGCCAGCCTTGAGCTCAGCTCTGCTGTGGGCATCCCATGCTGCCCAGGATCTCCCTCCTCCTCTAGCCTGTGCTCTTCCCAGCTCCTGGATGAGAGCAGCATAGCTTCTCCTCCCCCCAATTCCCAACATTCTCTCCGCTCCCCACCCTCAGCTGGGGTCCTCACTGCATATTTAACCAATTGGACCCCCTGCTCTGCCACATCAGCTTCCTGATTCTGCTTCCCTGGGTGGAGAATATATCCTTGCTCCTACTGAGAGTCAAGACCTCCTTTGGCCTCTGTATTCCTCCCTCCCACCTCCTGCCACGTCACCCTTGTCCATTCCTCCTGCTCCTTCCTCACCAGCTTTCTTCTCTCAGTGGGGTCATTCGTGTGCACGCCATCACGCTCCAGGAGCACGTATGCCTTGCCCCCTCCTCCTGGGCTGCTGCTGTTCTCTGTTGTGACCCAGCCATCTACATTGCCATTTCCTTCCCCTCCCTCTCTCGTAACTCACTCTGAGCTTCTGTTTCCACACTCACTGAGTCAAAGTCGTCAATGACATTCATGCTACCAAGTCCAACGTCCCAGTGGTCCGCCTCTTCCTTGATTCCTTCCCATATTATTAACATTATTTGTTTTTGTACTGGGGATTGAACTCAGGGGTCCTCAACCACAGAGCCACATTCTCAGCCCTTTTTTATATTTGATTTAGACACAGGGTCTCACTGAGTTGCTTAACACCTTACTTTTGCTGAGGCTGGCTTTGAGGTGATCCTGCTGCCTCATCCTACCAAGCTGCTGGGATTACAGGCCTGCGTCCACCATGCGGGGCTTAACATTTTTATTTATTTATTATTTATTTTTATGTTGGCAATTGAACCCAGGGATTTGCATATGCTAGGCAAGGAAGGGCTGCCAGTAAAGCACACTGTTGTCCCTTGTTAAGGATTTTTAGTACAGTACACTTGTCACACCCAAGGAGCCAATATTGACAGATCAGTGTTAACTGAATTCCATTCTCTGTTCAGTTTACCTTCAGGGTCACGGAAGCCCTTTCTGTCCCAGTGTCCGCTCAGGGTGCTGCATTGCCATTAGTTGTCCTGTCTCCTGAGGTATTTTTGATTGAGACAGTTCTCAAAATTCGCAGTTGTAATGTCCTTAACAGGTTTTTGTTCTTGTTGTTTCGTTTTCTTGGGGAGTTTTGTTGTTGTTGTTTGGTACCAGGGATCGAACCTAAGGGTCTTCAACCACAGAGCAACATCCCCACTCCTTTTTATGTTTTTTTTTTTTAACCTTTTAAATTAAAAAAAAAGGAAATTATTTGTTTTTAGTTATCCATGACAGTAGAAGGCACTTTGACACTTCATACATAAATGGGGTGTAACTTCTCATCTTTTGGCTGTGCATGGTAAAGAATTCCACCAGGCGTGTAGTCATATGTGCACGTAGGGTGATAATGTCTGATTCATTCTGCTACCTTCCTCCCCCTCTGCCCTCCCCTCGCTTTGCTCCCCTCTGCCTAATCCAATGTTACCTCTATTCTTTCTTAGCAGAGTCTCACCAAGTTGCTGAGGCTGACCCTGGATTTGCGATCCTCCTGCCTCAGCCTCCCAAATCGCTGGGATTACAGGCAGGCGCTACCACACCCAGCTTCCTTGATGGTTTTGAAGAGTACATCTCAGGTATTTCATAGACTGTTCACAACTTGGATTTGTCTAATGTTTTTATCATTAGACTAGAGGTAATGGGTTTGGGGAGGAAGTTCCTGACAGTATAAGGTTATTCTCATGTTTATATATCTCTCCTCCTGATGTTGGTATATATCCTTAGGTATTATCAACACACAGATGTTAACCTCAATCACCTGACTGTGAAGTAACTATTTTTCTCCTTTCCATATTGTATTCTTTTTTTTTTTCCATATTTTACTCTTTGGAAGGAAGTTGCTACAAACAGTT
Source organism: Urocitellus parryii (assembly GCF_045843805.1). Taxonomy (NCBI): domain Eukaryota; kingdom Metazoa; phylum Chordata; class Mammalia; order Rodentia; family Sciuridae; genus Urocitellus; species Urocitellus parryii. The sequence goes on from NC_135533.1 coordinate 6,768,502, forward strand.
TACACTTAGGAGTTAAGTTACATAACCACATAAAAGTATCTGCATAAATTATTTGAAATTCTTTTACCCAAGAGACTTAGCTGTTGTCCCCTATTTATTCACTCAATCATTTATTTATACCGTGAATATTTATTTTATACTCTGGGTTACAATCTGATGCTATTGATTTCTTGCTTGCTTCCTCTGGAATCCCGCAGGGACTCTGGGCCAGTGCACAGTGCAGGTAGGGGCCACAACCACAATGCCAGACCCTTGGAAATCTGCCCAGGAACACATTGCCCGTGACTCGTATGTTATCACCTCATCTCACCCTACTAATGCAGAAAACAGCCATTTAATATGTAACAGATTTTCTATTTATTTTCAGGTAAGGGCTCCAATTGCTGTGGGTATCCAAACCTCAGACGTGGAGCCGACACAGCCCTATAGGGAATCCCCACAAGGTGATTGCCAAGTGAAGGGGCAATCCAGGCGGGGCTGCCCTGCATCCAGGCCTGCACATGGAGGAGCCTGCCAGGTGCCAGACAGGGCTCCTCACCACAGGAGTGTTACAGTAGCACTGTTAGCTCTGAGATAGAGGAGACCCCTGGGCGTCCTAGCCTGTCCCTCTGTGCTGTCCCAAACCCTGCTCATGGTGTCTGTTTGCTGAAAACAACACAAGTCCCAATCCAACAGTCATTGCTTGAAAACCAGAGCAGTTTGCAGAATGGGCTCTGCAGTAGAAAACCGGGGCCCAACTTGGTATTGGGAGGTGGCAGACAACATGGGCACTTGGGTGTCTCTGTGGTCACTCTCCCCGCCCTCCAGGACAGGGGACATCCACAACCACCATCCTTAGCAAACCAAGTCTCCATGCAGGTGGCAGGGCTCTGCCTGCTGGGGGTTTTGAGCCCATTACTGGGGTAACAAAAGCAGAAGAGTGTGGCTTCTTGTGGCTTTTCACAGCGTAGGGAGCTGCTAAGTGTCAACCTTTAAATAACAAACACACAGAGACTCCCTGCAGAGTACTTGGGGGTAATACTTTGCTTCACAAGGGGGAACACAGGCCAGGAGAACCAGGGGCGGATTCCAGGGGTCTGGGTGAGGGACACACTAAAGGTAGAGGAACTCCATAAGCTGCCTGGCCAGGAGGATTCCCAACAAGGGTCCTCAAGGATCAACAAGAAGGGACAGTCGCCGACGTCTTCACAGAGGTCTCCTTTGTGCCAGGCTGTGGTTTTGTGGAATCTCTTGCCACAGTTCCTGTTCTCAGGCCCTGGGGGGTGAGCTCCCTCTCTTCCTGGCCTCCTGGCCCTTAATCAGGGCTCCATACAGGAGGTTCCAACAGGCTCCTCTGTATCCCCCGCAGCCAGCAGGGCCTTTCTGTAGTGTGCCATGTGTCATCACAGGGGCAGGGGACCAGGGGCCGCACAGTGCCCCTCCAACCAGGAGGATTCTCTACTCCATCTGGAAAGAGGGGCCTCAGGCCACCTCACACTGGCCGTGCCTGAGCCCCTGGGCCCTGGCTCTGGTGGCTGTAGGTTCTCCCCTCTAGGAACAGAGCCTGGAAGCAGGGATGAGGGCTGAGCCTTGGGGCTGTGTGGGCAAGGGCTGGGTGGATCCTTATTCTTGGGACATCCCCTGGCAGATGTCCATCTGGGGCCAGGTGTACCAGCGTTGAGGACTTGGCAGAGGTGCTGGCCTGGGAAGGGACACCATTTGGACACCATTTGCAGTTTGTCCCAGGTACTTTCTCCCTGGGCTTGGAGTCAGCCCAGGGCCTCACATATGTGAGGTGAGTGCTCCACCACTGAGCGCATCCCCAGTCCCGCACCCCGGACTTTCTGGCCTTCCCTTCTGTCAAATGCTGTCCCCTGAGCCACCCTCCTGTCCTGCTGCGACTTCACAGTTACCACCTTCTTGCTGTGTGGACAAGCCCAGGACTTCAGACTTGTGGCAGCTGGCAGTGTTACAGGGCTGGGACCTTCGAGAAACTGAAGTAATGCAAAGACCCCCCACTTCTAAGCCCTGATTCTTCATTTACCCCCCATCCTGCCCACTGTTCAGCCTGCAGTGGAGATGGGGTTCCCCTTGGTGAATGAACTGGCTGTGAAATAGAAGCTAAGGGAAATAAAATGGCCAAAAAAACACAGAACACAGAAAATAGTTTCAAAAGTGGAGGCAGGACGGGCAAGCTGACCAGATGGACCGAGCTTCTGCTCAGGACATTGCAAGAATCTTAAAGCACTTTAATTCTACTCACTCCCACCTTGACCTATGTAATACCATTGTTTTTTTAATTATCTATGTATTTTTAAACTCAATCAGACATTATTATTGTTATTTTATACAATCAGTATTCATTTATACTTATATAAATATACACATTTATACACACATGGAGCCCGCTTTATTCATATCAGTAAACATCAAAGAGATTCTGTAGAATGTTCTTCTCCAAAAAAGATTAAAGGTGGGCTGTTCCGTTCCTAACAGGTCACGCCCATGCCGCAGTCTGGCTGGGCACAATTCAGGAGCCACTTGTCAAAAGAAACTAACTTTATTTTTAGAACTACAAACGCCAAGCAAAACAGCTCCTCAGGAAAAACCCTCAGAGCCCAACTGCCATCACCGGCTTCCACAAGCCTCTCACCCCCACACCAACCACCACCTCCCACAATCCTCCTGCTCTTGAGGCCGATTGGCTAGGTCGCGTGGGCGGAGCCAAAGAAGTCCCCCAATGAGCAGTTCCGTAGTCTGAAGGGCGGGGAAACAGCCCAATGAACATGACCGCAGAGGAGCCAATCAGCTAGATGTTGCTGGGGCCACTGTGAGCCAATCATCAGCCGGCAGCTGGAAGTTTGCTGGCAGCTGGAAGTTTGTTGGGGCCCCTTTGGCTGTGGCTCTCAACACCCATTTTGGAGCTACTGTGAGGAACCTTCCTGGCAGAGTGGAGGGAAAGGTCAGGCATCGGGCACTGTTGCTGTGAGAGAGCCAATGCCAGGCCTATCTCTCCCTGGCTACCTGCCAAGAGAAGGTCCTCAGGTATTTCAAGGATGGGTTACCACATCCCTGTTCTGTTCTTTTTTCCCCTTATTTAAAAAAAATATATATATTATTTTTTATAATTCTATTTTTTTCCTCTCTTAGTTTGAAAGTTATTTCCTTTTGTTATTGTTGTTGTTACCCTTTTAAATATAGTTATCCTGGAGGTCACAGAACACATCCTTGGCACATCAAAATTCAACAGTGAAGGTACCTATACCCTGGTCCCAGGATATTGCAAGAATCTTAAAGCACTTTAATTCTACTCACTCCCATCTTAACCTATGTAATACCATTGTTTTTAAATTATCTATGTATTTTTTAACTCAGTTAGACATTATTATTATTATTTTATATAATCAGTATTCATTTATATTTATACACACATTTATTTTTTTTTCATTGTTCTTCTTTCCTTGCATATCCAACATGTCTTTTGTCTTTTCTGGCTAAATAATGTCCTCTGAAACTTTCTTTGAGGTGAGTTAGCTGATCATAAATATTATGTTTTTGTTTGCAAAAAAAAAAAATCTTCATGTCATCCTTAGAGAGCAGGAATATAGATATTCCAGGAGCCAGGAGGAATATCTCCAAGAAAGAAAGAAAAAAAAAAAAAAAGGAAGATTAACTTATGTGTTTTCCTGTATTAGAGAGGATTTATACTGAAAGAACAAAGAGAGGGGAATTTAAATAACAGAAATCAGCACAACTGGGGAGTAATGCCTGATTTCACAGATTGGAGGAAGCTGAAAGCTAAATGCCCTATGACTAGACCCAGGTGAGGAGGGAGTACCCCCACCCCTGAAGAACCCCAGGGGGGCTCGGGAGGCAGCAGCCCAGCAGGCAGGCCTTCATGGCACCTGGAAGCAGGAGCATGGGTTGAAACTATTGCCCAAACAGAAAGACCCCAGATCCCTGAGCCACAAGGGAACCCTGAGAGGCTGCCCTTCTGCTCTGGCAGGAGAGAGGCTAACCCAGCAGGGTATGACCCAGAGGGAGTCAGGACTCTGAGCATAAGCAATGGGTGCTCAATGCAAAACAGGAGTCATTCTGTTAAATGTATACAGTGCGGCTGGCACAGTAATGCATCTATAGAACTAGATGAAACAAAGTCCCTGTCCTCACGGAGCTTACATTCTAGAGAGGAATAGGCAAAGTCCTCATGATAAATTGTGAAACCCTCACCATCTCCTGCCCATGTTGTCTACACAGCCCATTGCCAGCCCTAGCTAGAGATGGGAAATACCATTTGGAGTCCTCTTTCGTGTGTGATATGCAAAATCAGTCTCTTCTGTCTGTCCCTATGATGAAACCATTGACCAACAAGGACCTCCAATACTTACAAAGAACCCAATCTGCATTAGACGCCTCTCCCTTAATTGTTGCTTATGGGTTCTGAATGGATACTGAAAGATCCCCAGGCAACACCTCTAACAGGAAAGACATAGAAAAAAACAACCAGAAAAAGAAAATGAGACAATACCAGGAACACAAGAAAACGTTAAAAATATACATGAATCATTGCTGTCCCCAGAGAGATAAGGAAAGAGGAGGGTTGTGCTATGGGAGCCACTGTCTGAGTCCTGTCACTGAGTGGAGGTGGCTTTCAGATCACTGCATGCATGAAATACAAACAACAAAAGGACTTCAGAGAATAAGAAAGAAGGCTCAGAAGTTTAAAATATGACAAAAGAAATAAAAAATTCAAGAGAAGAATTAAAAGAAAATTCATCCAGAAAGTAGAACAAAAAGATAATGAGAAAAATAGGAAGCAGATTTAAAAATTGGAGGATAGGGGCTGGGTTGTGGCTCAGTGGTGGAGCACTTGCCTAGCATGTGTGGGGCACTGGGTTCAATTCCCAGCACTGCATATAAATAAGTGAAGAAAGTAAAGGTCCATCAACATCTAAAAAATATTTTTAAATTGAAGGATAGATCTAGAAAGTCCAGATTTCTCTTTCTTTTCTTTCTTTTTTCTTTTCTTTTTTTTTTTTTTTTTTTGGTACTGGGAATTGAACCCTGGGGGACTTAGCCACTGAGCCACACCCCCAGTCCCTTTATTAGAGATAGTGTCTTGCCAAGTTGCTGAGGCTGACTTTAAACTTGAAGTCCTCCTACCTCAACCACCCAAGCCGTTGGGATTAGAAAGTCCAACTTTCAAACAACAGAAGTCCAAAAGGAAAGAATTCAGAAGTCAGAGAGGAGGACATTTCCCAGTGCACAAGTGATGAGCTTGCAGACAGGAGCTACCAACATTAAGACTCTCACCAGGGAGCCACGTTCTGAAATCATAGAATCTCAAAGGCTTCTATGGAAAGAGAGAGGGAAAGGGCAGATTCAGAGGATAAGGAATTAAAATCCCATTAAATTCTTAACAATAACAATGAAAGTTAGAGAAAAACTGATATTAGTCAGCTTCTAATTGCTGATGAGAACAATTTAGAGAAGAGAAAGTTTATTTTAGCTTGTGGCTTCCGAGGTTCAGTCCATGGTCAGCTATTCCATTGCTCTGGGCCCAAGGGAGGTAGAATATCATGGCAGAAGGGTGTGGTAGAGAAAAGCAATTCAGGCCTTGGCAACCAGGAAGCAGAGGGCGCTCCACCCACCAGGGACAACACATAAACCCCAAAGGCACACCCCTAGTGACTTACTTCATCCAGCCACACACTCCCTGCCTACACTTGCCACCTGGTTAACCCATATCAGTGGATTAATCCACTTCTCATTCTGGGGCTGGGGTTGTGGCTCGGTGGTAGAGCACTTGCCTGGCATGAGTGAGGCACTGGGTTTGATCCTCAGCACCACATAAATAAATAAAATGAAGGTGTTGTGCTGGGATTATGGCTCAGTAGTAATGTGTCCATCTACAACTAAAAATTTTTTTTAAATGCTATTCATTCTGTATCCATGAGCTCTATCTCAGTGAAAGTATCTTTAACAATGAAGGTGATACACACTATTTTTTTCAAGACCCACAAAAACTGAAAGGATTCAATACCAGTAGATCAGGAAATAATGGAGTTCTTCAGGCAAAGACAAAAATAATATCAGATGAATATATGGATTAAATTAATTAAGAGGATTGGAAATGGTAAATATCTAGATAAACAGAATTATTAATTCCCATTTTAAATCTTTTTAAAAGATAATTGAAGGTTAAAGCAAAAATAATAGCAATGTAGTAGGGGCTCATAGTACACAGAAGAGGTAAAATCTATGGCATCAACAACACAAAGGGCAAAGTGGGGAAAGGGAAATTTCTGTACGATTCTTACGACATCAGTGAAGTGGCATTACATTGCTGAAAGCAAAGTGTGTTAAATTAAAGATGATGCTGTAATCCCTAGAGGAACCAGTGAAAATTATAAAACAAAGAAGAATAGCTAATAAGCTGGTGGTAGAGACAAAATGAAATCAACAAACATACTCAACCCAGGGCTGGGGTTGTGGCTCAGCAATAGAGCTCTTGCCTAGCACATGCGAGGCACTGAGTTCAATCCTCAGCACCACATAAATAAGTAAGTAAGTAAATAAATAAATAAAAATAAAGGTATTAAAAAATACTCAATACAAAGTTAGGGAAAAAAGAATAAAGAACATATCGGACAAACAGAACCTAAGTACTAACATGACAGATATAAATGCAACCCTGCAGACAATCACTTTAGGTACAAATGGTTTAACATTCCAACTAAAAGTCAGAGATTGTTAGGGTAGATTTTTTAATAGTTATTTTTTAGTTATAGTTGGAAACAAAATCTTTATTTTATTTATTTTTATGTGGTGCTGAGGATCCAAGCCAGGGCCTCACACGTGCTAGGTGAGGGCTCTACTACTGAGCCCATTCCCAGATTGTTAAGGTAGATTTTTAAAAACAACTATATGCTGCTTACAAAAACACTAAAAATATGTCTTTTTAGTATAAAGACATATTTCAAATTAAAAGGGAGAAAAAGTAGTGCTAAACAAACATTAACCAAAAGGAAGATGGAGAGGCTACTTTACAACAGATTATGTAGACTTCAGAATAAGGGAAATTGTCGGTGTTAAAAAGGATGATCCTTAATAGCGCAAAGATCAATTCATCAAGGAAATATAACAATCTTCAATGTGTATTCATTTATTAACAGAGCTTTAAATGCACATGAAGCAAAAAAAATATGTAGAACAACTTCTGGTAACTGAAGTTGCATCTCAATTTCTGCCTCAAAAAAAAAAAAAATAAGCAAATGGGCTGGGGATGTAGCTCAGATGTAGAATGTGCGCTTCCCATGTACAAGGCCCTGGGTTCCCTCCCCAGCACCCCACAAAGAAACCAGCAAACATTCAAGTGGTCCAACTGAGAATAAGCCAAAGAGACAAATGAGCAACATCATAAAGGAAAACCAAAACATGCCTAAGTGAATTTTCACAGTATAAGAGAATACTAGAATACTCTGGACAACTTCATTCCATTTTCTTGGTGAAAATGAATCAGTAAATATGGCCCAGAAGAAGTGGGGCACCTAAATAGGCCAGTAATGATGGAACACATTTAAAAGACAGGGAGCACCTCTTCACAAAGTCACCACATCCAGAGGGCTTCCAGCCAAGTTTTCCCCAACATGTAGAGAGGAATAGGTCACTCTTGTGTTCTATATAATATTCCAGAGCATGGAAAACTGTGGAAATCTCTCCAAATTATCCTAGGAAGTTTGCATGCTCCTGATAACATTAAATTAAAAGACCATATTCCAAAAAGAAAGCCACAGGCCAATCTAAACAAAACCATGGATAACCATATCCATTAGTATAGTAGTGTGTGATACCCAAGAAAGGCTCAAAACAGAAGTACAATTGATGAAGGCTCAGGACGAGAACATTTACTACTGTCAGGTAGAGGCGCTTTGAGTTCCAGAGCAAGAAGACAAATGCTTAAGGCCTGCAGCTTTGCTGACTTTTGGAGTTAAACTTACATATTCCTCATCCTCCAGATACCCGATGCTGCCCCTTAATTGGCCTAGCCTCAGTGGGGCTAGCCAAGCTCCTGAGAGCCTCCTATGGCCCAGGCCTGGTCCCTGCAAAAGGAAACCAAGCCAAAGAATGGAAATAGAGAAGGAAGGAAGGAAGGAAGGAAGGAAGGAAGGAAGGAAGGAAGGAAGGAAGGAAGGAAGGAAGGAAGGAAGGAAGGAAGCTTCTTAGATATTAAGTGGTGTGGGGAGATACTTTGTTCATCATCATCATCATCATCATCACCATCATCATCATGATGGTGAGGGGAAGAATTGTTTTAGTGGGCTGGGGAGAGAGATGCTTAGGTGGGCACAGGTGGGAATATTTTGGAGAAGAGAAACAGGTTCTGGCAAGTGTGGAGGTGGGTGAGCAGAACAGCAGCTTGGGTAACTCCCAAAGAGACATGGATGGCCACAGCATAACTTGAGAATAACTGTGGTTATGACAGTGTTTAATGAGCCAAAGATATTCTCTGGGGGTATAGCTCAGGGGTAGAGCATTTGACTACAGATCAAGAGGTCCCTGGTTCAAATCCAGGTGCCTCCTGTGTTACCAACCTTTTCTTAAGGAGAAGTCAACCTCTATTATCTGGCAGATCCAGCCTCCCAACATCGAATTTTCCCAACATGGTGAACACTGAAGTGTTCCTGTTGTCACATTTTTTCCTATTTCATTTTTAAGTCCTCAGCCATAATCATTTCCTGGAGGGTAGGAGCCTGCCCTAGGTTTTCTCTCTCCCTACTGAGTAATTATTACTTTCCTCATTTTATTTGTTTATACCATGCTTCCTCTTAAAAAAAAATTGGATCTGAGACAGTTTACAATAAAAACACAATAAAATTCTAACCAGACAAATGTGTGCTATAGGAGGCAAGACCTGAATGTCTAGAAAAGGCAAGAGACATTTATTCCAAAGAGCTGTCGTTAGAAGCTTCTACTACTGGGAACACAAATATTATCTTCTGATTTCCTGATAATCAAACAGAAATTAAAACATCCCAATTCATCAACTGAGAAATATATTTTGTTGGTTCTGGAAACCAGCAGATATTCATATAATAGGTCTTTATAGATGGGACATTGGAAAGATGATGATTATTGCCACATAGGTTTTGCATGACACAATTTTACCAATTACATAATTATGAAACACAGTGACTCTGGATTTTTGCCATATTTTGTTTATGTCCCCCCTTCAAAAAAAAATGCCAAAATGATGCTGCATGTGAGGGCTGCAGGGTCCATGGTCTATCCGGGTATGTCTGGTCTAAGCCCACCCCTGTACAAGATGTGGGACACTCCAGGGACCATTGACATTTGGCTGCTCCTCTGCCCTAAGCTGCCCCAGGAACCTCCTTTCCTTCACATGAGAAATGAGAGGTACTCCTGCAGTGAGCTCCCGCCTCAGCATCATGGCCATTGCTCTCCAGCTGGATATGGCTCCGAACTACTGTACATGATTCTCCTGCTGGTTTGGAAAAGGCAGGTCTGCAGAGGACTCAGAAGAGTGGGAAAGGCAAAGAGCCACCAGAGGCTCAGTCAGCACATCCTGTAGACCTGGCATTAGTCAGGGTGTAGCCTACAACCTGGGACCTGTCCACCAACTCTTTGTTGCTGGTCTGTGCTGTGAACCATTCAGAAATTGAGAGTCAATAATTACAAAGTCCAGGACAATCTGCCATGGTCAGTTCTGGTGGTGTGTGCGTCTCAACATCTGTGAGTCTGATGGGCTAGTATTGATCCAGGACAGATTATAAGAAAAAATAAATAAAGCTGACCCTTCACCAGAGACAGTTTGAAAAGCCCTGATTTAATTCAGCCTTCTTGGAAATCCACTTCTCACTCTTCTGTGTGAAGCAGTAGGTACCTCAAGATTCAGCTCCCTGTATCAGTCAGGGCCTAGAAGCCAAGACTGAGCAGTTGACGTTTATTAGAAAGCTCCTCGCAAGGTCAGAGTTGTGGAAAGTGTGGCTCAGGCTAACCTCCCAGGAGGGACGCCCCACCAAGCTGCAGAGCTGGTTGGTTGATGGAGAAACAACCGAGGCAGCACCCAGTGCTGGGTGCCACCCTCTACTCTCCTTCCAGAAATCAGTCCTCATGCCGTTTGTATTCCCACCCCAGGCCCTGACAGCAGGACAACAGTGACTGCTCCCTTGCAGGCCAAAGGGTTCCTCGCCTTCCCTCCTCTTCCCCCTTCAAGCCTGGAGCCAGAGCATCCGCTCCTTGCAGCCGGGGCCATTCCATAACCCTCTGCAAGGGTCCTGGAGAACAGGGTTTTCTAGCTTCTATTTTGAGCATGCAGGTTTTGTAAGGAAGACATTCTCCACAGTGGGGAAGGCATTCCAACATTCTGCACAGAGAGAACACATGAAAAAGTCCTTCCCATCAGATTGCTGAATACTCATTACAAAAAAATGTAAAATATCTTGTTAATATTTTTTATATTAATTACATGTTGTAATGACAATGTTTTTGATATTTTTGGATTAAGTAAAATATGGAATCAAGATGATTTTAATAATTTATTATTGCTTGAATGTGTTACTAGAAAACAACATCACATGTGGCTCACATTTGTTGTTTGCGTTATATTTCTATTGGACAGCTTTAGATGAAGTGTTATCTGAGAATATCCAGACCTAGATGGTGTCACCAATCAGTGGACAAATGGTGGACTCAATAAAGGGTACTGAGTTCATTGTCTCAAAAAAAAAAATCATAGAGCTGGGATGCAGGTTCAGTGTTAAAACATTTGCCTAACAATGTGTGAGACCCTGGGTTTGATCCCCAGCACTGAAAAAAACAAACATCACAAATCATCTCTACCTCACTCCGTTAAGAAGAATCCAAATAAAGACCTAAACATGAACTCAAACTTTTAGAAAACACACACACACACACACACACACACACACACACACACACATCTTTGCATACTCTTAAAGAGAAAATTATTCAAAGATACAGAAAGCAGAGTGAGGAAAACTCTATTCTGGACCACTGAGATGGGAGGAAAGAGACGGGTTTCAACTCTGACTAAAGCATGGACAAGTGAAAACGTAAGCCAAGGAGCAGCGGGGTCAGTGAGTGGAAATACACTGAGAGGAGAAAGTGGGATTCTTGCAAAACCAACCGAACGAGATTCCCGCTGGAGAAAGGCCACCATGGCCAGACAGTCCCTGGAATGAAGAGGAGGAGGACGGGGAACCTGATCAGATACACAAGGCAATCAGACACCAAGGATGGTTCTTGCTAAACTGACTTAGCTGGGCTCTTGGCTAAAACTGGATTTTACAAGGAAGTACACAAATGGGCTTGGGGCAGGTTCAGGAACCAGATTAAAGTTTGGCCAAGAAGAGGGTATTTATTCATTATTTACAATCATAAATACGGCCCAGACTAGAGTTTCTGAGACACAAATTATGAACTAGAAAAGAACATTTTAATCTTTATATAAAAGAACTGTAAAAGATGATTTTGATTATATCAAAATTTAAATTTTTATATGGCAAATAACTTCCCAAACAAGAGACTGAATTTTGCAACACAGATGTTGGGAATGGATTTGTACCAGAATATAAGCAAGATGAAAAACTTCTGGAGATTGATTATATTAATGAAGTGTACTTAACCTTACTGAACTGAACATTTAAAATGGTTAAGATGGCTAATTTTATATTTTATGTTTTTTTATAATAATTATAAATGTTTAAGTTATTTTTTAAAAAAGAATCCCTGCAGATCAAACAGAAAAGAAAAATAGTTGGCCCAGCAGAAGAATGGACAAAGACAGAATTAGAATTCACAGAAGAGGTTATTGTCATGACCAATACATTTATGAAAAGATACTCAACATTGCTAGAAATCAGAGAAATTAAAACTACATACAACAATAAAGAGGCAACATTGTTTTGTTTTTACTCAAGTCAAGCAAAAATAACGTTGTTCTTCTACTTCCTCCACAAAGTTAGGATAAATCAAATTTCAACTAGATCAAGAGTTGGTAAAGGTGCTGGGGAGTGGGGTTGTAGCTCAGTAATAGAGCGCTTGCCTAGCATGCATGACGCACCGGGTTCAATTCTCAGCACCATATATGAATAAATAAAATAAAGGTACAACAACAACAACAACAAAAAGAGGGGCTGGGACCATAGCTCAGTGACAGAGAGCTTGCCTCACATGTGTGAGCCACTGGGTTCAGTCCTCAGCACTATATAAAAATAAGCAAATAAAATAAAGGCATGCTATTTATCTACAACTACCCCAAAAAAATTAAGTGAGTTGGTAAAGGGAGAAATGGTGTTTTCTTTTTCTTTTTTTCTTTCTTGGTACCGAGAATTGAACTCAGGTGCACTTGAACATTTTGCATTTTATTTAGAGACAGGGTCTCACTGAGTTGCTTAGGGCCTTGCTCAGTTGCTGAGGCTGACTTTGAACATGCAATCTTCCTACCTCAGCCTCCTGAGCCATGCACCACTGTGCCTGACCCAAGGATAATTTTAAACACTTGCAGACCCAGAAAAGAAAATCTGCCTTAATATAGTACCAGTCAGCTAAGTGCTTTCTTATTGTCCTTTTCTTCTCCGCATTCTGAACGCAAGGGCTGAATGCTAGGTGGGGAAAGACAGAGGAAGGGCCTGTCCCAATCACCCACTTCTAGGTGAGGAGAGGAGTTGAAATGATTCCAGAGTAGTGACCATTATGTGGAGTGGAAATTTTAATTGCTGAATTCAGGCTGCAACCATAGGACTTTCTGTTAAATAAGATTGATCATTGGGGGCTGGGGATGTGGCTCAAGCGGCAGCGCGCTCACCTGGTACGAGCCAGACCCAGGTTCGATCCTCAACATCACATAAAAATAAAAATAAAGATATTGTGTCCACCTAAAAAAAAAACCTAAAATGTAAATATTTTTTTAAAAATTAAAAAATAAAAGGCATTGTGTTGTGTCCATCTACACCTAAAAAAAAATATTTTATAAAATGATCATTAAAGTTACCTGGGCAAGAAAAGGCTACTTTGCTCTTGCTTCCTTCATTTCTTTTTTTCTTTCTTCTTCTTCTTTTTTTTTTTTTTTTTGAGGGGAGGAATGAGGCAAAACCGATTTTATTACAGGAAGATGGAGAAGACCTTTTTCTTTCTCACGTCTTTATCCTCAGGGACAGTTCCTCCTGGAGGAGAGGAGACAGGGTGTGACAGCAGGAAGTAGACACATGCAGATTTAGCCGGGCTGCATTAATTGGAAACAAGTCACAGCCCCTCTGCTGGCTCTTTCCTTTTCTTTCTTTCTTCTTTCCCAGCTCAACACAAGTCAGATGCTTCTTCTGAACCTTGCTCCTGCCCGTAATGCACCTGCTGAGTGGAGCTTGCAGTGTGGAGTGTTCTGTGTCCGTGGACTTAGGCAAGTAGAAAAACTTCAACGGGCTGGAGCAGCAACCAGCGCACAGTGAGTCTGCCGCTCCAAGGGCAGGTATGAGACCAAGGCGAGACGCATTTGAAATTTCAATGCCTGAAACCGAGGTAGGATTTCCAGGGGACCTAGGGGTCATGTTGGCTCCGTGCCATTGGTTACTGGGAAGCGATGTCAAGTGAAAAGCTGGCAATGAAGGTTCCAGTCCTTGCTCAGAAAGCAGCAGCTTCCCTCTGGGCTCATCTTCTGTCTGTGCACCAAGCTGCACAGGCTGCATTTTCAGAGGGAACCTTCAGTGGCCTTCCAAGATGGTGCCAAGAAGTGACAGTGTCTTTTTGCAAAAGAAGGATAATTACGCCACAGGAGGTCCATTTACAGTCGGACAGGATGCACAGCTCTCTGCAGAGACAGAATGAGCACCTGTACCTGTGTAGCTGGAATTACAAACAGGGACTAATTATACCTGTTCTCAATAAAAGGGGGCATGGCCCAGGGATAGAGCTTTGGCTGCAGATCAAGAGGTCCCTGGTTCAAATTTAAGTGCTCCCTTTGAAATACTTTTCCTCCTTGAGCTGAACTGACAAAATCAAGTTTTACTTGACTAGAGACCATTTCCCAGTCCCCCCACTGACTAGAGCTCTGCCCTAAGTTACTCATGCTGTATAGAACAGCAGTGTTCAGGCTGTGCCTAGCCCTGAGTTACACCAAAGCAGGAGTTTGCCTGAGTCACTCCATCCTGACGAGAGTCAAGGGAGAATGACTCCATCAACCATAAGGCACAAATTGGTTGATAATTTATTCATGCTGATAAAATAATTAGTAAAATTAAATCAGGGGGTTGTGGCTCAGTGGTAGAGCACTCACTTGGCACGTGCGAGGCCCTGGGTTTGACCCTCAGCTCCACATAAAAATAAATAAAATAAAGGTATTGTGTCCACCTACAACTAAAAAATAAATATTTAAAACAAATTAAATCAGGAGCACATGGACACTTGGGCATCTCAAATCATATCAGAAACATCAGTCTCAGGAGCTTATCAGTCTCACCCCCAAAACCCTTCACCCAAGGCCAGAAAAAGAGGAGCACCCTGAGACGGGCACAGTGGCACACAGATCCCATCCCCTGGTCATTTGTCACAAGTCTTTCCCAGGAACATCACCACAGTGATGAACTTCCAACTCTCTGTCCCAGGGTTTCTGTGCAGCACAGTTTCTCCTGCTAGTGATGATACGGCCACTTCCACAGGACACTCCATGCAGACATTTTGAAATTGCATGCTGCCTCCATCTTCTCCTTGACTCCGAGGATTGGTTAAAACCTTTATCTAACCACCTGAGTGACATTTATATTTGCTCTCAGCCTCTTGACACTCTGTGACCACCTTAACCTTTCTGTAATATGTATAGTTATTATGACATTTATATCTCTATACCATTGCTTGATGCATGATGTGGGACTTTAGTTTATAAATATTATTAATTACAATTGGAGTAGAATAAAAGAACTTGTGATTGCCATGATCTTGTCACCAAGTGAACCATGAATTAAAGCTGATGAAGCTGAGTGTGGTGGTCCACACCTGTAATCCCAAGGGTTTGGGAGCCTGAGGAAGGAGGATCATAAGTTCAAAGCCAGCCTCAGCAATGGCGAGGCCCTACGCAACTCAGTGAGACCCTGTCTCTAAATGAAACACAAAATAGGGCTGGGGATGTGGCTCAATGGTTGAGTGTTCTTGAATTCAACCCCCGGTTCAACGCCCCCCCCCCCAAAAAAAAAGCTGATGAAATTGATGTAATTTGCAAATTAATAGTTATTCAATAAATTCTGACATTACAGAAGAACACAAACATGTCTGGTCTTGTTGATGGCATAGTTTGCTCGTGACATGCCTACTGAATAGCACCCTTATGGCCATTCCCTAAGATTCGGGACCCAACCAGCCACTCAGTAGTGCCTGAACAACCAAGGACAAAACCAAATCCATCCCTGATACCATCTCTGAGGATCTGTTTCAGGTGCCCCTGCTCGGCCATTCCTGTCCCTCCACCGCCCTCTTGGCAGGACCAGTCAGGAAGCTGTGAAAGGAGGAGCATTGTTCCCGGTGTCTTTGACCCAGGGTCCCAGATCAGAGCACAGAAGGCTGGACTTGAAGTTTAGAGAAAATCACCTCTTTTTTTTCAGAGGGTTGATCTTGCCCAGTAGATTAAAGGGTTGAATGTCCGGAGCTCTGGGGCAACAGGAGAGTGACAGCCTGCATCCTAGGGTGTGGTTTTTGTGGAGAGAGCTGTGACCTGGTGCCCAATGGTACAGGTTCTGTCTTTGAGGTATTGCAGGGTCGGCCAGCCCCATGGGCATTCACATCTCTGCTTTGGGGTGCTCAGCCTGCCCTCACCCAGGGACAGAGGCAGAGGTCCCCAGTTCAAATCTGGGTGCCCTCTAGTTTTTTGGGCCTTAAAGTTGGTAAAAAGAGTTCCGATTTCTCTCCCTTGATGAACCCAGGGGAGTCTTCCTGCAAGGACAGAAAAGTCAGAGAACACCCTTCCCGCCTCCTCAGAAGCTCTTCCCTCCTTCTCCTTCCCTGAGCCCTGAGCTCTGCAGTGCGTACTTTCATTTCCTGTCTGAGAGGGAGGATTCGGCCCTTTGAAGGTAGCCAGAGGGAAATCTGCAATCCCCAGCTGCTGGCCAGCCCCTCCACAGTGGTGAAGGAAGCCAGGGTACAGTGCAGTGGAACACTCCATGTGTTGAAAGGAAACAATGTCAGCTTGGAATTCGATTCCCAGCAAAACTATCCTTCAAGAGCAGTCAAAAGTTGAGAGAATTGACTACAATGGACCTTACAGAAAACTCCAAAATATAGTTGTCCCTCAGTATTCACGTGGGACTGGCTCCAGGATCCCCACAGACACCAGATGTATATGCATAGTATTTGCAGATAATCTATATACACCTTCCTATATTCTTTGTTTGTTGCATGGTACTGGGGATTGAACCCAGGGGCTCACTTATGCTGGGTGAATACTCTTCCATGAGCTGCCCCCACCTCCTGTATACTCTAAATCATCTCGAGATTACTCATAATACTAGCACAGCAGAAATGCTATTTAGACAGTTGTCTTACTGTATCGGTTAAGGAGTGATCACAATAAAATGAGTCTGTACATGTTCAGTACAGATAAAAAAAAATTTTCCAAATATTTTCCACTTGTGTCTGGTTGGATCCACTGATGCAGAACTCATAGATATGAAGGACTGACTGTTCCTACTTTAGAAAAAATGTCAACGATCCCAAATGGGAGGAAGAGGTGTTTAACAAGGAAATTGGCAGATATGTAAGTATTTCTAAAAATCATTGGTCATTTAACACACTATTATTGTCTTGCTATATTTTTTAAAGATAAAATAAAATACTGGTCAATGGTAATATATAAGGAAAGAAGTCATCAAAGATAAATCTTCTAAATTTTTTTTAATAATTTGGGAGAAATCCAAAGATATTGATTAACTTCACTGTTTAACTTTGCCTGCAGAGATTTCTAGTGTATCATTTTGAAAGCTGTGGTTTAAAGGGAGGTGAGGGACTGGGGATTGTAAATAAATCTGCTAGCAGATGTAATATACTAAGTAAGAAAAAAATCCCCATGAATCCAAAAGGCAGGAAATGAACAATGGAAGAAATATGAGACAAATTAAAATAAGTCCCGATAGATCAGTTTACCAGGTATTCATTTCCTAGAGCTGATGTGACAAAGTACCAAAATGGATTGCTTAAAACCACAGCTGTGTGCAAGTTGCTCAGGGAACCTATGCCCAGCTGCCTGCCCAGGAAGATACAAATGTATCTGATAGCACTATGCATCTACTTTTTTATGTTAATGCCATACAAGGAATATATATATGTGTGTGTGTGTGTGTATTGTATATACGTACACACACACACACACACACACACACACACACACATTTGCTTGTTGGTTCGTGTCAGGGATCCAACCCAGGGCCTTGCATATATCTTTCCATCTTTTTACTTTCACTCTTTCTGTGTCTCTAAGTTTTAGAGACACTTGTTCTTTTTTTTTTTTAAGTCACACATGACAGCAGAATGCATTTTGATATATAATACATACATGGAATGTACATACATCAATCGTATTGTCTATTCTATTCTGCTGCCCTTCCTATCCTCCCTACTCCTCCCCTCCTCTCCCATCCTTTCTCTCTATCTAATCTAATGTGACACACTTTTTTTTCTTTTTCTCATTACAACATCATATATGTATTCTGTATAACAATGAGGTTCTCTTCCCATCTTCTGTGCAACTCCCCTTCTCCCTCTTTTTCCCTCCCACCTCTCTTCCCTATTTAGTGGTAGTCTTCTTCTCATGCTCTTCCTCCCTATCCCATTTTGAGTCACCACCCTTATATCAGAGAAGACATTCAGCATTTGTTTTTTAGGGATTGGCTAACTTCACTTAGTATAATCTGCTCTAATGCCATCCATTTGCCTGCAAATGCCATAATTTTATTATTTTGTAGTGCTGAGTAATATTCCATTGTGTATAAATGCCACATTTTTAATCCATTCATCTATTGAAGGGCTTCTAGGTTGGTTCCACATTCTAGCTATTGTGAATTGTGCTGCTATGAACATTGATGTACCTGTGTCCCTGTAGTATGCTCTTCTTAGGTCTTTTGGGTATAGTCAGAGAAGGGGAATAGCTGGGTCAAATGGTGGTTCCATTCCCAGTTTTCCAAGGAATCTCCATACTGCTTTCCAAATTGGCTGCACCAGTTTGCAGTCCCACCAGCAATGTATGAGTGTACCTTTTTCAACCGCATCCTCGCCAGCACTTATTGTTGTTTGAATTCATAATGGCTGCTATTCTTATTGGAGTCAGATGGTATCTTAGAGTAGTTTTAATTTGCATTTCTCTGATTGCTAGAGATGGTGAGCATTTTTTCATGTATTTGTTGATTGATTGTATATCCTCTTCTGAGAAGTTTCTGTTCAAGTCCTTGGCCCATTTGTTGATTGGGTTATTTGCTTTTTTGTTGTTTAACTTTTTGAGTTCTTTGTATATTCTAGAGATTAGAGCTCTATCTGATGTTTGAGGGGTAAAAATTTGTTCCCAGGATGTAGGCTCCCTATTCACCTTGCATATTATTTCTCTTGCTGAGAAAAAACTTTTCAGTTTGAATTCGTCCCATTTGTTGATTCTTGGTTTTAACTCTTGTGCTATAGGTGTCTTATTAAGAACTTTGGGGCCTGCCCCCACATGATGAAGATTAGGACCAACTTTATCTTCTATTAGACGCAGAGTCTCTGGTCTGATTCCTAGCTCCTTGATCCATTTGGAGTTGACTTTTGTGCATGGTGAGAGAAAGGGATTCAATTTCATTTTGTTGCATATGGATTTCCAGTTCTCCCAGCACCATTTGTTGAAGATGTTATCCTTTCTCCATTGCATGGTTTTACCACCTTTGTCTAAAATAAGGTAGTTGTAATTTTGTGGATTTGTCTCTGTGTCCTCTATTTTGTACCATTGGTCTTCCAGCCTGTTTTGGTGCCAGTACCATGCTGTTTTTATTACTATTGCTCTATAGTATAGTTTAAAATCTGGAATTGTGATACCACCAATTTCACTCTTCCTGCTTAGAATTACTTTAGCTATTCTGGGTCTCTTGTTTTTCCAGATGAATTTCATGATTGCTTTTTCTATTTCTGCAAGGAATGTCATTGGGATTTTGATGGGAATTGCATTGAATCTGTAAAGTGCTTTTGGTAGTATGGCCATCTTAATAATATTAATTCTACCAATCCATGAGCAAGGTAAATCCTTCCATCTTCTAAGGTCTTCTTCTATTTCTTTCTTCAGGGTTCTGTAGTTTTCATTGTATAGCTCTTTCATCTCTTTTGTAAAGTTGATTCCCAGGTATTTTATTTTATTTTTTGAGGATATTGTGAATGGAGTAGTTGTCCTCATTTCCATTTCAGAGAATTTGTCACTAATATAAGGAACGCCTTTGATTTATTGGTATTGATTTTATATCCTGCCACTTTGCTGAATTCATTTACTAGTTCTAGAAGTTTCTTGGTTGAATTTTTTGGGTCTGTTGGGTATAGGATCATGTCATCGGCAAATAGTGCTAATTTAAGTTCTTCTTTTCCTATATTTATGCCTTTAATTTCTTTCGTCTGTCCAATTGCTCTAGCTAATGTTTCAAGAACTATGTTGAATAGAAGTGGTGAGAGAGGGCATCCCTGTCTTGTTCCAGATTTTAAAGGTAATGCCTTCAATTTTTCTCCATTGAGAATGATGCTGGCCTGAGGTCTAGCATATGTAGCTTTTACCATTTTAAGGTAATTTCCTGTTATCCCTAATTTTTCTAGAGTTTTGAACATAAAGGGATGCTGTATTTTGTTGAATGCTTTTTCCGCATCTATCGAGATGATCATATGGTTCTTATCTTTAAGTCTATTGATGTGGTGAATTACATTTATTGATTTCCATATATTGAACCAGCCTTGCATCCCAGGGATGAATCCTACTTGGTCATGGTGCACGTTCTTTTTGATATGTTTTTGTATCCGATTTGCCAGAATTTTATTGAGGATTTTTGCATCTAAATTCATTAGGGATATTGGTCTGTAGTTTTCTTTCTTTGAGGTGTCTTTATCTGGTTTGGGAATCAGGGTGATGTTGGCCTCATAGAATGAATTTGGAAGTCCTCCCTCTTTTTCTATCTCCTAAAATAGATTGTAGAGTATTGGTATTAGTTCTTCTTTAAAGTTCTTGTAAAACTCTGCTATATATCTGTCCAGTCCTGGGCTTTTCTTGGTTGGTAGTCTTTTGATGGCTTCTTCTATTTCCTCACTTGATATTGGTCTGTTTAGGTTGTTTATATCATCCTGACTCAATCTGGGTAGCTCATATGCCTTAAGGAATTTATCGATGCCTTCACTATCCTCTATTTTATTAGAGTACAGGGTTTCAAAATAATTTCTAATTATCTTCTGTATTTCTGAATTGTCTGTTGTGATGTTGCATTTTTCATCCCGTAAGCTAGTAATTTGGGTTCTCTCTCTTCTTTGTTAGCGTGGCTAGTGGTCTATCAATCTTGTTTATTTTTTCAAAGAACCAACTTTTAGTTTTGTCAATTTTTTCAATTGTTTCTTTTGTTTCGATTTCATTGATTTCAGCTCTGATTTTAATTATTTCTTGCCTTCTACTGTATTTGCTGCTGATTTGTTCTTTTTCTAAGGCTTTGAGGTGTAGTGTGGGGTCATTTATTTGTTGGCTTTTCCTTCTTTTAAGGAATGAACTCCATGAAATGAATTTTCCTCTTAGTACTGCCTTCATAGTGTCCCAGAGATTTCGATATGTTGGAGACACTTGATCTTTGCAAACAGAATTTAGTTGTTTGATTGTTCTAACCCAATAAGATGATTTTTGTCTTTTAACCTTGGGTATTTAATTTATTTATTTACTTAAATTTTTATTTGTTCTAAGTAGTTATGCATGACAGTAGAATGCACTTTGACACATCATACATGAATGGAGTACAACTTCTCATTCTTCTGTTTGTACATGACGTACCATCCCACCCGTCGTGTAGTCATATGTGTACATAGGGTAATAGTGTCCAATTCATTCTACTATTCTTCCTCCCCTGTGCCTCCTCCCCTCCTTTTACTCCTCCTACCTAATCCAAAAGTAACTCTATTCTTCCCTAGCCCCTGCCACTTTATCAGTATCAGAGAAAACATTCAGTCTTTGTATTTTGGGGATTGCCTTATGTAGCTTAGCATGATATTCTCTAGCTCCATCCATTTACTGGCAAATGCCATAATTTAATTCTTCTTCAATAGTAATATTCCATTGTGTATATATACCACATTTTCTTTATCCATTCATCTGTTGAAGGACAGAATAGAAGATAGAATAGAAGACACAGAGATAAACCCACATAGACACAGTTATCTCATACTAGACAAAGGTGCCAAAAACATTCAAGATAGCCTATTCAACAAATGGTGCTGGGAAAATTGGACATCCACATGTAACAAAATGAAATTAAGCCTATATCTCTCACCCTGCATAAAATTCAACTCAAAGTGTATCAAAGACTTAGGCACTAGAACAGTGACCCTGTGCTTAATAGAAGGAAAAGTAGACCAAATCTTTACCATGTCAGCTTAGGACCTGACTTCCTTAACAAGACTCCTAAAGCACAAGAAGTAAAATCAAGAATCAATAAATGGGATGGATTCAAACTAAAAAGCTGCTTCTCAGCAAAGGAAAAAATCAATAATGCAAAGAAAGAGCCTACAGAATGGGAGAAAATCTTTACCACATCCACCTCAGATAGAGTGTTAATTTCCAGGATATATAAAGCACTCAAAAAACTTAACACCAAGGGCTGGAGTTGTGGTCAGTGGTAGAGCGGTAGCACGTGTGAGGCCCTGGGTTTGACCCTCAGCACCACATAAAAATAAAATAAAGGAATTGTGTCCAACTACAACTAAAACAAAATCCACCATGCGGCCAGCGCAATGGTTTCATTAATGAGGTTCTTGGCATAAAGTTAGCTAGATGAGATCGAAATAAAACACACAGTCTATTGCCAGGTCCAAGACGGCTCCCCTCTCTGGTTCCCTCCTCTAACCGCCCAGCAGGGCAGCAAGGATTACTCAGGGCTAGCAGGAGAGAGAGAGAATGAACACGCCTGGGAGTAGCCTTTTATTGGGGAACAAGAGATTCAGGGGAGAATTCCATCCAATGAAGGTTGAGGGGGGACTGCACTCCAAGGTCAGGGTCAGTGATTGGGCCCCCGGGGTCAGTGGTCAGGCACACCCCCACACGGATGGGCTCTCTCATCAGGAAAGGGCCAGGAAAACTTCGACACAGGCAGAACGCCTCAGACCCTTAACGGGAGCCACCCAATCACGTGTCAGAAATGGCTTCCCACAACAAAATATTTTTAAAAACAAGTTAAAAAAAACTTAACACCAGAAAAAAACCCACAAATAACACAATCAATAAATCAGCTAAGGAACTGAACAGGCACTTCTCAGAATATACAATCAATCGAGAAATATATGAAAAAAAATGTTCAGCATCTCTAGCAACTAGAGAAATGCAAATCAAAACTACTCTAAGATTTCATCTTTCTCCAGTCAGAATGGCAATTATCAAGAATACAGAAAACAATAAGTGCTGGCGAGGATGTGGGGAAAGGGCACACTCATACACGGCTGGTAGGACTGCAAATTGGTGCAACCACTATGGAAAGCGGTATGGAGATTCCTCAGAAAACTTGGAATGGAACCACCATTTGACCCAGCTATCCCACTCCTTGGTTTATACCCAAAGGACTTAAAATCAGCATACTACAGGGACACAGCCACATCAATGTTCATAGCAGCTCAACTCACAATAGCTAAATTATGGAACCAACATAAGTGTCCTTCAACAGATGAATGGATTGTTTACTTACTTTTAATGTAATTGCTGATGTATTTGCATTTAAATATACCACCTAAATTTATACTTTCAATTTGTATCACCCATGCTTTTCTCTCCTTTATTCATTTTAAATCTGAGATATTTATATTTCATTATTTTATTTCTCCTCGCTAGTTTGAAAACTACCAATGTTATTCTGTTCTGGTGGTTACGCTAGAAATTTAGTTTGCATAGTTACTCCTCAAAATTTGGGTTTAACCAAAAATTTTACCCTTGTTTCAGTTAATTTGAGCATCCTAGAACATTTTAATTCCATTTTCTTATATAAAATATGTGTTTTTTACATTATTCCATTCAACTTCATTATTTTTGCTCTATGTAGGCAATGCTTACTTAGATTTATTCACATTTACTGCTTTTGCTCTTCTTTCTTTCTTCCTGCATCTCTATTCTTCTAGATAATTTCCTTCTGCTGGGAATATACCCTTTGGAACTTCCGTTAGTGCCTGATGCTTTTGATGAATTGTTTCAGTTTTTGTTTGTCTGAAAGATTTTTATTTCACCCTTACTCATGAAGAATATTTTACCTGGGAACACAATTTCATGTTGAAATGTTGAAATCAGTTTTCACAGTTCCACTGCTTCCTGGCTTTTATTGTTGTTCCTAAGAACTTAGTTGTCAATCTAATTGTCACCCCCATTGAAAGCAGTGTGTGGGGGGGGGTTGTTGTTTGTTTTGGTTTTGCTTTTGCTTTTCATGAGAGTTTCTTGCTGTCGCTGGATTTCTGCAAGTTTGCTACAGTTGCTCTAGGAATGAGCTTAATTTTGTTCATCATGATTGAGATTCATATCTCTCATGAGTTGCAAAATAGTCTCAGCCATTGTCTCCTCAATCTTACATGCATCCATTCTCTTTCATCTCTTCTCTCAGGACTCCAATGATATGTACCTGAGACCTTCTCACTATGTCCTCTACATTTATCGCTTTCTCGTCTGTGTGTGCCATGCTTTGGCCTCTCCTTGCTTTATAAGGGATTGTTTTTCCTCCCAACTTGCTAGCTCGCTGACTTTTCTGTTTGGATTAACATATTCATTACATAGAGCAGAGCCCTATTCATTGAGTTCTTAATTTTAGTTATTGCATTTTAAAATGTAAAATTTCCATGTTGCTTTCTTTTCAAATCTTCTTGGTTGCATTTCTTGCTTTCCAATTTTCCACTGAACTTTTTGAGCTTGGCACAGTTAGCATTATTATTTTACAGTGTGTTTCTAGTAGTTTGTTTGTTTGTTTGTCTGTGATATTGGGTATCAAACCCTGAGATAGGATCTACTTGTGAACATTCTCACTGAGGAATTACTGACCCAGGTAAGGCACATAAAGTGGCAGAAGAGAAGGAAGAAGGGAGAATCAAGTGGCCAGAGTCTGAAGGAGAGGTAACACCCTTCTGAAATTCCAGGACAAAGATTAGATTTTTCTTTTAAACCGGGGATCAAACCCAGGGGTGCTTTACCACTGAGCTATATCTCTGGCCCTTTTTAGTTAGCTATTTTTTGGAAACAGGGTCTCCCTAAATTGCCCAGGCTGGCCTCAAACTTGCAGTCCTCCTACCTCAGTCTCCCAAGTCACGAGGATTCCAGGCACGCACCACTGCACCTGGCCACGGACTGCTTTTGACGTGGTCTTCAAGTCATGACTGCCCTGGGCAGCAGGACAATGCACACATTCCTCCAAACTTCACAGAGGGCAAGAACAAAGAGACAGCTGTGCTTGCCTTCTGGACATGGCGGTGAGGTTCAGGAAATGAGATATCAAGAAAAAACAAGTGAAGTCTCTGGGGAGGTCATGGAGGGTGGGGTCTCCAGGTAGCCAAGGGCTGTGCAGCCTATTATGAAATGTAGCTTTGCCTGGAGTTAGTCAGGAGAGGCCAACCAGCAGTCCAACAGTGAGATACCTGAGCCAACTAAATGAATAAAGGGAATGTTTATTTAGCTCACAGTCTAAGGGATTCAAGTTCAAGATCAGGCAGTCTCATGGGTTTGGGCCTCTGGTGAGGGTCCTGGATAGCAATGGCAGGATCACATGTTGTAAGCAAGGGTCTCAGCTTGAGCTAGGAAGCCGAGAGAGAATTGTCAGGGTCCCGAATTCTTTTCAAGTGCATTCCTGCAATGACCTGAGGACCTTCCCCAGGGTATGACCACCTTCCAATAGCAGGACTCTAGGGACAAAAATTTTAACAGACCTTGGAGGCACTTTCAACATCCAACCCATTGCAGGAGGATTCCTGGAGCTTGTCCTAACCTAAACCGAACAAAGCGCCAATATGAATTCAATGGTCCAATGTGGGAAGAAGCAGCAGAAATCCCATCATCTACTTCGGTGATTAAAAGGGGTAAAGAAATACAGAACACCTGAACTTGAACCAGAGACCTCTGGCTCTGCAGTCAAATGCTATGCCCCAGCTATGCCCCAGCTATGCCCCAGCTGTGCCCCCACTTAGGTGGAAGCTCTCGGTAGCGTCCTTCCAGCCAGGCACCACACCCAGGCTACCTGTGGTCTGTAATCCATTTTTTCTCTGCATGTCCTGGGAATGGCCAGCTTTCTCCACGGTCGTCTGCCCTCCTCTCTTCATCTCCAGCCTTAACCAGCCCCCCACAGATCCCCTCATCTCTCAGACTGTGCTGGGGGCACGACCTCTGCACCTGGAAAGGACACGTGATTCCAGCGTTTCCCTAAGTCCACCCACAGTGATTGGAAGAGATGTGCTGGTCCGGGAAGAGCCTTCTCCATGCTCCAGGGCCTCCAGGAGGAGGCTCGTTACTCTAGTCCATCACTCATTCATTCAGCAAACACTCATTGAGCTTTCTAGACACTGGGCCCTGTCATCCATGTTGAGGGTACAAAGACAGGGAGGACATTGTCCTTATTCCTCAAAGTGTCTTAGTCCAGATAGGAGACAAACCCATGAACAAAATATTTCCACAGAAGGGGCAGGAGCCTAAGCCGAGGCCTGAGGGAACAGGGAGTAAGCAGGGATCCAGGAGGGGCTTCCTGGAGAGGTGACAATCCTGGAGATAGGCCAGAGGAAGAAGTCCCCTGAAAGTGTGCCATAGTATGACACGGAAGTGTCCTGAACAGAACCCAGAGCACAAGGTGAACACATTGCTGTTCATGCTCAAGGCACCACTGGGGATCAACGGCCCATGTGGATGACGTGCGTCATCATGTAGAGACTTCAGCAAGGGGCCATCTGAATTTGAACCCAGGACCTCTTGATCTGCAGTCAAATGCTCTACCCGTGAGCTACCCCAAACCTGTCTTTGCAACCTAATTGCACCAACTGAACTGTGCAGTAGACCGCCAGCCTCCCTGCAGAGCAGCAGCCCTGCGACAGCAAGGCCCCCACTGCCCCCACTCACTCTGAACTAGAAACACCTGCTGCGTCTCCCACCTGCCAGGCACAGCCTTCCTCACCTCTGCGGCCCTGTTGGGTCTTCCTCGCAGTGGGCGGGCATTAGCTTTAAAGCTTCACAGAACCCCGCTCCCTCCTCTGCTCCTGCACCAGGGTTCTGAGGGGCAGAGAGGACTCTGCGCGGATAGAGGAGGGGCTCTGTCAATCTTCCAAGAATTCCAATTCAGAAAATAGAATTCTTTCTGAGGTCGAAGGCTGGTGGTATGATTTTGAGTTAGGCAAAAATGTCTCAGATAGGACACCAAAAACTGTTGCTAAATTGAACTTCATGAGAATCAAGAACGTTTGCGTTTGGAAAGCTATTATGAAAAGAATCAAAAGATAAGTCACAGACTGGGGAAAAAGTATTTGCAAACCATGTATGTGATACAATGCTGGGTCTTATCACAATGTAAAGAATTTCCGAGACTCAATCATAAGAAAACAAATGACCCCGGGTTAAAAAAAAATGACAAAAAGATCTGAACAGACACCTTCCAGATAAGATAGTGATAGCAATAAGCCCATGAAACTCTGCTCAACATCATTAGAAATTAGGGAAATAGGAATTAAAACCACAATGAAATACGGCCATACGTGGCAGTAGATGTCACTGGTCAGGGTGCACAGCCATGGAACCCTCGGGCTGGTGGTAACTTAAAATGCTATAACCCTGTGGAAAATGGCTGGCGGATTCTCAAAGGTGAACTACCTACCGTATGATCCAGCTTCTCCAATTCCAAGTATTTACCCAAGAAAAGTAAAAAGTTTATTCCCTGCACTTGTGTGTGAATGTTCACAGGAGTTTGATTTACTAAAGCTAAAAATTGGTAACAATTCAAGTGTTTTCAATAGGTGAAAGGATAAACAAACCATCATCTGTATATGCACTGAATAAAAATAAATGAGCTTTTGGTGCAGGCAACAGTAGGAGTAGATCTCAAAAATAGCTAACTTGAGAACAACAAAAACAAATCCAGGACTCAGGTACAATGCTATTTACATAAAATTTTAGAAAATGTGGTTGGGGTTGTGGCTCAGTAGTACCGCACTTGCCTGGCATGTGTGAGGCACTAGGTTCGGCTCTCAGCACCGCATATAAATAATTAAAATAAACGTCTATCAACAACTAATAAATTTTTTTTTAAAAAATTAGAAAATGCAAGCTGATCTCTGGTGCCAGAGAAGATCGGTGGTCCCTGAGAGGACTTGCGTTTTACTTGGAGAGAAAAGGCAGAGGAGTGGGAGACACAGAGCTCCATTTCCTACCTCCCCTCCTCCCTCCCTTCTCACCCACCTCACCCTCCCCCAGCTCCACCACCCTGTGACTTCCCATCCCTGGCCCTCCATCAGTGGCTTTCCCTGCTGGAAGGGGTGTTATTGGCTCTGGGTCCTTATTGGAGAGAAGTAAAGAATGCAGAGCTTCTGATTAGCTCCAGCCCAGGAAGCCTGGCAGCTTGAGATCCAAATCCACATCTCCTGGCTGCGAACTCTGCACCTTGGCCGGCACCCTGCCTCTGGGATCTGGTGTCCCTCCCTCCTTCACCTCCTTCACCTCTTGCAAGGAACTCTGAGGGGCCGGCCAGCTGACAGGTGGAATCAGCAGCCTGTCGAGGAATTTGCCAGTCCACACATGTCTGGCAGTTGCCTCACTCCCAGCACCTGGTCCCGGGGCCTGTTTCCCTGCTGGCTTCTCATTCACACAACCCCTCCCTAGGCTCATCATTGTCACTGTGCAGCTTCCAGGTATCTCCTGAAAAGTTCAGGGTTCTACAAATTCTCACTCCTCAGAGCCTGGTGCTCACCAACTAGACTATGTAAATCCCACGTGCCCACCCCGTCCCTGAGCTGCTTGGAGAGGACTTCCTGGGTTGTGGAGCGCTGCTAATGGGTGTGTGGCCCTGAGTTCCATCCCGCACTGCAGAAAAGAGAAAGGCCTTCTTCTCAATGCTAGACCTAAGAAGAGGTGGGGAGGGGGCCTTAGGAAGAGCAGAGGGAAGGTGAAAATGACTGTGGAGGTCGAAGTATTGCAGAAAGAGGAGGTAGGTGGGCAGTCTGTGCCGTGGACCACCTCCAGCTGCAAGTGCAAAAGACAAGGGGGCACCCGGATTTGAACCAGGGACCTCTTGATCTGCAGTCAAATGCTCTGCCACTGAGCTATGCCCCCTGCTGGCCCCAGGGAGCTTCCTAACATCATTTTACTTTAGAAGCATGCTGTATTAACATTGGCTATAAGTGGCTGTGATTAAATTCCAATTGATAGAAAATAAGAGTTCATTGGGCTGCAACAATGAAAATATCAGACAAGAAGCTGACTGCCAAGAATTCAAATGCTATCAGAATTTACTCTTTCCTGCTTTCTTTGGTTACTCTTAAGTCAGCCATAATGTACCAAAGCAGCCTCTCTGGGTGCAACCTGCCTCCAACATATTTGTAGGCTCATATCTCCACACTTGTTTCCAGAGAGAAAAAGACTTGAATCTGAAAAACCTAGGGAAGGACTCTAGTCAGCTTGGTCTGGACCACCACCCAACATTGCAATCAGAGGACAGGTACAAGCAGTAGAGCCATTTCAAGAGTGAAGTCTTGTAAGTATACACCTGCTCCCATTCAGAATATGTGTCTATAGCATGGACAGGAAAGGTGGTTCTCCTGAAGAAGTCCAGGATAGCTAAGACAAAACCACAGAGGACCATCCCTGCAACCTAGTGCCTTCTCCACTGAGACCACCATGTTAAGGGAGACCATGAATCTACTGCTTCTGCTGTACAGGGTCATCAGAGCCCTACACATCCAGGTTCCCTGGTGCTTTTCATTCATCCATCCAAAAAGCACTTAATGGGGCTGGGGATGTGGCTCAAGCGGTAGCGCGCTCACCTGGCATGCATGCGGCCCGGGTTCGATCCTCAACACCACATACAAATAAAGATGTTGTGTCCGCCGAAAACTAAAAAATAAATATTAAAATTCTCTCTCTCTTTTTTTTTTTTTTTAAAGCACTTAATGGGCTGGGACTATAGCTCAGTTGATAGAGTGCTTGCCTCACATGCACAAGGCCCGGGGTTCAATCCCTAGCATAATACACACACACACACACACACACACACACACACACACGCACTTAGTATGTGCCTACTATGTGCTTGGTCCTAATAACCAAATAGTTCCTGGCCTTGGAAGCAAACAACCTAGTGGAAGTGCCTGACACCACAAGCATTATAATAATATGACGTGATAATATGGTGTGTGCTAAGGGAACGTGGAGGAGAGAGCATTCATTATAAGTTTGCCTGGAGACTCAGGTAATGACCTGGCTCTTGCACTGTGAGGAGCTTACTTAATAAACAGGGAGGTGGAAAGGAATCTCAGCAAAAGAGAATCTGGTACAGTCGTGGTCCCAGCGAAAGGTGGGAGAGGAGACTGGAGATGAGGTGACAAGGCCCAAGGGCTATTTGTAATACAGCAGGGCCCCCAGGCAGAGTCAGTGAGCACTGTGAACCCTGAGTGTGACTCCCCTGGAGAACAGGGAGCAGCAGAACTGCCAGTGCACTGGCGGCAGTTTAGGGCACTGACTGCGGGCAAGAGGCGGGAGCCCAGGCCAGACGGTTTCTCTCTATTCTGGCTTTCGCTGAGTGTCCTCATGCTTTATTCACATGATAACCTGCTTGGGAGTTGACCTCTGTGCTCGGGGGTGTCTTCACTGTGTGTGCTCTCCAACAAACAAGGTCTCTATTACGGGTTAAATTGTATCCCCTAAAAAGATTGGTTAAAGTCCTAACCTCTAGTCGCTGTGAATATAATCTTATTTGGAAGTATGGTCTTTGCAGATGTGACCAAGTCAAGATGAGGACGTTAGGGTGATCCCATAGGACCAATATTCTTGTAAGAAGAGTACGGACACAAACATAGGATGTCATATGATGAAGGAGGTAGATTGGAGAGGCCAGGGAATTCCAAGAAGGGACAGCCACCACCAGAAGCTAGGATTCTAGCAAGGATTCTACCCAAAGCCTGAGGAAGCAACCTTACTGACACCTTGATTTCAGATTTTATTCTCAAGAAGTGTGAGAGAATGAATGTTTGCTGTTTTGAGCCCCTAGGCTCATGGCACTATGTCCTGGAAACCCTAGGGAACTAAGACAGTTCCCATGGCCAGGGTTATGTGGGTCCTGAGTCCAGGGCAGGGTCTTGGTCTGCCTCAGAGGGAACAGCGGAGAGGTCTCTTGGGGCCTCGGAACCTCCAGAAAGTACCAGCTTCTTCAGCTTCACCCACCAGCTCAGACGTGGGGCCGCTGGGATTGCTGGGGCTGCGGCCTGTCTGGCCAGGAAATAGCTTTCCCTGGAGACACTGACTCCCCAAGGTGATGGCAGGGCTGAGAAGCAAAGGAAAAACTCAACTCAGACGAGGAAAAATCGAATTGCATCCTTAGCCTGTAGAGAGCATGTGGTTCCCTCCCGTGGAGTCCACTGCACAAAGCCCAGAGGGCGCCTGTCCACCCCCACCCACCTGCAGGAAGAAAGCAAGTGAGCAGGAGGCTGCAGCCCCCTGGGAAGATGGGGGAAGGGGTGGGTCAGCAGGGCCTGTTTCTGGATGGCTGCCAGGATGGCCCAGTGGAGAGGTGTGGTCACATCCTGAAACAGTTAACTGCAGTTTCCTGTCTAGGCCTCCATCCCATCATCTGTTAAATGGGCATAATGAATGAGACCTTTTAGAGCAGGGACTGGCAAACTATGGCCTGCCAGGGGTGTACAACTCTGTGAGCTAAGAATGGGTCTTACGTTTTTTATTTCCCACTTTTTTGGGTGTGCTGGGGATTGAACCCAGGGCCTTGTGCACGCAAGGCAAGCACTCTACCAACTGAGCTATATCCCCAGCCCTATTTCCCACTTTTATTGGTACCTTACAGTTGTCCATAATGGTGGGATTTACTCTTACATATTCATACATGCATACATTATGATGATGTAATTTGACCAATATCACTCCCCTGCACTTTCAGGTTTTCCATTTTTAAATGAAAGATGATGGGACCTCCTACTGAAAGGAAAGTGACCATGACAAAGAGACCAAGAGATCTTTATTGTGTTGGTGTCTGATCAACAGGAAAAAGAGAAGACAGAGAGAGGGGGAGGGGGAGGAAGAGAGAGGGGAGGGGGCTTGGCAGGAGAGAGTTTATAGCCAAAATCTAATGGGGTCTCTGGGTCTGCAGGCTGCCTTGTTGGCACACAGTGATTGGATCACACAGTAGTTGCTAAGGGTGTCATCTTCTGCCTTCGGGCAGACTGGGCAGGGGCTAGATGTGGGTTTCGGTGGCACCAGAAGGGTGGGGGTCGAGTGTTCAGCCCAACCTGCAGCTAACACCTACAATTTTGGAAGAAATAAATGAAACAATGTTTTAATGATAGAGAGTATGTGCTCATATTAAATTCTGCTTTGTAAAATTATTTTATGGTACAAGAAAATAATATGAAATTCAAAAGTCAAAGTCCTTGTCTCATTGGAACACAGCTTTGCTTGTTCTTTCTTTGTACTCTACAGCTGCTTCCCTGCTTCAAGGGCAGAGTTGAGTGGCTGTGGACAGAGACTGTATGGCCCTAGAATTTTTTAAAAATACATGTACAAACCGGTGTTTTTCAGAAAGCATGCTGTCTCTGGGCTTGGAGTCCAGCAACAGCTTGACAAGCCAAGCCCAGGGTTGGAGCACAGAGCGCAGAGAGAGAGCACAGAGGCCTTGCTCTCCCCCTGCAGCACCCCCCCCCCAGCTGCACGCTCCCCCGTTTCCCAGCATCATCTGCAGCTGCAAACCCTGCTCTGTGTCTGGGCCTCATTCTCCAAGACCTCCAGGGAAACACTTCTCATTAAGATGCTGAAAGCAATCAAGTCTGACCGTCCACTAGGGTGGCGTGGGCATGCCGGAACAGCTGTTTCTGCAATGTGGTGGGAGTGTTCAGGGACACCACCTCTATGCAGGCTGCTGGCAATAGCTCTCACAATTATAAAAGAAAGTAACTTTGACCCAACAATTATGCTTCTACAAACTTGGAGGGATATGAAAACATTTGTGAAATCATGTTTGTATAAAATTATTCCATGGTTACATTATTCTTAATTATAAAACATTGGAAAGAACCCAAATGTCTGTAATTTGAGGACTGGTTAAATAAATTATACAGGCAGCTATTAAGAAAATGGTGAGGGGCTGGGGGCATGGCTCAGTGGTAGAGTTCTGACTGGCCTAGTATGTGCAAAGGTCCTGGGTTCAACCCCAGCACCGTGAAAAGAAACAGTGGTGGTGCTATTGATGTACTGCTATGAACAGATTGCCAAGAAAGAAAGACAGTACTTATAGACCACAGCATGCTACCATTAGTGGGATAAAAAAGAGAAATATATTTACTTATTTATGTGAAAACTTCTGCAAAGATACATAGGAAACTGGCAATCTTAGTTGCTTACAGGGAGGGGGCATGGATGACGGGGGCAGGGACAGGAGGGAGAAAGGGTACCACTGCATATGCCCTGTTGTACCATTTGAATTTTGAACCATATAAATATTTTTTATACTTTATTACCTATCCAAAAAAGGAAGAATGTGTAACAAGACAAAAATCTAAGAAGTGTCACTTGTGTGACATGGTGATACCTTGTCCTTCTCACATCTGCCCCTTCCCACTGGGCTTCCATCTTCCCCTGTACATAATGATCTTTTAGTACAGAAAATAAAGAGAGAGCCAGGCACAGTGGTGCACATCTGTATTCCCAGCTGCTTGGGAGGCTGAGGTGGTAGAATCCATGACCCCAGGAGTTCAAGACCAGCCTGGACAAGGTAGACCCCATCTCAACAACAAAAGTAAACATAAAAGTTATTGAAACACAAAATGTTTGAGAGACACTAGGAGTCTAAACATTTCCCCAACCTAGTTGTTTGTAAATTATAATAAAATTCAAGACAACATACATACTGGTAAGTTCTAAGCACTCTGGGTTGAGTTTGCTGACATGCTGGCTCCAGCTGGAGAGTAGTCATCTGCTGACTCACAGAACACCCCACTGAAGCAAGCACTCCAACGGCACCACTCCGGGCCTTATTGGTTTGTGTTGCTCCATCATCTAACAGAGAGCTTGCCCACGACTTGGGTTCAGCAAATAGTTCCAGAACCACAGAAGCTAGTCCTGGTCCTGGTGGAGAGCCCTCTGCAGCCCAGCAGGCAGAGGGAGACAAGCCTGGGGGCATCTGCAGGGAGCGGAGTCTGTCACCTTCTCCTGCCAGCCTGCAGCCCACTCACTCTGCCCACGATCCACTCACCTCACAACTGCCACTCACCCCAACTGCTATCAGAGTTGACCAGGACCGGGTGGCTGCACATCCAAGACTCAGGTGTCAGCAGGCTTCGTTTCTCCTGAGGTTTTTCCTGACAGCTGACAGATAGCCTCCTCCTCACTGTTCTCAGGTGGCCCTTCCTTGGTGTATGT
Source organism: Urocitellus parryii (assembly GCF_045843805.1). Lineage (NCBI taxonomy): Eukaryota > Metazoa > Chordata > Mammalia > Rodentia > Sciuridae > Urocitellus > Urocitellus parryii. The sequence continues at coordinate 6,802,316 of NC_135533.1, forward strand.
GCATCCCTGGTGTCTCTTCCTCCTCCTCCCTTTAACTTCATCACTTCTTTGCATCCCTGGTGTCTCTTCCTCCTCCTCCTCCCTTTAACTTCATCACTTCTTTAAAGACCTTACCTCCAAATGGAGTTATGTTCTAAGGTGCTGAGGTTTGGGATTTTGGTGACTTTGAGGGTGGGAAACACAAATTCAAGCCAACCAAACACCTAAGAAACGACTGGTTATATGTTCCTTCCCAACTCTACTCTTGGTCAATGGCACGGACTGTTTCTATACCCCTAAATTCATGTGGAAACCCTAATACTCAAAGTGCTGGTATTTGAAGGTAATTTGGCTAGACGACTATGTGATCCCCATAAGATGAGTGCTCTTATTAGAAGACAGGAAATACCAGTGCCCCCCTCACCTCCACCCACAAGGACACAGAGGGGAGCCTTCTGCTAGCCAAGAGCAGAGTCCTCATGAGGAGCCACCTGTTGGCATCTTGACCTTGGACCTGCAGCCACCAGAACTGTGAAGAACTTCCACTGGTGAAGCCACCTGGTTTTTGGCATTGTTACTGCAGCCCAAGCTGACTAATAAAGCGCACTAATTAGTTGGGGTTTTTTTTTTTTTTGGTTTAGTTTTTACAATCTACTGCTGACATTCTAAGATGAAGGCTAGAAACAAGGGACTTCCCACATATTTTGCCCTGAACATCTCTTCCAGAACAAAACCATATTTATTGACTCAGTCATTCCACTTCTGAGAATCTGTTTCAAAGAAATAAACTAAGCTGGGTGCAAAGGTGTGCACTTGTAGGATTGCTTGAGCTCAGGAGTTCAAGACCAGCCTGGAAAAAAATAGTGAGACCTCTTCTGGGGGAGGGGTGGGGGGAGAAACAAAGGAAAAAGAAAGATCCACAGAAAATAATAAGTATCATCACAGTATTACTTGTAATTTAAATTTTTTTACAAAGCCCTAACTGTCCAGTAATAGAATGGTTAACAACATTCACTCAATAGAATGCCATGTAGCCATTTTACAAGATCATTAAACTTTTATTAAGTACCTGCTAAATGCCAGGCACTGTGCTAAACAAGACAGATACAGAGATAAGAAAAACAATGCTTGCTTTCAAAGAATTTACATTGTTATTCAAAACAAGAGAGAGAAACTCTCTGGAGAAACCTAAATATATCTGGGAATGAACAGGAATTATAATCTAGGATCTGTGCACAATGAGATCATAGGAATATCCAAGGAGGTGAGGGCAAGGCAGAGCTTTTTAAAGCAAGAAGTTGACACCCACTGTCTGGAAACAAGTTTATCAGTCAGAAAGGCTCCCCACAGGGGCTGGTTATTAGTCACAGGCAATGCTAATGGTTTCTGGGAAGTTGTCTTCACAGAAGCAGCCCATCTAGAAATGTTTCATGCTGTCAGACAGTCCGTGCACTAGTTCTTACCTCAGGTATATATGTAGAAAGGCATCGTAATACTTCTTCTCTGACACACAAGCATGAGATCCCCTCTCATGACCTCCTGGCTCCACTGTGGTTTGTAGTTTGGGTCTGATGTGACTCCACATTGTCTTCAAGAGCCTTCACATTACCCCCTTTTGATCAAGATCTGTACCCAAAAGCATCATCACCAATAATTTAACTTGTGGTTAGGTTTAGATTGTCCCTCAGTGCTGAGATGGACCAGTCCCAGTTGGTCTGATATGGAGCTGGGGGAAATGACCAACAGTTATGCTGATGTCAAGACAAGTCGCTGTTAGCCAGTTTTGAATGACAAGGAGATTTAGAGGGAGTGGCTCTCGGGGCTAAGTCTGCCTAGAATTTACTGACAGGTTTAACTTTGTTCCACAGGCACTGGCTGTCATCTTTCAGTGCTGGGCCAGCATTATTCTATTAGAAGTTGTATTTCTACCAAAATTGACAGGCAACAGGTTTGTATTTCTAAGAAATCTGTCAGGAAACAAAGTTTTTAAAATAATGCAAAGTAATAATAATGATCCTATGATGATTCAGATTGCATAATAGTTTTTAGATCATGAACGCAAGCCTGAAGGTAACTGACTAAACAAATTGAATGATCTTAGAGAACTGGGAGAGACTTAGATATTAGGGGAAAGTAGAAGAATTTATCATCTATTCCAATCAGGTAGAAAATAACTCAAGATCAATGAACAAAGCTACAATCTAATGAAGTTTTCATTTGAAATATAATTTTTCTGTCTTCAGTTCCCCCATAAGTGACTCCATCTTGCTATCAGCAGCTTTCACAGCATTTTAGTAGAAAGACACAAAACATTTATCCAATCACTCAAACATTTTGTAAGCACCTACTATGCGCCAGGCACTATTCTAGGCACTGAGTAGGAACAAAATAAAAACCTAATCACATGGAGCTGACTTTCATGGAGGAGGGTAGATAATAAATGATTATAGGTCAGATGAATACCTATGAAGAAACATGAGGCAGAGTGAGGGGAATAGACAGGGCCAGGGAGGCAGGGGTCAGTTGCTATTTTAGGTCCAGTGGTCAGGGATGACATGTGTGTGTAAACATCTGGGGGTGGGGGCTTCTGGGTGGGCCCAGAGGCAGAAGCATGGCTGAGCATGGCCAGGTAAAGAGGATGATCCCTTCATCCTGATCACAAGAGGGTCCTGGCTGGGCAGCACGGACTAGAGAACTGCACAAGCTCTTACTGTTGTGTGACATTGGATGCCGTGGGGAGGGTGGGTGGCAGCAGATGAGCTTGGGCGGGGGCTGGTAGTTGAGGACTTAGGACATTATTCACACCATGGGGAGTCAACGAATATTCAAGCTGGCGGTCATTCCAACCCATCATTCTGACAGATACATAAAGGAGGGAAGAGCGTGGGCAAATTTATGAGAAGCACTTAAACATGGAAGGTGGGATACTTAATTGCTTATATTTTATATGTGCATGTATAAAAACACGAGCAGAAAAGGCTAGAAGAAATGACATCAAAATTACAGTAGTGGATTGGGGTCATGGCTCAGTGGCAGAGTGCTCGCCTAGCACTTGTAAGGCATTGGGTTCGATCCTTAACATCACATGAAAACGAAATAAAGACTGTGTGTCCAATAAAACTAAAAAAAAAAAAAAGAACAGGCACTCTGCTGGGCACATAGCACACACCTGTAATCCCAGCAGCGGGAGGCTAAGGCAGGGTCTCAGGTTCAAAGCCAGCATCAGCAAAAGCAAGGTGCTAAGCAACTCAGTGAGACCCTGTCTCTAAATAAAATACATAACAGGGCTGGGGGTGGGGCTCAGAGGTTGAGGGCCTCTGAGTTCAATCCCCAGTGGCCCCCACCAAAAAAAAAAAAAAAAAAAGGCCAGGGGAACACTTTGTCTGAAACTCTATTTGGCAGTGCTTGGAACAGGTGAAACAAACACCTTTCAAACACCATTAGGACCACTTCGTGGGCATGGACCGTGCAGTGGCACAGCCCTCAATGAAGGGCCTACATTTGGCTTAGTTCTCTACCGTCACCATCTTGAAACTTGAAATCTTAAACTTGTTATCTCTTCTCCAGATGTGCCTCTAGAACCTCACTTACCCCAGGCCAATGACCAGTCACACCTTAGAAATGATTTATGTGCCAAAGAACTGTGGGACCTTTACCTCTCTAGGGACAAAGTACCACAAACCAGGGAGCTTGCAACAATGGAAATGTATTCTCCCACCGTTCTGGAGGCCAGAGGTCTGAAATCAAGGTGCCAACAGGGTCATGCCCTATGAAGGCTTGAGGAAACAATCTGTTCTGGTCATCCTCTTAGTTTCTGGACTGGCTGGCAATCACTGTCATTCTGTGGCTGGTAGACACATCACTCAAACTCATTCCATTGTCACATGATTGCCCACGTGTCTGCATCTTCATGTTTTCTCTTCTTAGAGGGATACCAGTCTTAATGGATTAAGTCTCTTCCTACTCCAGTATAACTTCATCTTACTGAGACCTCAATTATATCCACAAAGACCTTATCTCCAACCTAAGTTACAATCAAGGTCCTATCTTTCAGAGACATAATTCAACCCACAACAATGTGCCATCAACAATTGGAGCCAACCACTTGGGTCAAGATCATCAGGGAGGGGGTAACTATAAGGCTGGATAGGAGGAACTCTTGACATGACACCCCCCCATGACTTAGGATTCTACCTTCCAGCAAGGAGACCTGGGACCAGTCTTAATTATTTGCTGAAATGGCTCCTTAAAATTTGGCCATGAAGACAGCCTAAAGTAAATGGAGTGGAAAGTTTAGAAAGGCATAGTAACAAGGAAGGAATCCAGAAGCTTTTGGGAAGGGAAGGTGTCTTACTCAGCCCCGGCTGCCATAGACTGCAGAGCCTAGACAATAGGAATTTACTTCCCACAGTTCTGGAAGCTAAAGGCTGAGATCACATTGCTACACAGTTGGGTCCTGCTGAGGCCTCTTCTGTCTTGCAGACCTTCTCATCCTGTCCCCACCTGGCAGAGTTCTGATCTCTTCCTATAAGGCCACTAATCCCACCGTGGGGACCCCATCCTTGTGATCTCATCTAAACCTAATCACCTCATCCAAAGGCCCCATCTCCAAAAACTACACTGCAAGTTTGGGCTTTAACACATGAACTTGAAGACACAATTCAGTCCACAACAGAATGTTAGATGAATTTACTATGTGAGCCCAGAGAACCCACTACCTTTACTGTCTGAAGGTCCAGAGAACCCACCCTGCAGTCAGTATGCACTTAAGGCCAGCGAGGGTTATTGTTGTCTGCAGCCTGGAGCTGGTGGTAGGAGTTGCTGCCACAGAACTGAACTTCCTGGTGCCAAAAGAAACAATGGGATTCCAGATGGAATGAGGCAGTCATACTCAAGAGCAGTCCTGGGTTGCAATTATTGGTAGCCCATGCTGACAGAACCCAATGCTGTTGCTGGTTCACTTTTATGCATTTAGGCTCTTTGTCTAAAAATAAATCTTCTGACCTAGCATTATCAAGAATAAACGAGTCGAAAACATTCAGCCACCTAGCTAGTAACCAATTCTTAAAAGGACACCTGACACACATGTATTTTTCCCAACTTAGGGACATGTCTCCCATGGGACACATTTAACATCCTGCATTAGTAACAGAGTCAAAATGAAATGGGTGCGTTTTTTTTCCCCCTGCTTTGTGAAACAGAAGATAAAGGTGTGTCTTACAATTGATGGATTTTAGATTTGATGACATAGTAATGTATAAATATTATTCAAGGTGGGAAATGGTAAAGCAGTGCTAAACTTTGCACTTCAGGTCCACAGCATTATAACTGGGCATAGTGCCACATGTGGGTCCACTCATTCACCCCACAGACACAAGGCTTTCCATGCACAGACCCAGGGCTAAATGCTGAGGCCCCGCCCTCCAGGCCCACTTCCACTCTGCCTTCCTTTGGAACCCTGTCCTGGACTGTTGTCCATCTGGGACTTTTCTTCAGAACTTCAAAATAGAAGCACAGTTGAAAATAACTGTAATTCACCACTGCTCACCAGAACCCAAAGTCAAAGAGTTACAACATCACAAATAAGAATGATGTCCAGCAGGGTCAGGAGGGGAGGGGCTTACAATCCCTCATACACTTCTTTACAGAGGTTTTAAAATTGTGGTAAATTTAGAACTCTCCAAAAGCCCAACACTAGATGGAGACATGGAAGCCAGACAGCAGTACAGGAGCTGCCACACTCGCCTGAGTGCAGCCTCTCAGAGTTCAACCACCTCTGCTCCCATGCACCCCAAAGTAAGTCCTCAGGAACACACATGCCTACATTCCAAGTACTGGGGATTAGGGGATAATCTGACAGCTAAGGCTCAGAATCCTAGGGGATCTTGGAATCCAGCTTGGGCTGAGATCTCCCATAGTTGGGGTGAACCTTATCAAAATGACAGGGCTCCAAACTGGCCAGCTATGCATAAGGTCCTATCTGAAAAGCCCATGTTGCTGGCCTAAATTGTTGAGATGGAGACTAACCAGGGATTCTTCAGCTGCTGCCAGACCACATACAATTTCCTCCTTCCTTCCTTCCAACTTTCAGTGCTTCTGCAACATTCACTATGCCCATGCCACATGCTGGCATTTATGCCCCCCTACCCCCAGTGCCACAGATGGGAGATAGCCCTCCTAGTCCCAGCGAAGAACAAGGCCTTGGTTTATGTATTCATCCCCAGTGAGGCACAGGTTGGAGCTTTGCCTGCCAGCTCCAGCAACAGCTTAAAGGCAAACCTTACACCAGCCAAACAGTACCTCATGGGGGCCAAAATGGCCACGTATGAACTCTGAGCCAGAGAGCCCAGCCCTTCTGGGCCATCCTGGCCCATAAAGTTGCCTTTCCAGGTTGTAGGGAGCAGGAAGTTGGGAGCCACAGAAAACCCCATGAATTTTACAATAACTCACCAAGGCTCTTGGTTCTGCACCTGACGGACGCTTGGACCCAGCTTATAAAGGGAGGCTAGGTCAGACCTGGACACCACCTGAGGAAACACGTTAGAATCTGCCCAGTTAGTGTGCAGGGAAGCCTAGGGCTACGCCAGGAGAGGGCAAGCCCACACTCCCCTACAAAGCACTGAGCACTACCTTGGAAGTAGGTCTTCCAATTTCACTCCCTTCCTGGAGAGGTCCAAGGAAGCCGCTCCCTCCCCACCCAAACAGTCCCTCCCTACAGAGGGCCCTGCCTCCAGTCCCCCACATAGCCTCCCTGCAGCAAGAAGTCTTCTGGGCTTTGTCTACTCAGTCCCTGGAAGAACAGCCCCCCCGCAAGTCCTACCGGGCAGCACCATACACTCCACAGAACAAGCATGCTCCCCTTAAGAGCGGTAGCTTGGATCCAAGGGGCACTCAGGATCTCTGTGTCCTCAGTAGTCACCTTAGGGAGCTCTCTGGGTGCTACCCGGCATTCTCCATCTTCACACTAGAAAGAAAACTATGCAGGGACCCCCGCAAATCTTCTTGATCACTGCCACTCAGCTGACTGCCCCCAGGATGCACCCTGTGGTCCCACTCAGTTCCAATATCCTCGGATCTGGGTGGAACAGAAGGATCACTGGGGGACCTTCCCCACGGTGCACCTCTAAGGAGGCCTGTGGGTGGCTCATGGTTTGGAGAGCCTCTCTCCCAAGCTGTACAAGCAGAGGACGAATGGCTGGCATGGCTGCCCTGGTGGCGCATGAGCCATGAGCGACAGCTGAAGCTCTTGCCACACTGGCCACAGGTAAAGCGCTTCTCCTGTGAGTGGCCACGCAGGTGCTGCAGAAAGGTGGGCTTGTGTGCAAAGCACATGCCACACTGGGTGCACTGGAAGGCGTGCTCCCCGGAGTGCACGCTCTGGTGCACAGTCAGGTTGGCCAGGCGTGTGAATCGCTTGTCACACTGTGTACATGGGAAGGGCTTCTCACCCGTGTGTGTGCGACGATGCTCCACCAGTGTGGACAGACGGCCGAAACATCGACCGCACTGCGTGCACGGGAACGGCCGCTCACCGGTGTGTGTGCGACGGTGTTCCAGCAGCGTGGACAGGCGGCCAAAGCGCTTCTCGCACTCAGCGCACTCATATGGCTTCTCCCCAGTGTGCGTGCGGTAGTGTGTGGTGAGTGTCGACTGATGAACAAAGCTCTTGCCACACTGGGCACAGGTGTAGGCACGCTGTGCTGTGTGCGCACTGCTGTGGCTGGGGAAGGAAGCCTGCTGCGGCAGGCTCTTGGGACACGGCACACAGGTGAAGGGCTGGGGGTCGTGGTGTGAGCGCGCCTGCTGTGCACTGCATGTTATGGGGCTGCTGCTGAAGTTCTGGGCATGCTCAGCACAGGGCCAGCACTGCTCTGGGACAGCCTGGCTCTGGGGACCTGGAGGGCAGGAGGTCATCTCTTTTTCCCTTGTGGCATGAGGCAGATCTCCACAAGTGCCCCCCTGCACGTCCTCCTTGCCAGGTCCCCCTTCAGCTGCCCAGGCTGGCTTCAGGACCTCAGACTCCCCATCCAGGCTGCTCTTCTCTTTGCTGGCTAGCCAGGTCTGTGCTAGGAAGGGACAGAGCAAGTGAGTCATCTCTGGAACCCTTGTCCTTTGCTCTCCTGTCCTCAGTAGCCCCTGGTTGCCTCCAGGGACCCAGCCAATCTTATACCAGCCAAACAGTGGCTACTTGTGAGCTCTGAGCCAGAGAGCCCAGCCCTTCTGGGCTGATCTCCCACCTGCCTTCTGCAGATTTCCCACACCAAGCTATTCTATCAAATGTCACCTGAATGCCCTCTTCATCCCAGCTCTGTTCCTCAAGGGTCCTCTCCACCTACAAGGCCTCTTTCTCTCACCACACTTCAAGCCTTCTCAGTCTGTGCTCTCCCAGGAGCCTCCCAAGACCAATGCAGTGATATTTTTCCCTGGAAGCACCTTGTCCATGCCACACATGGCCACAGGACGTCCTGTCTGCCACAGCTCAACTGCAACACATCTTTGCCTGCACATTATTAAGCAGATGTACTTTTTCTTAGGAAAATTTCCCTCATTTTCACAAAATCCCAAAGGGCTCTCTGGCTCTCTTCCTCTTCTTTCTTTATACTGTTTATCTGTATTAACAGTCTCTCTCCTCCTAATTGTTTAAGTTCCTTGTGGGGACAAGGGGAATCTACATCTTATGCATTGATGAGTCCCTTTGGGCCTAGCACCACACTAGCTGGTTTGTAAAATGAAGTTACAAAACATTTTCAGGAATAAAAGGAGAATGAGTTCATGCAACTCTACTAGACGACACCCCCAGCAAACAGATGAGGCCACAGAGCTACAACACAATACGGGCTGACTGGCACTGCCTCCCCTTCAGCACACTCCTGCAGGAGAAGGCTCTGCTGGAGGTGCTTGGAGGCTCCCCTCAGGACCCACGGTCCAAGGCCCAGGGATGCAGCCTGCAGCCCTGCCCTCTGAGCCTTACCTGAGCACGGGAGTGCAGGGTGTGCAGTGGTCTCCTGCAGGTTCCTCCCACATTCTTCTTCCTCTTGCTTGATCCAGGGCAGACTGCCTGGGGGAGATCCCAGCTGTTCTGTGTCTAAGGGAGAGGGGATAAGGTCCTGAGGGTATCAGAGGTCATGGGGCTTCTCTCCTTTTACAGTCACAGTCTGGAACCAGCCATCAGCAGGCACTACCAGCAGAACTACAGATCCCAGTAAGAGCAGAGCAGACACAGGATTTCGAGGAACACTAACAAGTACTATAGCAGGGAGTCGGGAGAACTGGGGTTGTATATGTTAGGTCGGTGGCAGCGACTTGGTGGCGACTTAGTGGCAACTTAGAACAAAGCAGCACGGGCTGCTTTGAACATCAATCAGATGCCAGCGGAAACGCCTGTCAATCAGCCAGATCTCCTGACTAATGTCTGTCAATCAGCAGGACCCCCTGGCCAATCCTGGAGTTCAGCCAACTCCCCTGACCAACTCCAAGGGGGCAAGGGACCCTAGAGACCCCTTTTCCTGTCCCAAGCCCTTCCCTTCCTGCTGTAAGCCCCATAAAAGTCCAGTCCGGTCGAGCTTCCACTTGGTTTCTCCTCAGACCCTTCCCCTGTCCCCTCTGTGGGTCTGAACAAGTTCCGCCCAGGAGTGATATCTCAATAAAGCCTGTTCAGCGGCCCTTTTAAATCTGCCAACTTTGGTTGCTGCCTGCCCAGCCTGATCTGACAGCATGGCCTGTGAGTGACTGGCTGAAGGCTGTGATCAGGTGGCCAGCAGTCTTCCACCACCACCTGCAGTAACAGAGTGCCTGGTGTTTGGCTGGGCCCATGGAACAGCAGAATAAAGACCATGTTTCTGGGCCTTCCCTGCCAGCAGACAACAAATGGGATGAGAGGGACTTCGCTCCTCTAGTTACATGAACTCTGACAACTTCATCTAGAACAGGAGGAACCAAGGCTGTAACATTTTTAAATGTGCTTCCCCTCTTGCTGCTGCTTCACCCATTTTCTCCCATTGTCCCAGACATGAAACACCTAGAAACACTTAAATTGGGAAACAAATACACCACTTACAGTAACATCAAAATACTTATTATTTTTGCAGAACTGAAAACTTGTGAATTTAATGGGTTAATGGCCAAGACGGCAGTGAGCCCTGGGGACAAGACCCACCCTAGGAAAGGTGGAGCGACCAGCTGGAAGGAACTTGGGACTCTGACCTGTCAGGAGCTAGAAACCAATCACTATCTTATTTAAGCTAGGATCTCATTTAGGTTCAGTTTTTTTGCGGTCTCCGTTTTAGAAGCCTTCAAAACACAATGTCCTTCAGGGGCCAAGAGAGCTCACCAATCTCTAAGGCCTGCCTTAAAAATAGAAGAATTACTGCTCCTTCTTCCTACTCTGAGTTTGATATGGGTTAAGCATAATTTTTTATTAAATAAATGAATGAGTGGGTAACATTACAAGCCACCAACATCCACATCACTCAGTTATGTGCCAGGTTTTATATTCAGGGGCACACATGGTCCCTTTCTGTTGTACTGAGGCACCTCTGATCCAATCACCTGAGAAGATGCTAGCCCAGCCACACATGCCTAACTGCCACATGCCAGGCTGGCCCCACAATTAACAAGGGCCCTGGAAACCATGTTCCTAGCAGGTTCCCAGCAACCCAGTCTTCAGAGAAGGAAGCGGATCAAATATATCAACACAAAAAGATCCTTAACATAAACCGTTGAATGAAAACAGCATAGTATATTTGTTTTAAAACCCTATATTTTTCTACATTACATGAATATATGTAAGAGCATTAAAAAAAAGCCTAAAAGGTCTTATACCAAATTGATCACGGTGGCTATCAGGATCAGGCAGGTGGCCCTTCCACTTCGCACGCAATCTCTGCACTGCTTAGTGAAAATGTATTCCTGTAAGAATTCATCTGCATCATCAAAACATAGACACTCTCAAAGGTTAGAGGCTGGCCAGTTTCTGACGAGGGGATCTTTGCAGCCCGCTTCTCAAAATTCTGACTGCATCCATATCACCTGAGGAACAGGTTGAAACTGTGGTGACCAGATCTAGAGGATTCTGTTCACATCTTTCCCAGAATTCTGATAGGAGCCCGTGTGTGTAAAATTCTAGAAAATAAAGCAGACTCACACCCACATAACCTAGGCCCACAGCTCCTAGGAACAAGGAAGCAAAGCTCTTTCCAGATGAAAGTAGAAAAGCTTAGAGAGTGGAGTGCAAGAAAGTGCTAATGCTAAGACAGCGATGACCCAGGACACTGAGGACACGTTCTTGCATTTCCTGATGCTTACTCTAACTTCATTCCAGAGCAAGCCCTAGCTCCATGGGGGAGCTGTAGGCACTTCCAGGGGCACCTCTAGAGACATGTAGGCCAGGCCCAGCCTGCTCTGCATCTGCCTGGGAGCAGCACAGCCTCTGAATGAGCCCTGGTCCTACCCACATCTGCAGAGGGTACCAAATCCCCTCCAGGTGGAGGGAGTGCCACCTGGATCTTGCAGTAGAGCCACTGCCCACTAAGTATTCACACTCACAGCTCCCCAGCATGCCTATCACATGGCCTGGCCCCTGACTTGGCTCACTCTCTCTGCAATGCCCCACTCCCTGCAGGGGTCCAAAAACACTTTTTAGCCTCAGGCCTACATGCTAGCCACTCAGTACCCATGTTACCACCTTCCTTCCTTCTTCCTTGTTCTGGGGTGACTCTGTGACTTAATTTACCTACTCAGAGAGTCTGCTTCAAAACAAAGCCTTTTTCCCAAAATAAAGCACAAGATTCCAAAAGCAAGGAGTGGTTTCTAGGCGTGATCCTTTGTGTTTTGAGTGAACAGGGTTCCCATCCCAATGACCTGAACAGTTTCCCTTTCCCCTGTTCTGTTTCAGAATGTCATTTGAAGAAAGGATTCCTCACCTTAAAAAAAAAAAGCAAGCTTTGAAATCTGCATTTGATCCACTACTATCTGAAAAATAAAGAAAACTGAGCTCCTTATCTGGCTCACTGTTCATTTGGTAATTACTCATTATTTATTATCTAAGTATATGCCAGGCACTATGTTAAGTGCCATAAGGGGACATTATAGTAACACTCAGTTCTTTCCTGAGGACAGTGCTGCCTGGCGGAAGCTCAAGATGAAGCCTGCTCCTCAGCAGGGAGAGCAGGTGCCAAGGGCCACGGGGACAGATATGGCATCCAAGGTTTCAGAGAAGATCCTGCAGGCACTATAACAGCCTCCTGAATCTTGGGTTCCTATGCTCTGCCCTCAGCCTGTCCCCACAGCTCTCAGAGTGGTTTCAGGCCATGGTGATGGCTCCAAGGGGACATTCAGGAGACATTTAATGCCTCCACATTTTCCAGGCATTACCAGGATCTGCCCGACGGTGGGCTGTGGCGTGCAGCAGCTCATTTCCCTGCTCTGCTTCTGTATTCAGGTGGGGATTACTGACACGTGTTCCAGGTAAAACCAGGTAGGACAGGCCCGCACCCCGGGAACTCACCAGTGCCTGGGCTCTTGCTGCCCTCTGCACTGGGCAGGCTGTGGCTGCCCACCTCATCTCCCCTCTCCACTGGGGTCACGTGCTCTGGTTTGGTGTCTGTGGGGAGAAGAAGGTAGTGACAGGACTCTCCTCTGTGGGCTGAGAGCAAGACCCACTTGGCTCCCTCTTCAAGAAGTATATGGTGTGGGGCGTTGGGACACTGGATGGAGTGGGATGAGGCCTCCCAGCCAGAAGTGTGAGCAATAAGAACAGGAAGAAAGGCTTCTATTATGTCCCTCTCTCAGTCAGGAGAAGCCCAAGGTCACCTGATCCAGCTACCTCATGTGACACTGTGGGAAACTGAGGTCCAGGATGGGAAGCCAGTTAAACATGGTAGTCAGCTGCTGCCTTTCTTCCACAAGCTCACTCCTGCCCCCTTAGCCAGGCACCATCTCTCACCTAGCATTCCTGCAATACACTGGCACCCTCTTCTAAAAAAGGAAGCTTTGTGCTAGGAAAGAGAAGCAAAGCATTCTTTCCTGGGTTTCAACCTCCCAAGAGGCAAGAGGGGACAAATAGCCAACTCTTCACTTGCCCAAAGCAATGAGAGAATTCAGGTGTATAAGCAGGGTGGCAGGGGAGTAGGGGAGCCACAACCATCTAGGCCTAACCAAGTCTCACCCAGGCCCTTATGCACACCAGCCTGGAGGACTCAAGGGTTAGGACTGGCCCTCATTTTCTGGACCCAGAACACCTTTTAAAGAATGCCGACAATTAATTCTGCATTCAGCAGGAGCTTTCTAAGAACTCCAGAGTTCAGAGCATAGTTCAGGGAGTCCTAGGGGAATAAACATAATTAGGGAGGTCATAGTTCACTCCCCAGAAGTGAATTATGCCTGTAAGAGCAGCCTCTGAATCACATGAAGGGCTGGACAGTGAGGAGCAGATGCCAGTCCCTATTTTTCCTCCCTGAGGTCTTGGAAAAACCATTCAACCTTGCTGTGTTTCACTGCATAAGACCCAAAAACGGGAAGGAAGGACACTACCTACCTGCGAAGGCAGAGGATGATCCCACCCTGGCCCCTCACCTGGAGAGCCCAGAGTCTTGCAGCTTTCCTTTGCCACTTGCTTGCAGAGCACCTTCTTCCGCTCTTGTAAGCTACCATTCTGCTGCTCTGAGAAACACATGGCCACCTCTTCAATTGTCATGGGCACCTGGAAGTACAAGTCCCCCAGGCCCACAGTGAGTTACCACCACTTCAGGGAACAGCTACAACCAGCTGTAGTTTCCTCTCCCTTCTCCCCAACCAGAGGGCACAGCTGGTCAAACCACTGGGCAAATGCCAGCTCCTCTCCATCATATTTGCTTTGGACAATGGGCAGAACCAGTGGCTAAGGGACTCGGAGTCAGGGCTCTTAGGGTCTACTCCTCTTTTCTTTTCCTTTTTTGTTGGCTTGGTAGTTTTTTTTTTTTAATATATAATATATATTCTCAGAAGCAGGTTTTTTTAATCAATCTAATTATTTTTTATTTATATGACAGCAGAATGCATTACGATTCTTATTATACATATAAAGCAAAACTTTTCATATGTCTGGTTGTTCAACTCCTCTTTTCTAGGCACAAATGTATCTTATTCCATGTGGCTTTCATGGAAGGACTTTCGGTGACTTCCCCTACTCGGGCCAGTCTTACTCTCAGAGGTCATTCTAGGATAAGACAAGTCTGGGGCTGGGGATGTGGCTCAAGCGGTAGCGCGCTCGCCTGGCGTGCGTGCGGCCCGGGTTCGATCCTCAGCACCACATACCAACAAAGATGTTGTGTCCGCCGAGAACTAAGAAAAAATAAATAAATATTAAAATTCTCTCTCTCTGTCCCTTTCACTCTCTCTTTAAAAAAAAAAAAAAAAAAGACAAGTCTGTCTGTCTTTATTGGGGACAAGAGTTTGAACCCACGGGTGTTTAACCATTGAGCCACATCCCCAAACCCCCCCACCTTTTTAAAATCTTTTTTTGGTTGTTGATGGACTTTTATTTTATTCATTTATTTATATGCAGTGCTGAGAATCAAATCCAGTGCCTCACACATGCTAGGCAAGTGTTCTACCACGGCACGGTTCTACCACAACCACAGCACCCCCGACCCAGCCTTTATTTCATATATAATTTTGAGATAGATAGGGCCTCACTAAATTGCTCAGGGCTCAGTTAAGTTGCTGAGGCTGGCTTTGCACTTACTGTCCTCCTGCCAGAGCCTTCCAAGTCATTGGGATTGCAGGGGTGCACCACCACACCCAGCTAAGACATACAACTCTTACTGTACAACAAAATCCCTCCTAATAAACCCATTCCATCTGCCAACTTAGACATCTTGTTGGTGTCACAATTTCCTTCTGATGTTTTTAAGACCCTTAAAGTCCATGGTTGACTAGCATTAGGTGCCAAGAAATCAGGCTTCAGCAGTCAAGGGGCCCCTCTGCGCTTTGCCTGTGAGGACCCTACTGACTCAGTTCCTGTACCTTGGGTACCTCCCCCTTGCTGCCAGGGGGCAGCTGCAGGATCCAAGAGCTCCCATTGCGCAGCAGGTTCTCCAGGTTCTCCAGCCGCCGCTGTAGCAGCCCGTACTCCTGCAGCAGGGTCCCCAGGATGGCCCACTTGCCCTCTAGTTGGTTGCTGAACTCCACAGTTGTCTTCTCACAGTCAGCCAGCTTCTTCTCAGCTATCCCTGTTCTCACTTCCAGGCCTTGAAGCTGGACAGCCTGAGATTCTATCTTCTTCTCCACAGCCTGAACAGCAGCCAGGATGGCCAGAAGGGAGATCTCTGCAGACTGAATCTGGGCCTCTCGCTGGAGGTTACTCCCCAGGTGCCAATCCTACAACCAGACACAAGAATGTGAGCCAGGTGCCAAAAGAGGAATCAATGCCATTCCCAGATACAAGAAATTTAAGGTCCTCTGGAATGGGGGAAACTTCTCCCAGGTGCCAGAAGCCCTTTCTGGTTAGACCACCAAACAGACCCAACCTGACAAATGGTCAAGTCAGCAGACATTCGTATCCACAGAGCCTTTGTGTGAAGAATCTTGAACCATAACTAGGAGCAATGGAAAATGAAATAGCAAGCTATATCATCACAAACAGAGTACAATGGATTCCAATACTAGTCCTTCTATGGAGTTTTATTAGTTTAGCCAATTACTTAATTACTTTTTTTTTTTGGTACTGGGAATTGAACCCAGAGGGGCTTAACCACCGAGCCACATCCCAACCCCTTTTTATATTATTATTTAGGGGGCTGAAATCACTGCCTCACCTGCTCCTCAAGTACACGACACCCTCACCTCCCATTACTATGCTCAGAGGTCAGGAAAGACTGTTGTTCTGACTTTGATAATCCTGAAGGCTAACTGCCGGTGTGTGATTTCCTACCCTACCTAGGAAACTGGGTGCTTGTAGCCCAGGCACCTGGTAGACCAGACCAGCCCTCAAGGTAATTGTTACCACACTGGGATGCCATACCCAGCTGCCAGGGATCAGGGACCAGAAAAAGACAAATGATAGCACCTTAGAGTACTCAGAATAAGGAAATAGTAAAAAAAAATAACCTGCCCACAGAAGGTGAACACTATATCATGCATTATTAGAAATAACAAAATAAAAAGCCCAGGAATGCCTTAGTGGGGGTAGGGGGCAGCTAAGGTATAATGGCAGCACTCCTGGAATGGAGCTCTACTAGACCTTGAACCAACTTCTAACCTGTCATTGGAATCATGCACAACTGGAGGTGAATCCCTTCTCTAGGGTTCTATTTTCTCACTTGTAGGGACACCACAGCTCTGCTACCTCCTAAGGGGATGGTGTGGATGGAATGCACTAGAGTTATGGAAAAGCACTCAGGATGTATAACAACATATAGCATACTATTAAAAACAGGTCATGGACCAAGTCCTCTTCCCAAACACAACTCAGTAAAGTGTCCCACACGTTCAAACTACTAGTCACCAGGCATTTGTCCCTTCCTTCCACCTTTTACAGCACAAGGGGCCATCCCTTAGTCTGGCCCCTGACCCATACAATACAGTGTAGCCAGGAGAAGGCAAATCGTCTTCACAGATTTGGGGCAAACATCCTTATCTCTCTAGAGTGCCCGGCCACAAATTTGACATTCAGGAATGTCAATAAAATTTCTGCAAAGCTATTGCTACCAGGAGATGTCCTCTATCTTCTGAGACACAAAAAAAAACACAACAGTTTAGTCACACCAGTCACGGAGGGCCTAGGTCAAACCTGAGCCTAAAACACTAACCATGCATAATGCATGCATAATGCAAATCTGTTCCCAGTAACTGTATTAGGGACTTCCCAGGGAATCTTGGAAAACAAGGGCAAGCTCCAGCAGGAATCATCCTGACTGGAGCTCAGGTCTGGAAGACCTTCATGGTACTCTCCAGGTAGGGATAAGATTGGCTCCCAGGAGGATGTGAGGGCCTGATGAGACAAATATACCCTCCCCAGACGGTGGCACTAGACCTGGTGAAGCCAGATTTACAGATAGGTAGTTAGTGTAGTTTGGTAAATAGGGTCTAATATCCAATAAGATAAAGAAACTGGAGACCATTACCAGAATGGAATCCAGGAAAGCAGAGCAGCACTAGGGGAAATTGAAATATTAATGTCCCCAAGGCCTGGAACCCCATCCTAAAGAATTGTTAATGAAGCATCTCCCAGCAAACAGAGGTACTAATCAAAAACCACCCCAGGCCCTTCCAGCCTAGATTACTCCTTCAGCCCACCAAATCTTCCACCTGCATTCTATCACTGCAAGAAAAAGGGAAACAAAAGACATGAATGTGGGAAGACAGACTAAAAGAAGACGTTCGCTATCAAAAGGGAAGACCTCCCCCCACTTCCACGGATTCCGCCTTACGGGTCCCCTTCTTCCTCCGGGGAGAAGTCTTTTCTGCTGTCCTTTAGTAAAGCCTTCTGCTTTCCACTCCCCACTTTCCTCCGCGGGCTTCTCTGGTGTTATACTTCAGCACTGGGGAAGCAAGGACTTGTCACCAGTAAACAGCGGTAACACTAGCTTGGAAAAAGATTAGATAATGGGGTGGAAAGTCCCTCAGAGATGGTCAATCGTGGTGGGGGTGGGGGGCTGGTCTCTAACGGACACGTCCAGGAAAAGAAGCCTTGGAGAGCCTTGGGAGTGAGGACACCCACATTCCCTCCCCCCACACCTGGTCCCACTGAGCCAGCGCACGGACCTCAGGCATCTCGTGGTTAAATCCGAGTGCTCTATTCTTTACACGAGGAAACTGGGGCCAAGTAGAAGGGACTTTATCGTGTGGCCCTACGCATCCTTCCCACTACGGAAGGTGGCAGGGCCGGTAGTACATCCTGACGAATTCAGGACTCGGCTCCAAGCCCCCACATCCACCTTAGGGGCGTCCTTACCGGAGCCGCCTGGGCCATGGTCCTGCGCTGTGTAGTCAGGCTCGGAAGTCACTGTCGCCCGCTGCGCGTGGCCCCACACAGGCCAGCCCGCCCGGTCCTCTCAGCTGGCGCGCGAGCTGGGCCCTGCCTTCGCCACACAGACCCGGCACCGCGGAGCCACAAATGTTCCTAAACGCAAGGTAGAAAGCCAGGTCCGAGCAAGAGCGCCGCTCTCCAGGCACCGGGCCGTAGAGCCACAAGCTGGGTCCCGCCCCCACGCAGAGCTAGCTCCCCATTGGCCGACCTGGGAGGCTCCACCCCCAGCCTGCGTGCGTAAGGCCCCTGCGGCCTGGAGTCTGCGCCTCATTGGCTGGCCGGGAAGCTCGTCCCGCAGCGTGAGCCCCGGCCTTGCGCGCGAGGGCAGGTGTGAGTGTGAGGTGCAGGGGCTGCCTTTACCAGGGCCAGGCAACCCACGAGCGTCGCCAGCTGTGACTGGCCAGTGCGGCCGCTCACTTCCTACAAAAAAGAAACCAGGTCACGTGCACAATCATTTATGCCAACATGTTTATTAAGCACCGATTAAAGCAGAAGACTGCCACCTTCACAGTTGTTAAGGAATCTTAAGACCCAACCACTTCTTTGTTTCACAAATGAGGACGCTGAGGCCCAGAGCTGGGGAAGTCTGGGACCCAACCAGGGCTCCCACCTTCCGATTGTGGGGCACCACTGGGCTACTGCACCTTGTAGCCTCCACTGTTCATTTCAACCTAAGGAGCACTCTTTAAACACGTCCTATTGAGTGCCAGGGCAAACCCAATATGCATAGCCCAGAGCTGAGTACTGAATGCTTTGAAAATAAGAAAAGGGAAAAACACCTGAGCCTTGCAATTGAATGCTTGTATTTACAGAGTGCATTTAGCATTTAAAATTTTAGAATTTAAAATTCTGAGCCCTGAGGCACCACCAGAATATCTGAGCCTAGCTCTTGTAGCTGAGGGTTAAGCTGAGCAGCCACACTTGTACCACATCCTGCCTGCCCACGTGCTGATATTTGTCTCTGACTTGTGGGGCTCCAGACAAGCAGGAGCCTCAAGCAGGAGGTGCCTCTTTAGGATCTTGGCTAACCTGTCAGACTTTTATCCTTCCCCTTTCCCAGGGATGATGGCAATGTTACCATCTGCCCCCAACTCCATTCGGGACTGTGGAAAAGGGGTGAGGACAACAGGAAGTTGCCAGGGACCCAGAACCCACAGCCAGCTGGTCTGTAGGCAGCACCCAAGGTGGTGTGATTAAGGAATATAAGAAACTAGGCATCAAGACTTCTCCTTGCAGCCTGACAATAGCATACTATTAAAAACAGGTCATGGACCGATGCTTTGGTACAAGGGCACTAACCCTCACTCTTCCCAGGGGATTCTGACTGAGCAGGAAATCACTGGAAAAAAAAAATAGGAAACACTGAACTTGAAACTAAGAATATCACCAAGCGTCTTATTTGTGCAGTCTCTAAATTCAGTGCCAACAACTCCTAGATGAGGTGGGATGCACTGGAGCTGTTACCCTTTGACAGACAAGGAATGTGAGCCTAGAGGGGGGCTGAAGGATTCCCCAATCTCCTAGCCCTACTTAGCACCAGACCCCAAATTCTTTACCAGGAGAAACGAGGCCTGGAGAGTCCAGGCAGACTCCCCAGCCTCCCCCAGTCAGTCTTCCCCTTGAGGAAGGTCTTGGGCTCACAAGACTGCAGCACCCTCAAGACATCTTCTGGGTCCAGTCAATGGATCATGCACACCTATGAATCCTGAGATCTGGCAAGGGAGGCCATCCACACCTGATTTCCTTTCCTCTTTTAACTGATATCAAAAGTAAATAACAGATGAGACTGCCCTGTGAGGGAAGGACTAGGAAGACTGGGAGTCACTCAGAGCTCAGAAACATACAGCTGGGGAGAAGCTGTGCTTCTAAGACAGCAGCCAAATTCTGCCCATCAAAACCCTCTTCCTGCCCTGCCAGACCCACAAAGGAAGTGACAGAATTCCTGCCCTCAGGAGCTCCTGGTCCTCTTTGCAACTACACACAACGCTTACAAACACATTACAAAGTCTTCATTCAAAGAAAAAAAAAAGTCTCAAGCTAACAAAAGTAGAAAATGCAAATTCCGAGTGCCTTCTCTTGTGTCCTGTTCTCTCTGCTGTTTTCTCATGTGGAGCGCAGACAGACCTCTGTGCAGTCACTCCCAGTCCCTGAAGTCTCTATGGTCCATTCTGAAAGGACCACAGTCTCTGATCATCTTGACTGTAGCACCAGTCAAAAGCTACACCAAAAACTGGTGTTGTTTAAGCCTTTAGGGACCCTTTACAGGTCAAAAATGTAGAAAAAGATAGCACAGAGTGACACTCTTAGGAAAGAGAAAATAGAGGTACCTTGTCGCATATATATGATATCATCAAAAGGGCCACTGCTTTCCATTTGAATAGGGGAAACAATAAAAAAAAAAAACAAAAAAACCTCTCTCCAAGACATCCCAGAATAAGGGACCAGCATCAGGCACAAGGGAAAGCCCTAAGAGATAGAGCACAGGTCCTGCCAGGGATGCAGGAAGACAAGAGGATGCCCTGCAGGCTCCTGCCTGGTCAGCCCTCCTCTGCATGGCTGCGACCCTGCAGGGGTGAGCTCCCCTGGCCTGCAGAGGGCACAGGGAAATGCAGGCCCACCCGATGCCGGGCATGAGTCTGCATATGCACAGCCAGGTGGTGGTTTCGGTTGAAGGCCCGGCCACACTGGGGGCACTGGTAGGGTCGCTCACCAGTGTGGATACGCTGGTGACGCAAGAGGTCCGAGGGCCGGCGGAAGGCCTTGCCACAGTAGGGACAGGCAGGCCAGCCCTGATTGTTGCCTGTGTGCAGGCGCTGGTGAAGCAGCAGGCTCTTCCGCTGCTGGAAAAAGCGCAGGCATTCACTGCAGTGGTAAATCTTGGTGGCCGTGGGCCTCCGCCCCATGAAGGCACGCCCTCCCAGGGAATGGTGGCCCGCCGGCTCCTCGGGGAGCCAGCGGATGACAGGGCCAGGCACTACCACTTCCCCTGGCTCCAGCGTAGAGTGGCCTTCCCCCCATCTGGTGGGTGAGCCCCCGGGAGCTTCCCTGTGCTCCTCCTCCACGTGAGTCCTTTGATGGATTGTCAAATTAATCTTCAAGCGGAAGCTCTGCCCACAGTCAGGGCAGGGGAAGGTCCGTTCCCGACGGCGAGGGAGTACGCGGGGTGCTTCCCCAATGGTCCCTGGTGGCCGAGGCTCCCCAGTGCGCACCCTTGGCCTCCCCTGGGCGTGATGCCGCCTGGGGCCTCCAGTCCTGTTCCTAGGCCCTCTAGGTGTTCTACACTTGGTCCGGCTTGGGGACCCCAGGCGGAGCTGCTCAGGCACCATCTCCTCCTCAGACTGAGCTTCTGTCTTGATGGCCATGCCACCACCACCTGGCAAAGGAATCTATGTTGGTTCCAAGTCCTACTCCCACCTCCCCTGAATCCTTTCTCCTCCAAGGGCCCACAAGGAGGTCCTGCTCATGGGGCCTCACCAAGCAGGCACTGCCCTGTCCCGTCATTCAGTCCTGTTTGCTATCTTACTCCTCACTCCTGGAGGCTGAGCTGGGGAACCAGGAGAGAGGAAAGTAAACCACAAAAAAAAAACAGCTGCCAGATAGTCCCTGGGGTCAGAAGACAGATGGTAGGAGATAGGTAGGTGGGAAGGTGGAAGAGAGAACCTGGGCCATGGCAGAGGAGTCGGCAGGACCCTAAGAGTTCTGAAGTCAGTAGTTATGATCTGAAAAGCACAAGGAACTTGTGGGCCCCATTACCTCAGGACCAGGTGAGAGACCCCAGCAGCCTGGAGGAGGCCAGTGAATTAACCTCACACAATCCCTCATCCATATAACAAATGGGCCAATCCCTACTACCTGCCCACACCCTGCTTTCTGGGTGCAGAGAGCACCCTGTAAGGCAGCCTATGATTCCTGCCTGGGTCTCAGTGCAGGTATCCCCCGACTCAAGCAGGACTGAGTGAGGCCAGAGCCACCAGGATAACAGCAAAAAGCGTACTCTCGGGCTGGGGCTGGGGCTGAGTGGCAAAGCGCTTGCCTAGCATGTGTGAGGCACTGGATTTGATTCTCAGCACCACATATCTATAAATAAAATAAAGGCTGAAAGCCGGGGTCACTCCACAGGGTTGCTGCGAGGCTGGAATCAAAGCGGAACATCCTTTTGGTCACCCTTGACCACAGCCTGGTAGCCTTCAGTCTATTCCCAGCGGGGGATTCCCAGCCAGCCCAGACCAAGAGAGAAGACTAGGACCACAGGCTGACTGGGCCTGTGGGTCACACCTGGGGAGGGAAGGAGGAGGGAAGCCTCAGGACGAAGTCCTTCACCAGGTCTCATCCCCAGACCCCTGCTACTCCCAAAGGGCCCTCTGAGCTGTGTGAGGCTCTGCCGTGGTGACGGGCGCTGCCTATTTACTCACCTGGCCCCAGACTGGACATGATGTCCCTGGAAGGGGAAGCTGGTGACTCCCCCTCTGAAGATTCTCTCTCCTGTTTAATTGAGGACAAAATGCTGGTGTTTGCTGGAGGTCCTGCAAGACAGAGAATCCCATGGGGCCTTTCCTGACATGGGGTTCTTGCAGAGTGGCATGACCACCTCTTCAGCAGGCTCTGGCCATACCCAAGGGCCTGCCAGGAACAGTGACCCCCAGGCCTCAGTCCAGTTGACTGCAGAGGTAAGAAGAGAGATATGAAGGCCACAACCATAATCCCCCGCAAACTCAGGCTCACAATTTGTCCCTTTGCAACTGACTATCACGCTGATGGTCCTCAAAAGGAAAGAGGGTTTGGGGAGGCCTCAGAGCAGAGTCTCAGGTCTGCGATGGGCAGGGATACTGTCCTCCTCTATCTGAGAAGGTCCCACCTGACCGATTCCATGAGCTGAGTCCAAACTTATACAGTGGCCAGGAAGGAGCACACAGGAAGGAAGCAATTTCACTTCTACCTGCAGAGGGCCACATTCAGTGGGGGAAATACAAAGAAACCACAGGGGAGAAGGCAACACACTGAAGCTGGGCCAGCTGCAAGAAGGAAGAATAGGGAGGAGGAGCCAGAGGAGCCCGTGTGCGCTGAGACAGAAAGCCACATGCTCTGCTCAGTGTCCTCTGAGTTACAGTTCCAGCTCAGGATGGCAGGAACTGCCTGTGAACAGAAGCAAACAGAACTTGGGAGAGGTGACTAAAGCCAGTGTTCTCAGCAGGTCTTCAGAAAGAGGATGTTTACTGACACCTACAACATGCCTGCCACCCAGCACTGTGCTAGGCATGAGACATAAACTGCCTTGTTGATAGGACCACTGGAAGAAGCCCCAAGAGGCTCAATCCACATCCCTCCCCAAAAGCTCCATACAGATATTTTCTTGCACTGAAAAATCCAAAACCTACCTTCTTTTAGGGTCTACCTCAGGAGCCCCTTTCCCAGGAGCCCGTCCAGCTCAGCCCAGTCACATCCCCAGCTATCTTTCCTGCTGAACTTCTAGCACAGCTTGTGTTTGGTACTCATGCACTGCCAAAAGACACCATTCTTGTTGCTGTCCTGGCTGCCCTCACTCACCAGTGCCCGGCTTGGGTGGGGTCACTCCTGCTTCTTCGTTCTGTTGGTGTTGAGGGGCCTGCCCTTCTTTGGGCTCCTCCTGGGCATGGCTGACTGGACTGGGGACTTGCTCTGGATATGGAAGGAGACCTAAGGAATGCAAACCAGTGACACTGAGCACAACACGGAGATCTCCCAAACAGATGGCCAGGGACCCTCTGGGAAGTGTGTAAATGCAGAGTCCCAGGGACCTGGGACATCAGACCAAACACTGAGTGTGATGATGAGATGGCTTCACCTGTCACCCAGCCGCTAGATTCTCCTCTAGAGCCTCATTCCAGGAGGACTGCATAGTGTGATAATTGACACAGGATTGGCAACCAGGACATGACAGAGGGCTGCTGTTTAGGGTAGGGAGAGGAAACACAGTATTGTCTGTTCCACCAGCCATGATGGTGGCTGCTGGCCCCCACCCCAGCCCGCTCTCCACAGCATCAGAGAGCCCAAAGGCATGGCAGAAAATATACACTGCACATGTGGTCCTGAAGGTTCCCGAGTTTCCAAAGTGAAGTATTCCCTTTTGAGACAATGCTTCACCCTACACTTGTCCTCTTATTCAAGTCTACACAAAATGTCTGTCGAGGCTTGCCTCCCAGCAAGTCACAACAGCTCAGCCGTCACTGAAGTTGTCAAATCATAAGCCCCCAAATGAGCACATGTCACATGTGCCCCTCCCACAAGAAATGGAGCTCTGCTTTTTTTTTTTTTTTTTTTTTTAAGGAAAATACCTATGAAGAGAATGAAATGCATGATGAGTGAAAGGCTGACGGTGAAGGCTGATGAATCTACCATCCAACACAAGTTCAGCCAGAGGCCTACGGCACCAGGCAGTGCGTGCTGCGTGCCGTGAGCAATCAGACAGCACAGATGTGCACAGGCAATCCAGAACCACGGGAAAGAGGCTCCACCTCCACACCGGAACCCACAGTGGCTGTTCCGGAATTGCAGGATCCAGAGAACAAAGATTCATCAGAGACAAAAGCAACCCAAGCAGGGCCTGTCTGCTTGCCCTCCAATGGCATTCTTTTCAAAGGCAAATGGTTAACACCAACTGAGTGTAATCAGAGGGGAAAAAGAAGAATTCAGCTGGATTTGTAACTGGTAATGCTGCTACCAATTCCCCTCTTGAATAAGGGCACGACCTTGGATACCAATTGGTCACATTGTTCAGCAGACTTTATCTACAGAATAGTCATCAGCTCCCATAGAAAGCGTCGGCAGCGATCCTAAAAACGTCAGTGGGTCATCCGAAACCTCATCTTTGGACCCTTCCTAGAACAAAGAGAAACCCAGTGCCCATCCTCGTAAACCAGCCAAAGCATCACGGACGTGAGGCTGTGCAAGATCAAGCCTCAAGAGTGAGAAAAAGAAAGGTCCAAATCAAAATATGAAATCCTGACAGTTCTCAAGAACCCCCAAGGATAGAAAGTGACTTAATGACAGTGGAAAGGAGAGCTAAATCCTGGTGTAGTCAGATTTGGGGATGCAGAGTGAACAAGAGAACAGCACTAAGCCGGGCGCAGTGGCACACACCTGCAATCCCAGCGGCTCAGGAGGCTGAGGCAGGAGGATGGCAAGTTCAAACCCAGCCTCAGCAAAAGCAAGGCCCTAAGCAACTCAGTGAGACCCAGTCTCTATAAATAAAATACAAAGCAGGGCTGGGGATGTAGCTCAGTGGTCGAGTGCCCCTGAGCTCAATCCCTGGTACCAAAAAAAAAAAAAAAAAAAAGAACAGCACCCTCAGAGCCAGAGCAGTGCCGCACACTAGTGGTGCTCTAAGCAGAGGGGTGCCCAAGATGCACTCTGGTTATCAGAAGACCCATGTGTACCCTGGTCATCAGACCCCTCCCCCACATTCCACTAAGTGAGGGAAGCAAAGAGAGGCCCCAAGCCAGGTGGAGAGGCTATTATTTTGAAAGCACAGCAGGAGAGAGAGCTGTATCCTCTTCAAGATAACCTGGATTTTGCCAGTGACACTTCTGTCCCTGGTGCAGGCAGATCCTCAGCTCCTTAGGGACAGAAAAAACAGACCCAGAGAAGGATAAAAATGATGTGCCTAGAGTTAAGTTTGGCAATGTACAAATCTTTTCTTTCTTTTTTAAATGGAAATGTTCTGAGCATGGAGACCCATATTAGAGGGCAAGAGGACACAAGTTTACTTTAATAATTTCCCTATAAGAGGGCTTATTTATTTTGCAAACAAAAGCCTAAACATTAATAGAAATACTGGATACATTATTTTGAAATTATAGATACTATAGAATAACTAAATGTTGGGATCGGATATAAAAAGACTCAAATTTAAGTTATTATGCTAATAAAGGTGGGAATGTAACATTACAATGTAAAATTTTAAAAAAGTGATATACAAGTTTATAAAATCAAAATTAAATCTGAATCAGGAATGTCTATATGAACTCATTTCTTTTCAAAAATGCACATTTTTGCCAGGCATGGTGGCACCCACCTGTAATCCCAGCAGCTCAGGAGGCTGAGGCAGGAGGATCAAGAGTTCAAAGCTAGCCTCAGCAAAAGCAAGGTACTAAGCAATTCAGTGAGACCCCGTCTCTAAATAAAATACAAAATAGGACTGGGGATGTAGCTCAGTGGTCAAGTGTCCCTGAGTTCAATCCCTAGTACCCCACCCCCAAATGCATATTTTCAGGGCTTCCAGATAGCTAACACATGCAGGTCCCAGGATGGTGGCACAACAGAGAGGGTGTCAAAGCCCTGTGCCCTTCCCCCAGGTTTCACCCTTTGTCTCTCTTCACCTGTATCCTTTATAATAAACCAGTAAGCAGGCAGCACATAGTCAGTGAATAAGGCAAAGTTCCAGCCCTCATGGAGACAGCAAATCAACTAGGTCTATCTAACATTCCAAGAGAAAAACATAAGACAAGAACAAAAACAGCCACACAAATGGTTAACAGGGATATAAACAGAAAAAAACACCCAGAAGTAACACCTAAAATTTATAACTAGCACTCATCTAGGGTCTCTAAATACTATGCTTCACTAAAAACAATAAAAACTTCTTGACGAGGGGCTGGGGTGGACATCAGTGGCAGAGCACTTGCACAGCACGTGGAGGCCCTGGGTTTCTTCCCCAGACAAAACAGAAAATCCACGGAGAAACTGATTCCAGGCCCAGGGCAGGAAATACACAAAACAAATCTCATGTATCTTAAGGTGTCAGAAACTCATCAAGGTCATGTTAAAATGACCTCTGGGCAAAACTTGAAAACGATTCCACTTGCCAAAGATGGTACAATTTAAATATGAAAATAATGGCTACAAAGGACTGGCACAAACAAAATATTTTAAAATCTGAGAAGTCATAATACTTGAAAACAACACAAAACAAAAAGCCCAAGCCTTTGGCCGCCTTTGGAGGCTACAAGGACAGAAAAGTCATCATTCAAAAAACTGATGTAGGAAAGAGTGAAGCATCTATCCTGCCTCTTCTGTACTGTAGTTCAGGGTAACTAAAAGGATTGATTAGAGGAACTATTCATCACAAAAGAGCTTTAGCTTTTAAGAACAGAAGTAATGACACTTTCACTATTTTGCTACCCTTAATGAAATAATGAAGCCAGGCAGCAATTTCCATGGCTAATTAAAGTCACTGGTGAAAACCTGACAGGAACTTCATAACAGAAGCATGACGCCGACAATCTCAATAAAAAAGACAACCAGACCCCAGCGCCTGCTGGCCCACAGGAGTAAGGGGCACACAGCAACACCTCTGAAGAAGTCTTCTCAAAAACACTGAACCTGAGTCTACATAAACTGCTAATCCACCTCCCAATCCATAGGAAATGCAGGAAATAAGAGACCATGTTAATGACACCAAATCCAAAATGTGGGAAACAATAGCATTAAAAAGATGTAAAATACGCCAGACACGGTGGTGCACACCTGTAATCCCAGCTGCTTGGGAGGGTTAGGCAAGAGGATAGTAAGTTTGAGGCCTGTGAGACCCTGTCTCAAAATTAAAACTTTTTAAAAGGGCTTGGGGTGTAACTCAGTGTAGAGAACTTGCCTAGTATATGCAAAGTCCTGGGATCTATCCACTGTAACACACACACACACACACACACACACACAGAGATAAATGACAATAAAATGACAAAAAATAAATGGCTTGGGTAGTGTCTATCAGCTAATGAATGATTAAACAAAGTGTGGTATGTCCACAAAATGGAATATTATTCAGTCACAAGAGAAATGAAGCACTCACACAGACTACAACATGGATGAACTTTGAAAACATGCTCGGTGAAAGAAGACAGACACAAAGGATCATATTATATGATTACATTTATGTGACATATCAGAATAGGCAAATTCCAGAGGCAGAAGGCAGGCTAGTGGCTGAGAGGACCTGGGCAGGAGAGAGGGCAGCAGGGAGTGACTACTAATGGATACAGGTCTCTCTTTTTTTTTCAGATGTTGATGGACATTTATTTTATTCACTTATTTATATGCAGTCCTGAGAATCGAACCCAATGCCTCACACATGCTAGGCAAGTGCTCTACTACTACGGAGCCACAACTCCAGCCCCAAGGGTCTCTTTTGATCGGACACAAAAGTTCTAAAGTTAGATTGTGGTGATGATTGCACATCTCTTAATATACCAAGAACCACTGAATTGTACGCTTTAATAGAGAAATTCTATGGTGTATAATTATATCTCAATGAAGCTGTTGAAAAGGGGGATGACTTTTTATAGATTTAAGAAACAGGCTGGGGATGTAGCTCAGTGGTAGAGCACTAGACTGCCATGCAAGAGGCCCTGGGTTTGATCTCCAGCACCAAGAAAAAATAAAGAGTCACTTATAAATCAAATGCAATGCATGGACTTTGGATTATGAGATTAGGATCCAAACCCTACTGAAAACATTGTTGAGGGAAAGAGAACAAGGACCAATCATTAATTGTTGTTTTTGGTTTTGTTTTTGTTTTTTTAGGGGAAGGAGTATAAAAATGGTATCATGGCTGTGTGTACAAAAAGGAAAGAGACAGATGAAGCAAATGTTGAAGAAACAAGATCATGTTAGGTCCCAGCAATAATTTGGAGGTTTACTGTCTTGTTCTCTCTGCTTTCATTTATTTGTTTTTTAAATTCAAAAATGTTCCCCAGAGCTGGGGACATGACTCAGTGGTACAGTGCTTGTCTGGCATGCACCAGGCCCCAGGTTCAATAACCAGCACTGCAAAAAAGAAAAGAAAAGAAAAAAAAGAGTCCCCCAGAGGATTCTGATAGGCAGTGTCACCTTTGGAGACTGTCTATAGGAGGACCCAGCCCCAGCCTCCTTCTCACAAAGGAACCCTAGTGCCACAGCAGCTTCCTGATGCAGGCTAAGCTGGGGAGCAGAAACGGGCAGGTGGACACGGACAGCACTGAAGACATCAAGAAGTGATGGCGATGTCACTGCACTGTCACATCAGTGATAATCAGCCCTATTTATCATGGAACAAGAACGTTCCCATGCTCTACATTTCCCTTTGTGACTACCCCTCCTACAGATCCGAAACCACAGGACTTTAAAAAGAAGTCTTCCACCTGCCCCCACCTGGGGTGGCCTTGGAGAGCAGCCCACTCTGGGATAAGGGTCTGTGCTCCCTTCCCAGTTCTCAGATTATCTGGACACCTAGGAGGTGAGCCTGTGGTCCACTATGCCCCAGTCACTCCCTCTTGTACCCACTTACCAGTGTCCAGCCTCCTTGGACATGCGGCCTCTTCCTCAGTCCCCTTCTCCTTGCTTTGCTGGTCTTCAGGACAAGGCTCCTCTCCTCTCTCTATCCGGGTGAGGATGTCAGGTTTGGAGATGGCATAATCTGCATACAGAACAGGGACAGGATGGGTAAAGATCTGGGACCCATATACCCATGGAGAGGCTCTGATGTCCAAAGTAAAAGAAGCAAAGCAAAGACAGACTGCAAGAGCCCAACCTCGGACAAAGGCCCAGAGACCCCTACACATCCTTACCCAGGGAGACCAGTGTCTCATAGTTGCCCCTCATCACATGCTTGTAGAGCTCCTTCTGCCAGTCCTCCAGCTTGCCCCACTCAGGCTGGGAGAAGTAAACGGCCACATCATCAAAGGTCACGGGCACCTGGAACCACAAGTGTCACACTCGCTCACCCACACACTTACAGGCACAGCCCCAAGGGCTCCCAACTCCAGGGTACCCAAAGGCTACCTTGGGGACCTCCCCCTTGCTGCCAGGGGGCAGCCGAAGGATCCAGAAGTTCCTGTTGCGCAGCAGGTTCTCCACATTCTCCAGCCGCCGCTGCAGCAGCCCGTACTCCTGCAGCAGGGTCCCCAGCACGGCCCACTTGCCCTCCAACTGGTTGCCAAACTCCACGGCCGTCTTCTCACAATCAGCCAGCTTCTTCTCTGCTGTCCCAGTGCGTCCCTCCAGAGTCAGCACGCGGGCCAGGCAGGAATCCACCTTCTTCTCCAAGGCCTGAATGGCAGCCACCACTGTCCACAGCGTGATCTCTGTGGAGTAGAGGTATGAGTTCTTCTCAGCAGCTGGCTGGGGCGACGGAGGTGTTAGAGGTCTCTGGTCCTCCATTCGCTTGTCCCCCCCTGGAATCTGCCCAAAATAAGAGAAAAGAGAGATATTACCAAAATTATACAATCAAAATTTCCAACTCCAAACTCAGAATGACTCCTGCTCCAGTGCAGCCCCATCTGGGATCCTGCTGGCCAAAGAGCAGAAAAGTGGAGAAGATGGGAGGCCAGAACATCAAGCAGGAGTCCAGCTCTGGTAACTGGAGATGGTGGCTGCACCAGGGTGTTGGCCGGTGGTAAACGGGAGGAAAAACAGCCAAAGAAGGAAAGCATCGACAATCTTAGGTGACTCCCATTCTCATTCCTGAGAATGAAGGGGCAAGGCTTATCACAGGGAGAAAGAACATGAGCCCTGCAAGGAGCTCCCAAGCCACACCCACACATTGGTTGACGTTAGGCTTGGTTTTTAAAACACCTTCCAAAGAATTCATTTCCACATCTAGAAAATAGAATATCTAGAACAATAGTGTCTACATAATAGTATTTTGAAAAATGATGAGACAATATTTTGTAAAAAACCAGTGTAATGTACTTCACATAACAAATAATGGGGGCTGGGGTTGTGGCTCAGCGGTAGAGTGCTTGCCTAGCATGCACGAGGCCCTGGGTTCAATCCTCAACACCACATAAAAATAAACAAACAAACAAAATAAAGGTATTGTGTTAAAAAAAATAATGTGAGTCCTGTATTGTTGCGGCTAAGACAACAACAGTGATAGCTACAGACTGAATATTTGGGTCTCCCCCAGATTTGCATGTTGAAGCACTAATCTCCAATATGATGGATGGCATTTGAAAGTGCAGCCTTTGGGAGCCACATGGTGGGTGGAATAGGACTGTTGCCCTGAAAGAAGAGACATAAAAGCAATGATATCTTTCTCCACGGTGTAAGACTATGATGAGAAGGCAGCCAACCACAAACCAGGAAGAGTCCCCACCAGGAACCAAATCAGTGGCACTGTGATCTTGGACTACCAGCCTCCAGAACTGTGAGGAGGAAAATTTCTGCTGTTTAAGCCACCAGTCTATTATACTTTGTTATAGCAGCTGGCTAAGAAGATGATGTTGATGAGGCCATGCTCTGGCTCAGGGATACTCTAGGACAGTCAATGGCCTTTTTTTCCTCCATCTTGCATTCCATCATTCTTCAGCAGCTTGGAAAAAAAGGCCTGCAGGCCTCAGCTTAGCTGGGAGTATGGTGTGCAAGTCCTCACTGAACATGTACAATGCCCCAATGCTGGTTTGCATTGCTAAAAGCCTTCTGGAAAGACAGGCTGACGTCGTGGCAGTGTGTCCTTGCCCACTTCATGGTTACATCAACAGCTAGTCCCATTTGTTTGACTGCTGAAATTATCTCAAATCCATTCACTTTTCTCTTTGTCCACCACCATTGCCAAGCCCCATCACCTTTCACCTGGGCCACTACAATTCCGCCCACCTGGTTTCCCCACTTCAACCTTCTCCTCCATAATACACTTTCCACAGTGTAGTCAGTAATCTTTTGAAACACAAACTAGACTACTTCAGTCCTTGCTGAAAACTCTTCAGTAGCTCCCCAGCGCACCTAGAAAAAATGTGAACTTCTTAATATCCAGCCAGCCCCTCTGACCTGACATACTCCGTCATTTGCTACACTCCAGCCATATGACCTTCTATGGCTGGGATGCATCCAGCTCTCCTTCACCCTCTCCTGGGCTTTCCCATGCACCTCTCCAGGCCTGAGTCCCTTCACCTTTATAGTTTCCACTTAAACACCATCTCACAGAGCCTTTCCCCAAGTGCTGCACTGACCAAAAGTCCCTGTTAGCCTCTTCCTTCACAGTGCTAATAATCTAAACTCACCACCAGACTTATGGTTTTTCTCCCAGGTGAACATAAGTCCCATGAGGGTGTGTGTCATTTACCACTGTGCTCCCAGCTTCATAAAGTGCCTCACCCACAGAAGATGTTTGATAACTATTTATTAAATAAATTAATTAATAATTAATGCATTCAGTAATAATGAGTGAACACCTAACACAGTAAAGGCAGGGTGCACAAAAAATTGATGTTTCTTCCTTCTCCAAGAGAAAAATTCTGTAGAGAAATGCAGTTGACTCTCTGTATCTGCAGGTTCCACATCCAAAGATTCTACAAACCTGAGTAAAAACATTTGGAAAGAAAAAATTGGGTCTGAACTGAATATGTACATTCAGTCATTATTCCCTAAACAAAAGAGCATAACACCTATATACATAGCATTCCCCTTGTATTAGGAATTATAGGCAATCTAGAGGTGATGTAGAGGATTGCTGTAGGTAATATGCAAATATTATTTCATTTCCTGGCTACCAAGATTTGAGACCTAACAATGTGACAGGATGGGCTGACAAAGTCCCTGAGCGAATCTGTCCTGTTGGGAGCTTCTTGGCTCTCAGGTGCTGCAAGATGGCTGAGGGGAAGATGCAGATGAGTAGGAAAAGTCGGGAAGGTACTGAAGAAGGCTCCAGCGAGGTGGGGCTGATGACACCTGTACAGGTACAGAAAGGCCTCCTAGGGGTTTCCTAAGAACAGGGTCATAAACCTGCAGAATCCCCAGCCCTCTCTCACATTCAAAACTCAGCCACAGGGACAAAGTTCTCCTTAAGAAGGACCCAAGAAAACGAGGGTCTCAGAAACTTGGCTGAGATGAATCAGTAGTAGATATAATAGTTAATAGTAGTAGATAAACGTCCTTTACAAGCGTTTTTTCTACTATGTCAAAATGCCCAAAGGATCATTTTCTCTGAATTAGCCATACTGCACATTTCAAACCAGCATTCTAAAACTGCAAAAACAATCCTTTTAAAAAAAGGAATGAAAACCTGTTGTAAACAGGGGCCAGTATCCTTCCGTAAGTAAAATCCAGTAGAATACTAGATATCCACAGTCCAGGCCTGGCCCAGGCTCAACACCCGCTGGGGAGGTGCGGAGCCTCGGCCGGCCAGTCTAGTCCCGGGCCTCAGCCATCCACCCTCCCTTGCCCGATCGGGCCGCGAGCCTCAAGAGAGACAATGGACAAGGACACAGCTACTCGGTTCACTCGCAAGATCCGTCGCCGTGTCCGGGCAGGAGGCAGGCGCCAGGCCTCGCAGGGCCCCGGAGGGACAGGTCGCGGGCCGTGCGCCGCGCGCCGTCGGGGCCCCGCGCGCGGGGCCTGGCGCTGGGCCGCGGGGTCGGTGGCCTGCAGGCGGCCGCGGGCGGCAACCGGCCGGGCCGGGCCAGGGCACGGGCCAGAGGAGCCAGTGTGCCCCCGCGGCCGGGCGCGCCAAGTCCCTCGCGCTGGGCCACGCGGCCGCGGCGGCCCTTCTCGGGCGGCGTCCGCGAGCCGGGGCGCTTACCCGCGCGGGCGGCGCCTCGGCCATGGCGGCCTGCGTCCTTGCTGGGCTGCGATCCTCAGGCCTGGTGCGGGCGGCGGCGGCGGAGCGGGTGCCGCCCAGCCTCGGAGCTCCCGCCGGGCGGCCGCGAGCTGCGTCCCGAGCCACGTGCCCCGGGGGCCCTTTAAAAAAGAGCTGCGCCGGGCGGCAGCGCCCGTGGGCGCGCACAGCGCCCCCTGCAGCCGGTAGGACCGCACGCCCCCCGCGCCCCTCCGCGGGAGCCCGAGCGGCCGCCGCGCACCCACCTGGGTCGGCGCCCGCCGAGGGAGCCCGCGGGAAAGTTCAGCCCTGGGACCCAGCACCTGCAGGGGCCGCGCCCGCGCTGCCCAGCGTATGGAGACGCGCTGTTCCAGCGCCTCCAGCTGACGAGCGGGGCGTTTATTAGTGTGGGGAAAGTATGTTTTAAACTCCTTTTATTTTGTTTTACAGGACAAATGAATAGACCTAAGGAGAAATGTTTCATTCAATTTTAAAAAAAGAAAGAAAAGCCTCTCCTCCGCCAAGTCCTGTTTCGTACGGTGTCACCTTTTCAGTATTTCTGGGTGCCTTTCGTCATTCATCCTGGGGCCTACTCCGTGAGCAGGCGTCGTGGCTGTGTGTCCGGAGCCCTCCGTCCACCCAGTGCGACCTGCCCATCGCTCGCACCCGGGGATCCCGCTAGCCTTGGCTCCAGGCCACGATCACAGCCAGTTGACTTGTCTCCAGTGGCGACCCCGCTCCATCCAGAACGCTCTCTTTCTCTGTAAGGGGAGAGCCTTCCTCTGAACGCCAGAATTCACACCCGCGCATAGAGTCACGTGTGCTGCGTGCAGCTCAGGGGGTTTTTTTTCTCTCTGCTTTTTCTGCATCTCCTATTCATCTTAGGGTCTTTTTCCAACAAGCCAGAAAATTCTTTATACTAGATCGGAGGTTTTGTTTATTTGTATGTTTCGGTTTGTTTTTTGAGGGAGGCAGAGAATTATTTCACCCAATATTTTATTCTAATGTAAGTGTGATCAATTAACATAGTAAGTACATAAAGAATCATCCTCTTGGGCTGGGGATGTGGCTCAAGTGGTAGCGCGCTCGCCTGGCATGCGTGCGGCCCGGGTTCGATCCTCAGCACCACATACCAACAAAGATGTTGTGTCCGCCGAGAACTAAAAAATAAATATTAAAAAAATTCTCTCTCTCTCTCTCTCTCTCTCTCTCTTAAAAAAAAAAAAAAAAAAAGAATCATCCTCTCTATGATGCACCTCTAGAATTTGGGGATAGATTAGGAGTGTTACTTTAAGGTAACAAATCAACATTTAGCATTATTCATTTTGGAAATTCTTTTTTTTTTCTTTTAGTTGTGGATGGGCACATATCTTTATTTCACTTGAAAGCAAATGAAAGAGAATAAAAAAGAAAGGGAGGGCTGGGGTTGTGGCTCAGTGGTAGAGGTCTTGCTTTGCACAGGTGAGGAGGCACTGGGTTCGATCTTCAGCACCACATATAAATAAATAGTTGTCCATATATATATATATATGGAAAGAAAGAGAGAACTCAACGGAACAACAAAAAACAGCGGAGGGGCACATTTTCAACAGGGAAAATGGAAACAGGCTACAACAAGGGTCTGAGTTTTACAGGATTTAGCAGGGCCAGGTCCTAGGAGAAGTTGGTCTGTTACTTTTGGTGGGTTTACTGTATGGGGAGGGGATTTTGGTAGATAAGGGAGATTGTGACAGGTCAGATTGCAGAGCTCCCTTTTCAGAGGGTTTTGTAAGTCTCTATTTCCTCCATTATTTATTTATTTTTCATATAGTGCTGAGGATCAAACCCAGTGCCTCACACATGCTAGGCAAGCACTCTACCACTGAGCTACAACCCCAGCCCCCATTTTGGAAATTCTTATAACATCATCTAAAAGAAAAATTGTGAATGTGTGTTGAAGATATTAAGAACCTCTCTAGGATCTCATCGAGGATCAGTGCAATATATTAAAGATTATAAAATGCTGGTAAGCTGGTAGCTTATCACATTATAAAATAATAATGTCCAATACAGAATATGGATTGGAGAGGAAGAAGATGTTAGTACTTAATGAGCTGTACTGAGGGAAGAGTGTTGTAATTATAGCAGCTGGTCTTAGTGTTTCAGAAAGTTCCTCTAATCAGGGGTACTCAAATGTGAGTGGTTCATGTCTGCCCTGGGTGCTTGTTAAAACAGATTGCAGGGCACAGACCTGAGTATTTCTAGGTCTGAGGCTAGAAGGGGTGAGAGTGATGAGGATTTGATTTCTAGGAGATGGGTCAGGGGTCACAGTTTGTTGAGGAAGAGTGCCCTTTTTATCAGCTCCCAAAGCTACCTATCATTCCCATGCTGATTTTATAAATTTATTTATTTATTTTAAAGAGAGAATTTTTTTAAATATTTATTTTTTAGTTTTCAGCGGACACAATATCTTTGTTTGTATGTGGTGCTGAGGATCGAACCCGGGCGGCACGCATGCCAGGCGAGCGCGCTACCGCTTGAGCCACATCCTCAGCCCTATAAATTTATTTTTAAAAGAAACTGTAAAGGTAAAATTTCTAAGCTGATTCTAAGCTGCAAAGCCTGAGTTAAAGTGTAAAAGACCGGGCATTGTAAAGTTTCTAAACTGCAAGGCCTGGGTTAAAAAGTAAAAGACTAGGTATTGTTAAAATTCCTCTGCTACCCCCAGAACCTGTAATCCCTGTAGCTGTTAGGACAATACTGGAACTGCCCAGTAAATATTTCCACTGTTTCCACTGGTTGTCTAATAACCTGGGACTCTGTGTAGTATGTCACGTAGTCCTTGAGGCCCTAAAACCAATCAGTTTGAATGTCTACCCCACTTAGAAGTGACCAATCACTCCTGCCCAGACTATTCCCACCAATGAATGTACTAATCATGTCTCAGAGTTGTTGTTCAATTTTCCCACTCCTCATGATGATTTTTTCTGATGTATGCAAAGCCCCCCTCCCTCCCCAAAAAGTGTACTTAAGCTCTGCTTGACCTCTGCTCTAGGCTCTGGGCTGTTTTCCTTTCCTGAGTGAGCCTAGAGCCTCAGCGCGCTGAATTAGGATCCTCTTCAATAAAACCCCTACTGCCAATTGCATGAAGACAGTCTCTTGTGGTCTCTTCCTCCGACGCTTCGCCAGACCCTTACAAAACACTTTGTACCATAATATAGTTTCCCAAGCAGAACTCCCAGATATCAGCCCAGGTTAGCCTTGATATAAATTAAATTACCTTTATTCTTAATTATTAATCTGTCTCTTATGGGGATGAATTTAAAAAAAAAAAAAAAACAAGGAATGATAACAGGATGGTGACACAGGACTTTGTAGCCTCTGTGGGGCCCTGACTCAGAGCCCCACAAGGTAGCTCTTTTTTTTTTTTTTTAGAGAGAGAGAGAGAGAGAGAGAGAGAGAGAGAGAGAGAGAGAGAATTTTAATATTTATTTTTTAGTTTCCAGCAGACATAGCATCTTTGTTTGTATGTGGTGCTGAGGATTGAACCCGGGCCGCATGCATGCCAGGCGAGCGCATTACCGCTTGAGCCACATCCCCAGCCCCTTTTTTTTCTTTTTAATCCATTTGCCAAGCTTGGGTACCTCTTGGGTGAACTGATAGCACTTGGCTTCCTCAAGTGGAGGCCAATACCCAGAACCCTAGCACAGATGACTAACTGCAAGGTGCAGTCATCAGGGGTTGAGGGCCACCTAAGATCAACATGGGATCAGGATGCTCAATGCTATTGTCCTACGAAGAGGTAGGGGCAGCTCAAGAAAGAATTCCCAAGGCCCTCCTCAACATACAGACCAGGTGTGTCACTGTGGTCACACAAAGAATGATAAGATGTTGGGAGGGAAAGCATTAGCAAAGGGAGACTGGAAGCATAAGCAAGTCCCCCTTCCTCCATTACACAACACTGCCTGCCTGTTCTGTGATCCCCACCATGCTTGTTCATTCAACAAACATTTGGTGAACACCTCATGTGGGATCCATTAAGACATGGTCCCTGCCTTCCAAAGAGTGACATCTGTTGATTCTACCTTAGTAACCTTGTCTCCTCCCTTCCCACTGAAGCTGCCTCCAATCCCTCACTGGTTCTTGCATAGTCTCCCTCAAAAACCTTCTAATATACTTCACTCCCCCCAAATAGCATGGCATAACTCTTAAGTGTTTCCAAATCACAGCTGAATCAGGTCAGTCTTTTGCTCAGCATTCCTCAGCTCCCCTTTATCAATAAAATCCAAACCCCTCAGTTGGACCCCAGCCCACTACTCCACTTCTCACACCCTGCCCTCCAGCCAACAGGATGACCTGGTGTTTATACATCCATGTATACTTGCATCCTACTTTGGTCAAGTCTCCTCCATTTAGTATGCCCTTCTTCCTACTTTTAAAAGGCCATTTCAAAGGTCACCTCTCAAGGGCAGGGCCAGGAGGAACTGAGGGAAGTAGCATAATGGGTCCCTAAATACAGTTACATAGGAGAAATAAGTTCTGTGTTCTACGGCCCGGTGGGGTGACTGTTTTTCACAATAATTTACCTGTTTTATAAAGAACTAGAACCAAAGAAACAATGGTGGAAGAGACAGAAATGCTAATTACCCTGTTTGATCATTACACATTATCTACACTGTA
Organism: Urocitellus parryii; assembly: GCF_045843805.1. NCBI lineage: Eukaryota > Metazoa > Chordata > Mammalia > Rodentia > Sciuridae > Urocitellus > Urocitellus parryii. The sequence goes on from NC_135533.1 coordinate 6,840,502, forward strand.
TTCTCCCCCAATGTCCCTAATTGTCCTGAATTCCTATAGCCTTTTTGCCTCGTGTGACATATTCTCAACCTTGTATTAGCCTCCCTTAACAGTATTAAGCTCAAAAGCAAGACTTGATTTATTCTTTTCTCCCCTTTTAAAATACTGCAGATGGTACTCAGGAGTGCACAAATGCCAAGGCTGAATGAATGTCTGGCTGAGGAAAGGGCTGTGCACAGGAAAAAAACACACCTGATTTTAACACAGCATGAACTCAACTAGGGCTCTGATGTTTTGTTCACCAATGTGACCTAAGTATTTAAAACTGCCTAGATAACAGGTGCCATACATATACACACACACTGTCTCTCTCTAATTTAAGAAATGGATAAGGAAGCATCCCCAGAAGGGGCTAATGTACAAACAGTAAAGACCAAATGGTGTTATAGTTCACAAAGGACATCAAGAAGGGAGAAAGCAGGGCTTACTCAACAAGATGGGAAGCCCAATGTGGCAGTAGCATACTGAGGGGAAGGGGAAGAACCACAGGGTGGGAAGGCTGTGGAAGCTGTGGGTTCTATACTAAAACACCTGCTCTTTATCAGTAGCTGGTGAATGCCACTCCAGGGTTCTGAGGAAAGTCCATGTCCAGCTGTGCTTCAGAACAATAACTAGTAGCAGGAACATGTGAGGAGCAACCAGTTTGGTCACCAAGTAGCTCAGGTGAGGACCATTAGGACCTTAATTGTGGGAACAGGAAGGAGGATTAGTTAGGGATGCATGGCATTTGTCACCATCTTTCCAGGTCAGTGTTCCCTAAGCTTCAGATAATCCATTTCCTGATTTCCTTCTCAGTTCCTCCCTAAGCAGGCTTTCATTGCAGGACAGTTGAAGCAGGCAAGAGGTTAATTTGTTGTCACTTAGGACAGTGCCTAGTGCACTGTCACCTGGAGATCTTACTCAGGTCTGCATTTCCACCAAGCTCCTAGGGGAGCCAGTACTGCTGGTGTGGAGCCCACAGTTCTGGTAACAGGGCCTTAGAATCCAGTGGACATTGCATGGCACTGCACCTGGTCAAGTGTGTGGGCTCTGAAGCAAGATGGTCTGGACAGCCATCCCCACTGTCACATTACCTCACTCCTCTGGTCTCCTCCCGCATCTCCTAAGTAAAACAGGGTGAAATCATCCCACTCCGGGTTGTATGAGAACTAGTTTTTATAAAATGAATTTACAAGAGTACCTCACACACAAGTGCATAATAAATGTTACAGGGGCCCCAACCCAACTGTTTGACACAATTATGTCCTTGCCTCAAGGGAGACCTGACTTTGCTTCTACTTTGCTTTTTCCCATTTCCAGGTAGGAGGCTGGCCAATTAAACCACTTAATAACTGGAAGGTAAGGACAGTCAATGATGGGACAGAGTGGCTATCTATAATGTAAAGTTTTCTAACAGCTGCCTTGTACTCCCTTGGCACCCACCAAACTTCACCTACCCATCTACCACCTCCCAAAAACCAACACCCAGATGGTCTCGAGGTCTCCACCACTTCATATGGGGTCCCTGGCTATTCTCATCCATACCCTCTTCTTGTTTGTCTAGATTTAAGTAAAAATGCAGGTTAACTGTGCCTTCAGTGCTGTCATTGCTCTAGGTGAGGCATCTCTGCACCCTTATGAAGCCAGAATTAGACAGGCAGTCAGCATAGACAGGTAAATTGAGTCAGGGAGGATCAAGTAGGCCAATTTTGAGTGAATCCGGTAAATTGGAGACTGTCCCCTTAGGGATTGAAATGTTAATTCCTTCAGAGCCCTTCCTCTACCCTTACCAAGAACCTCTCACTGCTCCAACCAGTTGCCAAGGTAACCTGTCCCAGGAATTGCCTCTCCCTACAGGGAGCTTTAAGGCTGTTAATGGGTCCTTAGCTGCACCATTCAGCTCTTCCCCCCTTCAGCCCACCTGTTTCCCACCTTTTGGCCATCCCCCTGAGCATTCTTGGGCCTAGTCACATACCAAGGAGAAAGGGAAAGAAGGCAGGAGAACAAAGGAAGCCTAGGACAAACAAAAAGGGCAGAACACCTAGCTTCTTGGGATACCAGGAAACCAGCTATGGCCCCCTTCTCGGGTAGGGGGGGAGGGGAGTCTTTTACCCCTTTTTAAATAAACCCTTCTTTATATGCTTGCCTCTTGCGTGCTTCTCTAATGTTCAAACTTCAACATTTGAGTGAAACAGCGGTATCACTTGGCCCCAGGAAAGTGTTTCAACAAACGGACAAAAATATCAGATGTGTGTGTTTTTGTTTTTTTTATTCTAGGCAACTGTAAACCATCCAAGGGGACATTCACATATGACCCAGGAGCCCACTGCCATCCCTGTAAACAACAGTGGGGCAGGTCATCCGTCAACACTCCTGAGACAAGCATCTGTGTGCTTTCTGCCAATCTCTGGGACAGAAGTGTAATTTGAACAACCTCAAGTAACGACTGGTGTAATAGGTACAAACTAAATAACCACTGGCACAAGCTGAACACTTCGAGAAACAGACTAGTCTTCCACTGGGAGGCTGCACAAACACAGCAGGGTTGGGGCTCAGAGGGAGAGGGGTATGGTAAAACACCAGCACTCCCAGGACCAGAACCCTACTGGCCACTCCTTCACAGGAATCCGGCAGGGGGCTTCAGAGGCTAATTTTCCTCTTGGTCCTTCTGAGACAATTAGCCCCATTTAAGAGGGTCAAGCACACCCACAAGAGGGAGCCCAGCACTGTGTCCCCTTTGTTCTCTGCCTTAAGTGTGGCCAGGCTAAAACAGCCCCATAAACTATCCCCTCTTAGAGGGTAGGCGGAGTCCCCACGTTAGGAACAACTTCTACAACTCCTGAAATTAAAAACAAAAACAAAAACAAAACCAACTGTTGGGCTGTATATAATTTTTAAACTAGAATCTAACTAGAATCTAACTCCAAAAAAGGATCTTCAGAGCAGGATAAGCAGTTCATTTAAATTATTTCTTCTCTGTTATTAACAAAGAGACTACAAAAAAAAAGAGGAAGTGGAGAGTCACTCTTCCCAAAACTCCTCCTGTACCTGCTTGCCTGTAGCCCATGGGAAGACTTGCAATGCTGGGATTGGCCCTGGAACTGACCACCAATCCCTGTGGGGTCACCATGCCAACCCCAGCCCCCAAGTATCAGATGGATGGGAGAACCAGACTAGACTGGGCCAAAGAGACAGCACTCTCAGTGGCAGGGTCAAGATGATAAGAGAGGCTGGGCCCTAGATTCCTCCTCTTCCACAGGATTTTCAGGGCAGCCTTTGGGTTCGGTCTGGCACTTGGTCAAGGGAAGGCAAATCAGAAGCAAGGGCCCTCAGGAAGAAATTAGTCCCTGATAGCGCACAGTGTCTTTTCCGGGGGGACCAATGCCACCCCCCTCCGCCCCCGGACGGTGAGGGGTTGGCACCCTTAAAGAAGGCCATTGGGCCTTCCGGGGTCCAGGGTCAGTCCACCCCGCTCCCGCTGGTGGATCTTCTGGTGCTGTAGGAGGTGCTGCTTCTGGACAAAGCTCTTCTCACACTCGGGGCAGCTGTAGGGCCGCTCACCCGTGTGGATGCGCTGGTGCCGCACTAGGTCAGATGGGTGGCTGAAGCTCTTACCACAGTACCCACAGATGAGGGAACTCCGGCTTTTCCTCCAAGGGATGTGGCCAGGCAGGGCAACCAGGCTGTTGGGTGAGAACCTCTCCTGGACACGTGGGCTAGCACTAGGCCCCTCCTGAAGATGGCAGCGCTGATGGGTGATGAGGTTCACCTTGCAGCTGAAGCTCCTCTGGCACACTTCACACTGATGCAGCTTTGCCTTCTTTGCCTGTGGCTTCAGCCGTGGCCTGGGCCTAAGGCTCTCCTCTGACTCTGTGGTGGGGAAAGACTCCCACCCTGAGTGGCTCTGCAGATGTGTGGCCAGTTGTTGCTTGTAGCGGAAACTGATCTCACACTCAGAACATTCATAGGAACTGGCAGTGTCCTTTTTTAGCTTCAGGTTCTGCCCACATTCCTGACCCAGCTGGACCTGCCTGTGGGATTTCTGCTTTGTGGAGCAGCCCAGAATTCTGCCACTGGTAGGGTCTGTACTCCCCTCAATGGGATCCTCGAGATTAGAGTCCCCAGGGCCTGTCTCCAGAAGAACAGACCCACTCTGGCCATCCCAGAGCTCAAAATGCTCTGAGCGGAGAAGAGCCTGCTCTTCAGTAGCACCTGAGAACGTGCCAGGGGGGCCCACAGAGCCCTCCTGCTTGTACAGCACCTCCTGCTTGACCACAGCCCCGTCCACTGCAAAGAAAGAACAATAAAAAGATCACATTCTAGCACCTTTGGCCTCTTCAGAGCCAAACAAGTATCTGAGAATTTCAGAAGGGCTCAAATCAAAGTCCCATGGGAACAAATGAATTAGGACAATCTGGAAAAAGATGTAACTAAGTTCCAAGAATTATTAAAAACTAAATCTATATTTCTGTATAGACAGGTAACTGGAAATCTGAATACATTATTCTCAAAAAAACAATGTTATAAAAGGTAGCTCTCCAAACTTGTTTGCAAACTATTTAATCCCTGTGAAAAATGACAAAATACACTTCAACAAATATATTAATTTAGGAGAGTGTTGGAATAATAAATTTGAATAATTAAAGAAAAATACACTAGAGCTATAGCTTAAAAGGTGTGTCCAACTCTCTCTTTTCTGCATATTCTGCCCAAACATCCTACATTTCCTTGCCTCCTGATGCTCTGGCCCGCCTCTCTCCATCATGTTCTGATGATCTATTACATCCTCTATTCTGTAGAGCATTAAGAAATGTGGTATGTAGTCTTAAGGATCCACAGACTGGTAGGAGTAGACAGACATATGACTGGCAAAATGGTAGTCATAAAGGTATCTGGAACTAGCATATGCCAGATGAGGTTAATGATAGTCATCGTTTGGCAGTTCAACAGTGGGAGAGCTCCCCATGAGCTGCAGAGACCTGCTTCAAGGGAGAGGGGGACAGGAGAAAATATTCTACAGCCACTCACCAGTGTGGGCAGCATCAGGGCCTTCCTCCTCCAAGTCACCCAGCATTTCTGTACCCAAGTCTGCTTCTCCCTCTGGCTGGCCAAGGACCTCTAGGTTGGAAATGGCACAGTATGAGCCCAGAAGAGAGTAAAAGCTCACACAATGGTTAGCTGCTGATGAACACAGTTACTACTGGCAAGAAGCAAATATTAAAACTTCAAAAGACTCAAAGACTACTATTATTGTCACTCTCCCAAGTGCTCTGGGAAAATTAGACAATTCTGGCCATTGCTATGCATTGATTCAGCTAGCTGCTGCCATTACTGCTCCTCTATAAGGGCCGCCGGTCTCAGGCACCAGGCTGCAAAGCCCCTGCAGTACACCCAGCAGACTACCACCACCCCACACGCATGGCTGAAGACTTGCCAAAGCCCCTTTCAGGGCATCTAATTTCATCCTTGCTGAGGGACTGCCAGGTGACAGACAAGGAGACAGTTCTGAAGAAAGCACATGACCCAGCTAAGGTCACATGGTCACTTCTCAGGCCCATTGCCTACTTCCCTCTTCACTCACTCTGGTCCAGCCACACTGGTCATCCATTTCTCGGTGGGCCTACATTTTAAAGAGTTTGTTTACCAAACAAAATCTATTAGTTATGTAATAGGGAGTATGTGAGTTAAAATTTATATACATTAAGCAGCACTTCTAATCTACATGAAATATACATTTAGACCACAATGACTGACTAGCACTCCAGCCAAACTCCAAGAAAAAGGGTTTGGTCAATTTGTGCTACATCCCTCATCCCAGGTAATATAAGACTTCTAATCAAATAGTTTTAACTATTAAAAGCAACATGAGAAACCCCAGCAATACTACCATGCATCAGTAAATCTTCTCAAGAAGTGGCTGTGTAACTGCAGAGAAGAAATACTAGAAGGCAAACCTCTGAGACTTTTCCTAAGGTTTTTGTAAGTGAGAGGACCTAGAGACTCCCACTTTTCCTGACACAGGCCAACAGGGGATCCCAAGTCAATCTGAGACACAGGTGTAGTCAGAGGCACAAGCCACTGGCCACAGTGTATGAGAGAATTCCAGGGGAAAACTGGAATCCTAGTACTGCTACTCACTCAGAGAGACCAGTGTTTCATAGTTGCTCTCCATGACGTTCCTGTAGAGCTCCTTCTGCCAGTCCTCCAGGTTCTCCCACTCCTGCTCAGAGAAACAGACGCCATCATTCTCAAGTGACCTGGACACCTAAAACCAAAAACGACACACAATGAGCACCTTGGAGTCATGAAGGCCAAGCCAACAATTCAAAATCATGGCCAATAGAAGCTGGGCTCCCCTTCTTGCCTAACTTAGTGCTCTGTGGTTCTACCTTAGGGGCCTCCCCCTTGCTGCCAGGGGGCAGCCGCAGGACCCAGGAGCTCCTGTTGCGCAGCAGGTTCTCCACGTTCTCCAGCCGCCGCTGTAGCAGCCCGTACTCCTGCAGCAGGGTCCCCAGCACGGCCCACTTGCCCTCCAACTGGTTGCCCAACTCCACGGCCGTCTTCTCATAGTCTGCCAACTTCTTTTCTGCTGTCCCAGTGCGTCCCTCTAGGCTCTGTAGCCGGGCAGCCTGGGACTCCATCTTCTTCTCCACAGACTGGATAGCAGCCACCACTGTCCAGAGTGAGATCTCTGTGGTCTGAAAATATGAGCTTTTTTCTGTTGCTTGTGAAGGAGGTGTCGAAGTTGTTAAAGGGGCAGAGCGCCGCTTTCGTCTATGCTGAAGGATCAATCAAAAAAGATACAGGGTCAGTCAGACAATGGTATTCCGAATATCAAGTAAAGAAAGCAATGTCAAAGTGCAAAAGAACTCAGAGCTACCTTATTTCTTTCTTCTTCTTTTTCTTTCCCTCTTACTTTATCTTGTTACTGGATCGAACCAGGGGCACTTTACCAATGAGCTACATTCCCAGTCCTTTTTGAGACATTGTCTCACTAAGTTGCTGAAGATGGCCTCAAATTTGTTATCCTTCTACCTCAGCCTCCGAAGCTGCTGGGATTAAAGGCCCATATTTGGCTTTTTTTAAAAGTATGCACTTTTTAATTCTGATATTGAAAATGTGTATATTGTAATAACTTTGGAGAATACTGTAGAAAAGTTATATAAACTGTCTGAACTTATGTAGATTATATATATGAGCTTTTTTCTTTTCTTTTTCAGTGAAATCAAAATCATATTGCACATATTTTGCTGCCTGCATTTCACACTTAGCATATTTTATGAGACTTTCCTGTACTGGAGTTCATTTTTTAAACAGTTTCTTCCTACTTTATGTTTTGAACTATATAATAAATGATGTCATTTATATCCACTTTGCCTCCACATTCCTACCTGACATCAATAGTTGATCAAGTCACTGCTGCTGCAAACCTTTCAATGGCTCCCCATGATAAGAGAAAATTCCTTAGCAGGACCTGCAAGACCCAACTCATTCCTTATTTATCCTAATAGTTGATATAGTGAATAACACAAATAAATCCTTAAAAAAACATTTGCTGAAATGACTTGACTAAGCCTGCTGACATTTTCCTTATAATTCTCATTTTTATGGTCTTATAATTCTCATTTTTTGACTGAAGCTCAAAAGTTCTAAAACCAACACTAGGGAAATCTTTCTGAAGCTGCTTTCTCACACACTGTCCTACTCCATTTTCATTTCAGTCCTAAACCCCCAAAGCTTGCTCCTCTTTCATGTGGCACTTTATTTAAGGCTGCTTATCTAACCCATTTTGGGGGAAATGAGACCAAGAGGAAATCTCTGAAAGAACTGCTGGGGGAAGGGGTCACAATCTGGCCTCAAACTGTGGACAAAATGAAACTGACTGGCATAGAACTGAACATTTAAGTTTGATCAAGACCTATTTTAGCTATTCATCATAGAACACACAAACGCTTACATATTCCCCTAAAAAGACTTAATTCAATATAAATTATAAATTCATGTGAAACCAAACATTAAGTTGGAAAAATTAACCTCATCACATTTGTTTTGCTTTTGTAAGTCTCTGTGTCACTGGCTTTTTGGAGGCTCATCTTTCCTCCCCGGGGCCACTAAGTGCTTAGTGCTTGCTAAGCACTTCTTCCAGACAGGGTGGTAGGTCAGGGTCTAAGAAGAAGAATGAACCCTTCCTCTTCCGCATAATAATAAAGAGTTTCTTCTGGGGCTGGGGATATTGCTCAGGCGGTAGAGCACTCACTTGGCATGCATGCGGCCTGGGTTCGATCCTCAGCACCACATACAAGTGGTCATGTTGTGTCCGCCGAAAACTAGAAAATGAGTATTGAAGTTCTCTCTCTCAGAGTTTCTTCTTTTCTTCCATTTTGAATTATCTAGCATAACTGAAAAATTCAAATGTCCATCACCTGACCCATGGATAAACAAACTGTGGTCCACCCATCCATGTTATGGGCTGAACTGTCTGGTCAAAAAAAAGCTGGAGAGCTGGGGTTGGAGCTCTATGGTGGAATGCTTGCTTCCCATGTGGGAGGTACTGAGTTCATTCCTCAACACCACATAAAATAAAAGTATTGTGTCCATCTACAACTAAAAATAATTTTAAAAAAATTAAAAAGATGCTGTAACCTGAACATCAGAATTTGACCTTGTTTGATAAAAGGGTTTTTCTGGAGGTAATCAAGTTATGATTATATTATGGTGGGACTTATCCAAAGGACCAGTGTCCTTATAAATCAGGGGAAATCTGGACAGAGACACAGAAACGGACAATGATATGAAGATACACACAGGAAGATGACCTGGAAGAGATGTCTGGGGTCACCAGAAACTAGGAGAGGGGTATAGACCTCATAAGGAGTCAGTCCTACGACACTTTGATTTCAGAAGTGTAGCCTCCAGAACGGAGATCACACACTTCTGTTGTGTAAGGCAGTCTGTGATTCATGACTTTGTTATCACAGCCCTAGGAAATTAACATGCCACACAGTAGACTAGTCCTCAGCAATTGAAGAGAACAAACTACTGACCTAATATTACTACATGCAAAGTCCAAGAAGCAAGACACAAAAGGCTCTATACTGTATTCCATTTAGATGCCATGTAGGAAAAGGCAAAACTATTGGGACAGAAAGATCAGTGGTTGTCAGGGGCCAGGAGTGGGAGGAGATTGATTATAAGCAATATGAGGGAAATTTCTGGGATGATAGAAATATTTTATATTTTAGTAATCTGATGTCTAAACATTTATCAAAACCCATTGAAGTATATGCACAGAGTGAATTTTACTATATCTCAATAAACAGGATTTAAAATGTCCATGTAGAAGAAAATGTTAGCTGTCATAAAAGTAAACAAAAACAAAATCTAAAAACAGAGAAAATATTGTGAAGAGAATATGAAATAGAGAGATCAAAGCATCTAAAAATAAAACTGCAGACTATAAAGCATTTATGAAAGTAGAAATGTAGGCAATCAATTAAATGACAAGACAACAGCTTTAGCAGTTAATGTGAATACAATCAAATGCAACCATTTTTCACCCATCAGATGACAAACATGGAAAAAGAATATAACATTTAGAGCTGATCATGATACAATCAACTGATACTTCCATGACCCTCCTGGAAGTCATGGAAAATACTACAAACCACCTTGTGAAGGAGACCTCAGGAAAATCTTTAAAAATCCTTGCCAGGACCACATGTAATCTAAGCGGCTTGAGAGGCTGAGGCAGGAGGATTGCGAGTTCAAAGCCAGCCTCAGACACACAGTGAGGCACTAAGCAACTCAATGAGACCATGTCTCTAAAATAAAAATACAAAATAGGGATGAGGATGTGGCTCAGTGGGTGAATGCCACCAAGTTCAATTCCCAGTACCAAAAAAAAAAAAAAAAACTTTACCTGGCAATCCCACTTAGGGAACATAGCTTACAAAAATAAGCAGTACTTGATGACATACCCATGAAGATAACTAATTATTGGTTAAGATACTTTGGAACAGTCAAAACCTGGAAATAACTTAGATGTTTGTTAAAATAATGGTAAAATAAATTATGGCATAACCCAAGATGGTTTTACATAACCATTAAAGAAATGAGTTAGACGTGTATGTATGGTTTAGAGAAAACACAGCGAGGGCTGGGCATGGTAGTGCATGCCTCTAATCCTAGCAGCTTGGGAATTAGCAAAAGACCCTGTCTCAAAATAAAAAATAAAAAAGATATAGGTCAGTGGTTAAGCACCCTTGAGTTCAATCCCGGGTGTTAACAACAACAAAGAAAACATTGATAAGGTTAAAAGTCCAAATTTTAGGAAAATATATGTATTATCATCTCATTTTCCTATAGAAGAGAAAACATTTATGTAAGCTTGTTTCATCACACAGAAAGGTTTGAAAAGATATTCAACATGCAGTTAACAAACGGGGTTGCACCTTCATGAGGTTGAGAGAAATGGATTTTACTCTTTCATTAAAAAAGTTATTGCTAATTTGATTTTTTTTTTTTTTTTGATACCAGGGATTGAAGCCAGGGATGCTTCCCCACTGAGCCACAGGCCTACCTTTTTTGTATTTTATTTAGAGACAGGATCTCACTGAGTTGCTTAGTGCCTTGTTTTTGCTAAGGCAAGATCCTCCTCCCACAGCCTCCTGAGCTGCTGAGACTACAGGCATGCACCAACCATGCCTAGCTCATTTGACTTTTTAATAAGCATGTATTCTTTTGTAATTTTTTTCTTAAATTCAATTATGTAAGAGTATTTCTGAAGACAATGAAAATACAAAGGTACACTATGCTGACCATGCTTCTGAAGTTCCTGGCACAATCTTGCCTTTGAATAACATATTGTCAGATCATGAGTCAAACAACTGACATGTTGCTATGGTCCAAAACGTTACCATTAAGTACAAGATAGAGTCCCAACTGTTAAGAAAACAACAGTTAGCTTGAGTTAATGCAAAGCAAATAACATTCTAAAGTGATACTTAAGTTGAACTAGATGGTATCTACAATCTTTCCCAACTAAGAGATACTATTACCTTTTAATATCAAATAGTTTAAAATTGAACACATAAAATGTATAAAATAGTGACAACAGCCAGGTGCAGTGGCACACAACTGTAATCCCAGTGACCTGGGAGACTAGGGAGGAGGATCAGAAGTTCCAGGCCAGCCTCTGCAACTTAGTAAGACCCTGTCGCATAATAAAATTAAAACAGAGAGCTGGGCATGCTTGTCGACAGACAAGATTAATATTGTTAAAATGGCAATGTTATCAAAAGCAATAAATAGATTCAACACAATCCATATAAAAGTACCAATGATATTCTTCACAGAACTAATAAAACAGTCTTAAAATTAATTTGGAAGATTAAGAGACCCAGAATAGCCAAAGCAATTGTAAGCCACAAAAGCAAGGCAGAAGGCATAACGATATCTGACTTCAAATTACACCACAGAGCTATAGTAACAAAAACTGCATGCTACTGGCATAAAACCAGACTCACAGATCAATGGTACAGAGTACAGGAGACATAGACGAATCCACATATCTGCAGTCACCTTATCCTTGACAAAGGTACCAAAAACATAACTGGAGAAAAGACATCCTGTTTAACAAATGGTGCTGGGAAAGTTGGTTATCCATATGTAAAAGAATGAAACTAGATTCCTATCTTTCACCCTGAACAAAAATCAACTCAAAAATGGATCAAAAATCTTGGAATCAGACCAGAAACTATGCAACTCCTACAAGAAAACATGGGATCAACACTCCAGCATATAGGTATTCTCAATAGAACCCCTAAAGCTCAGGAAATAATGCCAAAATGAATGGGATGGCATCAAATTAAAAAGTTTCTGCACAGCAAAGGAAATAAATAAGAATGTGAAGAGAGAACTTTCAGAATGTGAAAAAATCTTTGCTAGCTACTCTTCTGACAGAGGACTAATATCTAAAGCATACAACAAACTCAAAAAAACTTAACAGCAAATAAACAACTAGCCCAATTAATACATGGGTAAATGACTTAAACAGACACTTCTCAAAATAAACACAAGTGACCCATGAATATATGAAAAAACTGTTTAACATCATTAGAAATTAGGGAAATGCAAATCAAAACTACACTGATAATTTATTTCATACCAGTCAGAATGGCAATCATGAAGAATACAAACAAGCGGGGCTGGGGATGTGGCTCAAATGGTAGCGCGCTCACCTTGCATACGTGAGGTACTGGGTTCGATTCTCAGCACCACATAAAAATAAGTAAGTGAAATAAAGGCATGCTGTCCATCTACAATTAAAAAATAAATATTAAAAAAAAAGAATACTGTCCATCTACAATTAAAAAATAAATATTAAAAAAAAAAAGAATACAAAAGAGGGCCAGGTGCCATGTCGCATCCTTTTAATCCCAGTGGCTCGGGAAGCTGAGGCAGGAGGATCACAAGTTCAAAGTCAGCATAAGCAAAATTGAGGCACTAAGCAACTCAGTGAGACCTTGTCTTGAAATCCCCCCCCCCTCCACCCCCCACACAAAAGAATATAAACAATAATAAATGCTGGAGAGGATGTGAAGAAAAAGGATTGTAAATTGATACAATCACCATAGAAATCAGTAAGGAGGCTCCTCAAAAGACTAGAAATGGAAATACCATATGACCCAGCTATACCATTCCTCAGTATTTATCCTACAGAATTACTCATCTTACTACAGTGACATATGTGTACCCATGTTTATAACAGCACAATTCACAATAGCCAAACTATGGAATCAACCTAAGTATCTTTTTTTTAATATTTATTTTATAGTTGTTGTTTTTTAATATTTATTTGTATCTTTATGTGGTGCTGAAGTTTTAACCCAGTGCCTCATGTGTGCTAGTTGAGCACTCTACCACTGAGCTACAACCCCAGCCCCACCAGCCTAAGTATCTATCAACAGATGAATGGATAAATAAAATGTGGTATATATGTATATATACAAAATTGAGTTTATTCAGCCATAAAGAAAGATTAAATTGTCATTTGCAGGAAAATGGATAGAATTTGAGACCATTATGTTAAGTGTAATAAGCCAAATGCAGGTCAAGGATCTCTCATATATGGAAGCTAAAGAGTAAAAAGGAAAAGAAAAAAGGTGTTGGGGGTGATCAAATGAAAAGCAAGGGGAGATCAGAAGCGGAAAGGAACAAAGGGGTAAGGAAAAAAAAGATGGGGGCAGATCTCATGAAAATCAAAGAGGTCAACAGAGGAAAGAAACCAAAGGGTAGGAGATGGAAAGGGAGTGGGGGGAAGTGCTGGGGGGGAACACTGGCCAAATTACCTTGTTATATTGTATACATATACTACTAATAAGTAAGAACAAATTCCACTATTATATACAACTATAATGCAACAATTTTAAAAATGTGGAGGAAAAAACAAAACCCAAGGGACTGAGGATGTAGCTCAGTGGTAGAGTACTCCTGCATCCAATCCCCAGTACCACTTACAAACACACACTCAGAAAGTAGTGACAACAAATACTCATGGTTTCACTACTCAGTTACACACACACACACACACACACACACACACAATTTCCTTTAATGTCTTTTGTGTTATTCTCTAACTACTATCCTTGATTTTTTTTTTACTATTAATTGCCTTTTTCCACGTATTTATATTTGTTTCCAAGAAAACATATTCATGAGTTTTGTATGTTTTAGGACTTTACATGAATTGAATCATTCTCCCACAACTCCTGGGTATATTTTATTGTTGCATGTGGTTATGATTGATGTTCACTGCTGTATCATATTCATTGTATAATACTGTTTATTTTTCCATTCCACTACTAAAGTTTCTATCTTTCTGTCATTACAAACACTGCTATGATGAACAGGACTATACATGGGTCCTAAGTCCTAGGAGACACACCTGGGCAAGTGTTTCCTTAGGGTACAGTTCTAGGAAAGGGATTTTTCCATCATAGAGTATGTATGCATCCTGAAATTACGCAGATAATGTCAAATGTTACATCTTTATATGTATTGGCCATTCAAAATTTCCCCTTCAGTGAAATATCTGCTTAAGTATTTTATCCATTTATTTTGGGTTGACTTTTCCTGTCTCAAAATTTCTGAATTAATTCTGGAAACTAATCTCCAGCACAGATAAGTTACAAATATTCTTATTTGTGCATAATGGGTTTTTGTTTTTTAAGTTTAAAGTTCTTTTTTAGAGAGAGAGAGAGAATTTTTTTAATATTTATTTTTTAGTTTTTGGCAGACACAACATCTTTGTATGTGGTGCTGAGGATTGAACCCGGGCCACACGCATGCCAGGTGAGCGCGCTACCGCTTGAGCCACATCCCCAGCCCCATAATGGGTTTTCACTTTTGTTGGGGGGTGGGTACTGGGGATTGAATTCAGGGACCCTTTACCACTGAGCTACACCCACAGTTCTTTATATTTTTTATTACAAGACAGGATTTTACCAAGTTACTGAGGCTGGCCTTGAACCTGCTATCTTCTGCCTCAACCTCCCAAATCACTGGGAATTCAAGCATATACCACCATATCCAGCTTACTTTTTATTATCTTAACTTTAATATAGTTATGTTTTATTTGTGTCCTTTTATGGTTTCAACTTTTGTGTCGGAGGTTAAAAATAAACTTAAATTCCATAATATCATTTTCTAAACTTTTTATAGTTTTGCCTTTATCTTTTAAATACTTAAATTCAATTAAAATTCATTTATTTGTACAGCACAAATCCTGACTTCCATATGGGTAATTCAATCTTTTACCATTATAAAAGTAGTAGTAGCCTTCTTTAGCAATATTTATATATACTTAAGCCAACTTTCTTTTCATTGGTTTTGGCCTGGTACATTGTCTTCACATCCTTTTATATTTAGCATTTCTTTAGACTTATCTTTTAGTTGTATCTCTTATAAATCATACTTGGGGGGCTGGCACTAAGGTTCAGCAGTAGAGCACTCACCTAGCACATGCAAGGCCCTGGGTTCTATCCTCAGCACCACATAAATAAAGGTATAAAAAATGTAAGCATAACATATTATAAAAATAAATAAATAATACTTGGATTTGTTTTCCCTCATCCTAACAATCTCTGCCTTTTTCTTTAATATAATTTTTTTCTTATTCTATTAGCCCCCCTTCTAAGTTATTCAATTTCTAGTATTTTAGCAATTGGCCTTGAAATTATAGGAAGCATACTTACAAAGATCTTTAAATACTTGAATTGTGATCATCTCTATATCAATGCTGTAATGTGCTGAAATTCCCTTTAATTGTATAAGAAATTATTAGTTTTATTCAGCCAATATTTATTTAGATTTACTTATTTTCACAGATCATCACAGTATTTTCCATTTTCAGAGTTTCCATTTGGGAAAATTTTCCTTTTACCTAAAGTATATTCTTCAGAATGTTCTCTAATGAAAGTGTATTGGTAGCAAATTGTTAAATTTCAATTTATCTGAAAATATTTTACCATTGTTTTTGAAAGATATTTTTGTTGAGTATAAAATTCTCAAAACATGATTATTTTTCTTTCATCCTAACAATATCATTTTACCGTTATCAGACTTCCATCATTGCTGTTGAAAAGTTGTCCCCCCTGAGCCTAGATTTCTTTTTTTTTAAGTTCTAGTACATTCATTTTATTTATCTATTTTTTTAATGTGGTGCCGAGGATGGAATCCACCAACTTGCATGTGCTAGGCGAGCACCGTACCGCTGAGCCACAACTCCAGCCCCAGAGATTTCTTTTATATCTATCCTGATTGATGATATATCATTATTTCCATGTACTGGCATTTGTCAATCCTACAATATCATCAGACATTAGCAACTCATCATATATAGCCTCCAGTACACGGAGAGAAAGTCCAAGTGACAGCAAGTGTTTTCCTCCTAGTTCCAGTTAGATGAGTGTTAGATTTTCTTGTTCCATTTTTTAAAAAATATTTATTCACGATACCTTTATTTCACTCATTTAGTTTTTTAACGTGGTGCTGAGGATTGAACCCAGGGTCCCGCGGGTATGAGACAAGCCCTTTACCGCTGAGCCACAACTCCAGCCCCAATTTTCCATTTTTCTTATCTCTTATCTTCTCACATTTCCCTTCTCTTTTTTTTACTTACTCTGCATTGTTTTCTGGATAATTTCTTCACTTCCACCAGTTAATTATCGGTGTGTCTAATATGCAAATAAGTATAGCTTTCCACTGACTTTAAAATTTTAATTATATTTTTTATTCTTAGAACTTCTATTTTAGAACTATAGTTGTAGCTCAGTGGTAGGGTGCTTGCCTAGCACATGTGAGGCACTAGGTTTGATCCTAAGCAATACATAAAAACATAATTATATCCATCTACAACTAAAAATATTTTTAAAAATAAATTCTATTTTACTTTTTCAAACTGGGTTGTTTTCTCTCTTGACCCTTATTCATATTTCCCATTCTTTCTTTTATCTTTAAATATATTAAGCACAGTTATTTCATATTCTGTGTCTAATACCACTAATGTGTGAAATCTTTGAGGATTTAATTTGTTGACCATTATTTTTACTGGCTTTTCTTTTCCTTGTTTGTTTGGTAATTTTTTAAAATCATAAACTCGTACTTCTTAGAACTTTATCCATTGGAATTAGTTGAAGTCAGGCTGCAGTTGTAGCTCAGTGGTACAGTGCTTGCCTAGCACGTGTGAAACACTGGGTTCAATTTTCAGCACCATATAAAAATAAATGAATAAAATAAAGGTATTGTTTCCATCTACAACTAAAAACATTAAAAAAAAAGAATTAGTTGAAGTCTAAGTTAAATGTAGATTCCTTCAGAAGAGATTTGTTTGTGGGCTGGGGTTGTGGCTCAGTGGTAGAGTGCTTGACTACCAGGTGCAAGGCCCTGGGTTTGATCCTCAGCACCACATAAAAATAAATTAATAAAATAAAGGCATTGTGCCCAACTATAACTAAAAATTAAATATTTTTTAAAAAATTTGTGTTTGTTTTTGACAAACAACTGGGAATTCTTTAAATGCTTGGCTTAGGATTTCTTGAACTATTCTATTCAGAGAGTATGAATTCAAGCAACAAGCTCATAAATTCTCAAGGGAGGGGCTGGGGATGTGGCTCAGGCTGTAGCGCGCTGCCTGGCATGCATGTGGCCCGGGTTCGATACTCAGCACCACATACAAACAAGGATGTTGTGTTCGCCGATAATTGAAAAATAAATATTAAAATTCTCTCTCTTTTTAAAAAAAAATTCTCAAGGGAAATCTCAGACCCATCTCACAATGTCAAGGTTTAATGCCTTTTTAAATTTTTTGCAATCACCTAGGGGAAAGAGCTTACATTTAATTAATTCAGCCTTAGAATATTGCCCTTTGAATTCTCAGCTTTAGGGGGTTGTAACAGGAGGCTTCTCTATCTTAAGCTCTGAGTTTTGTCTTCTATTTTCTAGGTCCCTTGAGGTCATAAAATACCAAAAATGAATGTTCAGAAAATACCCTCAAAGTTGGCCTCAGAACTCTGCTTACCTCTTTAAAATGTTCCCTCTTTCACTTACTTTATGCAAATATTCTTTACTATACATTTCAAATGCATTTATATAGGTGTTTTTCTCAGCATTTATTAATTGTTTTCATCAAGGCAAGGACTTGGACTAGAGATACTTTATCTTAAGAGATAAAGTCTGAGAACAGAAACATGCTGAAGAACAAATCTGTCCTACAGTGACAAATCCCTAAGTTATCTGAAGCGAGATTTGGGATTTTGGTGATCTTTAAGGCTTCCTCGCCACAAAGTCTGTTGGTGACGCGTAAGCAATCCTGGAACGAGCAGTAGGGAGCAAGCATTCTAGCAGGGTTCTCCTGCCCCAAGTCTTCCAAATCCTCCCTTCTCCACTTCCTGCAAGAATGGAATCTAGTGCACCCTGCTCAAGGTAACGTTTTCACCACAGGATCTTCTTAGCCCTTCATTCTCACTGAAGATCTCACATGATTCTGAAAAGGTTTGTGGACCCAAAACGGCTGCATTAAAACCCTATTCAGTTATACCTGCCCTCCCCATAGGAAAGCCTCCCCGGTATTTTTAAGTTAACCATTACTCCAGAACAGAAATGAGGAGTGTCAGCGCTAGAAGGAACCCTAGAAATCATCTAGCAACTAACTCAACACTTGCAACTCAGAGTTCAACGGAGACCCAGAGGGTGGACACAGTTGCCTAAAATCACCTAAACTGGGTGGCTTGAGAGCTCGGGTAGGACTGACCTCGTTTCCCGTCTCCATACCCAGGTACTCCTAACAAGCGCCAGTGTCTTGACATTCCTTGAAAAGGGGTGGTTTCGGGAGGCAGAAGGGGAGGAAAGAACTCCGACACCTTCGCAAACAAAACCCAGCAACTACGGTAAGTGACACCTGTCCCCAAGCACAGGCGACCCCGCCCGCTCTCATTCGTGGCTGCACCCCAGCACAGAAAGTTGTAGGAGTGTGACAGAGAAACCGGCAGCGCGTCAGGCCAGACGGCGCGGTGAACGAGTGTGGGGTCCCCGGAGCACCGGGCGAGCTCGCTGGTGGCGACGGAACCGTGGGTTCCCAGGCCGGGCAAGAAGCAGAAACGTATGGCCACTGGGACAATCCCAAGAACGTGAAACGAGCCTCGCGGAATTTCTGGGCGCCGGCGCAGAGGCGCCGGACGGACGCGGAGGGAGCGGGTGCCTGGGGCCGCGGGCGGGTGAGGGAGGGGCGCCCGCCCGCGCCCGCCGCAGCGCGCGACGCCGACCCCGCCCCGACGGGCTCCGCCGCCTGAACGGCCTGAAGGTCGCAGGGGAGCCTCTCACCCGAGCAGGCGCCGCCTCCGCCATGGCTCCAGTCGCCGCTCAACAGCCGGGCCGCCTGAGAGCCGTCGGGCTGCGCGCCAGTCCGCCCGCGCCCGGACGCTCTCGGAAGCTGCCGCCGTGTTGACGCGAGGTGCACTCTGGGAGCCGGCCCTGCCCGCCAAGATGGGGCTCAGTCGCCCGGCCCACGCGCCGGTTTCCATCGCGCCCCCGTGCGGCCGGAGGACGAACGGCAGGCCGGAACCCAGGCCAGCGCGGCATGGCGAGCCAGCTCCAACCTTGAAGTCCAGAGCACGTTGTGAATTGAGGGAGAACCCGCGGGCCTTTGTGTGTCTTTTGGGTGCCAGCACTTTACTAAATGCTTTGCGGGATTGAAAAATGCATGAAACTCGGACTTTGCTCCTAGAGAAGAACATGTAACCTACTCAGGGAAAGGAGATATGGCCCCAACTGGCAAGTGCCCTTATACTAGTAGTGCACTTATTACCTGGCTTTTTAGATAATAGAATCTCATTTTCATATCAACAGTGTGGAGTCAAGGACCCAGTCAACCCACTAAGTGTGGTGTCACATGCCTTGGAAAATCCAAGATAGACTTGATTCAAATAATTAATCCAGTCCTTGAGCTGCATGTGTATTAGAAGGTGTGTTCGGAGTTTAGGATTAGAAAGCATGGCCACGTTACCATTTCATCACCATATACCAGCAACACTCCTGCAACCATACTTACCTAATTTATACCATTTTGCCTCTCTAGATATGTGAATGAGAGTGAAATGAACGTCTAATGACAGGCATGAAGCGCTTCCTCTGAGATGTAAACTCTTAAAATCAACAGAAAATGTGTTACCCTAGACTGTCTCCTTCACAGGAAGGGCTGAGGTCAGATTCCACTTCCTCAAAGAGGTCTGCCCTACCTACTCTGACTACAGCCCAACTCTCTCCTCCATCCCCAAACTCCTTGTCTTCACCCTGCTGGAAATAACCTCTTTTTTTTTTTTTTCATTTACTTCTCTGTCTCTTCCACTAAAATGTCTTTTCACAGTATCGTCTACTCATTTTTCTCAGAAGTGCTCCCAAATGCTTTTGAATGATTAAGTAGTGAATCAGAGAGTAAGGATATAAAAAGCCATCTCAAAGATGGTGGCGCACACCTGAAATCCCAGGGGCTCAGGAGGCTGAGGCAGGAGGATTGTGAGTTCAGAGCCAGCCTCAGCAACAGGCGAAGTGCTAGGCAACTCAGTGAGACCCTGTCTCATAAATAAAATACAAAATAGGGCTGGGAATGTGGCTCAGTGGTCAAGTGCCCCTGAGTTTCATCCGTGGTAGAAAGAGAGAGAGAGAGAGAGAAAAGATATGATTTTCAGGGCAAACAGATTGACAGGAGCTTGATTGAATCATTACCAAATCTTAAGGAAGAATGGACCAGCCTGAAGAGACTAATTAACAATAAGTTCTGACCTCTCTCAGACCAATAAACACTTGCTGTCAGACTCAGAAAGACATGTATCATGATTGTGGAGACAGACATATCAGGACATAGGGCATTGTTCATAGAACTCAGCCCTCATTCCATTTCTATGCTCACCAGGCTGCTGACTGATGAGTCAAGTTTCCACGTAGCTGCTGGGAGACAACATGCATTAGACTGATGGGAATGAACAGTCCACCCCTGGAAATGGTTAAACTGATACTCTAGTTTGTCCATCAATCTCTAGAGAGCTTGATTCAGAATTCTCATGCTGAGCCTGGGATTCTGGAAAAGAGTTTATTTTATTTATTTTTTTTTTAAAGAGAGAGTGAGAGAGAGAGAGAATTTTTAATATTTATTTTTTAGTTCTCGGCGGACACAACATCTTTGTATGTGGTGCTGAGGATCGAACCCAGGCCGCACGCATGCCAGGCGAGCGCGCTACCGTTTGAGCCACATCCCCAGCCCTGGTAAAGAGTTTAGATTGAATTTCCAGCCTTCCATGGAGGAGGGAGACAACACCAGGTACTGGTCTGTAGGTGCCTGGCCTTTGGGAAATGGTGTAGGGCAATGATTTAGGAAATGTGACTGGAGAATGACACCAGTCCTGGCCCAGCACTGCCATTTACTCGAGGTGGACCTTGTGCAAATCTTTAACTCTTGGTACTGTCATTTCCTCCTTATTCTTGGGGAATAATAATACTGTTTAGTTCACAGACTTCCTGTAAGGAAGTTAAATGAGTTAAATGAATGAATTCAAGGCATTAAAATAGCACCTGTCATGGAGTAAGAGTTCAAGGAGTGCTCATGATCATATAACAAAGACTTAGAGGCTGCTCTGGCTAAAAACAGTGACTCTTGGGGCTGCAAATTTCCAGTTGGAAATGAAAGGCCAAATGAAAACTTGGCATCTCTGCATCTGACTCTTTTTCTCAGAGTCATTCTCTCTCTCTCTTTTTTTTTTTTTTTTTTTTTTTGACTGTCTTACTATGTTACCCAGGCTGGTCTGGAACTTCTGGACTCAAGTGATCCTCCTGCCTCAGCCTCCCAAATAGCTGGGACCACAAGTGCAGCCACCACACCTCCCAGATTTCTTATTGCATCTCTCTCTTTCTCTCTTTTTCACATTTTGAATTTTAAATGTATTAATGTAAAATGTCTTCAAAACTTCATTAATTATTTGGCTAACAACTGGTACATAATTCCTCTCAGGGAAAGAATAGTATTTCATTTGTCCAGAGTTTTATAGGTCATTTTATTTATGGAAGAAGAGTCACAAAGGCATGGCTTGGAAGGCAGAAGGTGAAAAGTTAAAACCAAATTGCTCTGGGTAAAGAATTAGGATTTGGGGATTTCCCTGCATATCCTGGGATAAAGGGTGAGAGGGCTCAGAACAGGGAGGAGAGCTGCTCTTTAGAGAACCAGCAGAGAGATGAAATATGGAAGCAGGTGGCAAACTCTGAGCAAGTCCTGGGAGTGAGAATGGTTCCAGGTGTTTTAAGAGCAGAGACTAAGTCTAATTTGGGTCATTTACTGTGCTAGGCTGAGATGAGATCGCTTCTGTGACTTTCAAATTATAAAGTCCACTACACATAAATGTCATGTGGGTTAACATAGAACCAAGAGAATAGACCTGCCCTTGGCCGATAGTTTGCTCAGCTGCCTGTTTTTATAGTTACAACAATTGATGAACCAATATGGTAATTCACAGGCATAGCCTTGTTAGTTCTGGGCCCTAGTGTGAAGTTTCCTACTTTTCCCCCTTTCATGTTGACAGTATTCAATACCCAGAGACCAGATCTCAGACAACCAGTTATGGGGCCTGAATCCTTGATTATAAGATAACTTTATTTCTTTCATAGCATTTAAATGTCTTCAATAATTTTTTACTTTTTTTTTTTTTAGTAATTTCTTTAATGGTTGCCTAGGAGTTTCCTATCTCTTATGAAAAATAGCTTCAAATTTGTACCAACTTAACTCCAATGATAGAAAGAGAATGTTAGTCCTAGCCAGGCGCAGTGGCGCACACCGTAATCCCCGAGGTTCAGGAGACTGAGGCAGGAGGATCGAAGTTCAAAGCCAGCCTCAGCAACTTAGTGAGGCCCTATCTCAAAATAAAAACTAAAAAGGCTGGGGATGTGGATGTGGCTCAGTGATAAAGCCCTGCTGGGTTCAATCCCTGGTACCGAAGAAAAGAAAAAAAGAAATATTAGTCCTACACAGTCTATTCCCCTTTGCTTTCCTTTTTTTGGGGGGTATTATTGTTATACATAATTTTACAATGTATTGTATTTTGTTATAATAATTTAAATATAAATTTAAATATAATTTTATGTCCTTTAATAAAGTTGAAAGCAAAAAGGAGAGCTTTTTTAAAATCACTTTTGTTATGTTAAACTTCTTTTTAAAAACTTATTATTTCTGGTTCACCAATAAATCTATCAATCTTTAAAAAAGAAAATAACTTTGGTCACCTGTGGTTTTCATTTTCAGTGTCATCTAGCTTACACCTGCCTTCTTAGGTCTTCCATTGCATTCTCTGTGGACAGCTGTGTGTGCTCTGCTTCTAAGGAGTTCCATGGGACTGCAGCACAGTGGACCCTGGGCTCACTGGCAGCCTATAGGACAATCTGGGAGTTGAAGGACCTCCTTGCCTGCTTGTGCCTCACCATCTGATTCTGTCCCCTGCAACTTCACACCCTTGGCTCTGACCACACTAGTCTCCTGCATCATAATCCCTAGTGCTGTTGCTCCCCTTGCTTTGTCCTCAGCCATGTGCCTCCTCCCTCCTTTCCCTTTGCCCCATCCATCTCGTGCTTTAAACCCAGACTTCTCTATGAAGATTTGCCGGACTCCTAGAGCATCATGAGCTCCTGCCTCTCATGTTGACCCATTCTTATGACCCATTGTCAAGCAAAGGCTACTGCCTGGGGTTGCCAGCTTCCTTTTCATGTGTACCCCAATAGTGCCGATCCTGACTAATGTGCAAACACTGAAAAGATAACTGAACAAATTGCAAAAGCCAATGTCCTGAGTCACCATCTCTGATCAATTCTGGAGGTAGAGCTTACTATGAGACTTTCCCTGGAGCCCATGCTGGGGTATGGGTGATGCATGATACAGCTGAGGGCATTTGGCTTCCAGGAACCCAGAGACTTTTTGCCTCTCTCTAGCTCTGAAAGACTTTTCTACAGAAAGAGCCCAGCTTTCTCATGATGGACTTTATAGATCAATGTGTATTTCTCAACTCTCCTCTCCAGCGGTCATATGCTTTCTAGTGTTTTTTTTTCTCACAAATATCTTCTCTCCAATTAGAAATCAGACTCCTAGAGAGAAAGAATTATTCACTAAGAATTGAATAATGATCCAAGCCCCCATCTATCCTCTTTCTCATCCTCCAAGTGCCTGTTTTCCTCTTTCTGTATCTATAGTGGCAGGAATTGGCAAAATGTAAGGGATTGAGGAGGGCACAGTGATCCATGCCTGTAATCCCAGCAACTCTGGATGTTGAGGCAGAAGGATCTCCAGTTTGAGGCCAGCCTTAGCAACTTACGGAGACCCTAAGCAATTTAGTGAGATCCTGTCTCAAAATAGAAAAAAAAGAGCGGGGGATGAGTTTCAGTGGTAGAACACCCTGGGTTCAATCCCCAGTGCAAAAAGTTAGGGAATGAGGCAATGAGCATGACGTCTGCTGAGCTGGCCACCCGCCTCAGCTTGCCCTGCACCTCAGTGCATGCTTTCAAACACTGGCCTTTGCAGGGCCTGCCTGTACCCAGTAGTGTGATGGCAATACAGAGGAATGTTGCAGTCCAGACATCCCTGTTGAAACTCTCCAGGCCGCCAAGGACAGAAAGTTCAGAAAGGATATCCAAAGATGAGGAAGTAAATCAAGTGTCTGGGAAAAGACACAGGCCTGGAAGAACATAGAAGAATCTGAGCAGTAGGTGCTGAAAGAGGCCAGCTTCTTAAGTGTCATCTACTTTTACTATTAGGCTCTCTGAGCCTGTGCTGCCATTCACAGGTCAGGGCCATTCATGGCTCTCAGTGCAGTGGGACCCACCAGAGTAAGCTTGAGGAAACTGAGGGCTTGACTCAAATAGCTCAATCACTACACTTGGGGCATCACTGCCTGCCGTGTAAAATAAAGGGACTAGATTCAAGCTATGTGCTATCTTAAAAACCCATATCTCAGTGATGATTTCTCCCCCTTCCTCACACTTCCAGTGGCCAAAAAAAAAAAATGGATCTTATATTTCATGATTATGAAAATATTAATTTTCTGCATATGCTTTTGAAAAGTAGTATATGGTCCTTTCCCAACCGATGCTTGAAACAGATTCCCATCTGCTCTATCAGCTCTCCACTGAAACTCATCTATGTTTAACTTCCCATCCTAACTTGTTTTCCTATGATTCGCCCCCTTAAAGAAGTGGAATGGAAAAAAAAAATCCCAATTATTTGGATTCCGTTCATTGAGGCTTTACTGTAGGACGCCACGCAGAACCCTCCAGCTTTGTGAACATGCAGTCTGCAATCTGGATACCTTTTATTTAATTTCAACAATTCCCTTTGCACGGCAAAAAGGGGTCTGAGGAAAGCAGAGGAGCGCAGATGAACAGAAGGGCAGAAGCAGAGCGCTCACAAAGGTGATGCGGCAGAGTGCTGGCCGCCCACCGCGCTCCGGTGGCTGGGAGAGAAGCGGGATCCATGGGAGGAGCAGGAAAAGCCATTTTTGACACAAAAAAAGGGTCCTGGGGCATGCCACCCCACCCCAGTGCCTGGCCATGCAAGACGCTGAAATGGAGACTGTGGCCCCTGGGGCCGTGGTGCCCAGAGCCACAGAGCGATGCACCAACACGTAAGGGAGTCCTTTGCGCGCTTCCCAAGGCGCCTGCAGGGTCAGAGCATAGTAGTCTGTGTCCATGTCCATGAGCATGGTCAGGTAACAGATAGCACCAATTGGGAGGCCCAGGGCAGGAAAGAGACTGAGGCTCAAACTCTAGCACCCACTTGTGCAGCCCTCCTGGGCAGAGACTCATTCCTTGGAGGCTGCTCGGGCAGCAAAGGCCTCTCCCTCTCCCCTGGAGAATTGGAGAAAATCATCAGGGGAGGTCTGACCCAGAGCACCGCTGCCTCTGGAGGGCGGGGCCTCACTGTGTAGTGAAAAGCTGCTGCTGCACCGGATTGAGGGACTGGAGGCGGGAAGGACAGGCTAGGGGTGAGCGCGCTACTACTGCCCAGGCGTCTCTCATAGAAAGAGCCTTCTGGAGCACGAATCTGGGCATCTTTGTAGCCAATCTGTTCCCCACCCCCAGTAACCCAGGAGTTGGCCCCTGATGCTTTTAATTTTGGGGGAGGGGGTGTCAAGGGAAGGAAAGAGACCAGGAAGGCCAGGCCAGAGTGGTCTCAGACGACGGAGGTAGGCAGTGTGTGCGGTGGGGACACTGCGCTGGGCCGGAGCCCTGGTGCGGCTCCACCATGCTCTTCTCGTGTGATCTTGGGTAAACCATCTCACCTGTGTCTCACTTTCCTCAGTTACCACGTCAGGAAAATCCTACCCCACCTATCAGAGGGATAGGCTAAGGGTGAAAATAGATAACGGATAGAAAACACTTTTAAAAAAGTATAAAGCGCTATTCAAACGCGAGGCAGTGTTGTCATCGTGAGGAGGTTACCCTTAGCGCATCCCTCAGCTCACCAGTGCACCTTGGCTTCCTTTACAGGGCGTCTCCTAACCTTAGGATTATATTTCCTTATTTCAGAAGGGTTTAGAGACTCCCTGGTCACTTCCCCTGATCACAACAATCTGCGGCCCCAGTGGCCAATAGGCACACTAGGTGGGCCGAGTGTGTCCAATGACTCTCACCTCCTTGCTGTCCCTCTGGCATCTTCCTGGGTGGTGCGGTCCACCCTATGAGATGAGGTGGGCTGTCCATTCTGGCTGGACAAGCCTAGGGTACCCCTGTCCAACCCTCAGGGGAACCCTATATGGAGTGCAATTTCTGTGCCCGATTTCCAGCAGGTGGTGAGAAGAGGGCGGGAAGGTGCACCAAGAAGGATGGGGCAGGATGGTAGGTCCTCCGGAGCCCCTTGCCCACCCCCCGGCTCCATTCTGGCCCTCCCCCGCCCCCAGCCCAGCCCTAGTCTCGCTCGGGTGGGGCCTGGAGCGGCCGAGGGGCATTAAGGCCCGGGCCGCCACTGTGCACACGCAGGTGGTCCTTGAGTGACTCTTTGTAGCGGAAGCTCTTTCCGCACTCTCCGCAAGTATAGGGCCGCTCGCCCGTGTGGATGCGCTGGTGCTTGAGCAGGTTCTGCTTGCGGATGAAGCTCTTCCCACAGAGCGCGCACTGGAAGGGCCGCTCGCCTGTGTGCAGCCGCTGGTGGTTCTGCAGGTGCTCCTTGCGGCTGTAGGTCTTCTCGCACTCGGAGCATTTGTAGGGCCGTTCACCTCGGTGCGTCATCTGGTGGCGGATGAGGCCCGAGTGGCAGTTGAAGCTCTTCTCGCACTCGGCGCATTCATAGGGCCGCTCCTTGGTGTGGCTGCGGTGGTGGATGATGAGGCTCTTACGCACGCCGAAGCTCTTGCCACACTCGGGGCACGAGTAGGGTTTGCTGCGTGCACCATGTGCCAAGAGGCTCCGCCGCAAACCACCGGGGCAGCAGCTGCCACAGCCTCCACCTGCACCAGTGCCACCACCAGTGCCACTGCCGCCGCCGCCGCCTCCACCACCACCGCCACCACCGCTACCACCGCCACCTCCGCTGCCACTGCTCCCTGCACTGCCATCCCCACCTGGTGGCGCCTCGCCCACGGTGCGCTCCCCTGGGAGGGCTGGAAAGCCCTCATCCAGCAGCCCCCGGCTCCCGGGGCCACCAGGGTTCTCAGGCACTGCCAATGCCGGCAGGCTCTGCTGGGGAGGCTGAGGCTGCGGCTGGGGCTGAGCAGGGGCCTGGGGTGGGTTCTTCACCAGTAGCAGGCTGTCACCTGGGGGAAAACAGGAAGAAGTGACATACTGACAGTGTTCTTACTTGGGACCCCACACTGTTCCTGAGAACGGGACCAGGTCACAGGCTATCTGGGCCTAAGTTTCTCTAAAAATGAGGAGATTGAGCAGATGATAGGTGGCTGTCTGTATGGCCCTCTGCCTGACGAAGTCATGTGCTGGGAAGCACTAGAGGCAGCCAGGCAGGTGGCAGGTGGGGACAGGAAAGCCTTCCAGGAGGCTGAAGCTAAGGGGTAGGGGCCTGCAATCCAAAAGCCACCTTGAAAGGTACACTGCCTGGAAATAATTAGGCTTAATTACAATCTAATGAATAATGATAATTTATCTCTGGAGATTCTCTCAAGAGTAGGAAAAGAACTTGCCAGAATTTTCCACAGTAAAAATCAGTCTAGAGGTCTAAAGAAATGTATACAGGGAGCTGGGACCACAGT
The DNA here is from genome assembly GCF_045843805.1 of Urocitellus parryii. Classification (NCBI taxonomy): domain Eukaryota; kingdom Metazoa; phylum Chordata; class Mammalia; order Rodentia; family Sciuridae; genus Urocitellus; species Urocitellus parryii. Next base: position 6,868,302 of record NC_135533.1, read on the forward strand.
TAGCCCAGATGGATCTGTAGTCAGGGCAATAACGGGCTGGGCAGCTGGGCAGTGTGAGTGCCACCCAGGCCTGATGGCCCCTGGCTCCTGACAACGCAGCCTGCTGCTTTTCTTTGCACACCGGAGTCTCCAGGCCACTAGGCCACAGCTATCCACTGCCTTGGGGGCTAGTGGGAGACAAAGTCCAAACCCTGAGCATCAGAACAGTGTCTTTAGTGCCCAACCCAGGAGGCACCCAAGTGCTCCTTCTGTTTAAATGTCTTCTTGTGCCTCCACTTCTGTCTGCTCCCTCATCTCTAGCTCCAGCCTGTAAAGCCCCATCTATCACTTAGGGCAGCCTGTGGTGGAACTGTGAAGAAGTTGGTCCCACTCCCACCTCTTCTTGGTGTACTTTTCAGTGCTCCCACTTCTGTCCAGGCCCCAACTGAAGCCACCTCCCAGAGTGCACCTGCCCTGTTTCACCCCACTCTCCATACTCAAGACCTGCTCTGAATGCCTGTAACAGGTCAGGCCCAGCACCACACCACCACCACCACCACCACCACCACCACCACCACCACCACTCCACCCAGTCAGGCAGACAGCTACCTCTATGGGACACTGGAAAGGCCAGAAGCAAAATAAAGTTTGCCTGCCTCAATTCAGGATGTCTCAGAATGGCCATGCCAGCTCCGGGGCATTCTGGGCCATTGGCTATGGCCCTGTGTAACTGCATTGAGTCTTTGCCACTCTTTCTACTCTACTTGGCTACTCTTTATTCCTTCACAGATGCCTTTCTCAAAGGGTGGCAAAGAAACTCTGGGTTCATAGCCCTCTGGAGATGCTTCCCTTGGAAGCCAACCTAGGACATTCCTACCCAGACTAAGTCTTCAAACTCAGCATGAGCAGCAGTCCAGCTCTCATTGTCTCGCCATGTTCCATGCACCCAGACTTTGTTCTCTCTGCCTTACCTAACTTGGCTCTCAGGACAATCCCTCCATGGCAAACACTTGTTGCATTTTGCTCTTCTCCCCAGTGTGCTTCCCTGGGGAACCCCAATTCTATGACTGCACTCAAGTGCCTGAGGCTACTGCAGAAAGCTGCAGAACTCTCATAAGGAGACCGTATGCTGCACTGTCTTGGCTTTTTTCTCTAGTGGGTTCTGCTTTTCCTTTCTACCATAATTATGTCACATCACCTCCTCCTCCAATGATGCCCGCTCAGGCATGGCCAAAAGGGCTTCTCCTTGATTTCCTGTTAGTAATTAATTCAGATATAAGCATGTGATTGAGTTCTGGCAAAGGGTGTGAAAAGTTTGCTTCTTTAACTCTCTTTTTTAGGGGGTGGGAGTACTGGGGATTGAACCTAGGGTTGCTTAATCATTGAGCAACACCCCTAACCCTTCTTATATTTTTAGGGGGAGACAGGGTCTCGCTAATTTGCTGAGGCTGGCTTTGAACTCCTGATCCTCCTGCCTCAGCCTCTTGAGCTGCTGGGGTTACAGGCATGTGCCACCACAACTAGCTTGCTTCTTTACTCTTGAAGGCAGTTCAGTTAAAACCCCAACTGGGACCCCTTGTGCCCCAGTCCCAGCTGCCATCATTTATCGGCTCCTTTTCATAGCCACTTTAACTAAGAGTTACCTAAACTTGCTTTTAGCACTTCTTCACCTTCCTTCCCCCTTTTTATTAGGGTCAGGCATGTGCTCTCACCACTCCAATGAGAATGTTGTCAAGGTCAACAACACTCTCCAACGCCCCCCTGTGGTGTATGTCCAACCTCTCATGGCTGTGACATAATCGGCCCCTCCCTCCCTCCTCTTCTCCCAGCTTTGGTAGGGCCATGCTCTTCTGGTTCCTACCAGGCCTGGGCCTGGGATTTCTTTCTTTCTTTTTTTTTTTTAAGATGGGATTTCTTTTAATTCTTTGTCAACACTGTCTCCAGAATTCACAGTCCTTAGGCTTAAAACAGCCCATGTGTAATAATTTCACTGCCTTTGTCCTTGGTTCTTGGACCAGTCTCTAAATACTTGGAATTTCCTGTGTTTTTGTTGTCCACAGTGGACTCTGATGGAGTGCTGATGATGAGGTGACTCACGGGCCTCTAAAGAATTGAAGTTACAAGCTGGGCGCAGTGGCACATGCCTATAATCCCAGCATCTCAGGAAGCCCAGCCAGAAGGATCATGAGTTCAAAGCCAGGCTCAGCAATGGTGAGTCATTAAGCAACTCAGTGACCCTGTCTAGAGACCCTGTCTCTAAATAAAATACCAAATAGGGCTGGGGATGTGGGTCAGTGGTCAAGTGCCCTGAGTTCAATCCCCAGAACCAAAAAAAAAAAAAAAAAAATAGGGTTGAAGTTAATAAGATGACTCAGGATGGAGCTGGCCATGACAGAAAGATCAACCGTATGATAAAGGGTTGGGGCTTCCAGTGAAATCTCCAGGGAGAGGAAGAGGGCTAGAGATTGAGTTGAGACTCTTGGTCAGTGACCCAGTCAGTCATAGCTAGCTACAAAAACCCAATAAGCACTGTGACCAGTGACGCTCAGGCATGCTTCCCTGGTGGGCAACTCTCTGCATACTGTCACACATCAGGGTGCTGGGAAGGTGATAGATCCTGACTCCATAGGGAACAGACAATGGGAACTTCATGATTAGGACCCTCCCAGACCTAGACTTATGATTCTTCCTTTGGCTGGGTCTGATTTAAACCCTTTGGCTATAATAACATTGCAATTATAAATGTGGCAAGCTTCTGAATTTTGTGAGGCTTTATATAGCACATGTTTGAACCAGCGGGAAAGTGGAAACCCAGAATTTGTAGCTAGCTGGTCAGAAATGCGGGTGGCCTGGGATCCCCATGCTGGTGGCTATACCTGAAGGGAAGGCAGTGTTGTGCAGTACAGTGGCCTCAACTGGTGAAGTGTGGCCTAACTCTAGGGGGCTAATGTGAAGTCACTGCAGCCTATAGCTCCCAAATCAATTCAGCTCTGAGCTCTCTCTTGAACTTCAGACTCCCATGCTCATCTTGGACACTGCCACTTGGATGTGACCTCAAACCTCAACAGGTCCTAACTGGGATAGAGGGTGTCCACAGCTACCTGGCTGTTTCCCAGGGATGCGCACTTCAGCAAGGGGCACTGCATTCACCCACTTCCTCAGGCCAGACCCAGGAGTCATTCTTGGGTCCTCACCCCACCTGCACCCATCATCCACAGCTCCAAAGGCTTCCTCCCCATGTGCCCTGCTGCTGTGCCAACTCTGACCAACCACCCTCTCTTCACCAGCACTAGAGCAGAGCTACCAGCCTCTGAAACACCTCCTTGTTTCCTCAGCTTTGGCTCAATCCACACCCACCCCTTGTTCATACCTGAACTGACCTTGTGAAAATGGAAACCAGATCCTGTCATGATCCTGCGGAAAACCCTCTGCTAGTCTCCTTTGTTGTTAGAACACAATCCAATCTCTAACTTGGTTCCTAAGTTCTGCCTGCCTTCCCAGCCTCACCCCCAAAGCCTCCTGGGCCTTTGCCCTGCTCTCCCTCGCCTGGTCCACTCTTGCAGACAATCTATGGCCAGCTCCTCTCAGGACGCTGAGCACACTCAGCTCTCACTTCCCTGGGAGGCATTTCCTGGAGGCTCTGCTCAGAGCCCTGCTGCGTCCCTTCCTCCTGTTTTCCTGGCCCATCACCCTCGGGACACTTGCCACGGCCTGGCTTTGCCCTGGCTGCTCATGGGCTTGCTTATCTTCCATCCTCTTCCCACAGAAGGAAAAGTCTTTCTGACCTGCTTACTCTCACGCTGACACACACAGGGCACAGAGTGGGCACTAAGGAAACACTGGCTAAATAAACAGAAAGTAGAGAAGGTTTTGGCCCCAGGCAGTGAATAATGTGAGCTGAGATCAAGGGGACAAAGCACATTCTGTGGATGTGGGTACCTGGATAAGGTAGCCCAGCTACAGTGTAGCTGGCCACCATTCCTTCCAGAAGCACATGGTAGTCACTGGGCTCCAAAGTCCTATTCAGAGCTCCTGCTTTGCACATTAACTTTGGATGAGGTGGATTTTTACCCTGTTTACACTAACTATCTGAGAGTAGAGACTCAACACATACTCGTTAATAGGTAAAATCAGAAATCTCTTTTACTAAATTGTAATGTCCACTTAGGTAGCAGTCTGACTTTAGTCAAGCAGGACACCAGTTCCTCCTCTTGCGTAGCCAGGGCTGGGGAAGAAGTCTGGCAGATACAGGTCTCACCTACCATCCTCTCCCCTTATAACCCCAGTCCAAAAGACTCTTTCACATAATTTTAAGAGTCCTTCCGGGACTGGGGATGTGGCTCAAGCAGTAGCACGCTCGCCTGGCATGCACGCGGTGCTGGGTTTGATCCTCACCACCAGATAAAAATACAATAAAGATGTTGTGTCCACTGATAAAACATTAAAAAAAAAAAAAAAAGAGTCCTTCCATCTGTCCCTGGCAATACCACACTAGGTTGGCTTTAAACCTCAAAAGAAATAACGGCTGATATACTAGTTTCAAATTCCAACATTAATAAGCAGGAGGCAGGCTCCCTTTGGAAGACAAGAAACAGGACCTGACAGATAGACTATCATGACTTACGAGGAGAAAGACATTTCCAGATACTCCTGTCTCTCTGATGCTGGGTTCAAAGGCATCCCAAAGATAAAACAGGACAAGGCAAACTGTCCTATGGGTTGTCAAAGCCAAACCAAAGTAGGAAAATGGACTGGTCATTTGCAAAGCCTGGCAAGCTTTCCAGGGGCCTTCTTAGATCTGTCCCCAGCCCTGTATGGTCCCAGGCAAAGGCTCCTCCAGGTAGACTAGCTCATAGCCAACCTGGAAGAATCGGAAAGTAGCACCGAGGACCAGGGCTGGGGCAGAAGCTCCTGGCAGGGCCTGATGAGCTGGTCCTGTGGCTTCAAGGCCAGAGCTAGGATGGCGGCCAGGGTAGGGAGGGGGCTGCTATTGCTCCCTCTTGTGCTGTGTTCAGTCTCCTGGCATTCCTTGACATCCCACCATGTCAACAGGTACAAAGAGTTCTGCTCTAAATCCCATTTAAACCAAGGGCAGGCACTGTTCTCTCATCCAAACAGTTCTTCCAGTTTATGAAAGACTGCCACCAACACATCACCCCAAAAAGGGGAGGCTGAGGCCAGCAACCCTGGTCAAAACACCCAGGGATCCTGATGGAGGGCGCATTACTTACTGGGGCCAGAGTCCAGTCCAAGCTCTCCTTCCATTGTGTCTCGAGGGCCCCAAGGATACGGCTGCTCCTCCTGCTTGATCCAGGACAAAATGTCATGTGCCGAGATGAGAGACTCTATTTTCAGGAAAGAAGGTTCATTATACTTCATTCTCTCCCAGCTGTTATCCCACAGAAGGATGGAAAGCCATTGCATGCAGAGGCTCTGGCCATGTGGAAGGTGGTGTCTTGGGCATCCATCTATATTTATGGGGTCCTTCTTGCCCTCTCAAGCCTTCCTACATGGGCTCTCACTCATGCTACACAATTCAAAGCTGCTAGAGAGGAGGAAGCTCATCCCAAAGCCTGGGCAGCAACAAAGTCAGACTGGAATCCAGGACTTCCAACTGTCCACTGAGCCCCAGAGAGATGAGGCCAGGCCAGGCCAGAGGAAGACTCAGCTCTGATAGCCCACAGTGCCATGGCTGATTGGTCTGACTCAAGAATTTGGTGATGCAGAACCAGTAATCAAAGCCACTGACAAGACCCATGTGAAGCCTGAGGACTCTTTACCAGGGAGACTCTGCTTCACCATCTGCCCTGGGTCCCTTTAATTTCTCCCTTGATAAGTTGAAAAATTACAAAGACCCTTAGACTTTGCTTCTCATCCTCTCTTCCTGGTATGGGGGCTGGGATAAGACTTCGGTGCCAGAGCTTCCAGAAGGGATAACAGGGGACCTCCCCAGCTCTGCCAACGTTCACAAGTCACAGAGCCCAATTGGGTGAGCCTGCATCAGATTGTCAAAACTCGGTGCTAGGCCCCAGCTTCAATCCCCAGCACCACAAAAGAAAGAAAGAAAAAAAAATTGGTACTACGGTAATTTTAGTATCAGTTCCATTGATATAATAAATGATTTCTTTGACCTCAATATTCATTCTGACATTTTCCTCACCTGAATTGGGGTCTGTGGGAATATCTCTTTCTGCCAAATCCTGCTGGTCCCATACGCACTGCTGTTCTTCCTGCTTAATCCGGGACAAGAGGTCCTGGGCAGAGATGGGGGAGTCTATTCATGGGAACAAGAGCAGCAAAGGTGTTAATGAAATGAAATCGTCACCAGTTTGTGTTTTGAGTAAATCTATGATTTCATGCAATTATCTGTTTTCCCTAAAAATCAGGCATGTATGTAACTAAATTATTCTAATTAGCTAAAGTGTCAAGTCATTCTGGCCACAGACAATGTATCTGTGGTTGCAAATTAGTAGATTCCACAGGGGAATGACATAACCGTGACTTTAAGGTACAAGGTGTCTTTGTGCTCCAAATTTCCTAGAATGAGGTACCCACTCTATTGCTGCGACCACTATGAGAGGAGGGATCCTTATGAGGGCATTTCCCAGGAAAATGACCCCTTTCAGGAAGTTTTTTATCTTAGTCATTTGAACAGGACTTTTCTAAGATGAGAGAAAAGATCCCACATCCTCTTTCTTCCACTATTAAACCTAATTTACCTTTTACTGCCTTCTTACCTCCAGGTCTCTCTAAAGAGAGCAATACTTGGTGTTTTCCAGAATTTCCTGATGCCCAGGGAGAAACAATTCTTTTCCTAGATGCTACTATCACTTGCTTATGGGTCTGAGGCTTTGCCTAAGGGAGTCAAGGTATGGAGCTCTAACGAGTGGAAGAGGAGGGAGCCACAGTATGTTAATCTATCTTGTGATGGTTGCTTCTGTGTATCAACTTGGGTTGGCCAGATATTTGGTCAAATGTTATTCTAGATGTTTCTATCAAGTATGCTTTTTGGATGAGACTACATATGAAGTCAAAATGTGGGTAGGCTTCATTCAACCTGAAAACTCTGATAGAAAAGATGGAGTTTGCCAAGGAAAAGGAACACCTTCAGCAGATGGCTTGAGGCTTGAGCTGCAGCATCAGCTCTTCCCAGGCCTCCACCCCTGGCCTGCTTGGGAACTGCAGACTTGCTCGCCTCCACAATTGCTAAGCCAATCCCTTAAAACAACCTCTCTCTCTTTACACACACAAACACATGCAACATTGGTTCTGCTGCCACGCCAAACTCTGACTCACACACACACCTGCTACAGAGCCCACCTGGAATGCCATCGGGAGCAGCTCCCCTAAGACCCACAAGATACTTGGGCAAAGCACTGAAAAGTCTTCTGGGTCAGGGGGCAGGTTTTACTGGTCTCTATATTCTGTCCCCAGCAAGTCTAGTAAAGTGCCTTGCACTTAGTACTTTGGCAGTGATACCAGTTTTTGTTTGTTTGTTTGCTTGTTTTTGGTACTGGGGATTTAACCCAGGGGTGCTTATCCATTGAGCCACATCCTCAGCCCTTTTTATATTTTATTTTGAGACAGGTTCTCGCTAAGTTGCTTAGGGCCTTGTTAAGTTGCTGAGGCTGGCTTTGAATTTGTGATCCTCCTGGCTCAGCTTCCCAAGTCACTGGGATTATAGATGTATACTACCTTGTCCCGTGGTGATACTGTTCTTAAGGAAGAGGAAAGATAGTCCAAACCTAATCATAGAAAGATGAGTGCAAAGAGAACAAGCAAAGCCTGGGCATAGTCATGAACTGTCAATGCTGTGTGCCATGTCAGCACCCCTAGAGAGATCCTGCCTTGGCCCTGTCCTGCACTCGCAGTGTGCTTTCATTGCTGGTGCAGCCTCTGGTCTAGCACGCACACAGACACCCCTGGAGTTATGAACGGTGCGCAACCCCTCCACTCCCATCTTGGGCCGGAAGGCTGTTGGCTCACTCACCCGTGATAGATTCTGTGGGGATGGCTCTTTCCTCCAGGCCCCGCTGGCCCCGGACACACAGAGCTCCTTCTCGCTTCACTTGGGAGGATGCATCCTGTGCAGGCACCAGGGGTTCTGTTCCTGCAGACAGAGAATCACACTATTTTTCATATACCAGCCACCAGCACATTTGGGGTCAGGAGCATGGCTGCCCACACTTACAGGTGAGAGCAGGGGTCTCCGGTTCTGGATGACCCTGGGGAATAGAAGGTCCCAATAGAGAAGTGACCAACATTCAGAAAAAGGGGCAGGCAAGCAGCAAAATGAGGTGTAAGAGGGTGAGAAAGACTGGACACAATCCCACACCATACGACTTGGGTAATGAAGACTTGCCAGGTGTTTGACCTCTGACTGCAGTGATTTGTCCTTGCTTTTCACTGAAGTGGCCAGAAACAGACATACACATGCATGTTTGTGTACATATATATGTATGTAAATATATATTTACACATATACAAATCATACATTTACATGATTTGATTAGTTGCAGGCAGGTTGGGCAGAGGCACAGCTAAGCCTCGATGCTGGGTGGGTAAAGCACAGCATCCTTAAACATAAAAGACAACACATCCTTTAGTAGAACCCAAGATGTGGCGAAAGGGCAGTTTCCTCTTCTGGAATTCTACTGTGCAATGTACTAGCTCCTGGCAGGCGACACTTAGGCAATAGAAAGAGACTTGGTGAGGAATCTGAAGATGGGGATCCTGGTTTCAACTCTACCGACTCAGTGCATGAGGCATTTCACTCTCTGGGTTTCAGCTGCTGCTGCTTCTATAAAATAGGCAAGTTGGGCTGGGGATGTGGCTCAAGCGGTAGCGCGCTCGCCTGGCACGCGTGCGGCCCGGGTTAGATCCTCAGCACCACATACAAACAAAGATGTTGTGTCTGCCGAGAACTAAAATAAATAAATAAATATTTTTAAATAAATAAATAAATAAAATAGGCAAGTGGTCCCTGTGCTCAGTCCCAAGATGGTTTGATAACTCAATGAAATTGTGGACTTTATGGTGCCTGAAATGTAAAAAACTACCACATAATACTAGAGACTGCACAGACAGCTGCTGAACTCAGACATCTGCAGTCTTGATGAAGACGGGGCAGGAGTCACTGAGCTGGAACAGCCAAGAGGCAAATCCATGGAGACAGAGAGATTCGTGGTTGCCAGGGCTGGGGCAAAGGGGAGAGGGCAGTGGCTGCTAAGGGGTATGAGGTTTCTCATGATGAAAACGTTCTGGAATTATACAGTAGTGACAGTTGCACCACTCAGTTAACTACTGAATTATATACTTTAAAAGGGTGACTTTTTTTTTTTTTTAGTTGTCAATGGATCTTTTGTTTTATTTATTAATATGTGGTGCTAGGGATCGAACCCAGGGCCTCACACAGGCCAGGCCAGCACTCCACCACTGAGCCACAACTCCGACTCCTAAAAGGGTGATTTTTTTTTTTTTAATAAAGAGAGAGTGAGAGAGTAGAGAGAGAGAGAGAGAGAGAGAGAGAGAGAGAGAATTTTTAATATTTATTTTTTTTAGTTCTTGGCGGACACAACATCTTTGTTTGTATGTGGTGCTGAGGATTGAACCCGGGCCACTCGCATGCCAGGCGAGCGCGCTACTGCCTGAGCCACATTCCCAGCCCGGTGATTTTTTTTTTTTAACATGTTGTGGACCTTTATTTTATTCATTTATTTATATGTGGTGCTGAGAATCGAATCCAGTGCCTCACACAGGCTATGCAAGCACTCTACTGCTGAGCCACAACCCCAGCCCTAAAAGGGTGATTTTTATTGCTCATAAATTTCATCTTGATAAAAGAGCTGGGCATAGTAGTGCACACCTGTAATTCCAGTTACTTGGGAGGCTGAGGCTGAAGGATTGTGAGTGTAAGTCCAACCTGTATAACAGTGAGACCTCATTGAGAGAGAGAGAGAGAGAGAGAGAGAGAGAGAGAGAGAGAGAGAGAAGGTTGGGAAAGTGAGGCAGGGGGCTGAGGGTGAGTGTTCATGCTGTTGGGCAGAGGACTGGCTTGAGGGCCAGACTTCACCCTGTCAACACTACTGCTCGGAGAGCTGAGGCCCTGGGGACAGACTCTAGGGCAGAGCTGAGACTAGAACCCTGGTGCCTTCTGTCCCAGTGTATGAATGCTGGCCAGATGGGCTTCCCAGGGAACCGATTCCTTTACGACTTGAGGTTCTTTGCTGAGTGAGGAAAGAGCATCGCAGGGTAAGTGTGCGCAGGAGGTGTGTGTCTGGGCAAGGATGAGGCATGAGTGAAACCACAGATACAGCTGGGCAATGAGCTGGGCCAGCAGAACTGTGCCTCCACAGCAGACGCCCTTTTCACCTCCGTCAGCCTCCTGGATCCGAGGCAGGGAGCCTCTGGTGGCTCCCAGGCTTAAGTTCTCTGCTCCCCACCAGGCCTGGGAGGTGTCACAAGCCCACATACTTTCTGGACTCTCCACCCAGCTTACCTGTGAGTCCAAAGCTACACAGCTTTAACAAACCAAAAGATAAGTGTCCATGTTGAGATTTCAGGCCCCAAGACCTCTTCCTGTAAGTGACCACCACATTTCAACTGCAGCAGAACTGGCCCCCAGGAGGACTCAAGACACTCCCTCTGCCCAAACACCGTAGTGCCCCCAGCCTGGTGTGTAGGCTGCCTGGCTCTCCTCTCCTGCCCTCCCCTGGACCTGGCGCTCTCTTTGGCAGCCCTTACCTGTGTCTGTATCTACTGGGATTTCTCTCTCTTCAGGGTGACGTTGTTCCCACACGCAAGGCTCTTCCCTAGGCTCCACCGGGGCTGGAGCATCTGGCTTGGGCACGGGGCCATCTGTGTCTGGAAGTGAGAGGGAAGGGAAGGAAGTTGGCCAGTGACCCCAGATCCAAGATGACAGGGGAGCTGTCTGCCAGCCATCCCTCCACCTGAGCACCCCTCTGTGTGGCAGCAGTCACATAGCAAGGTAGGTAACCTCTTAGGAGGAACCTTGAAGACAAGCAGATTCCCAGACCTCTAGTGTAGAAAGAGAAAGCTGACGTCACATGAACTTGGGCTTATCCCAGCTGTTGGGATGGAGTGTGTAGTGAGGTGCAGATGTGAGATTTTCCTGTCTTCTAAAATAGTAGTAGTGCACAGAGAATTTAAGGTGAGAGCCCTGTGGCCAGGCGTTTACTTTCACCCTGTTATAAACTGTCTTTCCATTAGGCTGACACACCCCCTCCAGAGACGGCTCACCGGTGGAGAGGGGAGGTGTCCTTACCCAGGGACATCAGAGTTTTGTAGTTCTCCTTAACCAGGTTGTTGTAGAGCTCCTTCTGCCACTCATCCAGGTTCTTCCACTCGTCCTCAGAGAAGTAAACCGCAATGTCGACAAAAGTCACAGGGACCTGGGACAATAAGGGTTTCAGCTTCGTGCCTGCTGCCCACCTGACTGGCTCCGCTTCTCCTGCGCAGTAAAGGAGCCAATCCGCCCCAGAGCCGGGCCTGCACTCTGTGCGTCCCAACCTCTGGATCCCAGCCCACGGCAGCCCACTTCGGAATTCTATCCCCTGGACCTTCTTGTGCTTCCAACAGCCTTGATGGTCAACTTTGCCCACCCACTTTTTTAAAAAGTATTTAGCGATGTCCTTTGTTATTTCACTTCTAGGTCAACTGGATTCCTAAAGGCAAAGCTGAAGTCAATGAGCCTCTCCTGGTGGATGGGATGACAGAGGTGTGGGAGGGTCTCAGAATGGGGATCGGTGACCCAAGTACCATAAAGCTCTGTGATGAAACCTGAATTTCAGGTCAGGTTACCCCTGAGGACACAGTTACATTTCTGTCACTAAAACTTGTACAATCCAAAGCCATGTATGTGTGAAAGCTCCAGGTCTTGGTGTGTCGTGCATGAGGAAGTGCCAGTGTGGCCTGTCATCACTCATGTCAGTCACTTGCCAATTGAAGTGTTCTGATCTGTCACATAAAGCCGGGGTTTCAGTTTGACCAGGAACCTCGTGTGCACTCATCTCAGCCTTCACCAGCTCGACCTCACCTTGGACCAAATCGTTCAAGTTGGTTTCATTTCTGTGATTTGAATCAGTGGATTTCCCTCTCTGACTGTGTGGGTCTCCCACTTACCACTTTCACATCTCTGCTGAACCAGCCGCTGCTCTCACTCTGAAATCCAGCCCCCCAATTCTCCTCCATTCCCTAGTCCTCATCCATCAGTCTTTATATCTGCAATTACAGGGCTAAAGCTGACCTGTATGGCACCTTGGTGCAAATGAGAAAGAGACGGCAGAGTCAGGTGCACAGCCTCGTGAGGGGGCGGCACCTACATGCCAATTAGAAATGTCAGCCTTTGAGCCAGGTGCACATAATTCCTGCAAAGGTGATCTACACAGCTGTGCAGAGTGGCACTGTCCCTACCAACAGCTCACCATCCGTCTTTAAAAATCAGGCTTAGAAAATGGAGGAACACTGATGGGGCAAAGGGGAGGGAGGGGTGGGGAATTTGCAGAGGGCTAGGAAAGATGGTGGAATGAGATGGACATCATTACTTGAGGTAGGTATGACTGCAAATATGGTGGGAAGCTATATCGTATACAGCCATAGAAGTGTCAAGTTGGGCTGCAATTGTGTACAATGAATCAAAATGCATTCTGCTGTCACAGATACCTAATTAAAATTTTAAAAAATCAGGCTTAGAACTTTTAACTAGAGCTAGCACAGACATGGCCCCTTTTCTTCATTTTAAGTCCCTGTTCCTAGATAAAACTCATGAAATTCTGAAGAGAACATCTACCATGAATTCACATCATGTCTCAGGCTGCCCAGGAGCCTTTGGTGACCTCTGGTTAACATCCTGCTCTGTCCCTGCGGAGGCTGGTTTCAAACTTTCCACTGCTCCAGAGCTTTCTTCTCTGACCGTTCTGCACCTGCCTCTGTCTTTGTCCTCAGGTAGAGACTGGCAAGCTGCTTCCTTGCCCTTTCCTTCTTGCCAAAGCAAACCTGCCGATAGGTGCCCTTTACTTCTCTAACTTCTGCCCTTTCCTCTTTTGCATGTTCAGCTCCTCCTCTCTCCCACCGCCTTTCTCTTTTGGGTCATCCCAGGCTGAGAAAACCTTCACTCAAAGCTGCTACCTCTGGTTAATCTACTCTCAATCTTCACTTGACACATTCCAAGGGACATACTCTGCTTGTGTCCTCTATTCTCTGAAACCACAGCCTGGAAGGTCCTGGGCCACCAGCGGCTGTAACCTTTCAGACTTCTTTGAAAGGTCAGACCATCTTTCTAGAATTTTTGCCTGCTTGGTTCCCATTACTGTGCTGCCTGCTGTCCAAATGGCTCATGCCTTCTTTACTGTTTCCTCCTCTTCTTCCAGGACAAGGCTCTGTCCCGACTCCTCCCTGCGTCTCCACTTTTCCACTGGCTTTCTAGGCAGCACCATTTAATTGTCTTTAAGTATCTCAAACTGAAGGTACCCAAAGCCTATCTTTCCAACACACCAGCTCCTCTGCCTCACTTTACCATTTTTTTTTGAAAATCAATATTCAGAATTCCATTCTCATGTGTAGGAACGGGCATCACTTTTTAATGACTTTATTGTGACAGGATATAACAGAAGTCTAGGCCTGGTTTGAGACTGCCAGCAGCCTCTGATCCACCTGGACAGGAGAGACTACCCAGAATGAGCTAGGAACCAACCAACAGACTCAATAGAACCTGACAGGCCCAAAGAGATTTGACAGCATCCCTCCTAAATCCAGCAGATAAAGAAAACGCACCTTGCACACCAGGAACACATAATGAACCATAACTGTGGCCAGCAATGTGCATTAACATACTCATGGTGCTTTACAGTTGTGGTGGTTTTCAAATGTCATGAAATTTTGATAGTCCCTTCAAAAGGTGGAGTTGAATTCTTCTCCTGAGTATAGGCAGGACTTGGTCACTCACTTCTAACAAATATATAAAGAAGTAATAGTACACAACTTCTAAAACTGGTCATAAAAGACACTGCAGTTCCATCCTGGTCTCTCTCTCTTGGATCCCTCATGAGAGGGGGCATGGGTGTGGACACATTGTGAGGATGCTCAAGTAGTCCTAGTGGAGTCCACATGGTAAGGGACCTGCCAACAGCCAGGTGAGTGAGCTGTCTAGGAAGTAGACCTGCCAGCCACAGTCAAGCCTTCAGATAATCACACCCTCAGCCAAAAGCCAGAAGCTCCCAACTAAGCTACTTCTGAATTCCTGACCCACGGAAACTGCAAGATGATAATTATTTTTTAGACTGCTACATTTATTACACAGCAATAGGTAACTAACAAGGACCCACAAAATGTTTTTCCATAAACAAAATCAATGCCTCCTCATAATTCTATGAAGCCAGCACAGTAGCATCTCCATGCTACAGATGGTTAACACTGGGGCTCACAGCGATTAGCTACAAGTTTACTTAATTGCTCAGACTTCATTTCTTTAAAGAGGAATGGAGGAGGCTCAGAGATCATGAAAACACATGCTTAACGCATCGTAGAAAACCAGAAGTGGACAGTCAAGACTCAACCAAGTCCCCTGATTCCACATCCCATAACCACTCCCTCATCATGCAGGGGCACACCACAGTTGAGACTCTGAGGCTTCATCCAACACAGAGAACACCTAACAGTGCTACATGAGGACAGAATGCTGAGTTAAAACACGTGGTACAGACAGGCACCAAGGGCAGGGTGTGAGTAGATGCTGATTGTGATAGGCAAGCAACATCTGCAAAATCCCACTCAATGCTGTGCAGGGAACAAAGCCCCTGTGACAATCCAGTATGTGAAGCCTTGACAAATAAATTCAAGGGGCAGCTCTGGCAAAGTTGATGGGTTGGGCTCCTTGCCACCCGCGGAGACATGTGAGACCTAGTCCCTTCCACGGAGCTGCTAGCTGTCCAGCTGGAGCGCCACCACCTTGGGCATACCGACTCTGAGCCAGGTGCCGTGACAAACACTTGAACCCAACAGAACTGACATTCTTGTCAGGGAAAGCCAACCAAGAAGCCAAAAAAAGGTGTAAATATTAAAGAGGCTGATGGCATAAGTGCTCAGAGGAAGACCAAAGCAGGGACAGGCAACGGCATGCAGGAGGGACGTGGTTCTTCTCATAGGGTGGCTACAGAAGGGTCCACGATAAAGTGATGGCTGAGCAGACCCCTGAAGGAAGCCGGGAGGTTGGGGAGAAGCTATGCAGATGACCAGGAAGTGTCCAGGGAAGGAACTTCTCAGTGGAATGTCCCTGAACTGGGAGCCTGTATGGGAAGCTGGAGGACAGTCAGAGGCCAGGGTGTAACGGGGAGTGTGGTGGGGAACATGCTTTTATTCTGAGTAAGATGGGAAGCCATTTGGAAAGTTTAGGCATCTGTGACCAGTTTATATGTTAAAGGAATCACTCTAGCTGCTCTGTTGAGAGTAGACGGAATGGGAGAGGGGCAAGGGTGGAGACCAAGAGACCAGGCAGGAGCTGCAGCAATATCAAGATGAGGTGAGGTGTGGTCACACTGTACATTATACTAGACGGTGAGAGAAAGAGAGGAGACAAGAAGCACTCCAAGGCTTTGGACTGAGTGACTGAATAGGATGGAACTGTCATCAGTAGAGACAAGGATGACTTTGAGCAGAACAGGCTTCAAGCAGAATACCCAGAGTTAATTTTGGTTATATTAAGTCTAAGATATTTATCTCCAAATGGAGGCTAAATTTACAGGTGGGAACATGAGTCTGGCATTCAGGAAGGAATGAATTCAAGACAGGGCAGAGAGTAGAAGGGACAGAATATATTTGGGCGTTGACAATACACACATTGCATTTAAAACCATAGGACTGGAGGAAGTCATGAGGAAGTGACTGTAAATAAGAGCAAAAGGCTGAGATGAGCCCAAGACCGCTACAAACTGTAAGATGTTGGGAAAAGGAGGTGAACCCAGGAGAGCAGGCTGAGAAGGACCAGCTACTGGGTAGAGAAGGAGTCAAGAGCAGCATCCTGGGAGCAGATCAAAGGCGCGCCAAGGACAGAGTGGCCACCTGCACACAACGCTGCTGGTGGGTCAGGAGGATGCAGACTGAGACCTGATCAGTGGCTTTAACACCGTGGACCTTATTAGGGCCTGGGTGAGACCCATACGACAGGAGGGAGGGAACCCAAGCCGGATCAGAGTGGGTTCCAGAGAGAATTATCCAATTACCAGTTTACTGGAACACTAAGAATAGAGGAACATGCTCAGTAGGACCAGGAGGGATGCCATCAGCAGAAGCCAGGCAGTGAGACACTAGACAGGACTGATAGCCCAGTTCCTCTCACAGATGAAGTGCAAGGAAAAACAGAGATGAAGGAGAAATCTACAGATGAAAAAAGACAGACATGCTAATCACAATATGTGGACCTTATTTAAATTCTTATTTTTAAAAAAAATAGAAAAAAGAAAGGAAGGAATGATTAATTGAAAATCTAGACACCAACAGGACACTGGAGTGGGGTGAGGTTTCTCCTGTGGCAGCAGTGCCAACATGGAGTTTATTTATTTTTATTAATGCATTTTGATTTTATGGATAGTGGGCTTCCTTGTGTGTTTACTTATTTATCTATTGGTACTAAGGATTGAAGGCAGGGGAACTTTCCACTGAGCCACATCCCCAGCCCTATCTATCTATCTATCTATCTATCTATCTATTTATTTTAAATTTTGAGGCAGGGTCTCTCCCTACGTTGCACAGGGCCTTGCTATTTGCTAAGGCTGGTCTCAAATTTTTGATCCTGCTGACTTGGTCTCCTGAGTTGCGGGGATTACAGGTGAGTGCCACTGCACCTGGCCAGTATATTTATTTTTAAAGAGTTATTACCTTTTAGAATTAATACTGATATATTTATGAACAAAGTGATTGACATCTGGCATTTGCTTCAAAATTAAAAGAGTGAGGTTCCATTTGTGTACAATGTGTCAAGATGCATTCCACTACCATATGTGATTGATTGGAACAAATTAAAAAGAAATAAAATAAAATAGAAGAGAGACCAGTAGAATAGAAAAAGGGGAACAAGGGGAGGGGAGGGAGGAGAGGAAAAGGAGAGGGACTGGAGAAGGAAATTGATCAAATTATACTGTCTTCTGGTGAACAAATTTTTAAAAAGAAAGAAAGAAAAAAGGCAGAGTCATATAAATCCTATTTGGGATAACATAAGACAGTAAATAAATTTTATTTCTCTGAAAAAAATAAAAGGAGTGAGGAAGTGGGTAGGCATTCAGAAGAAACAGGATCAGTCAGGCTTGATGAGCACTGAAGCCCACGGTAGGTGCACAGGGCTTCCATCATGCTATTCTATCTGCTTTAGTATGTGTTTGAATATTCTATAATAGAAATCTGGGGAGAAGAAAATGGGGGTGAGAGAACAGGAGATAACAAGTGTACACTTCTAAAAGACTCTTTTAAAGGATTCTGCTCTCCAGGAGAACAGAAAATGAGGTGCTAAGTGGAGGGAGGTACAGGGCGGGGGAGGTTGAGTTCTTGAGACAGGTGGGTCGTGGAGTGTTGGAGTGCCAGCACCAGGAAAGAGAAGAGCGCTGAGAGGCAGGTGGCACAGATGCTAGGGTAGCCTCCTAGAAGAGGGGATGTGGACGGACACCAAGCCTCAGTGGCAATGACCAGGGCACGGGGGGCAACAGGTGCGGGAATGTGATGCCACACAAGGAAGCCTCCTCTGAGTGTCTCCAGACTCTCAGAGAAATCGAAATCAGGGCATCAATGAGAGCAGCGCTGACCAGCCAGAAGAAAGCAGAAATGATTCGGCCAAAAAGGGCCCACCTGAGTTTAGTGATCCAGATTTAAAAGCCAGTCCATTCACTGTGGTTTTGGGTCTGTCCCCAGCCATGGTTTGGACAAGCAGATACAAAGGTAACCAATGACAAATTGTCACTGGTCAGCTCTCAAGTGGAAAAACCAAACAGTGAAGGTCTTTGCAGCCAGCCAGGAACTCAGGGAGGGCATGGGGTAATGAGACCTGGCTCCAAGGCAAGCGCACGCGGAAGAACCTGCTGCACAGGGCTGCGGGGAGGACGTTCAAGAGGAGGCTAAGGAGAGAGAGGCTTCACCACGACACTGAATGAGACGGCCAGGGAAGCCTGTGAAGCCTGTAGCTGGAATCAGGGGCTTCGTTCCCTTGCGCAGTTGCTCACCTCCAGCCCTGCCGCTGACCTCCCACTTACCTTGGGTGCCTCCCCCTTGCTGCCGGGGGGCAGCCTCAGGACCCAGAAATTCCTGTTGCGCAGCAGGTTCTCCAGGTTCTCCAGCCGCCGCTGCAGCAGCCCGTACTCCTGCAGCAGGGTGCCCAGCACGGCCCACTTGCTCTCCATGTGGTTGCCGAACTCCACGGCCGTCTTCTCGCAGTCGGCCAGCTTCTTCTCCGCGGTCCCCGTGCGTCCCTCCAGGTTCAGCAGCTGACTGGCTTGGGCGTCCACCTTCCTCTCCACAGCCTGAATGGCAGCCACCACGGTCCAGAGTGAGATCTCCGCCGTGGGCAACTGGGGCTCCCGCATCATGCGGTCAGGGAAGACAGGCGCCCTATCTGGGAAGGGTGGGAACTGAAAAGGCATTGGTCGCCGGGCATCCATGTCCCATTCTTGAGCCTGTGTGCAGAGGGAAAAAGCGACAGCCCAGTATGAGAATATGCGCGAGAGGGGAAAGTGGCTTGAGAACAGGGGACAATTAATCAAATGCCACCGATTGTCTTTCTTCTGCCAAGCCCTACCTCCAGCCATGGTATTCATTAATGCTCCCAGCGAAAGTGAGAGCAGCCATCTAGCCCTCCCACAAACCGTAGCCCACCTCTTGCCTGTGGGGCGTCAGACTGGCCACCAATTCACCTACTTTGACTTCTGGAAGTCAAGGCTGTGGGCCCTTGTCTAAAATGTTCAGACTCTCTCTGAACAGAGCAGCTGTTTTCTTCATGGGCTAGATTTAATTGTAAATTTCATATTTGCCCCGTGTTTTTTGTTTCAGGGTAAGAATTTTCATGTAAACTTTCTGATGCTAATCTTCCCAGCAATCTCTCAGCAGGTTAGGACAAGAATGATCATCTGGGGCTGGGGATGTGGCTCAAGCGGTATCGCGCTCGCCTGGCATGCGTGCGGCCCGGGTTTGATTCTCAGCACCACATACCAACAAAGATGTTGTGTCCGCCGAGAACTAAAAAATAAATATTAAAATTCTCTCTCTCTCTCTCTCTCTCTCTCTCTCACTCTCACTCTCTCTTTAAAAAAAAAAAGAATGATTATCTCTACTTTAAAGATGATGAAATTGAGGCATGGAGAAGCAGCTGGACATTCCATAGTACCACCCTGCACTGCCAACAGACACACCTGTGGGTGCTACAGGTAATGCCAACCTTTCAGGTATGTGCTGCTGCCACCATTCCTATTAGGGCTGCAGACCAGGGAGATACCAGATGCCCAAGCTAGAGAACAGGCAATCAGGAGTGGGGGGGTTGTTGTTTCCCTTTTCCTTAAATACGTTGCAAAATGAAAATAGATTAACTAAAAAAAATGTCATTCATTCAAAATTCTTCATTCAAGAGGAGGGGACATCCCTCACCCTCCACAAGGGCTAAGAGTAAAAGCTCTGGGACCCCTCCCTGCTTCCTGAGAAGGAGGTTCCCCATGGCCTGAGACCTCCTCCATTATCTTTCTGCACAGAATCCTCACCCCAAGAGTAAGGCCAGTGGGTGCAGGTTGGGGGCTAAGCGCTATGTCTAGAAAGGAGAGTGGAGGGTGACCACAGTTCTTTGGGGATCTGAGAACCAGTGACATACTGTTCTAGTATTCAGGGCTCCACAGGCTGAGAACCAATTCTTTCTGCTTGGGTCAAGAGGAGGTTTCACTTTTTGTTCTCCCTGTTGCTGTGAAGAGGCCCTCCTGCTGGGAAAGTGGAGGGATTTGGCTTTGAGGTGGACTGGACAGGCCAGTGACAAGCATGCCTGCTACTCTCCCAAACTCAGAAGCTGTTCCCACAGTGTCCTGAGACTCTCTCCCTCTGGGAGAGAGGAGAGCAGGCTCTGGGGCTGCAGTCCGGGCTGGGTAGGGCCCGTTGCCTCTTCATCAAAGCCACCCACAGGGCTCAGGGAGGCTGCACTCCGACCTAGCCAGAGAAGAGGGCAAGGGCTGCCAGTGGAAGTTTGAAGACCTGAAGCTGAGAATCGATCAAAGAATACACAGCAGCTCCGGGCCGGCTCCTCCGGTGGGAGCAGAGGGGCCTCTGCGGAGGCCATTCGAGGGTGGCCGCAGAACCTCTGGAGAGGTGCTCAGGCCTGAGAGCCTCTTCCCTGGGTTCTATGTCAGCCTGGGGCGCTGGTTCTCAACGCCGCACCTGAGACCGCGTTGGAGCCTAAAGAAAGACCGGCGCCTCCTCCACCCCCAGGGGCTGGAGCTGACCGTTCAGGGACGCGGCTTGGGCGGCGTCAGTTGTCTTCGAGCTGCTCACAGGACTCCAATATGCGGCCAAGTTCGCCGACCCAAGACGACCAAGTCACCTCCCCACAGTCCCTTCCCAGGATCGCACCGGTGCCGAGGAAAAGTGGGTGGCTCATTATACTTGGGAGAGATGGCGCTGAAACATTTTGCGATCCTGTCGTCCACCTGGCTGCGGTGTAACCTGGACGAGGCGATCGCCCTGCGGCGGAGCAGGAGGCCTGCCGCGAGCCTCAGTCGGCCCGCGAAGGGCGGCGGGCGCCGTCCGGGGCAGGGCCGGGCGCGCACGGGCGGGACAGCGGCTCGCGGCCCCGCAGCACGGCCTGCCGCCCGGGGCCTGCGCCGGGGCCGCGGCGGGCCCGCTGCGCCTCCCGCCGCCGGGGGCCGCGTCCGGCGCTGCACGACGGGCCCGCGAGGCTGGAGGCCCGGCCCGCCCCGCCCCCACGGCAGGCGCGGCCATGGCGCCCGGGGCTCACCCACCTGCATGGGCGGCATTCCCTCGGCCATTTCCCCGCGCAGCGCCGGCTCCTGGTGGCAGACCTCCTCCGGGGGCAGAGCCTGGGCCCAGCTCCAGCTCCCGCTGTCCAGCCCCAGGCCCTGGATGCCCAGCTGCTGAGGCTGCGGCCGTGTTGACACAAACTGCATCCTGGGAGTGCTGTTCCCCGCTCGGGCCGGCCAGGGAGAAGAAGAACGTTTTCCAGGCGCCTTCCCCCTCGCCGGGGCCGGACAGCTCCATCTACAGCCCGTAGGAGCAAACAGTCCCCTTCGGCGGCGCTCCCCGCCCTCCGCAGCCGGCGCGCCAGCCAATGGCTTCGGAGCTCCTGCCCGCCCGCGGGGGCTGGCCGCGGCTACTCTGGGCTGGAGCCACCGCCGCCCGCAGAGCGATGTGGCGGCTCCGCCCGAGGTCAGGGGTCCGCGCGACGGCCTGCCTTCCTTCAAGTCCCAAGCAAGGCAGGGCCCTGGACTGCGGGCCTGTTTTCTGCTAATTCTACAAATATTTTGGGCATCCCAGGAGAAAATGGTGCCTTCTGAAATTTTTACTGAAACGTTTACTGAACACCTACTATGCTCCAGGTACTCTTAGGCAGAGGGTGCAGCTTCACTGTTGTAGACACCTGAGTTTAAATTCCAAATCGCCACTTGCTAGCTGTGACTTTGAGCAATTTAACTTCTCCGAGCCTCACGTTTTCCTCCCATATATATTTTTTCTTTTTTTTTTTAATTTACTTTATATTTTCTCTTTTCCCCCCTCCCATATAAATGAAGAAAATAATGCCAACCTTGGTCTGTTTTAATGCTGTGAAATTAAATGAGATGAGACTTCTGCCTGGCATATAGTGGGCACTCAGGGAAGACAGTTACCCCTCACCCAAGGAGAAGTCCTTGTAATTATCAGCAATATAGTGTCTACCTGGTCTCCCTAAAGGACGAGTGCTTATCTTAAGAACAGAGATCTCCAAGTCTTATCACCCCCTGAGAGACAGACCTACTGGTGCCTGAGTTCCATTGCACTTAGTAAAATGAAGAACATTATGGGCCCAAGAGAGACACGTGTTTACAGTTCTATATTCAGAAGGGCCATTATCAAGTACATACTTTCTCTGTTAGGCATACTTCCAGGATAGAGAAAGGAGTATTTCATGGAGTTAGTATTATCCTCAGGGAGATTAGGACTTATAAAGGTTATGCTCCCAGAACTCAGCGATTTCCCTTCTTTCCTGGCCTCAAGTTGCCTCCCTCTGTTGTAAATATAATGTCAATATTATTAGGGGAACCAGGCTAATTCATTTCTGCCAGCAAGCCACACCTCAGAGCACACATTCTGACCCACAGAGCATCAACTATCTCCCCTCTTTCCTAGAGATAGGAAATGGAGGACTAGGTGAGTCCCAAGCATGCAAGTATCTTTTTAGGATAAAATTGTTAAGATTACTTCCCTTCCTTTTAAATAAGTTATAGCTACAACTCTTTTTATACAAAAGATGGTGCATTTATACACTTTCTCCTTTGCAGAGGTTGGATTTTCACCTGGCCATCCACATCTTCACCACTTGTGACCAGAGTGGCTGCTCAGAGCTAGAGATACAGTTCACTGTTGTATATGAACAAAGCTACACAACTTCAACAGAATTAAGTGCACAGGCTTCAGTTGGTGGCATTATTTTATAACCACTGAGCCTAGAAACAACAGACCATAAAAACCCATAATGGATACAAGCAGAAGGGTAGACATTTGGGGTGTTTAAGGAGTACTTCCCTAAAGGAAAAAACAAAGGTCACAAGGAGGGAGCTACTAAAGCTACACAGGTCATGGACCTACTATTGGTACTGCAGTGACAAAGGGCTAATGGGGCTGAGACATCTGATGGTGGAAACCCATCCTGCCCTTGGAGATGTCCTTGAGTTTTCCTTGAGGAAAATGTCAAGTATCATGGTTACAACAGATTTCTTGGAAGGCCCCAGGCCTGGCCCCTTGACCTGTCAGGTCGGCCTTGATGCCTTCCTTCTCTCCACCTGGAAATTCTATAGCTACTGCAATGGATAGGGCATTTGAAGTAGTAGATGCTCAACTAATGGATGCCAGAGAGGCCAAAAGAGAGGGGATTTGTAAAACTGGAACATTTATTTATCTACCATTTTCTAAAGATTTCTGGTGCTGTGTTCTTTCAACAACTCCCGAGATTTATTTGAGGGAAACTTCTGGACTCACTCTTGGCTAAGGGAAGAAGATAACCAGATCTGTGCTTTTGACTTAGTTTCACCCACCTCTCATTTAACAAGCAGGTCAAGAACTACCAAGGTGGCCCATGGGAAAGGAAGATGAGGACAGCCTCAGAGCCTCGGGCTCCCTTCCCACTGGCATGTCCCTGTTCACAGGTTCCCATCTTCACTTTCACTTCACACTGTGCCTATGGGCTTGAGTGTAGTTCAGTGGTAGAGCACTTGCCTGGACATGTAAGGCACCCTACGTAGTGCACAAAAATAAATATAATAAAGGTATGTGTCCAACTGCAACTAAAAAACAAGATCTAAAAAAATAAAAGACAGGGCTGGGGTTGTGGCTCAGAGGCAGGGCACTCACCTAGCATGCGTGAGGCACTGGGTTCCATCCTCAGCACCATATGAAAATAACAAAGATATTACGTTCACCTGTAACTAGAAAATAAATATTAAAAAATAAAAATGAATAAATAAAGACACTGTGCCTAGTTAGACCCACCTCCGTGGGAGGTCAATGCTTTAGGCTACAATGTCATTGACCTCCTCACCTCTAGAGGCAGAGCATTCTGAGGGGACGGGTGCTCAGAGTAAAGTGACAGAGCTCCAAGACCACTGTACTGAAAGGAGGGTTGATGTGGGGCCACAGCCAAATGTTTTGAGTAACTTTACAAAAGTTTTAAGGGCAATTTGCTCTTGCCAAAGCGTTTTCAGCATCCTTTTTACAGACCCACCTTTTGCCAACATTTTAACTCAAACACCCATCTCTCTTCCAAAAATGTTTGCTTTAAGCCTATGCAAAGTTTGGGGATATACTTTTTCCCTTCTTGAGTTTATTCTTAGGCTGCTTCACTTAAGCATTTCATCTCCTTTCCAAGTTTGACCCTATGGACAATTGACCTTCATTGGCTTCTCTTAGTTTTGTTTTGGTAGTGGGCACTGAACCGAGGGGCACCAGCTTATCACCAAGCTACATCTCCAGCCCTTTTAATTTTGAGACAAGTTCCCACTCAGTTGCTGAGGTGGGCCTTGAGTTTTTGATTGTCCTGGCCCAGCCTCCAGAGTCACTGGGATTACATGCTTCTCTTTGGTTCTTAATGACTTTGTGATACTACAGAAGTAATGTCCAATCATTGAAACTGTTCTATCTCAGTGAGCACCCAAGGCTTAGGAATCCTTTATGCAGAAGATATGCTATATGTAATCGCAGTGTGTCCTTTCAAAGGCAACCCTCCAACTTTTAAGTGCTTGTTTAATTACTAAAATGGTCAAGATTCATCCAAAATAGAGTCTAGTGCTCATGACAAAATGTACCAGTGTTTCCAAATGCAAAAGTAAGGTATGATTGTTAATTCAAGTTGGTAATAATGTCACCAAAGTCTCTTGTTTTTCTGCAAACTCCTCTTACAAGAAGGTGCAGGCCTCAGGAGGTTAGGAAAGTCTGCAGCACGGGTGCTGGCATCCCTCTCATCTGTGCACATCCTGCCCAGTCCTGCCAGCGTGTGGTCTTTGGACATGGCACACAGAAGGTGCACCAGAAATGAATACTGCTTTCCCCACTGCCTCTAGCTTGCCTAACTACGGAGAGAAGTCAGAACTTTTAAAAATACTATTTCCATAAGTCCTGCCCCCACTGTCGAGTTACAGCTTCCCACTGAGGATTCCAAGACCTTTATTCATCTCTGATCCATAGCTCACTGCTCTAGTAAGGCTCACTGACCAATGCCTGGCTTTCTCTTCCTAGGATCTTTTCCATCTCACAGGCACATTAGAATCACTTAGGGGAACTCAGAAACACACAGGCTCCATCACAGACAATGAAGCCATGCCAGGGTAGGCCCTGACACAAATGTCTTCTTTTGAACCCTGAGTCATTCTCAGGTGCAGTCAGGAACTAACTAGTGCAACAGCACTAGTCCTTGTCTTGGCCCAAAAGATCATCTGGGGAAATGAAAATCCCAAATTATTACTTAATATCTAATTACATAAATATGATTTGTTTAATTATTCTTATTCATAGTTTTTATCTTGTTGTTTACTCACTAAGGTTGGTTAGCAGTTATTGTCTTTATAACACTATTTTAAAAAATTATAAACTCAAGGCCAAGAACCGATTTACCTACGTAGTATCATTTGCATCCATAATTTCAAATTGTTTAACCCTTTTTTTATAATTAGGATTGTACTCTTTATTCTGTAATAAATGCAAGTGTTTATTCTGCTGTGTTAAAAACAATCACTAATAGAATCTGGAGTAAAAACAGAAAAGAGAACCCAGAAGTAAAAATCTTAAGTTATATTATTTTAGATTCAGAAGGGACCATATTTTACCATCTTCTTCAATCTTCACATTAGAACTGGGAAAACAAAGATCTTCATAAATTAGTTTGCCCCACATCAAGTACAGAATGTTATGCTGGGACAAAAATCCAGTTTTTAACCACTCTTGTGGTCTTCCCACAATAAAATTACTGAGTATCCTGATGCCCAACACCATGAGGGAAACAAAATGAGACATAGTCTGTGTTTGGGGTAGTTTTGTTTTGCTTTATAGTACTGGAGATGGCACCAGGCCTCACACATGCTAAGCAAGTGTTCTACCTTAGCCCTTGGGTAGCTTAATTTTTGGGCCAGTCTCAAGATTTTAAAGCAAATAATGGCTTTACTAATAAAGACAAAGCCACATAGTTCAGCAAGGTTTTATCGGACATTTTATTTGAAATGAAACCTGGCTATCTTGGGGAGATTTGCTGCACGATGCTTTTATGGCTTCTCTGGTTTGGCTGCATCATTTTGCTTTGACGGGTAGTTAGTCTTAGAGGTGATATTTTTGGAAGAGGTGATTTATTTGACCAAGCTGACTAGAGTCATTTGTGTGATTGTGGCCAGTTATTCATTTAAAAAGAAACTGGAGCAGGGCCAGAAAGGGATGAGTAACACCCTCCCTTGACTCCTAATGACATTTATTTTACAAGACAAGCAGCACCTTCCAGTTCCTTTATGCAAGTGACAATATGCTCTGGCCTAAGGATAGATTCTCTAGTACTAGAAATGCCATACAGTCACTGCCCATTCCCAAGTGAATCCACCAGCCCACAGGTCTTGGTGCAGGAGCTGTAGGATTTCCACTACTGACTCAGCCAACTGAACCAGGATAAGCTCGTAACCACAAGGGTTGGCTGGAAACTTCTGGGTCCTCACATAAGAGGAGGAGCTGGACAGACTCCTTATTAAAGAATCTAGGAAATATCAAAGAGAATCAGCCTCATGAGGTCATGGCACACAGAAACTTATTAGAGCTGGGAGATACAGGAAAAAATAGGCCAGCCTAAATAGAAGCAAAAGATGATCTTAGGCAAAAGGCTGAACTCCCAGCCACCCTGTGCCCTGCAGGGCAGCTCAGTTTTTGACACTTGCACCTCCAATTCAACCTGGCTCTGTGACCTCCTTGTGTCACAGGCTCTGTGCTAAATACTTCACATGGGTTTCCATGCATACCCTAACACCTCTGAGAATAGGTCTCAAATCCCTACTTTACTGATAGTGAAACTAAGGTTCAAGATGGTTAAATAACAGACCTATTACTTAGCAGGACCTGAATCTAGATCTGACCAGAGTTCTTGCCTTTGGCACTGCTCTAACCCACACTGTGCAACCTTACATCAAGGCCCTCTGCTCTCCTGGTCCCACCCCATCATCACACCAACCTGACGTAACTCAAGTATCTTTTGCCTGTAGGACCCTGAAACTTACCAAAACACACAACAGCCTCTCACAGACATGTGAGAAATTCTCCTTTGCTACAGATAGGGAACCAGAATTAATGCAACAGGGCCAGAAGTGTCCCTCAAAACCACAGGGAAAAAACCTATCTGCTAACATCAGAGGTCTTGTCTATAACAACCTTTTGAGAAGACTAGCTACTTACAACCCTCAGACAGCTGCTGAAGGGGCATTTTGATGTTGCAGAAGCCAAGACCTGGGGGGGGGGTCCTACCCTTGCCTCAGAGGAAATATGAGCAGAAATTTAGGACTTCCATCCTATTTGAAAGAAAAAAAGGGACTCAGACCCTTTATCAACAAGATTTTTTGGGGACTGTGCATGTTAATGCCTAGCAAGCCACAGGGTTTGGCTGAGAGAAGCTCAGCAGGGATCCCCACCAGTGGTGGAATTGTGGTGGGGGAATTGTGTAGAACATGCATCTAGCCAGAGTCCACCTAAGGTGTCTTCAGTACCAGGTGTCCAGCAGAAGAGGCTCAGAGTCACCTTTCACTTTCTAGACAATCAACCAACTTCCATTTATTCTCACATTTGAGGCTGCACTACGGGCACATCCAATGGTAACCATGGAAACGTAGTAAGCAGAGTGATTGGTTAGTCAACATCTGGATCCACTCCAGAGGAGAGGGTGCTTCTGTGCCAGTTAGAAGGACAGGCGAGGAGCACAGTTCTGGGGTTTCCTCTTCCCTATTGTGTCCCCAGGCCTCAGGTGCTTCTCTCAGCATGGTTTCTCTCAGGAACACTTGATGGAACATGAATTTCTCCTCCACATGCTGAAAACTTCATTGAACTCTATCTCATCTTTCCCACTGATCCATTTCTGAATCATTAGCAGAAAAACCCTTTAGAGGGGGCCTGGAGTTCTACCTGATGGGGCCTGATGAAGGGAACAGAACCGAACCCACAATAGTTGAACTCCCTGCCTTGTGTCAAGGCTGAGGATTAGGTTTCCACATGCTTGTCTTTCTGGGATGGCCTGCACATTCCCTTTCATAAAGCTTTATGACTCTTGCTCCAGTGGCATTTGGATTATGTTCACTTTTTGCCAAAATTAGGTCCCTGTTGGCTACAGTTCTTAGCAGAAAGGGCTGTGGTATCTATCTGCCGCATTTTAATGCACAGGTCTCTCTTGTTATTAGTTGTATTCTCAGTGAATCTTTTCAGTCAAATGAATTTTAGATGTTATCTGGTCCCACATCACATCTAATGTAGGAATCCCTCCTCCAGCATACTCTGGCAGATGCTTGAATCCATTCCAAAGAGAGCTCACCTCCTAAAGATGGTGCCTTGACTCTTTTCCCTTTTAACTGGGGGAATCAAGGTGCAAACCAGAACTGAATCTCACACTCAAGTTCTTAGTGCATCAACGAAGGTAGAACCCTGATTTGGGGATTCCCAGAACTCCTCCAAGTTTTCCTGGTGTGGGCCAGAGATTGTGGTTAGAAAGCTCTTGATCCCAACATACCAGGGTTCTGCCCATCATTCGTCTTGTTCTATTTCCTTGGATTTTTTTCATTGTCTATAGACTGAAAGACAAGACAGCAGCCCAGGTCTCACACACATTTCTTATGTCTCCCATAGTCCCTGGTATTGTGAATATCACAAAACAGTGTTTTATAAATGTGACTATCCTGAAGAGCAGCCTTTTCAGACAGAGACTTCCCAGGAGCACAGCCAGCTGGACTAACATCCTCTCCTAGCAGGGCTACACAGAACGAGGCAGAGTAAAAGTGGATTCAGTGATAAGGAGAAAACATGTCCCTTCCTTATCACTTATCAAGAAAGTGTCCTGTCAAAATATTCCCAGACCTTGTTCCAGGCATCAGAGAAGAATCAGAGGAAACAAGAGGGTATGGGAATAAACAACTTTTCTGCCCAAGACATAGGGCTTTTGCATTCTCTCTTCTACCTCAGGCTCTAAGCATGAGCAAAACAATAAATCAAATCAATTTCAGTCAAGTTTCTGCAAGAACCTTTGCTTTGATTTTGCTGTCATATTTAGCTTCATCTGGACAGAGGCCAAAGTCAGAAACAGGATTTGGGCAGGAGAAGGAATGTATCACAGTTTTTTTTTTTTTTTATTTCTAGAGGCTAACTTTCCCACTTTTACCAGTCTCAATTTGCAGTTGAAATTTGAGAGCTATAAAGAAAAAAGGGCTTTTAACTAGTTGCAAAGACACTGAGGAGCAGAACTAGGTTCAGATCTGCCCAGGTAACAGTGACCCCAAGGAAAAAATCATGGTAGCTGAGTTACCTAAAAGCGTAACAGGCAAGACAGGTCATCCTTGTCTGCATGTGGTGTTCAGCTCTAAGTGACCTAGGAGGTGCCAATGGAGTAGGGCAGGTGGGGGGGACCAGACAGCCTCCCTGCTGAATGGGAGAATGAGAATGCCACATAACAACACTGTGACTGGCTAGAGGAAACAAAAGCTCAGCAGCACTTTCTGAAACTCCTTAATGTTTCAGGAAAGTGCTGTGATCTTTGCTGCTGATCATCATCAAGACAAGCAGATACCAGAAATGAAAAGCCAGCTTACTGGCTTGGAAAAGATAAGGGAGAATGTGACATAAAACACTCTAAAATTGTGTTTCAGGCACAGGTTTTAAGCAGTTCAAGCAGTTCTATGATTGTTACACCAGCTACTTCTTGGGATCTCTAGCTTTTAAAGCTGGGCTGAGAACTCTGCTTCCAATTTTCTAACCAGGACCTTGGCAAAGATTTCTGACAGTTTAAATACCAATGCAACAGCTTGAATGCTTCCAACCAAGCCAGCAAAAGTTAAGAACTGTTCTCCTAAATAAGCTATTTAAGTCGGGTTTTTGTTCGCAGGTATTGACAGAATGTATTAAAAGACAAGGTGGGAAAGCTAGGGAGGCAGTCTCAGTCCTCCTGTTTCAGGGACAGGCGGCTGCGCAGCTGTGTGAACAGAGCCCGGCTGGTGTCCAGGAGGCAGCAATATAAACAGTGGCTAAAGCCCATTCTTCCAAAGTTACCTCACCTAGAGGAATTAATGAAAGGCCTGGCACATTCTCATGCCTGATGACCTGCTTCATGCTTGGGGGCTCTTTCCATGCACTTATCTCTACCTAGACGCAGTCCGTTCTCATTTTGCTTTCCTGGAACAGGATAACCTGAGGTTGACTCTTGCTTCCCATTCCCAACCTCTCTGTAATATTTTTTACTTCTGTTTTTGTGGTACCTTTGAAAAGAAGGGGCTGTGGGGCTCCTTTCCAGGTCTTTCTGTATTTTAAAATGTGGTATTGTACTTTTGTAAAGTTCCAAAACATAAGCATGTCTCCAGTGGAGTATAGAGGACACCAAATCTCTTATGCGTCAGATAGTAATTACTGCGAGTGGTGGAGGGCTTGGGAGCTTCACATAGACTTTCTGTCCTGTCGTGAGCGTAGCTAAACCAGATTTACAACCCACCCCCTCCACTCCCTTCCCCATACCACTGATTGGTCTCTAGACCTTCCGTGCTAACACCCAGGCCAGAGGTTTCCAGGCCAGCTAGGAGTGGACCCGGTGGGTCGGGGGGCCGTGTGGCAGGGTCGCTTTCGCCCACACAGCCTCCATTGTGGCCCGAACGCAGGTGGTCCTTGAGCGTCTGCTTGTAGCGGAAGCTCCTGCCACAGAGGGCACAGGGGTAGGGCCTCTCGCCGGTGTGGATGCGCTGGTGCTTCATGAGGTGATGCTTGCGGATGAAGCTCTTGCCGCAGTGCGCACACTGGAAGGGCCGCTCACCCGTGTGCAGCCGCCGGTGGTTGAGCAGATGCTCCTTGCGCATGAAGCTCTTGCTGCAGTCAGTGCAGGGGTATGGCCGCTCGCCCGTGTGGATCATCTGGTGGCGGATCAGGGCCGAGTGGCCATTGAAGTCGATGCCACACTGAGGGCAGGAGAATGGGCGCTCCTGTGCGTGCCCACGCTGATGCAGCAGGAGGCTGATCTTCAGGCTGAAGCTCCTGCCACACTGCGTGCAGCGGAAGGGCCTCTCACTGGCGTGAGCCCGCCTATGACTCGTGAGTCGCGCCTGGTCAGCAAAGCGCTTGGGGCAATCCGGACAGGGGAAAGGGCGCTCAGTGCTGTTATGGACCCGAAGGTGGTAGGTGAGTCTTGAGGGGTGAGTGAAAGTCCGGGCGCAATGTGGGCAGGTTGGGGGTGGCTCACTGGCATGGTCCTGGGAGGTGCTGCCAAGGTCAGTCTGCGGGGCAAAGTGCTTGGGGCACTGGGCACAGGGTAAGGGATGCTCGCTAGTGTGGCCACATTGGTGAGTCAGCAACATGTCCTGGTTTAGACTCTTGCCACAGTGATGGCACGAGAACAGCTGCTCCCCAACTGGAGGTGGGAGAGGGTAGGTACCCAATTGAGTAAAAGTCACTTGTCCCTCTGAGGCTTCAGGCAAGTCAGTGGCTGCACGTCCAAAAGGTGTCATGGGAGTGGACTGCTGGTGTTTGAAAGCCACATCTGAAAAAGCATCCTTTGCTGCTGGTGGTGCTGGAGCAGAGAACGCAACAGGAACTTCAGGGCACAAGGAGGCTCTAGCAAGGCCCTCAGCTTTGATGACGAGCTCTTCATCTGAAAGAAAGGACTCAAGAGTTACGCCCCTCTGGAGCTGTCTCACCCGCAACCCTCACAAGTTCCTACCCAGCTCCAACAGGTTTGCTCTCAGCTCTGAGCTGCTAAGATAAACAACACAGCAGAGGGCTGCTGTGATATTAATCAAGGTGTAGCAGTCCCTGTGGCAAATCAGAATTAAGGCTATACTCTTTGATGCTCCCTGTTGAAAAAGGAATACTCTTGGCATCAGTCTTCTCCACATTACTGTATGTTTCACCTCTGCTCAAGAACTTTATTGCCTGTTGGGACAAAACCTAAAATCACCTATTTATCTATTCTTATTCTTCTCTGTTCCACTTTCCTTGAAAATAGGGTAAGCATTTTACTTCTGCATCTGTTCTCCCTTCTGTAGAGTACCTCCCTCCTTTCCCCATCTTACCAAATTATATCCAGCCATCTCAAACCAATCACCCTTCTAGGCCCACTTCTGGCTTCATGTCCTTCTTTATACCTTATTTAAATATCAGAAATATTCTTATTTCTGTTATGCTTATATAGCCCTTGCCACATAACAACATATGTGTTCCCAGGGTCAGTTTCTTGAAGGACAGAAACTGTCTTATTTTTCATTTGTACTTTACTGAATCTAAAGGAATACAGGGCTTGGAAGATATTTTTAAAAGAGTGCATTTAGTTATATAAACAGTTGGATCACTTCTGACCTTGAGATTCTCTTTCATAATTCCACTGGCAAAATACAGATGGTGCTAAATATCTTAAAAGGAAGCCATTTCTATTTCTTCTCCCATCATCGCTTTTCCTTTCATTGAATGAGGTGATTAACATTCCCACTTGCATCTCAACAACATTTCTGTCTCTATCACCTGTCTCCCCACCCCACTCCCTATTTTTGTTTTATACTTTTTACATGATTTTCTTCAAATGTTTTTTGTCTTTTCCCATCTTCATGGTCCATCTGAATGCACTTGTTTTTCTTCCTTTGATAATTCCAATTTGTTTTTTATTGTAGTGTTTGGGATTAAGCCCAAGGACATGTGCATGCTAAGAACATATTTTACCACTGAGCTCCACCCCCAGCTCTAACCATTCCAATTTGTCTTTCACTTGAGTGTGTTTTCTCACTTGCAATTCATCGAAGTGCCTTTTATGGCTTAATTCGACCAGGTCTTTTTTTCTCCAACTACTTTGCCTTTAAAACCCCATTCCCGCTGCAACTTCTCTGGTCACTCCTAGCATAAACTGGATTTGGACAGGAGCATCTGTCTAGGCTGTTACTCACCTGCATGGGTGCCTTTGTAGATATCACTCTCCTTGGACTCCTGTGGGGCCCCAACCTGAGGCTCTTCCTCTTGTTTAATCCAAGACAGAATATCTGATGTTGAAAGACCAGGCTCTATTTGTGAGGGAAAAGAGAATGAACTTCAGGGACTTGAATCAGAAGACAAAATTAATCACATTGGTTTGTAGAACACTGCATTTTGCCTAAATTTTATTTCTAACTAACTGTAACAAGATAGGCAGCTTATAAGAAAATGCATAAAACTCTAGAGAATTATTTCAAAATGAATTCAAATTGATGTATTTTTATATAATATTCTCTGCTTGATTTTCTTGTTTTCAGTGAGCCTATTAAAAAACAAATTACAATCTTTATTTTGGAGACGATATTCTGAAATAATCTAGAAAAAACAGTACTTTTAATTTCAGTAGCATTCTTTAATATTTATTTTTAGTTTTAGTTGGATTCAATCTTTTTATTTATTTATTTTTATGTGGTGCTAAGGATTGAACCCAGGGCCTCACAAGTACTCTACCACTGAACCACAACCCTAGCCCAGTAGCATTCTTATTTATCTATCTATTTAGTTATTTATTTTACTTGTAGATGGACACAATACCTTTATTTTATTTATTTATTTTTATGTGATGCTGAGGATCAAACCTAGTACCTCACACACAGTAGGCAAGCACTCTACCACTGAATTGCAGCCCCAGCCCTGGTAACACTCTTTTTTTTTTTTTTTTTTTAAAGAGAGAGTGAGAGGATTTTTTAATATTTATTTTTTAGTTCTCGGCGGACACAACATCTTTGTCTGTATGTGGTGCTGAGGATCGAACCTGGGCCGCACGCATGCCAGGCGAGCGCGCTACCCCTTGAACCACATCCCCAGCCCCCTGGTAACACTCTTATACTCAACATATTTTCACTTTTCTCTCACAGTTTGTGAAACAGCAGAGCAGGCAATATTTTCTCCTTTTAAGTAGAAGGGCCTATAGATTAACTAAATTCCCAGTAAGGAAGTATTTATAGTGAGGTGCCATATTATCAAAGATTTGCACACAAAAAGAAAATAAGCAAAGAATGAGGCTGACCAAAATGGCTTTTTAAACGTTAATTAAAAGAGAAATATACTTCCAGAATTACAAAATCAAATTGGTTTAAACACAGAATTTGACTCCTCAAAAATATACTTTCAAAAAAAAATATATATATATATACTTTCAGATTTCCAATTCTGGACTTTTCCTCAGAGATCATATTATCTTTGCTTATTAAATGATACAGACCATTGGGTCCTGAGCCCTGGTCCTTCAGGTCTTGGGATTCTTTTAGAATGAAAACAGCATTGCCTCTGAAGTGCAGATGCTTGCTATTCCAACCTGGATCTGGGTGGCCTTTTTTGGCCTAAAAGGACAAGCTGGCAAGCTGGCAAGACCCAGAGAGTAAACTCAAGCTCTCTACAGTTATTTCTCAAAAAAGCCTTGTAGGCAGGGTATGGTTTTATTTCTAGCAAATGAACAGCACTCATTCTTTTGCCCAGGGCTTTTAAGTCAGCTGGAGATGGCTGGAATCTAATATGTGCCGAGATCAAAAAGAAGCAGTGGGTATAGCCAGGGCCAAACACTGTCCATTATGTGGAAAGCCGGGAGTGCAGGTTTGCACACAGGCGGCAGGCTGCCTTCCCACTTACTACGTGGGCTGCAGGCATGGCTGTATGTCTCACACAGTGCAGCTTTATCTTTGTTCCCACCCAGACCTTATACAAACACATAGACGTAAAGAAAAAGGGGCAGTGGGTGTGAGGAAGAGGAGCTCCTAAGAAACACTTCAGCCATCAAAAACATGGCTTCATTAAGGCTTACCTGTTTCTCTTTCACAATTTTCTCAAATAATGAGTTAGTGCTCTAGAAACCTCCAAATGCCATTCAAGCGGATTTGACTTTATATTATTGTTGATCATTACAAATTAATAGAATGTTATATATTTGATTAGCATCAATCTACTGTAGTCATTATTCTTTTTAAGACTTAAATTTTCTCTTCTTTGGCCAATGGAATAGGCCTGATGTGCTTCTCACATGACCGCAGATGCTTGATTTCCCTCATTTCTGGCATGACAAACTATAGCAGGCTCAGCTAGTAAGTACATTTCTTTTTCTTTTAAATATTTTTGTTCTTTTTTTAAAAAAATCTTTTATTTTTTAGTCATAGATGCACACAATATCTTTATTTTGTTTATTTTTATGTGGTGCTGAGAATAGAACCCAGTGCCTCACAAGCACTCTGCCACTGAGCCACAACCCCAGCCCTGGGGTTTTTGTTCTTTTTTACTTACATACAACAGTAGAATCTATTTTGACATATTGTACATTGAGTATAACTTCCCATTTTTGTGGTTGTACATGATGTGGTGTTACACTGGTCATGTATTCATATATGAACGTAGGAAAGTTATGTCTGATTCATTCTACTGTCTTTCCTATTCCCATCCTCCCTCCCTCCTTTCCCTTCATTCCCCTTTGTCTAATCTAATGAACTTCTACCCCGCTGCTCCCCACTGTGTATTAGCATCTGCACATCAGAGAGAACATTTGGCCTTTGATTTTGGGGATTGGCTTACTTAACTTAGCACAAGAACCTCCAGTTCCATCTATTTACCAGCAAATGCCACAATTTCATAGTTCTTTATGGCTAATAATATTCCATTGTGTATATATACCACATTTTCTTTATCCATTCATCTATTGATACCTAGCTTGGTTCCATTGTGAATTGAGCTGCTATAAACATTGATGTGTCTGTATCACTATAGTATGCCGATTTTAAGTCCTTTGGGTATAAGCCAAGGAGTGGAATAACTAGGTAAAATGGTGGTTCCATTCAGAGTTTTCTGAGAAATCTCCAGACTGCTTTCCAGAGTGGTTGCACCATTTTGCAGTTCCACCAGCAATTTATAAGTGTACCTTTTCCTCCATATCCTCACCAAGATTTATTGTTACTTATATTCTTGATAATTGCCATTCTGACTGGAGTGAGATGGAATCTCAGGGTATTAGAGAATTTGCATTCTCTAATTGCTAGTGATATTGAACATTTTTTCATATATTTTTTAACTATTCATATTTCTTCATCTGTGAAGTGCATGTTCAATTCCTTTGCTCATTTATTGATTGGGTTTTTGGGGTTGGTTTTTTTTGTGTGTGTGTGTGTGTGTATGTGTGTGTGTTGAGTTCTTTATATATCCTGGAGATTAATGCTCTGAGGTGCAGGTGGCAAAGATTTTCTCCTATTCTATAGGCATTCTCTTCACATTCTTGATTATTTCCTTTGCTGTGAAGAAACATTTTAGTTTGATACCATCCCATTTATTGATTCTTGATTTTACTTCTTGTGCTTTAGGACTCTTGTTAGAAGTCAGTTCTTAAGCTGACGTGATGAAGATTTAGGCCTATTTTTTTTTTTCTAGTGAGTTTTGTGCAGGGTGAAAGCAGGGGTCTAATTTCATTTTGTTACATACAGATTTATAGTTTCCCCAGCCTCATTTGTTGAAGAGGCTATCTTTTTTCCAACCTATGTTTATGGTACCTTTGTCTAGTATGAGATAACTATATTTATGTGGGTTTGTCTCTGTATCTTCTATTCTGTACCATTGGTTTTCATTTCTGTTTTGGTTCTAATACCATGCCATTTTTGTTACTATAGCTCCATAATATAATTTAAGATCTGGTATTGTGAAGCCTCCTGCTTCACTTTTCTTGCTGAGGACAGCTTTGACTATTCTGGGCCTCTTATTTCTCCACTTGAATTTCATGACTGTTTTTTATATTTCTATGAAGAATATTATCAGAATCTTAATAGGAGTTGCATCAAATCTATATAGCACTTTTGGTAGTGCTAAAATGGCCATTTTGACAATATTAATTCTGCCTATCTAAGAACATAGCAGATCTTACCACTTCTTCAATTTCTTTCGTTAGTGTGCTGTAGTTTTCATTGTAGAGGTCTTTCACCTCTTTTGTTAGATTTATTTCCAATTTTTTTGAGGCTGTTATGAATGGGATAATTTTCCTACTTTGTCTTTCAGCCAATTCATCACTGATGTATAGGAATGCAATTGATTTATGTGTATTGTTTGAGTTCTTTTCTTATTGTATCCCTTTAATTTCTTTCTTCTAATTTATGTGGGTTTCCGGGACTAGGTTGAATAGAAATAGTGAAAGAGGGCAGCCTGAGCTAGGGATATAGCTTAGTTGGTAGAGTACTTGCCTTGCATGCATAAGGCTCTGGGTTCAATCCCCAGCACCACCGAAAGAGTAAAAGAGTGCATTCTTGTTTTGTTCCAGTTTTTAGAGGGAATGCTTTCAAGTTTTCTCCATTTAAAATGATGTTGGCCTTGGGTTTAACATATATAGCTTATAAAATGTTGAGGTACATTTCGACTATCCCTAGTTTTCCTAGTATTTTGAACATGAATGGATGATGAATTTTGTCAAATGCTTTTTCTGTATCTATTGAGATAATCATATGATTCTTGTCTTTAAGTCTATTGACGTGATGAATTTTGTCTATTGATTTCCTTATGTTAAACCAACCTTGCATCCCTGTAGTAAATAAATACATTTCTTGTCCCAGGCTCAAAAATCAATGATCACTCTGAGAAATGGGACTTAAGATAAGGCTGCTAATTACAAATCAAGTGTTTTAGTCAGGTTTTTGATGCTATAATTAAAAGTTCTGACCAGAACAATTTTAGGGGAGGAAAAATTTATTTAGGGGCTCACAGTTTCAGAGATCTCAATCCATAGACAGCAGACTCCATTCCTCAGGGCTCACAGTGAGGCTGAACATCATGGTAGAAGAGTGTGGTAGAAGGAAACAGCTCACATGATTATTATGAAGCAGAGAGACCTCCACATGCCAAATACAAATATGTACCCCAAAGGTACACCCTACCCGCCTTCAGCCATCATACAATTAATCCCATCAGGTGATTGATTCACTAATTGGGTTAAGGCTTTCATAACCCATTCATTTCTTACCTGAACCTTCTTTTTTTTGGGGAGGTGGGGGGTTCCAGGGATTGAACTCAGGAACACTCAGCCATTGAGCCATATTCCAGCCCTATTTTGTATTTTATTTAGAGACAGGGTCTCACTGACTTGCTTAGTGCCTCGCTTTTTGCTGAGGCTGGTTTTGAACTCGTGATCTTCCTGCCTCAGTCTCCCAAGCTGCTGGGATTACACGTGTGCACCACCACACCTGGCTTCCCTGAACCTTCTTGAATTGTCTTACATGTGAGCTTTGGGGGATATCGTACATCCAAACCATAATATCAGGTATCATTGTTTCTAGATCTTTTCAATGGACAAAGTTATAAAAATATACTTCTTAGAGAAAGAAAAGTGTTATGAGTCCATATTAATATTTTTGATTCATATGTAAGATTACTGGGTTTAAATTAAATCCTTTTGTTTTATACTAGTATTTTTCCTCTCTTACCCTGAAAAAGCTTAATTTCTAATGACATTAACGTGGTCTTTGCTTCATCTAAATATATGCCAAAATGATACCAATATACTAATAAAATATGAATGCAAAGTTGTTGTTT
Organism: Urocitellus parryii; assembly: GCF_045843805.1. Lineage (NCBI taxonomy): Eukaryota > Metazoa > Chordata > Mammalia > Rodentia > Sciuridae > Urocitellus > Urocitellus parryii. The sequence goes on from NC_135533.1 coordinate 6,906,756, forward strand.
TGTGGTTCTTTTAGTCTTTGGGATGTGTCTTTCTATGGACATACAGTTAAAACATTAAATTTTAAAGTCACTTGAAATAAATCTGTGTGTTCATGTCACCTAACATACCATTAGGTTTGGATATCTTATTATGTATTTGATTTTCAAAATTTTAAAAAATATTTACAGCACTCTAAAATCAAAGCTATAAAATAAGGTGTATTTAGAGAAGTCTAGGTTCTATCTCTATGGTTCCATCTCTATACAGAGAAAGTCATTCTGGTTTGTTTTTGTTTTAATGTTCCATCATTTCTTTGTGAATATATAAGCAAAAATGTATACATTCATACCTTCCCTCTCTGACCCAGTATGGCATGCCACATAAAATATATAAACTACACCTTGGATTTTTCACTTCATAATATATTTTGGAGATCTCTCTATAGTGGTAAGACCTTTCTCACTCCTTTTTATAGTCGTACTACGTAGCTGCACCATTGTTTATTCAAGAATCCCTGACCGATAAGCATTTGGATTCTTTCCAGTCTTTTCCCTACAATATTAGTTAGAAGCCAACCATAAAATCTATGAACAGCTAAACAACAAGCCCGTTCTCTAGAAATTTAAGTGGCTGGCACTGCTAGAATCTCCTTGCTAAATGTCTTCCCTGGACTTGGGACATACCAAGAAGCTAAATTTCTTTTCTTTCTTTTTAATATTTATTTTTTATTTTAAGGGAACACAATATCTTCATTTTATTCTTATGTGATGCTGAGGATTGAACCCACTGCCTCACATATGGTAGGCAAGCACTCTACCACTGAGCTATAACCCTAGCCCCTAAATTTCTTTTTCCCTTTTTTTTTTTCCCTCCCTTTTTTGAGATGGGGTCTATGTTGTCCAGGCTGGTCTCAAACTCCTGAGCTCAAGTGATCTTCCCACCTCAGCTTCCCAAGTAGCAGGGACTAGAGGCCCACATTACCACGTGCAGCTCCCTTCTTTCTGAATGACGCCAAATGTCTAAAAGTTCCTCTGGCCATTTAACTAGCTGGATCAAAACATGTATTTTATCAGATTACTGTTTCTCAGCACTCTTATCACAGAACACACAGAACACTGCAGTGTCAACCCCAATCTAGGAAGAGCAGTGCGAGTATATAAGGAGGGCCTTGAGAAAGTGAAAGAGAATTGGAGAGCCTGGAGCCAGGATGGCCTGGTGCAGACACCTGCTCTGAGACAGCATGACAGACACTGGTCAGGTCAGCACAGTGACACTACAAGCATATTCCTCACAGGCCCAATGCTGAATACACAAAAGGAAAGCCATGTCATTGGACCATGCAAGTAGCAGGCCACGGGGAAAGCAAGAGAATAGAGAAAAACTGGATACCAATCAAGTGAGAAAAACTAGATAAATGCTGAGATTTTATGTTTGAGAGTGGTTAAAAATAAAAAGGCTAATCACAGTAAATACAAATTTAATGTCTATATTGATTCAATGCTATTTTAAGTGTGAATCTGGTTGAGTTAATTTTTTTGTGTGTGTTTTAAACTTATATATACCATGCTTTCTGAAAGGGGGCTAGAAACTCGAGGTTCTGGGATTGTGCAAAGGTCTAGAAAAGTAGCTAAGATAAAACGTGTTGAGATCTGGCTTCTAAGAAAGTTATAAAAATACTTGAGATGGGTAACAACTATTGGTTAAAAGTACAGACACTTAAAAAAAAAAAAACCAGGGGCTGGGGATGTGGCTCAGCGGTAGCGCGCTCGCCTGGCATGCGTGCGGCCCGGGTTCGATCCTCAGCACCACATACCAACAAGGATGTTGTGTCCGCCGAGAACTAAAAAATAAATATTAAAAATTCTCTCTCTCTCTCCTCTCTCACTCTCTCTTTAAAAAAAAAAAACAACAAAAAAAAAACCAACTTCGTAAAACAGGTGTAGGTCTATAACCTAGCCAGGTGAATGTGCTAAATATTTGTGCAATAAGTTAAAATCTCTATATTTTGATGATTCTTATTCACAAATAAATTAAGCTAATGTAGTCTTGAAGCAAAAATACAGGATTATTATAAATTAGGATATGACTTAATCATTGATTTTCTTTAAGAAAAATGACTTTAGGGGCTGGGGTTGTGGATCAGTGGTAGAGTGCTTGCCTTGAATGTGTGAGGCACTGGGTTTGACTCTCAGCACCACATATAAATTAAAAATAAAGGTTCATCAACAACTAAAATGAATAAAATAAAAATTAAAAAATAAATTGATTTTACTGAATTGAAGTAACCAGAGATAAAGATAGGATAACAGCAATGAACTTTGATGGTCAAAAACATCTCCCTGGGACTGTAAGTTTTAGAATTGAGTTAATTTTGGGTCATTCTAGAATCTTGGCCTGAGTCCATGGCTTCTAATTTCTTTACCCCTTTTTGGTACTGGGGTTTGAACCCAGGGTACTTTACCACTGAGCCACATTCCCAGTCCTTTTTATTTTTTATATTGAGACAGGGTTTCACTAAGTTGCTTAAGGCCTCATAAGTTGCTGATGTTGGCTTTGAACTTGACATCCTCCTGCCTCCAAAAAGATATTTTTTAAATCCTGTCACAAAAGTAACCTAACGTTAGTACCCTCCACTTAATATTTGTGTGGAACAGTCTTTTAATGACTGTGACTAGACAGTGGTTAAATACTATTCTTCAGTGAAAGGAGAAGATTCAAAATAGGCCTCAGACTTAGAAGGGCCTGCTTGCAGGGCCCATCCCTGACTAGCAAACCATTCTCTACACTGATATAAAACTTTCCCTAAATGCTAAAAGTAACTCATTCTGCCTAAACTATTTGTCAAGCAGTGTGGCTTATACTGGCTGCCTACTTTTCTACTGGGAGTCTGGAATTTGGGTATGGGCAGAGGGTGTCTGTGTGACAGCCTCTAACTGAAGATCCTGGTACTGAGTATCTGGTGAGATGCTCTGGTTGACAACACTCTGTATGTGTTGCTGTAATTCATCGTGGGGTAAAGTAAGTGTGTTCTTCAAAGTCCCTGGGAGAGGCTTAGGGAGGCTTGTCTCTCCTTTCCTCAGTACCTTTTCCCTTTGTTGCTTTGTGTCCTTTTGCCATAACAAATCTTAGCTATGAGTACTACTAAATGTCCAGTTCTGTGAGGTGGTGTTTTTTTTTTTTTTTTTTTAATGTAACATATTAATTGGCCTAAGTCACATGAGTCCTATTCTCGAGTTTGGATAAATATCTAGTTTGAATGGAAGCTAAAACTATAAAGAATAAAATCAGAGTGTTAAATAAATCAAACACATTGTTCATTTTCAATAAAAAATGTATTAAGGTATGCAGGTTGACTACCCAGAAACGGAGTCTTAAAAACCAAGGCTTTTAAAATAAATTCACAAGATAACAGCTAAATGAAACTTTGAAACATCATTATCAAACCAAATTACTTGTATCTTTTTCACCCATCCCCCCAAAATAAAATGATACACTTAATCTAGCTGAGAACCATCAGGCACTTAACAATATGGACTAAAGAGATACATCGGATAATGAATCTTTCTATAATCAAATCACCCATCTGGTGATGTTATTTTAGACATATTCTTTATCATGATACAGATTAATCAGATTAAACCTACTTCAATACCTATATGCAATCATCCACACATTCTTAAAAAATATGTATAGCAGATGTATGTATTGCTCAAAACCCAGAGAAGATACACTTAAGATTTGAACATTTTGTAAAATTTACCTCAAAAGGAAAAAAAAATATTGAATCCTAGGTTAATAATATTGATGCTAAACTATTTAGAAGAAAATGTACTGATGTCTGTACTGATTTTACATATGTCAAAAACAGAACAGGTTGATGGATGAATGGCCAGATAGAGGGGTACAGAGATAGATATATGTGAATTAAGAAGGCTGAGAAACTGTTAGTGGTAGAATCTTGTGCTGGATAGCTAGTGTTTACTATAAAATTGCTTCAATTTTTCTGTTTGAAAATTTTCAAAATAAAAAGATATTTTAAAAAATGCCAGTGTAGGGGATAGTGATCAAAGTTCATCTGATAAAGGTATCTGGAGGGTAAACTTTCTGTGAGTAACTTCTACTCAGCAAAGAAAAAAGATGTATGAGGATTTTCTGACAGCCAAGGTAGGACATGAGATGGTACAACAGGACCACAGCTTTCTCTGCTAGCTCTCCAGGCAGGTGAAATTAGGGGTCCACTGGTTAAGGGTACTCTGGAGGGACTATATGGACTGCTAGGCCTCTGTACCTCTCAGGCACACCTTCCCAGAGCCTCTGCACTCCACACCAGCATGATTCCTTGTCATGTAAGCATGTTTATTTTAATAAATAACTAGGATTTAGTACTTTCATCAAGGACCCTTAGATGTGTGGTAATGATCAGTGATGGCAATATACAAGGTGATCTCCAAGCTCTTCTATATTTACCAAGATAGAAATACCCATTCAAAGTCTAGTTGATTTACCAATGAATGGCTCAGGAAGCCCTGAAATCCTGCTTACTTAGTTCTGACCAGGAAAGGGAGATGAAGAGTGGATAATCTCTACTCCCACTTACCTTCACTGGGGTCTGCAGGAATTTCACTTGCCTCTGGTGCTGTCTGGTTCTCTGTATTATGTTCTCCTTCTGGTTGAATCTGAGATAAGACATCAGGTTGGTTCATGGCATAATCTACGAGAGGAAAAAGGGAGAGCAGGTATGACAGAGCTAAATGAAGTATGACAACCAACAGCCATTAAGGCTGAGTACAATCTTTAAGGTCCCCAGGAATTTCTTTTAGATTGAATATGGCTTCTCTACATCAATTCAATTCCAACAATAGATGATAACTACTCAAGAAAGCAGGTACAAGCAGATGTACTATGAGGGAAAGCAAACGTGCCAGGGGAGCTCTGCCCACTGCTCCTTTCATGGGGATGAGAATGACAGCAGGCCTCAAGGGAGAGTGGTTAAGCTCCTTTAAATGTGAAGGACACCCAGGGAAACCCCCAGTTCACAAGACTCACAGCCCCGAATGTCATTCTTCCCTAGGATTTGGCAAAAGGAGGGATTATGATTTCCTACTTAGCAAGTGTGAATTGGCCTTTTTAGCTTGGAAACTAAGCTAAAACTCTGCAGTAAAGACACAATGAAAATGAGGACAGTAAAGGAAAAGAGTCTGTCTCCGCCCTCTCTGGGGCTGCTGTCACCTCATTCAGAAGGTGCCAACTCAGCCTCACCCATGGAGATAAGAGATTCGTAGTTTCCCTTCATGATATTCTTGTAAAGCTCCTTTTGCCATTCTTCCAACTTTTCCCACTCTGGAGTGGAGAAGTAGATGGAGACATCATCAAATGCCACAGGCACCTAAAATTACAATCACATGGGTTAGTCCCACTCATTGCAATTCAGTCATTCAGTAACCGCCCCCATTAGTTCCTTTTATTATTATTATTTTTTTACATTCTCAAAGGATTGGCAATGAGTATTCTAAATAGCTCAGAAGTTGTTAATGCTCCACTTGGTATTAGTACAATCCTAAAATCTCAACACATAACATGCAGCTGGCACATTTCTTGAGGCATATTTAAGTGTTTTGCAAGCAGTAAGAAAGCATCTCAATGTCACACAGTAAACTTCAAGTTTTTCTGGACTAGGGTTGTGGGCTCATTGGTATAGCGCTCACCTAGCATGTGCAACGCACTGGGTTCAATCCTCAGAACCACATACAAAATAAATAAATAAAAAAAGGTATTGTGTCCAACTACAATTAAAAATTTTTTTAAAAAATATTTTTTTCTTGTTGTTGTACCTTAATTTTTTATTTATTTATATGTGGTGTTGAGGATCGAACTCAATGCCTCACACATAAGCGAGCCACTCTACTGCTGAACCACAACCCCAGTCCCCCCAAAAATATTTAAACAAAACAAAAATTCAAGTTTTCCTGCATCTCTCATTTCATCTATTTGATCTGCCTTTCTTTAGGAACAGTTTTCCTCAGGAGAGTTGATTCCTCTAGCACTTCCTCTTCTAGTTCTAATCTCCTGCCAAGCAGAGGTCTATCCTCTGATACTGTTCCTCAAATCTATGAGGAGGAAAGGAAGTTCCATGCCCAGTGACTGAAAGCTAACAGGACTGACACCAAGAGCATGTAAGAGAACAAAATTCGACTACAAAATTCATTATGGCTTCTCTGTATAGCCTTTAGTCTTTTTTGAAGTCTTTCATATTCTTTTTGTTTTTATTCTTCTTACATTTACTTTCCTTCAAATTTATTGTGCTTTTCTGTAATGATATAAAAAGTATTCCTTTTCCCATACATTGAGATGTTCAAAATTCTAGGTCCTAATCTTGGACTAATCTATATCTCTCTGCTATCTTATGTTTATTCAGTTTATATAAATTAAATATGTGCTTATTTAGTATATAATAATATATATTATCTTACACAGATATACATGAGCTTTTTATCTCATCATTTGACAATACAATTTTATATTTTACACAGCTATTTCTTATTCAAGTCATTTGCAAAGGCAAGATGGTTTCTGAAGAAATCTTGTTTGGTGGGTAAAGGATCCATAGAAGGATTCTCATTATTGTCTGAATTCTGATCCACTGAACCTGGAAATGGGAAAACTTTGATGTTACTACCACCTCCAAAGACCACAGAAATCCTAACTGTGTTCATTTTTAAAGTGCTTGCAGAAGTTACACCAAAGGCCCCTGTCACATCTTGCCCAGGGTGATATTGGAAGATACTGATGACTGGAAGACATTATTCACATTCTCTTTCTTCCTCTGGACAGAATCTGCTGATGTCCTCTAATTGTATCAAGAGGTCTTTCTTCCCTTTTGGAACCTCCACTGAGGCACAAGGTCCAGATTGCCTTGCAGTCTTACCTTCCATGTTCTTTGAATGGCAGAATTTGTTTCAAATTTTTTTTTTTTTTAAAGAGAGAGTGAGAGAGAGAGAGAGAGAGAGAGAGAGAGAGAGAGAGAGAGAGAGAGAGAGAGAGAGAGAGAATTTTTTAATATTTATTTTTTAGTTCTCGGCGGACACAACATCTTTGTTGGTATGTGGTGCCGAGGATCGAACCCGGGTCGCACGCATACAAGGCGAGCGCACTACCGCTTGAGCCACATCCCCAGCCCCTCAAATTCTTCTCTACAGGCCTCTAAAACTTCTGCCTTCTCCTTCAATTTCTTCAGCTTGTTTGTGAAGGGATTCCCTGTCTTTAGGCAACTGTAGTCCACTGCAGTTTCCTTCCCGCTCAACTGGATGCCTATGCTTTTCTTCAACCACCATGTCTATTCTTTCTTTTCCTCTTCCACTATCTTTTCAACTCATTGCTGCACTTTTTCGGCTCAGCTTCTTAAATTTTGGCATTCCTATTTCAGCTTTTCACTGTTCCCTTTAGCATTTGGTTTGAATTCGTCAAATCCACTCTGACTGTGCAAGGGAGATCTTGCATCTGCAAACTACTCCTTTGTTGTTTCAGGTCAGAATTTTCATTTTTCCTTTCTCTGCATTTTTGGTGTTCACAGGTTGTCGACATTTCAGCCTAATACCATGAAGACCCTTCTGGCCGACTCTCTTGCCATGTATGGAGCAGATTTCTTTCTCCTCACACAGATCCTTTTCAGAGGGCTTCCAGACTTCCAGTTGCACTTTTCATTTTCTCTAGATCTGCTACCTTGTTCTTGAACTCCAGCTTTTCATTTTGTTGTATATTAATTTTTTATAACCTCATTCCCTGGCAGCTTGTATTTTTTATATATTAATTTGTAACCATTTTTTCTTTCAGAGACATGGTCTTGCTATTTTCCCCAGGCTGGCCTCCACTTCTGGGGCTCAAGCAATCCTGATGTCATCTCCCCCCCCCCTCCAAAAAAAGCTAGACTATAGACACATGCCACTGTGCTGTGCTCCTTTCCTATCAAGAGCACCTGGTGCTCAGTGGCTGACATTCAAGTGACTCAGTTATGTTCACCCAAGTCTTATTCCTTTCTCAGCTCACTCCTAGAGCTTGCTGCTTCACTTTTATTTGTTTTAAATTCTTGGGGCACTTTACCACTAAGCTACAACCCCAGCCCTTTTCTTTTTCTTTCTTTTCTTTTTTTAAAATATCTTTTTTATTTATTTATTTTATGTGGTGCCAAGGATGGAACCCAGGGCCTCACACATGCGAGGCAAGCACTCCACCACTGAGCTACAGCCCCAGCCCATAGCCATTTTCATTTTGAGACATAATCTCATTAAGTGGCTGAGGACCTCACTAAGTTTCTCAGACTGGCCTCAAACTTGGGATCTTCCTGCCTCAGCCTCCCAAATTGCTGGAATTACAGGTATGCACCACCATGCGTGACCTACCTTTAGTTTTATCTATTATGTTTAGTCACCTATTTTGAATATTTAAGTTATTTATTGGTCAGTGTATTTCTTTCTTGTTCAATTTTATATTATTTACTGATTAAGAGATACTTTGTTGCTTGATTATAGTGGCTGCCAGCCCCCCCAGTTGGGCTTCTAGTCCAGTAGGCAAATATTCAACCACTGAGTTCCACCCCCACCCATTTGCAGCTTTCTTTCCAAGAATTTGGTCCAATAGTTTAGCTAACTTTTTCAGTTTCCAGGGATCTGACTATAGCCTGAATATCAGCCAACCACCACACCTGTATTCTTTGGCCATTTTCTACCTAAGCACCAGAATTCTCTTTTTTGGTCCTTAATTCTGCTGTCTGCCTCTTAATATTTTCAATTCTGATATAAGTAGCATTTTTCTTGGACAAGCCACTCCATTCCTGTGCTGCTTCTTAAGGGATCCACACCAAGTTTATAGTTTATGTAGGCTTGCAATCTCTTATATGTCTGTTCTTCTAAATCACCTTTAAATTCTGTTTTTAGTGTTCAGGTTCTGATTTGAGAAACATGTCATAGAAAAGCTTATCATATTCAACTTGATACTTTTCCCCTTCTACACCCAAATTCCCAAAATACACTCTGTCATTGGAGTCTCTAATTCTTTGTTGAATTTGGGGTCTTAACAGTTCCATTTTTGGTGGCACTGACATGTGCAGCTTGATTTCTCCTAAGTCTTTAGTTTTCTCTACAAATTCTTCTCCTAGCTCTTAAAGCACAGTTGAAATTTTTCTTATCCAGTTTGCTTTTTACTTAACAGGCACTTAAATTAACTTTGTAACTTTATGTATTCATTCTGCAACCTTGTATGTCTCACTTTCAGAGTCTAATGGCTAGTTTGCTGATGTTCCCATCCTTAACTTTCATTGGTTAACATGTTTTGGAATGCAGGTTGAGAAGTTGTCAGCACACTGAACCAGGAGGGGAAAATGTTGAGGAAAGTGTCCACATTGCAAAGTGAGCTGATACCCACATAAAACTAAATTCTAGCTTTCTTAATGTCCAGTTTTCTTTCCTCAGCAGACCAAAATACCAGACTTATACACACTCCTTGCAATGAGTGCACATAAAACTTAAGAGCTAGGCCAGGGAACTCAGTGGTAGAGTGCTTGCCTACCATTCATGAGGCTATTAGTTCAGTTGCCAGTATTACACACAAACAATGGTGACCTGTGTTCTGGCTGGGCTTGCTATAGCAGACACCTCCACAGCTCTGATAATGAACATCCACTCAACTCAACTCATCTTATGGAGGCACTGGGGTTAAGAGATATGATCCTACATGTAAGGTGTTGGTACAGCCCACAATACCTGGCAGGACCCTAAGCAAAGAGGAGGTGGGACAAGGAAGAGGTGACAGGGCAATGAGGAGGCAGAGAAGAGAAGAGTCAGACTTTAAACCTTGCGGAGATATCCGAGATATCCTATGAGAGCCCTGAAGGCAGAGAAGGTAGCACGCACTAAGAAAGGTCCTTCTCCTGCACAGTGGACTGCCTTTTCAGGGATGTGGGGCCAACACATCACCTCAAATTGCTGCCCACTTCCCTCTATCTTTTTAAGTGTCTTCTTAGTTGCAAAATACTATGTGAAATAGTAAAAATTCCATGGAGAAACTTAAGACAGAGCCCAGCCTCTAGGAGGTCAGATGCTCCCAAGGAGTGAGGTGATAAATTCTAGGGCTGTTTTGGGGAGGGTGAGACAATTACTTGTAAACAGTCACTCAGAGTTAGGAACAACTGCAAAGCAGTATTTAACTCACACAAGAAAAAATATGAGTATCTTCTATGTACAAGGTTTTCCCCTAAACTCCAAGATTATTAATATATGGTTTCTTCCCAAAATGAGCATGTATATCAGTGATATGAATAAGAAATTTCAGAAACAGTTATAGTAGGGCTGGGATGACCCTATGAGATGAGACTTTGGCTAGTCCTAAGGAGAATGAGGAAAACATGTATGCAAGAAAACTGAGGAGTACATTTGAAGGACAATAAATTCTACCTACCTGTGGGTCAAAGTCATAAGCAGACAGAATCCCTACCTCCCAGGCAGAATGGACTAAAGTTAGGCAATTCTCCTGCAGTAAAAATGGGGAGACTCTGGGAAACTGAGCTACCTGAACATTAGTACCTGGAGTAATATCCATCATAGTGGCTGGCTCTTCTGGCCATGCAGCAGCTGTCTAGCTTTATTCTTAAATATGAATTTTTTTTATTGGTTGTTCAAAACATTACAAAGCTCTTGACATATCATATTTCATACATTAGATTCAAGTGGGTTATGAACTCCCATATTTACCCCAAATACAGATTGCAGAATCACATCGGTTATACATCCACATTTTTACATAATGCCATATTAGTAACTGTTGTATTCTGCTACCTTTCCTATCCTCTACTATCCCCCCACCTCTTCCCTCCCATCTTCTCTCTCTACCCCATCTACTGTAATTCATTTCTCTCCTTGTTTATTTTCCCATTCCCCTCACAACCTCTTATATGTAATTTTGTATAACAATGGGGGTCTCCCTCCATTTTCATGCAATTTCCCTTTTCTCTCCCTTTCCCTCCCACCTCATGTCTCTGTTTAATGTTAATCTTTTCTTCCTGCTCTTCCTCCCTACTCTGTTCTTAGTTGCTCTCATTATATCAAAGAAGACATTTGGTATTTTTTTTTTTAATTATCTTTTGTATCTTAGACCACAGTAAATACTTCCATGGTAATTTTTTTATTTTTTTATTTTTTTTAGAATTTTAATATTTATTTTATTTTTTTTAGCTTTTGGCAGACACAACATCTTTGTTTGTATGTGGTGCTCAGGATCAAACCCGGGCCGCACACATGCCAGGCGAGCACGCTACCGCTTGAGCCACATCCCCAGCCCTTGGTATTTGTTTTTTAGGGATTGGCTAGCTTCACTAAGCATAATCTGCTCTAGTGCCATCCATTTCCCTGCAAATTCCATGATTCTTAAATATGAATTAACTATTAAGTATCTTAGAGAAAGCCTGTGATACAAACAAGAAAAAATAAAAAAGGAGAAATGTTCCATGGAAAAAGCACCAGTTAATTCAGCTCACAACTTAAACAACTGTCCAAATTCTTTACCTAAAGACAACTACTTGTTGTTCTGAGTAAGAAACAGAAATGTATTATGTGTATTTCCTATCTCATCACACAGAAAATTAAAAAGATAATATTCAAGGGCCAAAATGTAATAAAACTAACATATTTACTGCTTAACAGGACATTCTTGAGTTTTTTTTTTTTTTTTTTTTTAATTTGCTATAAGTACATCAGTGGTAAAGGAATCCCAGTAAACTTGTTGCTCCTGCCTTGATTTGTGCTGTTAGCAGTTTTACCCACCACTGCTTTTGGACTGTTGGTGTAAACATTGATGGTAAAAGAGGTAAATTATGTCCTGATATTATTATGAAAAAAAAAATTTTGCCCTCTTTGACCACCTAGGATCTATAGATCACACTTTAAGAACTGTTTGATAGGGGCTGGGGTTGTAGCTCAGTGGTAGAGTGCTTACCTAGCATGTGTGAGATACTGGGTTTGATTCTCTGTACCACATAAAATAAATAAATAAATAAAGGTACTATGTCCACCTACAGCTAAAAATATTTTTTTAAAAAAAGAACTGTTTTGATAGGAAAAAATATTTGAGTTGCTACCACATACACAATCCAAAAGAGAGGCAGGCACAAGGCTAAATCAGAGAGATCTTGAGCTGATAGGCTATTAAGGGAACCTAACACAAGGTAGAAAATTATGTGTCCTAAGTGGAGTCAAAGGAACATGCAAATCTGAAGAACAATTATTTTAGATGTAGGAAACAAAGGAAGGCTTTAACTGACTTTTTTAAAAAAAAATCTTTTAGTTATAGTTGGATGCAATACTTTTATTTATTTATTTTGATGTGGTGCTGAGGATCTAACTGAGGGCCCTGCATGTGCTAGGCGAGTGTACTACCTACCACTGAGCCACAATCCCAACCCAAGAGAGGCAACTTTTGAATTGGGCCTAAAGGATGGCAAGAAGGACTTCTAAATGGAGGGGACATGATCAAAGCAGGAGGCAACATAGGACATGTTCAAACAGCAGTTCAGCCTATTGGCTGGAGGGCAGGGTATGAGAAGTGAAGTAGTGGGAGGTTGGGCTGGGGACTTCGGATCTTATTGATAAAGGGGAGCTGAGGAATGCTGAGCAAAAGACTGACCTGATTCCAGCTATGATTTGAGAACATTAGTTTGAGTGGCATCATGCTGTTTTGGGAGAGTAGCAAGTGGAATATATTAGAAGGGTTTTGAGAAAGACCAAGCAGGAGCCAGGGATGACATGATTGAGTACAGCTGCTGTGGGGAGAGAGGAGACACAGTTACCTAAGTAGAATCAACAGACATGATGCTTGTTTTTTTTTTTTTTTTTGTAGCAGGGATTGAACCCAGATGCACTTAATCACTGAGCTACAAAACCTAGTCCCTGCCCTCCCGCCCCCCCTTTTTTTTTTTAATTTTGAGACAGGGTCTCCCTAAGTTACTTAAGGCCTTATTTAATTGCTGAGGCTAGCTTTGAACTTGCAATCACCACCTATTATAGGTGTATGGCCAGATTCAGTCAGATGTGACTCTTTGGAAGACAGGGACCATGTCTGAATCGGATTCCATACAAGGTGCTCACCAAACATTTGTTGAATGAACAAACACAGTGGGCACCAGTGTTGCCTGCCCTGAGGAAGGCTTCTGGAGGAAGGGGGACTTGCTTATGCTTCCAGTCTCCCTCTGCTAATGTTTCCCCTCCTAATGTCTTTGTCATTCTTTGACCACTTCCTGACTACAGTGACATGCCTGGACTATATGTTGAGAAGGCCCTTGAGAATTATCTCTGAGCTGCCCCTACCTCTTGGTGGGACAATAGCATTAAGCATCCTGACCTCACATTGATCTTAGGTGTGACTCTTGTGGCTCTCAGCCTCTGATGACTGTACCTCCTACAGGAGAGGCTGATGGCTAACTGTTTTAGAGTTACTTGTACCTTGCTGGTGTAAGTGTTAGAGTTCAGGGTCTCCCTACTTTAGAAATCCCTGTTAAAGTTCAGAGTCTCCCACTTTAGAAATCCAATCCTAGCCAAGCATAGTAGCACATGCCTGTAGTCCCAGCTACTCAGGAAGCTGAAGCAGAAGGAATGCTTGAACCCAAGAGTTCAAGGGTAGCTTGGGGGCAATACAGTAAGACCCCATCTCAGAAAGAAAGAACGAACAAAACAAACAAAATTGCGTCCAATGGTACCAGATCACCCAGAGATACTCAGGTCCTATTGATATGATTTAAAAACAAACAAACAACAACAAAAAAAAAACCACTCAACTCTCAACTCCATAAGGGTAGATAAATTAAGAATGAATGTAATTTTAATTTATATTAGAACTATATCTGACTTGACACTCAAGCTGGCCTGCTCAGAAGTAAAGGATCATTTCATGTTTATAGATAGAGCAGGTAAGCTGGCTATTCCTAGCAACAGCCATGCCTTGCTGCAGATGATAGACAAGCTGCCATTTACTCTAGAGAAACCATCCTGACAAGCCAAGACACACTTCAACAGAGCTGAATACATACTTTCTCCTCCAAGCCACTATCCGGACTCTGTATACTTGTAATCACTGGAAAGTAACTTATCAAGATCACAATTCACTGGTATTTTATAGGTCTTAACACTCTTTTCATAAATTTAATAAATCCTTTAAGATCCCAAGGTCTTGGGATATGATAGTATTAAGATATTATAGCTATTATTTAACTTTTATTAATACATTTTTCCATAAATGCTTCATTTCTGTCAACATTTTCTCCTCACTAGAAATTTTGTTCCTTGGGGGCTAGAATAATAAACCACTTATCTTTACATCCTTCTCAGCAATAAATGGGACTGATAGTATAGACTCGTAAATTCGATAGTTTGTTTTTATTTAACTTATCTACAAAAAAAGACCTACTTCACCTTACAGCAGAAAGTACATAAAATAATGGCAAAAATAAAGAATCAAGATGAGCTCATTGTTCCAAATTTTTAACTAAACATATTTTTCCCCTTTCTTACCAGAATTCCATTGAAATGACAATAAATGAGGTCATGAGGGATTAGATCCACAATCATACAAAGAATGAAATAGAGAGGCCATCAGATCATTTTTTTTTTTTTTTTTTTTTTTTATGATTCTCACTGAGAGAGAGGCTCACTGTTAGGTCTCACTGTTAGGTCTGAGTGAGGCAGCTGTATTTCTAACTATGCATAAGAGAAGCCAAGGAATTCAGAAAATTCTGAACCCCAAACTAGCAGATACTCTGAATATGAGTAAACCTGGTTATAAAATGTTGTTTAAAGGCCTATCTTTGGAGCTGGGGATGTGGCTCAAGCGGTAGCGCGCTCGCCTGGCATGCGTGCGGCCTGGGTTCGATCCTCAGCACCACATACAAACAAAGATGTTGTGTCCGCCGAGAACTAAAAAAAAATAAATAAAAATAAATAAATATCAAAAAATTCTCTCTCACTCTCTCTTAAAAAAAAAAAAAAAAAAAAGTAAAGGCCTATCTTTATCACAAGGGCCTCTCCTTTGCCACATCAGCCCTGCCCAAGAGGGGTAACAACAGTATTTCCCCAAAGCTGGAACCAGAGCCCTCATCTCTAAAGAAATTTAACCACCTGCCTGGAGACAGTGTGGAATCAAGATAAGGGTAGCAATAACTCCTTCTGGTGGGCCCCTCTTGCCTCTCTGCTTAATGTGAAGCCCACTTATACCAAGCACCTGTAGAGAGTGCCCTCTTTTGCAAAGGGCAGATCCTTTGGATAAACAGACCTGCATGATGGCAGAGCATGTATGCCCACTTCCTATTTCTAACTATCAATCAATCTAATTCTTTTACTGTGAATTTGAATAAAGAACCAAGGATTACCCAATATTCAGAAATGCCTAACTGCACCAAGATGTACAAATGCTATAAATGATATCATAGGAAAAATAAACCAAAACAAACCTCTGATACACATGCTCAGAGAAATTCAAACACACCTTGCATCCATAAAAAAAAAAAAAGACTGCTTTTAAAAAGGAGTAGAAAACAAACATTTTTTAAAATTAAATATATAATTGATAACATAAAAATTAGAAAGGGCAGAGTTAGGGTTGTGGCTCAGTGGTAGAGCACTTCCTAGCACACATGAGGCACTGGGTTCAATCCTCAGCAACACGTAAAAATAAAAAAATAAGGTATATTTTTTTAAAAAAAGGTTTAGTTTAAAAAAATTAGAAAGGGTAAAAGGAAAGGTCAAGGAACTCTAGCTAAAAAGCTGAAAAAGATAAAGTTAAGGGATAAAGATAATAATCCATTATCAAATAATAGTTCCAGAAAGAAAGAATAGGGAGAAAGAAAAGAAGAACAGTGAGATAAAATATTATAAAAATAAATCACAAAAGAAAACTCTCAAAGCTGAAAGCCACCAAGCCATCAATTGTCCAACTGGACTGAACGATCTCATTAAGAGTCCAAAATAAAATTTAAAAGACCTACATCCACATATATCCTCAATACATTTAGAAAAGCAACTATAAACACTTCCAGAGAGAAAATACAAACAAATGAGAATAGATTTGGTATTAAACTCTTCATCAATGGCATCTGATGTGTCATGAGACAAAAGCCCCAAAGACTTTAAAATTCTGAGGGACGTGAACTATTACTCAGCCTTAAAAAGGCAGGCCCTCTGGCACATGTTGCACCATGCATCATCATGCCAACTGAAGTAAACCAGCACAAAAGGACAAACGCTGCCCAAGTCCCATTATATTAGATTCCTAGAGTCCTCAAAGTCGTAGGCACAGCAGAATGATGGCTGCCAGAAGCTGGGGACACAGGGAAAGGGGAGTTAGTGTTTAATGAGTACTGAGTTTCAGTTTAGGTAGATGAAAAAGATCTGGAAATAAATGGGAGTCATGATTACCTCCATGTGAATAGACTTAATGTTAACTGAAATGATTTCAAGTGACAAATGGTTAAAATGATAAATTTATGCTACATAAATTTTACCACATTAAAAAAAAAAATAGGTATAGGGGTGCCAGGCAAGATGGTTTACACCTATAATCCCAGCAACTCAAGAGGCTGAGGCAGAAGATCACAAGTTTGAGGCCAGTCTCAGCAACTTATTCAGGCCCTAAGCAACTTAGCAAGACCCTGTCTCAAAATAAAAATGAAAAGGACTGGGGATGTGACTCCATGGTAAAGCAACCTTAGGTTTAATCCTCATATCAAAAAAAAAAAAAAAAACAAATGGCCAGGCAGTGTACTATAGCTCAGTGGTAGGGCATATGCTTAGCATGAGCAAGGCCCTAGGTTCAATCCCCAGCACCAAGAAATAAATAAAAGGGCTGGGGATGTGGCTCAAGCGGTAGCGCGCTCGCCTGGCATGCGTGCGGCCCGGGTTCAATCCTCAGCACCACATACAAAGATGTTGTGTCCGCCGAAAACTAAAAAAAATAAATAAATATTAAAAAAATTCTCTCTCTCTCTCTCTCCACTCTCTTTTAAAAAAAAAAAGAAAGAAATAAAAATTAAAAAAAAAAAAACTAATGAAATTGATAACTTTGTCCAAATAGGTATTTTGCCTGTTAGGTTGGGAAATAGGAGTAATATGCCCTTTGGCTGACTTTAAATTTGTGGACAACTTAGAAGATCCATTAAGAGCTAGAAGAAATAAAAAAATTAAAATAAATAAAGAAATAAATAAGAAAGAAAGAAAATAAATAAGAAAGAAATTTTTGAGGGAAATTGATTTTGGATCTAGAACTCAGCACTCAAACATAAGAACAGAATAAGGTCATTTTCAACAAAGCATGGAAACAAAGGTTTATTTCTCATATTTCTATCTAGTAAATCTTCAGTACATTTGACTAGAATTAAATGCATTTAATTTCATCAAGAAATTTTTAAATTACTTTATTTTACATGATTTTGGAGTTTAAGATGGGCAATTTTAATGTTATCCACTTACCCAGATAAGAAAATAACTAACTTACTTTTACTTTTCTATTTTAAAACACTTAATTTTAAGTAACTCCCAACAACCTTTGGAGGGGCTCTTGAGACACAAATAAGACATGTTGAGAGCTTCCCACCAGCAAGGGACTCTAACATCCCTCCCAGCCATTCCTCTTCCTCTGCCCCTGCACAGATGACCCAAGATGCTCTCTGTCATGCCTCCGTGTCCTCTTCCCACTCCCTCTCAACTGCTCCATTCAACCTCCTAGCCCTACTTCTCCAAACAGTCTTGACAAGGCCACTGTCCTCATCTCTCTGGACTTCCTAGGAACACATTGAACCTAGAGGACAACTTTGTCCTGGAAATGCATTTTCCTCCTTGGCCTGTGATACCACCCACCTTCGTGTGTGTGTGTGTGTGTGTGTGTGTGTGTGTGTGTATGTGTTGTTTTCCCTGCCTTCCTGGCCTCTCCTGCTGAGTCTCCTCTACTGGCTTCTCCTATCCTTGGAACTTGGTCCCCAGACTCTCTTTTGCTTATCCATTCTCTCTCCTGAGATAATCCCTTCCAGTTTCATAACTCACAATACCATCTATCAATGACTCCCAAATATTTGTCTCTCCCTTGAGCTTCAGAGCCCACTTAACATCTCTCTGGTATCACAGGCATCTCAAACCTCATACTGCCCAAAGAGAACTCCTAATTCCTTCCCACTCCAAGGCCACACCTCCCAAAGGTATTCCTCTTAAGAAAAGGCCAACACCATCTATCCAGTTATTCAAGACTAGAGCCTAAAACTCAGTAAATTCATGGTGGTTAAACATATACTCTTTGGGCTAGGGCTGGGACTCAGCAGCAGTACACTGGCCTGGCATGTGTGAAGCACTGGGTTTGATTCTCAGCACTACATATAAATAAATAAAATACAAGTCTATCAGCAACTAAAAAAAAAAAAAAAAAAGTATACTCTCCGGAGTCACCTCAGTTAAAATACAACTCTATTATTTATAGTTTGTAATCAAATGACCTTGGGCAAATTAGGGCTCTTGTGAGAATTATATAAATAAATACTTAGAACACCAAATTCTAAGTATATTACCCCCCAGTGAGTGTACCATTGTTGTTCTTAACTCCTCTCTAATTTCCATCAGTAGGTGCTACTTTGAGTTCTACTATCATAACATCCAGCTTCTGTCTACTCCTCCATTTCTATCACTATCACATTCAGGTGGCCCTCACTCTACTACAGTTGCCTCACTTTCCCCTCCTTCTTCTATTCTTGCCCTCACCATCCATTCTCTACAAAGCAGCCAGTGATTCTTCAAACCTCCAGTTTCTTCTCATTACACTGAAGTTTAAAATCCCAATTTCTTGCTTTGTCTTAAATGCCTTCAATTAGTCATTCACAATCCTACTCACACATTAGAATTTCTGTGGGGCTCTGAAAATTACTCATGCTTGGGCTCCATCTAGGTATGACACCAGTCAAAATTTAAAAGGCCACCAGCTGCTAGGGTTGTGGCTCAGCAGTAGCATGTGTGAGGCAGTGGGTTTGATTCTCAGCACCAATGTAAATAAATAAAGGTCCACTAACAACTAAGAAATATTTTAAATAAATAAATAAAAGGTCACCAGCTAATTCTTAGGTACAGCTAGGGCAGAACAACTTTGCTCTAAATGATTTGACTCTACCCACATCTCAAAGTCATGCTCCTATTCAAGCATGCATACCAGCTCACTGGTCTTTTTTCCTTTTCCTGTGTTTTAGATCTGTGTGTGTTTTCAGGAGTTTGCACCAACTATTCTTTCTGCCTGGAAAGCTCTTCTCACACTTCTCACAGTTGGGCCTTTCAGCCTCAGCTTAAACATTGCTCCCTAATAAGAACTTCTGACATCCATTTGAAAATAGATCACCAGATAGCACTTTGCTTTACTTTTGATCAAAGCAAATATATGTGCTTTGATACAAATGTATTTACAAATACAAACACATTTGTAGTACCTTCCTTTCCCCAGGAAAATATAAGTTCCAGGAGAGCTTAAGTGAACCATTCTCTGCTATGTCCTTCATAGGATGTAAATCAAGCAAACTGCAAGAATTCAATAAATATTTATTAAACAAACGAATGAATAGATAGGCATGTTTGGAAACTAGTTGCCTCAATGTCATCTTCCACTGCTTTAGAATAATATTTATTTCCTTATGTTTTATGGGCTGTTTCCTCCAGAAGGGCCATGGGGCCCTAGCATCTCAACATGCTTCTTCTGTGAAGATGCTAAAGGACAGGAGTTATATCAATCCTAGACCTGTGGATAATCCTCAGCCCTTACATTAACCATAGGACTGTACATCGCTTACCATGTCCCCTCTGGTTTTTTGCCAGAAATGAGAACAAATTCAAATTGATTGGTTTACATGATACTGGATTTAGTTTCCTCATCAAGATTCTCATCAAGGACAGGAGAGAAGTGATACATAAGGACAGGAGAAAGCAAGAAAGAAAAAAATCTACCTACCAGACAGCCAACTTTGACTAGGAAAGTTTTCCCATCTGAAGCTTGACACTGTAAAAGGGCACTAAATTGAATACAGAATACTTCTCAAATAAACACAAAACAGCTTCATGGTTCCTCCAACCTAAAACATTTTCAGAAATTGTAAAAGGAAATAAGAATATCTAAGTAACTGACCAAGACCATCGGTTCACTGCCATGTGAGGTCTAGTAGTACTATCTTACCCCTAGAAGAGGAGGTATTACCTTTGGGACATCGCCTTTAATACCTGGGGGCAGCCGCAGGAGCCAGAAGTTCCTGTTTCTTAATAAGTTCTCCAAGTTTTCCAGGCGCCGCTGCAGCAGCCCATACTCCTGCAGCAGAGTCCCCAGCACAGCCCACTTGCCCTCCAGCTGGCTCCCAAGATCGGTCACTGTCTTTTCACAGCTGGCTAGCTTCTTCTCTGCTGTCCCTGTCCTGCCTTCTAGGTGTAGGAGACGCCGGCTGTGGACCTCCACCTTCCTCTCTATGGCCTGCACGGCGGCCACCACTGTCCACAGGGAGATGGCTGCAGTCTGTAGGTGTGCCTCATTTGCTGCTGGGGGTGTAGGAAGAGGAAGGGGCTGCAAGGATGTAAGGCACTCGGAATCCCATTCAGAAGTCTGTGTACAGTGGAGAGATGGGACAAGACATTGAGTGTTAGAAGGAACTCTTGATTACAAAGTACAATCTGATAAGAATTGCTTAATTGTCCATCTGAGATTAATCTAAATACAGTTTTAGTGTGCTGGTATCAGTCTCATTGTTCTGGAGCTCATTGACATCAAAAACCGGGAGGCCATTTTGGTGGTTCAGGAATGGAATTAGAAAGACTGTGAATCAACCTGGCTTTTAAGACCAAGTCTGGCACATTTCTTCTAATATATGACCTGGAGGCTCAGGTGGCTGCTGCTTTAACTATCTCTGGAAAAGGCAAAACTGCACAAGGATTCTTCCAGGTTTCACTGAGCATAATGCCCTGGAACAAATCCCTTATAAACTTATGCTCTTGCCCTGTCCACCACCCTGTTTACACATCACAACCATACCATTCAGGAAGAAGTAAAAAAAGTGGGGATGTTGAGCCTAGAGAAAATATGATGGCTGTTTTCAAATATTTGAGGATTATAAAACAGAAGGCAGAATGGACTTGTTTAATCTTATACTGTGTTACTCAAAAGGGCAGATTAGAGCCAACATGTGGAAATTTTCAGGCAAACTCTGACCTTTAATAAATAATATTTTAACTAGATCTTTTCACAAAAATAACAGGCTGCCCTATCACTGAATATATTTTGAAAAAAGAGTGGTATAAAAGGAAGAAATTCCTACAACAAATAGGAGGTTGGACTAGGATAACCTCTGCAAAGCTTTCTAATTCCATGAATCTGAACCCTCTTTCTGGTTCACATACTACTGTATTCTCATTTCTCCTGTCCTGTGAACTACTAACAGGCTAGTCTAGTTCAGGGGGGCAACACTGCCTGGTGCTCTCCAGGCATCTTTTCACATTCCACAAAGCCACCACAAACTTTTAAGCTAATGGCTAAAATAATTTGTAGTTAAAACGCATGTTGATTCAGTAGGTCTGTGAGGAAAATGGAGATTCTGCATTTTAAAAAAGCTCCCAGACATGCTGCCTGATTTCAGGGCACACAGCAGTGGATGGAAAGACTTGCTGGCACTGCAGACTGAGGGCACTGCAGTTCCCTCAGTCTCAGGAGATGACATGGCTTCCTACTTTGAGAAACCAATTTGAATAATTGGACCTAAACTCTCTCAACTTTATCTTTTTCTTCATATCACTTCCCACTGACTCATCAGTAATTCCCTCCCAAGGAGAAAAGTTTCATCCTATTTAAAACCAGTCTCTCCACTTACACTCTCAATGTCAGCCAATCCCTTTCACCTTTTTAGGTACATTTGTTTCTTTTATCATCAACATGCCAATCTCTACAGATTCTTCTCCATTAGATAGATCCTGTTCAATACCAGTCACTGGCTACTTGTGGCCACTGAGCACTTGCAGTGTGCTCAGTTCCACTGATTTGTGCTGTGAGTATAAAATACTCATGAGATTTTGAAGACTTGATAGAGAAAAAGCTGTTAAAAATCTCATGAGTGATTTTTGTAATACTGATTACTGTTGAAATAATATTTTTCATACATTGGATTATTATTTTTTTTTTTTTGATAAAAGGAAAAACAGGCCCAAGAGTAAAGATGGCATTCCCCTCTGCTCTATTCTCCACCCCATTGCTGCTGCTCCCTCTTTTTAGCTCTTCCTTTTTTCACTTTCAAGCCACTTCTCCGTGGACCAGTCTGGCTCCAGTACACTGCTGTCTTTGAGGGGGCCAAAGGCTTCTTTAGGTGGCAAATCCAAGGAATACTTTCCAATCCTTCTGCTACTGACCATTCCCTCCTCTTTCTAAATGGCTGTGTGCGGGAGCTGTCCCGGCTGCCTCTGTGCCCTGGCAGTTGGTAGAGTGCCGGGCCCACTGCAGGCCCGCAGTGAAGCGGCGCTCGCGCGGCTAATGCCACGCTCCGACAGCCGCAGCCCTTCACCGCGAAGCCTCCCGCAGGCTGCGGCCTCAGCGCGAGCTGGGGCCGTCGTCACGAAGTCTGCAGAGAGCACACCTGGCTCCACCCTCCCCGCCGCGCAGGTGGCTGCACTGGGGGGACTTGGTGACGACAGCTCCTGCAGTTGGGAGAATGGCAGGCGGACCACAAAAAACACCCAAACCCAAGCGCACTCCCCGTTTCTGCAGGCTGACACCCAACGGGGCAGCCTCTCTCGGCTCCAGATCTCCCACCGGGGGATGCCTGGGCCTCCGCCCCGAGGACGCGGGACCTGCGGACCCCAGGGAGAGCTGCGGACCCCAGGGAGAGCCTCGGACCCGCGCTCGAGCCCGGCTTCCCGGCGGCGGCCCCCGAGCGGGTTGCGGCCGCAGAGCCGGGCGCGGGCGACGTGGCGGCGGGCCGAGGAGGAGCCTGCGCGGCCTCTGCCCTCCCGCCTCCCCTCCAGCCTGGGCCCTCCACGCTCGCAGCCCTCGCGCGCCGGCCTTACCGGAGCCGCGGCCGCCTCGGCCATGGCCCTGCGCTGCCCGGCCCGGAGTCGACGCCGCTGCCGTCCCACGAAGTCCCCGCCGCCCGGTCCTCTCCGAAGGAAGCGCCGGCCCCGCCCTGCCTTTCCCCACACACAGGCTCGCGCGGACGCGGAGCTGGTCGCGAGGCAGCTTCCCGCAGCGGTCCGCAGCGGCGCTTTGTGGGCAGCGAGTGCGCTGGGAGCCTCGCCGGCCTAGACGCGCCGCAGGCTCGAACCGCCCGACCGCCGCAGCCAGCGCGCCCCCTGGCGGCCCCCGCGGCCAGCACCCCCCTCCCGCGGGTCCGCCTCTGCGCGGGTTGATTGGCAGTGCCCAGCCCGTGTGCGGGCGATCTCCGCATGTTCCCTGCTAGAAAATCCAACAGTTGGTAGCTTAGGGCTCAGCTGCAAACCAGGGATCGTCCTGGGGAGTGTTTTTCATGATGAAGTTCCAGCTGAGAAACAGAGCTTCTGCTGGATGACCTTCCGATTTAGCAAGGTTTGAAAACCGGAAGAGTGTGAGAGTCAGGTGGGGATAAAGCTGGAGTGAGTTTGTGGGTAGAACAATGACGAAGACGTGTCATTTGCAGAAATTACAGATGTGGCTGCCAACGTGAAGCGGTTCACATCTTACATGACCCGAGTTGGCACCAAATTTATCCTATCTGGATTATTGACTCTCTGGGGCTTGGTCTGGAAGGGAAATTCTTGAGGTTCGCAGAAATAAAGCTTGTGGTTATGGTTTGTTGGGTCTGTGCAAAGGAACTGGTGAAAAGAAAGTTGTTAACCATGGAGGTTGTGTGTTTAGCAGTGTGTTATAGTTACATAGCCACATAAACCTGAGTTTCCAGCACATTTCTTCTTTCAAACTGGCATGACTCAAAATCCTCTCAAACCTGTATTGCAACAAAAGAAATCAAGTCAATGCCAGTAGCAGTAAATGTATCTGTAATTCATGGAAGTTATGAAAACCTCCTGTTAGGACACCTGGTCTTGTATTAAATTTAGACTATAGCTACTTATGCAGTATGCAATTTGAGGTCTACCTAAGTATACATCTTGGTCAAATGGAGAATATTTGAAAGGTAATATTACCATTCTCTGAATCTGAATATCACCCTAGAATGAACTTCTAAGATTCAAGAAAAAAATCTGAAATTTCTTTCCAAGAAAATTGTTTTATATTTTTATTATTAAAAATGTAATAGTTATAATTTAAAGGTCCAACCTTTAAGAGCAAGAGCAGGGGGCTGGGGATGTGGCTCAAGCGGTAGCGCGCTCGCCTGGCATGCGTGCGGCCCGGGTTCGATCCTCAGCACCACATACCAACAAAGATGTTGTGTCCGCCGAGAACTAAAAAATAAATATTAAAAATTCTCTCTCTCTCTCTCTCTCTCTCTCTCTCTCTCTCTCCTCTCTCCTCTCTCACTCTCTCTTTAAAAAAAAAAAAAAAAGAGCAAGAGCAGTAATTTCAAAGCCCTGTTAACTGTTAGATGCTCCTATGATTATTAAGCAGGAATATTTGCATCACTAACAAGACACTTTCAGCTGAACTTGATGGGGAAGCAAAACTAGCTCTGCCTATTTGATATGATAGTATTACCACAAACTTATTAAATATTTCTTCCTCTAAAAGGAATTTATGGCAAAGACTTTCTTCCTACTTTACTCTTTTTTTAATATTTATTTTTTAATTGTAGTTGGACACAATATCTTTATTTTATTTATTTTTAGGTGGTGTTGAGGATGGAACCCAGGGCCTGAAAGGCAAGCACTCTACCCCTGAGCCACAGCCTTAGTCCCCTAGTTTACTCTTGGTCTTCATTTCTGCATTTCATTAAGCAGTTTCTGAACTAAAGTTTCGTATATTGTTTGAAGAAAATACATGACATTTTTGGATTTAAGATTGTTGTACTCTTATTTTTAATTTCTTTTTTTTTTTTTTGGTTGTTAAAAATATGGAACGCTTCAGGAATTTGCGTGTCATCCTTGCGCAGGGGCATGCTAATCTTCTCTGTATCGGTCCAATTTTAGTATATGTGCTGCCAAAGTGAGCACTTATTTTTAATTTCTAATATTTTTGCTGCTATGCCCAGTTACTAGAGAAAAATTTGTCCTTAAAATTGGGATCTAGAAATGTGACAATGGAACAATTTAACTGGTCAAGTTAATGAAATAAATCAGTTTCTACCTGCCACTTGGTTTTCATTGCTTGCACACCAACTACAGCATTGTCCCTGAAGCAGAGTCAATGGAGATCTTTTCAACAGGAATTGTGGAAAATATATTTGAACTTTTAAAGTATCAATTTATTCAACAAATTCATACAAACTTCTTTCTCTGTAGCAATCATTGGTTATTAGTAAATCTTAGTACAATGGTAATCTTTGCTGGAAAATACAAAGTAAAAACTTTCATCTTATCAGCCTTTGAAACCTGTAGTAACTGCTATTCCATCTTATGAAATATCTTGCAAATGTATGTAACAAGACAACTTCAAAATCTTTTGTGTATCACAGAATTTCTTATAAGATAAAGAAAAACTATGGAAATGTTTCTACTTATAGGCAGTAATTTTCTATTAAAACCAATGTAAGCTAAAAACATTTTCTGAATATAAAACTGAAGATATGAGCAAACTATAGTGTATGTGTGCTCATACCCTTTCTCATGTTTACTGAGTGGACAATGAGAATTGTGTGCATTTCTCCTTATTGAAGAGAAAATATTCCACACATATTTTTTGAGGTCAGATTTATTACATGTTTGATAGCCAGGACAGTTGAATTTGTCATTAATATTCAATGTAGTCAAATCTTTGATTCTTCATATTCAACTGTGCTATATGCTAGATGCTGTGGTAGCAATTTTTTTTTTAAATCCTTTCCCAACACTATTTTCTAATTCTCTTAGAAACAGTGTTTCACTCTTTTCTTTTTTAATACCTTTATTTTATTTACTTATATGTGGTGCTGTGGATTGAACCCAGGGCCTCACACGTGCTAGGCGAACACTCTACCACTGTGCTACAACCCCAGCTCCTGTGGTACAAATTTCATAATTAAAATTTTCGCAGGCTGGGGATATGGCTCAAGCGGTAGCATGCTCGCCTGGCATGCGTGCGCCCAGGTTCCAGCCTCAGCACCACATACAAACAAAGATGTGTCCGCCCAGAACTAAAATAAATAAATAAACATTAAAATTCTCTCTCTCTAAAAAAAAAAATTTCATGCATAAAGGATATAAATAAAAAATTTTTAGAAATATTTTCAAAAAGAAATCAATATGTAAAATTAAAAACTTGGGGGAAATCTCAATAAATTTGTTCTCTTTGCTAGAAAATGGTTATCAATATATAGTAACTATTTCCACAAGCTTTAAAATACATGAATGTTTACAGAAACCAAAAGGTGAGTAACTCATATTAAAAACACCCTGTAAATCCATTGTTTAGAGAATAAAATAGGTTTGGGGTGCCTTATTTTTATCAACACTTTCTACTGTTCTTCAACTCTCCATATTTTTAATCATGTCTTATCTCAAACATGACTTATCATGTATATATTTCATGTGTTTTTTCTACTTGTGAAATTTGTGGTAGCCAAGTTAATATTCTGCTTTTATTTTCCTAACTTGTGAAAAATTACCAAATACTTATTGTTAAAAATTCATAGACTAAATGGAATTGAATAATTAAACATTAGTTTCTAAAGATTATTGTTTCCTGGGGCTGGGGTTGTGGTTCATGGTATAGCACTTGCCTGGCACATGTGAGGCACTGGGTTCAATCCTTAGCACCACATAAAAATAAATAAATAAAATAAAGATATTATGTCCATTTACAACTAAAATTATTTTTAAAAGATTGTTTCCTGTTATTAATAAATTGCACCAAATAATTTATAGTAATTACAATTATGATGTCCGATCTTTATTATATAACATTGTGGTAGAATTTTTTTTTTTTTTTTTTTTTTGGTGGTGGTGGTACTGGGAATTGAATCCCAGAGGTGCTTTACCACTGAGCTACATCCTCAGCCCTTTTTAGTTTTTGTTTTCAGTCAGGATTTCATTAAGTTGCCCAGGTTGGCCTCAAATACACAACCCTCCTGCCTCAGCCTCCCAAGTCACTAGTACTATATGAGTGCACCACCACACCTACCCTGTGGTGGCATTTATATTTTTATAAATATCTGTAGGCTCAGAGGGGTTGGGGATGTGGCTCAAGTGGTAGTGTGTTCACCTAGCATGCGTGAGGCACTGGGTTCAGGTCTCAGCACCACATAAAAATAAAATAAAGATGTTGTGTCCACCTAAAACTAAAAAATAAATATTTTTTAAAAATATTTTAGGCTCAAAAAAGATGTTCTTTCTAAAATTATTCAAATATCACATTCTTAATATTCATATTGTCAATGTATTTTAATTGCAAGTTCTTGCTTATTACATAACATACCTTTCATAATCTTTAATACTTATTATAGCAATACTTGTATTGTGTGTAAATATGTATATATACACATTCATATGTATTTCAACTGTTAGAATTTCAATATATAAAGCACATCATCAGATTTTGCACTTCAAATTACATATGGAATTTAGAATACCTAAATTTAATAGTAGATATTCAGTGGTACAGGCCTGTAATCCCAGCAACTCAGGAGGCTGAAGCAGGAGAAATAGAAGTTCAAAGCCAGCCTCAGCAACTTATCAAGAAATTCAAATAAATAAATAAATAAAGGGTAGGGTTGTGGCTCAGTGGTTGAGTGCCCCTGGATACCACAAATAAGTAAATACACTCAGCTATTAACAACAAATCTTCATATTCTCTCCATCTGAACGAACATGTGAATAGCATGCATGTTCATGTCACTTAAGATTGTTGCACTAAAGAGATGTGATGGTGATCTACACATTCACATGTCATTATTCACAGACAGGCTGAAGGATGCCATAAATGGCATTTAGTTATTCCACCTTTCAATGGCCAAGGCTGAAGCAAATGCTGAAGATCAAGATCTGGCCAAACACTGATCCCAAAGTCCAGTGACAGGGCATCCCTACTACATGTGTGGGTACCTCTAATCTACGAGTAGTTGAAAGACCTAACAATTGTGACAGTGATCAGTACTACTGTGGATAAACATTTCTAAGTGATTATTTTCCATCTAGACTGAAACTATGGATGTTACTTTAAAAGTTTACTTTTTTTTGTTTATATAATGTGAGTGGGTTGAAATTGCCTTGTATTTTTATTACCAATGTTCATCAAAATTCTAACAGTGACACCTTTTGTCTTTTGCATTACATTTATTATTCTTTTTCAGTTATTTACAGAATATTTAAATATACAGGGACATATAAAGAAGACAAAGCCCACATCTAGTTATAATATCCAAAGATATTACCATTAGCATTTTGGTCCTATACCCTTAGGCTTATTTTTTTTTCTATGTATAGTATTTTTTAAAAATATAGTTGGAACTATGAATACTGTTTTTAGCATACCTTTATTATTTAATGTACTTGAGTATCTTCCACAGCATTAAATACTCTTCTAAAGCATGAATTTAATGTCCACATAATATTTCATAAAGTAGGGCTGGGGATGTGGCTCAGCGGTAGCGCGCTCGCCTGGCATGCGTGCGGCCCGGGTTCGATTCTCAGCACCACATACCAACAAAGATGTTGTGTCCACCAAGAACTAAAAAATAAATATTAAAAATTCTCTCTCTCTCTTTCTCTCTCTCTCTCTCTCTTTCTCTCTCCTCTCTCACTCTCTCTTTAAAAATAAAATAAAATAAAATAAATATTTCATAAAGTGTCATTATTTATACATTTAGATTCTAGTTTTCCACCACAAAATAAATCTAAGTTGTGTTTGTCCATAAACTTAGAAAAACTATTTCACAAAGCAAACATCCACTCACAATAAAAACTCTCAGAAAACTTAGAAATTACCTCAACCTGATAAAAAGTATCTTCAAAATCTACAGTTAACGTTACCCTTGATAGTGAAAGATCAAATGCTTTCCCCAGAAATTGAGAGAAATAAAGAATGTCCACTCTTACTCATGTGTAGCTACAGTAATCAAGATAATGTTGTACTGCAAAGATCAATGATCAATGAAACAAAATAAAAGTCCAAAAATATATCCACACAAAGTTGGACAACTGACTTTTTTCAAAGGTGTAAAGGCAATTCAATGAAGAAAATATTTTCAACAAATTTTATTTCAACTGTTTAATTTCCATATGCAAAAAAACCAAAAAAACTTTAAACAAAAGTAAATAGGCCATAAATATAAATTTAAAACAAACAAAAACTATGAGACCCCAGAAGAAAACATACAAAAAAAAAAATCTTAATTTTACCTGGAGTTAGGAAAAGAGTTTTTACTATGACACCAAAAGCACAATAAAAAAAAAAGGAATTATAAATTGTACTTCACCAAAATTAATTAGCTTCAAAGTACACCATTAGGAGAATGAAAACACAAGGTACAGACCTGGAGAAAATATTAGCAAATCACGTATTTCATAATACTTGCATCTGGAATATATTAAGAACTCTCAATACTCAACAATAAGAAAATATCTAAATCTGAACACAGGGCAAAAGAAAAAACAAATGCTTCACCAAGGGATGGCAATTTAGCACACTAGAAAGTGTCACTGGGTGTGGAGGTACATGCTTTAATTCCAGCGATTGGGAGGCTGAAGCAGGAGTATTACAAGTTCGAGGCCAGCCTCAGCAACGTAGTAAGGCCTTAAACAATTTAGCAAGTCTCAAAAGAAAAAAAATAGAAAAGACTAAAAGACTGGGCGTGTAGCTTGGTGATAAAGCACTCCTGGTACCTAATGATAATGATGGCGATTATATTAATTATTATTGTTGGGGCTGGGGATGTGGCTCAGGTGGTAGCGCGCTTGCCTGGCATGCATGCCGCCTGGGTTCGACCCTCAGCACCACATACCAACAAAGATGTTGTGTCCGCCGATAACTAAGAAATGAATATCGAAAAAATTCTCTCACTCTCTCTCTCTTTAAAAAATAAAATAAATAAAACTACTGTACCATGTTTAAAAAAATAATTATTATTGTTATTCAACATCATAGCCTTTAGGAAAATGCCAGTGAAAACTATGCTGAGATCTGATTACACACTGATTAGAGTGTCTAGAAATGTTTAAATACTGACAATACCAAGTGCTTGACAAGGATGTGAAGCAATTGGAATGCTCATTTGTTCATGAGAAGAACAGATAAGAGCACAGCCACTCCTAAAAATGGTTTGCCACTTGGCTGGGGGTTTAGCTCAGTGGTAGAAGACTTGCCTAGTATGTGCCAGAAGCTGGGTTCAATCCCCATCCCTGAAAAAAGGGAAAAAAAGTTCGTCACTTCCTTGTAAAATTAAAATACACTTACTACATGATTCAACAGTCCCACTCCTGGGTATAGGTATTTACCCTAAAGAAATGTTTATGTTCACACAAACAATCCTTCATTAATGTTGACAGCACATCTATTCAGAATTGGGAAAAATGAATATCCTTTAATGAGTAAATACACTTCAGTACATCCATCCTGTGGAATAATATGCATTAATTTAAATAAACAAGTATCACAACTGTGGAAAAATTACAAAGCAAATTACTTTTCAGAATTCAGTTGTCAAAGGTTACACACTGCATGATTCCATTTGTAAGCCGTTCTCAGAGAACTATAGGACGCAGAATGAATAGGCCCTTGGCAGGGGGTGTGTGTATGTGGTGTGTGCGGGGCTGGCAACTATACAGAGATAGCTCGGAGGGATTTGGGAAGTGACCAGAACTCCTCTGTCTTCTGATCATAGTGGTAATTTCATGTATCCACACGTTAAAATTCATAGAACTTCACACCGAAAGAGGAAAGTTAATTTATCTTAAGGTAATATTTCAATAATAAAAATTTTAATGGCATAAGTGTACATTTCGTTATTCCATAACACACGGATATCTGCACACACGTATCCCACATACACAAGAAGTTCTCTCACATGCACCCTTCCACACACACCATCTGCACACTTTCCCTTTCCCTAGCCTGACACCTAGCTCATTACACGGATAGAATCTGAGGTTGATGTCTGCAAACACCTACCATCTTCCTCTCAGTTTCTCCCTGTCTTACCCCCATCCCGTGTCACTCCATCTACCCCCCTCCCCATTTTAACTTGTCGATGGTCCTTTACTGATTTATTTGTTTCTAGGCGGTGCTGAGAACCGAACCCAATGCCTCACACTGGCTAGGCAGGTGCTCTGCCACGGAGCCACACACCCAGACTTGCCCTGTGGTGCTGGGGTCTGAACCCAGGGCCTCGAGCCCGCGAGGCGACCCCTCTACCGACCGAGCCACATCCCAGCACCCCCCCCCCCCATTTTTTAGTCTCTGTTTCTCACTCCCTGTTTCATTCCCTTTCCGTCTCTGTCCGTCGGTCTCACCGAAGATGCAGTGCGGGGCCCTCCCTCATCCCGCGGGCAGCTCCCTGAGGCCCTGGGTGGCGGCGCTCTTCTATCTCCCCTAGGGCTTTGTCGGGCCTGCGCCGGGTCGCCCAAAGCCCTCCACCACGAGGGACAGGACCTGTGCACGAGCACCCAGCCCCTCGCCGGGCCTGGGACCTGCCTGGGACCCGCCTGCGTGCGCGCGCCCCAGCGTCCTGGCAGGTGGACCCCTGGCGCAGGGCCGGCCCCTTCCCGGCCGCCTCCTCCCGGGCCTGTCCCCGCAGCTCCCCCGCTTGATTTACAGGCGGTCCCCGGAGCCCAGGGCTTGGCTGCAGACCGCTATGGGAGCAGCCGCGGCGGGCGCCCCTCTGCGGGCTGCGTCTCCGTCTGTCTCTGGGAAGCGTCCCGCGGTCCCTGCCTTCTCTCTCTCCATTGCCACTTTCCCTCCAGTCCTGCCGGCAGGTCTGCGACTGTTTCTCTCCCTGGGAGACCCCGGGAGAGTCTGGGGCGCACCTGGGACGGGTGTTCTGCGGCCGCCGGTCCCGGAGCCTGGGGCGGGGACCGACGGCGGGTTGCGCCGGCTCCTCCGGCCGCAGGGGGCGCTGCGGGGCGGTGCCGAGGCCCAGCGTGCACCGCGCGGCCGGGCCCGCGGGGCGGGGAGAGCCGGCGGAGGGCGAGGACTGTCAGCGCCGGGGGCCGTCGCCCTGGCTGGGCGAGATGGCGAGAGCCACCGGCGAGCCGGCTCCGGTAAGGGGCTGCGGCGCGCGGGCGCGGGTTTCGGGCTCCGGGCTCATGTGAGTGGCGCCCGCCGATGGCGAGGACGGCGAGCGGCCGGCCTGGGGGCCGTGCGGGGTCCCGGAGCCACCGGGCGCCGGACCTCAAAACCGCAGAGCGCGGGCTGCGCGGAGCGGGCTGAGGGTCTGGGCCGACCTGGGTGCTGCCTCGGCCGCCCTTCACGTCGGGGCACCGAATGCGGACCTGGTGTTTCCAAGGATGCCAGCTCCTGAATGGTTCAGACGACGTTCGGAGGCCGAGGATGTCAAACTGTGACTGCGTTTGTGTTGACTCTAGGAGCTCCAAGAACTGGGGAGCTCTTCAGCATTCTGTTGAAGTCAGGGTTGGGGGCGGGAGCTAATTTTTTGTTATCTTTTTCTAACTTTTCTATTGAGTATTCTTGCTAATCGTTAAATGAACTGAGATCATCGTAAAACAATTTTTTTTCTAGGGTTTATAGAGAGAATTTTAAATAAGTGTCAGATATGTCATTTTCATAGTTGAAAAACTAAGTATAATACAGATTCATTTATAAAATCGCTGCAGTTTTATCAAATGACAGTAACATTTGCAAATGTAGATAAAGTTCAATTGGATAAACAACAGTACACATACATTCTACCACCCCCAGTGGATGCCTGAAAGGGGAAGATGGTTATATCAAACTCAGTATTCAATGACTTTGCTATCTTAACTAAGCACTTATCACACTGTGACTGTAACTTTTGCAGTTTAAGCTGTGACAGCAAAACTAGCATAAATTTCTTTTTCCCTTACAAATTCAGGGATTCAAAAATGATTCTTTCTATGAATTTTAGCAGTCTCAGCACAGGGTTTGTTTTGTTTTTATGTGGGGACTTTTACTTTTTTTTTTTTTTTTTGGTACCACGAATTGAACCCAGGTGGCGCTTAACCACTGAGCCACATCTCCAGTCCTTTTTTATTATTTATTTATTTATTAAATATATTGTAGATGGGCACAATACCTTTATTTATTTATTTTTATGTGGTCCTGAGGATCCAACCCAGGGCCTCACATGTGCTAGGCAAGCGCTCTACCACTGAGCCACAGCCCCAGCCCCTTTTATTTTTTATTTAGACTAGATAGGGTCTCTTTAAGTTGCTTAGGGTCTCGCTAAGTTTCTGAGGCTAGTTTTGAAATTGTTATCCTCCTGCCTCAGCCTCTTGAGCTGCTAGAATCACAGGAGTACATCCTGGCAACCGGCTTTTTTTTTTTTTTTTCCTTTACATGAAGCCCATTACAGCTTTTCTTGGACATATCTGAATTGCCAGTCAATGCTCTTAGCACTTTGGAGCCAATATTAAGTAAAGTTAGAGTTACTTGAACACAAAAACTTTGATACTGGGACAGTCCGTTGATAGCAGAAATGGGACTAACCAGCACATAGCATAGATTTGCTGGACAAAAGGGTGATTGGTGTCCTGGGTGGAGATTTCAGCAGGCTATTCAGAATAATAGTTTACAATTTAAGACTTATTAATTGTTTATTTCTGGAATTTTCCATTTAATATTTTCAAACTGGAAAGCAAATCCTCATATAAGGGAAAACAGCTATAAAGTTAAAAAAATATGATTTATATGATTC
Source organism: Urocitellus parryii (assembly GCF_045843805.1). Taxonomy (NCBI): domain Eukaryota; kingdom Metazoa; phylum Chordata; class Mammalia; order Rodentia; family Sciuridae; genus Urocitellus; species Urocitellus parryii. Next base: position 6,940,703 of record NC_135533.1, read on the forward strand.
TGAAAAAAGGAGCAAAGATGGGAGAATTTCCCTTTCAGATGACACTACTAATCTGTAGAATTAATACAGTGTTGTTATTGTTGTTGTTTTAAAGAGAGAGAGAGAGAGATTTTTTTAATATTTATTTTTTAGTTTTCGGTGGACACAACGTTTTATTTTATTTTTATGTGGTGTTGAGGATCGAACCCAGCGCCCTACACATGCCAGACGAGCGCATACAGCTTGAGCCACCTCTTCAGCCCAATACAGTGTTGTTTTGTGCAGATTTGACAGCAGTAGAAACAGAACAGTGAACCCAGAAGCTGATTACACGCTATGTAGATAGTGTTCCCCCACCCAAATTAACGTCGTTCCTGGAGCCTCAGACTGTGACCTTCTTTGTAAATATTAGTGGTTGTAGATGTAATTGACTAATATGAAGTCCTGCTAGAGTAGAGTAGGCCCTTAGTCCAATATGAACAGCGCCCATATAAAAAGAGACAAGCACAGCCATGTGGCCTTGCAGGCAGAGTGGGCTATGAACCTGCAAACCAGGAACACCAAGGGTGAAGAGCTACCAGGGGATGCTGAAAGGAAGGCAGGAACTAATTCTCCCTTAGAGGCTTGGAGAGGGCATGGCATTGCTGACACCCTGATTTCAGACCTCTAGCCTCCAGAAATGTAAGAGAATAAATTTTTGTTGTTTTAAGCCAGGCAGTTTGTGGTACTTTGTTTCAATGTCCATAGGCACAAATACACAGACCTTCAAAAGTAGGGCTGGGGATGTGGCTCAAGAGGTAGCATGCTCGCCTGGCATGCGTGCAGCCCGGGTTCGGTCCTCAGCACCACATGCAAACAAAGATGTTGTGTCCGCCAAAAACTGAAAAATAAATATTAAAAGATTCTCTCTTTCTCTCTGTCTTTAAAAAAAAAAAATTAGTAGTGTGACAAGTGACTTTTTCATTTGGGGAAAAAAAAATATTGTTAGCTTACTGCCTCATACCTCACAAAACTTAAATTCTAGGTACATTAAAAATCCAGAGCTCACTTGAATCTAATGTATGAAATATGATATGTCAAGAGCTTTGTAATGTTTTGAACAACCAATAATAATAAAAAAAAAAATCCAGAGCTGGGGGCTGGGGCTGTAGCTCAGCTGTAGAGCGCTCCCCTAGCACATGCGAAGCCCTGGGTTCAATCCTTAGCACCACATAAAAATAAATAAATAAAATAAAGGTATTGTTTCCAACTACAACTAAAAAATAAATATTAAAAAAAGAAAAATCCAGGGGCTGGGGTTGTGACTCATCAGTAGAGCACTCGCCTAGCTTGTGCAAGGCCCTGGGTTCGATCCTCAGCACCACATAAAAATAAATAAATAAAATAAAGGTATTGTGTACAACTAAAAAATAAATATTAAAAAAAAAAATCCAGAGCTGGGTGAGGTAGCCATGGTCCTAGCACTTGGGAGTCTGAAGAGGATCACTTCAGCCCAGGGGTCCAAGACCACCTCTGGCAACATAGTGAGACCCCATCTCAAAAAAATCTAAACAAAAAGCAAAACTTGAGCTTTTGGGAAGTAAATGTGGTGTATCTTTATGAATTCAGTGTAGAAAAAAATTTCTTGAACAAGACACAAAGAGACCTAGGGAAAAAATTGCATATATGCATTAAAGTTGAAAATTTTATACAACATAAAAGAGCATAAACAAGAAATGAACCAAAGACTAGTGGAAATTATTTGTATCCTAAAATTATTTGTAATTAATTCAGTTAATACATAAATTGTATAAAGAATACTAGAGGGGCTGGGGTTGTAGCTCAGCAGTAGAGGGCTTGCCTTTACTAGAAATGAAACTATAAATGAGCAATTCTTATATTCAATAAAAATGTGAGCAAAGAATATGACCAGGCAATTCACAGAACTGAATAGAAATGATCAGTAGGTAAAAGAATGGTTTAAAAATTGTGACATATTCAGATACTACACAAAATTAAAATAAATCAGCTACATATATACATACATATACACAAATCTCAAAATGTTGAATGGAAATGCAAGTTGCATTATAAAGCATTTATGTATAAAATATACAAAGAAATACTATATATTATTTGTGGATATATATGTATATTAACTTTGAAATATGAACTGAAAACTTCCACATTCATAATAATGTTTGTCTCCTCAAAGGGAGAACTGGAGTGAGCATAAGAACAATAGGGAAGAATAATATTGGCTAGATCATATTGTTATATTGTGTGTATGTACAAATATGTAAAGCCACTCCATCATCATTATGTACAACTATAATGCACCAATATAAAATATGTGGGTAAAAAAGAACAATAATGAAGATAGAAATCAAGAGAACTTGAATGTCATCTGTCATGTTCTGTTTATTTCATTAAAAGAAAAGATGAAGAAAAATGGTTAATTTGTCATGTCATTGGTGACTACTAACATAATGGTTATAAACTGAAAATTTAAAAAGTAACAAGCAATGAAGGATTTTGAGACCTTTTAGAAAACATTTTTAAAGTAAGGAATTTAATCAGATGAGAATAAGCGTATTTAACAAAAATAAAAACATACTTTCAGTTATGCTGTGTAATGCATTTCTAAAAATTCTAGTGCTATGTGAAATTGTGCAGTAAAATCACAGCTGGCTGTCTCTCCCTCTGGAGGTGGCCTTCGTTCTCCCTTGAATGTGTGTTCTTTGCTTTACCCTCAAAGGCATCTCTCTCTCTCTTGAGATTGCCCCTATTCTCCCTTGAATATATATCTACTCTCCTAGATAAACCTCTGTCTATGCAAAAGAAAAAAAATCAGAACTTGCAGGAGGTATGTCAAGCATGTGACACTAAAAAATGTCATCAGTGCCATGTTAAGAAAGAAAGATTGAAACCTAATAAAATGGCAGCTTTGTGCATGTTAAATGATTAAGAAAGAAATTTAATTACCTTAAAAACTACTGGAAAGTTGCTTGTGGAAGTAAGTTTAACAAGGGTAGCATTACCTTGAAGTAGTAAAAGGAAGAATATCTGAAATGAGGTGGACGTTTTTGATACCTGGTATAGATGGGCTCATAGCACAAGGCAGTCTGAGGTAGCTGGTAGACGTGCAAAGGATGTTTGTGGGAATTTGCTTGTTTGCACAGCCCTGTACTCTATTCACATGTGCAAGTTTCCTCACCCTTGCCACTGTTGACATTTTGTACTGGATGATTTTTTATGTGAAGACTGTCTTGTGCATTGTGGGGTGTTTGGGAGCATCCGTGGCCCATATCCTGTAAGTGCCAGTAGCATCCCTCCTTATGACAATCCAAAATGTCTGCAAACTTTGCCCAGTAGTTCCTGGGGGACAAATTTGTCCTGATTGAGAACCTCTGACCTTGTATTTCTCACAGAGAAAATTGGACATAAGCAAATTCTCTAACAGTCATGATGGAACAAATTAATGTTTCAAAATAGTGTTGTAGCAGAAATTTTTATCTCATTAATCTAAAATAATGAATCTTATTTAAATGTAAAGAAACATTTGTTTCAGAAACTATTATATTGAATATAATAAGATGAACATAAATTAAAAATGGAAACAAGTATACCTTAATATCCATAGGAAATAAACCCATGACAATAACAATTGAGGTTAAACTGGGTGTAAAAGAAATGGTTCAATAAAATGTGGGATGTATAGTTACATAATGAGACCATTTTAAACTAACAAAATTTGTAGTTCTAATAATAACCATCGTATTTTCAAGTCAACTATAATAAACGTAACTATTAATTTTAAACCGGGGCTGTAGTTCAGTAGTAGAGTGCTTACCTAGCTTGTGCAAGGCCCTGAGTTCGATCCCTAGAACCACCAAAAAAAGTTTTAAAACTTAAGATGTTAAGCAAAGCTATAGCTCAGCAGTACAGCACTTGCCTAGTATCCATGAGGCCCTGAGTTTGATCCTCAGCACCACGAATAAATAAATAAATAGAACTAAAGATGTATATACTTTTTAACTTGGTAATTCTCATTTTTAGACTTTATCCTACAAAGCTGAAAGCACTAATAGGAGAGGAAGTACATGAGGGCATTGTTTTTAAGAGGATGGAAACTGTGGGGGTTTATCTCATCATTGGGAGATGCGTACTCATATAATACAATGCAGTTTCCTCAAATTGAGTTTGCCTCTTCCTATTGACCTAGGAAGATGGCCATGACATACTAAGTGAATGAAGTTGAACTGTGTTTGTTCCCATTCTATGCCATATGTTTCCATATCTAGCTTGAATAGGCATGAAGAAGCTCATGCAGGGGGCTGTGGTGGTAAACCGCAGAGCCACTTGCCTGGGTAGGGGAAGGAGTAGTCCCCAAGGGAGAGGCTGCTGGCCGACAAAACAGTTGTCTACTGCACAAGTCTTTTAATTTAATGATGAGAAGGAGCTGCAGTCATCTTGAAGCACTCAACTGTGTCTTGTGTGTTATTTCAGTTCCCTCTGACCTTTGAGGATGTTGCCATTTATTTTTCGGCGCAGGAATGGTGGAATCTAGAGGCATGGCAGAAGGAGCTCTACAAGCATGTCATGATCACCAATTATGAGACTCTCCTCTCACTAGGTAAGGAGCATTCAGCTTTGGGGGCAAGTTTTGGAACCGGGTCCTAAAAGAGGTCTCTCTTGGTGTTCCTCTTTGTCAGGAAGAGAGAGTCCTCAGAAAGGCTTTTTACCCTATATTGTTTTGTTACTTCTGTAAGCATTACCATTCTTCACTCAGGGGTAGACATTGCTGTGTAAGAATATTTGAGACAACACATATGGGTAGCCAGAGGTAATTAAATACATGTCAACACTTTTCCCATTATGATTTAGTTTTGGGTTGCCATGGTGTTCTACCTAGGAACATACTGGCTCATGCCCATAAATACCTGGGTATCCTTATCCTAGGAATGGCCTCCTCGTAGCTTTCCCATAGAGTTAAACCCTTCGGGAAGCTGATGGTCTTCTTCCCTGCAGTGAGATTTTTGGTAGGATGCACATTGAGGTGTTTAAGATTCTGTGCAGTTTCAGTAATGAATATTCTTTTCTTTATTAAATACTTATTTTTTAGTTGCAGTTGAACACAATACCGTTATTTATTTATTTTTATTCGAATTTGTTATATATGACTGCAGAATGCATTACAATTCATATTATACATGTAGATTTTTCATATCTCTGATTGTACACAAAATAGAGTCACATTCGTGGCTTCATACGTGTACTTAGGGTAATGATGTCCATCTCATTCCAGCCTCTTTCCTACCCCCATGTCCCCTCCCTTCCCCTCCTTCCCTTTTGCTCTATCTAGAGTTTGTCTAATCCTCTCATTCTCCTCCCCCAATCCCATATGAATCAGCCTCCTTATATCATATAAAACATTTGGCATTTGGTTTTTTGGGATTGGCTAACTTCACTTAGCATTATATTCTCCACCTCCATCCATTTACCTGCAAATGCCATGATTTTATTCTTTTTAAAAATATTTTTAGTTGTATATGGACACAATACTTTTATTTTGTTTATTTAGTTTTATGTGGTGCTGGAGATTAATCCCAGGGCCTAACACATGCTAGGCAAGTGCTCTACCACTGAGCCACAACCCTAGCCCCAATTTTATTCTCTTTTAATGCTGTATAGTATTCCATTGTGTATATATACCACATTTTCTTTATCCATTCATCAACTGATGGGCATTTAGGATGGTTCCACAGTTTAGCTATTGTGAATTGTGCTGCTATAAACAATGACGTGGCTGTGTCCCTGTAGTATGCTGTTTTTAAGTCCTTTGGGTATAGACCAAGGAGTGGGATGCTGGGTCAAATGGTGGTTCCATTCTGAGTTTTCCAAGGAATCTTCATACTGCTTTCCATATTGGTTACACCGATTTGCAGTCCCACCAGCAATGTATGAGTGCCTTTCCCCTCACATTCTCACCAACACTTATTGTTGTTTGTATTCTTAATAGCTGCCATTCTGACTGGAGTAGGATGAAATCTTAGAGTAGTTTTGATTTGCATTTCTCTGATTGCTAGAGATGATGAACATTTTTTCATATATTTGTTGATTGACATTTATTGATTGGCAGGATGCACATTGAGGTGTTTAAGATTCTGTGCAGTTTCAGTAATGAATATTCTTTTTTATTATTAAATATTTAATTTTTAGCTGCAGGTGGACACAATACCTTTACTTATTTATTTTTATGTGGTACTGAGGATAGAACCCAGGGCCTCGAATGCACTAGGCAGGTGCTCCACCGCTGACCCACAACCCCAGCCCCAGTTATGAATATTCTTTTTGGTCTCTTTCCTTATTTGGTCTTTATATTTCCTCTTTACTTTTTTGGGGGGATGGTGGTGGGAATTAAACCCAAGGCCTTGCACATGCTAGGCAAGTGTGCTACCAGAGCTACAACCCAAGCCTCCTTGTATTTCTTCTTATTTATCAAGTAAGAGTTTTTAAAAATCAGTCTATTATCAGGGCTGGGGTTGTAGCTCAGTAGTAGAGCACATGCTGAGCACATGTAAGGCACAGGGTTTGATTCTCAGCATCACATATAAATTAATAATTAAAATAAAGGTTCATCAACATCTAAAAAAAAAAATCAGTCTATACAGAGAAGCATCAAATGAAGGGTGAGACTCCTTTCTCCACACTCAGTTAACTCTCCTAAGGCAATCACTTTTACCTGTTTGTTTTAGTTCATGAAGCTGTTTCTTCCAATCTAAACGTCACAATAATACCTATTGTCTTGATTTATTGAATTTACCTAAAATTTATCATTTACTATGAAAAGTGACACATTAGGTCACATATGTTATCCTTCTTATACCTCTCTTTTTACCTTCTCCTCCCCCATTTTTGGTAGTCTTTTTTTCCTCTTTTGGTTAATTTTAAAATTTAAAGTAGTATATTTAAACTTCTAGATCTTGTGCCATCAGTTCTGTATCTCCATACCACCCGTGTATGAAGATCCTTAGCTTTCCTGCACCCCACTACTGCCAGCTCATGACAGGCACACTGCCCCCTCCAAACACAAGCTTTCTAAAACGTATTCTGTCCTGTTGCCATAGTTAAGTTATCCAGGCTCCATCTGTGGATTGCTTCTAAAACATGTAATCCAAGACATTTCATTTTCATTGTTACTAAAGAATCAGTTAAAGTAATCCAATTTGCAGAGAAATGTAATTTTATATCAGGAACCCTGTGCCACCCTGCTGCAGTCCGGCTGCAGCAGAATAGGGGGGGGGGGGTGACGAATAACTTCTGTACTTTGATACAGCAGGAGTGGAAGCCGTTTATTGTAGGACAACAGAGCTATTTATACATTTTGCACAGCTTATCTTAATTAGCATAAACTAGGTACATCAGTCAACCAATAAGAAATCTCCACACTTAATGGCTCGCTTTTGTTACTTCTCAAATCACTCCCTTTGGCATTTTGCCAGGCACCATCCAGACTTGTTTAGGAACTTTAACATTCCCCTGGCAAAATACCAGGTGTTATTTTGACTTGTTTCAGACCTTAACACCACCCCCAAAATGTTGTGAGCATCAAGATCAAATGGATTAGGGCTAGGGTTGTGGCTCAGAGGTACAGCGCTTGTCTAGCATGTGTGAGGCGCTGGGTTCAATCCTCAGCACCACATAAAAATAAGTAAAATAAAGGCATTGTGTCCAACTACAACTAAAAAAAATATTTAAAAAAAAAAGATCAAATGGATTATCTGTTTCATATTCATCAGTTGTTCACAATCATACTGAAGGGACTAGGGATTTAGCTCAGTAACAGAGTGTTTAACTAGCACATGTAAAACTCTGGGTTCAGTCCTCAGCCCTAAAAAAGAGAAAAGAAAACTAAGAGGAAAAAAAAAGATAACAAAATCATGCTGAATTTTAATTTTCTTCACTGTTAAGCCATAATGTTTTTAGACTGGGATCTTTAGTTAATTTCTTCTTTACTCTGCTTGCATCCATATCTCTGATTGTCCAACCTCTTAACCATACAGTTCATTGCATGAACCTTTCTGCCTTCTGTCAGTTCTCCTCAAAATGCAATATTGGATGCAAAATTGCATCCAAAGCAATTCCAACCTAGATCCCAATAGGGTTTTTTATGGTCCTGTAAGCTTATCCTAAAGAACACAGTGGAACAAAGGACAAAGAACAAGCAAGATAATTTTTTTGGAACAAGATGGAAGGTGATTTTTCTATCAGTGAGATTTACCTGTGGTACTGTGGTGGAGGAAAACATCGGATAGTGCCCATGTTCTCAAGATTTGAAGCAAATGAGGTTGTAAATTAGCACAGTCACTTTATAGAGCAATCTGGTGACATAAGGTAAAGTCGAAGATGTGCTCTGATGATGCAGTTCACACAGAGGAATGTAAATGCCTGTGATGTTCTCTTGGAGACTGCCTGTGAGCAGGAGAGACATGACAGGTGGAGATGCATTCAGATACTCAGGGGCTATCAAGGGAGTGTTGAAAATATTTAAGGGAAAAGAAAGCAAGTTACAGAATGATATGGTAGTTTGTAGAATGTTTATAATCAGCAATTATTATATTTTATTTATGTACCTGTACATATTTAAAAAATAAAAACATCATAGTTCAGTGGTGGGATGCCTACTTACATACAAGGCTCTGGGTCCAACCACACAATACCTTTCTTTATTTATCTTTATGTGGTGCTAAGGATCGAACCCACTGTCTCCCATGTGCTATGCAAGTGCTCTACCACTGAGCCACAACCCCAGCTTAAAACACTTTCTAATTAAATTTTTGCCTCAGCCAACTTGCTTTAAAATTGAGCCCCTAGCCGTGTGCAGTACCCACACTTGTAATCCCAGCAACTGGGGAAGCAAATGCAGGAGGATGGCAGCCTTAGCAACTTAGTGAGATCCTATCTCAAAAAATAAAAAGGGCCCAAAGCAGTGGCACATGCCTATAATCCCAGCAGCTTGGGAAGTCGAGAGAGGAAGATCAAGAATCCAAAGCCAGCTTCAGCAACAGTGAGGCACTAAGCAACTCAGTGAGGCCGTCTCTAAATAAAATACAAAATAGGGTTGGAGATGTGCTCAGTGGTCGAGTGCCCTGAGTTCAATCCCTGGTACCCCCACAAAATAAATAAATTAATAAATTAAATAAAAGGGCTAGGCTTATTGGTTGGTAGAGTACCCAGCACCCAGTGTATAAATATTTAATAAAATTGAACCCCTGAGATTGGCTATTACAAATAAGGTAGGACTAGGGTTGCGGCTCAGTGACAGAGTGCTTGCTTCATACATGTGAGGCACTGGGTTCGAACCTAGGCACCACATAAAAATAAGTAAACAAAATAAATATTTTGTCCATCTATAACTAAAAAATAAAAACTATATATTAAAAAAAGAATATTGTAGGGAAGTGATATTGGCCAGATTATATTGTTAAATTGTGTGCATGTACAAAGATATAACAACAAATTTCATCATTATGTACAACTATAATATACCAATAAACGTGGAAAGAAAAAATTTTAAAAAAGAATATTGAAGCATTTGCCATTTGTTTTTTTAAAATTTATTCACAATACCTTTATTTCACTCATTTATTTTTTTAATATTTATTTTTTAGTTTTTAGGTGGACACACAATATCTTTATTTTATTTTTATGTGGTGCTGAGAATCGAGCCCAGTCCAGTGCCTCTCGCATGCTAGGCGAGTGCGCTACCACTGGAGCCACATCCCCAGCCCTTCATTTATTTTTTAAGTGGTGCTGAGGATCAAACCCAGGGTCCTGCGCGTGTGAGAGGAGCGCTCTACTGCTGAGCCACACCCCAGCCCCTGCCTTTTTTTTTTTTTTTTTGAACCAAATACGGCATTGTTACATACATGGCGACCATGACAAAATTAAAACAACATAACTCGTCTAATAGGTCTGGAAAGACTAAGACACACATTAGGTGGGTGGGTAGTTTTACTTCTTTTCATGTAACCCTGTACTCTATATCTGTTGACATCTCATACATTGTCCCAGAGGTGAATTTTGAGAAATCTAGAAACAATGTGTTTTAAATATAGTGAGTGCTTAAGGAAACCAAACTGCCTTGTCTGACTTCTCTGTGCAGATGATAGACTTTCCAAGCCAGAATTAATATCCTGGATTGAACAAGAAGAGGAGCCCTTTAAGAGCTGGGGAGAATCACAGAAACCCAGAAACATGATTCACTCTGCTGATATGTATTTTGACCCACATATTGAGGGAGAGTTGTTTGGGGGTGAGTATTAAGAAATCAGAATGCTGACCTTAAGATATCATATTCAGATTTCTTAGTTTTGCTTCTCTAATCTTGCCTTCCTGTTTGGTTGAGCTTGATATCTCATATGTTCTATAGAAAGGCAGTAAAACATAGTGGTTAATGGTGTGGGTTTTGGAGCCTGAGTGTGCTTCTTGCCTTTACTGGGTAACCTTGAGTAGGTTATTGAGTAATTCAATATTTCAGTTCCTGATCTACAATATTTCAATTCATGATCTACCTTCATTGCTGCAACACGTGACTAAATCATTCAGGGTCACCCCAGGTAAATTTGGGTTATCACAAAATAATTACACAGACACAGAAAATACCTGTTTCTTACGGTCTATTGACAGCTCTTAGGGGTCCTTTTGAAAGAGAGCACCACCTGAATTCTTTATTTATATAGGGGGCACACAAGGGGAGGTTCAATGGAACATTCCATCCAAAAAAGATAAGGAAGGGGTAGTATTACAACAGAACAAGAATACAGCCCACTCCGTTGGGTAACACCCACTCCCAAAGTTTTGCTCCTCTGCTGAGCAGAGCCCTAGTGTTAGGAGTCTGTTAGGAACTCGCTGTCATCATCACCTTGTGGCTCCAGGCAGGTTTGTACATAAAATGGGTTAAGTCTGGTGTTCCCAAAGTTGTTAGCATGGTCAGCAGAGGCCATGACGTGCTGGGCACCATGCTTATCAAGCCTCATGCATGCTCCCTGATCACATTCATAATGCTCTTATGTACGTATTATCATTCCTCTGTTTTTACAGGATAAGGAGCAAAGCCACGAGAGTGTAGTTTCAGCAGACTGTCACCAAACTCATTTTGGTCATGAAATAGAACCACATGACATGGCTGAGTAGTTTAGTGAAAGCTGGGTTCTCAGACCACCCAGGTCACTATTATGGATCACTTTACAGTCTTAGTCATGCTGTGGATGAGAAAACTGACTGAATTTTTGTTTTCAATTTCAGGAAGCCAGGAAACTGTAAAATCAGGAGAAACTAAATGTCATTTCCAGTTCAATCCTGACCACAGCATTACCCTCATGAATCCAAAGACACATGACACACAGGCTCTAGCTACAGTGGTCCACAGCTCCAGCAAGTCTGCATATAGAGAAGAAATCCCAAGTCACAGAGCTGTGGGTCACCCTGGCTTGAAGGAAGGCCCCTCCTGGCAAAGCACCCAGCACTCTTGCCCTGTCTGTGGAGAAGGGTTTTGGAAAAAGAACCACTTGGTGAAGCACCAGAGGAGCCATTCCAAGGATGCATCATGTAGGGCCTGGAAGAAGTTCAACCAACAAGCTGATGCGCAGGAGCAGTGGGATATCTCCAGGACACAGAGGCACTTCCGATGTCCTGAGTGTGGGAAGAGCTTCCATTTGAAGCAGTACTTGCTGAGACATATGGCTGTCCATACAAAGAAGAGCCCATTCCAGTGCCCTGAATGCAAAATGTGCTTCTGCCAGGAACAGACCCTTCTCTGCCACCATCTCGGGCACAAGGGGGAGACGCCTTCCCCGTACCACAGATGCAACAAGAGCGGCTTCTCCACGGACAGTGCACAGGCTCCCCAGTGCCAGCACAGAGGGGAGAGGCCAGCCTCCTGGACAAGTGGCATTGGTGTGCACTCAGGACAAGAGCCAGGACTCGGCCTGGACTGTGAGGAGCACTGCCCGTGGGGGGATGCAGAAGCTCTGCAGTGGGGCCACAGCCACAGTGGGGAGAGGCCCTTCCCCTGCCTGGAATGTGGCAGGCGCTTCCTCTCAAGGTCCAAGCTGGCCAGCCACTTCCGAGTGCACGCGGGAGAAAAGCCCTTCCAGTGTTCGGAGTGCAACAAGCGCTTCCGTCTGAGCGGACTGCTAAGGGTCCACCAGCGTGTGCACCGTAGGGAGGGACCATTCTCCTGCAAGAAGTGCGGCAAGGGCTTCACCAAGCGGTGCAAGCTCACTGAGCACGCCCGAGTCCACAGCGGCGAGAAGCCTTTCTGGTGTGCAGAGTGCAGCAGGGCCTTCCGCCAGAGGGGCCAGCTGCTGAGGCACCAGCGGCTGCACACAGATGAGAAGCCCTTCCAGTGCCCGGAGTGCGAACTGAGCTTCCGCCTGCAGAGCACGCTGAGAGCCCACCAGCTGCGGCACGGCGGGGAGCGGCCCTTCGCCTGCAGTGAGTGTGGCCGCGGCTTCACGCACCAGTGCAAGCTCCGCGAGCACCTGAGAGTGCACAGCGGAGAGAGGCCCTTCCAGTGCCCCGAGTGCAGCAAGAGCTTCCGCCTGAAGGGCATCCTGAAGGCGCACCAGCGCACCCACAGCAAGGAGCGGCCCTTCTCGTGCGCCGAGTGCGGCAAGGGCTTCACCCGGCAGTCCAAGCTCACCGAGCACTTCCGGGTGCACAGCGGCGAGCGGCCCTTCCAGTGCCCAGAGTGCGACAGGAGCTTCCGCCTGAAGGGGCAGCTGCTTAGCCACCAGCGCCTGCACACGGGAGAGAGACCCTTCCAGTGCCCCGAGTGCGACAAGTGCTATCGCGTGAAGGCTGACCTCAAGGCGCACCGGCTGCTGCACAGCGGGGAGATGCCATTCTCCTGTGAGTGCGGCAAGGGCTTCGCCAAGCAGTCGAAGCTCGTGGAACACATCAGGACGCACACCGGGGAGAAGCCTTTCCAGTGTCCCAAATGTGACAAGAGTTTCCGCCTGAAGGCACAGCTGCTCAGCCACCAAGGCCTGCACACCGGGGAGAGACCCTTCCACTGCCCTGAGTGTGATAAGAACTTTCGGGAAAGGGGACACATGCTCCGGCATCAGCGCATCCACAGGCCCGAGAGGCCCTTTGCCTGTGGCGACTGTGGGAAGGGCTTCATTTATAGGTCCAAGCTGGCGGAGCACATCAGGGTGCACACAAAATCCTGCCGCGCTCCCAGTGAGCCCGACATTAAGAAAAGGCTTAGCCAACTGTTTGCCATGATAGAGGCTGACTGGAGTTGAGGCAGGGGACCCGGGAGCGGTAAGCAGAGCTGGTGTTGCCCCGATCCTCAGCAACGCAGTAAGCACACCAGTAGACAGATTTTAGCAACAGGGGTCCTAGTTTGAGCAAGAATGTAATAAAAATTAGGAATATAGGAGACCATAAAAGATTTTCTCTTCCAAAACATCAATACGCTGGCGATGTATCAGTGGTAGCACTTGCCTAACACACGTGAGGCCCTGGGTCCAATCCCTGGGACCTCAAGCAAAGAAAAAAAGGAAACTATCAATTATATTTTCTATCCATTGAGAAAAAGAGGTATTTCTTCTTGCCTTCTTAGGTGGTACTTTTTGCCCAAATGCTAAGCTAGCTCCATAAAATCCCAGCTTGAATAAGATCTAAGGAAATCCCTCCAGTACATCCTCTGAAAGGATGGGGTATCTATTAAATGCCATTTCTACTTTTTATTTTTTTCAGAATATGATTCTGTGGGTTAAGTCCAGTGAATTCTGTTCCTGGCTTGATATGCCCTTGGATTTGATTTTGGCTTATTTATTTTGAAACTGATAGCCATAAGATGAATTCTCTGAATCTCTCCTCTGTTTATGTGAATGCTGAAGGGCTCATAGTGATTATACATAGTTCCTCCTAAGGAAATGCTGATGGTTTCAGCAAAATGTGGCTAATCTGAGAAGAAACAAAAAACTACAGGTGCTGAGAGGTTGAGGCAGGAGGTAGATCCTTGGGACTTCCAGAAGAGAGACGCTACTTGAAGGTGAGTGAGTGAGTGAACCTCTCAAGAGTGAACATGTGAGCAGTTGATTAATGGCTAATTTATGGCAAAGTAATGGAGCTAAACAGGTGAACCAGGATGCATTATAGGCAACAAGAGTTTAGGGAATTTCCAAGCAAATGTTGGCAGTAATACAAATAAGTCCAGGAAACAGGTGAGGGCTACCCCGTTTGCCATGTTAGATGAAAGTTGTGTACATACTTAGGGTCAGAGTCATACTCTATACAAAGAATTCCTAATTTTCAGAGGGCTGACCTGAAATTCTGAGGGATGATAGAAAATTAGATTTATCAGTAGACTGTAGTCTAAAACAATGTTTCACAAATGATTTTTCTCTGGAACACTAGCTTTAAAGATATTTTGCAGAGAAGAATTGCATGGTCAATTATACAAAGAGCCTAATTAAATTGACTGTTGCTACCTTCTAGATATGAATGAATACACAAAGATTATCAAACTCATTTATTTGTTTATTTTTATGCTGGGGATTGAACCCAGCTCCTCTACCAATGAGACACATTCCATTCCCAGTCCTGAGGCAGGGGGTGGGGTGGGAGGGGTAAAGTCTCACTAAGTTTCTGAGGCTGGCTTCAAATTTACAATCCTGCCTCAGTCTCCCATGTCACTAGGATTATAGGCATGCACTACAATGCCCAGCAGATTATCCAACATTTGAAGAAATAAATTTTACCTGAAAAAGAAAGACCAAGATAAAAGGGTAAAAAATGTCCTAGACAAATCATTTACTTCAGGAACAAAAGCTAATTAACTTTTATTTATTTATATTTTTAATTTATTTTTTGGTGGTACTGGGAATTGAACCCAGGGCCTAGCATATACTAGGCAAACACTCTAGCACTGAGCTACACCCCAACTCCTTTTTAGATTTTATTTTGAAATGGTCTTGCTAAGTTGCTGAGGCTGGCCTCCAACTTACAATCCTTCTGCCTCAGCCTCCTGTGTTAGGCATGTGCTACCATAGTTGGTCAAAAGTTAAAAAACACCTATTCAGAAAACCTGGAGAAGCTATCTTTGTCATAAAACAAAAATATAGTTTTATGGAAAAGGAAACATCTAGAAATAAAAATAAGTACTAAGAAGTTTTTAAAACTATGATTGTTGAAATCTTAAAAATCTCAGTAGAATTAGTTGGATCCCAGAAAGTAGGACAGAAGATCCAACAGGTAGAAAACAAGAGAGTAAGTAGAAGGTGAATTGTGCAAACACTAGTTTTACCCCCCCCCCTTTTTTTTTTTAACTGAGAGTTTGATCCTCTTTTCTGTTCAGTTTTTATGATTGCATCATAGATGTGCATATGTGATGAAAGGGGGAAGTGGGTGAAGTAAACAAAACAGTGAAAAAACCCAGGTGTGATTACCTTTATGCAAAAAAAAAATTTTGTGTGGGCTGGGGTTGTGGCTCAGTGGTAGAGTGCTTGCCTCACGTGCGTGAGGCACTTGGTTCAATCCTCAGCACCACATAAAAATAAATAAATAAAAGAGACACTGTGTCCATCTACAACTAAAAAATATTTTTTATATTTATGTTTTAGTTTTAAGTGGACATAACATCTTTATTTTACATTTATGTGGTGCTGAGGATTGAACTCAGTGCCTCAAGCATGCTAGGTGAGCATGCTACTCGTCAGCCACAACCCCAACCCCTAAAAAAATATTTTTTAAAAATTTATATAGGGGCTGAGGTTGTGGCTCAGTGGTAGAGTGCTTACCTCACATGTATGAAGCACTGGGTTTGATTCTCAGCACAGCATGTAAATAAATGAATAAAATAAAGGTCCATCAAATATATATAGTAATAACAAAATTTTGAAATTTTAAAGCATAACAGAAAGATGAAATTTAAAATTCACTATCCCACAGGGGTCCTGAAGACTCCCTAATAAAATAATATATACAAAATATATAGAAAAAATATAATTCTAAATCCTTTTAGAATTCTAAAATACAAGGAGGAATTTTTCTCATACTCTAATGTTACAGAGAGAGCAACAAAATCACAATAAATGTCTAACCCACAGTCTCAAACCTGGTTAGTGACCATGCTGATGCTCTCTGCAGATCTGATTTCAGAGAAGGGATTCCTTTCGCTGCATGTAATTTGGAAATCCAGGAAATGCACAGGGCTAAGAAACGGCAGGTGCTCAGACACCAAAGACCAACACAGTTACCTAAGCTAGTTTGTTGCAGAAGTGGAGGGTGGGGCAAGGGGGGTTCAAATATGAAAGAAAAGCACAAGGCAGGGAAAACCAAGTGTTCAGTTTAAAAATCACATAGGCCCAGCATCATCTTGAAGAGACAAAACACTAATGAAAGGGATTCTTTGTTTAAATAGGGACGGAAAGCAATCCAAGAACTAATGGGAACCATTTATGATTTGGGGACAAAGGGATTATTTAGGGCTGAAATGGAAACTTCTTGTAGATGGGATGCAACTCACTGTCTCATTCTACCAAGACAGTTTTTTAGGGAGGTTACTGTCACCCTAAATTAGGCAGATTGGAATTATTAAAACATAAAAATGCAAAAACTCTTAGGTGTAATTGACAAAAGGCAGTTTGTATATGTTTTAAAATGAAATGGGAACAAACCACTGCAATGGAAGCTGTAGACATTCTTAACTGTGAGCTCACTCTATAAGAACAGCTCCAGGGGAAACCATTGCCTGGTGAGAATCTGCCAGTAGAGTGTGCAGAAAGGGCGGACTCACAAAATTGGTAAGCAAGAGGTTGCTGAGGCAACAATTTCTGATTGAAAAGTGCATTTTTGGTGTATTGAAAGGATAGAAGGGTAGTTTCTCACCATGACAATTTGGATGTCTCTCAGATCTCAAATTCAACATTTCTAAAACCAAATTCTCATTTTTTCCTCCCTTGTCCTGTTTCTTCTATCATCAGTGAAAGGAAACTCTACCTTCTAGCTTCTCAGGTCAAAAATCTTGGTATTGTCTTTGACTTCTCTTTTGAGAAATTTTGAAAATTTGCATAGTTTTTCTCAAAATTCTTACCCGTTCTATCAAATCCTGGTATTTTCACCTTCAAAATATATCTAGAGTTAATCTCTTCTCACCACTTTCTCCAAGACCACCTTGTTCCAAGTCAGCAACATACATATGAGGCTCAAGCAGCACTCATAGAAGTTGTGGGCTTGACCTCAAACAGTAAATCATATTTTAAGCAGCTGCTTGGGTCTGGAGTACCAAAGGATGGCCACAGTGGTCTCAGGAAATCTTACAAGGTGAGATTCATTACATTAGTCTTTGACATCCATCCATCGCATTTGAAATATCGAATGGAATGCTTCAACAAGATCCCTGCATTAAAGACTGATTGATGGCCTTTGCCCACACAAGTCTAGACAGTAAGTGGTTTGATAGCCCTTTGGAGGGCAGTGAAGGTTCCTGGTTCATACTTGAGAATCCTGACAAGGAGATAGCAGGGAACCAAGGCAGCAGTATGGATGCCCCTGGTGTGACCCTTCAGAATAAATCTGGGATAAAGTAGTCAGAGGAAAACAAATACATGATGTCAAGACAGAGCAGCGTTTAAGAATTAGGTAATGGTCACGGGGATCAGGACCAAGAAAGCACCCAGCAGGCCAGTCGGTAATCACTGGCTCCATGAAAGCCTGATCCACTGCGATCTGCTGTGTCCAGTGGCCTATGGAGGTCCTCAAGACACCATCACTCCCCACACCCCCAGGTCCTCAGGGGAAAGTTGGAGGAGCCCAAATCTTTCCGGAACCTTGAAAACCACCATCGTGAATAGGTGAGTGAGGAGGGTGGATGAAGGAGTGAATTGGCTGTGTGATGACAATTTCTTTTTGAAGAAAGGACGTGCAAAGTAGCAAAAATCGAGACACAAAAAGGAGCTAACCATGACCCAATTTCCTTAGCTGCGTAACCCAAAGAGGAAGAGGTCAGAACTGTAGTGATTTCCACTGTTCTGCGCCGGGAAGACCCATCGAGATTCCGACGCGGGTCGGGGCAGCGTGAGCTCTTTTCGCATCCTGCCAGCAGGCGGCGCTGTGGGAGCCAAGCTCACCCTGCAGCTACGCGCTGGAGAGGCAGTGTTTCCAGGAAGCCCCGCGTGTCTCCACGGCAACGGCGCCAGGGGCGGGTCCAGGGGAGCAGGCCCCGCCCACAACGCGGCCTCCGCTTTCAGAACTTCTCGGCTGCGGTTTGAGTGACTCGGAGTTCCCAGGCTCCACACCGGTCTTGGGCCCTCGATGGACCCTCGCAGGAGGGCTCAGGCAATGCAGAGTCTTCAGGTGCTACCAGGTGCCAGGGCGGGGTCATCAGCGGGGGAAGGACTGAGAATTGAGCAGAGAAATGCGAATTACAGTTTGATCTTATTAAATTAAGCCCTGGACTGATCAGCTAGGTAAGCCAAGACACTTCATGATCCCTTGTCACCTGTCCAATAGTGGATCTGTCTGTTGCAAGTGAATCTTGTGGTCTAATTGTATTAGCGATGTTACTGGAAGCTGCCGGTATTATTTTTAATTTTTATATATATATATATATATATATATATATATATATATATATATATATATATATGGTGTAGACGGACTCAGTACCTTTATTTTATTTATTTGTTTTTACGCGGTATTGAGGACCAAGCCCAGGGTCTCTCGCGCGAGAGGCGAGCGCTGTTCCTCCGAGCCACAATTCTAGCCCAAGGCTGCCGTTTTTTAAGGGAAAAAAAGTTCTTGTGGAAAACTAGATATTTTACAATGGCTAAGGTCACCGTCACTGGTTCACTTTGGGGTTCACGTTAGAGTTATTCTTTAATCTGGTTAACAATCAGTCATGAATAACTGGATACTTCTTTTAAGTTCCAGGGAAGCAAAACAACAGTAAGCCCAAATTTGGGTGGTTATCAAAGACAGGGCTGCTCTAGAAAGTTCATAGAAAAAGGATATGCGGTATTTTCAACGACTACCCAAAGAGCTGATGTGAAGGACCTGCACTGCCAAGAGCCTCAAACTCCTTTCTAAAGCACACAGCCTCAGGGCTCTGCCCATCTCCTGGCTCTTCAGTGTGGGGACCCTACTCCTGCTCTGTGAAGCAAGTTCCTGGGTGAAGAGCCAACCAATGGAACCGCAGGAAAGCCACTCTGTGAGTATCCAGAGGGCTATCAGAAGCCCAGGGAGCCCTCAGATCTCCAGGGCCTTGAGCCCTGGAGGAGGGAAAGCTCTTCCCCTGTAGCTGCTGTAGGCAGGACTTTCGCTCTGGTTATCTTTGGAATCCTTGGCTCATGACTCCTGGTCAAGTGTGACAGCAGCTTCCCCAGAAAAGAAGTCTAGCTAACCCCCAGTCTGCCTACAGACAGAAGCCCTTCAGAACCCTGAATGTGACAAAAGCTGTCTGAGGAGTGCCAGTGTGGACACTGGGGAGAGAGCCATTCCCCCACTGAGGGAGTCAAAACTTAGGACCCACATGCATCTGCACAGTGGGGTGGAGCTGTTCACATGCTCTGAGTGCAAGAGGAACTCCATACTTATTCAGTCACCAGCATGGGCACAGAGGGAAAAGACCTTTTCCATGTTCAGAATGTGGCCACTTTGCTTCCAGGCTTCCTCCACACCTACACAGTGAAGAGAGAGTGTTCTCCTGCAGTGACTGTGAGAAAAACCCCTGAGATCTCAGCTGTCACCCACTTCCCTCTGTACACAGGTTCCCAGAACATGATAAGAGTTTACTGCAAGCTGACATCAAAGTCCATGTATCCATATCCCCAAGAGGTCTTTTTCTTACCCACAGTCTGAGCTCCCTGAGCCCCTCAGAGTGCATAGTGAAGTGAGGCCTTCCAGTGCCTAAGAGTAAAGAAGGAAGCTTCCCCAGCCCGAAGGTGGACCCACTTGTCCACCAGGGTCTACACAGAGGGCAGAGACCCTTATAGTGTCCCAGTGTGGCCAGGCACACCACCCAAGCTACCATGTTGTTTTCTCCCACTGCTCTCTGTTCTTTACAGAGAGTCCTCCTGGTCACTGTTGTGGTTTTACTCTTTTTTGGTGGGTGGGACGGGGTGGTATACCAGGGATTAAACTCGGGGGCAGTTGGCCACTGAGCCACATTCCCAGCCATATTTATTTAGAGACAGGGTCTCACTGAATTGCTTAGCACCTCACTTTTGCTGATGCTGGTTTTGAACTTGTGATCCTCCTGCCTCAGCCTCCCAAGCCTTTGGGATTACAGGTGTGTTTCACCGTCCCCAGCTTGGTTTTACTCTTACTAGGCTTCTTGTAACTAGTTTTGACTGACCCATACCTTGGCATTTGAAGTGTATATTGGATTTTGGCAATAATGTTATGCATGGTTGTTGTCAGTAATAATCTGGAGATCAAATTAAACCTTCCCTGAAACTCAGGGAGCAGACTCTTTGTGTACTGTAAGGAAAAGCCCATGATTTACTTAATACTAAAATGATGGTCCCTAAAATCTCTTTGTTCCCTAAAGTTTCATATTCCTCCTCCTAATTCAGCACATTTTCCATGAGTTATTTTGCTAACAACATTCCACTGGCAATTCATACAGTGCAGACTGCAAATTCAGCTCCTGGCTACATATTTCTCCAGAGCTCCAAACCCACATTTCCACCTGCCTGCTATGTATTTACCTGGATGCCTCACAGGCCCAAACTGAAATCCTTCCTGCCTCACTCCTCCTGGTCTCTGCCTGCCAATAACTCTATGTCTGCATTCTCTGTCTCACTGAATGGACAGCACTCTCTGCTTTCTGACTCTTCATGGTCCTGCCCCACACATCTTTGTCCATCACCAATTTTCACATTTATTTCAACTCCTTACTGTCATTTCAGTCTGTCTAGTTTTCTTCATCCCCTCTCACCACCATCTGTCATCAGGATTAACATGAGACCACCCTTTAGCTAGTCCTCCTAACTCCAGCTGCTTCTAACTCCGCACAGCCCCAAATTGATCTGTATAAAATGCAGACATGATCTAGTCACTTCCTGGCTGCCTTCAGGGTACAGCTCTTCATTACCTGGCCTCATCTTCTCCAGTTGTGTTCCTTACTTCACCTCTTCTCACGCTATCTCAGCTGTCCTAAATAACCTGCCTTCCTCCAAATTCTCCATGTTCCAGTTTGTCACAGATTCCTGGGTGAGAAGCAGGAATTGGGAGTATTATTGTTTTTGTTCTTAGGGGGCAGGTACCAGGGATTGAACCTGGGGGAACTCTGCCACTGTGCCACATCTCCAGCCTTATTTTGTATTTTATTTAGAGACAGAATTTCACTGAGTTGCTGAGCGCCTCACTTTTGCTGAGGCTGGCTTTGAACTCACAATCCTCCTGCCTCAGCCTCCTGATCTGCTGGGATTACAGGAGTTTGCCACCACACTTGGCAGGATTGGGAGTTTTATAGCACAAAATGCCTATATCATAGAAGAAGGGCCACGTGTCAGTGAAGAAACTAAGAGAGACAGGGAATATGAAGCCTAAAGTAAGCAGAAGAATTGGTTAGAGCTAAAAATCAATGAAATGAACAGCAGAAAAACTAAGTGAAATCAATGAAAATAACAGCTGGTTGTTTGAGAAGATCAATATAATTTACAAAGCCACAGCCATACTAAACATTAAAAAAGAGAGAAGAAATTATATCAGCAATAAACGAGGTAACCTAACTACAGATTCTAGTTATTTAAAGTATGAGAAAAGACTATTGTCTTATTGTTCTTGTTGTCATGACAAAAATACCTTAGACTGGGTAATTTACAAAGAACATTTTTTTTTAACTTAAAGGAGGCAGAAATTTATTTATTACAATTCTGGAGGCTGGGAAGTCGAAGACCAAGATGCCTGGTGAGTATAAATAAAAAGAACAAAAAATATATATTCTTTTTTTTTTTTAGTTGTAGCTGGACACAATATCTTTATTTTATTTATTTATTTTTATGAAGTGCTACGGATCGAACCCAGGGCCTCAAGCGTGCTAAAAGAGTGCTCTTCCGCCGAGCCACAATCCCAGCCCCCCAAAATATATATTCTTAACAAAGTGCCAAAAAAAAAAATGCCTGGTGAGGACCTTCTTGAGGCATCCTCACCTGGTAGAAACAGAAATGCAAAAAGATATGAACACTGTGTCCTTGCATGGCAGAAGAATGAACCCACTCTCTCAGTCCCTGACTATAAGGTTCCTGCTCCCTCCTGATCCATGAAGGTTCTACTCTCATGACTTAATTGCCTCTCAATATTATCACATCGGTGATTAAGTTCCAACATAAAAATATTGGGGGACATATTCAGACCATAGCAAATATTCCTTTATGCCAATAAAATTTGACAACTTACATGAAATGGGCAAATTTCCACTAACTTCCAAAGTTCACTCAAGAAGAAAAAGATACTCTGAATAGCTCTGAATCTATTAAAGAAATCAAACTTATAATTAAGATCTTTCCTACAAAGAAAATTTCACTAGAGAATTGTGCCAAACATTTAAGGAAGAAAAATGTGCAAATTCTACACAAACTCTTCCAGGAAATTGAAAATGAGAAAACACTTCCTAATTATGAGGCCAGCATTAATGTCTTTTGTGAATGTGAACATAGATGCAAAAACTCTCAATAAAATTTTTGTAAGTCAAGTCCAACAATATATAAAAATAATAATACATCATAACCAAGTGAGGTCTCAGGAATACAAAGGTCAAGCTTTTCAAAATCAATTAACATAATCCATATTAATGAACTAAAAAGGAAAAACATATGATCCATTTCTGTTTTAAAGAAAACTCTCAGTCCAGGCTCGGTGGCACATGCCTGGGGCTGGGGAAGTTGGAGCAGGAGGAGTTCAAAAAGCAAGGCTCTAAGCAACTCAATGAGACCCTGTCTCTAAAATACAAAAATAGGGCTGGGGATGTGGCTCAGTGGTCAAGTGCCCTTGAGAGTTCAATCCCTAAGACCCCCACCAAAAAAAAAAAAAAAAAAAAGAAAGAAAGAAAAAAGAAACTCTTAGGAAACCAGGACTAGAAATTAATCTGATAAAAAGCATCTACTAAAAATGTACAGTCAGTATCATGTATAGTGGGAAAGGCGGAACAAGGCAAAATATAGCCACTCTCATCAATACTCTTCAACAACATTATAGTACAGGTTTGGGACAGGAAATAAGGAAAGAAAAATAAAGGAATTCACAATGAAGAAGAAATAAACTATGTTTACAGATGACATGATTGATAGAGAACTAGAATCTACCAGTCAAATCTTTAGCAAAGCTACTGAAACCGATTGAGTTTAGCAATGCTTCATACAAGGTCAGTGTACAAAAATCAATGGCACTTCTGTTTTTTTTTTAAATTTAATTTTTTTTTTTTAGTTGTAGATAGACACAATATCTTTATTTTATTTTTATGTGGTGCTGAGGATCGAACTCAGGGCGAGCACTCTATCGCTGAGCCACAACCCCAGCCCCGGCACTTCTGTTAAGTTGCAATGAGTAATTAAAATTTGACATTTAAAAAATTTTCCTGGGCTGGGGATGTGGCTTAAGTGGTAGCACGCTCGCCTGGCATGTGTGCGGCCCGGGTTCGATCCTCAGCACCACATACCAACAAAGATGTTGTGTCCGCCGAGAACTAAAAAATAAATATTAAAAAAAAAATTCTCTCTCTCTCTCTCTCTCTCTCTCTCTCTCTCTCTCTCTCTCTCTCCTCTCTCACTCTCTCTTTAAAAAAATTTTTTTTCCCTTAAAATAGCACAAAATATTGCAAGTTGTATGTAGAACCATGCTTTGAAAACTTCTTGGCACATAGTTGGTGCTTAATAAACATTGAACAAATAAATAAAGTGTAAGTCAAGTCCAACAATATATAAAAATAATAATTTAGTAAGTGACTTACTAAATTCAAATCCATGCAACCTGACTCTAGAGCAGCTACTCTACCCATTCACAACAAATACAATAAATATTTTTTGTTTCTAATATGAGGTTATGTTTTCTATTTGTTTTACTGCTTAATTTCTTTAAATCCCAATAGCATTAGTAATGATACCAAGTGTCTGATATATTCTAGCATTTGGTGACAGTGCAACTTTGAGTTCCAAAAGAATAATTTTATTTATTTTTAAATTTTTTTAAAAAAATATTTTTTAGTTGTTGATGAACTTTTATTTTATTTATTTGTATGTGGTGGTAAGAATCAAACCTAGTGCCTTACTCTTGCCAGGCAACCACTCTTCCACTGAGCTACAATCCCAGCCTGAATAATTTTATTTTCAATGTTAAAATATGGGTTGGGGATATAGCTCCATTGGTAAAGTGCTTCCCTTGCATGCATAAGGCCCTGGGTTCAATCCCCAGCACCTCCCACCCCCCCACCCCCGCCCTTCCCACAAAAATCTCCTTAAGGTCCTAAGGATGTGGTTCAGTGGTAGGGCATTTGCCTAGCATGAGTGAGGTTCTGGGTTTGATCAACCAGCACCATTATAAAAAATAAAAATCTTAAGAAATACTTGTGGGAAGCTATTCTCGCACGTGATTGGGCACCTCCCTGACTGGGTGTGAGGCCTTCCAGCCAAGCTGTGTCAGAACTAATCCCCATCCTTATTAGATACGACAGCCCATCCGTGTGGAGGTGTGACTGACCATTGACCCTGAGACCAATCACTGACCCTGACCTTGGAATGCTGTCTCCCTCCACCTTCATTGGATGGAATTTTCCCCTGATTTTCTTGTTCCCCAATAAAAGGCCACTCCCTGGCTTGCCTTTCCTCTCTCCTGCTACTCACCAGGTGGCTCCAGGTAGGAGCCAGAGGGGGCTGACTCTGACCTGGTCAAGAAAAAGGTAAATTGAGTTTATGTGTGTTTATTTTGATCTCACTAGTTAACTTCTATGCTTAGGACCTCTAGTGTGAAGCTAGCGTGCTGGTCGCACGGCAGAATTACTTTACCTCAAAATAAGAGAAATAGTGACTAAGACCATTGGTATAACAACAACAGCAAAAGACTGGGCTGGTTACCCATTTCCTCAAACTTTTGTAAATAAGTTCTCATCACAGGCAACCCCCTGCAAAAGTGTCAGGTTGTGGACTGGGGCTGGGGCTCAGTGGCAGCGCACTTGCCTGGTATGTGTGAGGCACTGGGTTCAATTCTCAGCACCACATATGAACAAATAAAGGTCTATCAACAACATACATACATACATACATACATACATAAATAAATAAAACGTCAGGTTGTCCACCCCTGTATGTGTGAATATTGCCCTTATGGAAGGGTTATTGGAAGATGCAGTAGCTAAAATACCAGTATATTCTAAAACATGGTAATAAAATCTGAATATAGTGTTTATGCACCTTAACTCTAGAATGGAGTTAATCGTTATACATCCTCAGGTAGATGCTTGGGAAGCTAGAGCGTGGGTATGGGACCTCATTTCAGTCTGCAATCATGAATCAAGATGAATCCTTCTGGGGAGAGTGATGTTCTCTCTCAGAAGACAATGTAACAGCATGGTAAAATAATCATGGTGTGATATTAAGTTTAAGATGTAGGATATAAGATTACACAGAGATTGTGTGCTTCAGTTACATGGTTTTTGTTTTTTGAGGCTGGGTTTCCTCTGTTGCCCAGGCTGGCCTTTAATTCCTGGGCTCAAGCACAGTCCTTCTGCCCCAACCTTCCCAGTAGAGGGGACAAGAGGCATGCACTACCATGCCAGCTAAAAGCAGAGATTTCACTTTTCTCCTTTCTATTGAAAAGGAACTGTATCATAATCAAAGGAAGGTAGGACCAACCATTCCTAAGATCTCCAGCACATACAAGAAATTGTTTCAGCCCAGGTGGTTTAATTCTTGCATAGGATGGATTAGAAACCCCATGGCTGCAGGTTGTACATCTGTCTGGTCCCAGTTTAGTTTTCCAACCATATAAACTCAGCTTGTTATGGCAGACATTGGTGTCATAGATCTATCTAGAGATAATCTGGAAGGGGAAGATTAATTCCCCATAGGCCATTCCCCAAGGGCTATGCAGGAGTAGAGGAAAACACATGTTCAAATTGACCTCTAAACCAAGCCTAACAGTGTTAAGTGGCAGCTCAGAGGACAAGCCAGGGGCTAGTTCATTTATATGAATGAAGTTTCCAAACTGGATTCCAGTTGTATTAACAATCAACCTTTATATATAATTACAATAGTTATGGAGATTTTTTTAAATTTTTTTTTATTTTTTTTTAGTTGTAGATGAACACAATACCTTTGCTTTATTTATTTTTATGTGGTGCTGAGGATAGAACCAAGTGCCTCATGCATGCGAGGCAAGTGCTCTACCACTGAGCTACAACCCCAACCCCTAGTTATGGAGAAATCCTCTCTCTCTGCTGTGGGCCACCTCACAGTGGTCTCCCAGCCTGCTGTACCCATAAACAAATTGGATGAGATTTAGAGATGAAGAACAAGGAGATCTGCAACTTGATAAAGTCATATTTTGTTTTTCAATGAACTTCCACTGTTCTAATCTAAATGATTTAATATTTTTCTTTTCTGCTACTGGGGATTGAACCCAAGGGTACTTTACCACAGAGCTATATCCCAGCCCTTTTTATTTTGAGGCTCACTAAGTTGCTGAGGCTGGTCTCGAATTTGCAATCTTCCTGACTCAGGGCTCCCAAGTAACTGAGATTACAAGTGTGTGCCACCCAAATGCTTTTAAAAAGAACATTATCACTTTAATTTCACAAGGGGTGTGTGTGTGTGTGTGTGTGCACACACACACACACATAGGGTGCACTTTGACAGGTTTCCTGTCATACCCGTTATCAACAAAGGGCCTTACTGCAATTGGTTGCCCCACATCTGGGAAAATGAGGCCTTCATTCTTCTCAGTTTAGTGAAAATTCATAAAAAACTATGGAGAAAGACAAAAATTCTGATTGGACTCAATCTTTTTTCTTTAGAGTTCTTTAAAATAATATTAAATTGTTAGTCTACATTTATCACACTGTAACAAATCACTTCATGCATACTCTGGTGTTACAGTTAGGTGCAGCATGTCTTTGTCCTCTACAAAATTAATGAGGAACCATTGGATTCATAATAAAAACTAACTAAAATTTCCTAATTTCTAACATCTGTGAATGACCTCCTTCCTTTCTTTCTCACTTAATAATCTATATACACAAGAAACCACTACTGGACTCTCGGACTTTATTGTTTTTTGTTTGTTTTTCCCTATTTGTCTTCCATAATTCAGGCATACTAACGCCCAGGGGTTAAAACATATATATATATATATATGAATGAAACTCTAATACACACCACAGATTTCTTTTCCGACATACAAACCTAGTTTTCTTCTCCAAAACAGTCAAGAGAGAAAACCTCAGGGCTGCATCTAGATTTCTGCAAACCACTAGATTGATTGCCTATCTGGTATTACTCATGTTTTGAAGTAAATCAGGGAAGGAATAAATAACGAGGCAAACTTTAGACAAGAATCTGAAGGCTTGCTCATAAATGAAATCCTGGACTCACTTTACTATATGGTCATTCCAGGAGGATCCCCTAACCCTATGCCCAGGAAAGACATGCACTTTTCTTCTTTTTTTGTACAGGGGATTAAACCCAGGGGTGCTTAACCACTGAGCCACATCCCCAGCGCCCCTCCTATTAAAAAACTTTTGAGACAGGGCCTCTCTAAATTGCCCAGAGCCTCGCTAAAATGCTGAGGCTAGCTTTGAACTTGTGATCCTCCTGCCTCAGCCTCCCCAGCCACTGGGATTACAGGTGTGTCATCACACCCAGTTGCAAACTTTACATGTGGGAAAACTCTTAAGAAAAACCAAGAAGCCCATGACCAGGTTGCAGACTCGGGAGCCCGACTCTCTCCTTCCAACAACAGACTGGCTCATGTTCGTCCCCTTTGGTTCCCGCTTCTCTAGGACTCGGCGGGCAGGGCACCACTGCACCCCTAAGGCCACGTGTTCTTCCTGCCACGCCAGGCGGGAAGCCCAGCCCGCACAGCCCACCGCTCCCAGGCCCCGCCCCCCCACGCCCACTGCGCTGCTAGCCAATCGCACCCTGATACGCTGCAAGGCCCCGCCCCCCTTGAGCTCCGCCGGCCGCTTTTGTTCTACCCTGCTGGGTCTCTCCGCCTGTGCGCTCCGCGCAAACCGAGTGGCAGCCTTTGATTGGTGGCCGCCGCGCAGCCAATCAGAAGGGGGCACCTCACGTTAGGGCTCGGAGTTTTAAACGCGCTTCCAGGGGCGCGCCGGCGCGGCCTGAGCCTGGGCGGGGGAGAAGGTAGGACGCAGCGAGGCGCCCTGCCTGCGCGTCCGGCGGCGCGCGGGGATTGGCCTACCGACGGCTTCCCCGCCCCCGGTCATTTGCCTGGGAGGACTTCCTGGAGTGTTTTCTGCGCTCCTCTGTCGTTGGGCTAGTCTGGGAGTGCTCCGCGGCTGCCGGCGCCTGGAGGCCGCGCTCCGCTGCTGCCGCCATGAGGCTCCGAAAAGCCTGCCTGCTCGTCTTGCTCCTGGCGCTGGCGCAGCTGCTGGCCGCGGCCAGCGCCGAGGGAACGGACGAAGGTGAGCGGCGGCCTGGCTGGGGAGGGCGTCGTGCGCCCGCGAGGCTGGAAGCCGTGGGAGCCCGGGTTGTGAGACCTGGTGGCCCGCCGGGCTTCGCGCAGGTTCCTGCAGATCTAGGGACGGCCGTCGCTCGCGGTGCGGACTTGCTGGGCTTTCAGGGCAAGGAAAGGGGTGCTGGACGGCTTTGGGGATCTCTTAGTGGAGACGACCAAGAGGCCGAGGCTCAGGGCCCACGAGCTCCGACTCGCTGGAAGTCCCTGCCACCCGAGTCGGACGCAGAACGGGGTACAGACAGGCTTCTTTGCAAGGCTCCTTCGTTTTCATTCTCAGATTTTCTTAGGTCCAACCTGATTGTCTTCTGCCCTGAAAGGAGGATCGTGGAACTTATTAAAACTTCCAGACGCACACGCCCAGAGATTGTGAGGGAAGAAGGGGGTCCACAGTGTCCAAACAGGTTTTAGAGAAGATGCGAGGGCGGGAGGACGCTCGTGGGAGCTCGCAGGGGCAGCCGCGGGCAGCAGGCATCTTCTTTAAAAATGTTCTCTGTAGATTTGGAAATAATTAATGCACGGGTTCTGGTTTGAAGGTGAAAGGGAGGTTTGCGTCTTCCGTATAAGGAGGAGACCTCATCTCTCTTCTCAGCATTTATTCAGCACCCAGTATGTGCCGGTCTGTGGTGGAGGAGTCAAGCCTGGGTTGTGTGGTCCCCACCCTGGAAACCCGCACTCTGCTAGGGACAGAGTACAGAGCCTCATCATGTTCCTGCATTTTTCTTTGAAATCAGCTACCTGCAAACATAAGAGAACTTTAAAAATTAAGAAGTACTCGTTACAATTCCTAGAGAGCTGGGCATTTAGTATTGGTCTTAACCCTCTTCCTTTGTGTCCTTTTTCCTTACCACTAGCTTTTTACCTGCTAAGTTTATTCCAATATAAATAACCCCGCTTTTCCAATATTAGTATGTTGGGGAAACGTGAACTTTAGACTTTTTCAAATAAATTGAGTAACTTCTGTGTGGGTCAGATTCAAAAGTCTTTGCCCAGTAGAAAAGGAAGTAAAACTCAGACTCAGTGGAAAAAAAACACCTGCTGAAAAGAACCAGGAATCAGTACTGCCTACAGGTGTGTCTTGGCAACTTTATCCAAATCACTTGGGTGCTTATTTAAATACATAGTGGGGTTAGGCCCTTGAGTCTGTATTTTAAACAAGTTTTTCACTTTTCATAGGCAGAGTAAATTTTGCATTTGGATACTTTTGGGAACCTAGCTGGAAAGTACAGTAGCATTGTCTATATTTCGATCCACTGATTTTGGGGGGATTCTTGAGAGGCCCAGGAGAGTGGCACACTTGGGTGGACTTCAAGGACTTTGGGGACCATCAAGTTTATACTGTGGGTTGTAAATCACTAGTGCTGTATTGTCCCTGGGAAGTAGTTGCTTCTGGGGTGAGCCAGGGTATCTCTGGGATATCCTGATCAAGGGCATATCCTTCTGGCTTTCTCCTTGATTCCCTCTTATCCTTGAGGGCATCACTAGCCCTTAATTTTCATAGCCTTTCACATATGACTTGGTCAACAGATTTATGGTCTGTACTACCTCCAATGTTCCAACTGACAGAATCTCACTAAATTTGCTGAGGCTGGCCTTGAATTTGTGATCCTCCTGTCCCAGCCTTCCAGATCACTGCAATTATAGCCATGCAACACTATGCCAGGCTCGAAATCTTTAGGCCTTTCTTTGTTTTCTCTCACATTTTAGATTCATCAGCACAGTGATATCTGGGCCCCTAAATGTCCCATCCCCCAGTGTGGTTGCTAAATAGACTTAAGTCATCTGGTCTAAGCCTCAGGTGCCAGGGCTTTCCATGTTTTGGATTAGAAGTTGCCTGCACTCTTCCAGCTAAAATAATGGTGCATGCCTGTAATCACAACGACTCGGGAGGCTGAGTTGGAGGATTAAAAGTTTGAGGCAAACCTCAGCAATTTAGCAAGACTGTCCCAAAATGAGGAATAAAAAGAACTAAGGATGTATGTAGTTCAGTGGTGTTATGGTTTGGATGTGAGGTGTCTCCCAAGAGCTCAAGTGTGAGACAATGCAAGAAGGTTCAGAGGAGAAATGATTGGGTTGTAAGAATCTGAACCCAGTAACTCAGTGACTTAATCCCCTGATAGGGATTAGCTGAGAGGTAACTTGGAGGTGGGTAGGGTGTGGCTGTGGGGTATTTGTTTGTATCTGGGGAGTGGATTTTCTCTCTGCTTCCTGATCACCTTGATGTGAGCTGCTTCCCTCTGCCACACTCTCCATTATGTCCTGCTTCACCTTCAGCCCTGAGGAATGGAGCTGTCCTGTGGATTGAGACCTCTAAAACCGTGACCCCACAAAAAAGTGGAAGACCAGAATGGTCTCACCTTAAACTTTGTGTATTGGGAAGAAACTTTTAAAGAGTTTGGCACAGTGCCTGGCACGTAGTTAATATCAGTGATAATGATTTGATCCCTATTCCGATAACAACTTTGTCCTTTTCTTGTTCACCATAAACCGTTAAGTGTTGGCTTAATGGTCGTTTGTGCAGCTATTACAGGTGTGCCCCTGGTGGAAACTGGAATTGGCCAGCTGAGGAGGTATAGTGAGGGCATCTTTGTGGTTGCTGCCTGCATCTGGGCTGGACAGAGGAGGGGTGCAAAGTTGTCCTCAGGTGTGTTTGGTAGGAGTCAAAGGGGATTTCAGCCACCTGGTTGGATCCCCCTGTTTCAAGAGTGGCTTTCTCCTGTAGAGTGAGCGAGGTGGAGATGAATGTAGGAGGCTTCATTTACCTCATGCTAGGAGACTACTTCAGGTGGTGCTGGAATGTTTCAATGGGTGTTCTATCTTAGAATGCCCAAATTTAAAAGTGAAGTCCAGTGAAAAGTAGTGTCCCCATTAGGATATGATGTGTCTAGCTTGCAGGGATATGTAGATTTCTAGTAGACAGGTGTTTTAGTCAGCTTATTTGTTGCTGTAACTAAAAGACCCCATAAGAACAATTTTAGAAGAAGAAAAGTTTATTTGGGGGCTCACTGTTTCAGAGGTCTCAGGCCATAGACAGCAGGCTCCATTCCTCGGGGCTGGAGGTGAGGCAGAACATCATGGAGGAAGAGGATGGCAAAGGAAAGCAGTTCACATGATGATCAGGAAACAGAGGTTTCACTCACCAGATATGTACACAAGATATGCTGGACCCTGTGACCTCCCTCTTCCAGCCACACCCTACCTGCCTTCAGTTAACCACTTAGTTAATTCCATTAGGGGATCAGTTCACTGATTGGGTTAAGACTCACAGCCTCCATACATTGTCTCACATGTGAGCTTTTGGGGGACCCTTCACATCCAAACCATAGCATTCCACCCCTGGCCCCCAAAATCTCATGCCCATCTCACAATGCAGAATAATTTAGTGCCGAGTCTGAAGAGACTCTGAGACTTGGGGCAAACTCACATTATGAGCTCCTGTAAAGATCAAAGAAAGTGTACAAATATCCAATATATAAAGGTACAGAGTAAACATTTCCATTCAGAAAAATAGTACAGATAGAGCCAAAGCAAGACTGAAGTCCAGCTGGGCAAACAAGTTCTGTAGTTCCATGTCTGGCATCTGGAGCACATGGCAATGTGATGTTTTCTCCAAAGGGCTTGTGTGGCTCCTCCCCTGTGGATGTACTGGTTGCTGTCCACATCCCTCTCTGTTGGCTTGCTTCTGCTGGATTCCTGCAGCTTTCCTTGGCAGACAGACTACGTTACTGGCATTTCTTAATCTTGGGGTCTCCACTGGAGCTTCAGCTTCTTCCTCACATCTCCACACTTTGACTTCTCAGGGGATGTCCGTAGGGACTCTGACCCTGCTGCACTTTGCCTGGCCTCCCAGGCATTCCTTTGAAATCTTGGTGGAAGCCTCCGTGACCCCCTAACTCTAGTATCCTGCGTTCCTGAAGAACCAGCACCACATGATTGATGCCGAGGTCTGCTGCCATCTGGACCAGTGGTAAAGCCTTTGGGGACACTGGCTGCAGCATCCTCCAAGTGCAGCATCCTCTGGGTGGCTGAGCACATTAAAAAAACTTCCTTGTGGGCTGGGGATGTGGCTCAAGCGGTAGCGCGCTCGCCTGACATGCATGCGGCCCGGGTTCGATCCTCAGCACCACATACAAAGATGTTGTGTCCGCCGAAAACTAAAAAAAATAAATATTAAAAAAAAATTCTCATTAAAAAAAAAACTTCCTTGCCCCACTTGTGCAAATTTTTACTTAATATTCGCTTAAATCTGAGATGGATGTGGTCTTGCCAATTCCTGAGATGCCCTCAAACCATCTTTCTTATGGTCTCTGGGCAAAGTCTCTAGCATTTCTTTAGTCCCAGTAATGTCTTTATTAACTGCAACTTTCTTAGCCCCAGTTTTACTCCCACCTTTGAAATCCAAGTTTTAAAATTTCTGCTCTGCTTTCTACTCCTTAATATCATAATAAACTTGGGTAAAAGCCACCAGCAATATCCATGCCACCATTTGAATGCTATGCTGTCTAGAAACTTCTTCCTCCACATTAAGAAGTCTGTTGCTTTTAAAATCGGCCTCACAGAACAAAATGTGGACAACTTCTTAGCCAGAACATAATAGGAATGTCCTCTAGTTCAAGTTCCAATAGAGTCCTTTTCCTCTGAAACCTCATGAACCCACTCTTTACTGTCCACAGTCAGATTGGCATTCTGGTCCTCTGCGGTCCCACCAGAATTGCCCATTAAGATCTACTTACAGGCTGGGGATGTGGCTCAAGTGGTAGCATGCTTGCCTGGCATGCATGCGGCCCGGGTTTGATCCTCAGCACCACATGCAAACAAAGATTGTGTATCTGCCGAAAAAAAACTAAAAAATAAATATTAAAATTCTCTCTCTCTTAAAAAAAGAGTTTGACTAAAATTGAAACAGGGGTTCACTTGATGCTTTGAAACTTACATGTTTAAAGAAAAAAAAAAAAGATTCACTTACAACATTCTAAAGCTTTACTAGCTTGCATGGCTAACCTTTCCAAAATTCCTCCCACGAATTACAAAAATCTCCAAAAGCTTCTAAACCACAAGGTCAGGTTATATGACACCACTTTGGTACCAATTTTTGTTTTAGTCAGCTTTTTTGTCATAACTAAAGGAACCTATAAGAACAATTTTGCAGGAGGAAAAGTATTTGGGGGCTCAGAGTTTCAGAGGTCTTAGTCCATGGACAGTAGGCTCCATTCCTTGGGCTTGAGGTAAGACAAAATATCATGGAGGAAGATTGTGGCGAAGGGAAGCAGCTCACATGTTGACCAGAAAGCAGAAAGAGAGGTCTTCACTTGCAAGATACAAATATATACCCCAAAGCTAAGCCCTCAATGCCCACCTCCTCCAGCTATACCCTACCATTTCAGGTACCACTCATTTAATCTCTATCAGGGGACTTTTCACTGCTTGGGTTAGGTCTCTCACAACTCAAGTCATTTCTTCTCTAAACCTTCATGCATTGTCTCACACATGAGCTTTTGGGGGACATTTCACATCCAAACCATAACAATGGGATCATGGAGCCAGGGACTGGTGGTGTAGCTCAGTGGTAGAGCACCTGTATGGGACACCCTGGGGTCTCTGTTTCTAGCCCTTTCTCAATTTGCAGAGAAATCAACTCTGGGGTTTTGTGGGAGGAACGGAAAGAAGGTCATGCCTTAATGCAGAGGAGAGTGCTTAATTATGTAGGGAATGTTCTATCACTTTGTTATCCTTTAAAAGGAAAATACAGTTCATGTTTTGAATGTTAAACAGGTTGCCCCATTTAATCAGGAGCCTCTCATTAGGAGTGCTGAGTCTACTTCAGGCTTTTCTTGGTTTCTTCATAGCATAGCCAGAAAACACCTTTGCACATCCTTTTTGTAAAATCACCCTGAAAAGATCAGCCTTTGTGGTTGTGTTTCAGGTGCCCTCGCCATACACTTGAATCTTCCCTTCCACCTGTGTGACTGAGCGGACTCTGCAGTTCTGCTTCCTATCCTCTTAGCCTGAGGAGGAGGAAGTTCCCTAATGCCTTCTCTCCAGTCTTCTCTTCTGCAAGCTAGTAAATTCCATTCTGTGACTGGGCTGAGCAGCCAGGCAGTGGGGCTGGGATGGTGCCCACTGGGCAGAGAAGCTCCAGAACATCCCTGCAGATTGGTAGTTTTGTTTGTTTTTTAAACCCAGGGATGCTTTACCACAAGCTCTATCCCTAGTCTGTCTGCCTTTCTTTTAGACAGGGTCTCATCTGCCATCCTCCTGCTCAACTTCCTGAATAGCTGGGATTACACCATGTACCAGCTAGATTATAGAGTTTAATAATGATGAGAGCTATACCCCCATTCTCCAGAACATCTGAGTATGCTGGGAAGTGAGGTATTATGGGCCATGTGGGAGCAGCGATTGCATGGCCCCACTGTCCCAGCTGCAGATCCAACACTGGCTTAGCAGAGGCCACAGGTCCCAGGAGTCCCAGTCCCTTGACGGTTTTCAGGCCCCGAGTGCACCCTCAGCCCCAAGTAGCTAGCAGTGTTGATTGAGCTCCTGAGAAGTAACTCCAGAAAAGCACTGGCCTCTAGAAATATTCTGGCCTTGGAGTTAGTGAAATTATTGTGCTTGTTGCACTCAGTTCCATTTGCTGCTATGAAAAGCTGGTCAATTAGAACTGGGGCTATAGCTCGGGGGCAGAGCACTTGCCTAGATGTGTAAGGCACTGGGTTCAACCCTTAGCACTGCATAAAAATAAATAAAGGCATGCTGTCCTTCTACAACTACAAAAAAATTGAAAATTAAAAAACAACTGGAGTTTCACAAACACTTGGATCTCTTCTATAGTTTGGCAAAAAATCAAACTTTGCAGATTCTACTCAGTTTCCTGCATTCCAAGAAGAAAACTTTGCTTCTAAGCAGAGGTGTAATTTGTTGTCTGACTGAGGTAAAATGTCACCCTTTTCAGAAATAGAACTAATCCTCCAGAGTGAAAAGTCAAGAAAGAGTCCCTATTTCCCATTTCTACTATTTTGGGGGCCAGGCAGGTTACATCAAGGCCCTGTTGGTGGAAAGCAGAGCAAGGAAGAGGGCTTTGCATTTGGAGGGGGCTCATCCTGCCCCCATGCCTTTCTGAGGCATTTGCTCTTTAAATAATAATAATAATAAAAGCATTATTATTATTATTGGCATCTAAAGTGGCCATATAGTGTGCAGACCCAGAGCAGAATTGCTGGGGTGAGGAGGTTCGGCTGCACAGGACTCATGACACATTTGGAGGCTTTGGGGTTCTAAGAAAGTTTTGAAAAAAAGAGTCATCAGTTTCTTCACCAGTATTTTCCACTCAGATGCTTCCGAAAGAGAAGATGCTATTGAGGATGAAGAGGAGGAGGAAGATGAGGAGGAGGAAGAAGACTTGGAAGTTAAGGAAGAAAATGGTGTCTTGGTCCTGAATGATGCGAATTTTGATAACTTTGTGGCTGATAAAGACACGGTGCTGCTGGAATTCTACGCGCCATGGTAAGGACCTGCGTTCTGGCTCCCACGACTAGTCAGCCTCAGTGCAGAAGGCCCTCCCCTCAGTGCTGTCCAGACCCTGGGTTCCGTTCTGCCAGTTGGCATTGAGCAGCCTCATGGCAGCCTCAGGGAAGGCAGGCTCTGCGGGGTTCTGGTGGCTGCCCTAAGTTTGGGCTGTTGGCCTGTAGGACTCGTCGTCGTTTATTTTTTAATGTACACAGGCACCCCATTTCCTTTCTCGTCTCCCCTCCTAGTGCTGTACCTGCTGGCTCTCGTCTTCCTTCTGTAAGTCAGTTAGCCTCTGGAAAACCCTACCTTATTCTCAGTGTGTGTCTTCAGGGATTCTGACTTCACAGACCCTCTGAAAGGGATCACTGGCCCAAACGTTGAGACTTTTACAGTTGTCCTTTGGACTCCAAGGGGACTAATCTAGCCTCCACCGTCCCTCACAGACACCAAAATACACAGATGCTCCGGTTCCTTATATGAAGTGGCGTGACTGCGTGTGATTCTGCATGTCCTCTTGTATTTCGGGGTTGTTTTGTGTGTGGTACTGGGGATGGAACCCAGGGCCTCACACATTGCTAACCAAGTGTTCTACCACTGAGCTACACCCGGCCTTTTTTTAATTTTATTTTTGAGAGTCTAAGATGCCTAGGCTGGCCTTCGACCTTTGATCCTGCTTCACCTCTTGAGTAGCTGGGATCACAGGTGTGTACATCATCTGAAGATTATTTACAATACTTACAATATGTAACACAAAATAAGTGCTACATCAGTAGTTGTTCCGCTGCATTGTTCAGGGAATAGTGACAAGAAGACAAGTCTGTGTGTTCAGGGGTTTTTGTTGTTGATCCACAGTTGGCTGAATTCATGGGTGTGCACCATGTGGATGTGGAGGGCTGACTGTAAACAGAAGGGATCATTTGGGTTGAGAGTACTTGCCAAGGCAGAGCTGGAATTCAAACCTAGATCTGCTTGACTTAAAGCCTCTTTTGCCTCCCCATGGTGTTATGTGGAGTCATTCCTCTTAACTGCAGATATTTCCTTAGCCCCCATTTGTGTGTGTGTGTGTGTGTGTGTGTGTGTGTGTGTGTGTGTGTGATGTTGGATTGCATCTGCATGGTGCAGTAACCTGCTTCTCCTTCCCTCAATCTAATTCTTAGGTGTGGGCATTGCAAGCAGTTTGCTCCGGAATATGAAAAGATTGCTAGTACCTTGAAGAGTAATGATCCTCCCATTGCAGTTGCTAAGATCGACGCCACCTCAGCATCCATGCTGGCTAGCAGGTTTGATGTGAGTGGTTATCCGACCATCAAGATTCTGAAGAAGGGCCAGGCTGTGGACTATGATGGCTCCCGGACTCACGAAGGTGAGCTAGTACTAAGCACTGTGAGGGGAGCAGACACTTGGGTGGTCACAAGGGAGGAAGGGCAAGTGTCCTGGGACTGGCTCCCCCAGGAGCACCAGCCTGCTGGAGTGTTTGGGGTAAGTGAGGTTGGTGGGAGAGGTGTTTTCACATTCCAAACCATGGCAGCCAAGATCTGGAGCAGGAACATTAGAAATGACACCAGAGGCCCCAATCCCAGTGGTGTTTCAGAGCAGTGTCCTTGGTATGTAGCATGCGTCTGGAGGGCTGGCTCAGACAGGTGGCTGGCCCCAGCCTGAGTTTCTGATTTGGTAAGGCTCAAGGTAGGCCAAGTAACTGGCACTTCTTAGGAGTGTCCAGGGAGGGCTTCACAGGCTGTGGTGCAATGCCATGCACAGAGAGTGCAGTTCCAGGAGTCTCCAACAGCATCTGCATTCAGACCTGCTTGCTCACATGAGGCACTACAGAAGTCTTATTAAATGAATAAACAGATAAAAAATGTGGTTTCCTTAGCAGGGGCACACTACTTTTTTTCTTTTTTTGGTAGTACTAGGGATTGAACCCAGAAACATTCTTCCTCTGAGTTACATCCTTAGCCCTTTTCAGCCAAATTGTTGTGATTACGTTTGTGCCACCATACCCAGTGGCATATCTCTCTTGTAATCAGTTTTCTAAAACAGTATGCTGCTGCATTTTCCATTCTGCATGTAGAATGGTGGAGAGAACATTGAAGAAGGTTCAGAGGTTTTTGATTTTTGTGATACAGGGGATGGAACCCAAGGCTTTGCAAATGCTAGACCCTCTAGACCCTCTGTTCTGCTCCTGGGCTACCTCCCCAGCCCTGGCAAGTTTTTTGTCAGGACATAGTCTTGTGACCAGCTGTAGCTGTTGACTACATTTCTGGGGAATGAAGCCACAAACAGCATTTTTTAAAAAGCCTTCTCAGGTGATGCCAGTATACCCTGAGCAGACAGGGGCTATTGCTCCTTTTATATTTTTCTTGATTCTTGCTAACATTTTGGCATGCATGTAATATACTAGTGCTAGATATGTATGATTAAATACATATACAGCCTGTACATGTTTAGGGGATTTCCCAGAATTCTATTAATAAGCATATTTGACCAAAACCAGTTGGTACACAGTCCAGGAGAAAATGAGACCATACATCAAGTAGGTCTCCTGCCTTCTAGAGAAGGCTCGGGTCCGGTTTGTAGCAGTGGAAATGTCCCAGGTGGTTGTTGGGATACAGACCCAATGACTCAACTGCATTCTCAAAACTTTGAAAGTGGCCCTGGCTAGAGATGCCATCAGAGTTCAGGAAGTCACACAATTCCTGCTCCCCTTGCCACTTACTCCTTCTCTACCTGCTTCTGGAAGGAGGTGAAGTAAGAACCTGCAGCTTGGGTCTCCGTGTGCTCAGTCTTTTTCTTTTTGTTCCCCTTATTTCAGAAATTGTTGCCAAGGTCAGAGAAGTCTCCCAACCCAACTGGACACCTCCCCCAGAAGTCACACTTGTGTTGACCAAAGAGAA
Organism: Urocitellus parryii; assembly: GCF_045843805.1. Classification (NCBI taxonomy): domain Eukaryota; kingdom Metazoa; phylum Chordata; class Mammalia; order Rodentia; family Sciuridae; genus Urocitellus; species Urocitellus parryii. The sequence continues at coordinate 6,979,768 of NC_135533.1, forward strand.
CTTCGATGAAGTTGTGAATGATGCAGACATAATTCTGGTGGAGTTTTATGCCCCATGGTGAGATGGGGGTCTTCAGTTTCGTGCTACTAAGATGCTGATTATTCAACACCCTGCTGGGCTTGGGTGGAGGGTGCAGTGCAGGTGGAGGCCAAGTATTCTGGAAGAGGGGAGTTCATAACGGTGCCACCAGGGGAGTGGGTGTGGAAGGAAACAGGTAATCAAGGAAAGAGATACCAGAAAGAAAGTGGGGGAGAGTTCAGGCAGCAGATCAGTGAGGTTCCCAAAAGCTTGTGTACCAAAGTGGCTGCTGTCATCAGGCTTCATGGGGGTGGGGAAGGGGCATGACCAATTATAAGGATATCCCAGGAGATAGGATGGGGCGACGAAGTGGACAGAGCAAATTGGAAGGAAGACTTTTCAAAGGCGAATGAGTGTTCCTGCAAGAGTGCCATTGGCCTTCTCAGGAGGTGACCTGAGGCACTTGGTGAGTTTGTCATGGGTCAATCAGTGCTTCTGATTCTCGAGCAGTTCTAACAGTTGTCAGGATATGCCCTGTGGATCAGGGTAGAGGCCAATAAATGGCAAATCAGGAAAGTGACTGTCAGGCCAAGAAGAGTGGCCTCAAGTGGCTGTTCTGTGGATGAGTTCCAGGGAGTTGATGGGGAGAGGAAGTGTGTGTGCCTAGAACCAGCAGGCGGAGGCTGTGCCTGGTGCACAGTGAAGGGCCAGGGCTCCCCAAGCTCTAAATTGAGGCTTTCTGGGTTCTGTAGGAAAAGTCACTGCACCTAGTCACGGGATGTGCAAATGAAGTGAGAATACAGAGGAAAACAAATTGGGAAGAAGGGAAGAAATGCCTTGGTTGGTGAGCAGGCAGGCTGTGACCCCCCCCTTAACCCTCCAGTGATGCTGGGAGATGCTGGCCCTTGTCCTGCTACAGAAGCGGCCCTGGCTTGGTGGTTAGGTAGTGGGAAGAGGAAGAGCAACAGGACATTGCACCTATGGGTTGTTTTAGGGATTCTGATTTGCAGCCATTCAGGAGCCAGGTGCAGCAGACCGTTGCCCGTGCTGGGTATATGTGGTGCGGTTTGTTTGGTTTTTGATACCTTGGAAGACATTTATCCTTCTATTTGCAAATAGTTTCCATGTTGCAGGGGCAATCCTTCAGGTTTTTTGGGTGTCCTAAAGGCCAGGGCAAGACGGTGTTTAACTGAGGATTGAGAGCCTGTGACACATGAGGCCCTGGCCACGCAGGTGTTGTCAGGTCATGTGGTATAGACGGGCTGAGTTTCGCACAGCAGCCTGAGTTCCTCTGACTCACGCCTGTCTTCTCCTGCCCTGGTTTGCTTGTGCAAGCGCAGGCTGGTCACACTCTTCATCCTTTCCATGTCTCTGTGATGTCGTTACCTCGTCCCACGTGCACACTCTGGTTCACAGATGCTATGCAGGAAGCTCACATCTTCACCTCCTGGTTTCTCCCAGGGCCCTGGCTCAGTGCCCACACCTAGGAGACATTCTAAGGTTTACTGGATGCACCTGAGTTGCTTGGGTACACTGGATTAGTTTCTGCACCTCATTTAGCTGGGAGATGAGTCCACACTGGGACAGGCCCCTGACAGAACTGGCTTCCCCTTGGCAGGTGTGGACACTGCAAGAAACTTGCCCCTGAGTACGAGAAGGCCGCCAAGGAGCTCAGCAAGCGCTCCCCGCCAATTCCACTGGCAAAAGTTGATGCCACTGCAGAGACGGACCTGGCTAAGAGGTTTGATGTCTCTGGCTACCCTACCTTGAAAATTTTCCGCAAGGGAAGGCCTTTTGAGTACAATGGACCACGAGAGAAATATGGTACGGCCACGTCCTTTCCCCACCCCATGGTGGGGAGAGCCCCATGATAGAGGAGTAGTGTGGGCCACTCCAAAAGCCCCTCCTCAGGTGTGTGCTTTCTCCCCAGGGATTGTTGACTACATGATTGAGCAGTCCGGGCCTCCCTCCAAGGAGGTTCCAACCCTGAAGCAGGTCCAGGAGTTCTTGAAGGATGGGGATGATGTTGTCATCATTGGGGTCTTTCAGGGAGAAAGTGACCCAGCCTACCAGCAATATCAGGATGCTGGTAAGTACTGGCCCACTGTGCTGAACAGCATGCATAAGCCCTTCCAGGAGATCGGGGCTATCAAAATGGGCAAAGTGTGTTTTGTACAAAACTCAAGGGTCATCACAAAGGAGATGGCTGGATGGTTGACTGGGGTAGGATATGTGGGAATGAGCCTTCCACCTGGGGCTGGGGCTGGGTTGGTTGGCCTTCCTTGCACATGGATGGTAGGATCACATACTAAATGGCGGAAACTAGTTGCGCCATCATCCCCCTGGCCTCTGAGCAGAGGGGAGGGCACATCATACTCATCCAAGTGTCTGCCTTCCCTCTTCCTTACCCCTCTGTAGGAGGGAAGGCTCTGACCATAAAGCAAGGGCCTCAGACCTGGGTTCAAGTTACTAACACTGGCCACAGGTCCAAGGCTGTCATCTTTACTACTCCCCCAGAAGTTGTCAGATCAATTGGAAAAATGTAGATGAAGTGCTTTACAGAGTGCCTGGCAATACAAAGTGCGCTCCAGATGGCACCACAGGACAGTCTTGCTGTCCTGAGAAGTGAAGTGATGGTGGACAGCTGTCAGCAGCCATGTTCTATGAGGATGGGGACAGGTGGCATCACCCCATCTTGAAATCCATTCTGCCGAGGCCCGGCTCCTGGTGCCTGGGGACCACATACAGGCCTTCCTCTCCATCCTTACTACTTTCCTGAGGCCTTCTCCCCTCCATATCTCAGGCAGCTTGGTTTTCTACTTCCAAGTGCTTATTATCATCTTTTTTAAATTCACAACTCACCATGGCACAATAACAAGTATGCATACATTGAGTGGATTAATGTTGTAATAAAACTTACAGTAGAACTAAATTTGATTCATGTTTCCTCAGTCTTTATTGGTTAGGTAACCTTGCCATCCATTCTAGACTTGTCAGTTAGGAAGAAACTTGCAGGGGGAACCCCAGCCTCCCCAGGGCTTTTGCTGAGTGCTAATGAACTGCATTCAGGCTGCAGCTCCCCATTTAGGAGGCTAGGGTGAAACCCCCACCAAGAACCCCAGGTGGAAACTCAGTGTAAAGTCCTAGGCATGTGTGATGCTGCACTGCACACAGATGTGACATGCTGTTGGCCTCAGTGCCGCTATGCTGCTCCTTGTCACGGATGGTGGGGTTTAAGCTCGGGTGTTGTCCACACAGAATTTTTTGGTTTAGTCACGTTGTTTTTAGGGTGTTTGCTTTGGCTGGTATGGGTAACGAATTAAACTTCATTCATTTTAGCAGTTTAATAAATTGCATTTTATTGTATTGTTAATTTGTCAGCCAACAACCTGAGAGAAGATTACAAATTTCACCACACTTTCAGCACTGAAATAGCTAAGTTCTTGAAAGTTTCCCCGGGGAAGTTGGTCGTAATGCAGCCTGAGAAATTCCAGTCCAAGTATGAGCCTAGGAGCCACGTGATGGATGTGCAGGTGAGCAGGGGCTCTGCCTGGGCACCCAGCAGGCATGAGCATCTGGGGTTGGAAGTATGGCAGGAGTTTTGCCCTGTTGGCTGCATCTGGAGTGCCTTTCCCAGCCCTCTCTTCCCACCCCACTGTTGGCCTGAAGGCACTGGTGGGAAGCTCAGCCAGGTGGCTCAGGGACCAAGTTTGCAGGAGGGGTGGGGCTGGGGCACCACATACCTGGCAGGTCATAAGACCTAAGGCCCCAGTGAGGCTCCCTCTGCTTTTGCCAAAGCAGTTGTTCTCTCTGTGCCTCCTGGCAGGTAGGCTCTTATCTCCTTTGGTGCCCATGCAATTGTGGGTTTGGTCTGGATGTCCTGGGGCAGAACTGAGCCTCATTTGCTGGGAGGTGGTTTGGGTACCGAGGCTGTAGTGCCCAGTGGGCCCTTCCCCTTCCCTGGGTGGAGCTGGTCAACTTGGCACATGTATTACCTCTTTGCATGCTAATCTAACTAAAAAGTTTTTTACCATGTAGTTCTGGGTGGCTTACCAGCTCAGGGTAAGCCTGGGTCCAGCTCGGCATTCCCCAGGTTTCTGCAGATAGATCTGGTTTGGAGAGGATGGCAGCTCTGAAGCTTTTAATTAGCAGAAACTGGCGAGCAGAGCACGTGCTCCTGCCCAGGGCCCACAGCAGCTGAAGTACAGCGAGATGGAGTGCAGGTGTCCTGGGCTGAGCTGGCCCCGTGCACCTTTCTCATTAGGCTCTAGGCTCTCAGGTCCTAAAGGAGGAGAGAGCGAGGCGAGGTGAGCGAGCATGTAGGGAGCAGCCACAGAAACTGGGGTATGACGGAGCCCAGAGAGGCTGCGACTGACCTGAGTCTGTCTGGTTCCTCGTATTCCCCTATCCTCAGATCCCTTGGTCCCTTTCTTAGACTGCATGCCCACCCCATCCATTTCTCAACCCACATGAAGCTCAGGACCCTCTTCCCTGAACTTGGGACAGCTGCTGTGACTCCTCCCTCCCACTTCTCTTTCATCCAGAGACCTGCTCTAAGGTAGATATAGGTGTCCCATGGAAAGAGGGACCCTTATAGGGGGTTGTGGACCCCAGGAATCGGGCATATAGCCCTGTGTGGTCGTGCATGTTCCCAGGAAAGGGTCTTTAGCGTTTAGTACATTCTTTAAGGGGTTCTTGACCCCAGAAAGCTTCATCAGTGTGATTAGTCTGCTAAGCCTGTCCCTGCTGCTCTGCTCCTGGATCCCCTCCAGAGCACTCCTTTCCTGCTTTTCCAGCACATTTCACCCATCCAGTACATCAGACCAGATCCTCTGGGCACCTCACCCTGTCTCTGCCCTTTCCCACCTGGCAAGGCCCTCCTGTCCTTCAGCACCACTAAGGACCCCTCCCTGGCCACCCCATCCAGGTGGGAATTGTGGGCCCATGGGGTTCACCCACCACTTCCTATCTGTACAACCTTGGGCAAACTGGTTGTGCCTCAGCTTCTCCAGCTATCAAGTAGACATGGCAGTGCCCACCTCTGTTTGTTGTGAGGGTGATATCTATGAAGGGCCCAGTAAAAAGTTAAAGTCCTCACTGAGAACCTCGAGACACCCAGTCTGAGCTGTGTCTTCATTGCAACTGCCACTGTGCCCAGCTAGTCACAGATACCATGTAAATGTCATCAAGACATTCCACCTGGGAAACTTCACAAGCCATCCTTAAAGGCCACAGTGCTGAGTCTTCAAGAGCAGTCATCTGAGCCCATATGTGCTGAGCTGTCTGCAGGCACAATGTCCCAGAGAATAGGGGTAGTCTCAGCCACTGAGCACCTCACCCCCACACAGCTTTGACTCCACATTCTAATCTGAGGTTACATCTTGCCAAATATAAGATGAATCTCATAGGCTCTTGTGAAGATAGTGCAGAACTTTCCATCTTCAGCTCAACTATCAGATCATGTTGGTGGCTGTTGTCATTGGAGAGCCACGCCTTTCTTGAAAAGTTCCTCACTGGGCCTGGCCTTGCCTGAGAAGTGCACTAGTATTGACAAGCAGGCAGTTACTGGGGTATGCTTGAATGGGGACAAACCCAGAGTGTTTGATCCAAGGACCACTGCCCCTCCCCCATGCAGAAGCTCTTTAAGACAAACATCTGTTAACAGTGACAGTAAAAGATATGCTAGCTAATCCCTTTTTTGTTGGGCCACTCTTACCTGTGGCCTCTTCAAAACAGGGTTCCACCGAGGTGTCAGCCATCCAGGACCATGTGGTGAAGCACGCTTTGCCCTTGGTGGGCCATCGCAAGACCTCCAACGATGCCAAGCGGTACACCAAGCGCCCCCTGGTGGTTGTCTACTACAGCGTGGACTTCAGCTTTGATTACAGAGCTGGTGAGGGACCCGCCAGACCCATCCGGAGCCATAGGGCTCACTCAGAATCCTGCCTTGGCCTAGGCCTTGCAGGTTAATGGTGCACATGTAGTTTTTACTAAGGGCTTCAATGTCTTCAGGGTCACTTTCCTTTTCCCTTCTCTTTCTAACAAGAAGGGAGCATAGTCGATTGGGGCCAGCACCCTCTTGGAGGTGAGGCTACAGTCAGGACTGGGCCACCTTGGCTCCAGACACTGATGTGACATCTGGGCACGGGTCTTCTGGGGCTTGCTGGGCTTGCAGCCCCCGACCACCTGCCCACAGTGGGGCTCTTTCAGGTTTGCCTTTGTCTCCAGTTGAGGTGTATCTGGGGCTTGTGTGTTGTCAGAGTGTTAGTGACAGTCTTAAACGTCACCTCAGGCTCTAAGCTAGATATAGGTGCCCAGCCAGCCAATCAGCTCACAGCTTGGTCCATTTCAGCTACTCAGTTTTGGCGAAACAAAGTCCTGGAAGTGGCTAAGGACTTCCCTGAGTACACCTTTGCCATCGCTGATGAGGAGGACTACGCCACAGAGGTGAAGGACCTGGGGCTCAGCGAGAGTGGGGAGGACGTCAATGTGGCCATCCTGGATGAGAATGGGAAGAAGTTTGCCATGGAGCCAGAGGAGTTTGATTCTGACACCCTGCGAGAGTTTATCACAGCTTTTAAAAAAGGTGAGCTGGGGCTGAGCTCTCCCCCTCAGGTGGAACACAGAACCTGGGCAGCCGTGGGGTGTCTGATGCTGCACATGTGCAGGAGGCCAGGAGAGTCCACGGGCAGCCTCTGCCCACCCCGCTTCCCATTCCCAATCCCGCTCGCTCGCTCCCTGACTTCCTTGTCTGGGGAAGCACCAGCTGTGACCTAAACACCAGGACACCAAGAACACATAGAAGTTTTGGAACATTTGGGAGGGTTTGATTTTGTTTTTGATTTTTTCTTTTGGCAATTTTTTTTTTTTTTTAAACTGGGGATTATACCCAGGGGCTCATACCACTGAGCTATATCCCCAGCCCTTTTTGTTTTGAGACAGGGCCTAGTTGCTGAGGCCAACCTCAAACTTGGGATCCTCCTGTCTCAGGCTTCCAAGCAGCTGGGATAACAAGAGTGTGTCACCATGCCTGGCAACAAGAGAACTTTATTTATTTGGCTGTACTGGCGGTGGAACCCAGGGCCTCATTCAGGCTAGGCAGGTGTTCTACCACTGAGACACATCCCCAGCCCTCTTCCATTGTTTGCTTTAGAAGCAAAAGCAAGATTTGGGAGACCATCTTAGGGCTTACTTAGCATCAGCCTCCAGAAGCTGAAAGTCGGGTTTTGAGCAGGGGTACGCAGAGGCAGCCCGGAAAGATGGATTCAGGTAATGCCTCTGGGGGCTTCAGAGCCTCTTTGTTGTCAGCCACTTGTTCTAATGAGCCTGACCTTGGTTTTCCCTCCTGGATCTGGAGATGAGAGGCTAGAAACATCCGAATTGGGTGGGCCTTGGAAATTTTAAGAAGCCTTTTCTAGAAAATCTTTTTTTTTTTTTTTTTAAGAGAATTATTTTATTTTTCGGCAGACACAACATCTTTGTTTGTATGTGGTGCTGAGGATCGAACCGGGGCCGCACGCATCCCAGGCGAGCGCGCTACCGCTTGAGCCACATCCCCAGCCCTCTTTTTTTTTTTTTAATATTTATTTTTTAGTTATAGTTGGACACAATATTTTTATTTAATTTATTTATTTATATGTGGTGCTGAGGATCAAACCCAGGGCCTCGAATGTGCTAGGAGAGCGCTCTACCACTGAGCCACAACCCCAGCCCCTCTAGAAACTCTTTAAAATAAGCTTTTGGATTTAGGAATAAGTTTCATGTGTGTGGAAAACCTAATTTGAAGTCTAAATGATGTTCTTGATTGATATGTTGAGTGAGTTGCCCAATCCCAGCCACAGGATGGTGGCTCACCAGGGAACCTGTCCACTTTCTTCATACTGCTCCCTGTGTGGCTTTCAGGTCCTCAGTGCCAGTGCTCTGTAGCTCCTCTGCACTGGGCAGCATCTCTGGTGGCCCATTAGGCCTGGGGTAGGGTGGACATGCACCTTCACCGGCTTGTTCTGGGACTAGGAGAATAAGAGATACGTGTTAACTATAGCAGCGCCCATTGCTGGGGTCAGGTTTGGGGGTTAGGTCCTCCTGTCCCTAGTAGTGTGACTTACCACCAGCAGTATTCACCCTTTCCTGCTCACTGAGCTGCCTGGCTGCTGGGTCCAGGGTCCTTCAGCACTGACGCCTTCTCCCGGGCTTGGCTTTCCTTGGCAGGGAAACTAAAGCCAGTCATCAAATCCCAGCCCGTGCCCAAGAACAACAAGGGGCCTGTCAGGGTGGTTGTTGGGAAGACCTTCGACAGCATCGTGATGGACCCCTCGAAGGACGTGCTCATCGAGTTCTACGCACCCTGGTGTGGGCATTGCAAGCAGCTGGAGCCTGTCTACACTAGCCTGGCCAAGAAGTACAAGAACCAGAAGAACCTGGTCATCGCCAAAATGGACGCCACCTCCAATGACATCGCCAGTGACCGCTACAAGGTGGATGGCTTCCCCACCATCTACTTTGCTCCTGGAAAGGACAAAAAGAACCCAATTAAATTTGAGGGTGGAAACCGAGACCTGGAACATTTAAGCAATTTTATAGACAAACATACCACAAAATGGAGCAGGACCAAGGAAGACCTTTGAAGGCTGGAAGTCTGCAGAGGGTGGGAGGAGCCAGACACTGTAGTGGCCAGTGGCCACCGAGTAAGCCTTGAGGCCAAGGCCATCAATGTAATGGTGGTATCTCAACTTTTTTCTTTTTTTTATTTTTTATTTTTTATACTTTGATATGTCACCTCGTGCTCAGAATACTGAATAGCCATGAATGCAGTAGCTTAGGCCAGATTTCTATGGAGGATACATCTATTTTTATCATTTGGGGTCTGATTTTTTTTTTCTTTTAACATTTTCTCAAAGCAGATAAGTTGAATCTCTGTGAGAGTGTTTTCTTTTTTAATTTAAAGATTCAAAAAAACTGCCAAATCATGTCGAGCTTGCCTTTTATCATGTTTGAGGAATTGTTAGTTTAAGATGTGACTGTTGGTATGTTTAGTTTTCTTCCTGTGTTGGCACAGAAGTGAGTGCTGTCACCAAGCACTTGCCCAGAACAATGTTCCAGCCTGACCTCCGAGCAGCCTGCAGTCCAGCAAGTGGCACCTCAGACTGTGCGGACATCACCGTCCTACTGTCCCACCTCCTGTCACAGCCTGGGCCACGGTTGGAGGATCATGGCCCCATCCCCAGCTCAGACCCTCTGATGGAGCAGAAGTGTCCCTGGACACCAGACACTTTGAGGTCGTAGAAAAAGTAGGATATAGTCAGGTGGCACACACCTGTGATCCCAGCAACTCAGGAGGCTGAGGCAGTAGGATGGCAAGTTTAAGGCCAGTCTGGGTAACTCCTGAGACTGTGTTTCAAAATAGAAAATTTAAAAGGCCGGGGGCAGAGGTGCTGGGGATATAGTGCAGTGTAAAGCACCTCTGGGTCCAGTTGCCAGGATCAAAAGAGAAATGGAGTTGGGTTGCATAATGGGATTAAAAAGTCACTAAAAATTAACTTGAATAACTCTGTTAGAAAATACTGTCTCTGTTCTGCAAGCATTAGGGTTGAATGGTTTGATGGAGCCTGCACCTGGTGGATGGGCTGTCCAACTGAGTACATGTTATCTCACCTGACCCTCAAACCCCAAGGGGGCCACCCTGACCTAGGGCAAGAGGGCTCTTTGCTTAAAATAGGTGAGCAGTGGCAGATTGTCATGCTGGGGAGGGGCAGGCAAGGAGGTGGCCCTGCATAGCTGAGTGGGGGCTGGGAAAGGAGAGGGTGCATTCAGGCCTGGGGAGACTCTCCATCTCCCCACTCTCTCCCTCCACTAGAGAGGCACCTCTCTGAGCAGTGACTGGGCTGATGGCAGGTGGAGGGCAGGGGCAGGAGGCAGGTCTCACAGGAAGCTGGGCTTTTTCAAGTTGTCTGTTGCTCAGTTGTTTGGCTGAGGCAGACTGAGCGTGTGGATGGGCGCAGAGACTGTCCAGGTCTCCAGAGCCATGAGCCTGCTGCCCTGCTTTGCTCTGGGCTGGGCCTCCTCAGGGTTGTAGGACTGGCACAGAAGTGAGTGCCCAGAGACCTGTCCTTGGAGGGAAAGTCACTCGGCACTGTCCCAGGGGAGCAGAGTGGCTCCTGCCCTTGCAGGGCCCCCAACTTGTGCCAGCAGGAGGTGGCCTCTGCTCAGAGGTGGCCGGGGGCCTTTCTGACATGGCTTAATCTGAAACTCAGCAATGATTGGCTGGAGCCAGGCAGAAAACAGGGCTAGGTCCTGGACCTCCACTTCAGATGGCTGGTTGGTTTTCAGAAATGCAGCATTTCAGGCCTGCTGGTCCTACTGAACCAGTCTGTGTAGAAGATCCCAGGAGAGTCACATACGCACTATATTCTAGAAACAGGAGTAAATCAGTGTCGTAGGCGTAGGCAGACTCCTCTTCCAGGGCCCAGGGGGCAGGATCTCTAGGATTCTGAGGCTGATCAGATACTGAGGTTAGGTGAGTGGATCTGATAAGCCTGGCTTGCATTGAGGTGGTTTGTTATTTAATTATGAAACTTTCAACATGAATCAGTTGGGTGCCTACTGGATATGAGGGACTGGGCATCTATTGTTTACCAAAGCCTTAATCCCAGCTGGTTGTACTATTGAACTATGTGAATTTAGGCAATTACTTAGCTTTTCTGAGTTTATTTTCCCATCTGTGAAATAAAGCTACAACCTTCACAGAGTATTTGTAAAGCTGAAGTAGATACATGTGCATGGGGCTTAGTGTGGTCCTGGTTATGTGGTACCCATGGGTGGAGCTGGTTCACGGTCACATGGAAGCTGCTGGGTCCCAGACTTGGAGTTCCAGTCAAAGAAGGCACAATTCCTCTTGTAAATGGTCTTATTCTAACCTAGTATGTGCTGAGTTAGTGAAGTGAATCCCTTGCTTGGAGAGCACTGAGGCACAGAACATCAGACCGCAACCTGAAGCCCCACAGAGCCCTGCACTGCCGCGTTTGAAGGCTTCCCCCTGCTGCAGCTGCTCACTGCCGTCTCCTGCCTGCTCTGAGGGGCCAGCCTTGGCCACTGACCTAGCACTGCAGACACAAGGTACACAGAGGTGTATAAAAGGCAGATTCCTGATGCCAGCCCTGGCCTACTGAGTCAGCCCACAGCCTCGGTTCGGGGCCCACTCCCAGATGCCCCCACATGTGGCCCCTGAAATGCAGGCAAACAGGTCTTGCTACCTTCACCCTGGAGAAATGGAAGAGGGCAGAGAAATTGATTTCCCCCAAACCACTGGTCTGTAAATTGGGAAGTCAGAACCAGAATTCTTTCCCCAGGACAGCATCTCCCTAAATGTGTGGCAGATATTGTGGTGTAAATGTCCTCAGCAAAGCTCAAGTTGAAATTTCATCCTCGTGGCATACTAAGAGAGGGATCTCTAAGAAGTAAGTGATTGGGTCTTATTTCAAAGAGGAACTCTGAATCCGTTTTAAGGGAGTAAGGTAGAGCAGCTGCACTCACATTGTGCTAACTGCACCAGACAGAACTGGGAACAAAGGGGAGAGGCAGGAGGACCCCTTGTGCTGGGCACATGGTCACTGAACACCTTTAAATGGATCACTGCCAAGACTCCAGGTCCTTGGGGAGTCCTCTCCTCCCCACTGGCTGTGCACAAAACAAAATGAGCTTGGCTCCCTGGTTCAGGGTATTCAGGTCTTAGGTTACCAAGAGGCTGGAGTGGGGGAGGAACAGGTCCGAGGAAGTGGCGGCTGGGCCTGGAGAAGGGATCAAGTGGGACTCAAGCTCGCCTCAGAGTTTTCTCATATGTATAAAAACACTGTGGGCTCCTCTTAGGTGGAAAATGGAGGCCTTTGAATTCTCCCTCTCCCCTCTTGCTGCAGAAGCCTGCTACTTGGAGAGCAGAGATAGTTGAGGCTGCCTCGAGACTTAAGAGACCTTCAAGGCCAGAGTAACAGACAAGGTAACAAGGAAAAACAAAAGGAAGTGCTGGTGACCAGGGGGCACCTGAGGTCCCAGTGCCCCCTAGAGGAGGCAGTGCTGCCTGTGGGAATCTGGGCCTGTGGTCACGTCTGATTATTCAAGAAAAATCAGGCATTTTTATGGATGTCAACCAGATTACAAACACCAGATCAATTCAAATTGCTTTATCAACACTATGTGGCCCAGGGCTGGGGATGTAGCTGTTAGTAGAGTGCTTGTCCCATGGACAAGGCCACGGGTTCAATCCCCAGCACCACCAAAAAAACAAAACACACTATATGGTCCAGAGAGAAGGGATTTAAGGACTGCATTCAGCTGGAAACTTCTGACCTCAGCCAAATCCACACTCCCCCCGCCCCCCGCTTTTGATCACAAGGAACAAACCAAGGAGAGGATGCCCTTAGCAGTTGAGGCCTTCCCTTAGAGAGCTGGAGAGTTCTGTCTGGCTTTGGAATTTGGTGACTGTCAGGTCATTTGATGGCTTCCTGAGGACCTGGGCTGCTTCAATCACATCTGAACACAGGAATGGCTGCCTGGTCAGGCAGAGAGGCTCCGTCTCTTGGTCACCTCAACACCGTGCCCAGTGGACCTGTCCTAGTCAAGCCCTTTCTGTTCCCTAGGCACACCCCACAGAGACCCCTGTGCCTCCTCCTAGGTGGCCATTTTCTTTGTAATTGCCTTTTGTTCACCACAAGACTGAATTAAATAGGAGCTACAGGAGTCTCCTGGGGCAGAGTCAGCTGCCCACACTCCCCTGGATCTCCTGTACCTTCTAAAGCCTTGATGCTTCCAAGTCTCCTTTTAAAGATAGTCCTGGAGGAGAGATGGGCTTGCCCGAAGCACAGAACTTCCAACTCTGACAGCTCCCCCTCATCCTTGTGGGACATGTTCTAACCCCCAGTGGATGCCTGAAACTGGATAGTAATGAGCCCTAGAGTGTACTGTGTTTTTTTCCTACACGTACATGACTATTAATAAAATTTACAAATTACACACACTAAAAGAAACAACTAATGATGAAATAGAACAATTATACAACATACTATAACCTATATGAATGTAGTCTTTCAAAATATAGTATATTTATCCTTCTTGATGACATGAGATGGTATAATGCCTATGTGATGGGGTGAGGTGAAATGGGGGTTACTTGAACCTAGCACTGTGATAACCATGCCAGTCAACAGGGCAACTGAGTGACCAATGGGCAAGTAGTGTATCTGTGGATACACCATGACCTGGGTGAGGCTGGAGTGGGACAGCATGAGATTTTATGCTACTCTAAATAGCATGTAAGTTAAAATTGTTTATTTCTGGAATTTTCCATTTGATATTTTCAGATTTCAGTTGATTAGAGGTGACTGAAACTGCAGATAAGGGAGAAACTACTGAATTCAAAACTGCAAAGAGGGCTGGAGTGTAGCTCAATGGCAGAGCTCTTGCCTAGTATGCAAAAGGCCCTGTGTTCAATCCCCAGCACTGAAAATAAATAACCTACAAAGGGATAGAAATCTTGAGATTCTGAGGCTTTCCCTTTTATTGCTGAATTAGTTTAGGGTATAGACTCTGCTTGACCCCTTGCTACCTCCAGTTCAAGCTCCTGATGCTACCAGCTCATGGCTACCAGGTTCTAAAGGCAGTTTAGAAAAAAGATGCCCAACCAGGGCCAGGCTGGGGACGAGAGTAATACCCCTTAGACCTCTCCAGGGGCCCAGCTGGCACCTGTGGTCCTTCTCTTTGGTCCCATGAGGCTCTGTCTGTGAGGAATGTTTTAAGGAGCAGTGGGCTCCTTAAAAGGGAGGGTGAAATCTGTGGGAGACATCCCGGAAGCCGGGGCCATAGCATGAGGTGACCAGGACAGGCTAACTCCATTCCAAGTCCAGAGAAGCAGAGCAGGGCTGTTTAACAGGTTTTAAGTTCTCCCTTGTGACTTCGCAAGTGGTTGAAATGAAATGGTGGACTGTATCCAGGGAACATCGGAAAGGTACCTTGAGAACGCCATTAGCACACTTGCCAAGGCCACCAGAGTGGCCGGCAGCACCTTGGTGGGGCAGCGGGAAAGGAGTGCCAGGACCCTATGTGTACTGAGGGATTAAAAAGAAGGCTACCAAGCCATGGCCTGAGCTCTTCAGGGAGGGATGGGGTGCGGGCTTCTGTGTCCCTGGGCAGGAGGATCGTGAGTTCAAAGCCAGCCTCAGCAAAAAATTAGGCACTAAGCAACTCAGTGAGACCCTGTCTCTAAATAAAATATAAAATAAGGCTGGGGATGTGGTTCAGTGGTCAGGTGCCCCTGAGTTCAATTCCCCGTACCAAAAAAACCAAAAAAACAAAAACAAAAAACCCCACAACCAAGCAGGTGCCAGCATCTCAATTCTGATGGTACAGGACAGAGTTTCAGCAAGAGTGGCCCCATGCAGTGGGCCACTCAGACCCCAGGGCTCCTGACAGACTGGTGCAGAGGTGAGAGATCCCTCACTTCCTTGATGGAACTGTGGAAGCCCTGGGAGTCTTTTTATTTTAGTATCTTTTATTGTTAATTAGTTTTATTTTTGCAATTCAAAGGCATGAGGAGCTTAAACAGAAGCAGTTCACTGGATTTCCCTCCAAATCTCCAGATGGATGTTCAAGTGCATCATGGGAAAAACCCTGACTTCCTTGGACCTGGTTTTTTTTTCTGATTTGTTTATTTTTTGTAATCATAGAATTTTTAAATGCCATCTTCCCAGGTTTTTGTGCTCTTTGGCCCTCTATTTCCTATGATCCAGGGCAGTAAAATATGAATGAGGAGGTTGAGCATCCAAGACACGGGAGGGGCCAGAGCTGGGTCACTCTTGTACTTCCAAACCTTCCCAGTCTGCTTGCACCCTGACTTTGTCGGACCAGGTGACTTGAGACACCAGCCAGACTCCAGAGGACGCTGGGAAAGTGTGTAGTGGTTTTCAACAAAGCACCTCCATTGTCATCTTAAGATAACAGTAAGAAGCAAATCTGTGTCACTCACGGGGGCTCTGCCCTCTGCAGGGATCCTACCTGGGTCACACCTGGAAAGGATCAGTCCAGCCTTGCAGCACCACAGGGCTCACTGTGGCTCAAGGGAGGAGGACCTCTGCAGATGACCTCAAAGTCCCCTTGGCCTCCTCTGCGTGGCTGTCCACAGAGCCACAGTATCTCCTGAGGAGGGCACTGAGCCAGCAGGAAAGGGCAAAGGAATGCCAGATGGTTGTGAGAAACTAGGCTGGTCCGGGAATCAGGGACCTGTTGTTTGAGACCAAGAGACCTTAGTGTGATCTGAGGTGCCACCACTTAGCTTCTCAACTGGGCAAATCTGCAGCCTCATTTTTCTCAACCATAAACCTAGAAAAAAAAATTGCCAATCCTACTCCCTCCACAGGATTTCCATGAAGACCAAATCAACAGATAGTGATAGCATTTTTGAAAAAGAAATTAGGGTGGTCTTTGCCAATTTTTAAAAATTAACCATTTTGGTGTACAATTCAGAGGCATTTAGTACATTTTCAAGGTTGTGCACCCACCACTTCTAAAACATTTTATTACCTCTGAAGGAAGCCCATACACATAAGCAACCACCCCCTCTAGGCCCTTTCAATCACCAACCTTTGCTCTATTTCTATGGATTGTCCTATTTTGACATTTCCCATAAATTGAATCATTTAATATATAACTTTTGTGCTTGGCTTCTTTCACTTACCATAACGTCTTCAAGGGTCAACCACACAGTTGCATGTATCAGACCTTCATTCCTTTTTATGATGAATAATCTTCCATTGTACATCTGTATCATGATTTTACAATCCATGTATTGATGGACACCCTGAGGAGATGTAAGCAATTTAGTACATTCAAGCTGTACTATTAAAAACAAAAGAAATTAACTTATTTTTTGGTGTGCAACTTTTTCATTAATTTCAAAGGTAGCTCCAACGTATATCGGTTTCATTCTTAATGCATTCTGGAATTTTGCTAGACAGCAACATCAGTTTAGTGGTTGTAATTTGTGAAACGCTGACTCTCATTTTCCCTCCCTTTTGACAACCAGGACACTTATCTATGTCCAGTTTTCTGGGGATTCGTTCCCTCAGTCCCTCAGTCTCATGCTCCCTTCTCTGCAGACGTTTGTTGAGCGCCCGCCGTGCACCAGGTACGGTCCCAGGCCCCAGGAGGAGTCGGACACAGTCTGCGATTCTGCTTTCCCGCCATCTGGGGGCGGGGGGACCTGGGGCATTCTGTCGGGGCCTGAGGATTCTAGCCCCCCCAGGGGCACTGCCC
The DNA here is from genome assembly GCF_045843805.1 of Urocitellus parryii. Taxonomy (NCBI): domain Eukaryota; kingdom Metazoa; phylum Chordata; class Mammalia; order Rodentia; family Sciuridae; genus Urocitellus; species Urocitellus parryii. The sequence goes on from NC_135533.1 coordinate 6,996,082, forward strand.
GCCTTCGCTGCACCCTGCTGTAGGGGCTACGCCCGGGAGGAAGGGCCTTCGTTCGCCAGGAGCGAATGGAAGCCGAGCACCCAGCTGCCCAAGGACCGCCCTGTCCATTTCCTATTCTTTGCATGCGGGTGGGCTTTGGGTCTCTCAGAGCTTTGCCTCTCTGGCACTAGAGATGTCGCCCCTGCGCTCCTGGACTCTGGCTGCTGAGCCACTGGACCGGAGAGACTCCCTGGTGACGTGTGCTAAATTTGCATGTCTCTTTCCCAGGATGCTCAGCGAGAATGAGCACCTTCTTCTTGCTGTTAAATACATTCATCTCACCTATGGATAACTAGGAATTCTGGGGAATGCCTGAAGAGCAAGGAGCATAAATACTGTAAATATAGACTAGGACACACTATTATTTGGAATGTCACCATAAGCTAAAAACGTAAAAATGTTTGGGCTTTAATTAGTTTCAGCAGCGGCCTACCTACTTGGCTGGTCCGAAGGTAGTGAGTTATCTCAATTGATTGTTCACAGTCAGTTACAGATTGAACTCCTTGTTCTACTCTTTCCCCCCTTCTCACTACTGCACTTGACTAGTCTTTTGCCAGCTGCCCCCCTTCAGGCATTCTCCTTTTTATTCTTAATTTGAACATTTAAAAACTCAGTGCCATCAAGTATCAGTACTGTTTCTATTATCGGATTAAGAAGTGGAAGTAAGGAAACCACTCTACCCCACCTTTCCTCCTCCTAGGAGCTAGCAACAAATTTGGGGAAACCCATCACAGGCCAAAATAAAGACATGGTAATAGATACTGAAGAGCCTTGACTGGTAAAGATAGTCGTTCTAAGAGATCAAAGAAAAGAAATGGGTTGGGATGAATAGGGGTGTTTCTTTTCTTCAGTTACTAATACAGTAAGGGTTTTTATTTAATTTCTATCTTGAAATCATTTGCAAAAAGGAACAAACAAAGCAAAAGTTTTGCAGTTACATAAAGACTTTAAACTTTTAATTTAAAAGACAAAATTAGGAGACATTTCAAAGTTGATAATGTCTGCATGTTTTTAAGATAGAGAGGTGAACACTTTCAGAGAAAAAGGATTTTGGAGGAAGGAAAATCCAGTCTGAAAAGGGAGAAGGGGCAGAGTACACTGTGGGATGCTCAGGCGAGGCATCAGAGTGGCTTTCTGATCCTGGCTCTCCTAGTACCTTGGAGACACCATTTGGCTGCCTCCCATGACACTAGCATCATGCTGGTCTTCCTTCCCCTTTGTTACATTCAGGTAGGTGGAACTTCCTACCCTCACAGGCTTTGTGTGATAAGATGGCGGAGGAATCTCAGGGCACTGTGGCTGCCACAAGTTTTTCTATGACAAAAAACAATTCTTGATTTGTCCTTAAAGGTGCACACAACCCCAGGTGCCTTGAGAGCATGTTTGGGTTACCCAAGTGCTTTCATGAGTGTCCACTTATTTCCGTCTTAAATGATGCCACAAGAGGGGTCATAAGGGTATTGCCCTCAGGAAGCCAAGACTTGGAGCACACAAGAGCTCCCCATGGGTCTTCTTGGCCTGAACCATGAGCCCTTTCCTGAACAGTACACTTTTTCCTCTGCAATGGACTGAGAAGATGACCACCTTATTACACTGTATTGTTCAAGTCAGTTGATGCTGCTTCACCAGCAATTAACACAAGACTGTCATTGTAATCGAGGAATAATGGTAATAAATGATGCACAAGAGAATAATAGTCATTGGCCAGTCAATATTTGCCAAAGTAAACCTTACAGTTGTATTATTTTTTATAAGGTGTAAAGTATTTTCATATTGTTTTATATAGACATATATTATTTTGCCATAATGGGAATGGGAACCCAGGGTTTTGCAAACGCTGTACCACTAAGCTACACCCCCAGCCCATTTTATTTAAAAGTTGTTTTGGCAGGGCGGCACTATAGAGATTGAACCTAAGGACACTTAACCACATCTCCAGCTCCCCCACCCACTTTTTTTTTTTTTTTTTTTTTTTGTATTTTATTTAGAGACAGGGTCTCTCCAAGTTGCTTATGGCCTCACTAAATTGTTGAGGCTGGATTTGAACTTGCAAATCCTCCTGTCTTAGCCTCCCAAGCCACTGGAATTACAGATATGTGCGCCTAGCTTTAAAGGTTTTTTTTTTTTTTTTTGTTTAAATATGTATGTTTTTTAGTTGTAGGTGGACATGATACCTCTATTTTATTTTTATGTGGTTCTGAGGATCAAACCCAGTGCCTCACATGTGTTAGGCAAGTGCTCTACCACTGAGCCACAACCCCAGCCCTAGAAAAATTTTTGAGAGAGGGTCTAGCCCGGACTGGCTTGGAACTTGCTATTTCCTACCTCAACCTCTCAAGTAGCTGGAATTACAGGCATGCAGCAGCAGCCTGGCTCATCTAATACTCTTCAAACCTTGTTAGATTAGAAGGAACAATATTCCACTTCACAAATGGAGAAAATGAGTTTCTGAGAGATCACATGGGCAGCTCAAGTCCAGCCATGGAATTCATTACTTGTACAGCTGCAATGACTTCTCTGCTTCAATAGTATTCTCTGTTCCCCACAACAAGAACCCAGCAACAAACCATGGCAACAAAGCCATGAAATCAGTTGCTGAGGTGTCCCAGGCAATAGAAGCAAGACAAGAAAACTAAGCTAGGAATAGATACATGAAACACACACACACACACACACACACACACACATATACACACACAAACACAAACATTTGTATGCACTGCGGAGACAGAGACACAGAGAGAGAAAAAAGAAAAGATAATTAATCATGGCATAAACCATTAGTGTGAATGCTAAGGAACTATGAAAGCAGCATGTTTCTATGATTTTAGGAAAATCTCATGTCCCAGGTCATGGGACTGCACAATTTCATGTCTTGATTCCTAACCGACAATTGTATCTGCAAAGTAATAATGAATGGCTGGTGCAACAGTGGAGGCCAGAGAATACAGTTACTCTAAAAAGAGGAGTTTGGGATAGTCCTAGGGTCTGACTATGATGGGGTTACCCCATAAACTGCAGGATGCCTAAGTGTCTTGGTCTTTTTTGTTCTCCTATAACAGAGTACCTTAGACTGGGTAGCTTATAAAGAACAGAAATGTTAGGGTCTGTAAACAAGTCAGGATGGCGCCTGGCATTTTGCCAGAGGGAGTGGTTTGTGAGGTGGCGCCAGCAAGCCATTAAGAGTGGAGATTTCTTATTGGTTGACTGCTGTATCTAGTTTATGTTAATTAAGATAAGCTGTGTGGAATGTATGTATACCCCTCCTGTCCTACAATAAACAGCTCCCACTCCTGCTGTATCAATGTACACAAGTTGCTTGTCACCCCCGCGGTTATTTTGCTGTGGCCAGACTGCGGCACAGAAGTTTATTTTCTCACAGTGAAAGTCCAAGGTCAAGGCACCAGCATCTGATCAGGACTTTGTTTCTACATCTTCATGTGGCAGAATGCAGAAGGAAAAAAAAATAGCGGGTGAAGGCTATGTCCCACATGGCCAAGGAGTAGAATGGAGAATCCATTCCTGGAAGTCCTTTCTGTAGCATTCTCACTCCATCCATGAGGGCAGAACCCTCTTGACCTAAACACCTCCCCCTTAGGCCTCAGATCCCAATACTGTTGCACTGAAGATTAAATTTTCAATACATGACAGCATGAGTCAAATCTGAATTTCAGATAACCATTTAGTGTTATGGTCCAAATGTTGCTTGGTATACCTTACTATTATTGCACATACAACTTGAAGTCAAAATAATTTTTATCTGCAAAAGCCAGGCATTTAAACAGAGAAAGGTTTTTGTTGTTATTGTTTTTTGTTTTTTCAGTACTAAAACTTTTACATTTTACACCAAGAGCAGAACTTGGTGAAGCCAGGTCTTAGAGTCAGTAAGTACCATGAAACCACAAAGTCTGAGGAACACATGAGGATTTATGACCAGGTGGGTCGCCACTCAGAATGGGGGAGAGCAATACTCTGCTAACATTGACAGACAAGCTTATGCACACACATCACATGCACACATACACACAGTGTTTTGCTGTGTGGAGTGAAAGAATCATGCTACACAAAAAACTCTGCAACATGCAAAATTTGCTTTCTTTCCACTGCACTGTGCTGGCCGTTGCTCTCTCACACCTTTCACCATGCACAATGAGATGCTTCCAGGATCTGTTGGGAGATAGCTAGGGAACTTCAGTTTTCAACACTGTTCATGAGGGGTCCTAACTAGTCCACCTCGCTGGCAGGTAGCGGTGCATCATGTCACTGCAGGACTTAGTACTTGATTGTCCCAAAGGAGAAAGAAAACAAAAGTGTTCTTCCCACCAACAAAAGGCTAGTCAAGTGAAGCAGTGGGAGTGGAGAAGGAACAAAGAAATCTGTAACTGGTTGTGATCAATTAGTTGTAAACACCACTGCACTCGGACCAGCCAAAGGCAGAAGAGCTGCTACTACCTATATAAGCCTCAAAAATTTCGCTTCTTTATAATTATGGTGATTATTTGTAGTGGTAAGTTTACTTCTAATGTATAAATCTATATTTTAAATGAAAATCATATGCTTTAAAATAAAGGCATTCATTGCATGGACTCTTAGAGAAAAAAACCTTTCTTGCATAGAATTAAAGAAACTCTGTGTACCCCCGCCCAGAGCATTCTGGGTGATTTGCATGCAAAACAGCAGCGCCTGGTGCGCCAAAGACTCCCAGAGGTGGGTCGCGGCCGTTTTCTAAAGTGCGACGGAGGCACCCGGTTTGTTTTAGGTCTGAAAGGGTCCGGGTGTCGGGCAAGCCAGAAACGTTTCCTTAACAAGGCAGAGGCCGCTCGCAGCGCCGGCTGGGGAGCCCCTTCTGGCCGTGGCGTCCCGGGGACGCAGGTGCCACCGAGGCCGCCCCCGTGTCCCCGCCCTCCGCTGGGGAGGTGAACCCCAGACCCCGACGGCCCGCGGCGCTCAGGGGACCTCTCCTGCGCCCCAAGCGTGGAGGCGCCGGGGACCCCAGTCTACGCCGAAAAGGACACGGTGCGTTCTGCCCGGGGAGGTCCGAATTAAAGCCCCGAGGGGGCGGGGTCGTGCTTAGAAACGAGCTCTGGGCGGCCGCGAGCCCTGGCTCCCCCTGCAGCGGCCCGGGGGCGTCTCCCTGCGCACAAACCCGGCCCCGCCGTTAGGAGTCGGAGCTCTGAGGGGGGCGGGGACAGTGGCCCCCGGACGCCACTTCCGCCCGCGCTCTCATTTGCAAGTTTAACGGCGGGGACCCTGTGACCCCGAGCCCCTTCACGGTCACGGTGGCCAAGCCTCTGTTGGACAAAATTCTTTTCGATAAAGCTAACGTCATAATCACCAATAATCCTTGTTTTCTCCATTCATTTCTTTGATTTTAAAATAAGCAACTAACACTTTTTTAAAAAGACTTCCTTTTTTTTTTTTTTCAAATTCAGGAAAAGATTTCACAGATGAAGGAAAATTCGCATAGACCAAATAATAATGTCACGTGTTTTCAGTGTCCTCTACCTCTCTATTTCAAAGACTTTTAAATTTTTTCAATTAAATTTAAATGTTAAATTGGTTTAAATCTTTTAAAACTATAAATTTATTTAAATAAATTCATTTACTTTTAAATTCAACAAACAAAAATTCCAAGGGGTGACATAAAATGACAGAAACAAAGGAGCTCAAAAGTTCGTTTTTTTTGTGTGTGCACAACTGTTCTATGGAGATTTTTTTCTTTTTATCAACTGTTTGTTGTTGTTGTTGTTGTTGTTTTTTAAGCAGTTTTAGATTCACAACAAAAATTGAGCTGAAGCTGTACAGACCACCCACGTATCCTCTGCACCACACGTCTCGGATGCCCAGTGAATTCTCCTTTTGCGTCTGGCTTATTTCACGTAATTCCACGGGGTTCATCCCTGTTGTAGAAAGTGTATTTCCTTCCTTTATAAAGCAGAATAAGATCCTGTCCTATGCACATGGCACGTTTTCTTCATTCTTTTGTTATGGAGAGTGTGACTTGAATCGTGGTCTCTAATTGCATGTGGCTGCATTTGCCCTGGGAACTTTCTGTGCAAAAGTTCAGTTCAAGATGGCCCAGTTGCTATGGTGATGATGGTCCCTGGAATCTCCATGCAAAGGAACAGAGCTGTATCAGTGGGGACCTTGAGCTCCTATTATCAGTGTGACCCTGGGCTCAGGCACCAACTCCCAGGGGTAGAGAATTCTGAGCATAACACGATAACCCTGATGTCTCCCAAGTTTCACTGCAACTTTCAACTCTGTATGTTTTGCTGAGACTTTCCCAGAGATAACATTTGGATGACAAAACATAATAAATGTGCAGAATTAGCTCTGGATCATTATACCTTAATCGGAGGGCAATGTCCCATTTGGCCTTAGCTTTTTCTTCTAAGTGTATCTGTTTGTCTTTTCTTCATCTCCCATTGCCCATCTCCAGTTTTCTGAATTAAGGCTGTGATGGTAAGCAAACACTTGGTTGCTTGTGCCTTTTGGCCGTTATGAATCATATTGCTATGAACATGGGTGTTCCAGTTGGATTTTTTTAGGTGTACACCTGGAAATGGGTTGCGGGACTACCTGGTAATTCTGGTTTCATTGTTAGGGGAGATACCATATTGCTTTCCATAGAAGCTGCCCTTTTTACACTCCCATTAGTGAAACTCAGGGTTCCACTTTCTCCACACCGATGGATTGACTTTAACCATCTCTGCTCTTCCCAGTGTCAGTCCTCTCACTGTGTTGGCATAAATCAGATCAGGTGGGGTTAAGGGCTTCCTAAAACACCTCAAAACAAGTGCAATCCAGCAAGCAGTGATCAACTCATGGATCTCTATCACCTTTTGTGGCCAGGTATGTCTGATGTTCTTCCAAAGAAATAGGGATGCAAGATCTTCATTAGAGATGAACTCCTTAGAAAAGAGGACAGGGGCATACTTCATATGGGGGGGGGAGTTGAACTATACACAGATATATACTATGCACCTCACTAAATTGCTAAGGCTGACTTTGAACTCATGATCCTCCTGCCTTGACCTAAAAGCTGCTGAGATTACAGGCGTGTGCCACCTCACCCAGCCTTGTTTGTTTATTTTTAACCATGATTTTTTTTTTTCATTTTTGTACCAGGGATTGAACCCTGAGATGCTTAACCACTGTGTCACATCCCCAGCCTATTTATTTATTTATTTATTTATTTATTTATTTATTTATTTATTTATTTATTTATTTATTTATTGTACTGCACATTTAACCCAGGGGCTCTGAGCTAAATCCCAGCCCTTTTTTATTTTTATTTTTTTATTTTAAGACAGAGCTTCACTAAATTGCTTATTGCCTGCCTAAATTGGTGAATCTGTCCTTGAATTTGTAATTCTTCCGTCTTAGCCTCCCTAGTCGCTGGGATTACAGGCGAGCACAACCAGGCCTGGCTCCCCAGCCCTTTTTTATATTTTATTTTGGAAACAGGTTCTCCCTAGGTTGCTTAGGGCCTCGATAAATTGCTGAGTCTGGATTTGAACTCACAATCCTCCTGCCTTAGCCTGCCAGGCTGCTGGGATTACAGGCGTCCACCACCAACTCAGCCTAACCATATTTTTTAAAAAGAGAGGGGGGGAAAAAAGGTAAAGAAACGTGTGATGAATTAGGCTCCGGGACTGGTTTGGCTAGGACTCTGGCTCAGTCTGCCTCAGTGCTACTTTCTCTCTGGGCCTTGTCCTTATTTGGTCTTTCCTTTCCACAGCTGGAACAACAGGCTTACTTGTGCACACCAAGCAGGAGAGGTGCCCCCCCCCCCCCAGCCATGGAACAAAAACCTTTCCCATCAATCAGGTGGGACTGGAGCTGGAGTTGTGGCTCAGTGGTAGAGCACTTGCCTAGCATGAGTGGGGCACTGGGTTCGATTCTCAGCCCCACATATAAATAACTGAACAAAATGAAACTCCATCAACATCTAAAAAAATAAAATAAGATGGGACCAAGTGCTCAGTTCACCAACAATAGCAGATGCCAGATCAAGGCCATGCCCTGATGGGCTGAATTCCTGCACCAGATTCCTGGCAATGTTGTTGGGATGATCTGCACAGGGCCATCCCCCTCTTCCTAACACTGGGAATGGGGTGCTCCTCTTGGGCCAGTAGATTCTGTGAAGGAGGTGAAGAGAGCTGAATGAGAACCCCTGTTAGAGGGGTAGTTGATAAGACTTTTTTCAGTGCTGGGGATGGAACCCAGAGCCCCACACATACTGGACAAACACTTTACCACGAGCCACATCCCCAGCCCCCAACTTCACCTTCCCTAGCAACTTCTCTTTCCCAGCCCCACCCTTATGCCAGTCTTTCATATAGTCACATACTTTGAAATCAGTGTAATTAATGAAACATAGTTGACCCACAGCATGTGCCCAGGTTAGACTTCTTGCTTATTTGGCTCAAATTTCATGCCTTTGAAGAAACAAGATTTAGGAGAAATATCCAGTTTGGCTGTTTATCTAAATTAAGTAGATAACTCCCAAATCTCTACATTAGAAAATCTCAGTTTTAATCTTTTAGTCTTTAACAAATCAGCACAATCAACATTGACAGAGTGCAAACCTAAGTCTATACTCTTGCTGCCAGGTGTTTTTTTAACATTCCCAATCATTCCCTATGAAATCAGAATGATCGAATGGCAAATCAACCATATTGACTACACACCAAAAAACAAATAACCCAATTAATAAATGGGCAAATGAATTAAACAGACACTTCTCAAAAGAAGAAATATAAATGGTTCACAAATATTATGAAAAAATGTTCAACGTCATTAGTCATTAGAAAAATGCAAATCAAAACTACACTAAGATTTCCTATCACACCAATCAGAATTGCAGTCATCAAGAATATAAACAAGGGGCTGGGGTTGTGGCTCAGTGGTAGAGTACTCCCCTAGCACGTGGGAGGCCCTGGGTTCGATCCTCAGCACCACATAAAAATAAATTAATAAAAAATTAGGTATTTACCCAACTACAACAAAAAATAAATATTAAAAAAGAATAATATATATTTATATATTATTTTATATATTTGTAAAAAAACATTTACATTTTTTTATATTAAAAAAAAGTTTTTTTTTTTTTTTTCTCTACATCCTCTCTAAGTCCTGGAGAGGATGTAGAGAAAAAAGAACAACTCCAACTGTTGGTTGGATTGTAAATTAGTATAACCACCATGGAAATTAGTATGGAATTTCTTCAAAAGATTGGGCATGGAAGCACCACATGACTCAACTATACCACTCCTCAGTATTTATCCTGAATAATTAAAGTCATCTTACTACTGTAATAATAATTAAAGTCATTTTACTACTTACTACTGTTTATAGCAGCACAATTCACAATAGCCAAACTGTGGAACCAGCTTAGGTGTCCCTCAATGAATGAATGAATAAAGAATATGTGGAATAAGTACACAATAGAGTTTTATTTAACCTTTAAGGAAAATGATATCATGTCATTTGCAGGAAAATGGATGGAACTTGAGAACTTAATTTTAAGCAAAATAAGTCAAACTCAGAAAGTCAAGGATTGTATGTTTTCTCTCATATGTGAAAGCCAGAGAGGAAAAAGAAAAATAAAGGTGGGGGCAGATCTCATGATAATTGAAGGAGATCAGTAGAACAGAAGAAAGGGACCAGGGGAGGGAGGAGGGAAAGGAAATGGGAAATACTGGGAAGTGATATTGGCCAAATTACATTGTTACATTCTGTGCATGTACAAATATGTAATAACGAATCCCATCATTATGTACAATTATTATGCGCCTATTTAAAAAAGTCGAAAACAGTGCCAAATTTAATCCATCACAGAGAGTTTATGTAGGCCAGAGCTTTATTAAATCTAGGCATTCAGCCAGGCCAGTGGTACATGCTTATAGCTCCAGCAACTCGGGAAGCTAAGGCAGGAAGATCACAAGTTCAAGGCCAACCTCAGCAATTTAACGAGATCCTATCTCAAAATAAAAAACAAAAAGGAACGGGAGTTTAGCTCAGTGGTAAAATGCCCAAGGGTTCAATTTTCAGTAGAAAACAAAACAAAAAAACCAGGCATTCAAAAGGAGTCAGAATGGTTGCCTAACAAGTCTGTAGCATGGGAGCAGCACAGTTTAGTCCATCTCTTCTCATCTCTCCATGGGTCCTGAGGAAGTTCTGTTTTCATCGGACCCACAGCAAGTTTTCTTAACTGAAGTGTTGGTTTGCTCTTTGCTTCCACTATCAAGATTCTGGATGAAAGGAATTTTAGAACTGAAGAGACCTTGGAGAACCCTGAGTCTGGGGTCAACAGGGTCAGCGCCATGTTATCTGGAAGGGAATTCTCTCAGTCAGTCCCAATTTCCCATGTTAATTGCCTCTAATTTCTCTGGCATTTACTCAACATCTTGTTCTTGGGCAGCCACAGTGTTCACCAAAGGTGTAGGTCCTGGCCCTGGGTCTGCAGATGGGCTTTGTTCAAGGAGGCCTCGGGCCAGCCCTGGCAGGGCTGTGCGAGGGGCAGGGAAGGAGGGGATCCTTAACTGTCTGTCCTTCAGTGGCAGCAGAGGAGGAAAGCAATGTGGAGTGTCCGGAGACGCTGTTTCTCCTTCCCATCACTAGTGTCCCTCCTTGTCATTTCCTTTTCTTCTCCAGTCTCCCCCTTTCTGCAGTTCTTGTCTTTATTGGCCCAGGACTTGGGGGAAAGTATACTCTGAAGTTTAATACAGTTGTGTGCTTCTCGTGTCAGCTGAAGGTATTACATTTACCTCTAATCAGGGGGATACCATAGTTACTGGAAAGTACCAGAAGGCAGCCAGTTGACCGGGTTGAGTATTTGGTAACTAAATATTCTAACTTCTTGGGAGATGGGGGTTTATAATTCCTATCAATGAGATAGAACCATAAAACCATTCCCTGGACATAGTCACACCCACATCTGTAAGTTGGACCCCAAGAAACTGTATCGATTTAATCACTGTGCTGCAATGGACAGATTTAGGATTGTGGGCCACCAAGACCTTATTTTTCTCTTACATACAAAGAGGAATTGGTCTAGGGCCCCTAAATGCATCTCTGACTTTCAGTGATCCTGGTATGATTTTTTAAAAATCATTTGAGTTTTATTGAGATATCTACACATCATAAAATGTGTCCATTTAAAGTATACAATTCAGTGGTTTTTAGTATAGACATAGAACTACACAACCGTTACCAAAAAGAAACCCAGAGCCACTAACATTCACTCCCACTTCCCCTCACCCCAAACCCTGGCAACCACGATTCTACTGTCTCTGTAGATTTGCTGATTCTCAATGCTTTATGTAAATGGAGCTAGACTTTATGGGGACCGTGTCCGGCTCCTTCCACTTAGCATAATATTTTCAAGACTCATCCATATTATAGCATGTATCCGCAGTTCATTCCTTTCTATAGTAAGGTACTATTCCATTGTGTGGGTCCCCATATTTTGGTTGTGCATTCAGCAGTTGATGGATATTTGAGTTTTCACTTTCTGACTGTTATGACTAATGAACACCCATGTACAAGTTTCTAATATGATTTTAAGGGCTTCTTTGATTGGGCAGATCTTGATATCCTTTTTACCATCGAGGGTTAGTGGATGGTAGGAGATAAAGGATTATCCAGCCAGTGTAGTGGCACATACTGTAATCTCAATGGTTCAAAAAGATCACTTTTGAGGCCGGCCTCAGCAATGTAGTGAGCCCTGTCTCAATATAAAAAGGTCTGGGAATGTAGCTCAGTGGTAAAGCACCCCTGGGTTCAATCCCCAGAACCGCAAAAATAAAATAAAATTTATTTGAAATAAAAGATTCTCTATCCCCTTCAAAATAAGAGAAGAGTCCACAGGGAAGAATAAACAAAATACTGATATTCATTTGGAATATAATGCAAAAAGATATAATGCAAAAAAAAATAAAATGAGGATAAAGGATCAGACTCTTTCTTACTGAAAACACATCCTCAGCCCTTTTTATTTTTTATTGTGAGACAGGGTTCACTAAATTGCTGAAGCTGGTATTGAACTTGTTGATGGTAAATCCAAACAAATTAGGTACAAAAGGTTTAAATCATTAAATAGTGAGATCCTATGGACACGATGACTTTCAAAGGAAAGAGAGGAATCAGGAAAAGTGTTCAGAAAAGCCACCAGTCACCTACATCACTCAGAGCGACATGGCGCAACTTCAGAAGCATTATTCTCAGTGCTGTTTGTACTCCAGCCTCTGTAAGCTCAGTAGAGTTATGCAGTACACAGCCCACCTACCTGGCTGAGGAAGACCAACCTTGCATGTGACTGAGTCACACTCCCAGGCTGGGTGCTGAGGCATCAGGCAGCAATCTGCTAGCTAGACTTTCCCCACCCTTCTTGGGTTGGAGGGTTGGTGTCTCACGCATGGGTGTGTCTTGCTACAGCCCCATGGGTGGAGCTACGCTCACCTGTTCCTTTGTAATATAACCCCTTGCCCTTGCCCTGTTTAGGATAGACTCTTCCATGGAAGTGCCTTGTGTGTGTCCCCTTCTCTTACTGTGTTCTACCCAGATGTCAATCAACCTGCTGACAGTGGACATCATGAAGATAGACTCAGCCTCATTTGAATAGCTTCTCCTCTCTCTCAAAGGAGTCAGCACGTGCTCTCGCTCTCTCTTCCTGAGGACCCTTAAGGTCAGAGGAGCCCTCACAGCGACCCCAATGAAAAAGGTATTTGTGTCTCTTGTGTGGTTATTTTGCGCTGCCAGTTAGCCCAGTTTACCTGGAGTGACCCCTGAGCCTTTTAGTCGTGGACAGAAACCCGGCACCTGGCCATCCACAGTGGCACTGGGAAGTCACTTTTGGATAAAGGCCTAAAGGTAACATTCTTAATAGGCTCACCTTGCTGGCTAGAGCCAGCACTTTTCTCATCTGTGCAGAGGGGGCTTAAAAAAGCATAGGCCAGGCGGGGGGTGGGGGGGGGGGAGACTGGGATTGTGGCTCAGCAGTAGATGGCTCACTTAGCATGTGCAAGGCACTGAGTTCGAGCCTCAGCACCACATAAAAATAAATAAATAAATAAATAAATAAATAGATAAAATAAAGATTAAAAAAAAAAAGCATAGGCGCAATGCCCAGCAATACTTTTTCTAGTTTAATTCAAATCTGACCTCCTCGTAGACTAACTTCTTTCATGTTGTGTGTCTTGCTGTGCTGCATAAGGCAATATAACTCTGCTCTGTGACAGTGTCACTCCATCCCCACTTTCAAAGTTTAAACCAAGATGTTACTTTATATGTATAGATACTCTAAGAAGCATGTAGATGGTATAAAATACAATATTGAGTATTCTACAATGCATATGTGTATCTATTTATACAAAATGTATATTCTATATTATTATATATTGGTTTATGCATTTGTATTATATTTTTACTTGTATTTGCAATGTAGATATATTACATATTACTGTGTTACATGTATAAATGTATTATGTATTTTTCTATAATATACTGTGTAATAGTTATAACCTAATAATTTCTAACATGTGTTCTAATAAGAAGTGAGAGGTAATTACTTTAATCTAGAAATAAGCCCACCTCAGTGCTACAAGGAGAGAACAATCATTTACTTCAAGAATACATGGTGGGGGCTGGGGATGTGGCTCAAGCGGTAGCGCGCTCGCCTGGCATGCGTGCGGCCTGGGTTCGATCCTCAGCACCACATACAAATAGAGATGTGTCTGCCGAAAACTAAAAAAAAAAAAAAAAAAGAATACATGGTGCATCTTCCTGTCCTATAAGACGAAATCAATAATTACAGCAGGAAACTAATTTTTCTATGAGTTTATTTTAAACATTCAGCCTGGCAATCAGCGCATTGCCCAGGGATCCAGTTTAGACTTGATGGTACTTGCCAGCAGGTGCTGATGTTTCAGCTGAGCTGATAATTGTGCGATAGATGGATTGATGTGGTGATTAACTACTCCATGTGTCGCAGCAGAGACAATTACAATGAAAGCCCCCTCTGCAGCTCACCTGAGGTCACAGGAACTGTTTACTAGCGACAGTGATGCCCACTTGCCAAGCTCTTGCTGTATGTGGGTAATTACTCCTGGTCTTGCAGACACTGGCAAGACTCCGGAGAAAGCTGTCAATTGGGGAAGGGAACTAAGATGACACGGGAAGGATAAGCAAGTGTGTGTGTGTGTGGGGGGGAGGTGCTCACATAGGCAGGAGCTAGAGGAATGCAGAGATTAAAGAGTAAACACATCGGAGATGGACCCACTCGACTGGCCACCAAAAAGCGAGAAGAAAGTGTGACTCTCCAGTGGAGAAACACGGCGTGAGCTTCAGCCAGGCAATGGAGGTTTCCATCAGTGATCAGGTGACAGCGCAGAACCCCAGCTCATGTCATGATGGGTATTTATCCCCAACCCTGGAACCCCAGCCTACTCAGGAGGAAAATATCAGAGAGATCCCAAGTGAGGAACATCCTATGAAATACCCGAGCAGCAAGCTCTCAAACGTGGGGAAACTGAGAAAGTGTTACATTTTATATTCTTGTCCCCAACTCATGTTGAAATTCAGTTGCCAGAGGGACAGTGTTAAAAGGTAGGACATTAAGGAGTGATTAAGGGGCTGGGGATGTGGCTCAAGCGGTAGCGCGCTCGCCTGGCATGCGTGCGGCCCGGGTTCGATCCTCAGCACCACATACCAACAAAGATGTTGTGTCCGCCGAGAACTAAAAAATAAATAAATATTAAAAATTCTCTCTCTCTCTCTCTCTCTCTCTCTCTCTAAAAAAAAAAAAAAAGGAGTGATTAAGTCCTGAGTGACACTGGTACTATGTCTTCTGTCTTTAAATTGTGTTCGTGAATTAAGGATGTTGGTGTTACATGGGGGAACAAAGGAGGGAGACATACATAAAGTCAATTTGATAACAGGATGGGGAAACTGGGGCATCAACCCAGGGAGGCCAGGACGGGGTCACAGGGTAATGAGCTGAGTGGAGCCTCATGCTTCTCTTCTTCCTTGCTTGGGGAAAGATTATGATCAGTGGCAGGAAGTCAGTTCTGAACCAGATGAAGCAGCCTATGCCGCCCAGAGTGGGCAGGGACTATCCCAGAGCTGGCAGGAGAGACTGCTGGTAACTAGGTCCAGGCTCAACTAGGTCCAGGCTCTCCAGATTCCCCACGCCAGTGTAAGTCAGTGTAAGTCACCCCTGGCTCCCAGCAATGGTTGAACTGTGTCCTCTGTAAAGAGAGGTCGACGTCTTGACTACCCGTCCTAGTACGTGTAAATGGGACCTTACTTGGTAATAGGGTCTTCATGGACGTAAGTTAAAATGAGGTTGTACTGGATCAGGGTGGGCCTTTACGGTCTGTGTCTCTATCACAGGATAGAGTGTCCTGTCACAGGATATGTGACACAGACACACAAACATGGGAAAGCCCACGCGACGACAGAGGCAGTGCAAGCCAAGGAGCTCCAAGGATCCCCAACAACCACCTTCTAAAAAGGGCTGGGGATAGAGCTCAGTGGTAAAGGGCCCCTGGTTTCAATCCCTAGCACCAAACAAATAAATAAAACCCAAACAAAATAACTCTTCCTTCCTCCCGCCCCCACCATGTGCATATGTTTTTAATAATCAGAAAAACAACAAAAAAAAAATCAATCCTATCTTTTCTAGCTGGAAGGTATGAGTCTGGAGTTTGCTTTCACTGCATTCTATAACTAGCATTCATTGCATCTCCCACTCCCGATGCCCTCGGGTTCCCCCAGCACCTGAAAAAACACATTGGTCTTAACCATCTTGGAAAATTAGGATTCCCCCAACACCCTGTCACTCCTTCCCTGCACAGCCCAGTCCCTGACCCCATTTTGCATCAGCAAGTGGTGGGTCAGGTGCTCAGAGACCATGCTAGTATTTCAGGCAGAAGGAAATGTGGTTGAGGGGCGGGAACCTATGTCACTGGGAGGCTGGTGCTGCACAAGAGCAGAGCAGGGCCACTTCAGGTTCACAGCTGCAGTGTGGTTCAGAAAGCCAGGAGATGTCCTGTCCACCCAGAAGTCATTGCCACTGGCATCACAGCTGCCCAAGTTGCCCCATGCTGCCACCACGGACCAAGAAGAAGGTTTCTGCCTTCTGGATGCCATCTAGATTGCCTCGGGCTCTCCTCGACAAACCCAAACTATCCTGGAACCCAGCTGGTACAGGACTCTGTGAAAGATGATTTCCAACACCCAGCACCTGTGACACTGAGGGACAGAGGGGGATGGGAATGGGGACTGACTGTTAGCAGATATGTCCTTCTAATTTTTTTCCTCCTTCCCCTGGCCTCAACTGAGGCCTGGTTCTCTGTAACCCAGCACCTTTCCCTGGGACTCCTGCCATGAGATGCCACCTCCCCCTGGACTCTGCTATCCTGAACTGTCCTTGCCTGTCCCCCAGCCACCTTTTGAGTCGTCGCATTTGTCTGTCCCCTGACAGATCTCTACACACCCATGGCTCCAGCTATGACCAGCCGGCAATCGCTGGACATTCCCTCTAGAATATTCCCAGAGAGCCTGGAACCGCCAGCACCAACCTGGTCGTCCTTCCCTTCTTGTCAGAACTGTGCCCCTCCAGCAGCCTCCCTGTTTGTGTTCAAGGGCCCCCTCCTCCCTGTTTGAAACCTGAGAGCCTTCGAGGATGTTCCTCAGGCCCTTTCCATCTCTTACTGGTGTTTTTTCAAATGCTTCTGGGTGTCCTCACCCCCATTTTTGCTCTGTGAGGCTGCTCCCCTCCCTAAGTCCCAGCAGCAGCCCTAGCTGGACGTTCTCACCCTGGTGACCTTGCTCATCTATCCCCTGCCCCCACCACAGACTGATCTGCCACCCGCTGCCTTTTCCAATCTTCCTTCCATGCCATGTTCACCAAATGCTGCCTCTATGAGAAATTAATCACGCTCCGGAACCAATGAGCCGGAGTTCCCACGGATCTGTTTCTTGCTTCAACAGTGTTTGGAAGGAACAGAGCCGGGGACTCCCTTTTCTTCCAGCTTCTAACCGCCTTCCAATCTGATCTCCATTTGCAATCTCTGGGACCATCTTCTCACCCAGGACCTGCTTCCAGGACCAGCCAACTCCGTTTTTTTGTGGTTAGCTCCTTCTTGATGACCAACCATGACATCCCAGATTCGTGGAATTATTCCACCGAGGTGGAGGCTGCCGTCAGCAGCCTGGTTAATTTGCATCTGCGTGCCTCCTACACCTACCTCTCTCTGGCTACTATTTCCACCCTGACCATGTGGCTCTGGAGGGCTGTTATGCCAGACTCGTGGGACCCCAATAGACCTCCAGGAGCCAAATCCGATGCAATCACACAAGAGTCTTTTTTTTTTTTTTTTTTGAGAGAGAGAGAATTTTAATATTTATTTTTTAGTATTTGGCGAACACAACATCTTTGTTTTTGTATGTGGTGCTGAGGCTCGAACCCGGGCTGCACGCATGCCAGGCGAGCACGCTACCGCTTGAGCCACATCCCCAGCCCCACACACAAGAGTCTTTATTGCAAGCTCGAGCCTGGACTCACAACCATTCCGGATGCAGCGGTCCCAGGGAGTGAGTCCCCGTCCTTTGTTCAGTGAGATTTTATAGGTTTTGGGGGGATACTCTATGTGTCACAACATCACACAGCAAATCATTTCATACCACGGGAAAGTCAAACAATAACTCTTAACATTGATTAGCGCATTCACTGGCGGGAACAAGTTGGGTAGGGGTGGTTGGTTAGTACAAGAGGGGGGTTCGTTTGAACTGATTGGTTTAGGCCATGAGGGCGTACGTGCTGAACTACATGGTTTCCCAACATGTTATCAACCCACCATAAACTATGGGGGGTCATTTTATGGTGTTATCAACCACCATAAAATACCTGGCATTCTAGGTATTTTCCCTGTCTCATGCTGATTGGAGGTTGCTAGGGGGGTTGCTATAGGTCCTCACCTAGCCTAACTGAGTCAGGGACACCTGGCACCTCAGATCTCTCAAACAAACAACTCAGCAGGGTGGATATGTACTTAGGAGTCTCTATGGGTTTTTCCAAGGACAAGGGTCATGTCCCCTTCCTTGGACAGGCTTTGCTCTGAGGTAGAGGTTGGTCTCTCATAAATGGAGTCACATTAGTTTCTCAGAATCAAGAGACAAAGTAGAGTTGGGGGGCAGGAGAGCTAAATGGAATGACAATTAAGAAACATGGGGTTTCATGCTGGGGTAAAGTTTGTACAACCCTGTGAATATGCTGAAAATAACTGAATTTTATGGTTTTGAGAATAAATTTTCTAATAGGTAAATTATAACTGAAAAATTCTTTTAAAGCTAATTAAGAGACATGCTAACAACCATGACATATGGATCTCATTTGCATTTCAATTCAGAATTGGAAACTTTTATGAGACAATTAGGAAAAATCTGAAGTTTGAGTATTTGATGGGATTAAAGAATTACTGTTACATTTTAAGGTAGATAATAGTTTTGCAGTGTTTTTTTTTTAAAGTTTTAAAAAGAGAAATTTCCATTTATGCAGTTGGAAAAAAAAAAATCTGCTATCTGGGATTTGCTTCAAATAACCTGGAGAGGGAAGGGATGAAACAGAATGAGTCATAAATGTCAAAGCTGAGACAGATACAAGGAATTCCTGTGCTAGCCTCTCTATTTTTGTGGATATCTGGAATTTTACTCTGACAAGAAATGTCTAAGTCCAGCTAAGAAATCATGTGTTTTGCCTCTTACAGTGTCGCACGCCTGTAATCCTAGCTACGTGGGAAGCCGCGGTAGGAGGATTGCAAGTTTGAGGCCAACCTCAGCAATTAGCAAGACCCTGTCTCCAAATAAAAACGAAAAAGTATCGTGGATGTAAGTCAGTGGTCAAGGGCTCCTGCGTTCAACCCATAGTGCAAACAAAGAAAAGAGAAGAAGCGGGGTAAAGCAGTTGCCTGGCCAGGAAAGGGAAGAAAAGGAAATCTGAGCTTCTGCATTTTTCTTTTGGCCACAGCAAGAGTTGTCCCAGCCTTCTTGGCCTCCCCTGTCCTTTCCTTTCCCATTTGTCCTTTCCAGAACAGGCCCTGCCCCAAGCCCCACAGACGAAGTGAGAAGTGCAAAGTGGGAGGGGTCTCCCGGGGCTCAGGGAGACCCTCGCAGTAGTGACAAAGGAGCATTCCTGGCCACTGTGGTGGAGCAGTGGGGCCCCTTTCTGCCAGGGATGCCTGCAGGCTTCTCTGCTTTGTGTATGGACAGCTTCCCTCCCCGGTACACTGAGTCCTTTAGGGGCACAAAGGAAGTCCACCCTCTGCTGTGGGCGTGTTCTCAGAAGTGCCCTGAATCTTTTTTTTTTTTACATAATACCTTTATTCTATTTATTTTTAAATAAATAGAAAATTTATTTTAAAAATATTCTTTATTTTATTTTTATGTGGTGCTGAGGATCGAACCCAGTGCCTCACGCATGCTGAGCCACAACCCCAGCCCCCAGTACCCTGAATCTTGATGCTCCAAATCCCCAATCAGTAGCTGACAGGAAGTCCAGACTCCTCCCAAGAAACCTGGGAGGCTTCGGGGACTGCTTTCAGACTCAGCGCGGATGTTTCTGGAACTTCCAAAGTTGTGGAACTAAACAAGGTCATTTGTTTGTTTGTTTGTTTTTGCTTTGGGGTTCCTGGTGTTCAACCGAATGGGAGTCTTCTGTTACACTGATGTCATTGTACTGTCACTTCTGTGTCACTGCTAACCCTTCAGATCCCAGTTCTCCTGTAGGCTTCCACCTCTCTATTTAGTCTCATTTAACTAGTTTCTGTACTTTTTTATAGTATTATTGAGATATAAATTACCCACTGCAAAAATTAGTTCATTTAAAGTATAGAATCATTCAACTAATGCCACAGTTTTAGAACATTTCATTACCCCAAAAAGAAGACTTGCCCCTTTAGCTAACACTTCTCATTTTCCCCCTAATTGGTCCTCCCTCCAGCCCTAGGCAATCACTAATCTAAATTCCTTCTGCTTAGGTCTGGATGTAAAATGTCCCCCAAAGGCTCACATGTTGAAGTCCTGGTTCCCAGTGGAGTTGGCCTATCGTGGACTGACACTTACAAAATCTGAGCCAGTATAAAACTTTTCTTCTTTAAGTTGTTTATGTCAGGTGTTTTTTTGTTTTGTTTGGTTTTGGTTTTGGTCACCTTTTCTGTGTGTTTGCCTCTTCTGATACATCTTATAAGTGGACTCGTACTATGTAGTCTTTTGTGTCTGGCTTCTTCCACTTGCATAATACTTCCTATATCTTTCCACATTGCAGCAGATGTCTGTACATCTTTCCTTTTTATGACTGAATAATATTTCATGGTATGGATATGCCTTATTTTGTTTAATCATTCACCAGGTGATGGACATTTGGGTTGTTTAGATCCTTCCTTTAACAGAGCCCTCTCTGTCCACCTGAGCCAGGCCAGGGAGGCCAAGCACAGATGCCTACCTTACCTAGAATGGCCAGATCTCCTGCCAAGTCTAGCTCCCAGGTCAAATTTATTTATTTATTTCCCTGAAAGACTTTTTTTCTTGCAGTTATCTTCAAGATCTTTAAAAGATTACAAATTTTTATAGTGTTCAGAGGCTTCAGGGTCTCTAAAGGAAGCCACGTGTGAGCCCTTTAAGATCTAAGCTGCGGTGCAGCCAAAAATACAGTACTTCTTTTATGTCTCATAGTGTTTCCTGGGGTTGCCTTAGATGTCATGAGGCTGCTGAATTTTGTGCCCAACTTGCTCATATTTTCTAGATTAATTAATTAATCTATTAATTTATTAATCTATTTTTGTGGATGTCTGGAATTTTACTCTGACAAGAAATGTCTAAGTCTAGCTAACAAATCATGTGTTTTGCCTCATACAGTGGCTCACGTCTGTAATCCCGGCTACGTGGGAAGCCAAGGCAGGAGGACTGCAAGTTTGAGGCCAACCTCTGTCCTAATATTCCTGACTTTTATGATGTATATTTTTGTTTCATGGTTCAATGCTAAGTGTGTCTTCTAGTACATCATCTCAAGATCTTTGGAGTATAGACAAATATGACTTTTGTTTCTGTCAGAGTAGCCTAATAAAATGCTGGGCACAAAATAGGCATTCAATGAGTATTTGATAAAGATTCATGAGCAAGACCAGGGCAGATTTTTAAGTTTAAAAGGAACATGGAATGGGGATGGGGTTGTGGCTCAGTGTTGCCTAGAATGTGTGAGGCACTGGGTTTGATTCTCAGTACTCCATATAAATGGGCAAGATAAAGGTCCAAATAAAATAAAGTAACACCAACTAAAATAAAAACAAAACTGGAATGTATTCTACCAGAAAACTACTCATTAATCTGCTTTAATCATTCAAACCTAATGTATCTGGAATCCTGGATTTCTTATAAATTGATTTTCCTCCCTGTGGCTTCTTTTGCAGTCTTTGGGAAATAGATATGAAGCACTCCGTCTCTAGTGTGGTGAGAGGCCATCTTCTGGGTCAGTTTTGGCTTACTGACTCTTTGTTTTACAAATCCAAGAGTAACTTACCCATTCACTCTGCTAGTATTTATTAAGTGAGTCACTGATGAAACAGTTGAATAAAATGGTCCCTGTCCTCAGCAAATCTTCTATAAGGTCCACAGACCAGCAGGCAAGTTAAGAGATGTGCATAGAAACTTCCAATCAACCTTACCCATTAGGATGGTTTTTATAAACAAGCAAACACAGAACACAACAAATGTTGGTGAGAATGTGGAGAAACTGGAACCCTTGTGCACCATTGTTGGGAATGTCAATTCGTGTAGCCACTGTGGAAACCAACATGGCTATTCCTTAAATTAAAAATAGTCACCGGGCATGGTGGCATTAGTCTCAACTATTTGGAGGCTGAAACAGGAGGATTGCTTGAGCCCAGGAATTCAAGGTCAGCCTAGCAACGTAGCAAGACCTTGATCCAGCAATTTCATTTCTGAATGAAATTCCAAGAGTTGAAGGCAGAGGTACGAACAGATACCCATGTTCATAGCAGCGTGATTCACCCATGTGTCCTCCACAGATTAATGGATGAAGAAAACAGGCCACATGCACACAGTGGAATATCATTGACATGTGCCTCAGAGTGGATGAGGACATTACGCTAAGTGAAATAAGTCAGTTCCAAAAGGTCAGATACCACACTTTTCCACTCATCTGAGGTCCCCTCAGGAGTTGAGTTCATAGAGACAGACAGAAAGGAAGACAGGCTTGTTAGGAGCCAGTTTTTCAGGATGAAAGTTTCTGGAGAATGTTTTTACAACAATGGGAAGATACTTAATACTATTGGACTTTCTTAGAATGGTGAAGATGATAACTATGTCATGTGTATTTCATGAGTTTTTAAAAATTTAGATATAATTATTTAAATTACAACACAATTCTAGTAGAAAGCTGAAGGCTCGCCCTAACAGAGGAAGCGCTGTGGTGAAGTCCCGCCAGAGCCCTCTTCATGTTATGCTGTCACTAGCTCCGAGGAGCCCGGTCACTGAAGGCACCTCCTGCATCACGCAGGCTTGGGAGCAGAACCCTGCGAGCAGTTCTCTGTGTCAGTGCCCTCCCTTGGACAGCCAGCAGGTAAGTCCCACACGGGCCCACTCAACACGCCCCATGCTCTAGTCAAAAGAGCAGGGGTCTAGGCAGGAACTCACGTGTCTAGGGGGAGCCGGAGAAGCCCACGTTCTGAGCCAATGCTTGGTTGGCGGAGTCTCCCAGGCTTTGATAATTGCTTAAAACCACCACGCTTCCTTGGGTTCTGTCTTCACCAATGTAATTAATGCCACCTCTCCTTTAGCACCCCCCCACTCTCTCTTTTTTGGTACTGGGGATTGAACTCAGGGACACTCAACCACTGAGCCACCTCCCCAGCCCTATTTTGTATTTTATTTAGAGACTGAGGTGCTTAGCACCTTGCTTTTGCTGAGGCTAGCTTTGAACTCTCGATCCTCCTGTCTCAGCCTCCCAAGGCTCTGGGATTACAGGCCAGCCCCTCTGGGGATGGGATGCTCCCTCAGCCTCAGAAAAGCAGCACACAAGCTGAGAGGCAAGGGCTGCATTCCAGCCCCAGGGCAGCTTTCCCCCTGTCTGGCTGGTGCTTCTCCAGGACAGTGAACTTTGCTGTGAGGTGAGAGGGGTGACCTCTCGCCTTGAGACCAGGGGTTCCCCACCTGGGTCCTGGGAGGAAGTGCAAAAGGCGCAGGTAATGCCTTGTGTCTTGTAGACCATCTCTGTGGCCTCTAAATGCACATGTGAGTTTTACTGGGAAGAAGATCCATGGCCCTGTCCCTTGAGTGTGCCTGCTGTGAGGCTGGGGACTAGGGGCTGGCAGCTGCTGCACAAATTCAGAAATTCACCCAAATCTACCTGCCTCTGCTTCCCCACGTCCTCCCTCAATGCCGTGGGCATTCAGCGGGACCCCAGGGTCCCCAAACAGTGGATTCTGATAATTCTTGACTGGTCAATAATTATTTTTCCAGGGACCAATTCCTGGAGCGTCCCACTCTTCCAAAGCTTGGAGTTGTAAAGGCGTCCTCTGTGTCCACCCCCGCAACTCCCCTGCCTGAGATGCTCCGTTTGATGGAGGAGGAGGATGGCTCTGCCTCGTTCCTCTCCTTACACAGAATCCCTCCCAGGTGGGGTCTGCATATATTTCAACAATGTTCTTCGAGCCACTGTCTCAGGATTTTATTTGTTTGTTTTTAAACAAGGGCAGTGGTGACTGTGACAGGGTCTACTGCCAGCTGGTGGCCAAGAAACAAGTGCCACACCACCCACCGTGCTCAGAACCCCCCACTCCAGGTTCATGCCTAGCAGCACGAGCAGGTGCACAGCTTTCTGGAGCGGTTCTGTCCCTTTCCACTGAGGCCCCTGCTCTCGCCCAGTTGTGGGGCTGCACTTTCTGTGGAGATGGAAGGAGGGAAGGAGAAGAAGAAAGCTGAGCGGGGAGAAAGAAAGCAGGCGGGGAGGAGCCAGGGATGGCAGAGCAGAAAACCCAGACACACACCAGCGCTGTCTGTTTTGAGTGGCTTTTATTCCAGAGATGGAGTGTGGCAAGTATGGTGAATAAGTGTGAGACTGGGGTTGTTAAAGTCACCCTCTGAAAAGCACAGGGACCCCTTGTTTTCTGACAATGGCCTGCTGAGGCCCTGGGTTGACGGGAAGCAGTGCCAGGGCCTGCCTTTCACCTCAGGAGGCTGCGAGGGACTCAGGAGAGTACTTTGAGCTGCTTCTGCTCACAGTGGGGTCAAGAGAGGGGCCTTATCTGTGCCACAGCCATGTGCCCAGGGGCAGGCAGTTCCGGTCCCATCCCAGGGGCTCTCACAGGGCATGGGCAGCCAGGCTGGCTCCATTTTGTCCTTCTTTCCTCCCCATCCCAAGAATCCCACTACTCACCACCTGCTGGGGCTCTCAGAGGGGCCACTGGTGTCGCCCCTTGATTGGGAATAAACTGACTTCTACACCAAGCCCCTGAGAAACCTGTACACTCGTCAGTGAATCTGGATAAAGGTCTATTCACCCAACTGTTCACTCATTCCCCAAATTCTTATTGAGTCCTCTGAAGTGGGAGCTAGGGGGCAAGGCACGGGGATGCATGGGTGAGAGGAACTCAGGGAACAGGAAACAGAAAAGTGGGTGGATGAGGCCACCGGTGGTAGGATGGAGGAAGGGTGGGGACTCGGCCTTGGGGGAGGGGAGGGTGTATTTTGCCAAAGGTAGTGGCTTAGTGTAGGGAAATGGGGTGGGGGAAGCAGAGAGTTGGGCCCTGGAAGCCGGAGTTCCTCCAAAGGATCAGTTTCCTCTCTGGCCCCTGGAGAGTAAGTCACTGGATGTCCCAATCAATACAACTGTGGGACCTCCAGGGACCATGCCAGGAGACAGCCCAGGCTGCCGTGAATCTATGTGGCAGGTGCCTATGTGACACTCTCCCCAAGCACATCTGCTCCGGCTGTTCTGGTCTCTAGAACACTGGTTCCACACTCACACATGGCAGCAGGAGCCACAAACCGAGCCACTGAGCAAACATTCTTCAGATATGAGGCAAAGGGGTCCGGTGAGCAGTGTGGAATCTGCCCATGTTATCCAGATATTTGCTGTGATTCTTCACCTCCTGTGACCACGTCTGTAAGTTGAAATCACCATGTAATTTGGACGAGGGATCATCTGGTGAGGTATTTCCAGGGACTTGGATTATTTCATACATATATGTGTGTATGAAATATACATATTCATACCTAATCAGGAACTTTTGAGAGATAGCACCCTTGTTAATTCTTGCTTTGCTCCAATGACCAGTCTCATTTTTTTAGGGAAGGATTGTGGTGAGTTTATTTTATGAAAAACTGTTATTACTGATATATATATATATATATATATATTAGAACATAGTCAAAGGAAGCTGTGAGCAGTTTCCCCGTTTTATCCCACACAATAGTTCCCACCCTTAAACTCCTCTAAATGAAGAAGCTAGTCTAAGAGGTGTTGATTGACAAGAATTCGCAACAATAGATTTAGAAAAGCTTATCCTCAGAGGAGATATCATGAAAACTGTTCCTGTCTTCTGAGCAGGTGAGCAAAGGCTACCTTTGCAGGCCCCCTGGGCAGCCCTCCCCTTTCCCAGGCCAACTCGGAGAGGCTTAACACTTAGCAGGGATGCCCCACCAGCTCAGTCTCTGCCTGCACAAAGGGCTAAGAAAGAGGAGGTACACTCCAATCCCCAAACCATAGGAAACCGACTAGCATTTAGGCTGAATACAAATGAAAGGATTGGATCTGCAAGATACCATTTCTGGTGATTACAATGAAAATGAACGGTGTCCTAGTATTCTTATATAAGAATATCTCCCCCACCCTCAAAGTGAATCTGTTGTAAAGATAGCTTTTTAATTAAAGGGTAAAAAGCCAGTCAAATTTAGCAGTGGGGGGTTGTATATCAACTTTAGTGACACTAATGTTAATAAGTTCTGATAACCCACTACCATCGGACCAGCCAGGAAAAACCCTTTCACTTTCATTATATAAATCTCTGAAGTAGCTACTCTAAATAACTTAGGATGAGCTGTTTTAATACTATTCAGAAAAGTCTGAAGTTATATAAACCCTACCACATAATGCTGTAAAAACAAATACAACTTCCTGATTCTATTCCTTGGATTTTAAATAACTTGACACACATTGATATTCAAAAATGAATGTTGTTGCATGATGGGAAATAGAAACAAATTACCAAACAGAAGGCTTGTGTCCTTCACAAATACCTTAAGACATTCGTGACCCACATGCACAAAAATGAACATATTAGTGCCAAATGCTCTGTGATAGAAATATTAAACGTTTAATATCAACAAAATAACTTTTATTTATTTTTTTACCGTCTTCCTGCCTATGATCTGAAGAATGTCTTCTAGACCCAAAGTGGCAGCAGATGGCAGTAAGACACAGAGGATCCACAATCCACCCACTTTCTACACAAGCTTCTGCTTGAGACTCATCGCTGGACATACATTTGTGATCATAGGGATCATTTTTTCAAACGTTTCCTTCATTTCCTAAAAATCCCTAATAGTTACAATAAGGCAGACAGTTATACCAAGTTTAATATGACCAGATCCTTCACCTTCCAGTCAGACTGCTGCTGATATACAAAAGTTGCCCTAGAATGCCCAAAACAGTCTCTTTGGAAGCCAAATCCCACTCAATAAACACCCTCGCCAAATTCCAGGTAAGCAATCCCACGCTAACCAGAAAATAAGGAATGGAAAGGATTAGAAATGTGGCCAAGACATCATAGTTATTACTAGCTTCACTTGTAAAGTCTTAATTTTCCTGTTTTAAATCATCTGTATTTAAAAATACTAAATGTTAATGTAATGGTAAGTTTTAAATGACAGAAGCAAATGTGTGTCCATGATTAGGATTCACTGGGACACAGGAGAAAACACTTTCTATGGGGTAACATTTGCCAACATCATACGCAGGGAGCTTGACTATTTGTGGGAAGTGTTTTAAAGTAATTGGAATGAGAATCATGACTGCTGTGACCTGGGCTTAGAGAAGGGAAGGGCTGAGCTTTCTGGGGAAAGAGTGAAGAAGAGAGAGAGAAGACAGTCTCTTACCATCAGCTTTACAGTTTCTTAGGAGTGATTAGGACCACTTGCCAAGATAGACCAGCTGGGATTTCCTGGAAGCCTGGCCGGTCTAAACTTATTTCCACTTCTCCCGCATTTCTCGGATTCTTCCCTTCATTAGGATGAGAGACCATTCAGGTCTCACATGCCTCTTTTATTAAAATATAAGAAACCAGTTTCTGCTTACCACGAGCACATGCATTTGTCTGATTCCTTCTCTAAGTCCAATAAAATCAGAACGAAATATTAAAAAGGGGGTGAAAAGAAAGAAGACACATTGTACTTGCTTCCTCCTGCCTGAAATGGAGTTTGGGGCCTGAAGCTAGAAAAGTGCTGACTGAGAACAGAAGCCCTCTGTCAGGCTGGCTGGGGAGGAGGAGGAGAGAGCTGGGGGCCTTGATGACACAGTGGGACTTCATTCCTGGACTCAGCTTATCTTCAGGCTTTTTGTGACATGTGGACAGTAAATTGGCGCAGGTGCTGTAGTTTGAATGTGGTTTATTCCCCAAGAGTGCTTGTGTTGGAAGCTTAGTCCCCCGTGTGGGATGTAAGAGGTGGTATGG
Source organism: Urocitellus parryii (assembly GCF_045843805.1). NCBI lineage: Eukaryota > Metazoa > Chordata > Mammalia > Rodentia > Sciuridae > Urocitellus > Urocitellus parryii. Next base: position 7,023,876 of record NC_135533.1, read on the forward strand.
ACCTTTGAGAGGTGGAGCCTAGGGCTGGGGTTGTGGCTCAGCGGAAGAGAGCTCACCTAGCAGGTTCTGGGTTCGATCCTCAGCACCAGAAATAAGTAAATAAACAAACAAACAAATAAATAAAGGTACTGTATCCAAATACAACTAAAAAATAAATATTAAAAAAATAGGTGGAGCCTAGTGGAAGGGTCTAAAGAGTGAGTTATTCTAAGGGTTATTCTAAGGACACTCTCTCGCTTCCTGTCTGAGGATGTGACCTCTGGTTCCCACATGCACCTGCTCCCATGTGGTGCCATCCACCCAGAGGCCTTCACAAGAGCTGAGCCATTTAAAAATAATAATAATAATAGAGAGAAATATAGTAACAAAGAAACAAAGGTTTAAGCCCCTACTTCATACAGCTCAGCGCCTTCCCAGCTGTTGGGAAGGGAGTACCTAAATCATGGATCACCAGTGGGTTATGAGGACTTTTAGGTGCACTTTATACACACTTAGCTTTAATGACATTGCCTCTCATAATGAGAAAGATGTTCCTTCCTGACTCTCCTTCAAATCTTCTGATTATATCAAGATGGAAAAAAAATCTTAGTTTAATGATAATAGGTCTTCTAAGCTTCTTTTTAACTAAAAGGAGCCTGGCTGCCTTTTGCCATAACTGTGTTTTCCTAGAAGTTGATGATTTTGAGGCTAGCGGGAACTGCTGGCAGGAACATGAGTGGCAGACAAAGAAAGGATGTGGGAAGAAGTGGCTGGCAGGCTGACATTCGGACTGGGTGCCTTTTCAGTTTTGTCTGGACTTCCTGGGGGAAAATAGTGATTCTTTAGTAAGCTGGGCCTTTGGCCACAGGGGTCAAAGAGGTGAATATTTTTCATGTTAACCTGGGTTTTTCTTTGGAATGTTCTATAAGCCTTTCTATGGTTCCCTGCTGCCTTCAGGTAATGTTTAAATCCCCTAATTTCTCCAGCTCCTGTCTTCCATTAAGTTTACCATAGCAATCTGTCCCCCCTCCTGTCCCCGTGCGCCCTACTCTCCAACCTGACCAAGAACCCCAAAGAGTTCGGCCCTCGTTAGTTTAAAGGCCTGGTGTTCTCCCATCCATCCCGACTGCAACCAGAGTTGCATGTTTGAAGGATAGAGAAGGGAAAGGAAGGGAAGGGAGGAAGAAGAACTCTAATTAAGGGGAGCCTTGTTGTGGACAAAACCTTTCGGCCAGCTCTGTTAGGCAGTTCTCTAATGGGACTTCTCCGTTTACAAATCTCCGTGCATGGGATACACAGGTGCCTCTTCCAGAATGCACAAGGAGAATAAAACTACAAACAACAGTGGCGACAACCCAAATGTTGCCCTTGGGCAAAGAGCACAAAGGAATATGACAAGAAATGACGACACTAGTGTCATGGAGATAGAACCTCAGGTGGATCTTTCTTTTGAAAAGTTACTTGTAAAGGCTGTGCATGGTAGCACACACCTGTGAACCCAGATACTTGGTAGCCTAAGGCAGGAGGAACTTGAGTTCAAGGCCATCCTGGACCAGTTATGGATGCCCTGTCTAAAAGATTTTCAGAAACATTATTATCATTACTATTTTTGATACTGGGGATTGAGCCCAAAGGTGTTTTACCTTTGAGCTATATCCCCAAAGGGTTTTTGTAACTTTTTTTTTTGTGTGTGTGTGTGTGTGTGTGTGTGTGTGCTGAGGATTGAACCCAGGGCCTTGTGCATGTGAGGCAAGCTCACTACCAACTGAGCTATATCCCCAGGCCCTGAACCTTTCTCAGTTGATGAAGGTCTCACAAGTTGTTGAGGCCGGCCTCAAATTTGAGATCCTGTCTCACCCTCCCCAGTTGCTGGGATTTTAGGCAGCTCAAAATTAAATTCTTAAAAAAGGATTGGGATGTAGCTCAGTGGTACAGTCCTTGTCTAGCATGTGCAAGGCCCTGATTTTAATCCCCAGTAACCCCCCCCCCCACACACACACAATTGTATGAAGCATTTTGGGGAATGGTAGAAATTTCTAAAACTAAAATATAATGATGGTATGATACTTGTTATATGCATGTACTAATATGCCACAATGACACTCTATAAATTTACTAAAAGTTTGGATTTTATGGCACATAAATTGTACCTCACTAAAGCTGTTGAAAAACTTACTTGAATTCTTATTTTAGCAATGAGTAAAAATTGGGAGTTTAAAAAGTGACTGTGATGGGATTCCAGTGCTTAATTATTTTCATTACCGCACATTGATTGTGGTCCTGCTAGTTTCTGGGCCCTATGTGGAAAGTACTTGGAACACTTCAAAAATGGCGAAGAAGAAAACCTGACCTCAAGGAGATTTAATTGAATGCCTAATCCATAAACTCCAGGTGTTCCACTGTGCCCAGGATTCAGTTCTCTCACGTGGATCCTGTCTTCTGCTTGCTGAGCTCTTTCAGGTGAGTAACCACCAAGTTCTGCATCAGCAGGAAAGGAAGAAACCCGGTTCAAGGCCAGCCCTGGGAGGAAAGGGAGGCGCTACCGTCCAGCCCTGAAAGCTGGGTGTTGGCTTTCTGCCATTAAAACAAACATGTCAGACAATCAACTTATAAAGAGCTGGCTCATAGTTTGGAGGTTCCAAGCCATGACTGGATAGATCCCTTGCTTCTAGGCCTCTGGTGAGCTCACTTCAATGCAGGAGGGCAGGACAGAACAAAGCTGCTCACCTCATCCCCTGAGCCAAAGAGAACAAGAGGGAGAGGGCAGGATCCCACAGTCCCCCTCAAGGACATACCCATGATGACCAAGAGACCCCTGACCAGACCCCACCTCCTAAAGGCCCTACCATGTGCCAGTCCAGCCACCCTGGGGGAGCAGGCCTGTAACCCATGAGCATGTGAAAGACCCTCAAGATCCTAACTATAGCAAAAGACTAAGCTATATTGGAGCTGGAAAATATAAGCAAGAGTCTTGTGTTTGGCCACATGAGGGACCCAGGAGGTGACCAAGCTTCAGATAACTCAAAGAAGGTAGCAGCTTTATTCATTGAAGTTGTGTTTTTAAATGATACATCTGAAACTAGCTGGCCCCACCCTTCCTTCCCTCTTTACTTCACATGTACCTTTCTGCAAACCGTGCTCCAGTCAAACAATATCAACCCACATCTCACACCACTCTCTAAAGAAGTCTGAGATTTCATCTCTCCTGAGAACCCCCACCCAGCTGAGCCTCAGCTGCATTCCAGAGAGTGGTTCCCAAGTACTCCATCACATGTCTTCTGGGATAGCAGGAACTGGGTGACCAGAGGAGCCTGGTCCTGTGAAATGTTTCTTTTCAAGTCAGTAATTCTTAAAATATTTAAAGAATCAATTAACTTGGGGCTGGGGTTGTGGCTCAGTGGTAGAGCACTTGCTTTGCATGTGTGAGGCACTGAGTTCAATATAAATATAAATAAATAAAATAAAGGTCCGACAACAACTAACAAGAAATATTTTTAAAAAGTCAATTAAGGGGCTGGATTCATAGCTTAGCGGTGGAGCGCTTGCCTCACGCATGAGGGGCACTGGGTTCGATTCTCAGCACCACATATAATTATGTAAATAAAGTAAAGGTTCATCAACAACTAAAAAACATTTTTAAAAAAGTAAAAAATCAATTAACTCCTTGGAACTCTGATGCATCTACCTGCACAAACTTGCCTACATTCACACGTACAAACATTGTGTGTGTGATTTCAGGAGTTATCTACCTGCACAAATCTAGCAGGAAAGGTGCCTTATTAAGGATTTATCCATGGACTTTCAACCCTGATCATGAACTCCAAATTAAGAAAACTTAATGTAAACCTGCAAAAAAAAAAAAAAAAAGTTTATCCTCTTCTTCAAACCCTTTCTTTACCTTCCATGTTCCTTTATCCCATCCAGAGCCACCCTTGGGAAGCAGGGCCTTAGCTTCCAAAATTACTTCTTCCCCTACCCTCAAGGCATTCAAACCCAAAGTCCTCCAGATGAACACACAACAGGGAACATGTGAAGTTATTTTTCTACAGCTGTTCAAGAGATGAGAATTGTGATGATTTACAGTTGAAAATTGTAACTTTTGTAACTTCGTTACGATTTTTCAGTTACAAAGCTCAGTTGTAACTGAGCAGAACAAATGAAAGTTCAGTGAAGTAGGGAAGAAGAAGGTGATCAGGAGCAGGAGGGGAGGGCAAGGAGGAAAATGGGGTGGCGTGGTGGGTATGATACTTGTTATATGCATGTACTAATATGCCATAATGACACTCATTATTCAGTGCAATCAAAATGCATTAATAAAAATTTAAGTTCAGTGATAAAACAAAATAAAATCATACAATGCTCACGATTGCAGGAAAATTATATGAGAATACAGCAAAGTAAACTGAATATCAGAAGTCTGATGTAGTGGTTACCAGTGGCAGGGAAGGGAGGGGATAGGGAGAGGTTGGTTACAGGCACAAAATTATAGACAAGAGGAGCAAGTTTAGTTGTCTGTAGTGCAGCAGGGTGACTGTAGTGAACAAGGATTTGTTGTGCATTCCAAAATAGCTAGATGAGTGGATTTTTAATGTTCTCACCACAAAGAAATGATAACTGTTTGAGGTGGTGGATACTCACTCTGATTAGATTATTGCAGTGGCTAAATGCACCGACATCACACTGCACCCAATGAATACGAACAATTATTATATGTCAACTAAAGTTTTTTAAAGTTTGATGGGCTTTTCATATGTACTCCAATATAGGACAGTAATAGTGCTGCTTGTGTCATGAACAAGAAACCTCACTCCTTCTTTGCAGCCAACTCAGCTCTTAAGACTCAAAGCAAGAGCAAACAAGTCCATGTATGGCGTAGATGACACCACAGAGACACTTAAGTCTGATTTGCATGGGATTCCCCAAACCGAGGAGAACTTGGAAAGGAAATTTGTCTGAGCCACCAGAACGTGATGGGCCTCTGCCTGTCTCTTGCGCAAAGCTGAGCCGCGGGGTTCCTCATATTGTTTTCCAACTTGGAAAAGACAAACCGCAGACGTGTTCCGAGTTTTCCTTCCAAATTAATGAAGCCTCCTCTTGGGGAAGCTTGGTTTTTGAGGATGGCGCTTGTTATTCCCAGGCTGGAATCCTTAAGGTTATGGGAACCAGGGACCTCAGCCTGGGAAATTGCACCAGAGGGGCGACCTCGTGGCTCCCCAACACGGGGAAGGGCCTCAGAAGGGTGGGTGGCGCTCTGGTCGCCTCCTTCCCCGGGAGATGAGCCCCTAGGTTCCTCTCTGAGACCGGCCCGCCTAACCCGGAGCGCCGCGGGGCCGGGGGAAGAGGCCGCCAGGGGAGGACGAGGAGCGGCGAGCGCGGGGAGCGCGCGCATCCCCACCTGCTGCAGTGGCCGCGCTCCGCGGAGGGTGCGAGGTGGCCACCCGCCCACCCCCACAAGAGCCGGTCTTGGCAGGTGACGCGGCAGGGACTCTTTCGCCTCTGAACTTGCTCTTTCTGTCCACCCTGCGGCCTCGGTCCCAACACGTCGGCTCTTCTCGAAGGGTCCCAGCACCCAGGCGCCGCAGGGCGAGGACAGGTGGGGACTGGGAGGGAAGGCCCCCCACCCCGGGGCTGGTTTCTGGGTCTGTTTTGGTCCCTACGCTGCCATCACTTTCGAGAACCAGCCGGTCTCCTCTTTGGGTCTTACTTTCCCCCTTCGTAAAACAGGAAGGAGTCCTTAGAGGCCAGGTGACCACGAGGGGACCGCACGGCACACCACCGCTGTGCCCCTGCCCCGACTCTTGGTTCGTTCACAATACTCCTCTTTCCCTTCTGCACCATCCAGCTGGCAAGGTGCCTTATTCAGAAGCCATGCCGAGTACCTTCCTACCACCCCCGCCCTGTGTCCAGGAACTGCCCCACACTACCCACTGGACATTTACCAGGGAGGTTGGCAGTGGGGCCTCGGGGCTAGATGGTGGGACCACGAGTTAGGGCCCAGTCCCAGGCACCAGAGGCCTGGGCAGGAAGACAAGGTTTGAGGATGGGATGCCAAGATGGGTCAGGATTGGAGGACCTCAATGAGAACAGATTGGAGAATTGGGAGCAGGCAGAGGCCCATACATCCCCACACCCACCCCACACGTGCCTTGGGCTCTGGGATTCGGTACAAGTTCCTTTTTTTTTTTTTTTTAATATTTATTTTTTAGAAGTAGTTGGACACAATACCTCAATTTTGCTGAAGATCGAACCCAGGACCTCGTACGTGCTAGAAGAGCGCTCTACGGCTGAGTCACAATGTCAGCCCCACAAGTTCCTTATTTGTCCCTAAAATCATCACAAGGAGTCAAATAAAAATCTTTAAAATTATTTCATTTATACCAAAACAATTTTCATCTCTTCATTGTGGAAAACATCATGCTTGTGAAATAAAGAGCAAGCAGTGAAAATCATCATAATAAGTAAATGAGCCATTGCTGATCAGGGACTGCTAAACACAGTTTTTAGCCTCCTAATCATTCTAAGAGGCAGTACCCATTTATAATACCCATTTTAATAAGGAGGCAATAGGGACTTAAAAGGGTAACTTGGGCATACCCGTGCTGCTGGGGAGTAGCAAAAATGCAGTCTAATGAGGAGTATCTTAGTTCTGGCTGCTATAACAAATAGCCCTTAGCCAGGTGGCTGAGACAAAATTTATTTCTCACAGTTCTGGAGGTTGCAAACTCCAAGTTCAATGTGCTAGTTCATTTGGTTTCTGGTGAGGGCTCTCTTCCTGGTTTGCAGACAGCAGCGTTCTTATTGTGCTCTCAGATGGCAGAGTTCAGATATCACGCTTCTTTTAATAAGGGGCTACATTCTCAGGACCTCATCTCCTTGCAAAGGTCTCACCTTCTAAAACCAATACATTGGGAATTAGGGTTTGAACATATGAATTTGGGGCATAGGGGATGCAAACATTCATTTAGTCCTTAGCAAGGTGGCAGCGTGTTTTGTTTCTAACATACCAAATGTCCTAGGTGCTCAGGCTTTTCTCCTATGTCTGTGACATTTAGCCCAGACACCTGGCACCTAGGTTGTGGAACGTATTTTTAATTTAGTAAAGAATGTCCATTTACAAATGGCAACAACATATTATCCTAAGGAAACAAATATTAAAGCAGGGATTGTTACCAGGTCAACTGTCTTTACCCTGTGGTGAGGTGACTGCCATGTGAGTCCCTCTACCCTGCTCACCTCCTCCATTCTCCCCCTACTAACTTCCCACCTTGAGCACATCCTGTGAGTCTAGGGCCAGCATGGGCCAGTGGCCTGGATTTCCTTCCTACTGACATTTGTCAGCCAAAAATTATGAATGTTCTTTTCTTAGAAATATAGTCTTTCACATTAGCATTCATCACTAAATATAGACTATTATAATTTTAGGCAAGTTTTCTTTAGTCATTTTCACAAATAATTGTATTTACAACTTTTTTAATATTTATTTTTTAGTTTTAGGTGGACACAATATCTTTATTTTACATTTATGTGGTGCTGAGGATCAAGCCCAGTGCCTTGTGCACGCTAGATACATACTCTACCACTGAGCCACAACCCCAGCTCCTGTATTTACAACTTTTTAAAAAATGCAATGAAAGCTCTTTAGCTAAACTATGGAAGTTCCTTGGAAATTCCTCAGGCAAATGTATATTTTTATACATTCATCAAATTTGGGGGGCAGGAGCATGGGGTTTGGCATTGGAACACCAAGATATGTTCCTGATTGGATCACTTTGCAGCTCTGATTCTTTGGGCTAGTAGTCTGACTTCTCTAATCCCATGTTCCTGTAAATTGTATTGCAGGTACCTACTCACAGATTGGGGAAAGACTAAAATAGGTAGCATAGGGCTGGAGATATAGCTCAGCAATAGAGTGATTGCCTAATGATGTGTGAGGCTCTGGGTTTGATCCCCTGCACACACACACACACACACACACACACACACACACACACATATACACATAATATATTATTATATACCATAAAATGTCACATAGAAGGAATATTTGTAATTCCTAAGTCCATTTATCATCTCACAATTTTACCCTACCTGCTGTACTTTGCTTCAGAGAAAACAAAATTTTCAACATGATTTTACATAATACCTTGGTTATCTTGTGGGGCTTTGGGTTTTTTTTTTTTGTTTTGTTTTGTTTTGTTTTGTTTTTGTTTTTTTTGAGAGACAGAGTCTCGCTATGTTGCCTGGGCTGGCCTCAAACTCTTGGATTTAAGCCATCCTCCTGCCGCAGCCTCTTGAGTAGCTGCAACTACAAGCATGCACTACCTTACCCGGCTTCCTTGTGGCACTTTACAGAAACATGGTGGCAGGAAAAACTCATTATTTACTGGGTTACTTGAGGACAGAGGTGCTTTCTTTTGTGTATTTCTTGCCAGAGTTCTTGTCAATAGCAGCAGCCAGTGACTGTTGACAGTCTCCTTGTTAAGACACTTGTGCTGATGGCTCTGTGTAAGGGCCAGGAAGGGAGGAGGACCCAAGGGTTAGGACGTGGATACCTGGAGTCCCTTCTGTGTTCAGGCTCTTGTGCAAATGCATATAAATGAAGCTATAATTTTTAAGTAATGGCGTCCAACAATGAGTAGTTTGAGAAGCCATCAAAGTGGTCAAGTTCCCTGCTGCTCTGTGATCTTGATGCTGGGTTTTGTCAGTATCCCTAGCAGTTCAGAATCTTTAAAGGTTGGCTGAGCAGCTTCAAGATCAGAGATTGAGCATCTTCTCGTGCTTGTGTGATTTTGAAGCCAACTAGATCTTGCTTATAGTTAATAACATGGGTCCTCAAAAGTGGGAACCATTAATCTCTGAACATTTTAAAAAATAAGTCCATATACAAAGCATTGGGAGGCTAATAAAATGAACACAATTGTGTGCCCAGCTCTAAAGAGGTTATCATCTACTTGGGGACACATGACACATCTGCAAATTATTAGAAAACAACAAAGGATATGATAAGTGGCAACATATAAAAAGGGTCCTTTGTGGTTCCTGAGATGGAGGAGTAGACTAAAGAGAGGACAGCTGGCCCCAGGCAACTGTGATCCATCAAGGACCCAGCTCTTGGTGACACTAAGCATAACCACTACCCCCAACCCCTGCAAAAAAAAAAAAAAAAAAGAAAGAAAGAAAGAAAGAAAAGAATAGAAAAGAAAAGAAATTCAAAGGGGAGGTCATTGGGAAGGGACCCTTCTGAGTACCTTGGCGGCTCTTTTAAGTCTCTGACTGGGCACCAGAGTTGGTGTCTGTCATAAAATGCCTCATTTCAGAAGCCAGAGTACAAATCCTGCATGAGCATTGCCAACTTTGCTGTCAGGCATATCAGCAGCTGGTTAGCTGAATGAGTGGAAAATTCTAGTCAAAGTCTGATATGTTACAAATTAAAAAGAAAAAAGTTCAGATATTACAAAAAGACAAAAATCTTAGTTTGTTCCCTTGAGCCTGTGCCTTCCTAGTTTTGACCAAAGATAGTTGCTCTGATTCGTTTTTTCCCCCTCTTTTACAAGAAAATGCATGAATGAACATCAGTTTGATATTTTGCACATTTCCTAAACCCATCAATTTGAAATATTATCTGAGTAGAGGGGAAATTTTATTATAACGACAATTAAGGAACTAACTCTGTTACTGCCTTGAACACGTTCTTGTGTGAGATAGAACTAGAATACAAGTGAACAAACAGGGAAAATAGCTTTGGAGCAAAGAGCCAACTCACACCAGCCAGACCACCTAGATCCTGCTCCGACGCTTCCTGGCTGTGTGCCCTTGGCCGTGCCTCTCTCTGCCTCACTTTTCTCATCTATAAAACAGGAGTAATAGCATCTGCTGCCCAGAATTATCACCAGTAGGAAGTGTCACATGTTACATAATAAATATACAAATAGCACAACTTAATAGTTGAGTTTTAAGTGCATTAAATATTCAAAGTGTTAAGCCTTTCAAAAGAATCACCTTAGAAGAACTGTCCCAATGCTATAGTCATTGGTATGTTCACAACTGAACTTTTCATGGAATACTGGGGCGGGCAGGGGGGTGTGGTGGAGGGTAATTGAACCCAGTGACACTCTACCACTGAGGGAATTAGTTTGAGCTAATTTCTCAAACTACTCCCCAGCCCTTTTTAATTTTTATTTTGAGACTGGTGGTGGCAGGGGCGGCAGGGCGGTGGGTGTCGGAGATGAAGGTAGGGGAATCTAGCTAAACTGCCCAGGCTGGCCTTCAACTTGAATTCATAGCAACAAACTTTTAATCTTTTATTCTGAATGATCCTCCTGACTCAACCTCACCAATAGCTGGGATTATAAGGGTGTGTCACTCACTGTGACCAGCTGGAATACTTGTTTAGTGTTCCTTCCAGCACTGAATCTTTCTTCTTTGGAGGTAGATTGGTTTTCTCCAACAGCCCACAATCCCTCCAAGTCGAAGACATCGAAGCTGAAAAGAACAAGCTTGGAAACACATTCTTGGCAAAAATGAGATGATTTAAGGCCAGCAGTCCATTTTCTCGTGTGGATCATACTTTGGCATTAAAGGAGACTTTCACAGCAGAAGGGTCCAGGTGTGCTTAACAACAGCAGACCTTCTTGGTAAAGTGCATGTAGTACTATGGATTACTGCACAGCCAATTCACCCAACCCTTAGCAGCTGAGGACAACAAGTGTTTGTTTTCTCATAGTAGCCATGGCTTAGGAATCTGGGCAGGGTTAGCTGGGTGCAGGCACAGGGTTCTCCCAAGGCTGCAGTGAAGGTGTCTGCTGGGGCTGTGGTCATCTCCAGGCTCAAGTGGGGAAAGCCCCGCCCTTGGGCTCACTCGCAGGGCTGCTGGCAGGCTCTGGGCCTTGCTGGCTGCTGGCTGCACAGGCAGTTCCTAGCCTCTCTGTAGGCCTGCTCACTACGTGGCAGCTGGCTTCCCCAGAGCAAGGGAGAGAGAGAGTTTACTTTTGCTCATTCGATTCCTTAGAAATGAGTCAATAAGTTCAGGCCACACTCAAGGACAGGGGATTACACTAGGGCATGGATGATGAATACCAGAGCTCACTGGCAGCCCTTGAGTGTACCAGCTAAGAAAGGTCCTTGTTGATAATGACGCCCTTTTGGTTGTCAAGGTTTAGTGACGTGGGCTCTGCTTTCCAATTTTTTTCAAGGTTTAATTTGTTGTTGTTGTTAGCAATTTTATAATAGTGGGTGCATGTTTCTCAACAATGCAACTAAGTTTATTTGCTATTGAAGAAAAGCCACTGTGCCAGGCCCTGTTGAGTGTGGCATAAACTCCAACCGATTGCAGCCAAGGGAACCAGAGATGCAGCTGCTGGCTGACAACTCTGGACTAAAAGCCTGAATGAAAGGACTGGGCAGCCTGACCACACAGCAGAAGATCACACCTGCTCCTGCACCTGGCTGTGTGTTGGTTATTGATCTTAGTCTGTGGATCTATACACTCTAGATGTGAAGCAAATAGAAAAGCTTATGCAAAAAATATGTTCTCTACTAGTTCACAGATTCCTACACGGTTATTGAATTCATAGCAAAAAATTTTAATCTTTTATTCTGAATGATTCCTTAAATGATATCTGAAATGCCACTTCCCAAAGTTATGTAAAACGCTGGTAATAATTTGGTGTATTATCTTCCAGATTATTCTATCCACATACAAATACACACACATATTTGTACAGTACACACTGTACTTGAGATCATACTATGTGTATCTTTTTTTTCCTATTTTTTTTTACTGGTGCATTATAGTTGTGCAATGTATATCTCTTTTTCCCCACATTTTCTATTGGTTCACTATAGTTGTGCTATGTGTATCTTTGAAAGGAGGCTTCTTCAAGTCAGTTTCCCCTCTTTCCTTTTAATTTAGGATGAGAAATGCATTATAGTTTAACTGCGAATAATCTCTCAATAAGATAAAAACTGAATATACTCTTTAATAAGTTCGAAGCCAATTAAAACACAATTATTTCTTTTGCCTAAGTTTTTTTCCAGGCACTTTGAAGATTGATACATAAATGCTGGAAAGTTAATTTTGCTAAAAACATTCGAAAACCAAAGAGGCTACTTTTAACGTCTTTTGAAGCTATCAAGTAAACATTACTATATTTAAATATAGTAAATATTACTATATTTACTTGATATTTTTGCTAATTTATGGAAAAGTTAGTATCCTTACTTAGTGCAAAAGGCAAAGCTAGTCAAGTATGGTTGTGGGGGGAGACAATGTTAAAGAACTTAACAATAACCCACAACCCGCGGACCAACTAAAACCAACTATGAATCTCTGATTATTTATAGTTCCTATCTAGAATCTTTTCTAAGTAAGGAGAGTTTTCATGGTCTGTGTCACAACCATGAAAAATAAAATGCGTTAAAATTCTAGATGAAAATATAATGAAAATAGAACAAAATTACCCTCTCTTAAGTAATGATGGTAGGAATTATGTTAATCCCCGAAGCTCTTTTGCATTTCATTTTTACAAATGCATTGTGGGTAGCGCCTCGATAAATATGAAAGTAACCCGGGGGCGGGGGTTGACAGCCGCCAGGGCTCCGGGCGCGGGGGGTCAGGGTGGGGACAGCCGGGCCGGCCGCGGGAGGATGCGGGGTCGCGGTCAGGCGCGCGGGGCCGGTCGGGTCGCGGCGCGGGGTCGGGTCTCCCGCGCCGCCGGGGTGGACGCGGCTGGGGCGCACGAAGCCGCTCCGGGAGGAGAGGGCGCACGCCGGCCTGTCCCTCGGCGCCGCCTCGCACGTGCCACTTGTGGCTTCGTCTCCCCAAGAGCAGACCCCTCCCCAGAAACCCAGATCGTCTACCCCCGGGGCTCTGCTGGCTGGAGATGAAGCGCGTCCCCCGGAGCCGCACCGGTGTCCCCCGCCAGACTCCCCCCTCCCCCAGTCACCGTGGACACCGCCCGGGAAGCCCCTGGGTGCCCCCAGCCCTGTCTGGGACTGGTTCCGCAGCTGGAGTCACCCACCCAGCACCCACCTTTTCCCAGCCCACCGAGGGGCCGCGGGTGTTTCCTGTCAATCACTGGTTGGGAAAGGGCAAACCCCGGGCGACCTCTGGGAGCCTGTGATGGAAGCGTCGGGGCAGACCCTGCCGATCCCGCAGCCTTCGCCCCGGTGGTGGGGGGACAGCCGCGAAAACGTGAGGCTACCTCCCAGGGAGAAGGAGTCTGAAACCAGAAGATGAGACGGATTAATACCTAAGCGCTCTCGGACACCAGCGCTCTTCCAGAGTCTTTACGGATATTTTTACCATGTCTGTTTAAAAAAAAAAAAAATGGTTTAAAAAAATGATTTAAAAAAATGATTTGGGGGAAATTTGGGTAGATTTCCTTCACTGATTCAAAATACAGCATTTTATTAAAACGATTTCTTAGGGTTTTCCTAGCAACTTGCTGTTCTTCCTGTAAAGGCAAAACCAGGAAGTTGTTCAGAAAAAGGTCCCAGGTGACCTCATGATTATTGTGATGGAGAAAAACTTTGGAAACTGGGGGTTTGGGGGTGGGGTTGAGAATTTCAGGAAATAGAAGAAAGCCTTAAATTTATTAAGATGTTTAAAAACTCGTCCTAGAGATGGACTCGGTGACGCAAGCCTGTATAATCACAGCGACTCCGGAGGTCGAGGCAGGAGGATTGCAGGTTGGAGGCCTGGCTAGGCAATTCAGTGAGACCCTCTCTCAAAAAATGAAAAGGGCTGAGGGTGTTGCACAGTGATAAAGTTGGGGGTGGTGGTGGATTCTTTTAGAGAAAATGATGTATAAAAAGCTTAGGGATTTCTAAACGTAAGTAGCTGGCTCTGTGATTGAAAGAAAAAATGTGATCTAGGAAAGATTATTAGGAATGTCGCCAAATGCTGTATTTTAAAGGTGGATAATCGATCTTTTGATTTCATCATTTCACTAAGGTTGGAATTTACTGGTAATCTTTGTAGTCTATATAATAACTTACATTTTTTCTTTATGTTACCTCATTTATATTACATTATTGGTATCTTTAAAAATTGGTAGAACACGCTAGCTGCACCGCTCCCAGCCCCATAATTCCTATTGAATCTAAAGGAATCAGGATAGGCTACCCCAAAATACACCACAGTAGCATCAGGAGCGTTGTCAACTGGAGGCAGCTGCAAATCAATGCTTGCAGAAAGAAACCTCTTTGGAGCTTCCCTTATCGGACTGAAAGCAGTAAATTCTGGGAAACGAGGCTTCTGTAAATTCCATCTTGGGGTCAGGTCTACTTCTAAATGCCTTGCTTTCGGTCTTTGGAAGAAGACAGAAAGACCTTTCATATCTGTTCAGACAAATATTATCACAACCCTTCTTATCTCCTGTTTGTTACTTGAAAACCCACTTGGCTTAAACCCATTTGTTCTTCCCATAATATCCTTTCTCCTACTTCCTTTCCCCTATCAAATGAAGTACATAAGCCCCAAATTCTAACTACCCCTATGAGTCACTCCTGTGTGTGTGTGTGTGTGTGTGTGTGTACTTTACAGGCATAAACTATTTTTTTTCTTTTAATTATCTGCCTTTTGTCAATCTAATTTGCAAGTCCCATGTCTTGAACATGAGAGGGTAGAGGAAAAGTTTTTTCCTTTTCCCATTGACTTAAAAGAAATACCATGAACTACTAGAACCACGACCAATCAAAGAGATTAACTGGGCATATAGGTGGAGGGGAATTTAACCCTATATTCTTTTTGTTATATGCCATTTTATAAAGTTAAACACAAGCTATATATATAGATAGATAGATAGATAGATAGATAGATGATATATATATATATATTTATCATATATATATGATAAATATATATAAGGATATATGATATATGATAAGTGAAGTGATAAAAAAGCAAAGAAATGATAAACAGAAAATTCAGAAATAGCGGTTGGGGGGGTTGGGGTGGGAATGAGGATATCGAGGGAGACCAAAGATGGATGTGAGTGGTAATGTTGGATTTCTTAAGTTGACATGACACTTTGGCTCAGAGTCTTCATTGTGCTATGCATCATAACTTGCATGTATATATTACACACACAGCACCATTATTAGATAAAAATGATTTTTGAAAAATAATTTTTAGGTAGCCCTAGATCTTTACAGAAATGATTTTAGTCCTCCACTTGAGTCCTCAAATTAAGTTAATGCTGTTATGTTTTCTTGACATTTACCTCCACGCCCAGCACTGTGCCAAGCAGTTCACAGGTATCATCTCACTTCACTCTTGGACGACTCCATCAGGTAGTTAAATCAGGCAAAGCAAATAACTTGGGCCAGGGCCACAGGTGTACAGGGTGAGAAGTTCCCCCCTCTGAGCTTAAAAGGTGAAATGTAAATGTGCTGAAATGCTAGTTCTTAGCTCACACATCTCTTACTCTTTCATGCATGTTCACTGAGGTTCGTTTGAATTTGTTAATTAGTGATCATTGAATGTGCTGCAGAGTTGTAATTTTAGTAACTGTCCAAGTTTGCATCTAGGTCCTTTCCCCTGTTATCCAGGGCATTGGTGCTTTCCTGGATTATGCTAATGAGGCCCTCTTTTCTCTTAAACTATGTGGTTGAGTAACATGGGCCAGGCAGGTTCTGTTTGGGAAGAGACAACTCAGGTGTCCCTGCTGTGGCTGCTCTGCTTCTGGTACCATGTCACAGCAATGAATAGTGGCTGCTGTGTTAAATCCTGAGTGGATGGCTACCTAGGGTCTAGGAGCGCCAGGTTTATATATGAAGCATTTCTCCATGCCACTAAATCTCTTCTTGAGCATTGTTGTAGAAGCTGGACCTTTCCCCTCTGTGGCCAGCCCATCAGTTGCTCACAGTGTCCGCACATCCCAGGCATCCAGCTTTCCCTGTTTTATACAACGCCCACATGTACATCTGGGTTCCCAACTTTTCCAAGACTGGTATTTCCCTGGTATTGTGGTGAGTGGAATCACCGGATCTCAGAAGAGTCTTTAGGTTTTTGTTGTATCTTGACAAGAGCTTCTCGGGAAGGCTGTGTTCGGCATGAATAGAGCCTACTTAGGTGGCATTAGAAGGAATAATCTTTTTCTCTTCAATCTGATCATTTAAAAGGTGACAGTGGTTGATTGGTTTATTGGGCGGGGGCGGGTACTGGAGATTGAACCCAGGGGTGCTTAACTACTGAGCCACATCCCCAGCCCTCAGCTGACTTGCTGAGACTGGCTTTGAACTTGCAATCTCCCTGCCTCAGCCTCCTGAGCTGCTGGGATTACAGGTGTGTGTCACCTTGTCCCGCCAGTGGTTGGTTTCCTGAAGCTTTAATTTGCCCTTAGCACAACTTTTTCTGTGTTTAATAAACATTTCCAATCAGGTGCTTTCCTTATTGGTTTGTATACCTCTTGCGTAATTTTTTAAAAAATTAACTGAATCTGTATCACAGTCTGAAAATATTTCTCTAGTGTGTTGTCTGCCTTTAATTGTTTGATGTATTGATGTATAATGTCTTCATTTTTAGTCTTCACTTGTTTATTTTATGATTTCTTCCATTGCTTCTTGGAATATTCTTCGCACTGGTAATTTAGCTAAAGATTCTCTTATGTTTTCTTCTAGATTTTGCTCTTAATTTTCATTTAATTATAATTTTTTTTTTTTAGTTGTTGTTGGGACACATGCCTTTATTTTATTTATTTTTTTGTGGTGCTGAGGATCGAACCCAGCGCCTCGTATGTGCTAGGCGAGTGCTCTACCTCTGAGCCACAACCCCAGCCCCTTCATTTAACTTTTTAATAAATCAATTTTATTTCAGTGTGAGAAATAAAAAAAATGAACTTCTCATCTTCCTTGCCTAGTTCTTTTCTCTTACCTTAATTAGGATTTCTAATTACCATGGTATGGCTTAGCTTTAAAACATCTCTAGGGTAGACCAGAAACATGCCACTCCTAAAAGAAAATCTTGGGTCAACACTCCAGCATTTAGGCACAGGCAACGACTTTCTCAATAGGACCCTAAAACAGCTGGGCATAGTGGTGCACACCTGTAATCCCAGCAACTCGGGAGGCTGAGGCAGGAGGATCATGAGTTCAAAACCAGCCACAGCAACATAGTGAGGCCCTAAGCAAGTTAGCAAGACCATGTCTCTAAATAAAATATAAAAAGGGCTGGGGATATGGCTCAGTGGTTAATCCCACTACAAAATAATAATAATAGTAATAAATGCTGGAGAGGATGTAAAAAAAAAGGAACACTTCTATACTATTGGTAGGATTGTAAATTAGTACAACCACTATGGAAATCAGTATTGAGGCTCCTCAAAGATTAGGCATGGAAACATATATGATCCAGCTATACTACGATTTGGTATTTATCCTTAAGAATTAAAGTCATCTTACTACAGTGATATAGGCACACCCATATCTATAGCAGCACAATTTACAATAGCTAAACTATGGAACCAGCCTAGGTGTCCAACAATGAATGAATGGGTAAAGAAAATGTGGTCTATATACACAATGGAGTTTGATACAGCCACAAAGAAAAATGAGGGGCTGGGGTTGTGGCTCAGTGGTAGAGCATTCGCCTAGCACGCGGAGAATGGCTCAGGTGTGGCTCACCCCTGGGTGGCTCCCCCCGGTGTGATGCTCTGGGTGCACCAGGAGTCAGGCAGGCTTGGTCGCTCTTCCCTGGAGAGGGACCGATGAACAATGAGTCAAATGAAGGCCCTTCCTCCAGAGTTGGCCTCACCTGCCAGGTGGGCTTCCTGTGGATTTCAGGAGGAATGGGAAGGGTCCTCAACCATGTGCCTTTGATGCCACAGGTTAATGGGCACAGCCAGGCACAACGTAGGAGTCAAGACCCATTTGTAGGGTTAAAGGGAGCATGCCAATGAGCACCTCTGCTTCCCGCTGGGGAACCAAGCTCAGAGGCCAGCGTCTCTGAGAAAGCAGCATTCATTGAAGGTCAGAAGTAAAGCCCAAATGAAAGAATGAATGAATGAATGAACTCCTTTCCTGGGCTGAAACTTTCCTCCCTACTTTATTCCCTGGTCACTCTCCTGATTTAAATGTCTCACCCACAGAGAAGCCATTCCCTCCCCTGAGCAGATCAGGCCTTCAAATACTTCTTCCTAACCCTTAGCATCAGGACCACGACCAACTTGAAAGCTCCCTGAGGTGGCCCTGTGCCTGTGAGGAGGCGGAAGAAGGTAGCCATCCAGAGCACAGCCACTGAAGTTGGGCCTCCTCTATGACTTTGTGACTTTGGGTAAGTTACTTAACTTCTCTGTGCCTCAGTTTCTTTATCAGCTGAATGAGGAAAATCCCAGCACCCACATCAGAGCCACACTGTAAAGTCCAGGGGAGAATATCCCTGGGAAGTGCTTGGCTCAGGGTCTGGGCTCAGTGTCACTTGGAGGTGCAGGTTGTACCGACTATTTCTCTCTGGCTGTTTGCAGGGAAGGTGGAAACAGCAAGCATGGTAGGTACATGGGTGGTGACCAGAGGTGACCAGGACTTTTATTTTAAGACAAAGCCTGACTTGCTTTGACCCTGTGAAAAAAATGCTTCTTAGTGCCTGCCCAAGTTTGAATGAGTCTGTTCTTGGTGATAAAGAGCCATCATTTTAATGTCACAAAGGCTGTCTCTTCTTTCTGTTGGCTCCTGCCATGGGAACTTGAGGGGGGATCAACTGCATTGGACGATGTGGCTCCTGGTGGCCACCATGTCTGCTAACCTAGTGACAGGGAGAAGAAAGGGTGGTTGGGGGGAGCCTGTCACAGAGTATTTAGATGCAATTCCTGCATGTGTTCCTAGTATGGGACATTGCTATGGACCCTAAGACTAGAATGCTCTCCTCTAAACCCCTTTTAAAATTCCACTGCTTATGTATTGGGTCTCATTCTCCACGAAAAAATTTGTAAGGATTTAGGAGGTGGAGGCAGGAACGGATTTGGGAACTAACATTTGGTCATTTCTTTTCTGGCCTCTGCTAAGATATGATTTTGAAGACATGGGGAGTCCTAGGACCTGTTGGTTCTCTAGATCACTTCCAACCCCGGGACTGGATGATCTAATAGGATTTATAACATTATATATTCCAGTAGTGACTTGCAAAGATTGTTCAGAAGGGATTACAGATGGTTCTGTAAGTATATACTTTTAGATGAACATAATGCAATTTGCTTTCTAGCCCAAAGCCCTAAAAATAATTATGTAGGAGTTCAGACAAGTGTTAAAAGGCAGTTGTTTTCTGGTGAATCCAAATGGCTTTTAAAAAAATCCATTTCATTTTTCATCTAAGTAGGGCTTCCATTTTCAGTTTCCTATGGTTATTGACTAGTAAACACAACGACCATGCTAACATTAAAAAGTAAGCAAGGAGAACAATCAGTGCAACATTCCAAATTCAAATTAAACAGAACAGAGTAGGGAGAAAGAAGTTTTGAATTCTGGAGTGAGGAATGTAACTGAGACTCAAGTGTTTCCACTGGGTATTCTTACTTGGTCAGATCTGTGACGCTTACGTATGTCTTCTCTCTAACTCTGTCTGGAGCCCCGTGGGCCTTGGAACAGCTCCTGCCCAGCTGGCTGCCTTTTGTGGGATCCTCAAAAGACTTTCCCACTCAAGTACAGGTTGGAGTTCAGTTCTGTCTGCACACGGAAGGGTGGAAATCATCCAAGAGGGAAGAGAGGGCCAGGATTGGTGCGAGAGTCTGGAATCCTAGTTTCTGAGCAGGCAGGGCAGGGGGATCACAATTTGAAGGCAGCCTGGGCAACTTAGTAAGACCCTGTCTCAGAATAGAGTAAAAAGGGCTGGGGATGTACTCAGTGGTCGAGGACTTTCCCAGCATAGACAAGGGCCTGAGTTTCATCCTCAGTATCACACAAGAGAAAAAAGAAAATGGAAAAGTGGGGAAGCCAGGGCAGGTCTATAGCAGGACCAGCTACAGGGAGCAGGGATGGGGCAGTTTTGCATGTGAACCTACGAAGATATTAGCGAAAGGAGAAAGGAAAGTGAGGAACCGGGAGACAGGCAAGTGAGAAATGAAAGATGAAGACCAGGCAGAGATACACACCAGAGTTTATTTGTCAGAGGTGACAAATAAAGGCCATCTCTCCATAGATGGAGACAGTCAAAACAGGCTTGGGGTTTGGGACTTATATGAGGCAACAGTAATACCATGGTGGCAATTTAGATTGTATCAGGGAAGAACCCTCAGGTAGACTATTTAAGAAGGTAATGCACTGGGGAAAATGGTGGTGGTAGTAGTGGCCAGAGGAGGAAAGAACAGATTTGAGGCGTCAGAAGTGGGGCACCCATAAATCTTGGTGAATGTCGATGTGGAAATGAGAACTAAGACCAGGAGTTAAGGGTAATGCAGAGAGTGCCACCCAGTGAAGGGCAAATGCGTCATTTGCTCAGCTGGAATTTGTTGACCCTTAGTGAGCTTAGAGTCTAGTGGGGGAGACAGACAAAAAGGTAAAATTAAAAACTCCAGGCATCTGTTATGGGGGAAATTAAGCAAGGAGGCACCGAGGAAGTGTGGGGCCCACACTGTCACCAGGAGACCCGAGGACTCGGTGGAGGGCTTTTAATAAGGAACTGCACAGGATTCCCCACCTGGTCACCGAGGCTGTCCTGCTGAGGGGTGTGTGGGGGGGGAGCACCAGGCCAACCAAGATCCACTGCTGTTCTGAGGTAGAGAGAGACTGAGGAAGGACAAACGTGGAAGCAAGAAAAGTGGTCCTGTTGGGCAAGGTGGCCCACACCCGTCATCCCAGCTACCCGAAGGCAGAGATGGGGGATCCAAAATTCAAGGCCAGCCTTCACAACTTAGTAAGACCGGTCTGCAAAACAAATAAACAAATAAATAGGGCTGGGATGGAGATCAATGGAACAGCACCCCTGGGTCAAAAAAGAGGAAGATGATGAGGAAGAGGAAAAAGGAGGAGGAGAGGGAAGAGGAAAACGATGAAGAGCGAGCTTCTAGGGCTGCCATGACAAATGGGGACCACCTGGGGGCTCAACGGAAGAGGAGCTCACGCTCTCCCAGCTCTGGAGGCTGCGGGCTGAGAACATATCAGCAGGGTTGGCTCCTGCCCAAGGCCCCATGGGAGAACCCGTCCCAGGCCTCTCTCCCAGCAGCTGCCTTGTTTTGCAGACAGATTACTCCAGCCTCTACCTCCCTCCTCAGGGACCTCCCCTCTCTGATTAGGACACTTATCGTTGGATTTAGAGCTTGCCCTGATTCAGGACGACCTCATCTGAAGAGTCTTCATTTTATCTGTCAAGATCCCTTTTCCACATGTGCTTTTGGGGTGCTGCCTTTTGTCCCACTATAGGAATCAGGATGGGGAACTGGGTTTTGGAGAAAAGCCATGTGCTGCCAGCTGCCAGATGGGATCATTTGCCACGGTTTCACAGGCAGGTGCCATCTCATTCTCCTAAATCTAGGAGTTGCCTGTGCTTCTTTCAGTCAAGTCCTGAAACAACTAGATAATAAAAAAGCCAATGTCATGACCTTGACCCATTGCACCTTGTGTATCTCTGCTTGGTCTCCCCAAGGCAGTTCCTCAGGGCCTGACTCTACACTGTGTTTTCACCTTGTGAGCTACCCTGATAGAGGGACTGATCCTGGAGCAGGGTTCCTGGCCCTCTTGCTCATGTCTCTGAGACAGCCTTCACTCCAGTGAATGAATGAATGAATGTCCAATTTACATCTCACCTCTGGTTGGGGTTGAAATTCAGAAGAAATTCCAATATTTAAAGCAGAGGGTTTGGGCTGGGGATGGGCTCAAGCGGTAGCGCGCTCGCCTGGCATGCGTGCGGCCTGGGTTTGATCCTCAGCACCACATACCAACAAAGATGTTGTGTCCGCCGAGAACTAAAAAATAAATATTAAAAATCCTCTCTCTCTCTCCTCTCTCTTTAAAATAAATAAATAAATAAAGCAGAGGGTTTAAGGCCCTTGCTTAGCATCTGGATGGCCATCTTAAGTGACAGCCTCCATTTTAAGAAAAACTTGCTTTCCTGCCCTTGGGCCTTTCTGAGAAAGGTTCACCACACCCTCACAACTTAACTGTCAACTAACTGGCTCTAATTCCTGAGCCTGTCCCATAAAAGTTCCGAACCCCAAGTCTGTTTTGACTGTCTCCATCTATGGAGAGATGGCCTTTACTTGTCACCTCTGACAAATAAACTCTCATGTGTTTCTCTGCCTGGTCTCCATCTTTCATTTCTCGCTCTCCCGTCTCCTGGTTCCTCTCTTTCCTTTCAGTGGGTCTTATGCTTTTTTGTGGAGTCAAGGATGTCTTTAAGGATATAGTGGAAAACTATGGTTTCCCCTTCCCATAAAAATGTGCTTCCTTTCATTATAACCAGTTCCCAGGATGGGCTGATGAGGACAACCAACCCACATGGAGGTGTCCATAGGCACCTGAAAGGTATGGGCCCATTTTTATTATGAGAACTGAATGGTACTCAAATCTTCACTCTCTAACCCAGCCCATTCAACTTCTTCTTCTGCGGTATGACAAGAAAAATTGGACTTGGAAGTTCTCAAGAGTACAACGGTCCCAGAGGGGGGCAGGGAAGAGGCTGAGCAGAGGTCGTGAGCAGCAGCTGCCATGGGAGAGGCTTCAAGGACTCCTCCACTGACTCTGGGGCAGTCAAGGCCAACACATATTTAGGAAGGTCAGTGGGTGATGGGCTGTGGACAGATAGCAGAGGAAAAAAAGACTTATGAAAGACTCCATGCTTATAAGTCTCAGAGACAGGCAGGGTAGCCACCATAACCCAAAGAGTTGAAGACAACTGTTTTGATAATAAGATCAAATTTTTAAAAATCTTTTTTTCAGTGCTGGGACTGGAACCGAGGCTCATGCATGCCAGGCAAATCTCCAGAGCTGAGCCACATCCCCAGCCTGACAAGGTCAATCTGTATCTTACTGGATCTTCATAAAATCCATATTCAATTTTGAATTTTTAAATTCTACTCACTGAGCTTGTCGACATAATAGATGTTTTCTTCACAAACAACATTTCTAAGCATTTTGGGTTTTGTTCTCAGAGTAAACATGGACTTTAGTTGCTGTTAGCTGTAGGGTGAAGCTTTGCGTTTTGTCTGTGGTAGGCATATTCAGCTGTTGTAGGCACCATATCGTGGGATAGGGAATAGGGTAATAAAAGTGTCCTAAACTTAAATAAAATAGCTTTTAAACAGCACTTACGAATAGTTTCTATTGAGTTCCCAACCTAAGTCATAAAAGCTCAAATCTAAGAGCACTACATGAGGATCTTATATTATGAACATTTCAGCGGATATGGACATGTCTAAGAGAAGGAAGTCCTCCTTCTGGAGGTTTAGGGATAGAAAGAGAACAACATGCATTTTAACAAATTTTGTGAGCTTTTGAACGTATATAGTTATGGAAATGTGTGGAACAAAGGATAGGACAGGAATGCTTTTATCAGTGGTAAGTTTGAGGGAAAGGGTGGCAACGGGGTGTTCCATACACCCCAGGAGTGTTGGAATCTTTTAAATAGAAATTTTAAATTGTGAAAGTTTAAAGTTAAAGAAAGATGGAGGCAAACATTAACACTAACATGAATGGCATAAATAGACTGGTCTGGGTGGACAGACACACCTACATCTTCTCAACAATTATAAAGGTCACCCTTCTAAGGAACATGGTAGGCAGTTATTTTTGGTTATGTTAAGTAACATTTGTCTTCATTTCATCTACTATTCTGAGAGGAAAAGAAGTGCTGCTTTCAGAGATTCCACCTGAGGGTGGAAGTCAGCCCATGGACAGCGTCCAGGACATGCCAGGAGTGGCCTGGATTGACTCTCTCACAGGCCTGAGTGTTTTCCACAGGGTGTGAGCAATGGGCACTTCAGTTTGTTGATGTTCTTGGATTGTGTATGAACTTGTTCCAAGAGCAAAATATAAATGCCAAATGACACAGTTAATGACCACCCTGCCTTTCCTTAGCTTGTTTTATAATAAAATTGAACACACAAAAAATACCCAGAGTTTTATAGTTTTTTTTTTTTTTTAATTTTTACACAAATTACCCCATCAGCCCTCCCCGCATCCTGTGATGCCTGCTTCACTGCTCAGGGAGGGAAGGTCTCAGCAAGACAAGGGGACACATCCAGGGTGACCTTCTACACGCAGGTTAGTCCCTAGAGCTTCCATCACCAGGCACCACATTTATGGTTTTAAAACCTATTGTCAAACTTTTATTCCAAAAGAGTCCTTCCAGTTCACGCTCGTGCCAGCCTGTGCCACATGGTGTCCCACACTTTACCTAACAGTTGTGCAATGACCTGAAAGCTTGCCCCTGTCCCGAGCCCCCACAAAGTCATGTTGATATCCAAACTCCCAGGTAATGGTTTTAGAAGGGTGACCTTTTCAAAGTTGTTGGGTGGTGAGGTGGAGCCATCCTGATGGGGTTACTACAATTTCCCCCACCACAAGGTGGACACAGGGAGAAGGTGCCATCTAGGAAGGCACAGACCTCACGTGGACCTCACGTGGGACAGAGCCTTCATCTTGGACTTCCAGCCTCCAGAAATCGTAGGAAATAAATTACTGTTATTTATAATTCACCTCATTTATCATACTTTGTTGTAGGAACCTGAAGGGACCTCAAAATTTTTCTTTTCTTTTTCTTTTTTTTCAAAATAATGGGTCAGAATTGGCTATCTTCAGTAGGTTTATTTTATTTTTTTAATTTATTTGTTCTTTTTAGTTAAAGTTGAGATTTTGATGACATCAGTTTACTGACTGCCTTTTTCAGGGCTGAAATTAAATCAAGTTTTCCCTATATCCTTTGCTATCGAGAAATTGCAGTTAAGAAATTGCTTGAGAGATACAGCTAGACACCCCTAGAGGTTTGAGCTGAAGTAGAATTTAACCAAATCCCAAAGCACCAGGAACTACACGCATTGTCCGTAGTTGGACTAGGCTGTGAAACAGTGGAGACACACAATTACACTGTCAGGATTTGGGGATAAATTTAGATACGTTTCCTTTTGCAGTGATGGTCATGTTGGCATTTTCTGAGTCAGATTTAGTAAGTGGATAAGCCCTTTATGGATGAGGGGAGTGTTTAGAATACCAATATTATTATCATTAATATGCTAATTCAACAATGAAAATAATATACTGAGTACTTGCTTAATGATGTACACATTTTCAGTATAAGCAATGTTCAGATGCTTGCTTTTTTAAATTGTAATTTTCTCAAATTCAAAGACAAAAAAAATTTTTCAGACAGCCTATCTGATTTTACAACAGAAGGATTCATTTGGCAGAAACCCATTAAAAAAAAAAAACTTTTAAAAATTCCATTCTTTTAGGTGAGAGACATTTCCACTGAGGAGATATTAATATAACATATTAATTTGCACCTACCAGCAAAAATGCTTGCTTGAAAGTAAATAATTTGGTTTGATACCCAGTAAATGAGCTTAAATCACCAAAAATAATAGAATGTTTGAAAGCACATTCTTTCTTAAAGAGAGAAACTACCTCTTAAGAAACCTTTACAAAGCTGACTCTATTTTAAATGTCTTTGTATTACCTACAGCCTGGAGCTCAGAATATAAAACAAGCTCAAAAAATATTTTTCAAGGAGTGTTTGATTTGGGTATCCAAACCTGAAAGTAGCACTTCTTTACCTATAGTAGCTCTTGCTTTTCTGAGTGGCATTTTTTTCCTGCCCTCGGTGATAATTAATGCTCAGCTCCGACTGCAGGGGCTGGACGAAGAAATCTGAACAATAGCTAGACAAGACAAAGCCTGTTAAATCGAATGCAGGCTTCTCTGTCTATTAATGTGGTTTAGAATGATATGTTAGGAGTACTGGATGCCAGGAGAATATTGATTGCATTTTAGATAATGCAATTTACAGTTAATAAGATGGTTAGGCTAGTCCAGGGAAATATTTGTTTTCTTCAATAATGTTAGAAAGCATACATTTTAATAAATACTGCATGAGAACAATGCTTTTGGGTAAATTCAAGGAAATAAACATGCTACCATATGGTTACATATTGGTGGATTTTCACATTTCTAAAATCTGGAAACTGTTTTCTTAGTAATTCTTTGCTTTTACAAAGAGATTTTTTTTTTTTGAATGATTCTTGCTTTACTATCAGAAACCCCTGTCTGGCATTTTGCATGTCACCTTTAATTTCTAAGGATAATAGTCATAAGATAAAATATACAGTCAGACGCCTTTTTTAAAAAAAAAAATCTACACATATACACAAAAAACTCAGGAAGATTAAACATCAGATTTCATAGGGAGTACAGTGAGCAGAACAGAGTGAGATTAGAGAGTATTTTTACCTGTGGAGTTACATGTTCTACAGTATTAGACTTTTTACAATAAACATATATTGCTTTTGTAATCAGAAAGAGATATATTAATATACAGAGTTGAAGTTGATGACACTGACAAGAAAAATAGTATTGCAAAGAGCCTGAAAGCAATCTAGCTGCACACTCATCTGTCACGGGTGATACCTGAGTGTATGAGGGCACACGCTGTAGCACAGCCTGAAGTGGCAAGAGATCTGCCACTCATCATCAGAGGCGGGAAAGAAGACAGCTGAGGGGGGTGTCTGTCTGCATGGACAAAGATAATTTTGAAACAGATGCAAGGCAACCATATATCTGGGCACTGTGCTTTTTCGATTTTGTACCATGGGGCTGGGTGATGTGTAAAAAATAAATTAATTTACAATGTTAAGGGCTGGGGGTGTAGCTCAGTGAAAGAAGATAAGTTTAGTTATGTGTGAGGCCCTGGCTTCAATCCCAGGCACTGCCACCAAAACAAAGTTAAAAGGTTGTGCTTAGGTTGACATCCCATGACTACTGGTCAGAGGGAGAAGTGTCTGATGGAGCCTTTTGTATTCCTCAAGTGCCCTTGTCACATTTGAGTGTCCGCTGCTCTCTCCCCAAGCAAGGCTCCTGCAACTGTCTGTAGTGAGAGACCAGTTTTGTTTTGTTTTTTATTTCCCCAATGCCTTGCAGACTGATACTTTAATAATATCAATAAAAATGAATTACTGGAAAAATGAAATTAAAAAACAACAAAGATATACAAAATTCAAGGTCCAATTTTTCTTTTTTGTTATTAGATGTAACAGACAAAAAATTCCTCTGTCAACCTGCTTTTAAACAGTGTCCTCAACAGAAGGAGGAAGGGAGGGCTCTTGATGTTGTATCCCTCCCCTCTGCAACATTAGAAATGCTTTGGGTTGTCCCAACTGGGGTATATGGGGGAGGATGCTGTTGGCATCTTGTGGGTAGAGGTCAAAGATGCTGCTAAACACCCCACAATGCTCAGGATGCCTTTCACAATAAAGAATTATTGGACTTAAAATGTCAGTGGTGCTAAGGTAGAAAAGCCCTGCCTTAAAAGTTTCTAAATCACTAATTCCAGATTTTTTTTTTTTGGGGGGGGGGTGGCACGTGGATTGGGGATTGAACCCGAGGTTGCTTTACCATTGAGCTTTATACCTGGCCTTTTATTTTGAGACAGGGTCTCACCAAGTTGCTGAGGGACTTGCTGACTTGATGAGGTTGGCCTTGAACTTGTGATCCTCCTGCCATAGCCTCCAGAGTCCCTGGGATTTTAGACATGAGCTACCACACCCAGCTCAGTTTTCATATTTATCCATTGGCAGATGTGGAATACTTTTAGACCCTGGTCCACAGACCACACTTTGGAAAGGCAGCCATAATGTTCTGCCTTGAACTAGGAACCAGGAAGACTCAGACAAAACACAACCAGATTCTCTAATACTTTAAATTTGTGAAGCTTCTGAATAAACAATATACTAGAGGGAGCACAGGAGAACGGAGTTTAGTGACGTAATCAAATGAAACACAAACAAAACATTGCAGTATTCTCTGCAGACAGTGAGACCAGGGTTGAAGCCTGACTTGGTTGCTTCCTAGCTGGGGGAGTTGGGAAAGCCTTGACTTTCTGAGGACCACCATTTTCCTATCTGTGGAATGGGGATTATGTCCTCTTGGTAAGGCTGTTGTAAGGGCGGAGTATGAATTGCCAGTGTGGAAAGTGTCTGGTTCACAGAGGCACCTGATAGCTACATTTAGGTGGGTTCCCTTTTATTGGGACTTCTCTGTGAAGGTGGAGAGAAGAACTCCAGCTGTTCTTCTCGGTCCTTTTGTTCCTGTGGTGGAGCTGGAAGCAGAACTCCCTGCATTTCTCCTTCTTCTCTGAAGAGTAGGCTAACTAGACACTTCCAACTGCCAAGCAAGGTAAGAGTGGAAGGTGAGGGCAGGGGCTGCCTCCCCTGAGGAGGATCAGTGAACCCCTTTGGAAAGCGGACAGTACTCTGCAAGTGTCAGGGACCATCAGCTGCCTCAGTCAGTGTTACAGAAGCCCCTTCTAGATGGCCTTCATACAGAGCAGCGGGAAGGAAACAAAACAACAAGAGAACCCCACAAAACTTGCAAGCATTTTGTGAGACCCAAAGTTGACTGAAAGGCAGAACCAAGCTTCTATTCGTTCATGGATAAAAATAATCCGGAGGGGGTGCTGGGGTTGTGGCTCAGTGGTGGAGCACTCGCCTCTCATGTGTGAGGCCCTGGGTTCGATCCTCAGCACCACATAAAGATAAATAAACAAAATAAAGATATTGTGTCCATGTATAACTAAAAGAAAATATTAAAAAAAAAAATAACCAGGAGGAAGAGAATACAGAAGTCACAAAGCAGCTTCTAGTACAACTGAGAAGACAGCCACCATGCAACCAGCTAAGCCTCTGTTAGGAACTATTGGGAGGGCTCTTGCCCACCTGAAAACCTGTTTTCAGTTGAGTTGCTTGAGTTGGGGTTGTGGCTCAGTGGTAGAGCAGTTGCCTAGCACACGTGAGGAATTGGGTTCAATCCTCAGCACTACATAAAAATAAATAAAATAAAGCTATTGTGTCCATATATATATTTTAAAACTAATTGTTCAGTGGGCTCTTGCCCTTCTTCCCAAATCTGGGGCGGCGGGCTGTTGTACCTGGTACCTGGTGCTGCTAATCTTGTTGGAGGAACTGAAGAAGGGCCGACCTGCTCTGCAGCAGGGTGGAGGAGGCAGATTTCACGTAGAGGGGGTGGGAGAGTGTTGCAGGGACCAAGCTGGGTCAGACCCCTCCCTCAGGCAGCCCCTGAGGGGGCATGTGGGTGGAATCTCCAGAGACCTGATAAAGTCTCTGCTTTCAAAACTCTTTGAGACTACTTCCCCCTCCTTCGTCATTGGCATGTGTGAGTCATGCTCTTGATCTGGCAGAAGTGATCCTGAGTGATTCTGAGCCAGAACCCTGAGGGGCCCGACCTGGTTTGCATTCTGAGTAAGCGGCAGGTGCTAGTGAGCCAGCTGCCCTGAGGCTCAGGATGGCACTGCAATTTGTAACGAGAGCTTTACTAGGCAATGCAGTGGCTGGCAAGTTCCTGCGCCCAAGAGAGGGATGGATGGGGGAAAGTGTAGATAAACAACAAAGTGGCTGACTCTCTCCAAACCTGCATGATTTCAGCTGCCTTCTGCGTCTGTGTCCTCCCCAGCAACTTCCTTGCTGCCATTCAGTGGACGGGAGAGACATCATCCACTGGTCACTTTCTGTACCCAAGTAGTGAGTGGAGCCCAGGTAAATGAAGAGAAGGAAGACAACTTCTCTTCTACAGACTTAGCCTAGATGGGGAGATGAAGTATAAATACTTCCCACAGATGGGGTCAAGTGCTATCAAAAGGCATTTAGCAAGGATTTGGGAGTAGAGAAGATGAAGTCACTGCCTCTGCCCAGGAACAAAGACTTGTCTTTATGTTTGTTTCCCTGTGGGCTGCTGGCATGGATACCTGACATTCAGAGCCAACAGTGATTGCAATTGTATTCTGATTATGTAGCAAACACATTCTCATTTTATGTCTTCTTCATCTTAATTCATAATATCTGGTTTCACTACCATGGCAGAACATATGGTCTTAAACCTTGTATGTTAATATCAGCTACCATCTTCTCATGATGCACTATAAAAATACCTTTTTATCCAGTACATGCTTTATGTCACTACCTGACTTGTATTTTATATGAGGTGCCTTTCATTTCTTTTTTTTTTTTTTAATTCACATAAATTTTTAATCAGTCAAGTTAATGAAAATATCAAAATTCTATTTCATTTCTAAAAGAAATTCATTGGCATAAATGTTTCTGCAGATCGTTAAACTGTTATACCCTGGTACCAGGAATATTTAGAGGACGGATCAGGTATGTTTCAAACAATCCTGACATATATCCATACAACCTTTGAGACATCTTATTTTTCAAAGAAAATTATAGATGAGCAACATCACCTTTTTTTTTTTTTTCACGTTAGTCTTTTTTCCTGTTAAATCAGGCAATAAGAACACTTTCCAGGACTGAGTTCTTTGCAAAGGAGCTCTGTGACTCAACTTTGCCATGACCAGATCTTTTGGGGACTTTTAAAAGTAGAGAGACATTATTAAGATTAGTAAAAACAGGATCCTTAAAATCATGTAAACTGAAAGTACAAAAAATAATTTAGCCTTTGACAAGTTGATGAGACTTTCAACTCACTGGCTTCAAAATTCATGAGTATCAAAGTGAAGGAAACTGTGGTGATGTGATTTTTGCAGTCATAATATCTGAGTCTCAGAAATGCATTTAGCTGAATTGAATGTAGTATTTTTATATTTTAAAATGGGTAAAGTATGGATTCATAGCTATAGAATCACCAGTTTAACACCTTGGAAAAAAACCTTTGAAAAAAATTTTCTAAATGCATCATTTTATGGAGGAACACCATTGGAATATAACCAATCTACCACTGGACAGCCCCCTTAACGGCTTAGGGCTCAGCTTCCTGATCTTTAAAAAGAGGGGCCAGACCTTCGAATCTCCTTCCCTATCAGACACACTGTATGTGGGATTCCAATAAATATTGAATAAATGAAGCTAATGCCCAGAAAGATTGATTTGCCAGGGATCACACAATAGGAACAACACATCCTCTTGGCTTCAGCCATCACTTTTTATGTAGAATAGACTCAGAATAAAGATCTTGAACTAAGTGGGGAGGGGTATGGCACACATCTGTGATCCCAGTTATTGGGGAGTCTGGCCAGCCTGGGCAACTTAGTGAGATCTTTTCTCGAAATAAAACAAATTAAAGAGAGCTAGGGCTATAGCTCAGTGGTAGATCACTTGCTTACCATGCATGAGGCCCTGGCTCAATCCCCAGTATCACAAAAAAGATAATCTTAAATTTAAAAAAAGGAACTAATGAACAAAGTGTAGAGAGAGGAAGAAACAAACAAACAAATAAAACACCTCTATACCAAAGCCAAGTCAAACACATTTTGAAGCAGTGCATTTCAATTTCAACATCTTTGTTGGTATGTGGTGCTGAGGATCGAACCCGGGCTGCATGCATGCCAGGTGAGTGCGCTACCAGTTTAAAAAAAATTGGTGGACCTTTATTTTATTCATTTATTTATATGTGGTGCTGAGAATCGAACCCCCTGGCTCACACATGCTAGGCAAATGCTGAGCCACAGCCTCAGCCCCTGTATATTCACTTTTTAATCCTAGACTGGCTTCCTTCCCTGACACATTGAGCTTATGTTCCTTTCCTGGCATAACCAGGTGTGCACTAAAGGAAGGTCAACCAGTGTCTCAACATAGCAAACAACAATTTATTATTACCTCTCTTTGTGGACTGAACTGTGTCCTCCAAATGATATGTTGAAGTTCTAACTGCCAGTTCCTATGAATGTGACCTTACTTGGAAATAGAGTCTTTCCAGATGTAAGCAAATTAATTGAAGTCATTAGAGTAGTTCCAAATCCGATATGACTGGTGTTCTTATAAGAAGAGGGAATTTGGACATAGAAGGAAGAGGGACACCTGAAACTGGAGGCAGAGATTAAAATTAAGCCAAGAAGCCTAGTGTGGTGGCCCATGCCTGTAATGCCTGTGACATAGGAGGCTGAGGCGAGAGGATCATACATTTGAGGCCAGTCTTAGCAATTTAGCAAGGCCCTAAGCAACTTGAGACCCTGTTTTTTAAAAATTTTTATTATATATATATATATATATATATTTGTTGTAGATGGACACAATACCTTTATTTTATTTTTATTTTTTTGTTTGTTGTACGTGAACACAATACCTTTATTTTGTTTTATTTTTATTTATTTATTTTTGTTCATTGTACATGGACACAATATCTTTATTTTATTTACTTATTTGTACGTGGTACTGAGGATCAAATTCAGTGCCTTACACATGCTAGGCAAGCACTCTACCACTGAGCTACAGCCTCAGCCCTTGTTTTATTTGTTTCTATGTGGTGCTGAGGATCAAACCCAGTGCCTCACATGTGTGAAGCAAGTGCTCTACCACTGAGCCAGAACCCTAGCCCAAGAGACCCTGTCTGAAATTGAAAAAAAATTTAATTAATTAAAATATATAACACGAACAGTGCTGCACGCCTGTAATCCCAGTGACTTGAGAGACTTTTGGGAGACTGAGGCAGGAGGATTGGAAGTTTGAAACCAGCCTCAGCAACTTAGTGAGGCCCTCAGCAGCTTAATGAGACCCTGCCTTTAAAAAAAAAAAATGACTAGGAATGTGGCTCAGTGGTTAAGTTCCCCTGGGTTTAATCTGGTACCAGAAAGAATTAAGCTAAGCAACATCCAGAGCTATCAGAAGAGCTGGAAGAGACCAGGAAGGATCCTTTTCCCTTGAGTCTTCAGAAAGTACTGTTCTGCCAACACCTTGATTTCAGACTTCTCTCTAGAGCTGTGAGACAATGAAATTTTGTTTATTTATTTATTTATTTATCTATTAACAACATCTTTGTTGGTATGTGGTGCTGAGGATCGAACCCGGGCTGCACGCATGCCAGGCGAGCGCGCTACCGCTTGAGCTACATCCCCAGCCCCGAGACAATGAAATTTTGTTGTTAAGTCACACAGTTTGTGGTATTTTATTAGAGCCAAACTAACTGACCTCTCGTGTTTCTGCGGTTGATGGGGCTCCATGGAGTCCTTCTCACTCAGGACCTTACAGATGGTGGCTGGGACTGGTTTCATCTGAAGGCTCCTCTGGGCTGGATGTTCAAGTGGTGCACTTGATGCAATCATTGGTGGGAGGCTTAGCTGGGGGTGTGGATTGGCACACAGCCTCTCCATGTGGCTTGGAGTTCTGAAAGCATGGCAGTGCCTCACAGGTGATCATTCCAATGCAACAGAAAGTAGAGACAGCTGTGCCAGAGGCCCTGGCAGGGAACTGGTACAGCAGTGTTATGCTGTATTCTGTTTAGTCAAACCTATCAAGTGGCTATGGCAAGGTTACAATGCAGAAAAGCATTCTATTAAGGGGCTGTGGCAAAGTCATGCTGCATAAAAGCATGTGGGGTAGGAGATAGGACTGGGACCATTATCCCATATGATCTAGCACAATGATTCCTAATGGAGAATGAATCTACTAGAATCAATGTAATGCACTTTAAAGCCAAATATTAGTGATTTAGGGACAGTTCTTTGAGATGTTCTGAGTCATTGCTTCCCATCTGTTAATATTGATTAACAAGGTTAGGTTGTAGAAAGCATTATTTCTAAAGGCACTAATGATATCTTGGGACCCAGAAAGAGCAACTGAAACCCCCAAGAGTTCTAAATCACAAGGCGGTCTTTTTCTTTTGGATAAGGGATTTAACCCAGGGGTGCTTTACCACTGAGTTACATTCCTAGCCCTTTTTATTTTTTGAGACAGGTCTCAGTAAGTTGCTAAGGCTGACCTCAAACTTGTGATCCTTCAGCCTCAGCCTCCTGAGTTGCTCTTTTTCAAACTAGTTTTTTTTTTTTTTTTTCCTGGAATCTTCATTGCCTCTAGACCACAGTTCAGGAGACTGGAGGAGACACTTCTCTCCTTGCTTTTTTTTTTTTTTTTTTTTAAAGAGAGAGGAGAGAGAGAGAGAGAGAGAGAGAGAGAGAGAGAGAATTTTTTAATATTTATTTTTTAGTTTTCGGCGAACACAACATCTTTGTTTGTATGTGGTGCTGAGGATCAAACCCGGGCCGCACGCATGCCAGGCGAGCGTGCTACCACTTGAGCCACATCCCCAGCCCTCTCTCCTTGCTTTGGAAATATTTATTTCAACTGCTGAGGCAGGAGAAAGGGTTAAAATAGGCAGGAAATTAGGGCTCCTTCAAGGTTAGGCTTCTATTCAGCAGGGCTAAGAAAATACAGACCCAAGCCAGGTCTCATCAAGGTCAGAGTGACTCTTGTGTAAGCAGAGAAAACTGATAGTGGGGCATCTAGCTCTCTGGCACCCAGACCCCCACAAAAAGGGGGGCATGGGAACCTGATTGGACCAAAGAGCATGGGAAAAGCTCACGGACACTGAGTGTCTTACCCAGGATTGGGCAGGAGGCTAGTTCCCTTTACCCTGTAGATCCATAGTAAACTCCTGGATGATAGCCAGTCTTCAGTATCCCTTTCTTGAGACTGCCTCTGCTTTGGGCGCACCTTCTTACCTTCCCTCCTTCTTTCCTTCATTTCTTTCTTTCTTTCCCTTTCTTTCTCTCTCTCTCTTTCATTACTCTAATAAATCCTGTTACTATGCTCTCATCCTTGTGTCTATGGATTTCATTCTTCGAATTCACCAAAGAACCCAACCCCATGTTCTGTGTACACTGGATACCATATTCAGTGATTCAATGTAATAGAAAATAACCACAACCACAGGCACATGTAAGACTCCAGCTAAGCAGCTTTCTGAATGTATCTCTTTAGCAATCATCTATGGGTGTCTTCTGAGATAGTAGGGTGTGTGTGGTGGGTGTTGTTTATGGGTAGGGAACAATAAAAACTCAATAGCATTAGTTCCAAAGAAACTGGTAATCTTGAAATCTCATTCTGTAGTTTCCTCAACTTTTCAAGTGTTTTGAGAATTAATCGTTTTGTTTTTCTAAGTTGCAAAGAGGTATAATTGAATAAACCAGGGCAGAAAATGAAAAGGTTGTTTTCTGTTACAGCAATTGCGAAATATGCATTAATCTGAGCCCAGAAGGAATTAATTTGACTAACGTAGATGTAAAATAAAAATTAATAGGACTATAATCCCCTTGGGGATCTGCATTTGTTCTAAATGCTCTTATCAAATGTTTGTGGGGACACAGGACACAATATTATTGTTAAGATACCTGGAGTGGGGAGGGCTGTAAGTCAGATGGAGGAAAGATAATAGCTGTCACGTGACTGCCTTGCTTGAAGAAAGATCCAGATACCACCTGTGGGGCTTGAACTGCAGGCCAGGGAACCTGACTCCCGGAACTTGTTCCTGATATGACTATGAGGACCTAGACACAGACATGGCCAGAGCATGTGGTCCTGATTTGTATCAGGGAACTGGAGGCTTATGGATGATCCTCTGTCTCAAAGGAAACAGAGAGCACCCTTAATTACTTAAAATCTTATTAAAGTCCAGCACCATCTGTTCCAACCCATGGGCCTCACCAAGAAGACAGTCAGGGAGGGCTGTTTATATAACAGTATTTACTAAGTGCCTTCTATGTATGAGACACAGTGCAAAATGATGAAGATATCATGAATAAGATAAATGGGATTTATGCTATTGGATGACTTGTGGGCCAGAGGCTTCTGGTTAAGGAGTTCCCATAAAACTCAGTTTCTCCATCTGTGAGAAGAGAACCCTCCCATATACTGAACATAAGATTAAGTGAACTGATAATATGTGAAGCCAGTAGTAAATGTATTAGGTACTCATAGTTTTTGATCCTCTTCCCCTTCTGCTGTAGGGGCCTCTCTTGCCTGATCCATCTTTGGTTATTCCAAATCTTGCCCTCTGGTCTGTGCTGCCAGTATAGTTCCACAGACCCAACGTTCAACCTGCTGCTGTTGTCCTAACTCAGGTATCCTAAGAACATCTGAACTTGCCCTTATAGTGCACCCCTTACCCATGCCAAGACTGTTCACTATAGGACAGATATTGATTTGGTTAGGAAAGACATCTGGTTTTATGGTAAATATATTTGGGCTGCAGCAGTTAATATTTCACCATGGTTGTACTACCAAGCAGTGTTCGGATTTATTAATTTTATATGCACTGGAGTCTTTGAAATTGTTAGTTCATATGTATGAAAATAAATTTTCATGAAATGAATTGAGTTCTGTTATGTAGGACATCTTTAATACTAGAGTAAAATAGCTTTAAGATTACCAGAATATCAGGTTTCTGCTATAAATTTGTGAAGAAAAAGGCAAAAAGAAGGCATACATGGAACAAAAATAAAGAATAGAATCATTGGGCTGGGGATGTGGCTCAAGCGGTAGCGCGCTCGCCTGGCATGCGTGTGGCCCGGGTTCGATCCTCAGCACCACATACCAACAAAGATGTTGTGTCCGCCGAGAACTAAAAAAAAAAAAAAATAAATATTAAAAATTCTCTCTCTCTCTCTCTCTCTCTTTCTCTCTCCTCTCTCACTCTCTCTTTTAAAAAAAAAAAGAATAGAATCATTGTGACTTTGATTATGTGTAGAGGGAAATTCTTATCCAGTTTTCCTGAGAATCCAGACTTTATTCATCCTATGAAGCCCTGGAAAGGCTGGGGTTATTTATGTCATTTCCACTAGTGCTCAGGAGTAACTTTGGATTGCTGACATGGTGCTGCAGGCTGAGCCAGAAGGAAATGATAAAGCACTGAGGTAAGGGTTGCATCTACAGGCAGCATCCAATATGCAGAAACTTTAGACAACTGGGCTCAGACAAAGAGGAAATGGGATCTTGAAGTCACTGAGCTGCAACCTTAGCCTAGACTCTCCCTCCATGGAATCAAGGCTCTGCTTGACTGAAGCACCAGCTGATCTGTGGGCCAACAGCCCACATACTGGAGGCAGACTGATGTTTTAGAGTGATGGTTTTCAGTGAAATCTTGTTGATGGAATGACCAGTTTATCTGAGAAAAAGCTCGTTAGGGCTCTCTTCTCCATTGAGAGTTAATTCCTCCATCTGCCCGGGGCTGTAACTCTATAGGAGATATTTCATAACTGCTTCTATAATGATTCAGGTCTTCACAGCCAAAACTAGTGGAGCGAAGAGACCAAGTGAAGGAGCATTGAAGAAGGTCTCGTTAGGGAAGAAGTGTGGTAAGTTGAATCACAAGCTTAGGATTTTTTTTTTTAGTGGATTCTTTTTTTTTTTTTAATTTCTGATTTCTTAGTTGTAGTTGGATACAATACCTTTATTTTATTTATTTTTTTATGTGGTGCTGAGGATCAAACCCAGGGCCTCGCACATGCTAGGCTAGTGCTCTATGGCTGAGCCACAATCCAAGCCCTGCACAAGCTTAGAATTTTTAAAGAAAGTATAAAGTTGCACGTGAAACTGTCTTACTGGATGGGCAAAAAGGAAATAAAATTGAAAATCAAATCCCAGTCAGAAAAAAAGAACTATATTTACATTTTCCCCACAATTTTTGTTCTATCCCTTTTTGTGTTTTTTTCTCTGCCTAAGAATGAATTTGGAATTATCGTTGTGTTATCATAAATTTGTCTCACATTATCACCAGGGGTGACTACAAAGGAAGGGTACTGATTTCTATAAACCGTGCATTAAAGTCAATGCTGTTATTTCATAATCAAAGAAGACACAATATTCTGTTTAGCAAATGTGATTTGAGACATAATTTGCAAACTCTGATTTGACTTGTTAGAATAGCAAATGGACTTAACTGATTTCAAAATTCTGGATTTTCAAAATAGGTTAAACTTCTAAAATTAATCATACATTATTTAATAACATTATTTGCCCCTCCCCCATTTGATGATCCAAGTGAGATTATTACTAGATTATTTCAGATACAAATTTTTAGTTAGCAGGAGTTATAGCTATTTAATTCCCTATGTACAATATTTTGCAATTAGATGCTTGACATTAATAATGCTTTAAAATAGAAATTCAGTTTCAAATAGTCTCTTTAACATAATAAACCATGAAAAAAGTGAAAATCTCATTTTTCTTATTATCTCATTTTAGACATTGTCAAGGTTCCTCAGTTGCAAGCTCAGTTACATATAGAGAAGGAAAGATAGGATGGTATACAGATGGTATACTACCAACCAACAGGCCCACAACATCTCTAAATTTGAAAAGGCAGAATAGAACCCAGAAGCTCTATACCTGCCATGGACAGGTCCAACTTGAGTTGATTTTCAACAGGCCTACTTCAATTACCTATGCTTGGGTTTCTGGGCCTCTGGGCACTTCCAGAAATCCCCCATTTAGGAATTTGCAAGGTGAGGCAAAATCCATTGCTCACTCAAATGCTCAAAGTTCAGGTTGCCTCTGATCCCCTAAAAAAGGTAAAAATCTCATTTCTGCATTTTCTTGAGAAGACAAGGTATTAAGGGTAGCTAAGGCAATGTGTAGATAATGTTTGGCGATCTCAGAGTCATCTCCTGACTTCTCTTAACAGAACCTCAATTTTGTGTGATATGACAATGTTCATAGCACGATATTTCAAAACCTGTCATGACAAACTCATCTCCTTTCATTGGACAGTAAATTTCCTAGCCATTTTAATTAGGAATGTCTCTGGATATGTGCTGCATTTTTTGCCAATAGGATGCTAGAGGAAGTCTGTAGCGAAGCTTCTTCAGACGTTTTGCTTTATTTATTTTATTTTATTTTTTGAGAGAGTGAGAGAGGAGAGAGAGAGAGAGAGAGAGAGAGAGAGAGAGAGAGAGAGAGAGAGAGAATTTTTAATATATATTTTTTAGTTCTCGGCGGACACAACATCTTTGTTGGTATGTGGTGCTGAGGATCCAACCTGGGCCGCACGCATGCCAGGCGAGCGCGCTACCGCTTGAGCCACATCCCCAGCCCCGTTTTGCTTTCTTGATACATGAGAAAGCAGTGTTTGACTAAGCCCCTTCCTCCTTCTACCTAGAATTTGCATGTGATTCTTGGAACTTCAGGAGCTATCTTACAACCGTGAGGTGACATACATGGGGATAAACCAATATGCAAAATGAAAATGGTGTCTTAATCTGGCAGACTAGTCCCTGAATAGACAACCATTGAGCTTCTTGGAAATTAACAGTAAAACTGCAGCAGTATAAGAGGCGTAAAAGGACAAGTCAAATGCACAAATGTATTTTCACCTTTTCTTGTCTCATAGCCACCAACATGTCATTGGCTAGCCTGAGCTTTACAGTATGGATTTAGAAATTTTCCTCTAAGTTTGTGATCCCCAACAGCAAGGTTCAGAGGTATGACTTTTGGGCAGTGATTAGTTCTTTAACCTCCTCAGTGAATTAATTCATTTGGTAGATTAATAATTTGAATGGACTATTGGGTGGCAACCAGAAGGTGGGGCATGGTTGAAGGGAGTAGGTCACTGGAGTCACGCTCTTTGACTATATCCATTACTGACCTCTTCTTTTCTCTCTGTGTGCTTAGCTGCTTGCCATGAGCTGAACATCTTCCCTCTGCCACAATGTTCTGCCTCACCTTAGGCCCAAAGCAATAGAGTTGGTTGACCATGGACTGAGACTTCTGAAACTGTGAGCCCAAAATAAACTTTTCCTTGTTGTTCTTGTCAGGTATTTTGATCATAGTGACAAAAAAACTAACACACTGTGTCATATGGTGAAGTCTGGAGTTCACAGTATGAGGAAATATACTTCACTTCTGGGAGGGAGAAACTGTAAGCCCATGACAAGTTCCCAAGAGGAAGAGGGAGAATTAAGAGTAAGATACACGATGGAAGGAGTTCAGCTTCTGTCATTGTTCTCAGTTCTCTGAACCCAACTGAGCTACAAATTAAACTATCTTAGGAAAGACACATGTTTGGTTCTTCTATCATGAAAGAGAAAGTTCACACTTAACATAGGAGATGCTTAGAAGTATCTTGACAATGCTTTTTAAAAATCCCCATTTATCTCCATTGTATTCATGGACCTTTCTAGAGTAAGCCTGGTATTTCTATGGGATGAAAACAATTTGTTTTGTCATTGTTCTTGCCTCTCTGTATACTGGAATTGTACAAAGTTTATATTAACAAGATCCACAATGTGTTAATGACCAATATTTTGAACAGTAATAACAGATGCCATGTTCTTGACATAAATTATTTCATGTTAACCTCCACAGCAATTCTATGATGTAGACATTTTTTTTATTCCTATTTTGCACATTAGGAAATTGAGTCCTAGGTTAAATAAGTTGCTAAGGTCACAGCTAAAAGAGCCAGGATCTGAATCTGGTTAATCTCATTTAGTCACTTGCTTAACAGTGCATGTACAAACTGCTTCCTGTATCACCTCTGTGCAAACAGTACACACACTATTGTTCTAGCCCAGTTTGGCAAACTGACACCATGAAATGTACATGCTGTAAAGATAGATTAGGTACCTATATGACAGCATTTTTTTTCAAAGTTGTCATACAGAAGATTGCTTTTGAGCACTATATCCTGAAGATTTGGGTTGACTGCTAGAAAAATGCATTTTAGGGCTGGGGATGTGGCTCAAGTGGTAGTGCGCTCGCCTGGCATGTGTGCGGCCTGGGTTTGATACTCAGCACCACATACAAACAAAGATGTTGTGCCCGCTGAAAAACTAAAAAAAAAAAAAAAATTAAAAAAAATTCTAAAAAAAAAAAAGAAAAATGCATTTTACAAAACACATGTGTTTTCTAATACTCCGAGCACTTGCATTTGCTGAGGCCGTCAGTATTACCGTCCTCATTGGTCTCACAAAGTGGCCTGGGCTAGCCACACCCCAGTGGACTGGCAGTCTGAAATATTGCTCTAAGTGACATGTTTTGGTGGGTCCAACACAAGGTCCTTTCCCTCCTGTTGCTCAGGACCATTGAGGAGTGTGTAGGCAGTTCTATTCCCAGTCACAGCTGAGTTCCCACTGTCACTGAGAAGTCTTTTTTCCCTCCCTGATCTTTTATCATAAGAGTTCTGTGTTCTTTTCTGAAATCTGGTGTTAACTTGGCACATGAGCAACATTTGAAGAAACTTCCCTGAAGTCAAACCAGAAGCATCTTCCTGGACTGCAGTTAAACCCTTCACCTTCAATTTCTCCTTTTGCTGATTGATTGGGGGGGGGGGGAGTAATCTTTGGACTTTTAAATGTTTCAAAAGTCATTTGGGTGGTTATTCTTTTCTTCTTCTTTTTAGTTGTAGATGGACACAATACCTTTATTTGTTTAAATGTTTCAAAAGTCATTTGGGTGGTTGTTCTTTTCTTCTGTTTTTAGTTGTAGATGGACACAATACCTTTATTTGTTTATTTTTATGTGGTGCTGGGGATAGAACCTAGTGCTTCATGCATGCTAGGCAAGCTCTCTACCATTGAGCCACAACCTCAGACTCTATTACTTTTTCTTTTCATTTTTTAGTTGTAGTTTGACATAATACCTTCACCTTGCTTACTTATTTCTATGTGGTGCTGACCGAACCCAGGGCCCTGCACGTGCCAGGCGAGCGCTCTTCCACTGAGCCAAAACCCCAGCCCTCCTTTTTCTCTTTTGATACTGGGGATTAAACCCAGGGGATTTACCATTGAATTTCATCCTTTATTTTTTAGTTTTTGAAACAGGATCTTGCTAAATTGCTGAGGGTGGCATCAAACTTGGTGATCCTCCTACCTCAGCTTCCAGACTTGCTGGCATTACAGGTATGCACCACTGTGCCCGACTTTTCATTTAAGTTATACTCTTTTCAAAAGGGTACTTTTGGTATGAATTGGAAACATATCCCTTACACCCAAGAAAGCTTTCATGAAAATCATGTCTCCAGCTATTTGTTCAACCAGTATGTACATTTTGCTTCTTTAACAAGAATGGCATGAGTTTGGGGGTGCTCTGGAAATGGATAATGAAAATGGGAAAGTAGTCAAGCACCCTAGGGGGGATGAAATTATTTTTATAACCAATAAGGCACAAGCACTGACCACTCAGAATAGAACCGGTCATTAATAGCCTGTATGGCTGACTAATGTCATCTAATTGTTGGAGGTCCAAGCTCCCTTTTAGCATTAGCACTGTTCTTTAACTTGATCACCTCAGCTTTAGCTCCAAGTCCTGTTAGGTGTTTTGTAAATAAAATCTGTCAAAAGGAGAAAAATGTGTCACCATTAAGGAGATTCAGTTGAAGGAAATTTCAAAAGATTTTCAGAGATTTTTGGGCACTTAACAGAATAAGCTCTTCCTCCTTAAAGTGTGCTGCTGATTG
The DNA here is from genome assembly GCF_045843805.1 of Urocitellus parryii. NCBI lineage: Eukaryota > Metazoa > Chordata > Mammalia > Rodentia > Sciuridae > Urocitellus > Urocitellus parryii. The sequence continues at coordinate 7,066,185 of NC_135533.1, forward strand.
AGAACATGAATTCTGGCATATTTGTTTGAGGACAAGCATTGTCACTTTGTCATACTTCCTAGTAATTGGTACATATAGTGGTGGTTTCCATGAAGTGACTATCATTTTAAAGAAATGTCAGGTCAGGTGACAGAAGTCTTAGAGAGAAAAGGACGTTATTGTTTGATTGGAGCAGAAAGTGGAGAAGTTTCATGTTATAAAGGAGACTGAGTTGGATTTGGAAAAAGCAACCAGACAACCCAGTTTGACAAGCAGCAGGCAGGAGACAGTCTGTACTATTTGCTTCCAGAGTGTAGGCTGTAGGCTCAGTAGAGTCCACAAAAACAGCTGGTAGAGTCAGGTGCAGAATTGTGAGCACCAACTATCTCCATGCTTTCTTTACTCTGTGTGCTCACATTTTTTTTTTTTTTCAAATTAGAAGTTCTCTCACACGGAGCCAAGTAAGAAGGATGTGGGAAGCGCTGAGCTGGCTCTGGAATTTGTGAGCAGAGTGATTCCACCAAGGAGAAAGAGGCTCTTTCCTTAATTATACTTTTCTATATTATCTAAATATTTCAGAATAAATACATATTTTATAATCTAAAGAGTGGTATTGAAAAATATGGTCTGTAACAATGAAGAAGTACATTGTGCAGTTTTATTTTTCAAAACTATGGAAGGAATACATGACTACAATCTTACTATGTAAGAGTTATGGCAAGATGGGCAGGGTGGTGCACACCTATAATCCCAGTTATTTGGGAGGCTGAGGATCCTTCTAACTTGGAGGCAACATAGTAAGACTTTGTCTCAAATTAAAAACAAAAACCAAACACACACACACACACGCGTGCGGCAAGCTCTAACCACAGAGTTGAACCAGAAGCTCTCTCTTCACTTCCACCACTTTCTTTGAAAGGGGACTGTTTTTTTTGTGCAAGTATGCACATTTACCTTTCTTATATTTACATAAATGTGATCCTTCTAAGTAGTTTTTTCTTCATTTTTCCTTCTCAGTACTAGAGACTGAATTTGGATCTTGCACATACTGGTAAGCACTCCACCACTGAGCTAAACCTCTGGTCCCTATGTACTGCTTATGATTTAACTTTATCTTACACCACATCTTGGGGGGATCTTCTGGATAAAATATCAGTACATATTAATTTACCTCAGTTTTTAAAAATACATTTTTAAAAATTGTTTTACTTATTTTTTTTTAATATTTATTTTTTTTAGTTTTCGGTGGGCACAACATCTTTGTATGTGGTGCTGAGGATCGAACCCGGGCCGCACGCATGCCAGGCGAGCACGCTACGGCTTGAGCCACATCCCCAGCCCCTGTTTTACTTATTTTTAAAATACTTAAGTTGTAGATGGACACAATATCTTTATTTATTTATTTTTATGTGGTGCTAAGGGTCAAACCCAGCGCCACATCCATGTGAGGTGAGCTCTCACCCACTGAGCTACAACCCTAGCCCCAAAATTTATTTTTTATGTGTAGCTGAGGATTGAACCCAGTGCATCAAATATGCAAGGCAAGTGCTCTACCACTGAGCCACAACTCCACCCCTCACAGTTTTTATTCAAAATTTTACTTTATTCATAGTCTCATCCATTTTTTTTTGAGAGAGAGAGAGAGAGAGAGAGAGAGAGAGAAATTTTTTTAATATTTATTTTTTAGTTTTCGGCGGGCACATCTTTATTTGTATGTGGTGCTGAGGATTGAACCCAGCACCGCACACATGCCAGGCGAGCTCGTTACCGCTTGAGCCACATCCCCAGCCCAGTCTCATCCATTTTAATAGCTACAAAGTATTTATTAAATATATACTATATATGAATACATACTTCCAAATAGCTATACCATAATTCATTTTACCATGATCTGAATGATGGACATGAAGCCATTTACTAACTTTTTAAAAATTATGAATGCTTTAAAAAAAAAACAACCTTTTATTTACTTTTACATGGCGCTGAGAATTGAACCCATGGCCTTGCTAATGCTAGGTGAGCTCTCTACCGCTGAGCCACAACTCCAGCCCTGAATGCTTTAAGAACTCTCCTCATCTTCACATGCATGAATAAGAACTTTCGTAAGAAGGATTCTGAGACAACAGTGTCTCTAGGTCAGAGAGTATAAACATATTCAATGATGGCAAACACTGTCATGCTGCTTTCCTATCAGACTTTGTCATTATGCCCCACACACGGATAAACCTTTTTTTCTTTTTCTGTACTTGAACCGAGGGGTGCTTAATCACTGAGCCACATCTCCAGCCCCTTTAAATAATATTTTATTTAGAGACAGGGTCTTGCTGAGTTGTTAAGTACCCTGCTAGATTGGTGAGGCTGGCTTTGAACTTGCAATCCTCCTGCCTCAGCCTCCTGAGTCACTGGGATTACAGGTGTACCACACCCCGCCCAGCTGTCATGGATTAAACCCTGTTTCCTAAGATCCTAGCAGTTTGCTGACATCCTACCAAGAAAAAGTCAACAAATTTATCGAGAACGTTGACAGACTTCTTGAATGTGCATGTCTTTCTTTTATAATGAGAAAAATTATGTTGAAATGTGACTTTTCAGGAAAGCAAAGGCATCAAAATGGTAAAAGTGATTTTTCTGGAGACTGGTTGTGGGCAATGTTTATTTCTTTCATAATCTGTAAAAGGAACAGGTAATTAAATGCAAGAATGTTAATATTAAAACTAAATATTATAGAAAAATAGTGGTTATAGAGGAAGAAAAGGAGAGAGTGAGAAGAAAATGAAAGGTACTGTAAGTCCCTGTTTGTTTACCACACAGTTGGGGAGCTTGTTTGCTTATACTCCAAAATAGTACCGATTTCGGCTTTCAGGACACAAAAACACTTATTTGGAATGGGTATTAGAGTGAATTATTTAAGATGTTATTAAAACACATAATTGTTACAATCTAAAAGTAGAAATGATTTAAGCATCTTAGAAAAAAAAATAATCTTGGGCTGGGATTGTAGCTCAGGGGTTGAGTTCAATACTCCCATACTACATAAAAATAAAGGTATTGTGTCCAACTACTAAAAAAAAATTTAAAAAGAAAAAACAATAATTTTGTTATTTTGAGCCATAATTAAGCTTATTTTAAAAGGACATTGGCTTATAAAATGAAGTTTGTCATATAATAAATTTAGTGGCAAAAATGAATAAGCTTTTTATTGAAAAGGTTCTGCCATTGTTCATTAACACATTATCTTTTGCTTTCAAATGATAAATTTTTGAGTCATAGATTATTAAAGATCCTAGGTTAATTTAAAAAAAATATTTTTTAGTTGTAGTTGTACTTAATATCTTTACTGATATTTATCTTTATGTGGTGCTAAGGATGGAACCCAGGGCCTCACATTCGAAAGGCAAGTGCTCTACCCTGAGCCACAACCCTAGCTCCCCTAGGTTAATGTTTGTATGAGTTTCAAAAGTTTATGAGGTCAATTTCCAGTGTAATATTCTAAGTTCAAGGTTTTCCCCCATAAATTTCACAGGTAAAATATGTGTGACCCCATTGCAGAGTGAGTAAACTCTATTACTTGATATATTGCCCTTAGTTTCAAATGGCTGCTTTTAAAAACATATGGTTCCTAGTTGAAGTTTTATCACTGCCACTGTTTCTCTTAGAAGACTACACACCAGTTTGGTAAATTTCATCAGTGGGAAAATATTTTCTTGAGTTAGGAATGAGTTTCTGCAGTTGGAAATATTTCTTACATTTAAAACATGGAATCAGAATATGTTCTTTTAATGGTGGCGATGTCTTTCCTCAGCAGTCATTACTGAGATTTGCAAAGCTACTGTCAGTAGGCTGCTGTAGAACTTGTATGAATCAGACTTGCCTTACTTGTTCATCCAACCTGGTGTCCTGTGCCCGCAGGCCACAGGTGTTGGCATGTTGTGTGTGCCACAGCACTCTTCCCATGGGCCCACAGGGCCTCAGGGGTGAAAAGACATGCAGTGAGAGACAACCCTGTAGCTCAAACCCACTAAGGACATTCAGAATTGGAGGACAGCACCACCCTGGACAGTGGAAGAGATCAGGATCTTAAATGACAAAAATATCTATTATCCGAAGTGTTAGTAACTCAAAGCTCACCCACCACATCCAGTAACTCAGGAATTCTGTCAGAAACCCGAGAGTCTGACAACAATCTCAGAGTCCTGGTTACACATCTGCTTTGGAGATCCTACAGGATGATTTTAGAGGTAGGAAAATCAGTACACCCCTTACCCCCCACCCCAGGCTATTTAAAGGACCAGTTCATTCTGCTCTTGCCTCACCACTGACCTGGCCACTTTCTTATCTTGGCACAGCTATCTAGTCCTGTGCTCCAAAGCCCACATCCCTCCTTCCCTTGCTTCTTGCTTTCCTGAGGAACCCTTCCTTATGTAGGTCACTACCCTCCAACCCCCATCTATACTCCTGACCTGGTATGAATGGAGCACAGATTTGCATTGAAGGAGGAGAAAAAGAGACACTACTAAATTATTCAAGTTTGCTTTTGGGGATATGAATGTCATTGCTCTGGAGCAGAATCATCTGGTGGAAGAAATGTCTTAACAAACTCTATTGTCCCAAGTGATCCACACTCCCTTTCCTTTTACAAAATAGCTTCAAATGGAATCCACTGAGCTTCATCTCTAACTCTTTTTACATTTTTTCATTTTGAGACAGGGACTCACCAACAGGCTAGCCTTAAACTTGCAATTGTCCTGCCTCAGACTCCTGAGTAGCTGGCATCATAGGTGTGCCCTGCTCACCTGGATGATCATAACAATTTTAAACATAAATGTATTTAAAATATCCAGACTTATGGAATGACATACTGCTAATTACTTAAAAACTAATCTTAAAACAATTTAACATTAAAATAGAGTATTGTTTATTTTTTACAATAAACATGTTACCTTTTAATTAACTAAACTGAGAAAATTAATAACTATAATGAGCCAAGGTTTGGCATATAAAGATCTTGAGAGAGGGCAGAATGACCACAAATTTAAAATGAGTCTCAGTGTGATGAAGGCTTCTTTTGAAAGAATAATAAACACTTCAGTAATCTGAAAAAAAAAAAAACTTCACTGTGATATAATTTACATACTGTAAGCCTCAGCCTTTTAAACTATACAATTCAATGGTTAATACATTTACAGAATTGTACCACCTTCACCATGATCAATTTTAGAATATTTTCATGTGGATGAGGGATCATGTATGGCTCAGACTTTAAACTCCTATGTAAACATTTTAAAATTCTTCTAGAGTTGAATAGTTATACTGTATTTTTGGGTAATGAATTCTTTAATCTTGTTACTTATCAAGTGAAGTGATTTTTTTTTTTTTTTTTTGTAGTGGGGATTGATCCCAGGGGCACTTAACCACTGAGCTACAGCCCCAGTCCTTTTTTATATTTTATCTAGAGACAGGGTCTCACTGAGTTGCTTAGGGCCTTGAGTAGTTGCTGAGGCTATCTTTGAACTTGTGATCCTCCTGCCTCAGCCTCCCAAGCTGCTGGAATTATAGGCACATGCCACTGTGACCAGCTAAGTGAAGTGATTCTCAGTTGCTTTCAATAAACTGCAGAATTCAAGGAGTGCTAAAACACCTTGGGTTAGGGATAGCAGTACTTATCTGTAATCCCAGTGAGTGGGGAGGCTGAGGCAGGATCACAAATTTGCAGCCAGCCTCAGAAACTTAGTGAGACCCTGTCTCAAAAAAGAAAAGAAAAAAAAATTAAAGGGCTGGGGATGTAGCTCAGTGGTAAAATGCCCCTGGGTTCAATTCCCAGTATATGTGTGTATATATAAATATATGAATGAATCTTGGGATTCAGTAAAAGTTTAGTTTATTTTATTCAGATGAACATTCTCAGAGAATTTACTTTTCAACTTTTGTGTTTCAGCCTACAGAATTTTTTTTTTAGAGAGAATTTTTTTTAAAGAGAGAGAGAGAGAGAGAGAGAGAGAGAGAGAGAGAGAGAGAATTTTAATATTTTTTAGTTATCTGTGGACACAACATCTTTGTTTTTGTATGTGGTGCTGAGGATCGAACCGGGCCGTATGCATGCCAGGCGAGGGCGCTACCACTTGAGCCACATCCCCCCCACCCCCGAGATAATTTTTTTTAATATTTATTTTTTAGTTTTTGGCGGACACAACATCTTTGTTTGTATGTGGTGCTGTGGATGGAACCCGGGCCGCACGCATGCCAGGCAAGCGCGCTACTGCTTGAGCCACATCCCCAGCCCCAGCCTACAGAATTCTAATCCACTGTCTTCCTTCAACATAATCTCTTCTTCCCCTCCTTTATTCCTGCCTCCCTTTCTTATCCTTTTCAGTACAGTGATCAAAAATGCTCTAGTACTGACTTGTGGATACCTCAAAGTCATTATTTTGAAGTTTGATGATAAAGTCGGTTGCTTTTTGGGTCTTAAGACCTTGTGTCTACACAACTAGTTTTCCTGGTCCCTTCCATATGGCTTTGTTTGATGGCTCAGAGACCCTTTCTACGTAGATGATTAATTTCATCTCTAAATTGTCTTGAACTTTCCTTATGAAAAAACAGCATTGCCCTGGAAGTACAATCTTTTGGTGGGAGAAACTTCTTAACAAGCAAATTCTGATCTTGTCCCCGAGTTATCAACCACCCTTTAAAAAAATAACAACTTTACTGTGATATAATTTACATACTATAAGGTTACATTCACCATAATCTTATTTTAGAATATTTTCAGATCCCCAAAGCAAACTCACATAATTAGTAGTCTTTTTTCCTAACCCCTCCCATCCTACAAAGCCATTTTATAGGTCTGCATATTCTATATTTCTCATAAATGGGACTATAAAATGTGTTATCTTTTGTGAATGGTTTCCTTGTCCTTAACACAATGTCACTTTTTTTGGTTACTGAGGACTGAACCCAGGGTCTCAGGGATGCTAGGCATAATACTCTACCACTGAGCTACATCCTTAGTCCTATTCCTTCTAGTAAGTTTCCAGTTTTGGCTATTAGGAATAGTGTTCTTATATATATTCTTGCATGTATTTTGGCAATTTTTTAGGGGTATTTCCTTATTTTTAAAATTTTGGCAAATATATAAGCACATATAATCGCTAGATCTATAGAGTATAATTTGTTAGGTTATAGAGTATTACATATTTGTTTTTTTTTGGGGGGGAGTACTGGGGAATGAACTCAGGGGCACTCTATCACTGAGCCACATCTCCAGCTCTATTTTGTATTTTATTTAGAGATACGGTCTCACCAAATTGCTTAGTGCCTCACTTTTGCTGAGGCTGGCTTTGAACTTCTAAACCTCCTCCCTTTTGTACTGGGGATTGATCCCAGGGGTACTTAACCTCTGAGCTACATCCCCAGCCCTTTTTCATATTTTATCTGGAGACATTATTTTATCTAGTGTCCCGATAAAATTACAGGTGTGCACCACTGTGCCTGGCCATGTTTAATACAAACTATCTGACCAATTTTCCAAAGTGGTTGCAACAAATTATACTCTTATGAGCAGCATACAAGAATTTCGCTTGCTTCATATCCTTGCCAACACTTCGTATCTTCCATATATATATATATATATTTTTTTTTTCCCCCCTGAGGAGGGCACAGAAGGTGGCAACAAATGGAGATGTGCCCCTCTTTTCATCTGTCACAGTGAGACTTTTATGCAATCATCTTGAATTGCAGTTAAGTGAAGGAGCATATTTTTCTGTTTTAGCCATTCGATAGATAGTAATTCTGGTTTTATTTGTATTTTTCTGATAACTGGTGAAATCAAGCACTTTTTATGTTTGTTAGACATTTATACTTTTTTAGGTAGCAGTTTAAAGGGTTTTCCCCCTTTGCCTAATTATTAATATTTTGTCCTCTTTTCCAAATTGTATTGTTGTTTTTTAAAAGAAATATTATGGATAAGTGTTTTATCAGATAAGTGTACTGTGAATTTCTTCAGTTTTTTGAACTGTTTTTTCAATATCTTAACCCATTAAGTTCCATTATCCCAGATGTAGAATACCTATAAATTTGAGCAACAAATGTTAACTTTTAAAATGTTTTTGAGTTCTATTCTCTTGAAAAATAGGTGAAAAGAGCATCTGAAAACATATATATATATATATATATATATAGTATATGTAAGTTCACCATTGATTTCCAACCTGTTTTAATACACCTGTGTCAATTTTGTTGATTTGCAGAACTGACAGCTTGGGGTTTAATGGTATTTTTTGGTGATCAGATGTCATCCTTAACTTTACATAGTTCATTTTCCTCCTTTATGGTCCTTTAGTCCATTCCAAAGCATGTTTTTTCTGTATTTTCTTCACACATACCATCTGGTGTGAGGCAGAGGTGGAGATTCCTGGCTCTCCCCCATTGAATGGATAGCTAATTATTGAAAAGACTATCCTTTTCCCTACTGCATTGTAAAACTATCTTTGTCATAAATCAGGTAACATATAAATATGGTCCTGTTTCTGGACTATTTTATCACCCTTTGGTCTATTTATCCATCTGTGGGTCTTTTTAGATTTTAGAGGCTAGGTATGCATCTCAGTAGTACAGTATGTGCTTAGTATGCATGAGGCCCTGTTCTATCCCCAGTACCAAAAACTATGATGATGAAATAATAGAAAGCTAGCTTTAGATATCTTTAACATAGTTGCCCAGCTTCATTCCTCTTCAATTCTATTGTTTCTTTTTGACCTTTTGCACATTTCATGTATATTTTAGAATCAATTTATCAACCTACACACAAAACACACATGTACACTCATCAACAAATTCCTGAATTTCGATTGATTTTTCAAAATCTGTGCATTTCCCAAACCATACAAGTGATATCCCTTCTATTTATTTCTTTTTCAGTTTTCCTACAAATAATTTTGTAATATTCACTTGCATAGATCTTGCATGTTCTTCCTCAGATTAGCAGGAATTGGATGCTTTCCAAAAGGTATACATTATCACTTTAAAAGCTTAATTCCTCCCTGTTCATTGCTTCTATATAAATTGATTTTTGTAGTGGGGTAGTAGTGCACACCTGGAATCCCTCCTACTCCAGAGTCTGAGGCAAGAGGACGTAAGTTCAAAGTTAGCCTGGACTACATAATAAGACAGTTAAAAAAAAAAAAAAGTGGGGAGAGGGATGCTGGGGATGTAACTCAGCAGTATGGCACTTGCCCAGAACTTGCTAGGTTCTGGGTTCAATTCCAAGTACTGCAAAAACAAAACAAAAAAATGTTGAATGCTAAGCGAACAAGTGAAGGTGTGAGAAGTAAATTCGCCCCTATCCCGTAAGGTACAGCTTTCTGACTTTGGGGTTTAACTCTTCCATTTTTGGTTTCATCACTTAACTGCAATAACGAAGCTCTGCTTTAACTGAGGACAGAATGACTTAGTAGTGTTTAACATGAGCATCCTTAGACATAGAGAAGATTGGCAACTTTCACCCTTCTCATCTTTGTTTCACCTCACTTTATGAGGTTCCCTTAATAACTAGCACACACACACACGTTTGGTATTCCATACACACATTAAAACACTTTTTCTTTCATGATTAGAAAGATTTGTACAATAGGCCTATGTAATTTTTTCTCTCTCCAAGGTTGAAAATCAATTTTTTTTGGCAGCAAAAATGAAATCTTTTTTCCCTTGTGCTGAGAGCCATTAGCAAAGTAGGTATGACAATTTCCTTGCCAGCGTACTCCATGTTGCTTAGAGGAAGGACTCGTGGAAATGGACTTGCCTTGGACATTTGCAGTGACATTGCATGTATGTTTGAGAAAGGTGACCCTGCTCAAGGACCAGAGAGGATCCGGGTTTAGGGTGTATCCTACTGGGATTAGGGAGTATCTCGCTCCTTGGGTTTAGGGCATATCCTGCTGCCTCAGGCACGCCCGCTCCTTGAGTTCTCATGGGATTAAAAAAGTATTTGGGATTCGGAGCCTGGTGGAGTACCTGGATTTTGCAGAGAATGTGAATTTCCCCAGACCGTGTGTAGAGTGCCGCTGTGAGTTCAGGAATAAAGAATTGCTGTTTGAATCTACAAGGCTGTGAGTGGCTTGTGATTTTGTGCCCAGCCAGACTGCGGCACCCTTGTAACCTTTTTATATTTGTTAATATACAAAAGATAGTTGAGACAACATATGCTGTGCATATACAATGAGCTCCTTTTGCAATGCTTTCAAATTCTTTTCTCCCATCCATCATTTGAATCTAAATTATCTTAACTGGTTAATGTCATTACTGGATTAAGACAATGTTGTGATTTCACTGGTATCCTTCCTTCCCGTTTCAACTTGGCCTTCATATTTAAATATTATAAATACTATAATCCACTTACCACTCTACCCTATTCTCACCCAGTGAAAACTCTCAGCTTTAATTGTATTCTGTACATCTGATCAGAGTAGATGTTCATCTCAAGAACCCTTGCTGCTCCATCAATCTGTACCTTGTGCTTTCCTTAGAAGCCTGCTGAGGAATGTCCTTTTCTGAGATATTTTTTGAAAAATATTGATTCTACATATCCCTTGGCTCTAAATGCCTTAATAATTCATGATGTATTTCACATTATGTTGCAATCATTTATATGCTGCAATGATCTGCTAAGTCCCAATTTCCTTGAGTTTTTCCCTAAAAATGCTATTTTTAATACTTAATATTAAAGAACAGATAAAAACAGTAATAGTAACCTAGGGACAAGTAGTTACTTTTGAGATTTAAATTGCTTGTTAAAAAGCAATTATTAAGGGGCTGGGGTTGTGGCTCAGCGGTAGAGTACTTGCCTAGCATGTGCAAGGCCCCTAGGTTCGATACTCGCCACCACATGAAAATAAGTAAAATACAAAGGTACTGTGTCCAACTACCAAAAAAAAAAAAGGAAAGCACTTGCAACTTAGCAAGACCCTGAAGCTCAGCAAAAAATCAATGTATCGATGTATTGGTGACCGTTAGGTATAACAGATGGAATGTGTCAGGCTATTCTATAGTTATAGTTGCACAATGTCTACTTTTGTGCTCTTATCATTTATTTTTTTATTTAGACTCGACTGCTTTTTTTCTCTATTTTTTTAGCTTCCTTTCCTCTACATGCATTACCCAATATTAGATTGGTTCAGAATATGAGGAGTTAGATGGTCACTTAGGAAAAGTAGGAAAATCACAGGTTAAATCAGAACTCTGATAGCCATTTAAAATCCTGGTTATTAAAAAAAAAAATGTCTTTAAGGCAGGGATAGAGCTCAGAGGCAGGGTGTTTGCCTAGCATCCACCTGCAAGGCCCTGGGTTCCATCAGTCCTTGGCACTGCCTCTCACCAAAAAAAAAAAGAAAAAGAAAAACATTTCAAAACATTTCTCTAGACATCGAACCCATGGCTTTTAAAAAGCCGTCTTAACTCTCAACCACTGGAGTCCCAGTTACCGCTGGGGAGTGATATTCTGCCCTCCAGATGCATCCTTTCACAAATACAATTTGGAATACCCTTAATGTCATTGCCAGATGAAGCAGGGAGACCAGGCTCTAAGCATGATCTCTCTCAAACCCTCTGGGTTGAGCCACTGCCCTCAGGATCCTCAGGAACCATCGGGAAATGTGACCTCGCTAACTTAGCAGGCATAACAGCAAGAGGCGGTAGAACCGCACACGCCCTCACGCGTGCTTAACCAGGTGGCGTGCGGGACCGTGAACCTCGGGAAGGTCTGAGACACCGCGATTTCAGAGTCTGGACTGCAGCGTCGCCCTTTCCCAGGAGCCGCGAGCTCCGTCGGCAAGGTGTAGGCTGCGGGGAAAGGCTGCCGAGCGGCACCCGCCCAGTTGGCCGCGTGGACACGTCCCGCGCGGGCCGCCGCGCGCCTCCGGTCCGTGGGCGTCACACCGAGCGCAGGCCGGCCAGGCCTCGGCTTCCGCGAGGGGAGAAGAGCGCGACAGTTAAAACCGTTACCGCTCGGAGTTTTGAACTGGTTCAAACTTGGCTCCAGCGCCCGCCCCGCCCCCGCCCGGGAACTCCGAGGAGACGGTTCCCGCCAAGAGCAGCGAGCGCATCGTCCCGCCCTCCGGCCGGTTCCCGCCATCCCGTCCTCCCCGCCCGCGGAGAGCTTCGGCCTCCACCGAGTACCCCGGTCCCCGCCGGCTTGCCCACCGCTTTCCTGAAAGGCGCCGAGCGTTCGGCGAAAGAACAAAGAGGCGGCGGCGGCGGCGGCGCTTCCACACTGCGAGCCGCGTTCTTCAGAGCGAGCCCCGCCACCCGCGCACGCGCCGCCAGCGAGCCCCGAGCGCACTCTGCGTGGGGATCGCTCGGCGCCTCCACGCCCGGCGGGCCCTGTGATTGGACGGGCACCCGCTCGCATCCCGCCAATCGGGGTGGCGCTTCATTGGACTTGGCGGGGGGGCAAATAAAAGCGATGGCGATTGGGCTGCCGCGTTTGGCGCTCGGTCCGGTCGCGTCCGACACCCAGTGGGACACAGAAGGCAGTGGAGCCCCGGCGGCGGCGGCGGCGCGCGGGAGAGGCGCGGGCTGGCGCGCGGGACGAAGGTAACGCGCGCTGTCGGCGGCCGGCCGGCGAAGCTCTGGAGCGCGACCCGGGGCGATGGCGACGCCGGGACCTCCCGGTCGCTGCCCGGCTGGTCCCCGGCATGGCCCTAGCGGGGCTCTCCCGGGCGCCGCTTTTGTAGGGGCCCGGGTGGGTGAGGGGAGACCCCCTCGGAGGGGCCGAGAGGCGCGGGGTTGGCCGGAGCGACCCCGTGAGTGGACAGCGCCGACCCCCCCGCGGAGATGCGGACGCGGGGCGGGGGGCTCCTGTCCGGGCGTCTGCCCCGGCCCGGGCCGGGGGCGTTCCAGTGGCCGGTCCGGAGTGGCAGCCCCGAGCCTCACGTCTCCTTTGTGTGGCGGGGCGGCGGGAGGGTCCGGGTGGGACGGGACAGACAAGTTGGTGGGACCGAGCCGCGAGTCCACACTCAGACAAAGGGCGGACTGTGCCCCGGGAGGGTTCGGCGGGAGGGGAGGGCGCGACACTCGGGTCCCGCCGCGGCGGGCGGGGGCGTGGGCGGGCGCGGGTGGGCAGGGCTGGCCCCGCGGCCCCCGTCCGCCCGGCGCCGCCTCCCCGGCCCGGGCGCTGCGGGAGGGCGTGCGCGGCGTGGGACCCGGTGGCTGGCGGCTGACATTTCCCGGGAGCAGTCCGAAACCCCGTGCCCCGGTCTCGGGCCGCGCTCGCCGAGCTTTATGCTAAGTTGGAGGCAAGAGCGGAGCTGTCTTCCTCCCTCGGCTGTGTTGGCGTGGAGGGCTTTCCGTGGAGTGCCCACTGCATTGGGTGTCCTCCGCCATCCGCACGAGATGCGTGCCGCAGGGTTACTTTCTGAAAACCGGAGGAGTGGAGAAGCACAGGCTTGGTCTTTTGGAAAACTTGGTGAATGTCTCGTGAGTTCCCATTTTGTAAAAAATCGTAATCCCAAAAAAACAAAAACAAAAAATGCCGGGCTGTTTTGGCCAACTTGCGTGATATATATGAGAATGGCGACAGGTGCTAACGAAACCAACTGTCATTTAGTGATTAATTCCCAAATCCCCGGGGGTTGAATGAGGATATAGTAGAAGAGGTGATCGAAATAAAGTGTCTGTGACGAATGTGTGCTTAGACCACAGGGTTGGCAATTTCTTATTAATTGGTCTTGTTTTCCGTGAACAATAGCATTAGTGAGTCAGAAAAGACTGGATGGACAACTGTTTGTTGCCTAAGAAATTGCATGTGTGCTGCCCGCAGTTCAAACTAAACTTCCTTTGTTTATCGCACAGGATCTATAAAATTTAAATTCATTTGGAAGTAAAAATCTGTCTTTGATACTTGCAGTGGTTTACTACAAGGCTTACTTTCTAGGCTTCAAAATGGTCTTTATCAGTCTAATTTTATAGTGTTAATGTCACATGAAACATTTGAAAAATAAACTTTTAATGATGGTTTAGTTGAATGTAGTTTATGCTTCTAAGGGTTTTGAAGTTTATTTTCCATTGATTTTCATTCATCAGCATTAGCAATTAATTTATACCAAGGAATAAAATGCAAAACAGGTGTGTAAACCTTTTTATTCATAATTTGATTTGCAAGAAAAGAAAGTATTTAAGATGTATTTTAATTCCTTGTTCACCATCTCTGAAGTTAGGAATGGATGGGATTTTGGTCTTAAATATAAAGAATCCTGTTGTCTCTTTTCGGAGGTGTGTTGAGAATGTCATGTTTAAAGTCCGAGACACATTTAGGAAGATCCCGTCATAAATTCTTATTTTGTTGGAAGTGAATATATGTCAAGAAGTTGGGAATATAGGCTCTCTTCTGGTTACATTGTTTCCTCTGATGGAAGACATAACCTGTGCATCTGCTAACTTTCAAACAAATGGAGACAAAGACATGCAGTGAATCGGATCCGTTTTGTAGTGTTGAACATAAAACATCCCAGGTGTTGCTGTTTTGGGGTTGTAAAGTAAGATTTATGTTTTTATTAGTTACTAATAACAATATTTAAAAATCCTGTTGAGAGTCTTGTCCATTATTATGAGATGAGCTACTTTTGCAGTGCAGATTTTTGGCAAGACATTTGGGTATTTTAGGATTTAAGAATTTTCATTTTGTTCTGTATTTTCTGTATTCGATATTTGCTCTTTCTCTTTGCCACAAGGTATTTTTTAAGAAGCCTCTGGCAAATTGGCTAACATTTTTGTTTTAAATTATTTTCTGGTAGAATTAAGAATATATTTAGTTTAAGTAGCAGTGATAGAAAAGAAAAACACTTGTTGATTTAGTGTAGTTAGACAAATAGTTTTCTTTGGGGGTGGGAGGGGATTGGCTTTGTCTTGCATAGATACATATGTGTGATTGTCTTCCTGTTTGTCATTTAAAAATTTCAAGCAAATTTCTCCAGGTCACACTGGAGTTTTTCCAGGATCTCTTCTGTCCTTTGAAGTGTTGTTCTTAAGAAGTATAAATTTATTTTAGTATTGGTCTTTAAGTGAATAATTAAGAAAGTTGATATGCTGCTTTTAAAAACCAGCATGAAAAATTTGATGATGATATAATGAGTTATGGGGTCAATTAGAAATGATTTATGAATTAGCTTTGAAGTCTTTATGTCAATATAGATGATGAAAAATTTTTGTGGGGCAGTGAAACCTTTGGGGCAGCATAGGTGGAGAGGAACAGTTCATTAAATTCAGAGGAAGGTTCATCAGATGATGTGTTTTACCTTGCAGAAGCCTTCCCTGAATTCCCAGGCACTCTTGAATTCCCATAGGGCTTTGTTCACACTTTTATTATAGCTCATATCAAATTGTATTGTAATCACTGTTCATTCATCCCTCTCCCTCAATACTATACTCTTTAAGTGCCTCAAGTCAGAGGCTCTTATTTTCTTTGTATACCTATCATCTAGGTTGGTAGTTGGTAGAGAATAGGAATTTGAATAATTGAATAAATTAAGGAAACATGAAAGATGTAGTGAAATAATTTGACAAAGGAACTTGCAAAGCAAACAGGATATATTAATATTTATGTCATGAGGAACTTTGTAAGGTGTTTTCCACCCTTTTTGAGAAGTAATGATTACAAAGAAGAAAAATTGTCAAGGTAAATCAGTTCCAGTGTTTTTTCCTTGTTATAATCTGTGATATTGAAAATTGTAAATTAAGTATATCTGTTGGTATTTATATTTGGTATTTTAGGCAACTAGAGAGAAGCTTGATGAATCATGTGGATGTTTAGCATGTAGTATCTGTTTGATTTGATATTGATAAACCGTTGTGCAAAAATATGAGGAAGGGGAGAGAAAGAGGGTGGCATATTTTTTTAATTGGAAGGTGTTAGAATTAATGTATTTTGTCTTAGAATAGTTAGAGGTGGGTCTTGAAGCTGAAACTGACTAGACTCCTTATGATGTAGTTAGGGATCACTTACTGGGATGTTCTTTATTCTTTTAAAATGATATAGATTAGTAAATCCAGTAATATCTCAAACATTTGATACAGTTACATACTTTTCCACTTTGTAGAAAAATATGCCAAAAATGAAATGAATAAAGGAATTACAGTTGTGCATTGCATACTGAAGTTTTGGTCAGTGATGGATCATATGTGTAAGGGTGGTTCCATAAGCTGATATTGCCTGGTGACATTGTAGCCATCTTAATTTGTATAAGTACACCCAGGGATGTACACACAATGAAAAAATGGCCTAACAGTGCATTTCTGAAAATGTATCCTGTTGTTAAGTAACATGTGAATTGTATATTAAAGTGCCTACTATTTACCAGATGCTTGGTTTCTTACTATGGTAACATTCATATTGAATATTTTTAATTCTTATAAATTCTTATAAAATCTACTCTGCAACTATTAAAAGATGAGAACAAATATGTTATATGCATACAGTAAAATATTCTGAAATAAAAGAAATTCTGGTACGTACTGTACAACATGGGTAAACCTCAAGGATATTATGTTAAATGAAGTAAGTCAGACATGACCTTTTGTACAAAAAAACATACAAAACTTGAATGATTTTATTTGTATAGGTAGCTAGAATAGGCAGTTTCAGAGAGGCAGCAAGTAGAGGTTACCAGAGACAGAAGAGAGGTGAATGGGGAGTTATTATTTAATGAATATAGAATTTGTGGTTAGAATGATGACAGAATTCTGGAGATAGATGATGGGGATGATGGATAGATGGATGGTTGAATAGTACTTTGTACAGTTGGCCTTCCATGTCCACAGTTTCTGTATCCACAGATTTGACCAACTGCTGGTTGAAAATATTACCAAAAAATAGTGTTGTACTGAATATGTACAGATATTTTTCCTTGCAACAGTGTGTTATAATAGCAATTTACATAGCATTTGCTTTATGTCATGCATTAAAAGTGACCCTGTCACCAAAATTGGTGATGTACCCTTGTAATCACAGCTGTTTGAGAGGCTGAGGAAGGAGGATTGCTTGAATCCAGGAGGGTGATACCAGCTTGGGTAATGTGGTAAGACAGGAGGATGTGTGTATGTTCTGTGTAGATACCGTGCCATTTTGTCCAAGGAGTTTGAGTATGGATTTGGGTATCTGTGTAGAGTTCTGGAACTTAGCTTTCTTGGATAGCAAGGTACAGAGGTACTTAATGTCACGGAATTGGACATTTAGAAATGGTTAAAGTGGTAAACATTGCATATATTTTACTAGAATACAAAACAATGCACTCTACAAACCTGTATCTATAATTTAACTGAAAGAAACTGGTTTTGAGGGGTTAAGAACCTGTTCAGGATTATTTGAAGTCAGGATCCAAACTTCCATTCTCTTTGAATCCCATATTATATATTATAATGCTGACTTATTGGATATTAAAGATATATCACCTCCAAGAAGAATGAGTTCATTTGAACCAATCAGTTACATTTAAAAGTAGGTCATTGTAGTTTATGCACTAAAAGATGTCTTTGAAGATTTCTGTCTCAGCCATAGCTTTGATAGTATGAATTTATGGGGGGTATATTAGAAGGTGCTTGCTTGGGTTTCAGTTCCTGAGTTACTAGTTTGTGCTTGGGATGTTGTCTTCTTAATAGTTTGAGGTTTCTTATCTGTAAATTGGTAAGGGTAATGATGACATCCAATAAAATCAATAAATAAAATAAAGTGATTGTGACAAATAAAGAAATTAATATTCACCAAACCTTAGAACCCTGGCACAAAGTTTATTATTGCACCAATATTGTTTTTGAATTGATGTATTTTTCATTCGTTAAACCAAACATTTCTCAAGTTTAAATGTGTGCTTAGGTATGCAAAGAAAATGGTGCTACATAGTTTTTATCTATTTCTAGAAATGTCCGTTGATTAAAAGTAATGTTTTCAGTTTGTTTATTTATTTTTTTGGGTACCAGGAATTGAACTCAGGGGCACTCAACCACTGAGTCACGTCCCCAGCCCTTTTTGTATTTTATTTATAGACAAGGTCTTACTGAATTGCTTAGGGCCTTGCTAAGTTACTGAGGCTAGCTTTGAACTTGGGATCCTCCTGCCTCAGTTTCTGGAGCTGCTGAGATTACAAGCATGTGCCACCATGCTAGCACTCAGATTATTTTTTTTTTTTTCAGGAGGAAAAGTTTATTTTGGGGCTCAGTGTTGCAGATGTCTCAGTCCATAGAAGGCTGGCTCCATTCCTTGGTGCTTGATGAGAAGCAGCAAACCATGGAGGAAGAGTGTATGGAGGAAAGTGGCTCAGGACACAGTCAGGAAGCAGAGAGAGAGCTGTGTTCAGTTTAAAACACTGAAACAATACAGATGTTTTTAAGATGAATGATTTTTTGATTCCTATAATCCTATTAGTAGTTTGGTATATATTCCTCCCAAATTTTTGTATATGAATGTGTATTTTTACAAAGCTATTATAAAAATGAAACCAAGTTATTTGGTTTTAACACAATTTTTTTAGGCCAATGCAGAGATCTATTTTATTGAGATTGGCTATTTCTCTTAGGGCTTGTTATGTGCTTAACACTTGGTCTAAATGCTTTATGCTCATTATTTTATATAGATAACCTTAACATCAAGAGATGGAGCACTTGGGTAACAAGAACTACTTAGTAGTTGAGGAGGGATTTATTTATTTATTTATTACTGGTACTGGGATTGAATTTAGGGGCACCTGACCATTGAGCCACATCCACACACCCCTCCCCTCCACCCCCCATTTTGTATTTTTTTAGAGGCAGGATTTCACTTGAGTTGCTTAGTGCCTTGCTATTTCTGAGGCTGGCTTTGAACTTGTGATCCTACTGCCTCAGCCCTTGTAGCTGCTGGGATTACAGGCCTGGGCTACATGCCCATCGAGGAAGGATTTAATTTGGACACTTTGGTTTAAAGTTCCCATTTCTTCAGTGTTGTTTTGGGTAAGGCTGGGGATCAAACTCAGGGCATCCGCCAATGCTAGGCAAATACCCAACCTTTGAGCTACACCTTCAGCCTCTTGTCCTTTTTTTTTGTTTGTTTTTGTAAGACCCACAAGTTAGTTGGGCACGGTGGCGCATGCCTGTAATCCCAGCAGTTTGGGAGGCTTGAGACAGGAGGATTGCAAGTTCAAAGCTAGCCTCAGCAATTTTGTGAGACCCTGTTTCAGAATAAAAATGTCAAAAAAGGATGGGGATGTGGCTCAGTGGTTGCCCCTGGGTTTAATCCCGGGCACCAAAAACAAACAAACAAAAAAACTCACAAGCTAAGAATTTTAATGACCCCACCTTCCCTGCCCCTAAGAAAAAGAATACCTAGGGCAGACTGGCTGTGGCCTGCCAAGATGAAAGATCAGTAGCTCTTCACAAAAAGTTTGCTGCCTGGTGTTCTAAGCTATCAGGCTTTGTATCTTTTTAAGTGGAATGCATAGTATTTCAGTTTACAAATGTATTATCATACAGCAAATCAGCCCTCTGTTCTTTTTTTTTTTTTAAAGAGAGAGAATTTTTTAATATTTATTTGTTTTTAGTTTTCGGTGGACACAACATCTTTATTTTTATTTTATTTTTATGTGGTGCTGAGGATCGAACCCAGCGCCCCGCGCATGCCAGGCAAGCGCGTTACCACTTGAGCCACATCCCCAGCCCTCTGTTCCTTTTATATATTGGTTTTTCTCTTCAGATGAAATGAACATCCTTCTAACTTTGAACATTTGTGTGAGAATTTTGTATAAGAAAAGTTGCCACTTCAAGATTATGTACATTTCAAGTTTTAATAGACATTGTCAAATTGTTTTCTAGAAAGGTATTAATTTTTTAGATACAAAGTCAACTTTATTGACCTATAATTTACACACAACAAAATGCATACATTTTAATGGTACAAAGAGTTTTTGGCAAATGTATATACCTGTACCACCACCTCAATCAAGATATATATATTTATAAAACATTGCTATCATCTCATTCTCTCTCAACCACTGATTAGAATTCTCCTATTCACGAGTTTCATGTAAATGCAGTTATACTATACATATATATTTTATGATTGACTTCCTTTATCTAACATGTTTTTGAAATAATATCTGTGTTATAGCTTATATCATTAGTTTTTTGTTTCTTAGTTGATTAGTAGTTCATTGAGTATATTACAGGTTTTTTTTAAAGAGAGAGAATTTTTTTTAATATTTATTTTTTTAGTTTTCGGTGGACACAACATCTTTATTTTATTTTTATGTGGTGCTGAGGATTGAACCCAGCGCCCCGAGCATGCCAGGCAAGCACGCTACTGCTTGAGCTACATCCCCAGCCCATATTACAGTTTTTTTTTTTTTAACTTCATTTACCTGTTGATAGATATGTGGGGCCATTTTCAGTTTTTTGCTATTAATAAAGCTGATATGACCATTCATATCTTTACTGACATATGTTTTAGTTCCTCTTGGCAAATGCCTTGGAATTGTCTTGCTGTGTCATGTGGTAAATATTGATTTTACTTTATAAGATATAGACTGCCAAACTGTTTTCCAAAGTGCCATACATTGAAAGCTGCAGCTCCAGTTGGGAGTGCACAGGGGCTGCAGTTTCTCTACATCTTCACCAATCTTTGCATTTCCAGTCTTTGAAGAAATGGCCATTTAATGAGTGTTAAGTATCTCACTGTGGTTTTAATCTGCATTTCCCAGATCAGTAATGTTAAATATCTTCTTGTATGCTGATTTTCCATTGGGGGTGGACAGAGAGAGAGAATTTTATTTTTGTTAAGTATTTTGCCCATTTAAAAAATTGGATTGTCTATCTCGTTCATTTGCAAGAGATCTTTATATTTTCAGGGTACATATTCTCTTTCACCTTGTATTGCAATACTTTATCCTTAATATTTTAGTTTTGATTTTGAGTTTTTTTAAAAAAAATATATAAGTCAAACATTGTTGATACTGGGAGAATAATAGTTTAAATTTGGTTAATTATGTGAAAATAAACTTATCCTGAATTCACAGGTCATTTAATTTTTAGTATAAAGTGATACACTTGCAGAAACACCATAACAAAAAGTATATTATTTATATAAATTGCTGTGTGTAGCATGACTAGTCTTCAAATTTAACTAGTTTTGAAAGTGGTAATATTAGTAATTCTTTCAAGTTTTCCTTTTGCATAATTTAGAACTTTATTACTGAGACCTTTTTTCTTCAAAGGATAAATGAGAATGTTATAAGAAATTAAAAGTAAACTTGATCTTATATCTTAAAGATCTCTTACAAGAAAGACAATCCATTTTTTTTAAGCGGTAAAATATACTTGAATAAAATACTTGATCTTAGAATGTAGTATGTAGAAATGACTAGATTGTCAAATTTAGTCTACCTGTTCTGATACAGGTAAGTAAATTTTTTATTATAGAAATGATTGGCTTTTCATATTCTGTATACTATTTTATTTCTGTAAACTGTCACTTTATCTTTTACTTAATACTTAACTTTCTCCACAATAATTTTTAGCTTTATTCAAGTAATGCATAAACTTTGCTTCTCTGTTTAATGAAGTGGGGGAGGAGGGAGCAAGCCTTTGGGTTTTTGTTGGATGTCATATACCACTCCAGGTGATCATGCCATTGTTGAGCTCAATTTTCCCATAACTATAGGTTCATATAAAAAAGTTCCAAAGCTAGCATTCTGGGCAGTTTACAGAACAGCTCAAACCCTCTTAACTAGTCTTATTTCTGGCATTTTCTTATATGTTTCCCCTATTGATCTCAACTGGTTTTCTTACCAGTCTACAGAAAATTCAACTCCTATGAATATACCAAATGGATGACGATCAGCGTAAATAAAGAATGTGTATTTTATTTTAAAGAGATCTCTTTTTGGATCTCTGCCTTACCATTTTAGCATCTCAAGACACTGTTTAGCCTGTGGCTCAAAATGCCCCTTTCTCTGTCCCAGCTGAACTGGACAGACAGCTGTTTCTTAGATAGCACTTGTATTGCTTGGTTGTGTTTTTTCTCTCCCCGAACTCTTCATTTTATAGCAGACTTTAGAAAAGGGCTTTGTATATTATAGATAAAATATTTACCAGATTTTTTGTGGGCCAGAGCCCTGAATGCTTGGGAGAATTTTTCCTAGCAGAAATTAATAATCATCTAACACTATCTCTTCCCCTTAAGTAGAGCCAGAAGGATCTGTCAAGTGAGTTTTGCATGTTTATGCTGATCACCCAGTGAATTTTGCTGCTTTCATATTACAAAATTTTAAATTTGGATCTTTAGTAGATATAGCTAAAGTCAGAAAGCTTGAGGAACTCTGATGCAAAGAAGTGAAAGAAGATGCTTAAATGATTAGTCTAAAATTTAACTCATGATGATCTTCATTGCTCAGATATGTTCATGGGAACTAAATTTTTGCAAAGCACATCAAGATGTCTCCAAAAAGTTAAAAAAAAAAAAGTATTCAAAAGTCAAAACATGACTTATTTTATCCACTGTAGTGCCTTGCTTTTTTAGTACTAAAGACCGAGAAATGCGTATAAGCCAAATCTAAGAAAATTAGTTGATTTTACTTAAACAGTTGAAGGATTTAAATCCCCATTAAGATAACATTTGTATATCTTAAAAATATTTTTTAGTTGTTGATGGACCTTTATTTTATTTATTTGTATGTGGTGCTGAGACTCAACCCAGTGCCTCACACATGCTAGGCAAGCGCTCTTCCACCGAGCCACAACCCCAGCTACCAACATTTGCGTTTTTTGATATCATAGTTTATAAATTTCATTGTATTGTATTTGTAATGAATACCAACCTGTGCCTATAAATCAGAACTAATTACTATTTATTGAGAACCTGCCCTGTGCCTAATATACATGCAGTCCTTAAGTGACACATTTTACTCTTTTTTTTTATTGTAAAAAAAAAATAGTGTGTATGTGTACTAAATGTGAAAATAAACTTCCTCTTAATTCACAAGTCATTTAATTTTTAGTTTAAAATGTTACACACTTGCAGAAACAAGATAACAAAAAGTATATTATGTATATAAGGGTAAGTTTATTTTCACACACATAGTAGGGCTGGGGAAGTAGCTTAGTGGTAGAATGTATGCTTAGCATGCATGAGGCTGTTGGGCTCTAGCCCCAGCACCACAAAAACAAAAACAAAAAACCATCAAACAAAACCCCAAACTTAACTCCATAACATTAAGTCTACTATTTTTACCATTATTTAAGTATATAGTTCAGTACTGTTAATATACTCATATTGTTGTGCATCCCAAACCTTTGCCAAAAAATACCTTTCTAGTTTCTACTACTAGTTTGACTACTTTAGATATTTCATGAGTAGTGGAATCATACTGTGTATGCCCTCTTCAGTTGGCTTACTTTGCTTAGCATTATGTTCTCAAGGTTTATGTATGTTATATGTGTCAGGGTTTCCTTTTTATTTTTTTAAAGCTGTGTACTATTATATGTGTATATATTACATTTTAAAACTTCTATTCATCTGTTGATGGGCATTTGGGTGGCTTTTCCCTCTCAACTATTTTGAATGGTGCTGCAGTGAATGTTGATGTACAAATATCTCTTTGAGATCCTGCTTTAAATTCTTTTGTTCATATACCCAGAAGTGGGATTGCTGGGTTCCATGGTAATTCTACTTTTAATTGTTTTGGGAACCTCCCTACTGTTTTCCATAATGAATGTACTATTTTACATTCCTACCATTAGTGAGCAAGGGTTCCAGTTTTTCCATATCCTTGGCAACGCTTTTATTTTCTGTTCTTTTGATAGTGGCCATACCTAATGGGTATGAGATGCTACCTCATTGTGTTGGATTTGCATAAAGCAGATTGAGCATATATTTATGTTTATTGGCCCCAAACATTTTACTTTTTTTTTTAATATTTTATTTTTCAGTTATCGGCGGACACAGCATCTTTGTATGTGGTGCTGAGGATCGAACCCGGGCCGCACGCATACCAGGCGAGCATGCTACCGCTTGAGCCATATCCCCAGCCCTTACTTTTTTAAAAATATATTTTATTTTTTAGGTGTAGATAGACACAACACAATGCCTTTATTTTTATGTGGTGCTGAAGATCAAACCCGGGTCCTGCCCGTGCTAGGCCAGTGCTCTATCCCTGAGCCACAATCCCAGCCCGACATTTTACTTTTTAATTTATTGAAAATAATGCCTTTTAATTACTTTAAAAAATAAATACCATACACTGATTGTTAAGTGGGGAAACTCGCATCTTATCCTTATGAATTTTATAAGAAATTCTATTTAGATGAACTTTGTAAGTACTTTAAACAGCATGCTGACCTGTCATTCTGTTAGGTAGCAAAAGGATGCTGTTGGCAAGTATTTGTGTTTGAGTCCTTCTGGAGTAATCAGTGAGGACTTACAGATGACAGAAATGTTGCTTGTACCAGCATAGAGGAAGGAAGTGTAGAGTTGTCCCACTTCCCCCATTAATAATTTTGCCTCTCTGGAACATATTTGTCTTCTTGAAGTAGAGAACTCAAGTTATGCTGTAAAGAAGATATTTATTTAAAAAATCTTTTTGTTATTGATAATTGAACTCAGGGTTGCGAAAACACTGAATCACATCTCCAGCCTCCTTTTTATGTTTTCTTTTGAGACAGAGTCTAAGTCCTTAGAGCCTTGCTAACTTACTGAGGTTAGTCTCAAATTTGTAGTCTTCCTCCCTCAGCCTCCAAGTTGAGATTACAGTGTGCAGCACTGCACCTGGCTAAAGAGGATATTTTTTAAGGGCTGCTTTCCACTGGCAGTTAGATGTGCACAGAATGATGTGCTCTGATAGGGTTCTTCCATTAAACAAGTTGTAGGTCCTTGGCAAGTAGATTTTGTGAATCTCATTTTCATTGTAAAATGAATGAGAACACCAAATAATGAACAAATGAACAGTTTGGGTTTATCACTTTCTACAGAAAGTGTTTCTTCATGTTGTGGATTTTGTTTTTATTTTATTTATTTATTTATTTATTTATTTATTTATTTATTTATTTATTTATTTTGTGGTGTTAGGGTTTGAACCCAGGGCCTTGGGCATAGTGTTGCAGATTTTGAAATTGAGGCTTGGTGAAGGTGAGTAACTTGCCTAGATTACTATGGGGCTAAGGTCTCTTAAATAGTTGGAGTAGGTTTTTGCTAGGTCTCTAGGTCCTTTTTAGCTCTAAATACCAGGACTTCTAAGCATTTGATTTTCTGTCACCCACTTAGAACCATTTCTCTGGAGATTTGGAGAAAATATGGGAGTTAAGTTCACATTACCATCACAGGTGATTGTGTGATTTTTAGCTGGCTTTTTTAAATGTTTATTTTTTGGTTATAGGTTTTATATATCTATATATATTTATTTATTTTATGTGGTGCTGAGGATTGAACCTGGTGCCTCATACATGCTAGGCGAGTGCTTAGCCTCTGAGCTACAGTCCCAGCCCCTCCTAGCTGACTTTTAATTGAGTGATATTATTATATGCATTTCTCCTGAATTTCTTATCAGTTAATTCATAAAGCATCTGATACTGATGATAGGCCTATTTTCTCTTTCATGTCTCTGTGTTATGGGCATAATACCACCTAAAAGCTTTTATCTTAATGTATTATGATGTATCTGACTAAATTAGCTGTGTAACCAACAAACCTAAATGGGCAAGTTCAAACTCATTAGGTCCCAATTTTTATAGAATTTATCCTTGTACTCAGAGAAAATAGTTCCTTTTCTTTTATTTATCCAGCAACATTGTCCTTTGTTTAGTAATTGCAAGTGGTAGCCAGTTGCTGCAGCCATATACATTTTCTATCTAGAAAAGATAATTATTTCAAACTATGTATTGGATACTTTACCCATTAGAATTATTCCAATAAAAGGTGAGATATCCTCTAGAGACATTCTATACAAGTGAAAAATGCCAAGTTTTAAATATAGACTACCAAACAAAAGTCCAGTGTTTCTATCCTTGAATCTGTAGATCCTGAATTTTAGTCACTTATCCTAGTGCTCTCATTTTCTTCTTTTCTCACATGGTAGTGCTGAGATAGCAGTGTCTCTGTTCAACGCCCCCACCCCCCACCTCCAAGAATGTTTGTATTGGTCTGGAAATTGCAGTGAGGTAACTGTAGGAATTATATAACTGATTTTGTGGTTGATCAGTTCTTTGTAGCATTTCTGTGTTTAAGGACTCACATATTTTCTCTGGGCTTAATTATTTTTCATAAGCGAAGTTATATAGTAGTAATCTAACAAATGATGTATTTGGATAAAGAAAATTGTCTTTATTTTGTGCTGCTGAACACTCAAGACTGGGTAACTTAGAAATTTATTTCTTGCAGTTCTGGGAAGTGTAAGATCAAGATGTTGGCATCTGGCAAGGACCTTCTTACTGCCTCTTTACATGCTAGAACATGGAGGAGCAATCAGAGAACAGCTCCTTCTGTCCATCCCCTGTATCAAGGCACCTAATCCCATTCATGAGGGAGGAACCCTCAGGACCCGATCACCCTCTTATTGACGGGAGCTGAATTTTGAAGGAGACCCATTCAAACCATAGCACAAAGTAGTGTGATTGTTAAATAAATAATACTTGAATGTTTTAGTTTTCTAGTTCTTTATATTTGTGATAAGTAGACAAAAACCGTGACAAGGCTAATAACTAATAACCGCCACTTACCTGCATTAGTTCCATTTTGTCTCTGAACTGCTAACTATTCTTTGCAAGTCATGAATTGTAGGGCCAGAGTGAGCTAAAGGAGTTTCTGGAGGCTCTTTGCTTCAGTGAGGGGTTCTGTTAATATCCATAGACTAAAGAAGTCATACTTATAATATTGATCACCTTGAAAGAACTGGCTGTGATATATATATATCAAACTCAGATATTTAAACCACCAGATAATAGTCTATTGGTTGTAGGATACTTGGAAATTGTGAAAGGTCTCTGTTAACATTTTGGACTAGGAGTTTGGCCACCCAATCCTTTTTATGATCTGGGATTACTTTTTTTTTTTTTTTTTTTTGGCATTAGGATATAAGGTCAGTGTTCCAGGTGAAAATAGTGTTTGGCAAAATTGCCTGTAATAAAAAAAAGTTTGTAGGATGATGCTATATTGCAAATACCTTCTCTAAGGCCAAGACCAGCCTGTCTTTCCTCTATAATGAGGATAGATCATTGTTTTTATGTTGAGCAGAGTTGTTGGTTTGTACTTGGTGCCGTTGCTCTATGAGACATACTTACCTTTAAATAATAGAATCACTCCCAGTGGCTAAATACCCTTGGATATGAGAGACATGCAGAGCAATTGGTGTGAACAGCAGGTGTATGTCATCATCCCATGCTTACCTAAGCTAGGCATACGTTTGCAGGCTGCAATCCCATAAATATAAGGGTGGTAGATCCCTTATATTTACCTAAATTAAAATTTTCTGTAACTTTTGCTCAGTGTTGTTAGGTTTTGTAAGTTAAATTAGATATTGGCTTATATGAGTTATAAGATTTGAAATAGACATGGTAGAAGAAAGAACATCCTGCCATCAGATTTATCTGCTTTCTTATTCTCTGTGCTCATATTTAATGGAGTATTGAAATAATGTATTTCTCATATCCTTCAGTTACAGTGGATTATATATTGTTGCATTAGTTCCTAGTACACACACACACACACACACACATATATGTATTTTTTTTTTCCATTTTCCTCTAACAGTCTCTCAGTAAACTGAATTACATACCCAACAAAATTTGAGAATTTAACTTACGAAATAGATTTTGTATAGTGTTCAAAGAAAATGTTAACCTTTAGATGTCAGGTTACTAAATCTGTTTTATCTATTGTTCAAGCAGATCCTTTAAAACATTTATCATAATTCATTTCTCATAATTGGTTTCTTTTCTAAAATATGTCTTTGTAAGGCAATAGTACTTTCAAATAAACAGGAATGATATCCATTTTGAAGTCATGAGTTTGCTATTTTGTTGGAAGGAGGAGAGTGTTCTTATTTTTGTGGAAAATATGGGACTGCGGAATGTACTCACTTCTGCAATAGTCAAGTTAATATGGTCTACCATTCAGCTAAAATTGCCGAATTACTGTAATTTTTATGTACATTTTAACTTTTTAGTACTACTGAAACTAGGTCTACAAATATGATCTTTATTTTTTCTTTTGTTTTCCCTTATTAGTTACTGGCATGTCTTTTTCTTAGTCTTCTTGAGTGTAAATGCTGTTCATTATATTATTCTTATCTGTAGTTGCGTATACAGATAATCCGCTGAAGTGCAAACACTAAAACCTGTTGTACCTTCTGTTGGTCATATACGCCCTATCTAACATGGCGCCCAGGGAGCTTCTCTTCCTGAGTCTCCGTGTCCTGCCGGTGCCAATGTTCAATCCCGCTGGCGGGAAACCGCAGCCCAATAAGAGCTAATTTCGTAGGCTCCAGAACTGACATCTGGAAGAACTTACCAATAAACAAGTGCCCTTTCGTTTACCCTAGTCCTGCCACCTATCCTTAGATAGCACATAGCCTTTTGTAATAAAGCAGAACTTCTCCGGTGATTTGTCTCACGCCGGTTCTGCCGAAACCAGGAGAGGGTGAGCTCATTTTAACAGAGCCGTGTCTCCGGCTCCACCGAGACATTTCGCCCTCGTCTACCTTTTCAGGCGCTCCTGGCTCGTCACCCTCTTAGGGCTACAGCAGGAACTGTGACTGTGATCGTCCTGCACACTCCTGACGCCCGATAGAGGGGAGAGAACCCACCCCTCTAAGGCCTTTATGGCCGCAGTGGACTCTCTGATGACCCACTTTCTTTTGGGGTGTGAGGCTTCTGGGTTCAGGCGAGAGACTCCTCTGTTTCTTCTCGTTCTTCTATAACCAGTGAATCCTAGTACTAGGTTCTTGGTGGCCTCTGGCTTTTGCCTCCCGAGAGTTGCAGTTCGGGTGACGACCCTCACTGACTCTTGTTTCCCGACTCTTCCTAGAGTCTCCACAATCCCCAAGGTCTTAGAAGGGGACGCCCTTTTAGCCCTTGCTGATCGTTTTCCGGCCTGAAGGTTCTCTCTCTCTCTCTCTCTCTCTCTCTCTTTCTCTGAACATGGGCACCTCCTTGTCCATACCTGAAACCTCGCCCCTCAAATGTCTAATAAAAAATCTGGCCACACACTCTCTCATACCAGACATCAAGCCCAAACTCCTGATCAAATTCTGTACTCAAGATTGGCCTACATATCCTCTGGATAATGGCAATCATTGGCCTCTAGAAGGCTCATTAGATCCAGATCTTCTCCGGGACCTTTGGGACCTTTTTAACTACTGCCAGCATCTGAAAAAATGGAAGGAGATTCCCTACTTTGAAGGTTTTAGCCTTCTCCCACAGCACCCTGCTCTCTGCCTTTCATGCTCTCCCTCTCAAGTTCTCCTTGCTTGCAAACCCCTCCCTTCCCCTACTTGCACTCCTGACCTCCCGGACTCTTCCTCATTTGACCCGGGAGACGAACCCCCACCTTATCCCTCAGCCCCACCTGCTCCTTCTCTCCCGCCATCCCCTCCTCCTCCTTCACCTGATCCCATATATCCTCAGCCTTCCGTTCCAGCCCCTTCCCCCTCCTCTTCTTCCTGTCCGTCGCCGACCAACTCTTTCAGCCCTCCTGTTACTAGGTCCAGGGGACCCCTTCCCGCCCCCATGACAATCGCACCCCTTCGAGAGGTAGCTGGTCCCGAGGGTTTTATCCGAGTACATGTACCCTCCTTCATGTCGGACTTTACTCAGCTAGAAAGGAAGCTAGGCTCATTCACCACTGACCCCACCACTTACATTCGGGAATTTCAATAGGTTCTGCAAGCATATAGCCTCACTCATCATGACATTTACATGTTCCTGGCCAATACACTTTTCCCAGAGGAAAGGCGACGGGTCTGGAAACTAGCCCAGGCCCACGCTGATGAAAATCATAGAACCAATCCCAACCACCCTATGGGCCCACACGCTGTCCCAGAGCAGGATCCTCTATGGGATTACAACACCCCTGGAGGCTTGCATTCTCGTGACCTTTTTGCATCCTGCCTCTTGGCAAGCCTGAAGAAGGCCGCCCGCAAGGCCGTTAATTTTCAAAAGGTGGAGGAGGTCATTCAGAAGAAGGAAGAAACACCTTCAGAATTCCTGAATAGACTAACTAAAGCCCTCCAGCAGTACACAAACCTTGACCTAGAAACCCCTGACAGACGCAGTCGCCATGTCTTAATGACATATTTCCTGGCCAAAAGCTACCCTGACATTAAAGCCAAGCTTAAGAAGCTTGAACAGGGCCCTGCTACCCCTCAGACTCCTCGCGGTTGCTTTCAAGGTTTTCCGCAGTAGGGAAGATGAAAGCGAATGCCGAAGGCCGAAAATGCCAAAGGACAAAAGGAGATCCCTGCATATAACATGATGGGGGGGGGTTCCGAGGGAAAATTTGTTTACCTCCTACCCCCAAAACAGGAGTTTTCGAGGGCGTAGTAGGACCCCAATACTCCCTCAAGACCGAAAAAGTGGCACCAGTATCCAAGAGGAAGGTAATGGAGCGTCCATCCACCAGGAAGGTGACCCTGGGCTCTTGCTTCTTGATGGTAATAGTCGGGAGGGAAGGCCCAGGGCTCCGTCAATCCTCCTCTGCCAAGCCTAGGAGAGGCTGGGGTTGCGGGGCGGCTGACCAGCCCCCCCCTCCAGGTTGTTGGACAGTCTGACCCCCAATGTCCCATTTGGTGGCATTTTGGGCAGGGGGTGGAGGGTGTCCTCGGCGAAGGACAAACCTTGGCCCAATGTCCCTCCTTACCACATTTGAAGCAAGCTCCAGAGGGTGTCTTATTAGGTCGGTGTGGTAATGACCTTCCCTGAATGACCTGGGCCAACAAAGGTCTCTCAAACCCTCTCCTTCAAGTGGCATTTCCACTGTCCATATCGCCCCCAAGATTCAGGAAAAGTGGAAAGGGTAAATTGGACTCTGAAGGAAGTTCTTACCAAATTGACTATGGAATTAAATTTAGACTGGGTCAAGCTTCTTCCCTTGGCTTTGCTTCCATCAGAGCTCTCCCTAAGAAACCATCTTTACTGTCTCCCTTTGAGAAAATGTATGGAAGACCTCTTACACTACCTGGGTTGGTTGTTTCACAGGGACCTCTCTCACGAGATTTGTCTTTGCCTCTCTTGTTTCATCTCCACTTGGAACTTTGGAAATATCAGGACTGGCTTCTTCCGGACCCAGACTCTTCTCCAAACACTCCTCCCTTAACACCTGGGAGTTTAATCTATTATAATGCCCTGGAGGAAAAAGGGCCTTTTGCCCCAAAATGGGAAGGCCCTTATCCGGTCATTTTCTGTACCCCCACGGCCACCAAACTCTCCTTATCAGACAACCATCTCACCCCCTGGATTCACATTTCTAGGTTGAAGCCATACCATCAAGAGGTCTCATCTACTGACGACAGGACCATCCCAGAGGAACTCCAAGAGCCACCTCCTGAACCTCCCCTTTACTCCTGCTCTCCACACCCATCTCATCCCTTTAAGTTAAGGCTCACACAGCATTCCCCGCAGCCCAATTCCTCTTAAAGAAGGCACAATGGGCTCTCCCAGCACTCTAATTCTCTTTCTTTGCTTATTTTCTGTGGTCTGTTGGGCCTGGTCTTCACCTTCCTCTCCTACTATGTACAAATTTACCCTTCAGGAATGATACTCGAAACATGGCATGCAGAAGGTCCGCACAGCTGATGAAAAAATTTGCTTTATCCACAATTGCACCTCTGTGTCCTTAATATTGTCACCTTCCAAGTCCCTCACTCAAAGTAGCTGGAAAGATCCTTTCATTTGCTTCCTCTTTGATCAGGCTAAAGATTATTGCCGCTGGTGTTCTTACTGGTTATGCTTGGTTCATTTTACAAATCATCGCACCGCAACTGGAATCCTTAACTGACATGGGCAACATGGGAGTCAGAACTCATGGTACACTTTAGATATAACTAACTGACCCCAATGCTAAACATTGGGATTATGTTGAGTTTGCTGTCTACGCTTGAATGAGTTAGTCCAAACCCACAGGATGGATGACTGTTGCCCGCTCCCTGATAACACCATCTAAGGCAACCATCTAAGTAGTCCAGCATATCAAGGAGTCAGAATTGAAACTTCAAGATCTTATTCATAACCCATCCAAAGGGAATTCAGAGCCTTGAACCCCCTCAGGCTCCCCTCCCACATGGCTTAATTTGCTACACCAAATCCTCCGATTATTAAACTCCACCCCTTTCTGTGCTTACTTCTCAATGCTTCCTCTGTGCTTCACTTAGTCCTCCGTTTCTTGCAGCAGTTCCATTAGCAGCAGGAAATATTTCAGCAAATACTATAATTTCTCAAAGAAAGGACAACTTTTACATGTGGCACATATCCCACTGTGGGAGAGTTATTCCACCAATGCTTCATTCCCTTTCATCTGTTTCCACTCACCAACAATGAATCCTTTACCCATTTGTTCCTTGAACTATAGTACCCCATCGAGCCCTGCTTTTATGCAACCTGGACATTTCCTCTAGTGCAACGGGTCTTTAAGTACCACAACGACCAATGTCACCGGCACCTGTTTCTTGGTTACTGTAGTTCCTTAGCTGTCTTTGTATACCTCTGCCGAATTCCGACAATTGGTCCCACCTTCCCGCACCCATACGGCAGTCTTTCTGCCGGTTCTGGTAGGTCTCACATTAACAACCTCAGTGGCGAATCTTGGACTCTCTGGTGGAGCTATAGGTCATGTTCTATGGGCATCCAATGACCTTCAACAAACTGCAAGAAGCACTCGATACCACTGCTGAATCTCTGGATTCCTTGCAGCGGCAGGTTACCTCATTAGCACAAGTGGCTTTACAGAATCGGCGGGCGATTGATCTCCTCACTACAGAAAAAGGGGTACATGCCTGTTCCTCAGAGAGGAATGTTGCTACTATATTAATGAGTCTGGGCTTATAGAAAAAAATGTTGTTAAATTGCAGGAATTATCCACCCAATTGCTCAAACCCACCTCCCCTAATCCCATAGCGGGGTTCTTCCAATCCTCTCTCGCCACGTACTTGCTACCTTTCTTGGGGCCCCTTATTGGGATACTCCTTTTTTGCTGTCTCTTGCCCTGAATAATGAAGTTCCTTCAAACCCAATTACAGAAAATTTCTAATCAAACTTTCAACCAGCTTCTGCTTAGGAACTATCAGCCCCTGATGACCAATGAACCCCCAACATCTTCAAGAGAACAGCTCACTCAGTGCTGAAGCTTACAGAAAACAGCGGACATCAGACATTGGGAGACAACAAGCCTGGAGGACCTCTTAGCCTGCCATCCTGGATTTTTGAGCCTTTATGTCCTTTTAAGACTTCTCATGGCCCTTGGCCTCTTCTCTGTCAGTCTCCTAACATGGAACTTCTGCCCAAAACTGACCTTTGCTTTAATTTTTATCTTCATCCTGTTTTTGTTCGCTCTGACCTTCTTCAGGTTCTGGTGACGCCATGATGAGGCAACGCTTCCAATACTTACTAGAGTCCCTGTTACAAGACCAGTGGCTGATACCAGCAATCTCCTCCATCCAGGACTGGTTCAATGCCATTGATGACTTGTGGTTTCAAGGAACTTTTTATAGACTTCACCCCTACAGAAGTCATTGTCTATAGCCACTGGGTTTATTTCTGGTTGTCTGGGTATTCTCAGACCTCCTCCCTGAACATTCCTCCACTTCCCCTTTCTAGGTCTGACGCCGCCCCCCGCTCAGCAGGAAGCAGCTAGAGTCAAATGATGAACCTGTTCCAAAAACAACACAAAAGGGGGAAATGTTGGTCATATATGCCCTATCTAAAATGGCGACCAGGAGCTTCTCTTCCTGTGTCTCTGTGTCCTGCGGTGCCAATTCTCTCGCCGGCGCCAATATTCAATCCCGCTGGTGGGAAACCGCAGTCCAATAAGAACTAATTTCGTAGGCTCCAGAACTGACATCTGGAAGAACTTACCAGTAAACAAGTGCCCCGTCGTTTACCTAAGTCCTGCCTCCCATCCTTAGATCTATATAAGCACATAGCCTTTTGTAATAAAGCAGAACTTCTCTGGTGATTTGTCTTGCATGGGTTCTTCTTTCACCTTCCACATTTGTATGGCGCTCTCACAGGGTTTAGCCTTTCACAATCTTCAATATATTTTGTTGTTATTATTTTTGTGGTGTGCTTGCTAGGTAAGTGCTGCCCCAGAGAGTTACATTCCTAGCCCAGAGTGCTCAATAAATTCTTATTGACTAATTGATAAAAAATCTATTTCCAACTTCCCCACGTCTTTCAATAGAAGCTTCAGAATTTTTTTTTTAAGTAGTATTTTTCAAGTCATTTGAATGGAAAGTTTGGGTCCCATAGCAGTGAGCTTATATTTTTTGATTATTTGTCTCTTTTCTCTTTTATGAGGGTGGGGTGATGTATGAGCATATAGAGAGTTGTTTGGTAGGATAGGGTCCTTTCAAGATAGCAGGAGGTCAAAGAGATAATCGTGACCCTTAATGAATGGTGAAGAAGGATGAAAACAGAAACCATTGTTTAAAACCAGTTTTGTTTGGTGTTAGCCTCTTAATTTGACACAGATGATGGCACACTATTGTTTGGACTCCATAGTTTTTGATAGTAAGGAACCATACCTTTATTAAGTATTCTTCACATTATTAGCTTTTTTTTTTGTTACAAGAATAATGATTTCTAGGCTTTCATCCTTATAAATCTGATTTTTAGAAATACCTAATTTGAATATATTATGTGTTCTAAGTTTTCTGTTCTATATTCTCTGTTAGGCAAATGAAAAGGCAGGGTACCATGATTTCTGATTCATATAGTTTATAGGTAAACTTAAGGTAACTATTTTTAAAATTGGTCCTGGGTCTCAGGGGATCTGTAAGGTCAAAACTGTTTTCATATAATTCTGAGGTGTTACTTGCTTTTAATTTTTTTTTTAAACTGCATTTACATTTGTGCCCATGGTGCAAAAGCAGTGGTGGGTAAAAAATTGTTGGCACTTTAGCTGAGCGTATTTACACATACCTATAACCCAGTGACTCAGAAGGCAGAGGCGGGAGAATCACAAGTGAGACCCTGTCTCAGAAAATTTTAATAAAGGGCTGGAGATGTAGCTCAGTAGTAAAGCACACCTGGGCTCAATTCCTAGTACTAAAGAAAAAAAAAAGTTGGCTCCTTAGCACTTGCAGTATAAAACAAAACTCCATTTTGTTGGAGGAATAAAAAGGATTAATTTTATTAAATCTTGATCTTTGGACACATTTTTAATATTCTGTGTAACAAGATGGGAATGTGCATGATGGATTTCAAGGACTAGAGGCACTAACTGCTTATTTATATATTTATTTAGGGGTACTGAGGGTTGAACCTCTGTACTACTGAGCTATATCCCACCCCTTTTATTTTTATTTTGAGATAGGGTCTTACTAAATTGTTGGTACTGGCCTTGAACTTCTGATCCTCCTCCTCACCTTCCTGAGTAGCTGGAATTACAGATAATTACAGGTATGGACCACTGCATCTAGTTTTCATGGAAACCTCCATTTTCGTTTAAAAGAGGGACTGATAAACTATGATTATTAAGACTTGGATATTTATTTGGCAGCCATTTCCTTAAGTTGAGGAAGTGAGCCTGCCACCTCAAGGAAAATAGCTGACTATATTTGTTGGCAATGAGAACATTTGAGCTTTCAAGTAAAAATTAAGTTTTGGAAACTTGTATCTTTCTGTGAGCTTGACAGTTTCCCAGTACTTAGACTTTTTCCTTTGGTGTTGGAGATTGAATCCAGAGGCTTACACATTATGAGCAAGCATTATACTACCACTAAACTAAACATCCCCAGCTCAACTTCCTGATGAGATTAATGGGTTTAACAAATAGGGGATTAAAAAAAAAGTCAACTTGTGAAAATTTGGACCAGTACTTTTCAAATGAAGAATGATGATAATTATTATATCATACAAGGGTTAAGGACCCATTCAAGATGAATAGGCCAGTGAATGTTAATGTAGCAGAGTAGGAAAAGCTTATTGATACAGTTTCAGATTCCCCCTTGCAACTAATCTTGTAAGAAAGTACCACTGCTTGCTGAAGTATGATAGTTGTCTTGAGGAATGAGGTTGAATTGTAGGCTCAGCTAGCCACTTTTTACACAGAACGTTTTGTGTACTAGCAAGATCCACAGTTATCTCAAAAGACTCTTCAAATACTCTTCCCTTTTCTAGCCAACCTGTTTGAGATTGGATTTTATTCATACATTTTAACCAAAACAACTTGTTGGAATACATTGAATATAAGCAGATGCAAAAATCCAGTCTTCTGTTAGTATACTAAAGAAATAGATAAAATGTAAAATGTGTAATACTTAATAAATTAAAAAATAATTTTAAAAAGATGTTATTTATATTAATATGCAATAGGCTTGTTATTGCAATTTTAATAAAATCTAAAAAGTATGAAATTTTGTTTTTAATTTTTAATGTTAAATGTCAATGACTATAACAAATTAAATGTGTCATGAGACAAATGCTTCAGAAAGGTGTTTGAATTTTCTACCCTTTTTGTTTTTTTTCTGTGCTGACTTCTATGTGAATAATTAATGTCTCATCCAAACTCTTTGTCATAGCAATGGCTTATTTAGGGCTATATTACTTTTTGATCTATTCTTCCTTT
Organism: Urocitellus parryii; assembly: GCF_045843805.1. NCBI lineage: Eukaryota > Metazoa > Chordata > Mammalia > Rodentia > Sciuridae > Urocitellus > Urocitellus parryii. Next base: position 7,102,936 of record NC_135533.1, read on the forward strand.
TCATTATGACTTCATCTGGATTTTGATGTTATGTTTCTCACCATCTTTTTTTCCTCTCTCCATTCCTACTACCATCAACCCAGTTAGGGTTCTTATCACTTTATTTCTGAATTATATCAATACTATAGTTTGTTTCTAATATGATTTTTTTGTTTTGTTTTTGGTACCAGGGATTGAATCCACAGGGGGGCTTCACCAAGACTCACATCCTCAGCCCTTTTTATTTTATTTTTTAATTTAGAGACAGGATCTTTCTAAGTTGCTGAGGGCCTGGCTAAGTTGATGAGGTCCTCACTAAGTTGATAAGGTCCTCTTTGAACTTGAGATTCAGCCTTTCAAGTTGCTGGATTTACAGCTGTGCAACACTATTCCTGGCTCTAATATGGTATTTTAAAAACTTGAGTATTGAAGCCTGGCATGGTAGGCACAAGAGGATTGCAAGTTGTCAAGACCTTCAACAACTTAGCCAGACCCTGTCTCAAAATAAAAGGGGCTGAGAATGTAGTTCAGTGGTAAACCATACATGGGTTCAGTTCCCATTAACTGTCAACCAACCAACCAACCAAAACTCTTTGAATGTTGAATGGAATTCCAGGATCAACTTTATCTCAATTTTATTAATATGATCCCTAAAAATGTACAGATAGCGACTGCTTTTGGTAAAACAAAAGCACATTTACATATTAAATACAGGTTATCAAATTCGATGTACATATTTAATGATGTCCTTTTGTTAAAACTGATGGCCTAGGTTAGAGCTTATAATAGAATGATATAATAACATCAGGACCAGTTTTATAATCCGTTTCTTTAATTTGGCATAATATTAACAAAGAGAATAGGTATTTGCATAAATATATTTAATAAAATGATGTTAATTTTTAAAGAGAATAGTTATTTGCATAAATATATTTAATAAAGTGTTAATTTTTGATCTTTTTTTTTTCTTTTAGGAAATTGGACCTACTAATAACTAAAACAGGGCCACCTAGTGTCCTTAGCAAGCTATATGCCATTAACATAGACAAAACACATTTGTGTCTTTCCACAGTGTCAGAATTTATTGAAGAACAATAAATTCACAGGCTGCACCATGCTCAACACTGGCATTTCACCAGATACTGATAGGTCACCTGATAGCCATAAGCCAGGTGGTCACACATTCTTTTATTCCAATTTTAACTACTAATAACTATAACACTCACACTTTATACAATTATATATATTTGTATTCTTTACAGAAAGGTGTGTGTGTGTGTGTGTGTATATGTTTATATTATATACATATAATGTGTGTGTGTATAAATAAATACACTAAAGGAAGAGTAAGAAAGGGTTAAGGCAGCCTTAGGGGCTTAGGAAGCTGAACTGAGAACCAAGGAAGAGTGCAAAAAGTCACTGTAGGTGGTCAGAAAAGATTAGAACCTGCTGAAGAACTTGTTCAAGGTACAGAGATGTCAAAGTGCAGGAACTTATTCTAGGCCAGGGTCAGGATAGATGGCAGTGTCAGATTGAAATGGGCTGTTGTGTGGTTGTCACAGGCAAGAGAAACTGCTGTGCTGAAGCTTGAGGACAGGATCAGAGGATTGTTGCTGTGGTGATTTTCTGGGGCAAGGCTCATGACTAGTGACCAGGTGACAACAGCGTTAGTGCTGTTGTGTCCAGTCTTAGGGCGCTCCTTCTTTCATGAGTTGTGGTTGAAGAGGTTATCCTCATTTGGTGGTCTGGTATGTTCCATAAACTCATGGGCCTGGTTTTTCCCATGTGGGTTTGATATGCTCATGCATCCTTGTGCTTCTGATTAATTTGATAAGTTCACGGGTGATCATTTTTATTAGCATGATTGATTTATTACGTTGGACCTTAGGATTGTGCTAGGCAGATGATGATTGTTTACTTGTACAAACAAGGTATAGATTCATTCTACCTCAGCACTTAATGCTCAAAATGGAGTAATTTGGGGTTAGACATTCTGAAAACTACTATAAGTCACAGAGTCAGTCTGCTCTCTATACCTAGTAATCCTTGAATGCCAGTTTTAATGCCTTTTGAAAAGTCTTTAAAGTTGTGTTGATCATTGAGGCATTGTGTAATTGCTGAACTCTGCATTAATGGATATTTAATTAAATTATTCTTGGATATTTACTAGAGAAAATCCTATAACCTGTTTTACTACTAGATTTGCTGTTGATGAAATGTTGCTGGTTGATGGGATATCTGCATACTACTGCCTTACTACATGGCTAGGACACTTAGTGCCTTAGCACTAAGTTAGCTTGCCAACCTTACCTTACCTGTCTTGCCTCACTTGCATGTTCTGTTCCCCGCCTCCCAATAGCCCTGAATTGAATATTATCCTTTTGTTTTATTTGATCAGTACATGTACAGTCAGTGGCACAATTAGCTCTTTTGGTTCAGTTTTTGTATTTTTACTAATGTAGCCTAAATTTATCACCATTTCAATTAGACATATCATTTTATAGTCTCATAAAGTGGAAATCTTTTTTTCCTTTTAAATTCTCTTAAGGAATGTTGCACAGTATTAAAGTAGTAGAATTGTAAGTGGGAATTTTTCTCTCAAATTCCTAAATTTTTCTCTCAAATTCCTTTGAAGTTAAGACCCATAAAATTATTGATTGATACCTGTCTTTAACCTTCTACAGTTTTAAATAGTTTTAATCATCTGTGCATATTTTTGTTGTTCCTATTTAAAAATTTAAAGTAGTATTTTATATTTTTAATGTGTTTCTGTTCTGTTTATCTTTTTTTTTTTTTTTTTGTGCTCTGGATTGAACCCAGAGTTTTGTGCATGTGAGGCAAGCACTCTACCAACTGTGCTACATACATCTTCAGCCCCTGTTTATCATTTTAAAAATGATTGTTTACATTGGTTGTTAGAAAAACTCAATTCTCTTAAAAATTATTTTTTTTCAGAATAATTCTAGATTTATATAACCATGGTATATTTGCCAAAATTAAGAAACCAGTATTAGTACACTATTATTAACTAAATATTTTGTTTGAATTTTACCAGTTTTTCCACAAAGGCTTTTGTTTCCGGATCCATTCCAGGATACTACATTGCATTTAGTCATTATGTCTCTTTAGGCTCTTCTGATCTGTGGTAGTTTCTCAGCTACGTTTTTTTTTTATTTTTTGTTTTTTGTTAAATCTTGAGAGTTTTAAAGAGTTGGTCAGATATTTTGTAGGAGTGTCTTTGGATTAGGGTTTATCAGATGTCTTTAACTAGACTGAAGTTACAGGTTATGAAGTTTGGGGGAAGGATATCACAGAGTGAAATGCCCCTACATTACATTCCTTTAGAGGGGGCATGACAGTAGCAAGGTTCATTGATAATGTTAGCTATGATCACCTGGTTATGTGGGGTCTTTCTGGTTTTGCCACTAAAACAATATTATTTTCCCTTCCAGTCTCTCTTCTTGGAAGTGAATCACTGAGTCTGCCTTACACCAAAGGGGGGGAAGGCATTGAATGGGAAAGTATATACATGCATTTGAAATTCCCTGTAAGGAAGATTTGTCCTTTCTCCCCCACTTATTTAATCACCTGTATCATGGATACTTATTTTGTTAATTTGGTTATAATGCTGTTGTGATTTATTTTGCTGCTCAAATTATTCCAGCTTTGACCATTGCGAGTTCCTTCTGTTTGGTTTCTCTTTTTGACATACCCTTCCCTTATTTTTTTATTTTTATTTTTTGAGAGAGAGAGAGAGAGAGAGAGAGAGAGAATTTTAATATTTTTTAGTTTTTTTTTCGGCGGACACAACATCTTTGTTTGTATGTGGTGCTGAGGATCGAACCCCGGCCGCACGCATGCCAGGAAAGCGCGCTATCGCTTGAGCCACATCCCCAGCCCCTCTTCCCTTATTTTTTTGAGCATTGCCTTTCTTTCTACAATTTGTTTGCCTTGTATTCCCCTCTCCCAGCTCTAGAGTTAACCATTTCTCCAGAGTCCTGCTTTCTTGTATTGTAGAATGGTATTTAGAAAGAAAAGTTACAGGGCTGGGGATGTGGCTCAAGCGGTAGCGCGCTCGCCTGACATGCGTGCGGCCCGGGTTCGATTCTCAGCACCACATACAAAGATGTTGTGTCCGCCGATAACTAAAAAATAAATATTAAAAAATTCTCTCTTTAAAAAAAAAAAAAAAAAAAAAAAAAAAAAAAAAAAAAAAAGAAAGAAAGAAAAGTTACAGGTGCTATGGGTATGCCTATTGCTATTGGGGGATCACAGTTTCCAGGTTCTCTGTGGACAGAGTTTGGAAATGCCAAGTCACATGTGTCTACCTGTGTGAGTTCATCCTGATATCTCTGATTCTAAGCATCACCATTCCTTGCCTATTTGTTTTTTTTTCTTTCCCCTTGTTTAGTTGCCAATTTCCAATAATTGGAATTGGTTCTTTAGTGCCCTTCAAAGATATTAGTGATAAATTTTAACATTATGAACTCATGCATTTAATATTTTTATTTAAATTAATTTCTTTAATACTTAAGAACATAGAAACATATTAATGGGGTACCTACCAAGTGATGTTTTGATATGTATGTACATTGTGTAATAGTCAAATCAAGTTAAACATAATTACCTCCTCAAACTTTTTTTTATGGGAAAACATTAAAAATCCCCCTGGTTTTTTTTGAGGAACATAGTACATTATCATTGTTTATAGTCACCCTGCTGTGAAAATAGCACACCAGAACTTCTATTTAATTGTAATTTTATACCCATTGATCAACCTTTTTCTTTCTCTTCCTCCCTACTATTTTCCCCAGCCTCTAGTAACCACTGTTGTACTCTTAACTTCCATGAGATCTTTTCGTTTCCACTTGTGAGTGAGATCATAAGGTACCTGTCTTCCTGTGCCTGGCTTATTTCACTTAACATAATGATCTCTAGTTCCATCTTTGTGGTCACAGATGACAGGATCCATCTTGTTTTATTGCTGAATAGTGTTTCATTGTGTGTGTGTGTACCACATTTTCGGTATGTGTTCATCAGTTGATGGGCACTTAGGTTGTTTCCATTTCTTGGCTATTGTGAATAGTACTGCAGGTGTCCAATAGTGGGTATTGCCAGATCATATAGTGGTTTTATTTTTAACTTTTTGAGGAATCTCCATACTGTTATATATAATGCCTCTACTAATTTATATTCCCACCAGTGCCAGCACTTGTTATCTTTAGTCTTTAATAATAGCCATTCTTTCTGGAATGAGGTGATGTCTGTCTCTCTTTCTCTCTCTCTTTTTGTAGATGGACAGAATACCTTCATTTTATTTATTTTATGCAGTACTGAGGATGGAACCCAGTGCCCCACATGTGCTAGGAAAGATCTCTGCCACTGAGCCCTAGACCCTCATTGTGGTTTTGATACAGTATTCCCTGATGATGGATGAGTGTTGTCCAACTTTTTTTTTCATGTACCTGTTGGCTTTTTTTTTTTTTTTTTTTTTAAATTAAGAACCAGCTCTCACTATGTTACCCAGTCTGGTGCCAAACTCTTGAACTCAAGTGATCCTCCTGCCTTAGTTTCCCAAGTAGCTGGGGATTACAGGTGAACACCACTGCACCTGGTAAATATGTATAGTCAGCCTGCCTGCCTGCCTGCCTGCTTGCTTGTTTTCTTCTTTCTTCCTGTCCACCCAAGGCCTCATACATGCCACTGAGCTATATATCCCTAGCCGTTTTGGCCATTTTATATGTCTTTTTTCATCCCCCTCATCCATGAAGTTATCTCATAAAAGTGTAATACTGAGCTGGGGTTGTGGCTCAGTGGTAGAGGGCTCACCTAGCATGTATGAGGTACTGGTTTTGATCCTCAGTACCATATAAAAATAAATAAATAAATAAAAGTATACATCTATAACTAAGAAATATCTAAAAAAAGTGTAATATTGTTGGATTCATTGTATATTTCTTTTTTGAAATCCCCTAACTTAAATTTTTAACATTGAGGTGTTGTCTAACTTAACTTTTTTATATGAAGATCCCATCTACCATTTTATTAATTAGTAGTCACATGTAGGTAGTGCGTATAGAGTGCTTGTTATCCGCCAGATCCTGGCTTTTCAGTATGACTCTGAGGTAGATACTTTTGAATTAACTAACCTTTTTTTGATGAGACTGAAGCACAAAGGTGTTAAGTTACCTGGCCAAGTTCACGCACAACTGGGTAAGTGGAAGAATGGGGATGTGAACCAGGTAGTGTGGCTTTGGAGTTTTTGCTCTTACTTAGTGCTTTAGACTATGTGTAGGACTTAGAATAAATAGGTCTGAATGCCATCTTGTTAGTATATTTGGAATGGAAAGTGCTGCTGCCCTCAATTTTACCCCATATCCAAAGTAAGTACTGTTAATCATGCTTGCTGTCCTTCCTGCTGAGCCAGAATAGGTCTGGCCTCAGAACCTTAGAGATAATGCTTAGAGCAAACAGGTGAGATGACTCTGCTTGCCATCTCCCATCCTGATTATGGTTATCTAGTGCTACCATTTGCTTCTCTTGGATTCTTCTCAGGGTCTTCCTTTCCACAGGCTTCACATTGTCTACATTTCTAGTCAGGCATAAGAACTTCTCTTGTAGGTGATTAATTTTTACAAGTTACTAATTGTTTAATAACTTTGTGTCTAGGTTCTCTTTATGTTGTTTTCCTTACCTATAATATCTTACCATTACAATTTCAGTATAATAAAACAATGGATTTTAAATGAAAAAAATAAGTGAAATGTATTTTTTTCCAAAATAGGGAATTTTATGACAATCTCATGAAGTAAATTTTTTTTCAGGGAAGAACATTGAGAATATTGTTATATTACTTATATTTTGTTGATTTTTGATTTAACATTATTTGTCCTGGTAATCAGTTGAGTCATAGTTAATGCTATTAATTTAGTTATGAAAGATAATAGTATATGTAGTTCACTTACCTCATTTTCACAGACATGTAGAAACAAACATCTACTTGGCAAGAGGAAATTGATGGCTGTTGCCTTGATTAAACAAATGTCTTAGGAAGAACTTTAAAGATATCAAGGACACTATTGCTTTTTCTGTCATTGGCAATAGAGTGAGGAGTCTTGTTCAGGTAAAGTGGAAGAGGTTCATAGCTGAATATCTGATGGGGAAGAATGCTGACTCCTTGGGCTTGTGTGGCCTTGTCACCTTAGAGGTTGAACAGTGTGCTTTAGCTACATCATGGGACCTCCATAAACCTGGAAAGATCCTTGGTAGAGAGCAGAGCACCACTGCATAACTGTTCTTTCTGATGGTGCTATTGATGGTCATGAAACAGGCTTTGAGAAGCTATTTAGTGTGAATTGAGATGGTCTTGTTGATATAATCTCAGTGCTAAGTACATACTTACATACTCAGTGCTGAGTATATAATCTCAATGCTAAGATACCTTCTGTAGTTCATGTGGCAGGAATGTAGTCCATACTGCTTTAAGGAAAAAAGGGGATTTCTTGGCTTCGTAACTGAGTAGTTCTGGAATTGTTTTTGCGAGGTGTGCCTTATTTAGGACTGAGGTGTTGTAAGTAGGGTCCATTTCTTGGCTTTGAACCCCCACCCCACCTCATCCTTTCTGTTTTTTGTAGGTTCTTCTCTGGTGGTTGCAGGTGGCTTTCAGCAAGTCCTTGGGCAGCATTTGTCCAGATTCAAATCTAAGTGGAAGAGAGTGAGCATTCTTGCCCTAGTAGCATTGTAGGAAATCTGAGGTTTTCATGGTGACTGGACTGATTCTGGTTTTGTGTCCATCTTTGTATTAGTCTCTGTTCCCAGGTTGACATGTGGTACCTTGGTCAGGCTGGGATCACAGCAGCTTGAGTCGGCTCCCTCCCATATACTTGGTAGTTCTTAGAGGACAGTTGATATAAAATTCCCAGAGAATGGAGAATTGTTGCTGTGTTTCAGACATTGTCTTTCTAGTGCGGCAAAGTGAGTTTACAAGGGCATTTGTTCGGGTACTTTGAGTTTAATTTGATGTAGAAAATAGACAACAAAATTTCACTTCAGTTTACTTAACCTGTACAAATATAATTCTGGAAGGTGTTAATTGCATTCTGTTAAGGTTTTGAAGTTCCCTGCCATAATCTGGTTTGGCTTTTGAATTAAAGATTAACTCTTGTTTGGTTTCACAGTATATAGATAGAATCTTTTTTTTTTTTTTTTTGGTACTGGGGAATTGAACTCAGGGGCACTTAACCATTGAGCCATATCCCCAGCAAGGTAGATTCTTGTTTTAATGGAGATAGCTATAATTGTTTTGAAAAAGATGAGCTGTTTTCATATTCTGGATAAAAATAATACTGTAATAATAAGATTTCATCCATAAAACTAAATTAATCTTTTGAATGAAAAAATTAAAAACTCTATGATTTCACAAGTTCCCCATCATTTAATAGCAAGTAATTTCCTTCTGACTACATGAATATTTGGAACTATACTTTAATCCTTGGCTATGTTGTTTGGAAAGATCACTAAATGCATTTGATCTTTGTTGTCGGAAGAGAGTGAAGGGGAAGCTTTTGTACATACCAGGCGGGGAGAAAGTGTGTCTGTGTATGTTTGATGTGGAACCAAACTTTGTTGTGTTCGTAGAAGGACTTAAGGCATTATTAGCTTCCTTAATAAAAAAAGAATTCTAGAGAGACTAGGTTTTATGCCCAGGATCTCCAGGATTGGTAGGGACAGCTGAACAATAGGGACCAAATTGTCCCTGAGATTCATCTCTTTTGAGGGTTTCTTCTTTTTTTTTTTTTTAATATTTATTTATTTTAGTTTTCGGCGGACACATCATCTTTGTTTGTATGTGGTGCTGAGGATGGAACCAGGCCACACGCATGCCAGGCGAGCATGCTACCGCTTGAGCCACATCCCCAGCCCGAGGGTTTCTTCTTAAGAGGGCACATCTTCTTGATTTTTTTCCATCAATGTAAGTTAATATGCCTGTTTTTTTCCTGTTGTTTTTAAGTCCGACTACTTACTAGACACAGCTAGATTTTACAAATGAATAAAAATGGTTCTAGTAAAAATAGTAATTGAAGAATTTACAGAGGAGATGGAATGGAGTGAAAATATGCAAATATGGTTTTAATATGTTGCAAATGCTGTGGTAATGAATGGAAGTTTGGTAGTTTGTTCATGTAAAATGTCCGTCTAATTGGTGCCTTAAATGTATTCTTTTTTAATGGGCCTGCCTATTTACCCTATACTTTATATCCCTATACTTTGAAAGAAGAGTCTGAACTTTCAGGTTATTGTCATGACATACTTTATTAGAAATACTATTATTAATGGTAGAAACAACATGGAAAGTTTAGACAGGAAGGTTTCTGTTACTAAAACATGAAATGCTAACTCATATTTCTTCTAATTATGAAACACTAATATTTATTGACCAACTGTGCATCTTAAAAAAAAAAGAATGTAGTAATACCCATATTGCAAATCAGTTAAAACTAAACACATGTTCCTACTGTAGGCTTATTGCACAGAGGTGCTACTATCTTCAAGGACCAAGGCCACAAAAGGACTAGTTGTGATGAGCCCATAAGCTAATGAAACCTACATATAATCTCCCTTTCTCTCATTTCTTTTCTTTCTAGTTTCTAGGCCTTTGAAGTGATAAGTGATCTGAAAATAATTTGGGTGGAGTAATTAAGGCTGATCTCTTAACCAACTACCAGCCAGGAAAGCAAACAGCGCCACAATTATTTATTTATTTATTTATTTATTGAAATAAAGCTTCACTTTCTCATTAACTTTGTCCTTTGGCTCCACCTCACCATTTTTCACCATGCCATTTTCTACTTTATCCCAAAGATGGGTCATCTAGTTCTTAGGTAAAATGTAAAGCTCCATAAGAGCAAGACTTTATTTATATTTCTGTATTCATTTTATTCAATTTTGTATCCTCATTGCCTGGTTCATAACATTTATTACATGCTTGAAAAATGATTTCTTTTTTAAAAAAATATTTTTTAGTTGTAGTTGGACATGATACCTTTATTTATTTATTTTTATGTGGTGCTGAGGATCGAACCCAGGGTCTCGCAAGTGCTAAGCAAGAGCTCTACTGCTGAGCCACAACCCCAGCCCTTGAAAAATCATTTCTTTGCCCATTTCCTTCAGCTCTTTGTTTTTGTTACTGGGGATTGAATTTAGGGGCACTCAATCACTGAGCCATATCCCAGCCCTATTTTGTATTTTATTTAGAGTCAAGGTCTCACTGAGTTGCTTAGTGCCTCGCTTTTGCTGATACTGGCTTTGAACTCTTGATCTTCCTGCATCAGCCTCCTGAGCCACTGTGCTGAGCTCTTGACTACCATCTGCATTCTCTCTCTTGTTGGTTGGTAATATTCTGTAGAAAGATACCCACTTATTGCAGGGCCCTTTTTGTCCCTCTCAGTCTTCTCCTTGGGCTTTTTTTCTCTGTGCCTGGGGATTTTATGTAAACAGATAAATGAAGCACTAAACAAGTTACTAGGTATTTGAGCCAGAAAGTTACCTTCTCCCTCATTTTTCATATTTAAATCATATGGTGGGAAAATTGCTTAAGTACTTTTGAGTTTATTTTCTTCTCTCATCACCATTGTGGTCTAAAGCTACTATCATTTCTTATTTACAGATTACATAATGGCGGCATCTAATCTAGCTGTACCCTTATACTTTTGTTCTTCCTACCTACCCTCCTGTTTGTATACTGCTGTTAGCTTGGTCTTTTCAAACCCCTACCTTCCCCCTTTACCTCAAATACTGTAAATTCCTCTTGTTCTTAAGATAAATTGAAGATGGTGTGACTTACAACACTTTTGAAGATACAGTGTCATTTTAATACCTTTAAAAGAAAGTTTTCAGAAAAAGATACTTACTTATACTTACTGTAAGGACTGTAGTGTGCCTTAGACATCTGGTGAGCTGTAGGCTCTGCCCATATCTAAACATGGTTGGTGCTTAGAGCTCACAATTGAAGATAAGGCAGAGAATTTACTTTGCATTCCCTTTCCTCTTAATAGCAGAACCCCCTTATGTAAATGACAATGACACAAGAAATAAAAATACAGATTTTTATCATCACAGTGTTTAAGGTGAGAAGCATGGTTAAAAGTGTGTGCTGGAAAAAGTATTTTAATATGTACATGTATTATATATTATATTTTTAATGCTATAGGTAAATTTTACTTCCTTTTCACTTTTATTTATTTATTTTTTTCTGATTACAGTGTTCCCTTGGTATCTGAGGGGGATTGGTTTCAGCCCCTTTTGGATTTCAATATCTGTAGACGTTATATAAAATGGCAAGATATTTGAAATAACCTGTGCACATGCTCTGTGTACTTTCAATCATTTCTAGATTACTTGTAATACCTAATACAATGAAAGTATTAAATATACAGTTGTTACACTCTTGTTTAGGGACTAGAGACAAGAATAAAGTCTGTGCATGTTCAGTACAGAAACCTTAGCTGCGTGTGGTACAAGAAAGAGAGATAAAATGAACAGTGCTCAAATTTGAAATGGTTGGAGGCTATGCCTGTACATCTGTTGGTTCTCATGGATTTAGCATACTGTGTGGTGGTGTGTGCAAGAATTTGAAGTTTTGCTTTTTGGAACTTTCTGGAATTTTTTTTCCTGGATATTTTGACCTAGGGTTGGTTGAGTTCATGAATGTGGAATCTGGATACAGAGGGCTTGACTGAATTTATCCAGTTATCTCTTGTTTATGCAACAGCTATTTAAATGAGAAAAAAATTATAGAATGTTTGTACATTTTCTCCCCCCTCCAGAAATGTGGGCCTTATAGAGTAAAAGCTAGCTTGTGCTGTAATATACTTAATTCCTGTAATAAGATCATACTTCTGTAAGATGGCTGCTCTTCAGGAGTATAGAATTTTTGTAAATAAAAAAGAGGTTTAATGAAATGAAAACTTTCAGTGAAGTGTTGTAAGGATTTAACCATACAGAACAAAAGAGCATTGTTCTGCAATTATCAGCAGTATAAAGTGTATATTTCTTTGTTGATTTAAAAAATTTTAAAAATATTTGCTTAGGATTAAAGGCAGGTGATCATATTAAAGCCGGTTAGATTAGTGATTTTAATATGAAACCATTGCTTTTAGAATAATCATGGGCCACACTGGGAAGAAATCTGAGAAGGGACCAGTTTGTTGGCGGAAGCGTGTAAAATCAGAGTACATGCGACTGAGACAGCTCAAGAGATTCAGACGAGCTGATGAAGTAAAGGTATAAATTTATCTTCCATAAAAATGCATATATAATTGAGGCTAGTTTATTCTTCCCTAAAGTTAATAAATTTTAATCTGAAACAGTACATTTTTACCCAAGGTCATATTTACAGTAAGATCAATTCAGGCCTTGGAAACTTAAGGATCTTGATCAGTCTTAATTAACATTGTATCATGTATGTTAATGATGATGGAAAGATTTTAATCTAAGGGTTATTTTCACCTAGTTGGAAATCAGTCTTTTCTTTTGGTACCAGGGATTGAACACAGAAATACAGCCCCAGTGCTTTTATTTGATTTTTTACAATTTTGAGATGTCTAAGTTGTTTAGGGCCTTGCGAAGTTGCTGAGGCTGGCTTTGAACTTGAGATACTCCTGCTCAGTCTTCTGAGCCACTGGGATTACAGGTGTGCTCCATTGCACCCCACTGGAAATCGGTCTTTTTTTTTTAGTCTACTTTCATATTGCATGTGTGGACTGAGGATCCAAATATAAGGGAATGTGTTTCATGGTTTTATGTTTCCGAAGTCATCACAATTCTTTTTTTAAATATGAAGTTAAAGGATGGAAATAATTTCCTGTTTCCCTCCCACTTGAAATAAAATATAGGTGTTGTGTTTTTATATTATTTGAATGTGGGAGATTACAGTTTAGTGTAAAATACATGTAGATGTATTTAAAGAAATGCTCCTGGTATTTGTGAGGAATCATTAGATTTTTAACCTGCTTTAGAGATGTTACACATTTTCTAACAGTGAACAATTTCTCTTCTCCTTTCCTTTGTTATTTTAAAGAGTATGTTTAGTTCCAATCGTCAGAAAATTTTGGAAAGAACGGAAATCTTAAACCAAGAATGGAAACAGCGAAGGATACAGCCTGTGCACATCATGACTTCTGTGAGCTCATTGCGCGGGACTAGGGAGGTTGGTCAACATAACATGTTGTAGTAATTATCAGCACATTTTGGTTTTTGCTTATTGGAACATTGAATGGTTACTGGGAAGAAGTCACTGACATCAGGATGTCCCTATTTTTATTACTATTTCGTTTTCATGTGCAATTGCCAATGATTGCCTTAGATCACACTGCTAGTGATTCCTTCAACAGAGCTCTAAGTGTTTAGAATATACTCTGTTGGTAGATACATTCCTGATTTTATTAAGACTGTTGATTTAAAAAAATGGCTTTTAAATTGAATATGTTAATGTCCCCATCAGATCAGTATCCAGAGCAAGGCTTCCTGACTCACAGTTGTCTTCCTCCCTACCCCCCTGCCTTAAATGTGAATTAGCCATGTAACAAAAAATGTTTCTTTCATATTCATGGATTAAGAAAGCTTTTTATTATGTCTCTTATTCAAATAGTAAGATTTTCTATAAGAATTTTTAAATTCAATGTTGAGAGCTTGGAATATCCTTTTCTATAGAGGTAGATAACCAGTTTCCTATTTTCAAAGAAAGGCAATAAATCAATGGTATAATCTGTAATTAAATATCCTATTAAAACACACTTGCAGCAAGATGAGAAGAAAATGGTAGAAGCCTGAATGGGATAGAATTGATCAGTAAGTTCTGGTTTAGGTGATTCATTTAAGTACTTGTGTATGTAGAAAGAGATGACATAGGATAGTTAAATGGAAGCTGAAGCAGAAAGAGGGGAGAGAGTGATTTGGAATTAAGATTATACTTTTTAGTAGGTTGTTTATCTGCATACCTAAACATGGGAAACATTTAAACAATGAAACTTCTTACAAATTAATTTTTTTATGAGTAACCATTTTTTCAATATAACATTGTTAAAAGTGATAATTTGCTGCTATATGAGACTTGTCAAAGTTGTGTGATATACAGGCTTCTAAGACTCTGATAATCCCAATAGCTACATATGAGATCCTAATGACAATTTGGTGATGTTTTGCTGGTCTTGATGGTGACACATGACTTGGTGTGGTTCTTAGTCACTTACACATTTTTTCAGGTTACAATTTATAAATCTTGATTCACAATTATATAAATGTATATGTTATGTTGACACCTTTCCCATTATTTGGTACAAGTTAGAGCCTAGATATTAGAAGTATTTTATTAATATTCCAAGGGTGAAAGGGACTTTTCTGTGCCCCTGCAAACATTCTTAGAGTGAATAAGTGCAGGGCTTTCCAGTAATTGAATTGTTTTGTTTTGTGTTTATGTGGTGCTAGGGATTGAACCTAAGGCCCTTCACATGCTAGGCAAGTATTCTACCATAGTATAGTCCTAGCCCTCAAGTAATTCTTTTGAAAGTTTTGTCTGGTAATCTTTTGGAAATTTTGAGGTGAAGGAAAAACAAACCTCATTTTTTTTTTTTTTTGAGGAAGGAGTCTTAGAATTGTGTAGAAGTAAAATAAAATTACATGAAATACTTATTATCATTGGTAGGTACTGGCGATTGAACCCTGAGGCACTTTACCACGGAGCTATTTCCCCCTTCCTTCTTTGTTTGTTTTGAGACAGGGTTGAATGGGATTGCTGACAGTGTCACTAAGTTCTGAGGCTGTCCTCAAACTTGCATCTTCCTGCCTTAGCCTTCCAAGTTACTGGGATTACAGTGCCCAACTTTTTTTTTTTTTTTTTTTTTTTTTTGCTACCCATTACAAATCTCAAAATGCTACAAAAGCCCAATTTAGATTTACAATAAAAGTTAACAGTAATAGTGATTTCTAGCACTGTGCTGGATCCTTTTTATATTACCTCAATTAATCTTCATTGTAGCTATGTTATACTTTTTCCCATAGGGGAGGAAACTGAGCCTTAGAGGAGTGAAGAAATCACTTGGTTTGCTTTGATGATCTAAAGGGGGCCCAGAAGAGTACACATTAAGGAATAGTAGAGTACCTTATTTATGTGCAACTTGAATTGCTCCTAATAAAGTTTTTGGCATTAAATTTGAGTATGGTTTATTCAAGTGCATATTTATTAGCTGAATTTTTGCTTTTTTGGTCAAATGGAGGTAAGTTATTAAATGTAAGGACACCTAATTTTTGGGTGTTTGAGTGTATGATATATTGTGAGAAGAGATCAGGATTTTAGTAAAACAAAATTGTTATCTAAACTTGGTATTTCCATAAGTACCCCCACAAAAGTTGAGGAAAAAACGTTTTCATAAAATGGGAGAAGAGAAGAAAATAGTCTCTAGCTTTCAGAATTCATTTTTTATTGCATAGAACTCTGTCCTGATTAGGGTCATTCATTTTTTGAATCACTCTTCCTAGCTGATTCTACTTCAAATAATTCATTTTTTGTTCCCTTATAAAAACATCATCACTGACTTTTGAAAGCAGAAAGTTTATTCAGTTTGTGATAAGCTTATTGGTGTTATCTCAAGAAATCATGAAGTTTAGGACTGAAAAGAGCTTTAGTGACATTATGGTTTAACCTTCTAACTTTTCAGATAAGAATATATCCCTGATTGTTATATTTTTTTGAGCATCTTCATCTATATATCGGTTGCCTTTAAAGTTGGAGGATGAAGTAGTTCAAATAAGAGGAGAAAATAAAAGTGAGCCTGTTTTGCAGAGACTTTCCTTGTGGGTATAGACTAGGTAGAATTTCAGACTGCAGTATTGACCCAAACATGTGAAGTCTATAGCATCCCCCATTTGAAGTGCCATTATGGCATTGCTTTAATTAATTGCTTACTTTTATAAGCCAATTATATGTAAGTGCTGACATCTTTGGTTTAAATCCTTGCAGCATGACATATCAACAGCAATTTTTACTTTG
Source organism: Urocitellus parryii (assembly GCF_045843805.1). Taxonomy (NCBI): domain Eukaryota; kingdom Metazoa; phylum Chordata; class Mammalia; order Rodentia; family Sciuridae; genus Urocitellus; species Urocitellus parryii. Next base: position 7,118,960 of record NC_135533.1, read on the forward strand.
TCAGTGCTTCAGTCAAGCAGCCTTCTTATGCTTTTCTCCTTTCCAAAGTTGTAGAAGTAGATATAGTGAGTTTTGAAATTATTTTCTCTAGGTTATTTTTGTAAAGAATGTCTGACAAGAATTTATTTTCTGACCTAATGAAGTGACTAATGTAGATGGTAATTTCAGATCCAGGCGCTCTGCAGTTGAACCTAGGGAGCTTGTCTTTATTGTGTTCTAAGATATTTTGGGGTACTTGATTTTTGTTACTGAGATTATAGAACTTAGGTAGCATTGTCCACAGAAATTTAAATTCAGAATATGTTCCTTTATAAAAATAATACTTCTGACTTTGGGAAGACAGTGACTGTTTTTTTCCTTTGTTCTTCAGTTAATCTTTTTAAGGAGCATCTAGCTTCAAAATGTTATTAAGTAATGCATATAGATGTTGTAGTCCAACCTCCTGTCTTTTCAGATGAGAGTATATCTGTTTTTCTTTGATTAAACATCTCCATTTATTTATAGATTGCCTTTATACATTTAAAATGCTGGAGTATGAACTCTAGGTCAAGCAAGAGGAGAAAAATAAAAGTGAGTCTATTTTCAGAGACTTTGCTAATAGGGAAGGCTAGGTATTGTTAATCCAAACATGTGAAGTCCACAGTATTCCCCATTTGAAGCCCAAGGGATGTGCACCTTTGCCATAATATGTGGCTGTTTATCAAAATACCTTGTAGATGGTTGTCATTGCTTTTGTCTTATCAAGCAGTAATAAAAATGGTATTCTATAAGGCTTTTCCTTATAGTCAGTCTGTCTCTTTTTGTGGTTTTTAGTGAAGAAACTGTATAGGAGTTATTCTTGAAATTGTCATTAATGCATTTTTTTGTACTGCTTTTGTCCATTGCATGGTAAAAATCACAAGATACTTTTTCCTTCATTGATTTTTTTTTTTAATGTAAAAATTCTTTCTGCTATGAAAAAGAAGCTTGCTCAGATAATACCTGTCTTCTGGGCAAATAGTATGATTAGTAATTTAATAAAAATATCTCACCATTGTTTTTTTATATTTCCAGGGGAAATCTGTCTTGGGCTGGGGTTGTGGCTCAGTGGTAGAGCAGTTGCCTAGTGTGTGTGAGGCACTGGGTTTGATTCTCAGCACCAAATATGAATAAATGAATAAAAAATAAAGGTCCATCAATGTCTAAAAAATATCTAAAAAAAAAGAGTTCTGTTTTATTTACTAATTTAAAGAATAAGAATTTTGGTGTGTATTTAAACATGGGGCTTTTCAAAGTGTCTAATGTAGAGGCAGCATCAGATAGACACAATGATCCTGGTATTCATGAATAACTTACAAAATTTCAGAAAAAAATTATGTATTTACTCTTCCTGGTAATATCTGAAGTGATTATAAGTTCATTGTTTATCACATGAAATTGGTAAATGATTTCTTTTTTGGAGCGAGTTTTATCAAAGTAATAGAATGTGTAAGTATGTGTAAGTGATTTTATTAAAATAATAGAATGTGGCAATTTGTACTTACTTTGTTGAAGAAGAAGAAAACTTCATGTAAACAATATTGGATTATTTATGGACTTGGTACTGTACTTTCCTCAGTTAATTGTAAACAGAAATTTAGTTATTATTTAGAAGAAGAAAACTCTTAGGGTATCCAACATCTAATTTAGTGCTTTTTACTCAACTCCCTACCCCAAGCGCTCTACCCAGAGCTACATCCTCAGCCCTCAAATACATTCTTAACTTTTAGTACAGTAACACCCTCGATTTATTTTATAAATTTCAGGATTATGTGACCTGTAGGTTTAGATTATTATGAGTCTTTTGACAAATATGGTAGGGAGCCCGTAGTCATTTTTTCTCATATCTTTGAAATAGGTGGTTCTCTCAAGTGTCTGTTTATTTCCAGTTTGGACATATCTGTTCATTTTTGTTTTTGTTTTCCTCCAGAAACTGGTCTCTTAACTTGTTTTCAGTGGCTGCTTGCCTCTCTGAATATTCACTTGGGGAAGGGAGTCTTGGGTTAGCTCTGTGGTCCTTTCTACCAGTGCAGCTTCTAAATTGTTACAACATTTGTTTGCTTTCTGGCTCTCTTTAGGATGAAATGGATACAACATTTCTTAAATGATCACATAAAGGGGCTGCGTGTCCCCCACTTTTTTTGTTAAAGAAACTAATGTAAGCATTTCATTGTTTTTCAAAGGATTCGATTAAAAGAAAGGGAAGGTCATTTATAACATTTGAGTTTATATTGTAGTCTGCATATATTAAATGTGTGTATCATTTTGATTGAGTTTATATTTTAAACAAGATTATATATAAAAATTTTTAAAAACAAAATTTTAATAATGCTTATCTTTTGTGTAACTAATAAAGCAGCAGAAGTGCTTATAATATACAGTTTTTCTTCTAGGATACTGCTTTTATAGTTTGTGTTTTAAAATGGTTGTTAAATTGGCTATTATAGAGATCTTGTCTCTTTCCCAAATACAGATTTTGACAACTGTTTAAATAATAGAACAAACAAAACCAAAAGATAATGCTTGACTAATCTGGAATGTTAAAAATTATTTTATTCTTTGAATAAATAAAAAAATTATTAGACCTGTAATTTTTGTTGTAAATTAACTGGGTAATGTGAATTGGGTTAAATTTGTTGCTTAGGATTCTGCTTTATCATCTTTGTAGGTTTTATAAAAGAATACTACTTGGGTAATATTTTGAGAGGTTTATGCAGATTTAGCCAGTCACCCTGGCAGCTGATGTGGCAGTTTTATACTAGCTAATTCAAATATCTGTTGGGTTAATGAAACTTGTTTGAAAGTTTTATTTTTCTTCTCTCATTAAAAGAGGTCATTGTGAAGTGATTATTGTAAAAATTCAAATAACACAGAAACATATAAAACCAAAGGCAAATGTTTCTATAGTCCAACAATCCTTTGGTGTTTATTCTTTCAGCCTTTTCTGTATTATACTTGCATGTATGTTCAAGTGTGTTTTATTTAAAAGAAAATTACTGGCCATATAAAACATATCTGTCATTTTGGGCCATCACTTTACAATCTCTGTCCAGACCTCATTCTGCTTAAAAAAAATATGTAGAGAGGGCTAGGAATATAATGGTAGAGCGCTTAACTTAAACGCTGGCAAACATGAGTCCTTGGGTTTGATCCCCAGAATTGTAACAAACAAAAATACCCCAAAAAACATAATGTTTGAACAATGGATATACCATAATTATTGCCCTCTTCTTAATTGATGACCATTTAGGTTTTTGAAACAATATGAATATTTAAAATCTTAACAGATAATACCAAATGCTCCCACAAAAGTTGTACATTGTAGCCCCATCAGCTGTTTATGGAAATGTCTGTTTATCTATATTCCCCACACAAAGTATTATTAGTCTTATGTCAGTCTGAGGTAAAAAATTGTGTTATAGTTTAGTTGAGTATCTGCTTGTTATATTTCTTTTGTGAATTGGCTATTTGGTGTTTAATCTTTTTAAGTTAGGTTTGGCCTTTTTAAATGATATAAGGCTTTTATTGGAAATACTAACATTTTATATTTTTGCAGATCTTTTTTCTATTTTTATACTATTTCAGGTATATTTGGTTATACAGTTTTTTCCCCCATATTGATTTTTGTTTCTTAAGGACTTGGGAAAAAAGAAAAAAAAGACTTTCTCAACTTCAAGGTTACAAGTTACCCATTTGTTTTTTAAATCTTTTTTTAGTTGTAGATGGACACAATATCTTTATTTATTTTTATGTGGTGCTGAGGATCAAACCCAGTGCCTCATGCGTGTGAGGCAAGTGCTCTACCACTGAACTACAACCCCAGCCCTTTACCCATGTCGTTTAGTTTTCTGTTTTCATTTTTGTTTCTAGTATCATTTAAACCATTAGGAATTTCTTTTGGCATAAAGACTGAGGGAGGGGCTGGGGCTGGGGCTGTAGCTCAGTGGCAGAACGCTTACCTAGCAGGTGTGAGGCACTGGGTTCGATCCTTAGCACCACATAAAAATAAATGAAAGAAATACTGTCCATCTACAACCGCAAAAAAGAAAAAAAAATTAATGATTAAAAAAAAAAAAGAGGGAGGATAATCTTTCTGTTCAGCTGTCCAGTCATTTCAGTATCCTTGTTGGCTATTCAGTGAACAGTTGAGGGTAGTTATAATTTGTGAAGAGCAGCAGAAGCAGCTTGACTGGGGATCTTCTATGCAAAGATGTTAAGGTGGCTCTCAGCCCATGGCTGTGACAATTCTTGCCTATTCATTTTTAGCTGGTATCTCTGCTTTTCTTCATTTAAGCAAGACTTTGAAATGATTTTTGCTCTACAACTTATGGAAATCATGGATTCTAATATTATGTCCATTTCTTAGTTTTTGTTTCCTTTTATTTTCAGTGACAGAAATTATATTTTCTGTTCACAGGGCCTTCGTGAATTAGATGCTTGAGTTTGCACAGGGTGAACATGGCTCTAATTTCCTGTTTCATGAACTTTCCTTTTTTTTGAGTGTTTTATAGTTTTACCAGTTTATGTCCTATGACTACTGCTCTTCTTTCTGTCCCCAATGTTTTAGCAAGTCTAAAATTTTCAGCAGAGTTGTAAATAATGAGGGAATGATTTCCCCTAGAGTTCCCCATCAGACCCCCAGACTGCCTTGATTTTAACTTAGATCATCTAGATTTAGATGTAGGCTTCTGAAGCTAAGATGCAAGGAAGAGTGTCAGGGGTTAAACTTCCTGAAATTGTATTTCTGATGTTCTGTGTTCTCTGTTAAATGCTACCTGTGTCCCCTCCAAGAAAAGGTGTAAAAACTGACACAAAAGCAACTCAGAAGCCAGCAGCCTTATGTTGCCTGGTAGATGTGGTTCTCCCAGTTTGGAACGGCTCTATTATATAGCTACTTAACAGCAAAACCTGAAATAACTTAAAATGTGAAACGAATCACTCTATTCTTTAACTCTACCACCTCTGATTAATTGCTTTCATTAAATACGTCTTTGTCAAGACCCTAACAGGGTTTTTTTCTTGCCACTTTTATTTCTGCCCCTTTCCTGTCTGAGCCACTCATTTTTTTATTTCAAGAATATCTCCTTTAGTCACCTTTCTCTTTTGCTTCCTAAAGCTCATTATAAACTCACTTTTATTGTTGCGTTTCTTTATCTGGACTAATATTTATCTCTTTCTGGTTTTTTTCTTCAGTACTTCTTCACCTAAAAGTAGTCTGAATTTAAATTATGTACTATCCATTTTTACCAGAAAGACTAGCTAATTTAAAACCTGGGTGTATTCTTTTCTTTCCTCAAATCATGAAGACAGAGTACAAGGTAGTTTTAGAAGTCATCTTCAGCTTTTCTCCAGAGTGGATGGCAGCTGATGCTCTCCTGACCCTTTCTCTCCTGGGGTGATAACCTTCCTGTACTTTCCTCATTGTTCTCACATAGAAAAGCTGAAGTATGTTAGTGGCAATTGTTCATTGTGTCTCTGGCATGAATTAGATGGATCTTAGCTCTCCCCTACTTTATGAACGTTGAACTGAACCCCACTCATGTTAAAGATTATTCAGAGGAAGAATGGCTTATAGCTGTTGTCCTTTGGGATGACCTGTCCTAAAATGGGGACTCATATCTACCTCACAGAATAGTTGTAAATTTTAAAGAAGTTTTTTAACTTTGGTAAAGTCTCTGGCACAGTGCTCGGCACATAGTAGGGTGTGTTAATTTCTTTCCCTTCCCTGCAGGCCATTCACCTGCTCTTCCCTCTACGATTTTCCATAACACAGTTTTTACTTGGAACCAGCCTTCTGCCAAGAGTCTCAGTTTGGTTGTGTACTCCTACAACTACTATTTTTGGCTTGACTTCCCTCTCCAGCTCCTAATGGTCCAGCCACACAGCCGCCTATTGTACCAGCTGGTTGATGTAAGTCTATCCATCCTCAGAGGAACCTGGTTACTTACCAGTAAGCTGCGTTTCTCTGAAAATGTAGCATCCTTGATAATTAGTTTTTTCCTTTCTTTACCATTGTTGAAAAATAATCTGTAATAACTTCCCTGTGTGACCCTCAAGTCAGAACTAGAATTAGAGAATTTAATTTGCTGATATAGGTCTCCTGGTGACTTCCTGAGTCCAGGATACATGACTCTGATCAGGTAAAATGTGGTGGAAGCCTATGATGTCAAAGTTCTTCTCACTGCTACAAACAATATGAGACTGAATTACAGAAACTGTCAAGGATGATACATTTTCAAAGAAAATAAAAGTTGCTTGGGGCTGGAGATATGGCTCAAGCGGTAGCGCGCTCGCCTGGCATGCGTGCGGCCCGGGTTCGATCCTCAGCACCACATACCAACAAAGATGTTGTGTCTGCCAATAACTAAAAAATATATAAATAAATATTAAAAAAAAAAAGTTGCTGGTAAGTAACTAGGAGTTTTGAGTAATTTTCCTGTAAGTCAATAAATAAGAGTTCCCAAACTTGTTTTACCAGCAAATACTGCTGCATTTGAGTATTATTTCATAAATGAGAGAGGGGAGTGGTTAATAGTTGAAGAGTGGGAGAAGTTCTGGAATGCTGCAGAGCTGATGAGGCAGGGCTGACCATCAGTTGTCCACACAGGTACTCTCTTAGCTTTAAACAAATTGAGGTTGACGTCTCCATTAGGGAGAATCAGCAAATGTAGTCTGTTGATTCCAGAAACATTTTTTGAGTGCCTACTTCTTTTTGGAGACACTGTGCTGAGTGTTGTTTTAAGATAGAGAGGTAAATGACACTTTGCTTTAGCTGCTTTTGCCCTCTGATAACTTATTTTCTGTCCCTTGATGACTCTTGTATGACTTAGAATTGAATTGATGGGTAGTGGGAGTGTGAAAGAGGTAGGGGTTGGATGTAGTCACAGTCTGTGCCTTCAGACATAAACGAAGCAAAGATCCTTCCTGTTTAACAGATGAAAAAAATAGTAATTATCACTACCCCTTACCTTCAGATTAACCCAGTGAAGTAGAAGGAAGGAAACAAGACTTGATAGTAATAAGGAATTTGAAGAAGTTGGTGAAGGAGATGCCCCTGTCATGTTGTGGTATTTCTACTTTATATAGCAGATCCTGCAGGTCTATTATGATTTTGCTCTATGAACTTCTCAAGAGCAAGAACTACAGCATAGTAACTAGCTCCTGGGTATTGAAGTTAGAATTAGTTTTTAATCCTGGTTTTGTAATTTACTGTTTCTGACTAGCCAAATTATTTAATGTCTCTCAGCCTGTCTCCTCATTCATGGAGTTGTGGTACGAAAACTATCTACATCATAAATTTGTAATGAGGAATAATGAAGATCATGTATATAAGCACTTAGCACAGTGCCTACAACATAGTATGGGCTCAATAAATGTTAATTGCTGTTATTATTGGATTATTGGATGGATAGATGAAGGATTGTATCAGAGGCCAAATAGCAGGAAGGAGAAAGATTGTGGGTTCTGGAATCTTACTGGTTTACTTAAACTACAAGCTTTCTAGTAAAACTTTGCCTTTTTGGAAAGTGAATTTATGGATTAATCACTGACAGTTCTTCCTAACTACTCTCTCCTTAAACTTTCACTTCCACTAAGGAAGAGATTATTTTTGTGCTACAGTGACTGTAATAATTGTAAGATTGTCCCTTTAACCTGATGCAGTGCTGAGGACCACATGTGCATGCCAAAAGACTTCTTCTTTGATTTCACCAGTTATAGACCTGCTGTTTTTAAGACACCTTAAATAAAAAATTTAAACATTGGATATGTATGTGTGTATATGATTTTTTTTGGTTTTATTTTGTTCAATTTTTTTTGCTCTGCTTTCATTGATTGTAGATTATAAATATATGGCTGCAGTATTATTGAGAAGGCCTTGGAGGCCTGATAATTGGGTAATAGTATTGTTTTTTAAGAAAAGCTGATTCCTAGACAGTAAAAAGTGCTGGGATTATTTCGGCACAAATTTTTAACATATTTCATGGAATCAAAGATACCAAAATTTGGACATCTTAAACTAGCATGCTTCTTAGAATCACTGCAATGAGGGAAGCATTACGTCATACTTCAGTGCCCCTTTTTTTTTTTTTTTTTTTGGTTGATGAAAGAAGAAATGGTGTCTTTGAAGTCAGTATCATCATAGATTGAATGAAATACGGTATTTCAGGGGACCAGGTGCACTTAAACATCATAGAGATGTGAGATCCTGGCAATATTGTCAGGGTAAGGAGCAGGGTCTCCGGAGTCAGACTTTTGGGGTTCAAATTATAGCTCTATCTGATGACCTGGGGCAAGTTACTTTATCCTTTCTTTACCTTAGTTTTCTCACCTGTAAAACGGGCTAAGACTAGTACCCATCCTACAGTGTTACAAAAAGGACTAAATATGATGAGGCATGTAATGTGTTCAAAATAGTGCCTAGCATATAAAAGATGCTAGAGATTACAGTTTTGCAGAATTGATTTGAATCCACTTTGTTGTGATTGAATCTGTTACTCTTAATATTTGTGTATCATCTGATAATATGAGCAAATGACACTTGGTTTCTTAAAAGGGAAGCTAAATATACAGGTTAATGTAACAAGTGTTCTTAAGATTTAAGTATAGATTTGGCATATATATTACTTTTCCTATATGTGGTTGGGATGTAAGCATGAGCTAAGAAATTATAGTGAAAGTGTGAAACGATTGGTCAGATTGCTGAGGTTAACAAAAGTAGTTTTTGATTTTTACTGGTAAGTATGAGAAGGATGAGAGAGTTTTGAAAACTTGCAAAATCTGAAGAATCTTTTTTTTTTTTAATTAATAAAGAGAAAAGAGAGGATCCTTTTTGGGTTTCATGAGTTTTGCTGTCTGAGGTAAAGAATTTTCTTTTCAAAATTATTCAAGTAGGCCCCAGCTCTTTACAATGTGATGACTGTAGCTTAAGGTCGTCCTTTTACTCTTCAGAGTGAATTCTTTTTTTTTTTTCTGTTTTAGTGTTCTGTGACCAGTGACTTGGATTTTCCGACACAAGTCATCCCATTAAAGACCCTGAATGCTGTTGCTTCAGTACCCATCATGTATTCTTGGTCTCCCTTACAGCAGAATTTTATGGTATGTGAGTAATATATTTTCTGCTTATTTGATAATAACTTATTTTAAATAAGTAAACATATATATATATATTATATATATTTGTTGTCATGGTGAATCAAGACAGTAAAAGTTAAAAAAGCTTATCAAAATGATAGCACTTGCAGCCGGGTGTGGTGGTGCATGCCTGTAATCCCAGCAGCTGGGCTGAGATAGGAGGATCACAAATTCAAAGCCAGCCTCAGCAATGTAGAGGCATTAAGTAACTCAGTGAGACCCTGTTTCTAAATAAAATACAAAAATAGGGCTGGGGATGTGGCTCAGTGGTTGAGTGCCCCTGAGTTCAATTTCTGGTATCAAAAAAAAAAAAAAAAAAAAAAGGCACTTGGAATGATTTTTAAAAATTAATGAATATAATTTTTTAAGCGTTTGCTGTATTGCTCTTTTCCTGTATTCTCCATAAGAAGAGTTTTAAGCAAAAACTATACCCATGATTAAGCCATTTACAAGGTGAAACTTGTAGAAGAAGCCAGTTAGTATTCTAGAATCTTAGTCTGGCTTTTCATTTTTATTGAGAAGTTTTATTTAAAACAATTTTAAGAGCATGTTAATAAGTGATAATATACACTAGGATGTGTCCTGTTCTCAGGACTAGAAAACAAGTACAAACATGTTTCCATAGATAATCCTAGCCTATTATCTTTGGTGATAAAATGTTGGTATATAATTTTTATAGGGTAAAATAATGGAGGGTGAAACAAAAAAATTAAAGTGTACATTGACTTGTTAAATAAAATGCATGGCTTTACTATTCCCTTGATATAGAAAGTGAGGAAGCTGATAAAATGTTGAGGGAGGGGGTTCTTAGCCTGCTTTAGAGAATTGTTTACTAGAGGTTTTCAAAAAGAAACATTTTTAACATCTTTAGTGACTTTTTTCCTCTATACTTCTTATGGTAGATGGTTAAATGTAAACTTCAATCAGTCTTCTGTAGTTGAATAAATTTATGTGTTTAAGACTTTATTTAAAAAAAACCTTTAGTTTGAGAATTTTGTGTCTATAGGTGGAATGTTGGAAAGGAAGTCAGACTGGTTAAGACCTTCTAGGAAGTTTCACATTTTCACAGACTGAAATTCTGAAAGAATATAACATTTAAAGTTGTCAGGAAATATTATTTATGTATCATCTCTAGGTTTTTTTCGTCAGTGACCAAAACAAATTAGGCATTTTCTGTTTATTATGGTTAGGATGTGTTTTGGAACAGGGCATGGTGTGATGTATACCTATAATACCAGCAACTTGGGAGGCTGAGGCAGGAGGATTCAAATTTGAGGCCAGCCTTGGCAACTTAGCAAGACCCTGAGTAACTTTGTGAGACCCTGTCCCAAAATAAAAAGTAAAAAGGGCTGAAAATGTGGCTCAGTGGTTAAGTACTCATGGGTTCAATCTCCAGTCCAAAAAAAAAAAAAAAGATGTTTTGTGGAGCAAAAATTAGGTGAGTACAATTGGGAAGACAGAATAGCTAAATGTCATTTAATATTTGCTTAAATCCAAAAAAAGGAACACTGCTGGCTTAAATGGGATTAGTGCAACTGAGATGTATGAAAGCAAGACTCAATGTATACATTAAGTTCAATCAGAATATATACATTAAATTCAATCAGAATAGGTGAATATATTAAAGCCTAAATTTTAATTTTATATCTCTTTTCCTCCCTTTTGTCTCAGTTTTCCTTGTTTATCTGAAATTCTGTTATCTTTATGAATTTTCTAGTTGTCCTAATTTTGTTATTTAGGGATTATTTGAAATTTTTTCCTTCTTTTACTATTTCCATCCTGTTGTTGCCTGACCTATGTGTTCTGCCTTGTCAACTGTGGTCAGTCTGATCTCCTAACCTGCACTTTCTCACAGTAAATGAAATAGCTGCTCTGTCCTCCAAGTCAGTCTTGGTCAGTCTATTCTGTTATAGAATTATCTTTCTAAAATTCTATTTTAACTAGTTCCCTGTTCAGAGGCCTCTGAAGATTTAAGTCTGTCCTCACTTTGCATTAGTCTCTTTTAACATATGCTTCAGAACTGTTCACTCTACAGTTATTGTCGTTTTTTTTCCTCACTGAAATTTTTCTCCTCGTGTGTGCGCGCGCTTGCTTTCTGTTCCTTGTTGCTTCTTGAATTTTGCATTAGTTGACTCTTCTTTGTAAAGCTTACACCCTTTTTCTTCCCTGTTGTCTTCTAAACCTTTATATAGACTCATCCATCATCTTTTTAAAAAAAATATTTATTTTTTAGGTGTAGATGGACACACACACCTTTATTTTTATGTGGTGCTGAGGATCGAACCTGAGCCTCACCCATGCTAGGTGAGCGCTCTACTGCTGAGTCACAATCCCAGCCCTCTATCATCTTTACAAGCAGTCAACTTTAATACACATATCATTCACCAAAGTATTGAAAATATTTTCTGTTATTGTAGAATATTGCAAGCATAAGTTCTTTTGGCATAATCTTTAATGGAGCATTGATACTGTATTTTATATCCTAGAATTTTATTATATTAAATGTCTTAATTAGATAATCAAATGAAGTTTAAAAATCTTTATCATGGTTTTTTTAGTATGAATATTTATAGTTGATTTTGATAAACCATATTCCATCAATTCTAAGACCCATACCTCTCATTTTAACATCTGAAATAAGAATATATCTTTAAATTTATTTCATTGTAATCTGTAGCATTTTTCTTTCTTATAGGCAAAGGAATGATGACATGTTAGATTAAATATAGTATTTAAAACATTGTTTTCTTCTGTCATGGTAGTGTTTGTTCTGATTAGTATTTTAAGACTATAACGAAATGGGTAAAGACATTTTCAATTATCTCACATTGAGTTTTTAAAAATATTTTGATACTTAGGAGAAACCTGGTTTTTAGAAAAAATTTTTCTTTCAAGGTGGAAGATGAAACTGTTTTACATAACATTCCTTATATGGGGGATGAAGTTCTAGACCAAGATGGCACTTTCATTGAAGAACTAATTAAAAATTATGATGGAAAAGTACATGGAGATAGAGGTGAGCCATATGTTTATTCTCTTGAAAATAAGGGCTAGAGAATTGAGAGGTACTTTGATTTATTAAGCACAGGATATAAAGAACAATTTTTAAAATAAAAGAAATGGCCTGGGCTCAGAAACTTGACATTTTCAATGTTTTCTCTATTTTTTTAAATTGGAGGATCCTATTTGCCACATGATAATTATCCACAGTTGCTTATGACATAAATTATAATGGCAATAACATGTAAACTAAATAGAAGTTGTGTGTACTTTTTAAGATTTATTAATAGTCAATTTAAATAGAACTAGGATTCTGTTCATGTGGCATGGGGCTCCAAAAAGCCTCCTTGCTCAAAAATGGCTTTCTCAGGAGGCTGCTGTCCACCTAAATGCAGTATTCAGAATTACAACTTTAGCTTTTTGTACCCAGAAGTGTCTGTTGAAGTGTCGAAGTTGATGTTATATCCTCATTACCCATTATCATTATTGAAACAGTGTGAAGTGTTCCCAGGACACGGATTTCTTTGGACCTTTTTATTTTATTTTTTTAAAAGTTTATATGTGTGCTGAGAATTTACCCATGCTAGGCAAGTGCTCTACCACTACGCTATGACCCCAGCCCAAATAAGGTATTTCTTTTTCTTTCTTCCTTCTCTCTTTTTTTTTTTTTTTTTTTTGTGGTGCTGGGGATTGAACCCAGGGCCTTGTGCATGTGAGGCAATCACTCAACCAATTGAGCTATAACCCCAGCCCCACCATTTTCTTTGGAAGGAGACTAAAACCTCAGTTTGTGGAGTATTTAGGTTAGTATCAGGCCCTAGAAACTTGGAGGGGTGATTCAGTAGAAAGTGACAGGTGTTGAAGATAAATTCTTCCTAATTTTGCCTAAAACAATCTTGAAAATGGTCTTATTGGCCCCTTCTCATTTTAATACTAATGTAATACAAATGAGAAAAGGTAAAATGTGAACTTTTATTGTTACCATTTTCTCCTGTTATTTCTAAACATTTGGCTTGATGCATTTCAGAATGTGGGTTTATAAATGATGAAATTTTTGTGGAGTTGGTGAATGCTCTTGGTCAATACAATGATGATGATGATGATGATGATGGAGATGATCCAGATGAAAGAGAAGAAAAACAGAAAGATCTAGAGGATAGTCGAGATGGTATGTCTGATTCTAGGTATCTGTGTAGCCCGTTGCTTCCATAATTCTTAGGAAAAAACACAGTATCAGCAGAACTTAGTTCCTTCTTTCTCTATTCTTCTGTTAACTGTTGAATTGATAGTATAATCAAAATTAGATTATTATTTGCCATGTTTCATTCTTCACTTGAGCATCTTAGTTTCCTTTGACTAGAAAAGAATATAATCTTTTGAGGGGGCTTGAGGGAGCAATCATCAGAATCATTATTATGTATAACATCGATCTCACTATGTTTGAGTTGTATGCTCATCTTACTTAATCCTCATAGCTCTACAAGGTTGATACTACCAGATCCATTGTGTATTTGAGGAAATGGATATAGAGAGGCTAAGTAACTTATTTAAGATTACATCATAGGGACGAAGTGGAACTCTGGACCCCAAGATGATAACCCAGGCCTGACTGCCTTCAGAGCTGTACACTTACCTGCTTTGCACTAGTTGTCACCTACTAGAGACAGAGCCTGTAGTGGATATTTGCTATTTAGCAACCATGGTTAATGGAAGACTGGGATTGCAATTTCAAAGAAGCTTATACATTTTTTTTGGTTGTTTAAACAGAAAGACACCTTAGTGATCATTTGATTCAGTTCCTTCGTATTACAGATGAAGAAACAAGTGGCTAAGCTACTACTAGCCCCATTATAAAACCAATTAGCAGTAGAGCTGGGATTAGAACCTAAGAGTTCTGCCTCCCAGTTCTTTTACAATTTTTCATATTTGAATTTTGTGTTTGACCCACAGGTATTCCACAGACATGTGTACAATATGTTAGAAGTAAGTGAAACACGAAGTTGATGATTTCTTACAAAATCAGCTTTGTTATTGAGATATCATGTGGAGAAAATGAAAGGTTTTGAAAACTTACTTCCACTCTTTTTTTTCCCTGTTCCTATTTCTTTATTTAGATAAAGAAAGCCGTCCACCTCGGAAATTTCCTTCTGATAAAATTTTTGAAGCCATTTCCTCAATGTTTCCAGATAAGGGCACAGCAGAAGAACTAAAGGAAAAGTAAGAAAGATTTGTTCTTTCAATGCAGTCAGGTACTTATATGGCTCATTGTTTTGGTTTATTGCAAATGGACCTGCTGTGGCTGTTTTGCCACTCTACTTTGTTTGCAGTGTTCATAGGATACCTCAAATAATCTCTGTCTACACTGCTAAACATTATCATAGATAGAATAAGTACATGTATATATTTATATACACGTGTGGTTTTATTTATATACACACATGTGGTTTACATTAGTACATGATATGAAGATTTCTATGGATCCTGGTAGAAGTGTTAGTGTAGTTGATATTTAATTAAAACTCAATATTCTTTTCCACAATATATCTGAAATGATTTTGTTTCCCCATGCATAATATTTAATTGGCTCCTTATCAAAGCAAAGATTGTTGTAGGTTAGAGCTTTGTCTTTTTGTTTTAAGAAAAATAAACAACAACAAAAAAACCCTTGGAAACCTTTCAGGAACTTTATTTTTTAAAAAATGGTTTTTGTTTCAGGCTTACTTATATTTTTCTTGGTTAATGTCAGATATAAAGAACTCACTGAGCAGCAGCTCCCAGGTGCACTTCCTCCTGAATGTACTCCCAACATAGATGGACCAAATGCTAAATCTGTTCAGAGAGAGCAAAGCTTGCATTCATTTCATACGCTTTTCTGTCGGCGATGTTTTAAGTATGACTGCTTCCTACATCGTAAGTGCAATTATTGTACGTTTTCATTTTCTATCTTTGTTGTGGAATTATGTCTTAAAGCAGTTTGAAAAGTCCTTCCTTTTATTATAGCTAGAATTTACCATTTAATCTGGTAGTTAAGATTGAAAAATGTTATGATTCCAGTATTGTATTTTTTACTTTGTTGCTTAAGTATTGAAATCTTTTATGTACATTTAATTTATACTGCACTTTCCCATTAACTTGGAATAGAAGTCAGTGATTTTTCCATAAAGACTAAGCAGTTGGGGCTGGGGATGTGGCTCAAGTGGTAGCATGCTCGCCTAGCATGCGTGAGGCACTGGGTTCGATTCTCAGCACCACATAAAAATAAAATAAAGATATTGTGTCCACCTAAAACAACAAAAAAGAAAATATGAAAAAAAAGACTAAGCAGATGTTTTATAATGAAAGTATTATTAAGAACTAGTTGATAGCCAGATCAGAATTGCTAATATTGATAAGCAAATTATGTTGAATAAGAAATTGACTAAAAAGATGTTCGTGTAAATTTTTTTGTCTATTTAATGTTTGTTTGTGTGTTTATTTCCTCTGGGTAAATTGTTTTTTAAATATTTGGATTTGAGTACAAGCAAAATATAAAATGTTCTTAGTGACATTTAAGAATGGTACATATGATATTACTTTTTTCCCCTGGCATTTCAGGGAATAAGTTCAGTCCCTAGTACCAGAAGGGGGAAACAAAAAACACCATTGGATAAGGGGGCGGGGGTTGCTGGGGAAACTTAAGAGGTAGTCACAGAAACTCAAGAAGGCAAATATTCAGGGCCATTTGATACAGGGAAAAATAACTTTACTCAGGGTCAAAAGCCCCTAAAGATAGAACCATGCAATTGATAAGCACACAATCTAAGCAAATTCTAGGAAAATTAAGAGGGTAAGATACATTTTCAAATTATGTGCCTCAAAAGTAGTTGATTTTTAAATTGCATTTAAATAAATTCCACTTACCTGGAAAATTTACTAAGAAACCTCATGCCCTGTAGACATTGTTGAATATTCATCCATATGGGAAAATGACAATTACAAGACTTCCTAGCAAAGTAGAAGGGCCCTGTACCCAGAAAGCCCTGTCAGTAGAGTGTTATTAAACTACTTTTGATTTTAAAAAATTGATTTTATAAGTGAAAAGTGGTTTTTAGCTTAGTTTTGATTTGCATTAGTCTCTCTTTGAATGGGGGTTGAGGGTCTCCTATATTTTTAAGAGATTTGTATTTTGTTTTCTGTGACTATTCTTATTCTTAGTCTCATTGGTTTTTTTGGACATCCAGGCAGGAAATTAGTTTTTTTTTTTTTTTTTTTTTTGAGGTCTAAATTGCAGTGCCAGTTTGTTGTTTAAGCCAAATTAATGTTTTTTGTTTTCTTTTTTAAGAGTAGTTGACTTTACCTGTTTGCTTTCTTCTCACTTTTTCCTAGTATGTTTTAGGCTTCTTAAAAGTAACCGGAAAAATGCAATGACTAATAGCTTCCTGACTAAAGCCATTTATCCTTCAAGGCTCATCAGAACATTCACATCTCTCTAACAAAAACTGAATTCCAGAATGTGTGTGTGTGTGTGTGTGTGTGTGTGTGTGTGTGTACAAATATAATTTTTGAAATTTATTCCAGTGTGATTTATTATTCCAGCTCCTCCTCTTCATCTCCAAAGTTATTCTATTAATTCTGAATTTCCTGCAAAGGAAATCCATTTTAAGTATAAGACCTGGTTGTATCAGTTTATCCTTTTTGATATGTGAAAATCTGTCCTTATTATTCTTTCTGGAATGTCTACTAATGTTGATTATAGAATTTTTAATGCATTAAATGGTTAGAATTTCAAAGAAGGCATTTCAAAGTCTGTGGTTGATAGTTAACATTTTTTAAAAAATATTTTTTAGTTGTAGTTGGACATCCTTCCTTCCTTCCTTCCTTCCTTCCTTCCTTCCTTCCTTCCTTCCTTCCTTCCTTCCTTCCTTCATCTATCTATCTGTCTGTCTGTCTGTCTATCTATCTATCTATAGAGGATTGAACTCGGGGCCCTGCGCTTGCTGGGCAAGCCCTCCACTGCCAAGCTACAACCCCAACCCGATGGTTAACGTTCAAAAAATTTCTTAAAAATTCTTTTTAGTTATACATGACAGTGGAATGTATTTTGACATATAATACATAATGGAGTAAAACTTCCTATTCTTGTACACGATGTGGAGTTAACATTGGTTGTGTATTTGTATATGAACACAGGAAAGTTGTGTCCTATTTATTCTGTCTTTCCCATCCTTTCCCTTCCCTTCATTCCCCTATGTCTAATCCAAACTACTTTTATTCTTCCCTGCCCACTCCTTATTGTATGTTAGCATCTACATATCAGAGAGAACATTTACCTTTGGTTTTTTTGGTTAACATTTTGGAGTATATAATTATTAAAAAGTTCAGATGTAGTTGGGCATGGTGGCATATGCCTATAATTCCAGTGATGAGAGGTTGATGCAGGAAAATTTCAAGTTCAAGTCTAGTTTTGACAACTTAGTGAGACCCTTTCTCAAAATAAAAAATAAAAAGGGCTGGGAATATAGCTTAGTAGTAAAGCACCTCTGGGTTTAATCCCCAGTAACGGCCCCTGATCCCCAAAAAAGGTCAGATAAATTTATATTTGCCATGTAGTTAATAGAGTGACTTAACCCCCTTTAAACCTCGGTTTTCCTCATCTGTACCTGAGCATTCTTGTGAGAATTAAATAATTCCTGTAAGCCTCAGTACATGCTTCAAATATAGAGTATTCATTGTTAGCTGCTATCATTACTGTGACTGTTTTTACTCTCCTAGTATTGACATTATTTATTTTGTGAAGTATTCTTCATTAAAGTCTGATAATCTCTGATACATACAAGAGAATTTAATTATTTTTTCTCCCCCCTGTAGTGCTAGGGATTGAACCCAGGGCCTTGTTTATGCGAGGCAAGCTCTCTATCAACTGAGCCATAACCCCAGCCCAACAAGAGAGTTTATAAAATTCCATGTACATGTATATTCAGTAAGAATTTATTCTTTAAAAAAATCAATTAAAAATAATTTTTTAAGTAGGAATTGAACCCAGGGGCACTTTACCACTAATTTACATCCCCAGCCCTGTTTATTTTTTATTTTGTGACAGGGTATCACTAAGTTGCTCAGGGCCTGCTGAAATTGCTGAGGTTGGGGCTGGCCTTGAATTTGCGATTCTCCTGCCTCAGTCTCACAAGTTGCTGGGATTACAGGTGTGAGCTACCATGCCTGGCAAGAATTTATTCTTAACACTAAGTTTTACCGTGAGAGCAGATGAGATCAGTATTATATCCCAAAATTGTATAAACTGACAGTTTTTCTTGATTTGTGATCATTTATTTAATCACATGACAAGAGGCATAAAGAAGTGTTTAAGAGAAGTATTATGCCAATGACAGTGATTAGAGACCAATTAGAGAGATGTAAAGTTACAGAAAGAGCACAGAATGAGGTTCACTTGAGGAAATTATTCTCCTTATTTCTCTTTCCTAATTTCAAAATCACTCCTGGAGATTGATGATTGCTAAGGTTTGTTCTAGTTTTATAATTCTTTGATCCCACAGTTCTGTATTTGAGTTAACACTGGTTTGGTAAAACATTAAAATATTCTAAGGGGTTACTTGATATATGTTAGTCAGTTCAGTTTCATATTGGGGTCTAAAGAAAGTTGGAGTTGGGTATTGTAATTTATAAATATTTTATTTTTGCTCAGAAGTGTTTTAAGATTTCACAGGTTGGTGGCAAACACCTATTATTCTAGCTACTCAGGAGGCTGAGGCAGGAAGATTGAAAATTTAGGGTAGCCTGGGCAATTTAGTGACACCCTGTTTCAATATGTAAAAGGTAGCAGGTAGGGTTTTTAAGTTTTAAAGTGCCTCTCAACCATTTGTTTGTTAATTTTCCTTTACATCTTGACTTGTTTTTATATTAGGCTACTAATTGTGACTTGCTAATGACTTTTCTTTTTCTGATTGAAACATGTTCTAGTTCAGGACCAGCAGAGGCTGCTTTCCTCATCTGTGTGCATACACACATGTGCATTTGTTTGTACCTGTGTAATCACTTGGGTCAGGGCAAAATCAGCTTATAAATATAGGACGTGCTACAGGAGGCATTCAAACAAAACCACATTTTTACCAAAGGTGTATTTCTAAATAATATACTGCTAACTCTAGCTAATGAAAATCTTCTTAGTTTGATGTAATTCATTGTTGCTGGTACAACCTTAACCTTGCCTATGTTCAACCTTTGTATTGGGCATCCCCAGCTGGTCAAAATGTTAACCATACCAAATGCTGGGATTATAGGTGTGCTCCATTGCACCTCACTTAGTTAGCTTTTTTGTCATTATGACTCAGACACCAAATAAGAACAAATTAAAGGAGAAAAAAATTGGAGGGAGGGGCTCTGGTGTTACAGGTCAGGCCCTAGGTGAGGCAGCTTATCATGGGGGAATGACTCAGCAGAGGAAGACTCCTGGCAGGTCAGGAAGCAGAGAGAGAGGAACGGAAAGGGAATGCAGGAAGAACAGCCTTCCCAGGGCATATCCCCAAGTGACCCATCTCCTCACTTCCTCCAGCTAAACTTACCTGCCTACAGCTCACCACCCATTCAGCCCATTCACACTAGGATGGACCAGTCAGTTTTCAGCTCTCATAATCTAATCATTCACCTGGATATTCTTGCAGTAACAGGAGGTTTTGAGGGATACCTTATATCCAAATCATAACAGTAACTGTCCTCATTTTTCCCCCCTTTTTCTCCCTTCATCAGACTGTCTGTATTGCATCTTAACGTTCTCTAGAATTTAATTAAGTTTAAATTTTACTTGTTACAATTATTTTTAAAATGGTTTTGTGATTTTCTCACTTATTTTTATACAAATTAAAATGATTTTCACAATTGTCTCATTCTGTACAGGTCATTTCTACCATTTGCCTTCATACAGGAGGAAGCACACTTTCTTGAGATTTTCTGAATTTTGTACTACTGTGTGTTCACACTGCTTTCATTATCTTTGAAGCATCATTACAATCTTTCTGTTTTCATATTATTTGGAAATTTTAGGTTTCAAACACTATCTTTTTAAAAAAAATGTGTGTGTGTGTTGTAGTTGGACACAATACCTTTGTTTTATTTTTATGTGGTGCCGGGGATCAAATCCAGTGCCTCACGTATGCTAGGCAATCACTCTACCACTGAGCTACAAACCCAGCCCTCAAAACACTATCTTTTTAAAGCCTGTTTTCTGTGACCATTGTGTTTGCCTGTAGAGAGGCACTTGCTTTTCCTAGGTTCTTGAACTGCATGTGATTCAGAGGAATTGAATGTTAGTTGTTTTATTTATTTATTTATTTATTTATTTATTTATTTAGAGAATTTTAATATTTATTTTTAGTTTTCGGCGGACACAACATCCTTGCTGCACGCATGCCAGGCGAGCGCGCTACCGCTTGAGCCACATCCCCAGCCCCATGTTAGTTGTTTTAGTCAGCTTTTTCTCTGCTGTGCTGAAAGACCTGAAGAGAGCATTTTTAGAGGGGGGAAAGTTTATTTGGGGGCTCACAGTATAGAGGACTCAGTCCATAGACAGCAGGCCTCATTCCTCGGGGCTCGAGGTGAGGCTGAACATCATTGCAGAAGAGTGTGATGGAGAGGCTGAAGACACACACTAGGAAGCAGAGAGAGAATGCTGCTGAACAAGGACAAAATATTAAAACCCAAAGGCACTCCCGCAGGGACCCACCTCCTCCAGCCACATCCTACCTGCCTGCAGTTACCACCCAGTTAATCCCTATCAAGGGATTAATTCACTGTTTGGGTTAAGGCTCTCATAACCAATCTTTCATCTCTGAACCTTCTTGCATTGTCTCACACGTGAGCTTTTTGGGGACACCTCATATCCAGACCATGACATTAGTGATCTGGAACTACCCATTTCATTCTACTGCTGTTACTATTGACCTTTCTTTAGAGATCAACAAATTGCAGATGTCAGAATTCTCTTGTTTATTTTTGATAATGAAAAAAGAATTATTTTGACTAAAAGTAGATGGTGTGGTGGCGCACACCTGTAATCCCAGCGGGTTGGGAGGCTGAGACAGGAGGATGGCGGGTTCGAAGCCAGCTTCAGCAAAAAGCGAGGCACTAAGTGACTCAGTGAGACCCTGTCTCTAAATAAAATACACAATAGGGCTGGGGGTGTGGCTCAGTGGTTGAGATCTCACACCTGAGTTCAATCACCAAAAAAAGGAAATACAGTTTTATTTTAGAATATCTACTCTTTGATATTAAAGACTCAATGTTTATAATCACAGTTTATGTAAATTAGTTATTCTTGCAAGGAGATAGTAAGAAATCATTCGTTGTTTCAGTTTACTATGTTTCCTTACTTGGGTTGTAGGAGAAATAGAGAATATCTTGTGATAGTTCAGTAAGAGCTTGGAGGATAGTTATGTAAATAATACATTTGCAAAATTGTAATCTTTTAGTTAATTTTTCCATTGGAGCTGGGAAAGTGAAAAAGTACATCCTTTATAGTTATATTCAGATACTCTGTTTAATTTATCTTGCAGCTTTTCATGCAACACCCAACACATACAAGCGGAAAAACACAGAAACAGCTCTGGACAACAAGCCTTGTGGACCCCAGTGTTACCAGCATTTGGTAAGATTTAGTGCTTTGTTATTCCAGAGGGTTCTTGAGAAGGCTTACTTTTATACTTTGATGGAGGTGATAAAGACAGATATGTGTTGTCTGTACCCATACTTCTACTGGCCACCTGACAGGCAGTTTTCTCACCTGTGTTTCTTTCATAGCTTATGTACCGCACAATTTAGTCCTTGTATTATTCTGTGTTTATATGTTTTATTTCTTTGGCAACATTTCAAGGTCTTTAGGATCAAGGACCCTATGCCTTCCACAGAGTGAAGTACAGATAGCCCAGTTAGACACCAGAAGCTCAGTAATCATGTGCAGCAGTTCCTAGACCTATCTCAGAGCAATATCCCTCCTGTGAGTGGTAGGTAGGTTCTCTGTAGTTTGAGCTATAATGTAGACCCCAGAGTTGTGTTTTTCTTTTCTTTTTTTTTTTTTTTTTAAGTGATGGAGAAAAGGTAAGGGGTTAGGAAAATATGAGGTAGAAAAGTTGTTTTTTTACGGGTACTATCTTATTTTTACCATTTCCCCTCTTTGAACCAAGCCACTCCTATCTAGGAACTAAATGGGTATATATTGCCTGTTGGATTTTGGACAGAAGATTCAGTGAATGGCACCTGCAGAAGGTATCCTATTTTTAAGCAATTTGGTTTTTGTAGAACGAAGTATAAAACTGTTGGCTACTCTCAAACTTCTCCCTTCTATTTCCACTAAAAAATGGAATTCTTGAATACTGTTTTCTAATATGCAGAAATTTATTTGGCTCATCTGAAATATTTCTGTGATCTTTCTATAAACCATGCTCTTACCATTGTTTTATACTTTCTGAGACTGGATTGTTGTATTTAAGAATGCAAAATATAGCCCTATAGTCTTGTTTCTATAGTTCTTTTTATGTCTTCCTGTGACAATGCATCCTTCACAGGAAAAAAAAATGGTTTTGGTAGTAAGACAGGATGTAAGAGTCATGCATGTTTATATGTTTTATGTTTTTCTTGTATACTTTATTACTGAAGAAAGGTATGCGTTATCTTAGGCCCTGGAATAGGGAGTCTGACTTGATACACAATTGATACGTTTCTTTCAGTAGTAATGATTCACTTTTAAATAGACTGTGTGTGTATATAGAGAGAATACTGTTATATAAAGTTTAATGTTTTATATTTAGAGAGATAGTATTTTAACTCAATTGTAATAAGTTAATATATATTCACAAATTCATCATGTAGAACTGTCTTGCCTGATTCTGTACTACTATAGCAATATTTTGAACCCGTATTTATCTTTCTGCAATTTTCAAACCGTCAAAAGCATATCAATAACAAGTGTATGTTTAGATTTGCAAAGGGTTATTTGCAGTAGATATCATAATAAATTTCCTGACTAATTTGCCTTATACAATGTCTTTTTTTTTTTCCCCGTCTTCCACCAAAACGTGTTTTCAAACTTTACCCTGATGTCTACATTTTTTCATTTTGTAGGAGGGAGCAAAGGAGTTTGCTGCTGCTCTCACTGCTGAGCGGATAAAGACCCCACCAAAACGCCCAGGGGGCCGCAGAAGGGGGCGGCTTCCCAACAACAGCAGCAGGCCCAGCACCCCCACCATCAATGTGCTGGAGTCAAAGGACACAGACAGTGACAGGGAAGCAGGGACTGAAACTGGGGGAGAGAACAACGATAAAGAAGAGGAGGAGAAAAAAGATGAAACTTCCAGCTCCTCTGGTAAGACACATCTGATTTGGGTTTTACTATTGCTTTGCAAGTTCGTATTGTGGCAGACTAAGGATGTGGCAGATTAAGTAATGCTTTGAATACTTTTCTGGGTTGGTTATTTTTCACTGTATGAGCTGAGACCAGAGAATTTGCTCAAGGATGTGTGGCTGCATTGTCACTGGTGTCTACCCGCCTTACCCTGGCCTGTGACAGTAACCCTCTGGGTTACTGGAAGGTTAATATTCATTCTCCTGCTTTGTGCCATTTTCCTTTTTCCATCTTTCTCAGACAGGGCATCATGAAATTTAGATACTTTGGTTTAATATTCTTGATGTCCTGAGAATTTTGGTTGGAAAACTAGAACTACTGATGAGTTTACTGCATTACTGATTGGTTTTAGCTGTTCTGCCAACTCTATACCATGCATAGTAATAGTCATAGTCTGTGTTCATTTTAGAAGGTTGCATACCAACTTCATGGTTTTGCTGGGGGAGTCTTGTTGGTATTTTTTCTAGCCCTAGTTTATTTAAAAAATATGATTAACTTCCTCTTGTTTTCTTCAGCACACTCTTGAGTTTTACTTCCTACTACTATTACTTATCACCATTTCTTGACCAATACTTGCATTTGGTTTTGTAGAAGCAAATTCTCGGTGTCAAACACCAATAAAGATGAAGCCAAATATCGAACCTCCTGAGAATGTGGAGTGGAGTGGTGCTGAAGCCTCGATGTTCAGAGTCCTCATTGGTACTTACTATGATAACTTCTGTGCCATTGCTAGGTTAATTGGGACCAAAACATGTAGACAGGTAAGCAGATCTGCTAAAATGGTTATAAGATCTTCCAATATATGGATATAATATGTAACTTTTGTGCAGACAAAAGAAAATTCTTGGTTATTAAGTTCCTATTGATTTTCTGAAAATAATTTTTCCCTGTATGAGAGAACTAAATGAAAATTATTCTTCAGTTGTATCACTAAATTTCCCCACTTTATATATTTAAGTTGGACATGGTGGTTTTAAAAATCTAGTAAGAATTTAAACTTGACATCATCATACTCTTGACCAGAATGTGACTGCAATTGTTCCTTCCCACCTGTGTGTTGAGCGGGGGTGGTGATTTCTGCTCTGTACCCTGTAGCACAAGAATGATAAAGACCTTTTCCTGGTATATGTAAGCACAGACAAGTCCCTTATGTAAGCAGAGTATTCTGATGACTCTGTGTATGTGCCTTTTGTCAGGTGTATGAGTTTAGAGTCAAAGAATCCAGCATCATAGCTCCAGTTCCTGCGGAGGATGTTGACACTCCCCCAAGAAAGAAGAAAAGGAAACACCGGTATGTGCTACGGATGGCTGAGAAGCCACATGGGTGGGGGCTGCATGTAGGCCAACTTGCTGGCACAGGGGTCCATTTCCACTTGGCCTGTTAAAGAGAAATCTGTAGAATCTTGTTTCTAACTGGCAGTTGCTAGTATTTTTCTATAAAAACAAAGTAGCTTCAGTAAATTTGGCATGTTAAGAGTCATAAAAATTTTAGTCAAGAAAAACATTTAGTAGCTTTTGGCGCAAAGACTACATAAATAATTACCTTAGCATTTGTTATGAACTGTTCAAAGATGCACTTCCCACTGTGAGCTTTGTGCCAGTTTTAGAAGTGTCTTTAGTTCTGGGAGCCTGAATTTTCTAGGTGTGTGCCACTGCATTCTGAGATTTTTAAGGGTCACCCTCCTCTAAGCACAAAGGCTTGTGGTGATGAAGTGCATTGGGCATTTCTAGGTGCATTCCATTTGTAAACCCAGAGTTAGGGAAATCATGAATGGACACCTCTTCCCCCAACCCACTTTTTTTTTTTTTTTTTTTTAAACTAAGAAGCATATTTGGGTTGATAAGGGGGCAGTTGGACTATGGTTCAGAAATTGTGTAGAGGCTCATGTTATGTTTTGTTACATTTCTTTAATAAGAAATTTAGAATTTAAAGAAATTAGAAGTTTTTCCCACAGGAATTTAACCTTTCAGAGATGCTTCTGAAGTTTTGGTTGAATTATTTCTGACCATGTAGCACAATTAGATGGTTAATGATGCCTGACATTAGAGAAAGTATTGGTATCTACATAATCTGGATCAGAATAAATCAGTAGGTGGGCACACCTGCCATATGAAGCCTGGCTGTTTAAGTCCTGACCAGGTAATGTGGAAGAGTTCAGGAAGTGGTCTTCTGCTTGGCTTGGCATGGCAACCTGAATGAGAAAGCTGTCCCTGAATCACTCTGAGCTGGTGAGCAAATAGAAGCTGGGTAGAATATGACTCTTTTTGGCTTTCAAGTGATGCTGTATTAATGGTGCACATAAAGCCAGTTAAATGGTCCTTGGTTGGATTTGTAGCTTTGACTCCCAGCTTCACAAAAGTTTGTTTTCTCTGTTTTTGCAGGTTGTGGGCTGCGCACTGCAGAAAGATACAACTGAAAAAGGGTTAGCATCTTTCATTTAACTTTATTACTAGCTTAAAAATGTCTCCTTTGTTTTCATTTGCTTTAGAATAGTAACTGGATTGGAGTTTGGGCTATTCTAATTTAATTGACCTCTGTATATCAAAACAGTTTAAATGGAAGATGTCTGTTGATGAATCTCTAGTCAGTTCTCTTTTGGAAAGTGAAAGCTGATTGGATGGAATGAGTCAGAAGCACTAAGGAGAAGCACTTTGGAAATGGGATGAAGATGTGAACCCAAGTGATCAAACACTTGGTGGGTGGGAGGTGATTTTCATCAACATTTAGTAGACAGGACTGTGTGTAGCATTGTAAGTAGAATAAAGGGAATCTAGTAAAACAAGCTCCAGAGGTAGCAGGGAAGAATATACTCTTATTAATTATAAATTGTGATGCACATTTCCCATCTCCTTGGATTCATTGGGTGTGTGCTGTTTATTCTTTATTCAGACGGCTCCTCTAACCATGTTTACAACTATCAACCCTGTGACCATCCACGGCAGCCTTGTGACAGTTCATGCCCTTGTGTGATAGCACAAAATTTTTGTGAGAAGTTTTGTCAATGTAGTTCAGAGTGTAAGTATTTGTTGCTTTGGTGCAGTTGCATGAGAACTAAATGGCCTTTGGTCAGTAATTTAAAGTAGTGATTTGAAACAAAACTTAAGAACATGGGAGTGCTCCTTTGCTATTTACTGCAGGAAATTTATTTATTTTGCAAGTATTTATTGAGCCTATAACTGCATTTTGCTAGTGTTCAGTTGGTCTCTGGGTAATGTGTGTGTGTTTGTGTACGTGCCAGTTAGGCAGAATTATTAAAGCACTTGATTTTTTTTATCATTTAAATTAAATCACAGTAAAGGAGGCATAGAATGGAAGAGAAATCTAGAGGTAGCTACCTAAATATTTTGGGTAAATTTTTTTGTCAAAGTCAGAAGGGTTTTAGTGTTCAGAATGAATGAAAGAGTAACATAAAGGGAATGGACTTTTGTAATTGAAAATAAAGTTTGGACTCTAGGAAAGATTTGGAACAATGGACTATTGGAATGGTTTAGAACTGTGGATACTCTTTAATCCAGACTCTCCCTTCATACCACTTTTTCAAGTCATAGAACTTTAATAAATTTTTAAAAAATGGAAAATAAGAACTCAGTGGTGATCTTTTTCAGTCCTACTGGCTTCACTTTTGTTATTAACTTACCTCCTTGTCGATACAGTGGTGATAAGGTGGTTGTGAGGGTTTAAATGAGTCAGACAGTATTTGTTATGGCCCATTATGCAATTTTTACATGTGATGATGACTATGATAATGATGATGGTGGTGATGAAGAACATTATATCTGAAGGTCAAAACCGCTTTCCTGGGTGCCGTTGCAAAGCACAGTGCAACACCAAGCAGTGTCCATGCTATCTGGCTGTCCGAGAGTGTGATCCTGACCTCTGTCTTACATGCGGAGCTGCTGACCACTGGGACAGTAAAAATGTGTCCTGCAAGAACTGTAGTATTCAGCGGGGCTCCAAAAAGGTAAGACGTAGTCTCACATGGAAGATGGTTGTTGGATGTCAGGATAGGCTTAGGCCATTTAGCTGGGGCAACAAAGGTGCAAGTGATCCCTGAATAGTACAGCTAACCAGGGAGAATGGTTGTTTTTCTTTGGGTTCTTTTTTTCTGGTGATGGAGTCCTTTAAGATTTTCATGTTTTTTTTTTTTTTTTTTTTTGGTACTGGGGATTGAACCAGGGGCACTTAACCACTGAGCCACATCCTTAGCCCTTTTTTTGCATTTTATTTAGAGATAGGGTCTCATTGAGTTGCTTAGGTCCTTGTCAAGTTGCTGAGGCTGGCTTTGAACTCTCAATCTTCCTGCCTCAGCTTCCTGAGTCACTGGGATTATAAACGTGTACCACCACACCCAGCTCTCATGTCTTACTCAGGAGGTAAGATAAACCCAAAGTTTTAAGAAGTAGCCATTAATGGTATCAGATTTGGGATAAGAGGCATATTTCTACTTGTTTAATAGATGGTTTGACTTTTCTTTTTAAATTTAGTTAACAGAACTAGAAGTTTTGCTTCAATGCACGTAAATGGTGATTTCTATCAGAATGTAGAGAACCATTCTCATCAGAAAGTATTTTTTAAGTTCCTTTTTGTGCAGAATCAAAGGTAAAATTTCCCAGTTTTTGTACACTTAGCTCCTGTTTTTTAGTAACCTTGAAAACAACCCCGCCAGGAGTTAAGAAGAATGGGAATTGCAGGTAGGTGATTTTTTAAAAAGTAGCAGCCAAATATTGAACCAAAGAAACTAGCAACACAAAGTACTAGAAAAATTCAGTATCCTCAATTTTTTTTTTTTTTAAGGGCAGGCACTAGGTGCTTTCTCAATTAATCCTTTTAATGGCTGAACAGCCGCCATTTTTAAGGTAGTTAATATGTAGCAGGCACTGTTTGAGTGCTTTCTGTATTAATTCATTAATCCTCATAATCCTGGGGGTTAGGAAAAACTGTTTACTCCATTTCATAGATAAGGACACGACTTGCAAGTCAAGGAGTAGGAACTGAGCCCTGGGTACTGTGGCCCCAGACTCCCTACTGCTGACCACTGCACCCTTACTTGCTCTTTTGCTTGTGTTTGGTATATGCACATCTCAGGTGGTTGAACCATACCTGATTGAGATCACCCTATTGTTAGGAGACCCTCCTCCCCACCCTTAAAAAAAATAAAATAAAGAAATCCTGTCCTAGGGCAAAACATTCCTCTTGGGTTTTTTTGCCCCTTATATCTTTGAACCACCATCTGTATTTATGGCAGATCTGACCTGGATTAGTGGTGCAGGATGATTCTCTTTTTAGGCGTTTGGATCATTTTCTCCAGGTGGTTGCATACCTATTTAGGTCAACAGATCACATGATGTTGGCTGTTTCTTGTGATGCACCTATTCAGATCTAAAAATCTCCTAATCCCCACTGTTGCTTGCCATTTTAGGACACACTCCTCCCTCAGTGTGTTCAGAAAATAGATGATACTGTTTCTGCTGATAAGTTAATAGAAAACTATAGATAACTTTTTACCCACTGGCCTTCATTTGCTTAATAATAGTTACCTAATTTCATTTCTGATCAGGAGAGTATTTGAGTAATTTTGACAGGTGTGTGTAGAATGGTGACAGAAGTTTAGGTGACAAAGAAGCCTTTTAAAGGTCACAGGAAGATTCTGGATGAAAGCATGAGCCATGATGAAAAGTTAGTGTGTTTGGGAACCAATTGTTAGCCAGTGCTATCAACTGCCTGGTTATCTTGGCATTCTCTGCTACAAGTAGGATGCAGGACAGACGAGGTCAGAATACCACTTCATGATAGTTTTTCATGTTATCATAAGAAAGTACTGGGAAGAACAAATCCAAAAGAATTCTACCAGGGAGGAAATGTGTGGGTCTCCAAAGGAAAGAACATCAGTGAAGAACCAGAGTGTGCCAAGTTCTTGAATTGATAATAGATGGAAGCACTTTGGGGAGTGGAAGAAAAGGCCTGGAGAGAACCATTCAAGTTGAAAGTGAATTGCTCAAGGAGTTAAGGACTAAAAGGGGGAAATGAAAGTGCAGCAGTCTTCACATTTGCTGTAGCCAGAGGGGAGTTGAAACCCCAGAGGGCATTTTTCTGTAAGGAGGGGGGGATACTTGGATACTTTACTTTTCCTCTGTATTTTGTTTAACAAAACATTTTTGTAGTTTGATGGCCATATTGAGGTGTTGGTTTTCTAATTTTTGTTTTGGTGTTACTGGGGGCTGAACCCAGGGTCACTTTTCCACTGAGCCATATCCCCAGCCCTTTTTATTTTTTATTAGACTGGGTCTCGCTAAGTTGCGCAGGGCTTCACTGAATTCCTGAGGCTGGCCTTGGACTTGCAATCCTCTTACCTCAGCCTCCTGAGTTGCTGGGACTATAGGCGTGCACCACTTTAATGTTTTATACTTATTAAACGATAGATTGGTTTTCATTCTGTTGTCTGTCACCAGTCACTTTACTCTCCTTGTTTTGATTATGTGATTGATTTATTCTCTAGCATTTATTGCTGGCACCATCTGATGTGGCAGGCTGGGGGATTTTTATCAAAGATCCTGTACAGAAAAATGAATTCATCTCGGAATACTGTGGAGAGGTAAGTCACAGCACACTAATCACATGTGTTCAGGTGCTCTTTTTAAAACTTTTCTTTGTTTTGGATTGATTGCACCAGGCAAGTCCACTGTTTGACTAATGAACTAATAAAATGCCTTTCAGGTTGGGCTTATTTCATGCTTGTGAATTTGGTTTGTTTAGTAACTGGACTGCTTTAGTTTTAGGACACGTTTTTACCTATCTAATAACCTATCTTTTTAGTTGTAGGGTTAGGGAAAAAATATTGTTGGGCCTTGAAGCTATGGTTTATACTGTTTATTCAGCAAAAAGACTTTAGAAAAATCACTTTTTTCCAAGCTTAATTACCTTCAATAAGGAAATATCTTTGATTTAGAGTCCTTAAAACATTGTTTTTTTTGAATCAGTGTGCAGACTGAATGGAGAAGAGAGATTGGCTATATGACCCCTTTTGGAGAGTCTTCTCAAGAAGGTCCAAGATTCTCTTGTGCTCCTGTTTGTTCTACCAGGCCTGATCAACTACACTAATACATTTCTTCCTGTGTCTTTTTAGATTATTTCTCAAGATGAAGCAGACAGAAGAGGGAAGGTGTATGATAAGTACATGTGCAGCTTTCTATTCAACTTGAACAATGGTAAGTTTCTCAGCTATAAGGCACTTGATCCTTTCAAGTTGGTTTGGGAGCCTTCTGCTGGCTGAGCATTAGAAATGAAATGAGAAGTCATCAGGGTGACTGGAAGGAGGGCTCCCTAGGAGCAGCTCCTGATTCCTTGTCTCCTGGTGTTGGTTCAGGTGAGGTTGCCTGCTTAAAGGGAACTGGAGCTGGGTAATTTCTCAAGGAACAGATGGATACAGAAATCGGTCTCTGCAGTACCCACTATCTGTGGGATGGGGCTGGCCCCCAGACTCTGGCTCTGAGGAGACATACTTTGAAACACTGAGGAAGCAACAGCACAGAGAACTTTGAGGGTTGAACAGATTAAGTGCAGCATACTCTGGTCTTTCTTCTGACTGGGAAGGGTGGGGAGCACGGCATTGGAAAGCACCTCCCAGACTTTCCCCAGATGTCATCCACAGACTGTGTGAAAGAAGGCTTCTCCTTTCATAGCCGTTGCAGTGAGCATCTGTAGTATGACTATGTGAAGATGCAGGTGTGCTTGACGCAAGACATTCGGAGATACTGTCATCTGGACCAAGAAGAATAGTGTTTTTTTCCCCCTCCCTATTAATAAGTTTCATTAAAATATTCATATTATTTCAAATGTGAAAATGCAAATGCTTGTTCTTGATGTGGAGGAAATTGAGATTACATTTCTTGGCCATGGTTTATTTAGAAATGTGTACTTTTATAACTGATGAGTTAATAGCATTTGAGACAGAGTCACTTGCATTATCAAGGATGAATTCTAAACTAGAACAGCATTTTCTTCCAAATGCCATTTATGCTGAATGAAGTTGGTTGAATGACTTATTTGTTTTTGAAGTTACACTCTGAAAAACTGTAATCAGTTGCGTTTCCAGAATCATCATCATGTTGTGTTTAGAATTGAAATGATTCACTGGATTGTGATTGCTTTTTCTCTTTAGATTTTGTGGTGGATGCAACCCGCAAGGGTAACAAAATTCGTTTTGCAAATCATTCAGTAAATCCTAACTGCTATGCAAAAGGTGGGTACTTTATGAAGTCAGAATTATTAGTTTAACAGGAATTCCCTTTGCAGCCCAGGGATAATGGGTTTTAATTCTGGGCAGTCTGTTATGTGAACATGTCATTTCATTAACCTCCTGGCCTGCCTTTATGCTAGCTGCCCACTCACACCATTGTCTCTCCTTCCAGTTATGATGGTTAATGGCGATCACAGGATAGGCATCTTTGCTAAGAGAGCCATCCAGACTGGTGAAGAGCTGTTTTTTGACTACAGGTTGGTAAAGTGTATTTCTGAAGTGATCTAAGTACTTTTTGAACCTGCATTATGAACTGCACAAAAGCTGTTTTTCAGTCTTGGATAGATCTGCTGGAGGGGCATTCTTTTGAGGGCTAGTCACTATTCTGGGCATGGGTGGAGAGCTGCTTACACTGCCCTGGTAGTACACTTTATTAATTATACAAGTAATGCTTATTTTTAAAATACAATAAAATGCAAGCAGAAAATGCTGTTTTTCACCTTGATGTTGACAGCTGGGTGTGACTCCTGGACTTTCTCAGGTCGCATAAGCATCAGCATACTTGTAATACACCATTATTCGTTCTTGGGAAGGGACACTGTTGGCAGATAGCCACCTGCTTGCCTCATGGGTTCTTTACAGGGAAGAAGCTGTTGGGGTTTTGAGAGATGCTGCCACTCTGCTGGTTTACACCATCAGACTCTGGGGTAAATGTGATAGCACATGTATTATTTACTTACATGTGATCGAAGATGTCTAAAGAATTCCTGAGACTGAATATACAAAGGCCCACATGTACCCAGCTCTCACGGCAGCCTGCTGCATAGGCAAAGAACTGAATGAAAGATCTGAATAAGGGTTCTTCTCCTCCCAGCAGCTTTGTTTCATGCTCGCTCTGAGCAAGTGCAGTGGGCAGGTTTGGGGTGGGAGGCAAAGCTGCCCAGTGCCCCCAGTTGGATATGGCTGGAGGCTCTACCAGCTTTAGATCTTCCCAGATCACTGTTCTGTCTCCATTTTGCTTTCTCAGTATCAGACCCCAAACATCATGATGTAGAGCTGCCCCTGGGGCAGTTTGCCAAGGCACCAGGAGGGCAGGGCAGAAGGCTGTAGGATTGCTTGTAGTCGAGGGTTTGTCCACTTCAGAACTTGGCAGCTTCTCAACTAGATGACCAGTAGCACAGTCTTCATGCATGCAGCTGTGTAATTGGGGGTGTGTGTTCATCAGGCTTGGTTGGGTTCATCTCACCATATGTATTGGCTACATGGTCATTTCCTTCTTTCGTATTGTTTCAGATACAGCCAGGCCGATGCCCTGAAGTATGTGGGCATTGAAAGAGAAATGGAAATCCCTTGACATCTGCTACCTCCTCCTCCCTCTCCTCTGAAACAGCTGCCTTAGCTTCAGGAACCTCGAGTACTGTGGGCAATTTAGAAAAAGAAAATGCAGTTTGAAAATTCTAAATTTGCAAAGTACTGTAACAGTAATTTATAGTAACAAGTATAAAAATCAACTTTTTATTGCCTTTTCACCAGCTGCAAAGTGTTTTGTACCAGTGAATTTTTGCAATAATGCAGTATGGTACATTTTTCAACTTTGAATAAAGAATACTTGAACTTCTTGTTGTCACCTGTCATCAAGCATCATCAACTGAGTCTAGAAAGGATTGTCTCCACTGGAAATGTCTTAAACATTACTCCTTGGTGCTGTCACTCTTCTTATTGCCTGTTGGCATTACAAGCAGTTATTAGTTTGCCTAATTACAAAATACATATTTATAGATTATATAACACTGACAGACATCCTGGGGATTACTGTAAAGAGTTTGATTTTTAGAGAAGACCAGGGTGCGATATGTTCCAACCACCTGTGTGTCTTAGAGAAAATTGGCCTGTGACTCAATTTTCTATGGGACAATAATTGAACTAGGTTCTTTATTTTTTTTAGGTATTAGGGATTGAACCTAGGGGACCTCTACCACTGAGCTCCATTCTCAGCCTTTTTTGATAGAGGCCTTCTTGCAAGCCTCCTGCCTCAGTCTCACAAGTTGCTAGGATTACAGGTGTGCACCACCATGCCACAGGCTAGACTGAATGGGTTTACACCTAAGTATGTAGCCATATCCATCTGGATACACTTGGAAACACAGCAGTAACATTTGGGATTCCTGAACTACCTACTAAAGATGACAAGTATAACCAAACTGTACTTTTACATCTTGAAGGAGTTAAAACAAGCAATCCTCTTAAAGTCCCATGAGATGGGGTTCCTGTACCTCTTGTGTGTGGCCTCAGCAGAAGTGGTGACTTCTCGACATCCTCTGGAAGCACTGGTTATCATGAGGCCCCTCGCAAATGGCTAAAATTGGCCCTAGATGTGTCACTATTTAGGCACCATATTGCCTTTGCTACATCTGGATGAAATTTTTATAATGGGGTAATAGTTAACATGGAGCCTGATTAAAGCTGCCTCACCTTGCCTTCCCATTTGCTAGACTTCCTCTGGTTTACCTTACATCTGTGCACAGGTCACAGCAACTTGAATCCTCAAGTTGGTTTGTCATTTAATTTTGGCAGTGAGAATACCTTGTCTTGGATTCTAGCCTCGTGTATGTTGCTCTTCTGTCTCTTGCAGTTTTCTAGCGACAGTGTTGATATAATTTGTCTAATGGCCTCTCTGCCCTTTGGAAAGGGTACCATACACTGCACTCCATAGACTTCTGCTGACTGATTCTAACAGAACAGGGGTTCCAGTCCCTGTCATTGGTTGCCTCTTGTTACACCTTTGGCACTCTCATGACCCTAGGCAATGAGAGCATTTGGCCCCTGAAGAGGTGGTTCCTCTATTGTTGTTTAGGTCATTTTTTCCTTTAGATAATCTAATGTCCTTGTTTAGACATAAGCAAATGGAATATATCTATACATTAACACGTGCGCCTGTTCAGAACACCTCAAAGATCATTCGGCCCTAACAGTACCTACCCTCAGCTTGTTCCAGTCAGCACGGCTGCCCCCATCCCCTGGTGCAAGTAGCTCCGGGCGAGGGCTTGAGACTAGCGAACTTCTGCTTGATAGAGCAGAGACCCAAATGCATAAGAGAGCCCAAGTTACATCCAAGGAGCAGTGTCTGGTGTATATCATGAACTGCTTTCCTCATGTTCTCAACAACTTACTGAGATTTTGTGACTAGAAAGGTTTGGCATAATCCCTATTTGATATATCAGAGGTCATGTTAAATCGGGTCCTGTCAGTGGTGGACTTGGGCCTGTGTGTAGTGGGGGGGAACCTAAACATGGGGCCTGATGCTAGTCAGCACCTCACCTACACTCGAGGTCAAGGCACTAGAGCGTGACATTTCTGCGAAAGTTTCTTCCAATCCAGAATGTCCTGAAATTTGTATGGAAAAAACCACGATTATAGTCAATCACCTTGAGCTGTTGCTTATTTTCCAATATTGTTGACTCGGCCTTGCTCCAGCCAGCCCTCATGGTATATCCATTGAGTCCTGACTGCCCCTCTGCCCAAGATGGCAGTTTTGAACTCTGGCGTTGACCTCAGATCAGATGAGTGGCTCTTGCTGGGCACCAAGGCCTGAGGAGCTGTGCAACAACTCCCACCAGTCAATCTACATAAACTAACAAAGTCGAACCAAGAGTTGAGGATGGGGCTCAGCATGCACAACGCCCTGGGTTCAATTCCCAGGACTGCTCCCAGAAACGGATGAGAATGTGAACCTTTCCAAGGAGCCTAAGTATTCTTTTAAATCTTAATGGACTTAGTAGAAATTTGTTTGTTTATACACCCAGCCCTAATGATTCCAGTGAGAGCTATATACACTCTAAGACATCAGTAATGTCCATACTTACCTATTAAGATGAAGTCATTATTGGTCTGCCCCAGGAACAGGTGTTTGAACTGCAAAGTTAAGATAATATATAAAAAATTATATAGTTACTGTGATTCCTTAAAAAAAAGGGGGGGGTAATTCAAACATTTTAAGTTACCATGGTCCCCTCCCTGCAGTAAGGTATGGCAAACTCTAAGAGGAAAATTATAAGCATCTTAAAATGCTCCAAAATATTTAGGATTTCAGAGTCCTGTTGGTCCTATAGCAGCTATTCTTCTCTTTTCTTGTTATTGTTCATGAGCATTAAGAGCCTGCTGGGTTCCTATACTTTAGTGGGCCTGGCCAGCAGTCCAAGTCCAGCAGAATCTGTCAGGCTCTCAGCTGCTGAGGCTGGCATGGTCAGAGGGAACGGTCCCCCAGGGATTTTCTTAGTTCAAAGCCTAACTCTGATAAGACAAGAAACTGAGTGAGTTTGTTCAGCAAGCCCAATGGCAGAACATGCATTTATCAAGGAGGTAAAGTTGACAGACGAAAAATAAACTTTTGTTGTCACAATACTTTGTTTCCAAACTTTCAGGCCATAATTCCAAGATAATAAGCACTGTCAAGAGTGGGTGACAGCCACTCCATAGGCTCCTGCTGTAGCATCCAACTGCAAACATCACACCCAGGATTGCTACAGCTTTATAAAAAAGGCTCCCCTGTGGCCTCTAAAAGTGATACAGGTAACTCAGTGAGATGTGAGGGCTAAGCCACAAGTTTAACTAGTAATAGTAACTCCTCAAAAGCCAAATCACACTGACAGTATCATGGTAAGAATCACAAGTGAAAGGTGAGTAAGAAGGTTGAGAATCCCTTGGTGAGGGGAGGTGACACTCGTGTGGGTTGCCAACTCAGGAAGCTAATCCAGGTCACTCCTCAGGGCAGGGCACAGACTTCCCTGTGGACTGCACGCCATAGCGCCAGGCCTTTGCTTTCAAGCTGCTACGGAAGACTGCTATTTACTACATGGTCCTGAAAAGTAAACCCCACAGAATGTGCTTTTCTAAACAAGAAATGCTGGGAATCTGTTAAGCAACCATTTGGGCCTAAAGGTGACTCACTGGAGCTCAACCCTCTTGGCCTGTTAGGATATGGTATGGTTGAGTAAATGAAGGCAAAGGACCTGGAATGGCATTTTCTTTCCATAACAGTACATGTATCCAGTGTGAAGGGGGCAGGTCCGAGAGTGGGTCTGAAGACAGACGGAATTGGTACCTGACAGAGCTGTCCCTTCACGTGTTCAGCTTTGCTTACTGTTAAGCAAAACAGAACCAACCAAGGCACTTACCCAGGGCTGCCTGATCCTGGAGAGGTGAAGACTCCAGCAACCTCCTGAGGATCCTTTCCACTGTTCACGGACTCACACACAAATTCTCATAGTTGTTTCTTTACAGAATTTTTCCCAGAGATAGAAAAGGAACGGTTACAAGGAAAAGCAAACTGAGCACCACTCTCATTTGACGTTGAGGGCACTTAAGGGTTGGAGAAAGTCCCACTGCAGCTTGTGCCTGGCTTACCCACTGGGACACACTGGTAGTGTGCATGCGTCATGAGCATTAAGAGCCTGCTGGGTTCCGAGGAACCCCAAGCACTGCTGCTCACCTTAGTCGGCTGCGCCTCCTCCCACTCTGCTAACTCGACCTGGTAAAGGGAGGATGTCCAAGCATTTGAGACATTCTGAGCTTCCATGAGGAAAATGAAAGTAATGGCAGACCTGGCTAGGGAGCCTGGCCACTTCCTCCCCATTCTTCTGGCCAGAAAATGAACATAAACCAGACCTAAGAATGAGAACCAAGAAGGAAGCTAGTGAGGAGCAGATGTACAACAGCCACTGAGGGGTGCAGGACACCCAGGATGTGGCCCCATCTGAGGTGGGTGTGCAGCCTGAAGCTCAGCTTGAGGTCTCCTTTGGGGACATGCTGGGGACGGTACTCCATA
Source organism: Urocitellus parryii (assembly GCF_045843805.1). Classification (NCBI taxonomy): domain Eukaryota; kingdom Metazoa; phylum Chordata; class Mammalia; order Rodentia; family Sciuridae; genus Urocitellus; species Urocitellus parryii. Next base: position 7,156,560 of record NC_135533.1, read on the forward strand.
CTCCCTGGAGAGGAGGAGGTACCCTTAACTCACCTCCTGTTGACCTGTTAAGATTTGGCAGCTGAGGTGGGACACTGTAGAGCTCTGGCCAGCTCTACCTCCAAATCTCAGCTCCTCTGTTCAACTGTGACAGTCTAGCCCCTCCCCAGAGGATTAACCTGTGAAGTGCTCAGTGTCAGCCAACCGACCTGAGGTCACTGAATTTCTTGCTGCATTCAAGTCACAGGAGGAAGCCTCAGAAATAAGTGTGGGTGTTCAACAAATTGCAAGGGGGACTGATTAAGATCCAGAGATGCAGCCCTTGAAGACCACAGGAAGACACGGGGAATATGAAGTTGCACAATCATTATATCTTTTATTTACATATAGAAATTAGTAAAACTTAAAACAAAACCAAATGCAACTTGTACAGAAATCCTTTAATTTTCTTTATTTTCACACATTAAAAAATGAAACACACTATACAAATGGTTTTTCATAGCAGATTACACGTGGGTCCATTCAGACTTGCTCTCAAAGTGCTGCCAACGTTACAGGCGCTGCCTTGGACGACAGCTGTTAATCAGGTAGCCAATGTATTGATTTAAATGCAGTAGCATGCAGCCCTCAGCATGGAAGGTTCAGTTCCCCTCTGTTCTTAAATTAGGTTAAATGGCGTTGGTGTCCATATTTACAGACTTGAAATGTATCAGTCCTGAGCAGTTCTGCTGTAAATCCGAGACCAGCTGATGGGAGTCTTGGTCTCGGTTTTAAAAAGGGAGGTCCAAATGGTGGCAGGCTGGCTGCTATGAACTTGACTTGTTTCCATTCTCTCCACCAGAACTATTTGCTGCGGGTCATGCAGACCCTTCTAGAAGGGTTAAGCCAAGTAACTGTAGGTGTCCTTTTCACCATCGACTCGCTCCAAATATTCCTTCTCAATCAGAATGTCAATGCATTTCTGGGCAGTTTGTCAGGAAAGGAAGAGGTAGTGAACGGGGAAGAAAAACACAAACCACCATCAGAACAGAGGTAGGCTGCCCTCACCAAAGCTCACCCCCTACTTCTCAAAGCTCAGCAGGGAGCAAATTCACCCTGCATGTCTGCTTAGCATCTGCTTTACAGTGTAGGCAGCTCAGATGTTGCCTTCGCTAGTGGAATCCCTTCAGTAAACTTGGTGACTCCTCCAGAGCCAGCCCAGAAACCCCCTACCCCCACCCCCTGCAACTGGCACCAGAGGGTATAGAACCATCTGGGCTACAATTTCCCTTTCTAGCAGAGTCTTGGTGTCTTAGACTTAGGTGGGACTTGGTCTCACAGGACTCCAGGAGCCACACCTGGCCTCCTGACTGCTGGGGAGTCACCATCATTGCCACCCTCTGAGGCTCTCCATTGTGGGTGTTCAACAAATTGCAAGGGGGATTGATTAACTTATCCAAGTTTTTTCAGAAGAGGAAAGACCTGTTACTATTCTAAACAAACTCAATTAGAAACAGGCCAAATGCGAGTCAACAGTAGACAAGTAATGAAGGTGTGTGCTCATACCACGGAACACCTGTGCGGGTGAAGATGGGCGCAGGACGGCTAGACGCTGCGACTTCCAAGGCCCTCCTGTACAGGATGGAGCCAATTCGTCCCGCATGGCGAGCGTGTTCTATAAACCAGTTACGTATGGTTCACGACAAGGCCGGCTGCCCTCTGGTGTGAGAAGTCAGATGGACAGTGGTTTGCCCGAGAAAGTGTAGGTCCTAGCTGACTCTGGTTAGGTGGGATGTGTGTGTGTACTGGGGAGGGGGGCGTGGGTGCTTTTGGGATGTTGGTGCCCTCTTATTCCTTGTCTGGGTGCCGATGACACAACTGTCTTTCAAAATTGCGAAGCTGTGTACTTAAGGTGTGTGTACTTCTCTGTACGAAGATTTCAAGAGAATGTCAAAATTAATCCTACTTCTTTTGTATAACTCTATTACACAGGAGTAAGCCAGTTCCCTCCTTCTTCACAAACCAGCTGTTAATCCACCTCTCCCTCCTCTGCAGTGAGAAGGGAAAGCAGCCGCTGTGGGCTGGTACCTTGATCACTGGGACCCGAGGCTTGAACCTGGAGGACAGCTGGGTGAGGACCTCCCCGAGGAGCTGCTGGTGCTTCAGGACCTTCCTCATCTTCATGATCCTCACGATGGCGGCCTGTGAACAGAGCACACAAACGGATGCTTTGAGCTGCCAAGCTGAGCACTGGAGTTAAAGGCGGCCGCATCAAGGCTGCCCAAAGCCTGGGTCTACGCACAGGCGCAATTTCCCACAGGCAGCAGGTGTCCTGCAGGTGAGAGGGGGCAGGGAGCCAGTTTATCCGCCCATGTTTCAACTCCAACAAACATTAAAATGTTTTGGTCTTATGCCAACTTTAGTGACAGTCTTGAGAGTACGAAACTGCCCGTCCTTCTCTCAAGTGGCCCGCCTTCCCTCTCGATTTAACTCCGCTGTGTTTATCTGCTTTCCAACATTTAGGGAAAGAGGAGACATAACGACCTCATCCCCTGGACACCAAGCGCCTGGTTCCAGGACTCTCATCTTTGGCCATCGCAGAATCGGTATTGACTTGGCAGCCACTCACCGTCACTGCCACACATGACACAGCCTGTGCCTCAACCCTGTCCTGAGGAGAATCACACGTGACATGGCCATGTTTAGTCACCTGAATCAGGAGTTTGCGGTCTTCCTCAATGTTTTTGTGTGTGGTTTCTTGTTCTTGCTTCTGTTCAGTTTTCATTGGCACATTGATGTTAACCCTCAATTTCTTACTGTCAAGAAAACCAAAGAACCCGATCACTACTCTCCCCCAAAAGTGGCAAGGAAGCATCTTCCAATGTTTCATAAGAGTTTGGCCCCCCTTGTCCCAGGCCGGGCAAAGGGTGTGACATGCCTTCCATCTTGGCTGGAAAGTGTCCTCCCTGAACACCACGCGCTGCCATCATGGGTGGCCTCCTGCTCTGCCAGTAACAGGGACAACTAGTGGCAACACATTACCACGGGACATCCAGGTCCTTGATCTGCTCCCCCAAAGGAGAGGAAGCTGAGACATTTGGACATACAGGCCTAAAAGTTCCAGGCGAGTCATTTAAAAGGGCATTTCTCAAATAAGGAAAAACTCAAACTCTGCGTCTGATGAAGCACTTTGGACCGCCAACAGAATCCAAGGCCACCAGCAGGCTTCGAGCTGGCCCCACCCAGCCTTGCGCTGACAGCAGACTCCCTCAGTTTGTAATACCAAGAAACGAACCCCAGGTGCAAGGGAATCAATCTATGCTCAAGGACCAGCCAGCTGTTCAGTAGGCTTTTCTTACTTTTTATAACCGAGATACAACTTTATTAAGGTGTCCGGCTTCAACTCCACCTCGTCAACATTTGCGTTTTCGTCCTCCAGGACCTGGAGGGAAACCACCGTTAGTCTACGGACCTCAGCACAAGTCGACTAGCTGCGGGTACAAAGTGCACAAACATACCAGTAACTTCGACTTCAGTAAAATCTGCAGCACCTGTGCCAGAATGTCCTGCAATTGGAGAGAGAAAGAAAGTGAGCTAAGGAGAAGGAGCTCTGCTGTCTGCAATAGCCACCATGGCAACCCCACGGCCCATGCTTCCTCCATATAACCGTCCCCAAAGAAGAATATGTCCAGAGGAAGAAGAAAAACAGTGCTTCTCAGAGGTTCTCTAATCCATCACTTCCTCCCACCCTCAGTAAGAGTGGACTCATTCTCTGATCACCAATGACAAAAGCTGACCATTCCACCACACCTGAGTATCAGAATGCACAGCTGGTTTCTTCCATTAAAGCTACAGGAAGGCTTTCATTTCTTAAATGCCTGACAGATCATCTGAGACACTGATCACTGCAAAATAAACTTGTTTTTTATTTTTTGGTGCTGGGAATAAACCTAGGGCCTTGCATGTGCCAGGCAAGCACTCAACACCACTGAACTGCACCCACCCCATACCCTAAAACCAGCAAAGAACTTCAGCAGCAGCACTGGAAAAAAGTTCTGTTTATGAACATGCTAGGGCTCAGGGACAGTGACTTGCTGCCAATGTGGCTTTGGTGACTTTAAGCATATTGTGTGGCCTCTCATCCCTAACAGTGAATGGTCTGGTCACTTCCCAGTTTTTTGATCTCATGGAACCCAAGGACATCATCAGCCTGGGCACCTCCATGACCCCCTGGACTGTCATCATGCAGGAACAAAGGTCTTGCCCACACCATAAGGAAACCATTCTGGCCCAAGGATACACAGGTAAGGCAGGCAGTTCAAGAGGCCTCTAATCTAGTAACTGGCCCAGAAGTGCCAACTATGGCTAGGGTAGGGAAGGGAACAGCAACCTAATACTAAACACGAGTAAAGACTGGCATGGCCTTGATCATGAAGCCAAGCAAAGGCAGCGAGACAGCTGCCCGTCAGCCCCTCCAGCAGCACCAGCCTCCAACTGCCTTTCAGTCGCCTCACTCTGATGTGACGAGGAAGCAGGAAAGGCTCCCACGTACAAAGGAGCGAACCCATCTGCTTATCAGAAGTTGAAGATGTATTTGAGACTAAAATGATTCTCCTTACTTTCTATGAGGCCAGCATTAACCTGAGCCCCAAAATGAGATAAATGTCACAAGGAAACCACAGATACCTTTTATGTCTATAATCTAAAACTCCTCAAGGAAACATTGGCTGGGAACCACTCTTCTGAAATACTCGGGAGAAGTATTTCAAATCTCAGAGTGTTTGCATTTTGTGATATTTACATGGACTGCACTGGTTGAACCTCCCTGATCCAAAAACTCGAGATCTTAAACACTCTGAAATCTGAAACTGTCTGAATCTGCGGATGATATCTCAAAATCCTACAGACCCCACAGTGGTTAAAGCTAGTGAGGGAAGCACGCTGTGAGACCCAGATGTATGTACAACAGCTGTGACCTAATATACTAGTAATACCTAATCAGTGAGGTCAAGAGAAAAACTCTGCCTACAATAGTGTCAGAATGATCTGTAGGAATACATTTAACAAGAAATGCAAGACTCACATACTGAAAACTACGAAGCACAGGTGGAAGAAACTGAAGAGCCTAACCAGATGGAAAGACACCATGCTCAGAATGGGAGAACTAACACTGCTGAGGTATGAAATATTCCTTCCTCAAAGCAACCTACAGATTTGGTATGATCCCTGTCACGATCTCAACTGCCCCCTTTTAAAGAAATGAACAAGCTGAGCCTGAATCATAGGACAATGTAAAGGCCTCAGAACACCAAAATGATCTTGAAAAACTAGAAAAAAGTTGCAGGTCTCCATTTTAAAACTGTAGTACTACAAACAACAGTAATCAAGAAGGCATGGTGTGGCCTAAGGAGAGACAGGGATCACTGGGAAAGAACCCAGAAATAAAGCCACACACCTGTGGTTCATGTCACCCTGCTAACAAGTACAGGTCTCTTTGGGGTTAGAAATGTTCTGGAACTAGACAGCTGTGGTGGCTGTGTAAGCGTGTAAACACCCTAACAACCACTAAATTGCACACTTTGAAATGGGAAGATATGTTATGTGGAATTTTATGGCATTTAAAGTGTCTCAATAAAAATGACACTAAGTGAAAACTTAATCTAGGTAAGAAAAGTCTAGTTGAAAAGAGGTTAAGAACTAGTTAAATGGAGAGAACAGTGTGTGTGTGTGGGGGCGGGGGGGGGCGGGGGGGCGATATAAATCAGCTCGACCCGACTGCAGCCACTTTGAGTTATAACAACCTTGAATGCCGCTGTGCAGGCCTCATCTGTTCTCCTCACACAGATTCCAACAAACTCTAAACACAGACAAAACCATCAGCGTGATCTGAGGAACTCCATGGCCCAGACCCTGGTCCTGTCAGCAAGAGGTACGTTCTGGCTTGGATGAAGCCACTAGTGCCTGACCATTACAAGTGCCCCTCCTCCTCCCCCAAACTGTGGTGACCATGGCCTTGCCACCACCAAGACATACTTGTGTCTCTAAGTCCCCAGTTTTCAGCACACCTTGCTCAGTCGGCCTCTCCTCAGTCTCCTGAAGGGTCATACACTGGGGCCAGGATTTTCCGGAACTCGGCACATTCATATTCATGAAGCAAACTTCTATTTCAAATCAAAGACACCCACCCATGTCCTCTCCCCACACCTTCCTACCACATCCACAAGAACAAGGAGTGGCCCCTGGACACAGTAAACACCGTGGCGCAACAGCAATACCATTTTGATCTGCGTGCTGTCGGTCAGCTGCTGCACAGTGTAGGCGTCCTCTGAGTTGTACTGGAGCAGGATCGCCATTTGGAACGTGGATGCCTTTGAGGCCCCATGTAAAAGACAAGAGAAGAAAAATTTAAATAGTGGGGAAAAAAACACACAAACAGCTTTAAGTTTTATGAAACATACTTTTCAAACAGATGCAAAAAAACAAAGCAGATCTAATATTCAAAGGTAAACAAAGGCTGCAACGTCACCGTTACACACTTTCCGGAAGGACCAGTGGCTGACTACCTTCTCAAACATCACCATGATTTTGAGTTTCCTTCTTCAACGTGCTGTCTATGTAATACACTCTACACACAGCCACGCGCGCTCACCTAAACACGCGTGCACCTGGTACACAGAGACCTCAAGCACACATCTTCATGTTTGCTTTTGTACTTATGAGAAGGACATTATTTCTTGGTATAATATTGACATAAAACAACCCGCACACTGAATCTTTTTATATATATATATATATAGTTTCCCCTAAGCACTTCACTATGAATGTATTAAAAACGTCCAGTGAAAAGGCAAGAAAAGCCCACGAGGGCTGAGGACCCCCAGGGAGCACCTCTCCTGCCCTTCCCTCCCTCCCACAGGGTCCAGAGCATCCAGTAATGCACAGGACTCCACGCCTGGTCGATGAGAGAGAAATATGCAATGACACCCTGGGCCTGTTTCAGGGCACCCACAGCAATGCTTCTGGCCAACTAAAAGATGCCAGTTAGAAATGACCAATGACTCTCCAGAGGGAGGAAGGAAGAGTAAGAGTCTGCAAGGCCCCAGAGATGCTCTTCCCAGGACAGTGAGCAGGCTGCCTGGGGAACAGGAAATCCCATGATCTTTCTAATGGCAGTGACCAAAACAAATCTTAAAGGAACGTTGTCCTGGTGTGGTTACACAGGTGTTTTCTTTGGCCGTAATTTAGACTGTATGATTAAAATGCATGCCTTTTATTATATTAAATGATTTCAATACAGATGATGTGCAAAAAAGAATCAATTAAAAACACAGGGAAAAGCACCTTATTTGTTCCTGCCTTAAATAAAACACAAGGACAGGGAAAAAGCACATTACTGGCATTCAAGCTGTGCCTGCTCTCAGCCAGCTTAATGTGGTGGATGCACCCTGTGCTAAGCTTCCACCTGGTCAGGAACAGAGCAAGACACCCTAGGTTCTGGGTTCTGCAGTATAAACACATGCATTCTCTGGTGCATATTTCTAAACCAAACTTCCAATTGTAGAGTAACATGTGCTCAAGGTGATAAAGACCTCTGAACCCAGCACAACAGAACATTTATGCATTTAATAAAATTCCTGAAATTTAAATTAATAAATAGCTTGAGCTGCAGAATCCATTTGGAAGTTTCTTAACATTTAAAAAGACTTGCAATTATCTTTTTAGGCTCAGGGCAAAATGATGGCAGACGTTAAACAAGTGGTTACTGTGAAGCCCACCATTCACAAATGCTTGTGAAGAACCTGGACTTATATTTTTAGTAATAGGGACTGAACCAGAGGGGCGTCACCACTGAGCCACACCCTCAGCCTGGTTTTCACATTTTCTTTAGAGACGGGGTCTCGCTGAGCAGCTTAGGGACTTGCTAAGTTGCTGAGGCTGGCTTTGAACTTGCAATCCTCCTGCCTCAGCTTCCCTAGCCGCTGGGATTATAGGCATGTGCCTCAACGCCCTTTTAGAACCTGGATTTTTTTTTTTAAAGAGTAAAAGCCTTAAGTGAAATTTTGTCTCTGCTACCTAATAAGCTAGAATCCAAAGAGTCAGTAAAATTAATTGGACCTCAGTTTCCTCATCTACAAAACGGAAATATGATTACATGGTTATTTCACCACATACTCATTCAGTTCTCAGAACTGCTGTAATCATTCTGGGTTATTATTAATACAAAACTGCTCAAAGAGCTGTTATCATAACTAAATATGTGAAATTCCAGTTTTTAAGCTACCACCTAAACATCACTGTGTGTCAGGCAGAAACCACATCACATGCACACACCACTTCTCAAGTACAAACACCAACATATCCCCGTTTGGCAGAGGGGCAAACTGAGGCTCAGAGCATTGGCTCCTTAGCCAACACCTGGTGCAGCTTGTTGGCCCACAGAGACTGGGCTTTTAAACAAGTTTTTTTAAAAAACTTGTTTCTAAATAAGAAGGTGATCTTACCTGCAAAGTGTACCTGTTCTTGAAGCAGTTAGTTACCAATTCTCCTTTGGACAACTGATACAACCATGTCAGTTTTCTGCCACTGTGACGGCTGGCGTAGAAAGCTGTGAATCGCTGATAGCTTCGTTCCAACTGGATAAAAGAACAGTAGTATGTGGACTCCACAGCCCACCACATCCTACAGTCAGCATTTCTAGATAAAGCACCACCCCAAGTTTACAGCATCAAAGCTGTGCATACATAGAAGTGGGGGCTAGGGGAGACTCCTGGAAAGTTCTGGAAGCACTAAAGGGTAAAGCCAAATGGGGCTTCCACTTCAAGCCCAGCAGCTGCCATCAGATGTTTATCGCAGGCCCTGTGACTCAGCAGAGTGCCTGGCCAGCAGGGACCATGCCACAGCGGGGCCTGCTGCCCTCTCCATCTCCGCTCAGCCCCAACAGCAGTGGGCAGAGCCATCCTTACCTCGGACGGCAAGGCGAATGTGCAGGACTGCTGGAAGGGCCACGACCCGGAGCTCAGGACTTGGATACTGAAGTCCACTGGGGGAGGGGGTGAAAATTTAGAAATACCTTTAGTCTTACAAGCCAGAACATTCCATTGTTTCAGATAAACATGAAATCCTTAGTCAAAACATGTTAAATGAAGAATCCTGCTTGAATGTAAAATAAGAATTAAACATTTTATTTAATTAAAATTAGTAAAAGACAGAAGAGTCCAAGTTTAAGTTTAACGTGTTATTGTCAAAGAAGAGCCGTGATACCCTGTGCCGTTCTGTTTGCTGTCTTTTTCTGCTGCGCATGATGCAGTCTACCTGCCACCTCGGGTCACAGGCACTGCACAATAGCTTACGGCTTGTGAGGAGACCATGCTGGGCCCGTGTAACCCATGAATTGTTAACAAGACTTTCACCTTAACAGATGGCAGAAGGCCCAATGGCAAAACTGCCAAGCTTACCAGTGGGTTAGCGTGGTTAGCACATGACATCAGCTGACAATGCTGGCACAAACCTGCCTCCCACCACCACTGCAAGACCCTAAAGCAGGACCCTGTCTGCTCTCTCTGGTGCACTGAGTCGCTTGTGTTGTCTATGATAGTCCTAACTCTGACCTGAAGTTGCAACGTCTAGTTTGACTCACTCTCTTTCTTGTAATCAAAAAAATTTCTAGGAGCTGGGGTTGTGGCTCAGAGGTAGAGCGCTCACCTAGCATGCGTGAGGTGCTGGGTTCGATCCTAAGCACCATATAAAATAAAATAAAGGTATTGTGTTCATCTATAACTAAAAAAATAAAAATAAATAAATAAATATTAAAAAAAAAATTCTAGCCAGGTGCAGTGGCGCATGTCTGTAATCCCAGCAGCTCAGGAGGCTGAGGCAGGAGGATCGCAGATTCAAAGCCAGCTTCAGCAAAAAAGGAGGCGCTAATCAACTCAGGAGACCCTGACTCTAAATAAAATACAAAATAGGGCTGAGAATGTGGCTCAGTGGCTGAATGCCCTGAGTTCAATCTCCAGTACACCCACCCTAATTTTTTTTTTCTAAAAACAACAAAATTTCTAGAATAGATCCAAAGTAAGGTCCAAAATAGGACAAGACAAACAAGCCCACGCACCCCTCATCTGTGTGGGGGTGAACTTGGAGGCCAGAGAAGAGAGCCATGCTCAGGCCCCCAGGATCAGGAGGATGGTGTGGTATGCGGGGGGAACCATCTACTACTCCATCTCGATGGCTGGCGGACCACCCGCCACTGTTGCTAATGGTGTTGTTATTTCTCTCTTTGGCTGCAAAGAACCCTGCCTGCAGGAGAACACTTGATACTCACAGTCTAGCGGTTCTGAATTCGTCAGGTGCTTTTTGAACTGCTCATTCAGATCTTTGCTCACACCAATGTCCTGGAACATCCGCTGGAGCTTGGAAGTGTACTCAAAACCACACGCTTGCTGAAAGGATCCAGATGCTGTTTCACTCATTTGTACAGAAATAGCAACGTGTACAAGGCAATTTCAGAGGAGTAAGAGCATGGCATGACTCAATCATGTCAAACTACTCCCCGAGTTAATGACCTTTAGTTATGTGGTATGGTATAAAAGCGTGATGATTAAAGTTGATACACTGTCACTACATGTGAAACTTAATGCATACCAAACCACTGTTTCAGCATCCAAGAGCACAGCATCCCCCACCCTCAGGTAGAACGCATAGATGATGTGATTTGTCCTTTATCCCAACCCCTCCCCCACCCCCAGTGTTGAGGCTCCAGCCACGTGGGTGAAGGTACTCGAAGGGGGCGCCTTTGGGGCAATTAGGTCTAGATCCCAGGCTTGGTGTCCTCTGGGACAGAACTTGTAACGTGCTCTCTGCCAGGTGAGGAGAGAGAGAGAAGGCGCAGCTGTACTCAGCTGGCCAGCACCTGGTCTTGGAGCTCCACCTCCAGAGTTTTGAGAACCAAGTGCTGTTTCCGAAGCCTCTGGTCTAAGGTGTTTGGCTTTAGTGTCTGAGCAGACAAAGACGGCACTGACCCTGATTCTGGGTCAAGTGAAACATGCTGAGACACGGACAGCCCCGGAAAGGCTGGCCACCCCACCTGTACCCAGGGACAGGGCTCAGGGGCAGAACAGAAAACCCCATAGCAAACAGCACAACAACCCAGCCTTGTGGCTGGTGGCGGTGGAGTGGCAGAGTGCGCTGGGCAACTCCTTTGCCCCTGGATAACCCAGTAAACACGACTGGATGGATGTGGTCCGAGGGCTCAGGGTCTCCAGGAAAGAGGACACTCACCTTGAGCTTGGAGATCATGCTTGCTTCGGCATCGTCGCTCGCACTGTTCTGATGAACGAGTCTCTTGGCCAACATCTTCGCGTAGAACTTCTGGAACACATCTTTGTCCTCTATGTACTTGAAGACAACCATCTGACAAAGCCACGAGAGGACACACTCATGAAGCATGCTCTCAAGGTGACAGGCCACATGCCAGGACGCACAGTGTGCCTGGTTTTGGCTAGGCCTGTGTGCCAACGTGTACGAAGGCAAAATCCAGCCCAGAGTACTGGACTAAGCATTTCCGCCAGTCTAACATAGCACATGGAGCTGGCCTGGGCTTAGTGTCAACGAGGACAGTAATGCCTCAATTTAAGGAATAAAATCATCGATTCAAAATAAAATCAATGCCCAACATACACAGCCTCACAACAACTAGTGAAGCACAGAGGTGGCCGCGGAACGCCTTACCACTTGATTGAGTGTGTCTTCTAGTTCTGCCTCTTCTGGGTTCTTGGAACTGAAATTTTAAAAAAGGTACCATGTTTTAAAACAAAGAGCAGGTGTTTACACAAGCACCACTTGGCCAAATGACCCTATCAGAGAGTGGGCGGAGCGCGTAAGTGATCTGCTTCCTCCACGAGGCCAGACCTGAGGCTGCCGGAGGGTTGGCCCTCCTCATTGAGGTGACCTGGTAAGCCCGAGTTACACCAAAGAATGGACTGTGAAGGAATATTTAGAATATCCAACAGGAGATAGTTAGGAAAAAAAGTCCAAGAAAAACATGACACTTTCCTTTTTAAGATAATCCATTTAACTATCAGTAAGTGAGGGCCACTTTTCTGATTGCTTTTTAGAGTCTGCTGTAATTTAGCTTTGAAAAAAATTAAAAGGTACATCATTTCCTTTCGGTGGCCTAAGTACCAGACAGAGGCATAGACAGCCTGAGAACATCCAGCTCAGAAACTACCTGTTCTTCACTGGCTGGTCAGGCAGCTGCACTCCCCCGGAGCAGTCACTCAGCACCCATTAAAGGAATGCCCTGGAAATTTCTCTGCCACTGTGTTTCAGCAGACTTAACTGATGACACATCAGTTAAGATTTGATTAGGGCCATTTAGAAAAGACAATGGGTGAAAAAGGACACCAGTAACCTGAAAACCTCAGACTATCTCCATATTTAAATTACTTAATATGCTACATTCTAAAAAAGGTGACATAAGTCACAGGAAGCATTGCAATGTCAAGCCCTTTTTCATTCTTGGAAAGCAAGCACTAGAGCATCTGATGACAAGTGCTGAAATCACGCATGAGCCCAGCGTGGTGGTAGTAAGCAGAAAGATCACCAACTACTCAAGTTCTCACTGGTAGGGGTTGGTGGGGGGTGTGCTGCTAGAGATAGCTATTTTTTAAAATTAATTAATTTTTAGAGAGAGCTATTGACCTTTACCAAATGTTTCCCCATCTTCTACCACAAAGCCCATGTGGTTTTCCCAAGGTTCCCAGCTAAGGCTGGAGACCCTCAAGGCTTGCTCCTGCTGTATTTCCAGGAATAATTCCTCAGTTCACTGAAGAATCTGGTTTGCTCAAACATCAGATTTCTGCAACTCTCTTCTTAAGTGAGACTTGTCTCTGGTCTTTTTATGCTGGTATATGTAGGTATTCTTGGGCTTTTTTGTATTGAGGTCATGTTCTTAGACTGTTCTTTAAGAATAATTTACCGATATCAAACCAGTACAGTTTGTTTGGGAAACTACTGCAGCAGAGAGCCGGAAGGGAACTGTCTCCCTTCATTAACATTTGTCCATGTGACATTCAGGGTTGTGAAGCAGACCTTGAGCGCCTCTGATCTGAGAGGAACTGTGGAAGGGAAGGAGAACCTGAGGGAAAGCAGGATGGGGATGGACACAGGGACACACGGGGACACACACAATCAGTGAGAACTTGAAGACACATGTGGAGAGAGAAGCACATCTGACGATGTCATTTCCACTCTGAATACACATAAATCATAAATAAGATTAGGGAAAGTACCAGTTGAGAAATAAAATGATTAAAAAGTAAAGACTATGAAACAGCAACATAACAAACTCATCAAATGAAAAATAATGTCTTAAAGTACACAGAGTAACACAGCACTAGATATGTGGTCTCTGCTTTCTGCAAACAGCCTGCGGGAGCTGATGCAAATTTCCAACTGGAAACGTGATGCATTATCTTTGGGACATTTTCTCAAAAGGTACCAAAATTAAAATCCAATCCACACAGAACCATAATGTAAATTTTAACTCCTCAGATAAAAGCTGAGATTTTAAACAGAGGCACAAGCAAAAACACAAAGGGTAATACCTCTTCTTCAACAAGGAGTCACAGTATCGCGCCAGCAGCTCAGGGGATTTACTGGATGACTGGGCCATTTTGGTAACCGCGTTGTTGTTTATGAACCGACCACACGCCTGCGGGGCAGGAGAGACAGTCAGAGAAAAGCATCCCGCCCCTGCACGCTGCAGGCGAGCCACGGGAACAGACCCACCTTGTCAAGTGCAGCCACGAAGCCAGCGTCGTTGTTGAAGGCCGACATTACCAGGGCATTGTACTTTTTATGAACATCTAGCACTGTCTGTACATACATTTTGGGGTCCTTAGATAGAGGGAAAAACAGAAACAAAAGGTGGTTACTGGGAGTTCAACTGTATGTGCTGCTGTAACATACTCTAGCCAGGTGGGGTGGTGCAGGCCTGTCCTCCTGGCTAGAGGAGGAGGCAACTTCAAGGCCAGCCTGGGCAACTCAGTGAGACCTTGTCTCAAGAAACATAAAAATTAAAAATAAATAAATAAAAGGGATGCAGCTCAGTGGTAGAGCATCCCTGGGTTCAATCCCCAGTACTGCCACCACACACACAAAAACAGAAAATAACAAACAACAACAACAAAAAGCCCAAATCTAAAAGGTTTATATGCATTCTCAAAGAAATTAACAAATAAGATCAGAACTTTTGTTTGACCACTGAAACACACAGGACATTCTGATTTTATATAATCTCCTTTGACTAAACATTTTCTAAGTGATAGCTCTGGCAAGTCATTTTAGTTTTTGACATTGCAAATCCAAATTCTATACTTTATTTTGGCTGGAATCAGCCAGTGGGACCAATCTTGAACTCAGCTAGGAGCTCAGTCAGAGGGCCAGCAGTGGAGTGGGGAGGGTGGAGACGGCAGAACCAACTGGAAGAAGCATGTGGGCTTGCATTGGTGGCCATAAGCCACAGGGTCCAGTTCCGCGTAGCCAGGGCAAGCGCTGGGGCAACAGGGAGTGTCTCCAGCAAAAGGACACATGGGAATGAAATGGAAGAGTGGCTGTGGGGAGGCAAAGGACACAGAGCCAAGGAACAGGAGCACCTAGCTCTTGACATGGGGCCCTTGCTGCTCGCCAGGCTCCCAGGCCCTTGACTAGCACAGTGTGAAAGTGGTTTATCCCCCACTTTACAGACAAGAAATCAAATCCCAGTGAAGCATCCTGCCAAGAGTTAAGTGGCAACAGAGCAAGGCAAAGACCCAGGCAGGGGACTCCTGAGTTGGACAGGTTCTCTATAGCTTGTAAAGGGAAAGGACCCAGGTGTTAGGTCAGGAAGACCCACGGAGCAAGCAGAGATGCCAGACCTGAGTGGCATGATGGCCCACCATGAGCCAGCAGGGCTCCTGACAGTCCCCTCACAAACCACAGGCCTTAGGTAACTGGGGCTGAAAGACTTGCCAGTATTTTCAAAATCCTGAGACATTAATCTGGAGGGTTCAGGAAAGAGAAACCAGAATTGCTGGCATTCTAATTATTCTACATTGTGGGCAACATTTGTTTTTAACTAATGAGTAACCAGTGAAAGCACAATCCCATTACAGAAAAATTATTCACTCCAAGTTTTAGAGGTTTTCTGTACTAAAAAGCAAATCTGTTATCATTATGAAAAAATATATTGTGATAAATCATGATTTCATAAGATGGAAATATGGTCTCTACTGGATATAAACATTCGATGACAGAACTTTAAAGGGATTTTAAAAATTGCCAAAAAAAATCATAAAAGATACCAAAGGGTAATACATTTGATAACACCCACCCGTCTCGATGTGTCAAAATAGCACCAGGTGACTGCAGGTGGAGGGAAACTCCTTGTTCCTCGAAGGTGAGTCTTACAGGGCACATCCCAAAGCACCTCTAAGAGGGCACAACACACCTCATTCAATTCATATATACACACCTTCCTTTTTTATTGGGGGGGGTGGTGCGCCAAGGATTGAACCCAGAGGTATTCAACTACTGAGCCACATCCCCAGCCCTTTTTATTTTGAGACAGGGTTTCACTGTATTGCTTAGGGCCTCGCTAAGTTACTGAGGCTGGCTTTGAGTTTATGATCCTATCTCAGCCTCTCTAGATGCTGGGATTACAGGCATGTGCCACGGCGCCTGGCTCCTTGCTACTTTTAACAATGAATCATTTCTGCTTGACTGATTTTGATTTTGCCATTGAAATCCATAGTGCTTTGGCCAATCCTGATTTCAGATCAGTTTCTGATCTCTTGTCAAATCATCCCACAATATTCACATACTGTTCCTTTTGCATTTTTTTTCTTTTTGTCATGGTGTTTGCAAGAACTCTAGCACACAGGGAGCATTCCCACAGGGGAAACGCCAGCAGGCGCCACTGGTAGTACTCCATAAAGCAACACTCAGAGATCTTGACAGGTGGAAAACATTACAAAGTACTCCCATGTCACAAATTGCCAATTTGGGGACTTTATTTGCTTCTAAAACTTACTATTTCTTCAAATACCATGCACAGAATTCATGTAAAGTCTATTATGTAAATAAATATAGCAATACCTATTGTACATTTGCCAGAATGATTCACACTGAGCAGCAGAGGCGCCACAAACCCACACTCATAACAAGAGACATGTGCATGGCTACCTGTCATGTGCTCTCACCAATTCAGAAATGCCAACTTTAACCTTCAACTCCATGCCTGTGTCCCTGTTAGACTCCTGACTTGTCATCAATAGATTCTTGGGAACCAGTAGGATTTCATGTTTACCGTTACCTTCCCAATTAATTATTAATACTAAGGACTGACCCTTGTATCCCTAGACCAAACCCACCAAGCTCCAGTTCACAGGACCCGCCCTTCCATGTTTCGTGGGATCCCAAACTCTGCAGTCAGAAAAAGACCGATGCCCACCCTGACCCTGCATCTAAGTGCCACTACTCCCCCACCAGCAATCCCCGTTGACTGTCCATTTCTTTTGTAACAGTTTAATGTGGGAAAAGTTAGAAAGAATAGTAGACTCTCCCCCATGAACTTGCCATCCAACTTCAACGATTATCAAATAGGAAACCTGTCCACAGAGGCCCAGCTCCCTGCCCTTCCTCCCCACCCCACTAGGGAATAGCAGGCTACTGCTGCTGTCATTTCATCTGGGTACTGTGACAAAACTCACTGATATACATACAGCAACTCTTCTTCATTTTAACCTATTTTCCATAAACAATTTTTTAAATATCAAAATCTGGTCTTGTCAGTTCCATGTCTTTTGGTACCAGGGATTGAACTCAGGAGTGCTTACCCAATGAGCCACATCCCTAGCCCTTTTTTAAAATATTTTTTTTTAGAGTCAGGGTCTTGCTAAGTTGCTGAGGCTGGCTTTGAACTCACAATCCTTCTGCCTCAGCCTCCTGAGATGTTGGAATTACAGGCGTGCACCACTGCGCCCAGCTCAATTCCATGTTTATCATAACACACTTATCTAGTTTCCTTCTTGTCCTTGAAATTAAGCCAATATAACTAACAACTAATGTGGTCCCTAAAGGCCCCTAGGCCTAAGCAGCCAGCCCTCCCTTTCAGCAGGAACTTCCAGTCACGCAGGGTCTCTGCTTGGAATGGGTATGTTTTGACCACTGAGGCTCATCTGTGGGGACCCCTCTGCCTAGCTTTTCGAAGACTTCACTGAACTTCCAAGACAGGTTCTGCCTCCCCTGCCACACACTGCCCCAGTCCTAGCACAGGTGCCTGCCGATGGCTGCTTCTCTTGCTGGACAGACTGCGTGAAGACACTGCAACTTGCCTGCTGTGCATGGTGACCTCCAGGACAGGAGATACACGGTGGGCAGGAAAGATGAGGGACTCTGGGCTAGCAGAGGGGAGGGAGGGTGGGAAGGATGGCATTATGATACACTCTTGGGGTAGCTCTGCACCAGGTACAGCCAGAGGAAGGGGAAGCTGTGCTCCACTGTGTACCATGTGTCAGGATATGTTCTGCTGTCAGGTACAACTAATTAGAACAAATTTTAAGAAATTTAAAAAGGGAATATACTTAAAGGTATCGCACAACTTTTTATTTCACCTGTCCCTAACAAGGTATCCAAAAAATGGCATCAAAGAGGTACCCAGAGAGCTCATATAGTGTTGGATATGATTTCAGAGGGTCCATTGTGACTCTAAGTATTACTTTAACATCTAAATATGTCATGAATGATCTAGCGTCATTAAAGAATACTGCCAAGGGTGTCCCAGGTGCTACAGGCGAGGGAGCACCCCTCACCATTCATATGGAAACTGGTGCTTCCCCAGGCCAGTAACAGATCTGAACAGTCCTCAACACCTGCTCTTCTCTTCAGCACCTTGGAGGGCTCAGTTAGCATCCTTGTCTTTCATCCATCCAGGAGCCAACCAGAGCAGATTGTGACTTGAGTTTTGAGAATTCTGAGGACAGGCAGGAGTCCACACCAAGACGTAAAATGGCAAGACTGGGGCCTTGTTCATAGCCCTTACCTCCGAAAAAGGTAAGGACCTTCTCTTCTTTGAGAAGAAATTAGGGGAAAGAAATTAAAGAAGTAAGAAACACACCGCCCAATAATTTGGGGGTCTCTAATCCTTCCTCATAAGCACTTTGTCTCTGGAATAACTTTATCTCCACATAAAACAAAGAGAGAACACAGAGAAGCCAAAGTTTCAGAAATATGCACACAATAAACACAAACCATCAACTGCAGAGTAAAACAGCTAACAATCTGTATGCATGCAGACTGTCCTCAGTGCCCAGCGGGTTTCTGAGGTGCCTCCTGTGCCAGTCTGTGTGTGTTCGGGTGTAGGAGACCAACCTTGCATGTGACTGGGTCACACTCCCTGGCTGGGTGCTGAGGCGCTCAGTCGCAGAAATGTGGCAGAGCTTTCCCCACCCTTCTTGGGTTCCAGGGTCGGTGTCTCGTGCATGGGTGTGTCTTGCTACAGCCCCATGGGTGGAGCTATGCTCACCTGTTCCTTTGTAATATAACCCCTTGCCCTGTTTAGGATAGACTCTCCCATGGAAATGCCTTGTATGTGTCCCCTTCTCTTACTGTGCCTTTGGGTGTGGCCTACCCAGATATCAGTCAACTTGCTGACAGTGCACATCATGAAGATAAACTCAGCCCCCTGAAACCTGACCCCTTGCCTCATTTGAATAGCTTCTCCTCAATAAAAGGAGTCAGAGTGTGCTCTTGCTCTCTCTTCCTGAGGACCCTTAAGGTCACAGATTTTCACTTACTTTCTACAATTCAGCCCTCAATACTCTGCAATCCTAAGCATGTTTAACTTCTGGAGAGAACTTTCAACTTCCCTAGACTTTTAAAATTTAAATTGGAGTCCCGTTAAGAGCCAGCATTTGTTGCTTTTGTCCCGGTGGCTTAAAGACTCAGATCTTTCAGCCCACGTTGGACGCAAATTGCCAGGTTTCTGTTCTCGAGACTAAAAGGCTCAGGGTTTACTACAATTGAACTGGGCTGACTGGGCTGTGCAAAATAACCACACAAGAGACACAAATACCTTTTTCTTTGGGGTCACTGTGACAGCTCCTTGTGGAAGGTCACAGCATTAGTAAGCGGCAGAGCCGGGGTGTGAACCAAGGCAGACAGTCCAAGTCTGTATCAGTCACACTATAATGGCATCATGCGTCCCCATACTGGGGAGTTCATACTTAAGCTTTTACTAAAACCTGGAGATCTTTTCCACAAAACCATCATTAAGCCAGCTCCCTCCCAAGTTGTAAATGTAAAGTTAATCACTTTATAACCCTAAAGAAAGAGCTTTACATACATCCCTCTAATGACTCATAGATGGGCCTGAGAATTCTCAATCCCCAAAATAAATATGGAAAAGGAACTTTCCAAAGATAATAGAGAAATAAGGATTAAAAAAAAAAATCCTAAAGTCAATATTGTCAAAAATAATTAACAGTAAGCACAATAAAATCAGAGTCAGAAAAGTTTTCTCAGCTCAGGTGAAAGGACCAGCTCCAATTTAGAAACTTTTCTTCTCCATTAGTTCTCCCAAACATTTAAAAATTAAAGTACATCACAGGAACCAAACTGAAGACAACTGACTTATGTCTTGGAAACCTGATACTTCCCATGTAAAATCAGCACCTCAATTACAAAAAACCTAGCAGGAACATTCTAGGTAGCTCCTTGAGCAGGGAGAGCACTAAACAATGCTATAAATTTTGGAGCCTCTTTGGTGCAAACAGTCTTGTGATCTTCAGTTGGAGGGTACAACTTGGATCAAAGTTCCAGAGAGGGGAAAAAAACTGACATCTTCAATGCCTCAAAGGGGCCAGAATGATTCATGCAGGTATTTGCTTGGGGGGGGGGGGGGGAGTAGTCCCTGAACTCTTATTTCAAAGAGTCAAAACAAGTTTGCTTGTTTTGAAGAATCTTAACTACCTGGGTGAACAACAGAGATGCATCACACATGCTTGCAGCTGTGTGAAAATACTAAGGCCACTGTTTTCAACTGAGTATTACTTACATTTAAGGCAGCTTCACCACACTTCTCAATTGCTGCAAGACCCTGATTATGAATGTGTGTCTCCAGCAGCTTTTTCAACTCTCCTAGGCCATCCTGGATTCTAGATACAAGATTATACATGCGTCCCAAATCTGCAAGAAGAAGGCAGTCACCTTTATGCACAGAAAAAAACTTTGTGTATCTATTCCACTAATTACATATTTATATTGAGATGGAAGACATTCTGAAATAAGATAGCTCTTATTAGATGTAAATAATCAAAAGTATACAAATTAAAAATAATCAAAAACATTAAAACAATATTTTCTATTTGTGTATTTCTTTATATTTTGCTAAAAGTTACAATGAAATTATGCTACAATAGAAGTAAGTGTATTCCCCTCCTTACTATGAGAATCTACTAACATTATAGAGAAGAGGTTCTTTTAATTAGTGTATCTAATGCTTCTTAAAATTTTCAACACTGAGATATTATCTATGCCTGACACATAATAGGCACTTAGATATGTTTAAGAAATGAATAAATTTAAGGAGAACATGGATCACCATCTAAAGTATAAAAGTCACAAATAGGACCCCAAATTCTTCATTGACTATGTATTGTACATGTTCAATTTATGAGAAGCAGAGAAAGAACCCGAAATACAAATATCTACGTCTGACTGTGCATCCCAGTAAAGCAAGGAGAGGTTAAGGGACTATAAAATTGTCTTGTTGTCTCTAAGAATTTTCAAAGGAAGAATACTCAAGAAAGAATTAGGGGGTAACATCATTTAACACTAAAAGTGTATGGAACAAGTTATATATAAAATTAAACTGAAAAGATGCTCTTTTATACCCAAACACCACAGAAATCTGCAATCAACATGCAGTAAGGGCCACACACGACATCTTTTCAACAATGATGGACACTGTCGATGCGCATAAGCTAGAACTGCAGACAGCGGTACATCGAAGCTCAAAGCGAGTGCCCACATTTGACAAGTTTTAGTGCCTCACCTTCATTCTTGTCCGCATCCAATAAATTCTGAAACTCTGTGTGGAAAATTTCCAAGTGTTTTTCGATAAGGACCTGCTCACATTTCCTGGCCAGCTCATCTTGCGTGCTTTCATGAAGATAAACCTGAACTCTTCGCTGTTCCTCAAGCAGACGAGCCTCTGCCTGCAGAGAATTAATTGAGTGGTTTTGATTTGCTTTTAAAGAACTGTAAAGTGAATAATGGAAAATTAAATTCACAAATCTGTTCTAATAAAATAAATTACGAAAAAGGGGATATTTAAATGGCCATATTTAAATACACAGAAGTGTTTCAAGTCCTATCCAAAAGCCCTGACAGAGCTACTATTATTAACAGTTTGAATATCTTTACAACAATTTTTCTCCTTCAGATAAGTGATATTTCACCTTTTTTGGGTGTTAATGTCTCCAACCTGAAAAACCTAAAGACCCTCCCTGAACACAGACACCATGTAAAAAGCTCTACTTTTGATTGAAGGATCACACCATCACAATCCTGGAAATGATTACTCAGGAATAAGCATTAGCAATAAGGCTTTAAAAAAGTTTTAAAGAAAAAAATATACAGCCTTCAAAACATGTAAGGAAAAACAATATGGCTAGCCATCTCTTGCCAATCCACTGGGTTATTTACACACCTCGATTTCCTGTGTTTCCCTCCAAGGAGGAGAGAAAAATAGGCACTTGAACAGAGGAGCAAAATGACTTAAAGTCAGCGAATTTTAGACTCCATCACCAAAAAGTGTGGTGCACAGCATCACCAAGGAAGCACTAAATTGTCAGAGCAAGGAGTAAATGTCATCGACAGTCTCAAATTATTCATGTAATCTGAATAAAGAGACAAAAACTTCTTTTGAATTGTAAAAATGCCAGTACTCAAAATGATTTTTGAATTTGGTATAATTTTGGGTAAATCTGGAAAAATTCAACTGGGAATGAAGAAATACTCAAGAGCCAAGAAAACATAAAACAACTGGCTGGGAAGGCTTGGGCTACCCAGAGCAACCAGGGGACAGGTGTAAACCACAGAACAGAGCTGCAGCCTTATCACACATGCCACTGAGGGCTAAGGTGAAAGTGGATTTGGACGATAGTCCTGATGTGTGACAATGCAGAGCACACCAGCAAATGCATCTGAATAAAACACGAGAAAGGAAAGGAAGAGATAATGTACAAATCAATGTAGAAAGTTTGAAGTTATTAAATTTCCAATGAAAAGGAAGTCAATTTTACCTAATTCAACATGCTAAAATAAACTATAGCATATTTGGTAAAAGAAATATAATTATCCACCAAAATAAATATAAAATGTTAACACAACGAATCATTAATGGAGAGGTTACAAAAAAACCTATCACAATATTCCAATCTGGTTTATATACACAATCAGTTAAGTGTCCCAGGCTAGCAGGGTCATATTATTTTTATTTGCCTGGAAGCCTGTGTAATTCTGTTTCTCTGATCATAAAGTCCTATTAAAATAATGAGACACTTTCTGTGCTTCACCCAGGAGTTCCCAGTTCAGATCTGGTGGCAAAACTGCAGAATTTCCTCCAGCCAGTACCTCAAGGATGAAGGCTGATGAAACAGAAGATGGAGACCCAGCAGCACCCTTGCTCTGGTTCAAGTTACGCCTGTTTCTTGGAAGGACATAATCCCCCTGGGCAGCTAGACAAACTTTATACTTCTTGCCCAGATGAAAGATTAGGCTTCCACGTCACTGCTGATTCACTGAGGGGCACTGGCTTTCCCCCTCTTAAGCTAGAAATAGCAGCATTTCACAGACCCCTCCTGAAAGAGCCAAGCAGCAGGAGAGCAAGCAGGTGCCCAAGGGACGGGGGAGGCATCCGTGGCCATAGGGGCTCTGCCAGAGCTTATTTCACACACTGGTGAATCAGCCATGGGCCTAGGTGCTGGGTGTGGGCATGTTTTAGAAAGGATAACCTTTTACCCTCTTCCTAAACTCTTTAAGACAAGCAAGCTCTTCATCACTGTGCTTGGCAGACAGTTTTAGAACACCATGATCAAATTCAAAGTAGAAGTAACCTACAAAAGATTACCCTAAATTAATTCTGTTAGGATCAGTTTCAGGTTTAAAAAAAGAAAAGCAGACCATAAAGGGTGAGCAAATTAATTGACATTATTTTAATTTTGAAGTTAAAAAACTAAGAAAAAGAAACATTAGGAACCCAGAATAGTCAAAGTTTCTGTAGCTTAGATTAGTCTGAGTCACATAGGACAGTAAGATATTTTAAAAACATTAATGTGGCTTCCAGTTGTTCAGTCATCAAAGCCGTCCTTAGAAGGATGCGCCAGATTCTCAAATGTCTCCACTGAAATACTCCCGACAACAGGAGAGTGAGCAGGGACCTTCACGGAATCTGAGGATCTAGCCCAAACTAGCTGCTGAAAGCACCGTGTTTCTGAAGGTCCACTCTTGACCCCAGTGTTGTTCAGGAGTTTTACAGTCTTAATGAAAAACCTTCTGAGTCACTGAATCAGGCACTGAGGTTCTGGGAGGCACTCACGTGGAAGACCAAAGCCTTCCATCCTGCTAGCTTTCTGCCCTACACTCTTCTATACTCACTTTTATACATACATATATACTTTAAAAAATCTCAGATTATTTAGAAATTAAGGCTCATTTAATCCTCATTCTTACCTACTATTATTATTTCCAACTTCACAGGTGAGAAACTGAGGAATGGAAAGGTTATCTCCTTAGTGGCGTAGGGATTTTAACCTAGATTCACAGTCCAGCATCAGATGCAAGGCCATTAAATAAGAGCAAAATTGTTTGTATGACTCTCAATTCCAATTTCATGCTTGCAGACTTTTTGCATTACAGACTTTTGAAATGTGCTAGAAGTCATGTTTGGTATGAGCCAAATGGCTCTGGGCCAAACCTTTAATTCCTCTATGATGAAATCAAATTGCTGGGCACAGTGGCACATGCCTGTCTTCCCAGCAGCTCAGGAGGCTGAGGCAGGAGGATGGAATTCAAAGCCAGTGTCAACAACTTAGTAAGGCTCAAGCAACTTAGCAAGACCTTGTCTCTAAATAAAATATTAAAAAGGCTAGGATGTGGCTCAGTGATTAAGTACCTCTGGGTTCAATTCCTGCTGTCAAAAAAAGAAGAGGGCTGAGGTTATGGCTCAGTGGTAGAGCACTTGCCCAGCACATATGGGTACTGGGTTCGATTCTCAGCACCACATGTTGCATGTAAGTAAATGAATAAAGAAGAAGAAGAAATCAAATTTATGCAACTAGGATGCAGGAAGCACACGACTGGCTTCCTTAAAGGCAGGCACATTCTGGTCAAACCAGGCCAGTGCACATCTCTGCTCTCCAGACTTTCCTGCTCATGTGGTTCTGCCCTAAAAAGCTATTTTGCTTGCACTGGAGTGCTACTGGTCTTCATCATCATGGACAACTGAGACAATGACAACTCACTAAGAAGTGCACAAAAAGGACTCATATGGCTACTGTGGACATACACTCTGATAAGAGGTTCCACTTTTTAAAACGTGGTTTTAGGGGCTGGGGATGTGGCTCAAGCGGTAGCGCGCTTGCCTGGCATGCTCCCGGCACTGGGTTCGATCCTCAGCACCACATACAAATAAAGATGTTGTGTCCATGGAAAACTAAAAAATAAATATTAAAAAATTCTCTCTCTTAAAAAAAATAAAATAAAACATGGTTTTAGAAGAACAAACACAGAGTAGAATTTAAGAGACATGTTTATGAAAACTACATTGTCACACTACAAAATGAAATAACA
Organism: Urocitellus parryii; assembly: GCF_045843805.1. Taxonomy (NCBI): domain Eukaryota; kingdom Metazoa; phylum Chordata; class Mammalia; order Rodentia; family Sciuridae; genus Urocitellus; species Urocitellus parryii. Next base: position 7,181,409 of record NC_135533.1, read on the forward strand.
GGCAGCACTAAGATTCGAAACAGATAATATTTCAAAAGTTCATGTGTCAGACAGTTGTTGGAAACTTTGGATGAAAAAAACAACTACTCTAGTTGAGCTAGTTTTTGATCAGTACAAAAAAAAAAGTCAATTTAACTCTCAAAATACACAAAGGACGATAATTTTGAATGGTTGGTTATATTTTGAGATATTAGAAATTTATTTGTTGAGAACTTTCAACTTCAAACGTATACACTCCACTTACAACAACTGTCTTCCATAGGAAAATACATTCAGACCACTGCAGACAAATTGGGTAGGACTTCATGTGACAGAAGCAGAGCAATTGCTCTTACTAATTTTCTAAGCTGACTCACTTTCTATCCCCATGTATGGAAAAAGTGATTCTGTAGTCTATTCACTCTCAAGTAAGTAGGGGACAAAGGGCAAAGCAGATATCAGACTCAGTAAGACCCAGAGGCTCGGTGGAAATCTCCTAGTGTCTCTAGGTCTGGGTCAGCAAACTATATATAACATGTATGCCAAATTCTGCTGCTATCTGGATTGTTTTGTTTGGTACTGGGGACTGAACCCAGGGGTGTTTAAACACTAAGCCACATCCCCAGCTCTTTTTATTTCTGATTTTGAGACATGGTTTCACTAAGTTGTTTAGGGCCTAAGTTGCCCTTGAACTCATGACTCTCCCGCCCTGGCCCCCCCACAGTCACTGTGAATACAGGCATGTGCCACTGCAGCCAGCCAATGATTTTTTTGTTTCTTTATTTGTTTTCAAGTGTTGAGGATTGAACCCAGGGCCTTGCACTGGTGAGATAAACATTCTATCACTGAGCTATATTCCCAGCCTGTTTTTTGTAAATAAAATTTTACTGAATCCCAGTCATACCTATTTGTTTACATAATGTTGTGGTTGCTTTTGCCCTACAATGGCAGGGTTGAATAGCTGCAGCAGAGACCATACATAGTCCACAAAGCCTAAAATATCTACTATCTGGCCCTGCAGAAAGTTCACAGCTTCTTGATCTAATCATTTCTGAGAACCTACATCTAGGCTACCTGAATTTTCAAGAATGAGAACCAAGAATAATTGCACTAGAACTTCATGATGACATCACTAAGTACAAAAAAAGAAAAGGATGCATGAAACATGGAACATGGAACATGAAACATGGCCCACTCCTTCAGTTTCAGAAGGCTAATGTGAACCTAATCTAAATCTGAAGGCTGTGTTACAAATTCTTAGGGAATATTCTAGGAACAAAAAAGCAAACACTTTAACTTTGCAAATCTGAGAACACTTATTTCTTAAAATTGTCTCACTGGACACAGACCCACATTCCAGAAGAAACCCTCCAACTATGAAAGGCATGCAGCTCTCATGGTTACAACCTTAGAACATCAAAGAGAACACGCAGTCACGGTCACGACCACAAACTCATTTATAAAAGCGTCATAGAGAAACAGGAGCATGGCACCTGCTAAACGCACTACATGACAACAGTGCCAACGCAGGGCTGCGAGGACAGCTGCAGGTGCCGAGACCTCACCGAGGGGCAATGACTATTTCAACTTATGTCTACTGTACGTACTATGTTTCAGCTTACCTTTTTCATATATTCAGTAACTGGGTTCTGCTGCAAGAATTCAGTACTCTCTCTGGTATAAAATCTCTCTGTGTCAGCCAAAAATTGAGATTCAAAGGATTCTTTATACACTGTTAACGTAGGGCCCTTTGCAAATGCATCATCTTCATTCAGCCCCAATTCCACTAGAAATAAATACGAGCTACATTTCAATCACCCTATTTTTTGTTATATTTCACAGAAAATACTTAGGTGTAGCATTCAGTTTAAGTTATGCTTAAAAGGTCAATGTGAAATGGAGGGTATAAAGTAACTCTTATTTACTAGTATAAAAGAACACTTGTTTTACTAAAAGAAAAGAAAAAAAATCCAAGATGTCTAAAAGGCAAGTAATTCTGACCCAGGGCCAGATATGCTTCCAAATTACCATAAAGTTCATTTAGAGAACGTTTACATTTGAAAAAGCAATATAAATTTCTAATTTTAAACTTTCAAAGAAATACAATGCTACCCAAGTTTTTAAAACATTGTATTACTTTATCAGTTTCTCAATCTCAATTTTTCAAGCTGATATAGATTTCTGGTTATCATTTAGCTCAATAATGTTCTCTCATATTTACATCCAGTAATTCAATGAGACCAGAAAATAATTCATATTTCTTTTCCATCAAATTTCCTTAAGGCACAAGGACCAAACAATTTTTTTGATGGGTAAAATCAATAAAATCACACTGACTTGAAGAGAATTAGGAGAACCTTTGTAAATGCTAGCAACATTCTTGATAATATTAAAATATTTAAAAAATGCATCTTGTTAGAGCATTGCTATAATTATCATACGATATGAAAATGAATAAATTAAAGGGAAATTATTTACCATAGGACTGTACAACTCCACTAATCAGTCTTGTATTGATGGTCTCACCATTTCTTTCCTTTTCAATCAGTTTTAAAACAGCATTTGTTACCTTCAGAAAGAATAAAGACAGAAGATATATTTCACAATATATATTACTACATATTCCTTAAACATTCAAAGCCATTAAACAATGCATTATGACAGATATTCTTGAAATCTCTCAAAGGCCTGAGGAGGACAAAGGTTAAGTAATGAAATGGGGACTTTTAAAAGCAAAACACACGCACTCACACAAGCAGGTACCTGTTTATTCAATGGCCTGAACAGACAATCTCTCCAAGTCACCAATGCAAGCTGGATAAGTAAGAAAAAATAAATAAAACAATTAAAAACAATTAAAAAATTATTAACTATACACACAATAAATAGTGTTAGATACCTATACTTTTACTATGTTTTCCCAAGACTGAAGTCATAGGAAATAATCTGAATTCCAAATTTTATCAAAGTTAGAATATACCTTGGTAAAAATCTATCAGAACAAGATGAGAAAGCCACTCTTGAGCTACCCATCTGAAGAGGCAGAGAAGGTACAGGTGCTTATCGGCTCACATTTTAACAGTTAAAATACAAAGACAAATTTGATTTAAGGAGCATATTTTCTGTCAGTTTAAAGGGCAAAAGTGGATTCAACCTACAAATTTGTCCCTTGGATCAAACAAATTTAATTTGACCTTCCACATTTGATGAAAATGATTCCATTTATTACATCAGCTTTGACATACTCAGTAAGATAAATTATAGATTTTAAACTCTAAAAAAGCTATGTGTCTTGGTGGCAGTGGTTTCACAGATGTGTACAACTGTGAGTGCACCACACCACACACTCTGGACTGTGCCACTGACCGCATGCACCATAAAAATGTTAGAATTCATACATGACTTTTAAATCATTTGCTGGAAGAGGTATTAATTCAAATAAAATAAAATTTGTAACAGTCTAATACACAAATGCTAACTGTTGAGACATTCGTTTTAAATATAAATCCTAGTTTTATTTTTCACAAATCTCACTATAGATACAACAGGGTTTATAAAAGATATATTTCTGAAAACATTATATGTAAATTTATTTTATGAAGGACTTTAAAAGTGGTGTTTCCTCAAATAAATAGCATTAAAAACAATATTTAAGAGACAAAAATTTTTTGACAAATCATGAACAATAAATATATACTGAAGGCTAATATTGGGGAAAAAATAAGATTTCATCATTAGGAGCTACGACTAAGATGCTCGAACAATGCCGGAAGGAAGAGACCCCTCCTCTTGGAGAAACACAGGGAGGAGGCACTCTGGAAATGCCCCTCACTGTGGAGTCCTGGCTGTCCTCGCCTTCCTCAGAGCAGAGGAGAGTCAGAAAGGTCTGTAGCAGACACAAACTTCTAAAAAGCATTGACAGGTCACCAAAAAGCGCAACTTGAAATCACCACTCCCTTAGACCTAACCTGAGGTGGGTCTAAGGGAGAAGAGTGCGCAGGAAGAGGAAGCAGGACCGACAGCAGGCCAACAGAACGCCAATGCAAGTTAGGGATCCGGTCTGGTTGCATCATTTGAATCATCAACTAGAAAATTAAACGAATGTCCTCTGGTTGACTAGAAAAGAAACTTTCTACAGTTAAAAAATAAAGAATCAATCAGGGGCTGGGGATGTGGCTCAAGTAGTAACACGCTCGCCTGGCATGCGTGAGGCACTGGGTTCGATCCTCAGCACCACATAAAATAAAATAAAGATATTGTGTCCACCTAAAGCTAAAAAATAAATATTAAAAAAAATGAAGAATCGTTCAGAAAAAAGTAAAACTTCACAAGTAGTCATGAAATGATTTCTTGACAAGCAGCCCCATTTTCTGGAGATTCGAGACATATGATGAGAGATCACCCGTACAAACTGTCCCACTGTGCCTGGCACCCAAACTTCTGTATGAATTCTGTGGTGTCACTGACACAGCACACAGTGGAACGTTGTTTCTAAGGAGGGGTACTGACTTGGTCTTTGCTAGAATTTATGGCCCTCTCTTGCATTTCTGAACAGTAACTATGGCATGTGAGGGTGTATGTAGGAAGTACAAATTTTGAAAGTGGATTAAAAATAATAAAAGCAAGTTGGGGTAGGTTAACTGGGGATTGAACTCAGGGGACTCAACCACTGAGCCACATCCCCACCCATATTTTGTATTTTAATATTTAGAGTCAGGGTCTCAGTGAGTTGCTTAACACTTTGCTTTTGCTGAGGCTGCCTTTGAATTCATGATCCTCCTGTCTCAGCCTCCCAAGTGTCTGGGATTATAGGCATGTGCCACTGTGACCAGCAGCAGCTGAATCTTAATCAAGTATCCTTGTACTTTTAGAAGTCTATATATGTTGCTATGTGGTATACATGGTCTTTAGGTCAAGTGGATTTCTAAAATGAAATCATCCAAAACCATGCTGATTCTTACTTTGCCAACTTGGGAGTCTCAAGAAAGCATTTTGACATGAAAGACAATGAAAAGCACTTCAACCATTTCTCAATGCATACATATTTCAAAAAACATCTGGTAGTTGTGGTGTGGTGGTACATGCCAATATTCCCACCAACCCAGGAGGGTGAGGCAGGAGGATTCCAAGTTCTAGGCCAGCCTCAGAAACTTAGCAAGGCCTAAGCAACTTAAAAGATATTGTTTCAAAATAAAAAGTGAAAAAGGCTGAGGATGTTGCTCAATGATAAAGTGCCCCTGGGTTTCATTCCCAGCACCAAACAAACAAAAAACCCATGGTATAATACATGGTAAACATATGTAATCTGTCAACCAAAAAAAAAAAAAAAAAAAGAGTATAGAACAAAAGAAAAAGGGAAGTATAAAAACTTCAAATAAAAACTAAACTTAGAAAGTTTTGTTAAAAACTTAAGTATATAACAAAACTACCACTACAATACAACAAGAATTTTGATGCTGAAACTCAGCTATATAAACAATAAAAATTAGCCATGCCTTGGGCCACATTATGCTTTAATTAAATTTGCAACAGTGAAGCAACAAAATATTGCTAATATAGGAACAATTTTATGTATGGACATACATAAAACCTTACATAACCACAGTTCAAAAGGGGCACTGTTCAAAAGGGACGACTGTCCTGCTGTCCTCACCAAAACTCCCTTATTGCTTTACAACAATGGCTCTCAGACTGTGCCAAGAATCACCTAAAGAGCTTCTTAAAACAAGACTGTCATAGGGCTGGGGTTGTGGCTCAGTGGTAGAGCACTTGCCTAGCATGTGAGAGGTACTGGGTTTGATTCTTAGCACCACATATAAATAAATAAAGGTCCATTGACAACTAAAAACACCAGACTGTCGGGCCCCACCTGTAGACTGTCCAATCAAGTCTAGGACAAGGTCTGAGAATTTGTACTCCTAGCAAGTTTCCAGATTATGCTGAGAACCATACTTTGAAAACCAATAGGCCTAAAAAACCTTCACTGACTGAAGAAATGTATCGATGGGGGTGGTTTCATGATTAATTCAAGGTCTTCTCCTGGAAGCAGAGTTCCCAGACAGGAGAGGGTGTGAGGCTCATGCTTAGGGCTTGAGTCTCAGGCAAGGTGCCTGATTTGCAAAATGAGATGGTGATTAAACCATTAAAGAATACACTTCTAAAAAGTAAGTGCAGACTGTGAAACCTGTATTTTATAACTCCATTTCTCATCCTTCTACTTTGTCACAAAGTATGGAGGAGTCATTCATTGATAAAGAAAATTAGTATAAATATTCTGAAAACAGCTTAACATTTGCCTGGTTCTCCTTATTGAAAGACAACGTATCACTAAGAAACATTTTAAATATTTTTAAAAACATCTTACTGAATAGATTTCATATATTCCTTTTCGTCCTTCATCACATTCACGGCGAACCCAATGTCTATTGAGGTAGGCACAGATTCCATTTAGCACTTTGCTTGAGAATCGGTAATCTTCCCATTGCTGAGTGTAGAACTTCAGCACGCTCTCGTCCATCAGATCCTCTCCATCCTGAAAACAAGTTCACTAAAGCTTTAAGATGACTGTTGGACGCAGATCAAAGAAAAAGCTAATGAAACAAAATACACCAATACAAAAGGATTCTTAAATCACTCTGTGTACAAAACCACACTAACTTATTATAGATTCTCACAAGAACACAGTAAAAAATTCTTTCACATGAAATTAAACTAGAACCTTTTCTATGGCATTAAATATGAATATACACTTACAAAAAGTACTCTGAACTTTAAGAATCTGATGGCTACTTCTTTTTTTTTAATAAGGAATTAACTTTAAAATCATCTCTATTCTTGATAATTTTCCTGTTAAAAGAATTAACATGTCACATTAACTAAGAACACAGGGCAAAACATGACGCTCAATTTTTAAATGCTTTTCCCATCTTTAAATTTATTTAAAGATTATAAAAAGTTATAGCCTTTTGTGGAAATCTGTTGCCATTTTCATAAAAGTAAAATAAGTACAATAGTGTGATATATCTTCTTTAACCAGACCTCATGAAGAAAATGCACATTTACTCTTAAGTATTTTTACTGAGATCTCTACAACTTAAACCACAATTTTTATCTGAAGAAAACTAACTGGAAACTTTTCCCTATGTATTAGTGGAATCTAAAAAGTATGTCCTACCCTTTAAAAATGCAGCACCACCATTTCCAGGTGCTGTGCAGAAAAGCACTGAAGAGGAGAATGAGAGGGGAGGGGCGCCTCCGCACTCAGGCCAGGGCAACGTCGAAGGCGGGAAGGCCAAGGCTGCCAGAATGGACGCTCCATGAGTAACTGTACTCAGGTGACCCAACCATGCACGCAAACACCTGACCATGTCTAAACACAACCAAATTTTTGTTCACTTAATATGAAATGAACTTTAAAATGCAAAGCTAGGCTATTCTGGCTTATGATATAGACCTTTTTTAAAATTCAAAAATATCACTAATGGTCTGGCTATCAATACTTTTACATAATACAGTACACTGTCATGCTCTTTGGTAACAAAAAATAAGTAATTACAATATCCAATTTATAAAGTGTTGTGAATAGAAAAAACAAAGTGGTTGTAGGAAGACCTTAGTCTCTGGAGAACGTGCAAGCAGTACTACTATGAACCACTGTTTGTGGTCAACTGACTACAGTGTTAGAATGATGCATGTTTCCGATGAGCTTGTAAAATAAACTAAAAAACAGAAAAAACAACAACAACAAAAGCTAGATCACATTTTAACAATGTGATTGTCAAAGGCTAAAGAACCTTGTTTACTTTTTTTTCAGTGCCAGAGGTTAACCCAGAGCCTCCTTATGCTAGGCAGGTGCTCTACCACTAGGCTACACCTCCAGCCTGTTTACACATTTTCATGGACAACACCATATGGGGCTCAAAATATAGTAATATCTGGATACGTAATTATATGCTTGAAATGAAAAGGTTCATCAGTTTCTTTCTTCATCTCTCCCCACTGTACTGGGGACTAACCAAAGAGCACTTTACCTAGCCCTTTTTATTTTGAGATAGGGTCTTGCTAAGTTGCTGAGGATGACCTCAAACTTACAATCCTCCTGCTTCGGTCTCTTGAGTAACTGGGATTACAGGCATATACACCATGCCTGGCTAGAGCTCATCAATCTCTAATCACCAGATACAAACTGGCTAACAGTTTATGGAACAACATTATTATGATAATAAGGATGCCCAAAACTTCTAATTTAAAAAAATGAAAACATGCTTTATAGAGGTTTCATTATTATAAGAGATAAAAGATTAAGCAATACTAAAACATTTAATGAGCAAGCAAAGTGAAAAACTGAGCATTTAAGGTAGAATTACCATTTCCTCTTTACCTTCTATTATAAATGTGCAATAGAGATGTAAAATGTCTTACCTTAAGAAGATTTGTCAAGTAATTCTTCAAAAATTCTTTAAGTCGTTTGTACAATTCCAGGCCAACAAACTGAGCCCCTCCGGGTGTCTGCCCCTTTTTCGATTTAGAAGGAGGGACTCCAGCTCCCCGTGCTTGGTTTGACTGGTGTACGCTAGTACAGTAGTTATAAACGTGACTTGGAGAAAAGTTAAGGGAATCAATGTGCACCTCAAATGCAAACAGTGGCTAATATAAACATATTTCCTTCTATTTCAGTACCAACACATTGCCTACATGTCGACCAGAACCTGTTAAAAACTACAGTGGAAAAAAGATTCTACTCCCTGTCAACAGAGTGGAGTCTGCAAGCTCTATCCACAAGGTGCCCACGGGCCTGAGGACAAGCGATAAGCCAGGAGACTGCCAAGAAAGAATCCGGAGCTTTCAGACAACCTCGCATGCCTGACCTTGTGGAAAGCTGTCTGAGTATTTAAAAGGCATAAAAAGAACTGGCAACAGGTACCAAGGAAAGGTTGCAAATGAAGAAGAAAAAACCAATTACAGTATTTACTTCAGGAAAAACAAAAAGCTAATAATCATCATAGCAGATGAAGCTCAGCTATAAATACTTCCAGAAACACAATATGAATACTGACATAATAAAACTTTATTTTAAAATGATTTGCAAGGGCTAGGGCTGTAGCTCTGTGGTAGAGTGCTTGCCTAGCATGTATGAGGCACTGGGCTCAATTTCAGCACCACATATAAATAAATAAAATAAAGGTCCATTGACAACTAGAAAAAATATTTTTTAAAAAACCGATTTGCAAATGGATGCACACAAAACTACATTCTAAGGACGAAGGATGAAAAGCAGGAGAGGAGCAAGAGAGCCATAGCCTGCACCATGCTAGAATCGCAGGTCAGAAGCTGACCAACCAAATCCCTTCCACAGGCCTCTGAGAAAGAGTGGCAGGTGCAGCCAGCTGCCCCCTGCAGGGGTGCTGGAGGGAATGGGGCTGGGACGGGAGGGCAGAGGACTGACTGCATGGTCCTAACCTTTAAATATGATGAACTCATCTTGCATGTGACATTACCTGGGTAAAGCTGAAAATATCCAGGAACACTTATCTACTCTCAGGTTTGTTAAACCCTGGCTAAGCAAAGTCTATATATAAATACTTAATTATAAATTTCAAATATATTACAGTAAAAAGTACCTTAAACTAACAAAATTACTATCTTTATGCATTTATTTTTTTTGGTACCAGGGGCACTTTACCACTGAGCTATATCCCCAGCATTGCTATAATTAAAATAATTTAAAACAATATGAAAAAAACAAGCCTCTATAAAAACATGGCCAAAGCACACCAACAGAAAATCCAAAAGTAAAAGAAGACACATTAATGACTAGAAAAACCCATGTGGTAATCAAAGAACTATCTTAACATAATGAATTAAATATTTCAATTATACAGATAATCACAGATGACAATAAACCACCTTTTGTTCACAACAGTTGACGAACATTTGTCCCAAATTCCACCCATAAACCCCACCCCACCTCCACCCTTGGGCTGCCGCCAACTTTTTAGGAAGTGAAATATTACAGGTTGTAACAAACTCTATGCCTCCCTAGTCCCTCCCATTCTTTGAAGAAAACACCCCATGATTTGCTATATATTGTTCCTATGCATGTTTTTATATTTTACTGGAAAACAACATATATTGTTTTGCAAGTTTAACAGTTTCAGATTACGCAAACTGTAATCCACACATTCACTTCTGTATCTGTTTTTGATACTGTGAGAGATAGCTCCAGCAGTGTTAATACACTGTATAGTTTCTATGTACAACGACACATCCATTTTCTTGTTTATGGACCTTGCTAGACATCATTTTAGCAGGTACCAATTTTGGGTACTTTCAAACAAAGTTGCGTACATTTTTAGCATGTCCCTTGCACACAGGTACAAGTCTGTAGCAGCAGGGACTTCCCAGCACACCTTCAGCCAGACTGCTTTACAAAGTGGCTGCTGTGCATTTCCACTGCCACAACCTTGCCCAGGCACGTACTATGGTTCTCGTGGCTTTAAGTGCATTTCAGTTGATTGTTTTCATTCTCTTCTGTATATCGTCTGCTCATATCCTAACTAAAAAGTTTGCTCAGACATTAATACTAGGAATACAAAAGGGCATAATCACTTTGCAAAAAAAAAAAAAATTGTTCAATTCTTAAAGCAAATTGTGGTCTATTTGGAGAACATTACTTGGCAGTTTAAAAAGTGCACTACCCCGACACATATCATGAATTAATTTCCAAAACATATTGAATAAAAAGAGCCAGACACATGAAATTCCACCCATGTAAACTTCCAGAACCAATAAAACTTAACTCATAGTCTAGAAATTGGGAGAGTGATTCCTTTTGCATGACTAAAGGGTGAATAAACATCAAGGAGAACTGGAGAGAACTTTTAGTATCTTGAATAGGGTTATGTTTACACAAAAGTATGTCCGTCAGAAGGGAAATTGCATGGAAATGGAAGGAGACCCACAGGGTTATACAAAATTACATACAAGAGGAAGTGAGGGGTAAGGGGAAAATAATACAAGGGGGAAGAATGAATTACAGTAGAGGGGGTAGAGAGAGAAGAGGGGAGGGGAGGGGAAGGGAGGGGAGGGGAGGGGAGGGGAGGGGAGGGGAGGGGAGGGGGGATAGTAGAGGATAGGAAAGGCAGCAGAATACAACAGACTTGAGTATGTCAATATGTAAATCAATGGAAGTGTAACTGATGTGAATCTGCAATCTGTATATGGGGTAAAAATGGGAGTTCATAACCCACTTGAATCAAAGTGTGAAATATATCAAAAACTATGTAATGTTTTGAACAACCAACAATAAAAAAATAAAAAATAAAAAAATAAAAAAAGTATGTCCGTCAAAAATATGCAAATCAATGAGGATGGTGACACACTCCTGTAATCCCAGCAACTCAGGAGCCTGAGGTTTGAGAATGGCAAGTTTAAGGCCAGTCTCAACAACTCAGTAAAAACCTGTCTCAAAAAAACAAAAGACTGGGGATGCAGCTCAGTGGTAAAGTGTCCTTGGGTTCAATCCCTATACATACCCCCCCACACAATAAATAAACCACATGCTTTAATATATGGAGATTTTGTTATATATTTTTTGCCCTAAAAAATTCTACATTTTAAAAAAGGTAAGCACTTTAAATATTTCTGCTAACTCACTAAGTTGCCTCTGGACTTGAATTTATTGTGAAAAATGTCCTTATGAGCAGCTATTGCTGAGTAAAGAGAAATTCTTAATCTGTCGTCAAATTTTTCCCAATTTTCTTCTATGGCTTGTGCCATGCTGGTTGAGGAAATCATTTCCTTGGCCAAGACAATCATTCTACTGTATGTTCTTATAAAGCTGACTTCTTCACTGAGGTTTCCAATCCAGGCAGACTTAACTCATACATGATACAAGAAGTCATTTTAGTTATCTGCATAATCAATGGCTCTACAAATTAAACATCCAACCCATCCTCATTATGTATACTGCTACTTCTAGAAAACTGTTTCAATGGTTTCCAAGCAACTGCCTTTTTCGTCTTCTTTTAAAACACATCTGTTCTTTCTCTAATATCCCCTTATATATTTATCACATTGTGGGGTTTTTAAGATTAATTTTGCCAGTAGCTTTTCAAACAGCCAGTATGAGTTTTATTAATTTTCATTCTTATGACTTTATTTCATTTGGTTCTTTTGTATTTATTTCTTTATATTTGCTCTCTGTGTATAAATCTTTGGTCAGTTAACTTTGCAATTTCTCTTAACATTTGAAATACACAAATGTGCGATGATATACGAAACACACCACTTGGCCATGCCACTCCAGTCTGATGTGCACACATTTCCCCTCTTGTTCAGTATTTTCCTTTTTCCATTATTAGTTGGTTCTGTCTTTAGTGTTCAACTGTTTAATTTTCCAAAGTTTATTTTTTAACCTTTAAGAATTTCACTTTAAAATTAGATTAGAAAATTCAAAGAACATCCTCTTTTTGATAGTATTTTTTAAATGAGGAGACTTATGTTAAACGCAATTTATTTTTAGGCAGGGAAGAGGACAAGTACTCCCCATGTGCCCGGGAGGATGGTCCATTCCATAACTGTCAGATACCGAGACTGTTAGGTACAGCTAGTCAATTCTGCCTTTCAAATCTATACTGTTATTGATTTGCCTGTTTATTAGTAAGAAATTTTTATAGTAATCTCCCAATATAATAATGGTTTTGTCAATTTCTCTTATAATTCCCTAAGGTACCTATCATATTTTGAGATGGTGTTAACAATACAAATTAGAAATTATGTTCCTGGTGACAAGGTCCTTTCATCTTTAGAAATAGCTCTATAGCTCTGTTTAATCTAACAACACTGCTTTAGAAACCTACTGTATCTGATATTACTAAGTCATTCCTTTTTTTGTTGTTAGAATTTTTCTCATGACTTTTGTTCTATTTTCTACCTTTATGTTTCTGTGTTTTGATATGTCTACTGCAAACCACCAGAGCATAATTAATGGACCTCATAATGTGATAGGAAAGTTTGATTTTACAATTAAACTATTCTATAAGACTATCTGGATTAACTTTTACCATTGTATTTTGTATTTTCCAATTTTATATGCATCTCATTTTCTCCCTTCTATTAGAATGGTAATTTGCATATTCCATTCCAATTCTTTTATTATTTTGAAATTTTACATTCTATTTGAATTCTAGAAATGGTTATCTTAAACTGTGATATACATCGTCTCTGGCCTATTTGGGAAAATGTTTGGCCTTCATCTCATCAAGTATTTCTGCTGTTTTCTCCTAGTTCTTCTGTTGCAGGTATGTTGGTCAAGTGTATGCTTCTTCCATACATCAGTTAAAAACTTCAATTATTTTCTGTCACTTTATCTTTGTTCAAACTTTCGCATTTTTCTAGATATACCATCTGCTTAAGTGAATCTCCAGCAGCTATGTCAAATTTGCTGTTCAATTTTTTTATTTGCAAAATGTCTTGGGTGTTCCAAAGTGTTCCTCATCCTTATCTATCATTAATCATTTTGGATGGAATGAAACACCCTCTTCCAGGATCCTTTTATTTGAAGTTCTGGGGTCTGACTTTGTGGCTTGGAGCATGTACTGACTTCATGGTGAACTTTCTCCTATGCTTTGCAACTTTATTTTAACTCATGGAGGGAGGCGGGCTTTCACATTAATTTCCCAGATTGAAGTAAGTTCCACACACATTTGAGTTACAAATTCTCAAGACAGACTTTCCCCAAACCCTCCTTGCATCCAGAGCTCAGTTTAAATATTTTCTCAGGTGCCTCCCTGGCAGAGCAGGTTCGTTGAAGTTTTTGCATGGTCTGAATTTTTTCAGCTCCCCGCCTGCTGTTCCCACCAGGGCTCTGTCTCCTCCTGTGTGACTGCCACCAACCAGCCGGCCTTTTCCCGAATCCCCACGCTGCCGGGGGTTCCCCTCATCTTTGCGCAAAGTCAGCTGTGCATTTATGCTGCATTTCACCCATCATCCAGTTCTAGGATTTGTTAGGCTATCAATTTCAGCCTGACTTCTGTTTCTTGGCAGTAGTATATTTTTTTGACTATTAAAAAAGTTTTAAAAAAGGAACCCAATGATAGCTTATGTGCAGTTAAGTGATACTTCTGGACTTCTATTAAAAGGTCAAGAGTGAACACCATGTTCACCCGATGGTTCTGCAAATGGCTTAACTAGGATCACCATCTGATCAAGAAACTCCACCCCCAGGCATCCACAGGAGGACACAGACACAAATGTTGACGGCAGTATTATTCACAGAGTCAGAAGGAGGAAACAACCCAAATGCCCCCAACTGACCGAGAGATAAACAATGTGGAATGTCCATGAAATGGAATACTGTTTTACTCACAAAAACAAACAAAATATTGGCATGTGCTATAATATGGTGAAATTTTAAAACATCACGCTAAGTGGAGGAAAACCAGTCATAAGAGACCACGGGTTCATCCGCTCAGGCTGCCAAAATACAGACTTCAGCTTAAACACCAAACAACAGGAATTCATTCTCAGTTCTGAAGACTACAAGTCCAAAATCAACCATCTGAGGTTGGTTCCTAGCTTTCTGTCTCCTCACACAGCTATGTGGACAGACAGAACTCTTTGGTGTCCCTTCCTCTTCTTAAAAGGACAAAATGCTGTCAGACTAAGACCCTAGCCTCACAACCTAACTTAACCTTAATTACTCCCCCCAAAGACCCTGCCTCCAAGACCCATCATTCAGGGGTGAGGGTTTTAACATGAATTAACATTAACAACGCAGTCCGCAGTCCCCAACACTACGTGTTATGTGATTATACGAACATAAAACGCGCAGAGAAAGCTGATTTGGAAGTGGAAAGTGGGTTAGCAGGGGGAGACAAGGGAGTGACAGCTACAGGACAGGATTTCTTTTTGAGATGATGAAAATATCTAAAATTGAATACATAAGGTCAAATATATTTGTGAATATACTAAAAACTACTGAGATGTCCACTTTTGTATTCCATGTGAATTATATCTCAATAAAGCCATTATTTTTCTAAAAATTCAAATAATTCTAATCATAATCCCAGCAATTTTGGGGTCAACACAAACTATAAAGAGGAATGCAAAGAAACAAGAAGAGTCAAAATGATCTTGGGGAGTGGGGAAGAACGAAGCTGAAAGATTCTATCATTTAACTTAAGGAATTCTCACAAAGCATGCCTATAATCTCAGTGACTCAGGATGCTGAGGCAGGAGGATCACAAATTCAAAGCCAGCACCAGCAACATAGCAAGACCCTGTCTCAAAATAAAATGGACCAGGCGCAGTGACACACTCCTGTAATCCCAGCACCTCGGGAGGCTGAGACAGGACAGTGAGTTCAAAGCCAGCCTCAGCAATGGCTAGGTACTAAGCAACTCAATGAGACTCTGTCTCTAAATAAAATACAAAATAGGGCTGGAGATGTAGCTCAGTGGTTGAGTGCCCCTGAGTTCAATCCCTGGTACGAAAAAAATTAAAATATAATAAATAAATAAATAAATAAATAAATGGTTGGAATGTGGCTCAGTGGTTAAGCACACCTGGGTTCAATTCCTGATAATAACAACAACAACAAAAATGTCCTAAAGGCTGGGGATATAGATCAATGGCATGCATGAGATCCTGGATTCAATCCCCAGCACTGAGTACTCCTCTCCCTAAAAAAAGAGAGAAAAGAATTCTCATAAAGCTACAGTATACAATATTACAAACAAAAACAAAAATACCCACACTAATATCTCACATGAACATGAACATAGATGCAAAAAATATTTGACTAAGGACCAACATATCAGTGAGATAGGGCCCTATAAATAGAAGTATTTGTCATTTAACTCTTAAAGGCACCAAAGCAGTTGATGGGGATAAAGTGTTGTCAGCAAATGATGCTGAAATAACTGCATGGGGAGCTCAAGCTCAAAAACTCACTCACACCATACTTTGTTAACTTTAGTCAGACCGTAAACCTAAACACCTAAACGAAGCTCTAGTAGGAAAACAGAATATTTGTGATCTAGGCAAAAGTTTCTTAGGTTATAGAAAGCAAAAACTGTTGAATAAACAAAGGAAACCAACCAATGTAAGCCAGGTTTCCTTAAAATAATAATAAAAAAACTGTTCAAAGACATCAATAAACATTTGCTCACCCAAAGATATAAAAAAAGAGCTACTCTAATGAATTAAACTATTCTAAAACTGGGATGCAGGGCAAAAGAATTGGACACTGTAAACAGAAGACTCCAGGTCTACCAGCAATTGAAAGGCATTCACCTCACAGGGACAGTCCTCATGGGTATGGACTTATGGCCAAGTGTGAACCACGTCTGACAGAAGAACCTCATCAACTGTACTCGAATCACCGTAGTCCGAAGAAAGGTAAGACTCAAGGTGCATCTGACATGGCTGAGATGATGTCAATCTTAGTTTGAACTCAACTAAACAACATGAGGAAACGTAATCAGGAAAGGAAAAGCAGATTCTTACTGTGTCTCAGAAATCTGTTCAGGGACCCAGCCCTGCCTCAGGTCCCATAGGGATGAGAGCCGAGGGCAGGGCCACCGGCACCACGCATCTGTTAATTGGGCAGGAGAACCAGTAACAAAGGAGGACAACAAGTGGGGTTTCTTCCTAAGAACTGGCCCAAAGGGTCCCTGTGGGGAAACTTCAGGGCATGTCCTGCCTGAGCCAGGTTCACCCTTTTGCTGTCCTCACAGAGGCCACACTGGCCACCTACCTCCCAAGATGTGACAAGACAAATGTGAACAAGTCACTTTAGACAGTGAGAAAGACAAAGTATGACAATGTTTAGAAGAAAAACGGTCCCATTGAAAGTTATTCTTAAAGTAAACAAATGATAGAATATGAGAAAAAGTTAAAAATAGGAATTAAGAGGAAATGAGAAAAAAACAGATGAAAATAAAATCTAAACAGCAATAAGACAGAAGTTTCGTTCGGTGGGCAAGCGGTTAGCAGTTGAGTGCCAAGGCTCTTTTTCACAGATCCCCAGAAGAGTTTCTTGGGCAGGAAAATCAAGGAGGACTGGGCAGCAATCTGGGTCTCTCCCACTGGTAGGGGGAAATGCTGAGATAGGTCCTGGCCTTAGAGCCAAGTCGGCTCAGCCTCCAAAATATGTCCTAGAACTCCCCTGCCATCCTGGAACGTTCAACACTGGCCAAGGCACACGCTGCTAGAACAGTTCTGCTTGGGAGAACAACTGCTGGAACAAGGTCCTATCAGACACTCACAGGGCACCTGCCCCACGCCACACACTGTAAAGGACAGGTAGAAAGAAAAACTGCCCTCCTCGAGCTCTGTGTCACCCAGGAGCAGCCTGCACACAGCTGACCGCCATTCGGAGCACATGGCAGCGGCGGATACAGCAGTCCTCTCCACCATCAGCAGGGGCCGGGAGATGCCCCAATGATTGTCACCCATAGCAACATGCCTTATTGGTCAAGTAAAAGATATCTGGGAAATCAGCTTTTGACCTTTATTTATTATAAGACTCCAACCACTTTCATTTTTTTAAAAGTCAATTCAGTTAAAGAAATAAAACTAGGGCTGGGGTTGTTGCTCAGTGGTAGAACATTTGCCTACCAGGTGTGAGGCACTGGGTTCAATTCTCAACACCACATAAAAATAAAGGTCCAACAACAACTAATAAAATATTTTTTAAAAATAAATAAAACTAAGGTTCTATTAAAATTCATTTAAAAGGCTCTACACTTCCCGTCTTCACATGCCAATAAATGGGCCACCTATACAAGATGGCAGTGGCAGCAGGCCTCATACCATTTGTACAATCAAAGTATAAAGTCAAATAAGAATAAAGTTCTTCCCAGTCTGTGGTTAGGTGCATTTCTGAAAAGGAATATCCCACCCCAAACAAATTCACATCTAACAGCATACTTTAAAAGCAAAGATGATTGTGATGAACTATAAAATTTAAATGCTTAGAAAGATGAGTATGTATGTGTGTATGTATATGTGTGTGTGTGTGTGCGTATATGTGTGTGTATATATACACACACACTACAAATCAAGTTTAGAAGAGTGAACATACCATATTTATACTAACCAAAAAAAAAAAATCATTTATTTAGGCAATTATGCACACGAGAGCAATTTCTATGGGCTCTTGCTCCAAAGCAGGTACGTAATTCCTCAGTCCTAAAAACTACCAGTTCTTAGTGAAAGGTAGAATTTTGCAAGTGAGTATAACTTGGACTTGGTGTTTACAAAACAAAGACAAAAAACAAGGATTGTTCAAAATCATCCAGATTAGAACACTAGTGCACACTTGTAATTCTAACAATTTAGAAGGCTGGGAGGATCACAAGTCCAAGGTCAAACTCAGCAAACCCAACACTTGGGCACTCACTCTGCTATGGAGCTCCATCCCCTGCCCTTCCCTGCAGGTCTGACAGCTGTTTATAGTTCTGACAAATTCTTAGTGTCAAGGACTGAAGTTATTTCCCATTTCTCCCATTATTAAAATAAGCCAAAGAGACTTGAACATACAATTTGAATAAACTATTTCTATCTTGAGTTAAAAAAATAAATTCCTAAAAGTATATTTTTAAGTCTTTAGAAGAGTGTCTCCAATTCCTCTTCAGAAAGTAGCAGACTACCGCTTCCACACGCTCTGCAGGAGCTCGGTCTCCCAATTCCAGGGCTAGTACCTTGTATCTTTAAAACTTTTCCACCTTATTAGTTAAAAAACTAAAATCTCATTTTAAGTCTTGATTTCCTTAACAGTTGTAAGACTGAACTTGTGTCCACATGTTAATCGTCTGCATTTCTTTTTGTGTGTGTGTGTGTGAACTATGTCCTTTAGAGCCTTCTAGAGGGATGGGTGAGCACATATACAAATGAAAATGGTAGTACACATTTGAAAAAATAAGAAACCCTTACATGTTTAGGCTCATCTGATGTAAGTCATGCTCATCAGGTGAGCAAACAAAATTAAGGCAAGTCTCCCAAATAAAAGTGTGCGAGATGAAGCAGCCCAACACATTTGTTGGGTTAGATGGATCCAGACGTCCACAGATCTACGACAACAGTCTATTTGATCTTCCGTTTGATCTGCTTTTCCGTGAGATTTTGATTTCCCATGTGGAGAGTAAGAGCCTGTAGCAGGCAAGTGAAGAAGAAAGGCTGGCACCTGGAGTGCTCCCCCTGGACCCAGAAGACAAGGCGGGAACTCTGCAGAACTAAGGGTGGTGGTGGCTGAGACTGAGACAACTGGCAGGTGGGCCAACAGCAGAGACCAGCGAGTCCTCACACACTGTCCCTGCAATGCACAGGCTGCAGTCTGCCCAGGGCTCAGCGGGCTGACTCCTGGTGAAAAAGGCATCCCTCTCCCGTGATCACGGACTGTGCGCCACGGAGGATCACGTACGAATTCTGAGTGCACTTGCTGTGACTTACTCAACAGCAAAAGTGGCGAAGACAAGAAAGTAGGAATCCTTGGGCTGGGAGAAAGAGGAGTTCGAAAACACAGGCTAAGAAAACACAGGCTAAGAAAACACACGAGTTCAGTTCACAGCACTAGTGGGGAAAAACAGACTTCCAAGTTTATGAGAGCTAATCTAGGCACCCGCGTGGTTCCCCCGAGGGACAATGCAGTTCACCACGCCTGGTCTGTTGAGCCACTGGTTTTCATTCTTCAGAAGAAACTCATGGAAGGGTGTATTTGCTATCACAAGTCCACATGCTTTATTCTTTAAAAAAAAAAAAAAAAAAAAAAAAGCTTTCCTTGGTGAGACTTACTGCTAAGTAATTACCAAGATGTTCCCCCCCCAAAGTATTACATGAAACATATAAGTCGAAATAGGCAAATTCTGGGTAAAATCTCTGATTTCTCCACCTCATTTATTTGTTGCCACAGTCTCTATTTCCTGGTTTTATGCTCACCAAACCATCCAAGCCTGTCTTACCCAAGAGTTGACATACTGGTGGGAACAGCCAGACAGTCAAGATGCTTCTGTGATTCCTTTCTTTAAACCTCTTTTGTACCTATAATAACATCAAGCAAATGATGAAACTCTACTCTAATGGTTCCATGAGGAAGAATAGAAACTCACCGTATGAGTGCAGAAACCTCCCCAATCTAGGTGGAAGGCTTTTATGGAAATGTGGATCAAGACCATTTCCAAAGTTTTGTCTCTTAGTTATTGCACCAGACTTTGGGATCCAAAAAACAAACACTACTTTCTTTCTGGAATCATAAGCGAACACAATAGCAGTACCTGTTCCCAGGGAACAAAATCAGTGCCTTCTCTGTGAATGTGTGATCTATGGAGAAACCTATTGCTGCACCTGCGGAGGCTATCTATGAGAAAATAATTTGGAATTTTATGTCCAAATTAAACAAAAAAAAGATATCAACATGGAAATTTAAACTGATTCCCAGGGAGGCTAACATTATGATTTAGATAGGTGATAACTACAAAACAACCACAATAACCACAACCACAACCAGGTTACTGAACACGGATTCTTATCTGAAAACTTGGGACAGGTGACAGGTAGACCAAGGATCAACAAAAAGAAACAGAACCCTCTAACACACAGCCTGATATCTAGATGAGCTTGCTGGACTCCACACTTCCCTCCACTAGTTGGGACCCATGCTTGTTTCTGGAGCCCAGCACAGTATCTGATATGTAATGGTATCAATAAACTAAGAAGTTTCACTACCTATTTCAATTTCAAATGGAAAGAAATCTGTTATTTACCCAGTTACTTGGACAGTACTATGCTGCACTGCAAAATTTAAAAAAAAAAAAAAAAGTTATCATAACCACCTGTAGTGTCAGCCATGACAGAAAACCAGATGTGTATACTAGTCAGAAAAAGAGCAAGGGCTTGAGGTTAAAACTTGAGAAGAAAAAAACCTTGGAGAAGGGTATACAAACAAGTTAACTGAATCAGATCTTGCTCTTTATAGAGGCTGGGAATTTTTTTCCCCCTTTCCCTAAACTCCCCTCTTTCCTTTGCCATTTTGAATTGAAAAAAAAAAAAAAAAACCATTTAATAATCTCCCTCCTATTATAGTAAACCAAATGCCAAAGGCCCCTAGAGGTTTCTAAGAATACTTGTTTCACATCCAGAAGTAGGTCAACTTCTCTAGAAAACGCACGTGCCTTCCAAGTACAAGTAAAACACACTTTGGGACACCCATTTCCAGCATCGACAGAGGCTCCCTTCACAGTCCTCAGGCGAGCCGAGCCTCGGGTCAGAAGTGGAAGGTTCCCAGCATACTGCCTGACACCCAGCACTCAAACTGTACCTCTCATTTTTTAGATAATAGCTGAAGAATTAAATTAAGATACTTTAGACTCAGTTTAGATTTTCCAACTTCAATAAATAAATGAAGCTATTATTTTCTCAAGGAAAACTGAAAGGAAAAGAATGATACCCAATTTAAAGAGTGGCAGTCCTGGGCTGGGGATATGGTTCAGTGAGAGTGTACTTGCCTAGCATTTTCGAGACTCTGATTTTGAGCTTTGGTACTTCAAAAACAAAGAGTGGCAGTCTTTAAAAAAAATCAAGTTGCAGTTATCAGAATAGTTACAAATTATAATTATTTATAGAATAAAATAATTCAATAATTCCTGAAAACTGGCCCTTCCTTAAAAGTATTATACATGTCCCTTGCTGTGCTGCCACTAGGACTTATTTATTTTTTAATATTTTTTAGGTGTAGATGGACACAACACAATGCCTTTATTTTTATGTGGTGCTGAGAATCAACCTGGGTCCTGCCCATGCTAGGCGAGCGCTCTACTGCTGAACCACAATTCCAGCCCCAGGATTTATTTTTAAAACATTTTTCTCTTCCCCTCCTCCTCCTCCTCCCTAATCTCAGGGGAAACAGGATTATCTTTCTTCCCCATCCTAGGCAGAATTATCAATCCTTGAGCACACACCCACCACAGGAATGAAGTAAATCAAACTTAGGAATGGTTCCAGAAGATCTAAGAAAAGACTGTCTCCCAAATTAACAAGTGAATTTCAACTCCAGACAGAGAACTGGAATGTAGCCTTTGAATCATCTTTTTAAAAGGACCTCCTTTTCCCCTGATGGGCAGAATCACAGCCTCTGGGACAGGAATCCCCTGTGTTTCCCCTTTGCTAGCAAACAATAAAACACTTTGCTTAAAAAAAAAATAAAAATAAATAAAAACCTACATGTCAATGACTTAGAGATTCCACTCAGGCAGAGCCCCAAGGGAACAGGGGACCGTGATGTTCATACCAGCACTCCTAACAACCCAAGGCAGAAATAAGCCCAAAGCCTTCAGTGATGAATGGATACACAAATGTAAAAGAGCCGCGAGACTCACTCATCAAGAGAAACAAGGTTCTGACAGTGCTACAAAGACAAGCACAAGACACCAGCCCATGGCAAGAAACTAGACACAAGGCCTCGTGTTCTACAAGTCCATTTACACCAACAGCCCATCAGAGACAAATCCAGAGACAGAAAGGAGACTTGTGGCTGCCGGGGACAAGGGGAGGGGAACATGGAGACTGAATGCTAGTGGGAACAAGGTGTCTTTTTAGTGATGAAAATGTTCTAAAATTAACATAGTAATAGTGGCAAAACTAAATATACTAAAAACCACTGAACTATACACTTTAAAATGGATGAATTCTTTTTCAATAAAACTAATTTTTTAAAAGTGTTCTACAATGTAAGTGTATTTACATATGTATCCCATACAATAAGTTTTAATTAATTAGAGACAGTTTCATATCTATAATTAATGTTAATTTTTTAGGATTCTAAAATATTTAAAATTTAAAGGTACACTATAGCATCACATAACCTAGTTTGATAATCACTGAAATTTTCATTAAATTGGCAACTTTAAAGTCCTAAAATCAGTAGCAATCTGCTCTGAGTTAGCTTTAATTTCCCTTTTGTATCTGTATGGAACCAAGACCCTCTAAGTAAGTACATCATGACAGCAGGGGCTACGTCTTTCATACCCTCATAATCTTTGTGGTTTGCAGCACAATCCCTTGTACATACCATGGACTAAATAATGAGTAAAATGCTTTATTAATAACATATTCGTATGTTGGGGCCATAATGGTCAAACTTTCACTCCATGTGCTGTTCCTTTTGATCAGGTCAACAGCTGCCTGTGAAGGCCACACGGTAAATACTTCAGGCTTTGTGGGCTAAACTATTTCTGATACAACTACTCAACTCTGTCCCAGAACAAAAAGGCATTTAAATGAACCATCCCCTGCTTAAGCCAGCACTGTCTCTAGAACTTTCTACAGTTACAGACACATTCCAGTATCCCACTACTGAATACCTGAAATGTGGCTAGGAACTGAATCTTTGTAAATTATTGCTCTCCTTCAATATCCAGGACCTCCTCCATACCAAAATCCAGATTCTCAAGTCTCATATAAAATGGTGCAGCATTTGCACATAACCTAATGCACACCCTCCCATACCCTTGAAAGTCATCTCTAATGATTTAAAACACCTAATGCAATATGAACAACTGCTATACTACACTGTTTGGGGAATGGTGACAGGAAAAAAATTATGCACATATTCACAACGGAGATCAAAATTTCCCAAATATTTTAAATGGCTGGTTTGTGGAATCCATGGACACAGAGCTAGTAAATGTGGAGAAGCAACCTATTTTAAATGTGAACATCTACATGTAGTTGGTGGCTACCATACTGAACAGCAATGCATGAGATTACTAGTCAAATCTTATCTCTGCTCAAAAATTAAAGCAAAAAACAAAGTGGGTGACTGTATTATAGGATGAACTGGGACGAGTAAACATGAAGTAAGATTTCTAATGATTCAAAAATCAAAATAGTAAATAATCAAAATTCTTAACAAATCTCAGCTCAAGCAGGAGGATACGTGTAGAGTTCCATGTATCTGGACTTGGCCATGCTTTGTCTGGTGTACACTTGCTGGATTCCAGCTCTGAGGTCATCCCAGATCTGGTCAAGGCCAATCTGCTTCAGTCCATGGGGATTCTGACTCCTGTTTGATGACATTGTGAGCAATGTTCTGAAGTCGTCCAGGGCAGCAATCCTTATTCAAGACACAGCTATTTCTCCATTAGTTGAAAATATACAGTATCATTCCAAATTCATTCACGGCAGCTCAGAAAGGATGTCCTTTAAGTGTGAAGAATGAAATCTCATTGCAGGGAAACCTGAAGAAGAAATAAAGGGAATTAATTTTTTCTAACATCCCTGAGCAGGTAACATGGTGACACACGCTGACAAAAAGACTGAATCTGGGCATCAGCAGGCACTGCTCTTGCCCTGAGGAAATGTGAAACATTCATTACACAGTCCAGGTGTAGAAACATGTTTACTTGACATTTCATCCATAATCCCTTCACTCATGAGAAAAGTTGGGTAAAACTTTCCACAAGTAGAAACTGTTGCCTTTACTTCTAAAATTATCAATATTTAAAGTATCATAACTTGACCTACATAGCAATTAGGAAAACAAACTTGAAGAAAAAAGGTCAAAGGACATGCTCAAGAAATTCCCAGAAACACAAATAGCAAATAAATAGGAAAACTCATTCAATCTCAATAACTATGAGTTTTAGTAATTTTTTTGTTTAGCATTTGATAAGAAGGTGAATGTTGGTGAAGGAGAAGATGAGAGGATATATGGGCACTTCCTTGTAGAAGAGAATTTGGCAAGAACTATCAAAATTTACAACGTGTCCAGGACTTGAAGCTCAGCTCCTCACCTGCTAGGTAGATATGGGCAAGCTGCTTAAATTCTCTAAGCTTCAGCTTTCTACAGGACAAATCACTTTCCTCAAACAGCTATTGTAACACCTAAAAAAAGATAACATATGTAACATATTTATACACAGAAAATGTTTAACAAGTGGTAATGGCTATTATTTCCAAGTACATGAAGCTACTGTGAAACACAATCTATGTTTCAGATCTTGGATCCATAAAGGCCCTTGGTAGTCAATATATATTTTTTAAATTTTTATTATTAGGTACCAGAGATTGAACCCAGGGGTGTTTTAACCAGCCCTTTTTAATATTTTATTTAAATACAGGATCTTACTGAGTCGCTTAGGGCCTCACTAAGTTGCTGGGGCTGACTTTGAACTCACAATCCTCCTGCCTCAGCCTCTCAAATGCCTGGGATTACAAGTGTGTGCCACCATACCTGGCATCAATATTGTATAATGATTCTCAATACTGTATAATTTAATGCTTCTTAATGCTGGATAAATTAAGGCTTCTTGATACTATGTAAGTTAACACTTCTTAATGTACAGCATATTTCAGGCATACTTGTAAGGGTTGTCTGTGTATACCACATCAAAATGTGAAGGTTTTGAATATATATTTCTGGTTTAAATCAAGAAACACTTCTGAATTATTGTAATGACTTCACAAAATAAATGATCATTGGAGAGCTCAAGGGATCTAAGACAACAAAGGCAACAAGGTTGCCAGAGCCTGTGGATCCAGGTCTGAGTTGCCATCAGGAGTTCAGAACATCCCATGTCTCTCCATATCACTGGGCTCCGAGTAGCCCAAGGCACATTTAAGGACCTCAGGGGTTGTGCCTGTGGATAAGTTTGAACTACCAATACCTGAATCATCTCTAATACTTATAATCTAAGCTTGTAGGAGTTAACATTTTCTGAAACCACACCACTGAATTCAAATAGACATGTTCAAATGTGAACTGAGAACATATCTAGCAGAAGGACTCCTCGAGTACAAAGAACTAACAACTCAGCAATCACTCTGCAAATGTTCTAATGTGGGTCTTCAATCGGTCCTTCTTTCCTCTGCCTGGGGAGGATCATAGTGACATCCCACTTGATAACACTTGGCACATCTGGACTGGCACTTGCCACCTGACCATGGATGGACCTCTCTTCCCCAACCCTGTTCTAATTTCCCACTTTGACTGCCCAAACTAGAATTAACAGTACAGTTAATTCTACCTTGGATAAAGCTTTCTCACACGCATCTAGATGTTCTTTGACTTTTTCTTCTCTTCTAATTTCCACCAACAACTGAGGAAAATGTTCTCTGCCTCTAGCTCCATTCTCCACCATCACTGCCCACCTGTGTAGTGGCAAGGCCACTGTATCTAAGCGTCAGAAATCTGGGAAGGATGCTGATGCCTCACCTTTCATATTCAAGCTACTGATGTTAGCTGTCAAGGCTGACTTGCTTAATATCATTTCCTCCTAAAGTAATCTCCATGATCCCTTACCTGGGCCACTGTTTTAATAGTCTAAACAGAGTCTGGTAACTGTGTCCATTTGTATGCTCTCATCCCATTCTGACCTACCTATCAGTCTAAAATTGTTGTCATCCTAATTCTGAATAAGCTGTCATCCTAAGAGCAATGGGGGACACCAGAGAGTCAGAACAGGAAAATCCTAATGCAGCACAACCAGACCCTTCTTTCTGCCCACTTGCATCTTACAAAGCTCCCCCTTTTTTCCCCCAGGGTCGACACACAGACTCCTCCCCTTCCTGGGCTGGCTTGAAATGCGTCTCCCCCATCTCCAAGCCACCCTGGTTTAGACCTTTCACAGGGAGTCATTGAGTGACATGACTAACTGCGCCAGGCCACTCGAGGTAAAGAGCAGCAAGGTATTCACCAGTGGCACACAGACATGCACTGTTTTTGCTGTACTGGGAGCCAGGGCCTAGAATCCTCAGCATAGGTACATGGTCAGAATATTCCTGAAGGCCACCTTGGGCAAGTACTAATGGTAGACACATCTCACATAAGTGGCAATGAAGACAGTGTCACTGACAGCAGCACAGAATCCTCAGACTCAGAAGATTAAATATTATTAAGTGCATACTTCACCACATGGTAAATTTTCTCAACTTTAATATTTTGACTAAACATATGTATTAATGTTATTAATGAAACTAATGTATTAACTTTTTTCCACACTGGAAAAATGTTCGCTTTAACTGTCACAAAGAAATGATGTGCATAGATTCGGACTATTTAATTATAACCTATATTTTCAACACCCTAATCTTGCACCAAAGACAGGTAAAAAATTATTTTTAAGTACTACTAGGGGGAGGAAAAAGAATCATTAATGGTTGCCCCTTTTGCAAAAAAAAAAAAAAAAAAAGGCATAAAATGTGACAATTATGTGGTGAAATATGATACTCAGGTGAGATTGGGGAGTCAGAGAAGAGGTCAGGCTCGCATATAACATGGGACTTCCTTTCTTAACACTTGTCCAAAGTGGTGGCCCATGCTTGTTTCCTCACTGTGACACACTGCTTCATGGGTGTGAAGATCCAGGGCATACTTTCTCTTTTGCCTACTAGGTTATATTGAAAACCCAGTAGAGAGCCCAGCACAAAGCTCAAAGTTTTGCACATATAAAAGAATAAATTAAGGAACTGAATAGTTGTAAATTTTTAAAAGATCTACAAATATGAAAATCCAATACCATAGAGCATCTAAATTTGCTCAAAATCCCTTGAGAATCTCTACAACAATCTCTATCTAGTTCCTTTTAAACTTCTGCCTTCAAACACTCGATTTTAGACTAAAATTTACTTCCCAACTGAGCATGGTGGCACACACCTGTAATCCCAGCAGCTTGGGAGGCCGAGATAGAAGGATCTTGAGTTCAAAGCCAGCTTCAGCAATGGCGAGGCTCTGAGCAACTCAGCAAGACCCTGTCCCTAATAAAATACAAAATAGGGCTGCGGGTGTGGCTCAGTGGTTGACTGCCCCTAAATTCGATCCCCAGTATCATTTTTACTTTCCGTTTCATTTAGTAATGGTTTATACTGTCTGGTCATTACAAACGTGTGGACAGCTTAACAGTGTTTAAACAGGCGTTATGAATCATGCAGAACTTCAGCGACCACTTACACCTACGTAACAAACACTCAGCAGAAGCTGCTCTGTGTCAGGCACTGTCCTATGTGCTAAATCAGAACAGCATGGTCTATGTTCACAATGCAGCTATGGAATAAAAAAAAACATCCTTCCTTCTAAGAAGCTAACACAAACAGACTCTGGGTGCATAAGCTACTTGTGAACTGGAAACTTGATGGACCATGCATTTGTGTACTAAAAGCATTCTGCTCACGAGAACCAATTATAGTTACAGACATTAGAAGCTGACCTTAAAAATAGTTCTGGCCTTTCCTTTTTTCAGATGAAGAAATGGATTCAAAGAAGCAAACAAACTTGGCCAAGATTATTACACCAAAAAGTAGCAGTACCATGATCAGGTCCCTGGCCATGTTCTCAAGCCAGTATGTTCCCAGTACTCTAGTCTGGATTTTAGGTTTTTCATTTTCAATAAACAGTGAAATCCCTGTAAGTCATGACAAAATAGATTCACCAATTATCTATTCGTTAAACCAAGAAACCCAAATACCCTAATGAAAAACCCAATAGTTTTAAAGAGCTAGCAAATTACTCCTAATTGTATCAATAATATTTCTATTCAAATACTTTAAAATTAGTCAGGTATGGTGGCACACACCTGTAATCCCAGCAACTCAGGAGGCTGAGGCAGGAAGATTGCACATTTGTGGCCAGCAACTTAGTGAGACCATAAGCAATTTAACAGGACTGTTTTTATTTTTATTTTTTTTAGAGAGAGAGAGAGAGAGAATGAGAATTTTTTTTTAATATTTATTTTTTGGCGGACACAACATCTTTGTTTGTATGTGATGCTGAGGATCGAACCAGGGCCGCACGCATGCCAGGCGAGCGCACTACCGCTTGAGCCACATCCCCAGCCCCAAGACTGTTTTTAAAAAGGGCTTGGGAGGGTCCCTGGAGAGTGGCTCAGTGGCAGAGTGCTTACTTCGCACTTGTGAGGCACTGGGTTTAATCCTCAGTACCACATAAAACAATAAATAAAAATAAAAAAAGATATTGTGTCCATCTATAACTAAAAAAAATTTTAAAAAACATATTTAAAAAGGTTGGGAATGTGGCTTTGTGGTAAGGCACTCCTAGGTTAAGTCTCTGGTACCCCCCCCCCAAAGAAAAAGTGTTTTTAAAAATAAAGACAAACACTAAAATATCAAAACAGCAAAAAGGAAAAGGTCAATATACCACTTGTCCTTTCAAAAGTTAAAATACACCAAACAAAAACAGACAGTGTGGATTCTCCTATTGGCACCTCTACTCTCCTGTCCTGCATATGCAATATGTCTGACATGTGTTCTTCACGTGTTGTTGTTCTTTATATTATACTTCTGATCCCTTGAGTCATATGCATCCTCTTCATGTTCAATGTCAGGTTTATTTTATTATACACTCCTGAATCCAGTTCTACATGTGATAACTGAGCTACACATTCAGCTTACATTCAGAGTAAGGAGAGAACTTGGCAAAACCTTCTCTAGTCCTGATGTTATATATTTATTATTCTCCATCTATCCATTCCCTTTTTCTAGTTGACACTGAGTATTCAAAATCTACACGCTGACGATCTGAGGTTCTCAAACATTCACAAGTCCTTACCTATGTAAGTGGGCAAGTGTAAAGGGGATGACCTTACCTTATATCTTTAATATCCCCTGGAGAACCTCATACCTACATACATAAAACATTTTTAACTAATACAGCAAAGGAACCGAAAAGTAAGTCTAAATGAAAATGTCAAATGTAAGCACCACAAAAATGTCTGAAAAGAGAAGAGTGGCTGACCAGCAGCAGCAGATCTGCTTATCTCAGGCTGGGCTTCTAGAGCAGACGTTGAGACCCAGCTAGGGTGGAAGATGCTTCTTAGGGAGGCACACCTGTGAGAGGAAGAGCAGGAGCTCATCCAACAGGGGGAACAGGAGTATGGTGTTGGCCCGCCAAAGCTGTTGTCAGTGCTTCACCTGGTGCCGCAGGCCAGACTTCTAACTGAATGAACTGACTGCAAAACTGCATGGAGCAATGAAGGTGCCACAAAAGGCTAGTCTGGCCGGGCGTGATGACACAGGCCTGTAATCCCAGCGGCTCAAAGCCATCCTCAGCAAAAGGGAGGGGCTAAGCAACTCAGTGAGACCCTGTCTCTAAATAAAATATAACGTAGGGCTGTGGATGTGGCTCAGTGGTTGAGTGCCCCTGAGTTCAATCCCCAGTACCCCTGCCCCGCAAAAAAGCTGGCTTATCTGTCACAATGTTGAATTTCCAGAAATGTACCACTTTAGGTACCCTCTACCTCATATCCAGGCCATCAAAACCATCAATAATCTTAAGCAGACTTCATAAAAGTCAAGTCAAAGGCCAAATGGTTTTAGGTAAAAGGTTAAGATCTTTACCTAATTACACCATGTAGCCAGAAAGCTTAGGAGGTCCACCTAACCTACAGATAATGACAAAAACAAAAAACAAAACACACTTAGCCCATCAGGCTGTTTTGAAAGTACACTTGGCATTAGTGTTCACCAAACTATGGTTATGAAGGTCCGCAAGTTTCAGGGCACATCTTCAGATCCTCTACTGCATGACTTTGGAGCAAGGCCCCAGCAGCTGGCAGGCAGGAGGTCACCAACAAGGGAAACAAATGCCAGTTCAAGTGGCCACGGGTCCCTCACCACTCACAAGCCCCCTCCAACTCCACACAGACTGTTTTCCTGATAGGTGATCAAGGACAGGACACCCAATTGTACCTTCACACACTCTGGCCACTGGTTACTCAAAGCTGTGCAGATTGCCACAGCATATGCTGTTGTCCTCCTTCAGTCATTTCATCTTAGGACAATGAGAATGGGATGGAACACAACAGTCAAAATAAGCAGGTCTAACAGAAGAAGGGGGACTGGATATTTAGGGACTCATCTATTAGAAAAACCTCATTCCAAAAGGAGATAAGTCAACTGATTCATTAAACAAGCTTTCTAACAATTTGAACTGTGAACTAACTAGCCCATTTCAAGATTCATGTTGTATAAGATTCCTTCACTGAGTAAAATTATCAACTAACTCAACAACTAAAGGACCTCCAAGAATCCTGAAAATGTATTTCCTCTTTGATACTAGAAATTCAAAGTTTTACCCATGCATACAGAAAGGCCTTTTAAAAAGTGCACTTACAAGTCTTCCACAAAACACTAATTGGAACGTCAACTGAACTGAACATCAAGGGAATCTGGGAAGTAGCAGCTCTAGTCAAGTGAAATACTTTGTTGCTACAACACTTCAGAGGCCTTAATGACTGAGCATGTCTTATGAACTGCCCAGAAAAAAATATTTTTAGTATAAAACATTTTCACTCAAACTCACTTGGCCATAGCATTTATTTTTCAGAATGTATCTTGGACTGTTTCTCAAGAAAACTCTAGAACTGCAAGGAATGCCCCCACCCCAAAACAGTGTATTTGTGTTGACCACCCACCCCCCGCCCCCGCCCAGCTCTCTGGGTACCACACACTGTTCTGCAAACTTTTTCACTTAAAAATGAGCTACACCTCACTTTACTTAAAATAATATAATACAGAGAGCTATATAATATTTTTCACTCATTGAACTAGTAGTCTCCTACTAAAAAGCTTTCAAGTCTTTTAAACAATTTTAAATAATATTGCAAAATACGCCTTGCAAGTATTTATTTTTTGCCTACTTTAGGAATGCAGATAAAGACCTACCTGTATCTACATGACAACTATCAGGTGAATTATGACGCCACTTATTAGGACAGGAACAGACACAGCAGACTTGAAGGTTACCCGGACAACTGGCCACAGGGGGCTACAGCACAGAAGAGACTGGCTCTGGGTTCATTTCTAAAAGATGCTGCTTGATTCTGGGAACCACCAAAAATCACAGAAATCACAGCTAATGAATGGGCTTAAACAGTTCTGAGTAACATTTAAGAACCGACTGGGGGACTGGGATGTAGCTCACTGGTAGAGTGCTTGCCTCATATGCACAGGGCCCTGGGTTCAATCCCCAGCACTAGGGTAACAAGGAACCCAGAGAGTTTGTAACTGTGAACTAGAAGCCAGGAGATGAAAAGGCAGTGGTTTGGTGGCTGGGCCTAATGAGGCCACATAAAACTGCCATTATCTTCTCCTATGACCTTGAGCAGATTCCTTTACGTCTCTTCACCTGCCTCATGGACTTGCAGTAAGGCTGTTAAATGAGGCGACAGTGCTTGGCAGATGCTATTACTGTCATTGTCATTATATCTGAATGTACCTTCTCAGTTGAGTTTTGTGTAAGTTGGTGGTGACCTTAACAAGGCAAGAGTTCCAAACTAGAATGGGCTAGGTCAGCATGCCTGTCATCTCAGGCGTGGAGGATCTGTGCAGGCTAAGGCAGGAGGATCACAAGGTCAGTCTGGGCAACCCAGTGAGATCCTGGCGGTGTAGCTTTGTGGCACAGCATCCTGGGTTCAATCCAAGAAGGAAGGAAGGGGTGAGGGAAAGGAAGAAATTGGAACAGGATGGGAGGGCTAGAAAAGCAGACTAGGAACACTGAGAAGGATGAACAAACAGAAAGGCCATGTGATCTTCCCCCAGACCCCAACAATTCTCTCTCTGCCTTTAGAGAAAATGGCACAGGATGGAACACGAGGCAGGGCTGGCAGGCAGACATGCAGATCACTGCTCTGCAGGGCAACATCTGGGTGAGAAGCTAAGGCAGGGCCATGTCTATGAATGACAGGAACAAAAAGAACCTCAAGGAAAGGAGGCAGCACACCCTGGCAGGCTTCCCATGTGAAGGGCTGCCTACGACCACAGGTGTTAAGAGTGAGGGAGGCTCTGGACAGGGCCAGAGGGTCCACTGAACTTCTAGATCTGGCAATTAGTGGTGGCCACCACACAGAGGAGAAACAGGCAAGCCACAGAGCTCCCAAGGAGCCACTTCTGGATTCTCTGTGGTATGAACGAACAGGTGCGGACCAGGAGGCCCAGGGATGCTGGAGGACAGTGGGACAGGTGTATCCTGAAATAGCTGTAAAGAGTCTTCGTCCCTAGTAAGGGCTGGGAGGAAGGTGACAAGAGGCCACGGGTTCTTTCCTATTGGTGACCACAACTCCAGAGTGCTCCTAGTCACAAGTGGAGAGAAAAGTGAGGGAACGGGGCACAGGCCTTGGCCAGAGGACATCCCAGGCAGCTGGGACACACCAGTTCAGACGATGGAAAGATGACCTGAGGCTCGCAACCAAATACAGGAGAGACAGGAAACCAGGTTTCAGGAGGCTGGCCTCCACCCTGCAGGATCTGGCCCCAGAGGGCCAGTGTCTCTTCACCATATCTAACCCAAACAAGCTGCGTTGTCTCCTCATACATCATTCCCCTGGCAAGTCCTAGAGCTCCAAGAAGAATGCTACGCTCCGGAGCGATCAGTGAGTATGAGTAAATCTCTACTTGCTGCATCACAGACTGTAACTGTGTCCCTCCTCAAACTCTTCAAAACCCAGACACCATTTTTGCCCATAAATGTGAAATATTTGCCTCCATTTCTATAAATTAAGACCAAACACATTTCACAGATACTACTGCCAAAGCCAATGTTGAAGAGTGTTAAACTGGGATGATTCAAATCAGAGTTGTGACAGGAACACAAGAAATAAGCTCTTTCAAGAAAAGATGACAACTGCTCTGGTACAAATTGGTAGCTTTTGAAAAAATCTACAAGTATAGAAGCAGCAAGACAAAATGTTTTGGTATATCATTAAAAAGTCTATATTTGTGTTAATAAAAATAGTTAAAATTCACTATTAAATATAAAATAAGACTCAATTCAGTTTATCTAGCTCAGTGACACTTTAAAAAATGATCCTAGACACTACTCAATAAAGTAATTTTTAATTTCTTAACACCTGGTGGGAGCATGCACAACACTCAGGTGTGAGATGTGAAATGTGCAGTGAATACCTCAGACCTAAAGAACCCCCGTTTCTCCTCATCAGGAACACACAGGCACAGCACCTGTGCACTGCTTAGAGAAGGAAAAGAGCACTCTAGAAACAACCCTCCATGCTCCCCGGCAGGAGACTCACATGGAAGCCATGATGGGACAATCACACAGCACCATACACAAACAAGTGGACTGCAGCTACTGCTTGGCAGACGCGTCTCTCAGAATCCACGTGAAAAAGTCACAGAAGGCACATGACATATGGCACCATTTCTATACATAAGATTAATTTTTTTTGAGAGAGAGAGAGAGAATTTTTTAATATTTATTTTTTAGTTCTCGGCGGACACAACATCTTTGTTTGTATGTGGTGCTGAGGATCGAACCCGGGCCGCACGCATGCCAGGCGAGCGCGCTACCGCTTGAGCCACATCCCCAGCCCAACACATAAGATTAATTTTTAAAAAGCATTTTTACAAAAGAAAAGCAGGTTGGAGCTCCCCCTGCCATTAACTACTGGCCACCATGGTTTCACTGCACTTGTGTTTTAGAAAAGAAACAAAACCAAAGCCCTACTGCTGATGGTACATGCTTCTGTGGGTAAAGTGACACGGTGACTGGTAGATGCAAGGGGCACCGTGATTTCTACACTCCATAATTAAAAGCTAACAAAAACTCAGCCGAACCACACAACAGAAGGCGATGCGAGAAAGAAAAGCGAAATGAGCCAGGGGGCAAGCAGCCATGAAAGACCTGTGGCAGGAACAGCTCGGGAAGCCCTCGGAGCCTTCACCGGTCCCGGGGGCCGGCTGTGCGCCTGTCGCAATCCACTCGCTTCTCAGCTCCTTGTGCAGCACCTTATGTTTTATTACCATCTCTTTGACATATCCAAAAGGAAACTATTCGCGGCTGAAGGGTACCTGGGTGTGAGAAGAGTGAGCTCCCTGCAGCCCCTGGGGGACACGGCGGTGGAGCCACTCACACTGCCTGGAGGAAAGGAAAGGAAGGCCAGGAGGCGCAAACCTGACCGGTTCCCGTCAGCATTTTAGGAACAGGCTTCTTAAAAATCTGAGGAGTAAGAAAAGCGGCAACTAGCGACAGGTGCTGCTGTGACACCTCCAACCGCGTGGCCGCTGCACGCCTTGGCCAGGTCTTCTTCCCTCCTTTCCCCCATGTCTTTCAAAGGCCACAAACTCCCATGTTCCAAACTCTTGAATAGAAGCCTCCTTACTCCAACCCAGTAATCGAGCCCCAGGAGTGAAGCCAGGGCTGCCCTCCCCTCCAAGCCCCCACACCTACCCACCCTCCCTCCCCAGGCCTTCTGCAAAGCTGCTCATCACAGGCTTAGCCTGTGGGTTGGGCTCTCCACCCTCCTGGAGGAGCAGCAGCTGCCGCCTGTCCTCACCCTCTTAAACCGGTTCCCTTCTCTTTATTACCCACAACTGCTGGGGTCCGGACATTCTCTCTCCTGGAGTCACTGACTAAGGGGTCTAAAATGCTTTGTCACCAGTCTCGCCCCTCCAGTCCACACTGCTGCCCAAGGAACGTTCTTCCACAAACAGGCACTCGTTCTGAACGAGGGCCAGTGACCTTCCATACTCTGCTTATGTACCCCACGCTCACAGCCACCTCCTCCAGGTTGGAGCCATCAAACAGAATCATGCCATGGCCATTTATCAACTACACAAGGGAGAACTCCTGCTCATGGGGGCTCCTCCACACTGTGCCACCAGAAGCTCTATGCACTAACTCACCAATCCTCAGACAGCTACGCTCTCTACACGACGCTACCGACATCCCACAGATGAGGGCACTCAGGCTCAGAGATGTGAAATCGTTTGCCCAAACCCACTCTGCCACTCATCGATGGCAAGGATTCCAACCCTGGAACTACACTCTAAAACCCAGTTCTTTCCATCCCCTGCTCAGTGCTGCTGCCATGGGAAGGTGAGTGTTGCTCATTGCATTTCGCTAATGATACTGAGAGCTACCCTGCAATTTCAGATTACAAGCTGACTTCCAAGGGAACCATGCAAAAAGACAGTGAGTTTCCTGACATAACTGGGTAACAAGTCCAAACTGCTACTAAAGAGCAGGACAGGGAGAACCATCAAACTCACAAACTTGACTTTTATTTACACTAAATTCCAAAAATACTTTAAACTTTCAATTCAATTTTCACTAGTTTACATCTGATTATTAATTATTTTTAATTTTGGCCATTTTTTTTAATCCAGAAGGAACTTTAGCTTAGATGACAAGACAAGAACTAATATCTTATAAAGACAGAATAACAGTTATGCATTCAATAATTAAAGTTCTACTTATACAACATCAAAGAAAGGCATTTACTAGTTTAGGCAAGACTCAATGACTTGATTACTGAAATTCAAGGTTCATACCTCAACATTGTAAAAGCTGTCTATGCTAAGCCCAAGGCCATCATCATTCTAAATGGAGAAAAATTTAAAGCATTCCCTCTAAAAACTGGAACAAAACAGGGATGCCCTCTTTCACCACTTCTATTCAACATAGTCCTTAAAATTCTAGCCAGAACAATCAGACAGACAAAAGAAATTAAGAACTCAAACTGCCACTAATCTGCCAACGACATGATTCTGTATTTAGAAGATTAAAAAAAAAATTCCACCAGAAAACTTCTACAACAAATAAACTCAGCCAAGTAGCAGGATATAAAAACCAATACCCCTAAATCAAATGCATTTCTATATAAAAGTGATGAATCCACTGAAAGAGAAATTAGGAAAACTACCCAATTCAAAATAGCCTCAAAAAAAAAAAAAAAAAAAAAAAAAAAAGCAAACCTTGGGAGTCACTGACAAAAAAGGTAAAAGACCTCTACAATGAAAACTACAGAACACTAAAGAAGAAAACTGAAGAAGACCTTAGAAGATGGAAAGATCCCCCATGCTCTTGGATAGGCTAAGAGTTAATATTGTCAAAATGACCATACTACCAAAACTCTTATACAGATTTAATGCAATTCCTATTGAAATCACAATGACATTCTTCATAGAACTAGAAAAAGCAATCATGAAATTCATTTGGGAAAATAAGAAATCAAGAATAGCCAAAGCAATCCTTAACAAGAAGAGCTGAAGCAGGAGGCATCACAACACCAGATCTTAAACTATACTACAGAGAAACAGTAACAAAAACAGCATGGCACTGGCACCAAAATAGACATGTAGACCAATGGTACAGAATAGAAGACACAGAGACCAAACAACATAAATACAGCTATCTCATACTAGACAAAGGCAACAAAAACATACAGTGGAGAAAGGATAGCCTCTTCAACAAATGGTGCCGGTAAAACTGGAAATCCGTACATAGTAAAAGGAAATTAAACCTCTCTCTCTCACCATGCACAAAACTTAACTCAAAGTAAATCAAGGACCTAGGAATTAGACCAGAGACCCTGCACTTAATAGAAGAAAAAGTAGGTCCAAATCTTCATCATGTCAGATTAGGCCCTGACTTTAACAAGACTCTTAAAGCTCAAGAAATAAAATCAAGAATCAATAAATGGGGGGGCTGGGGTTGTGGCTCAGAGGTAGAGTACTCGCCTGTCACGCGTGAGGCACTGGGTTCAATCCTCATCACCACATAAAAATAAAATAAAGATATTGTGTCCACTTATAACAAAAAAATATATTAAAAAAAAGAGTCAATAAATGGGATGAAGTCAAATTAAAAGCTGCTTCTCAGCAAAAGAAACAATCAATGAGGTGAAGAGAGTCTACAATATGGGAGCAAATTTTTACCACATGCACATCAGATAGAGCACTGCTCTCCAGTATACATAAAGAACTCAAAGAACTTAATACCAATAAATAAACAAACAACCCAATCAATAAATGGGCTAAGGAACTGAACAGACACCTCTCAGAAGATATACAAGTGATCAACAAATATATGAAAAAATGTTCAACACCTTTAGTAATTTGAGAAACGCAAATGGCAGTTATCAAGAATACAGGCAATAATAAGTGTTGGAGAGGATTTGGGGAAAAAGGCACACTCATAATTGCTGGTGGGCTGCAAATTGGTGCAACCACTTTGGAAAGCAGTATGGAGACTCCTCAGAAGCTTGGAATGAACCACCATTTGACCCAGCTATCTCACTCCTCAGTCTACACCCAAAGGACTTAAAATCAGCATACTACAGTTTACATGCACACCAATGTTTATAGCAACTGAATTCACAATAGCTAAACTGAGGAACCAACCTAAATACCCATCAATATATGAACAGATAAAGAATCTGTGGTATACATACACAATGGAAGATTACTCAGCATTATGGCATCTGCAGGTAAATGGATGGAGTTGAGGAATATTATGTTAAGCAAAGTAAGAATGTTTTCTCGGATTAGTATTATTGGAGTGGGGGGGAATGGGAAGAATGGCAGAACTTTGTATTGGGCAAAGGGGAGGGTGGGGTTAGGAAAGATGGTGGAATGAGATGGACATTGTTACCCTAGGTACATGTATGATTGCACGAATGGTGCTTCTCTACATTGTGTACAACCAGAGAATTAAAATGTCACTCTCCATTTGTGTACGATGAATTGAAATGCATTCTTCTCTCCTGTACGATTAAGTAGAATAAAAAAAAAAAATAATGAATTAAAAAAAGAAGAAATACAAGGTTCTCAAAATTCACACTTGAAAGATTTAAAATTATCTCCTTTCTATACAGAACTAGAGGAACTTCTATTCAAAAAATTACAATTAACAAGAAGCATTCAAAAATTAAATTAGGAATGGAGATGGAGCTTAGTGGTAGGATGCTTGCCTAGAATACAAGAGGCCCTAGATTGGAATCTCAGCACTGGGGACAAATATAGTAATAAACAGCTTGTCAGAAACCTTAGCTAAGTTTTATCTCTACTTATTTAAGGACTTTGAAAAGCTTTAAGTTAACCAGGTACAGTATTGCATACCTGTAATCCCAGCAACCCAGGAGGCAAGAAAAAAAAAAATTAAAAGGCTGGGGATGGGGCTCAGTGGTGGGTGGAAGGAAGGAAGGAAGGAAGGAACGAACGAACGAACGAACTTTGAGTCCAAGGCTATAATCAGAGAAGCAATATAAATAATGCCCAAGTAAATTTTGCTTCTAGAACGAATTCAAAGTTGAGTTGTCAGTACCTGAAAATATCATACATGCCTACATTGCCCTCATTTATCTTTATTTAAAGCTAGCAAACATCAGGGGCATTAAAAGTCCTGGTTCAGTTAAAACAAATTTACCATGACTCATCAATTCTACTACTCCCCAAGCAAGAAAACATACGTGCACTCAAAGACTTGTACACGAATGTGTTCATAGTTTATTATTTATAATAGCCCAAAAGTAGATAACCCAAATGTTCATCCATCAATGATAAATGGATAAGCAGACCACAGCACAGCCACACAGCTGCAGACTACCTGACAATAAAGGATGGAGTACCAATGCAGCAGGGATGAACCTCCAAACATTGCTCCAGGTGAAGGCTACATGCAGAGGACCACGTAACATACCTGATTTACCATGTGTTATGTCCAGGATAGAAAGTAGATTAATGGTTGCCTGTGGGTCAGGGAGTGACTGCAAATAGGCACAGGAATCTTTTGGGGTAATGGAACTGTTCACACATTGGGTTGTGGTGATGGCGGCACAACTGTGACTTTCCTAAAAATTCTTGACTTTATACACTTAAAATGAGTGAATTTTGTGGTTATTAGAATCATGTCTCAATAAAACTGTTAAGAGAAAAGACCAAACTTAAAGCATGCTAGCTATGAACAAACTGTCCAGTTCTGCTCATCCCAGAAGCGACTGCACCTCTCTCTACAAGATGGCAGGGATCTGCAGACACACAGGTCTTAGCATAAGCACCAAAAGCAGTATTCCACCAGAAAGCAAGGCCATTTCTAACAGAAGAGCTTGTACTGTCCTACAACAATATATAAACAGCTGAAAATACATAAAGAAGACTTGCCTCAAGGTATGGGAAGAGGTACATGGTATACAGGGTTTACCACCTAATTACACACAAAAATGGCAGCAACTAGTTCAGGGGGAAAGAACTCATTCTAGGCCACAATGGTCAAGAAGGCTTTGGTGAAATCAATATTTTCCACAGCTTCGAAAAGAACAATTAGGATTTGAACATAAGAGGTACAGGAAGGGTGTTGTACAGGGAAGAGCAAGAGGCAGAAAAACAAATCACACGAGAGTATGTGGGGCTGATGCAAGCAGCTGGGTGGCAGGGCGGGCAGGCACCGGTAGGCCAACTCGAGGCCTTTGTTCTGTGTGGTAACAGTTATGAAGGCTTCAGGAGGGAAGCCCTACAACAGACGTGATTTTAGAATTTTAGAAATAGCAGTCTGCAGTCTGTGTTCTGTGGAGTTTGCATGAGAAAGGACACAGGCGTGGCATTAATGGGAGCATCACTCAACTTAAGACCAGCACCATGCAAAAAGAAAGGCTAGCAGCAAAGACAAGCCAAAGTAGGAATTACAGTCACTCAACTGACTGGATTTGGGTGGCTCAGGGAGAGAAGAATTAAGGATGACAAAGGCTGTGTCTCAAATCTGTATTTCTTAACCTCCAATAAACTATCTCTGGTTACACTGGCAATTCAAAACAACTAGCCTGGTGGAAAATGCTCAATGATATGAACCAGAATTTGGCCATTTCTAATAACAAGACAGACACATTTACCCTCTGACCCAGCAATCCACTTCTAGGAATAAACCAGCCAGGGCTGGGGCTGGGGCTCAGTGGTAGAGCACTTGCCTAGCATGTGTGAGGCACCGGGCTTGATTCTGAGCACCATGTATAAATAAATACATAAAGGTCCATTGACAACTAAAAATAAATAAATGAATAAATAAACTAGCCAAAACCACAAGAGTTGTAAATTTAAGTTTAGTCATAGCAAAAGACTGGAAATCGACCCAAAACTCCACAAATGGGACAAGACGACTGAACTCTGGCAGGTTCACAAAACGGTGTGAAAAGGAAGGAGGAGGACGTCCAGGCACGGGCACAGGGACTTCCCAGCAGAGATGACTGAACAATGCTGCCCTTCCTGTAGCTGCTACAATTCCAAAGAGCATGGGGAGGGGAGTGAACACAAGCACAGAGATCTGCTTTTCCTTTCAAAAAGAAAAACTGGGAGGACAAGCTGATGAAGACGGCTCCCCAGAGGACCCAGGATAGTACCCAGGATAGGACCCAGGTGGAGGCGAGACTTCAGTGGGGCCCATAGAGAACTCTGTAAATGAAGACAGAGAAGAAACATCTTTATTTTCACTACCCCTGACTGAAATCTAACAATCCCATCACTTAGCATGCTGATAACAAACCACAGTGGTTTTGCAGGGCTCTTTTTCAACAAGAGATTTTCCATTGTCCCATGACAGTAACTGCCAGAATCATTTACAATCATCAATACTTTGGAATTACAGTAGTGACAGAACTCACTCACTAGACCTTAAATACACAGCAAATAGGTTAAAAGTGGAATTCTTCATCTTTCATGATGAAAAAAGTAAAAAAAAAAAAGTCACACTGCAAAAGCTATAAAAACATCTTGGGACTTATTTGCCTACAGGATCTCAACCAATCTCTCAACCAATCACATCCTCTGCTTTAGGGAATCACCTGGCAACACTATAAGGGTAAATAAATATAAACTCACATATACAAAATTCAATGTGGATCATTCAGATATTCCTAACTGTGTTTATTTGAAAATCTTTATATCACTAAACTGAGCACTCAATTTAAAAACCCTCATGCTGGCAAAATCCCAAGGGTAAAGGGAATTTGAGAGGAACTTTACATAAGAAAGTTGGCATTATTAAGAGAAACGGCTAAGTTATGTGAAGAGAACTGAATGTAGAGGAGGTGAAGAGCATAATCTTAAGACATGTTGAATGTGAAGTGATTTTACAAACACCAAAATGAAAATGCCCAAGCAGGCAGTTTAAAAAACAAAACTGTAGCTCAAAGGAAATCACCTCTGATTAAATAAATTTAGTAACATGGGGGGAAAAAAGGTAAAATTATAGGCATCAGCCTGGATAATATCTTCAAAGTATAAAGAATGAACAGAGATGAGAACTAAAGCTTACAGTTAGAGGACTCAGGGACAGTGAGTCCCTGTCTCCCCTCCAACACCCCCAGAATATACAGGTAGGAGAACCAGGAGGCCAGGAACAGCAAGTAAAGAATAGTTAGTTAATGCAACTTCTAGTTCAACAGCAGCAAAGGTTGAAGATACATCAAGGAAAGTTCTACCATAAAAAAGTCACTGTAGTGAGTGTCAGAAGACTGGTGGCTTCAGAACAAAGCTCCAGTTGGGTGCTGTGGTGGACACCTGTATTCCCAGCTACTTGGGAGGCTAAAGCAGGAGGCCTGACAAGTTCAAGGCCAGCCCGGGCAACTCAGTGAGATTCTGTCTCCCCCCCAAAAAAAGTAAAAAGGGTTAGGGATATAGCTCAGTGGTAGAGCACATGCCTAGCATAAATTCAATCCTCAGTACTTTAAAAAAAAAAAAAAAAAGCAAAACTCAGCTCCAGGCAGTAGACGTAATTCAGTGATGGAATGACTACACTTAAGACCCTGGGTTCAACCCCCAGGACAGGCACAGAGAATGGAGCTCTAGTAAAGTGGAAGGCAACAAAACCAGACAGCAGTCCCGTGGAAAGAGAAAATGGCCTATCAAAACAAAGGTGAAAGGAGGACATCAGCTCTGTTGCTAACAGAAACAGACTAAAAGAGGGGAAGACTATTACCCCCGTTCACCATTATACATATAGTGACAGTGTGAAAGGGACAGGAGGCTTCCTTTTAAGTTCTAAAGCTAGGATATAAATATAACGATTATCAACAAACATGTGACAGCTCTCATGCTTCAACTTCCAAAATAAACCACATACTTCATTCAAAAATAATAATAAAAAACTTTTTTATGCATGTTTCAAAATTGAATGAACTTAACCCTGAATTCAAAGTCTGGAACAGGGTCGACCATATCCTGCCTAGGTGTGTTCATGCTTCCTACTGCTCCTGACGACTTCTAGTAAAAGATGATCCCAACTCAGATGGCACCAAGAAA
This sequence comes from Urocitellus parryii, assembly GCF_045843805.1. NCBI lineage: Eukaryota > Metazoa > Chordata > Mammalia > Rodentia > Sciuridae > Urocitellus > Urocitellus parryii. The sequence goes on from NC_135533.1 coordinate 7,224,423, forward strand.
ACAATACCATGCACTGTAGAGAAGAAACAAATAGGAAGACTCTGAAACAAGTGAGCATGCCAGTCAGATTCACCTAGGTTCCTAATTCTCTTCACTCACTTTAAAACAATCTTTAAAAATTAAACACAGGGGTGACAGTGGGGAGATGTCTGTCAAAGGTATAAAATTCAGTTACACAGGATGAATGAGCTCTGGAGACATACTGTACAGCATACCGAATGTAGCTAATAATAATGTTCTATATACTTGAAACTTACTTTAAAAGGAACAAAAAGTTCTAAAAGTAAACCTTCAAGTTCTCACCACAAAAAAATAAGTATGTGATTAGCTTGATTTAATCATTTCACAATATACACACATGTCAAGGTATGTATGTATCATAAACAAGTTTTGTCAATTATACCTTAAAAAGGTTGGGGGGGTGGCTGGGGTTGTGGCTCAGCGGTAGAGCGCTTGCCTAGCACATGCAAGGCCCTGGGTTCGATCCTCAGCACCACATAAAAATAAATAAATAAAGATATTGTGTCCAACTAAAAAATAAATATAAAAATAAATAAATAAATTTTAAAAAGGTTGGGGGGATTAAACACCAAAATACCAAATTCTCAGAACTGCTGTATAAAGACTAATATTAGAGACATCATAAACATCCAGTCCTATACCTTGTACACAGCAGGAATCCCCCAGTGGTAGCTTGCTTCTTTGTAAACTCTAGAGGGGTTGGAGAAAATCCTTAAGGATCCATCTAACATGGTTTTAACCAGGAAATGGTTAAAACCCATTAAATACAAGGCCACTTTTTGTTGACCATTACAAGCCATAATTGCTGAATAATTATGCTTGTAATATTTGTAAACCCCTCCTTAAAAATCAAAGTAGCGGCTTACTTTTGACTTCTATATTTTGCACTCATGATACACACTTATAATTTTAAAAGCTAGAAAACATTAGTAAACAAAGCCAGTATTTAATATCATACTTATTTTTCTTAATTCAAAATTAGACTTCTTGATAATTATTGCTATTTGAAAAATGGATATTTTACTAAGTAGATTTTACATTTTTATCTTTTTTATGTACAACTGGAAAATGTACCAGTAAAGGTTATTCTTTGTGTAGACAAATCTAGAGATTTAATGGGAGTAATACTTCTGATCTGCAGGCCCCTGTTCTGTGCTTGTGCCCAGGTAACTTGTTCACAGTTTAATCCTCTCCACTCAATAGTGGGTGTCTTGGCCAATACAGGTGTTCTGAAATACAGATAAGTACTCCAAATATTTTAGGGACATAACTCAAATCTCTTAGGATACTTCAAAAAACATACCAAAACTCCTGGCATTTTACTTTCCCTTGGCCTAGTTAGAATACTATTACTAAAGGGAAGGCCACAATGTTTATATTAAATACAAATTTAAGAGGAATAAAATTATTCAAACAAGCCATGAAAACTATTAATACTGATCATTTTAAAGACTTAAATAAAACCAAGATCCATATCCTGGGGTAGTACAAGAGCAAATATAATTCAAACTTCAGTTATCTCCTCTGTTTCTCCCACTTTCTAAAAGCCAATTGAGCTATGAAATTAGCAGACACTAAAATTTACTAAATGAATTAATATATTGGCCTTCTATCCGTCAATCTTTGGTCCTTCTAATTACATAATATAAATACTTACACACACTAATTTAATTCAATCCCCCACACACATTTTACAATCATGAGAAATAGATCAAGTATGAATTTTCTCACTTTCTCCTATGAGCACCTCAAGAATTAGAAAACAAATTCTGTACTCTGGGTTTTGCTGTCTTGCGTGTGTGTGTGTGTGTGTGTGTGTGTGTGTGTGTGTGTTGCTGGGGACTGAACCCAGGGTCTTGTACATGCAAGGCAAACACTCTACCAACTGAGCTATATCCCCAGGTCTTGTTTTCTTGCTTTTTGAGGGCCTTCACTATTTGTTTTTGCAGCATGAGGCATCTAACCCAGGTCCTCGGCACACTAGGTAAGCGCTGTGCCACTGAGCTACAGCTCCAATCCACAATTTTTATTCTCTTAGACATGGTACCTGAACAATTAATAGAAGAAGCCCCTGCCCCTTTTTAATTGTTCTTAGTTGTAGATGGACACAAATACCTCTATTTTTATGTGGTGCTGAGGATCAAACTCAGTGCCTCACACATGCTAGGCAAGAGCTCTACCACTGAGCTACACAAACCACTGAGCTACACAGCCCCAGCCCAGAAGAGCACCCTTTTAAAATTTAATCTATATACAAAGCCCTCAAAGTCTTAAAATTGTTTGTAACAATTTTAATTCAGTCAATATCTATTATTTTTTCTACTTTAATGACTACAGAACTTCTAAGTAGGGTACCACAAGCATTGCTGGTATAGCTGCTGTAAAAGCTAAAACTGTACCAAAAACTATGAGCACATTACACCTGATAGGTGTTATACAGATTAACCAGTTTGTCCAAATAAACTATTTGGAGCTGTGAAGAACTAGATTTCAATTCTCAGTTCCAGTGCAAGGGCTTTTCCTCAATGATGAAGACTGGTACATGTATGCATTTTACTGCCAAGAATTTTCATTCATTTTAAAACAAAAAGAAATGGAATTACATTTGATCATCTATTTATACCATCTTTGTTTTTTGAACAGAGGGCTTTAATCCATTACTGCGTAGATCATAAAACCAATTTAGCAAATGGCAACTGGAACTTTTTAAAAAATTGAAATAGGAAAAAAAAAAACAAAAACCCATAGGCTCTAACAAGGTAAGTATTATAGGCTGAGTAACCCTTATCCGAAATGCTTGGGACCAGAGGTATCTCAGATTTTGGAGAATTTGCATATATACAGTCATATATTTTGTGGATGAGAACCAAATCTAAACCAAAAATTCATTTATATTTCATATACACTTTAAACACACAGACTGAAGGCACGTTTACATAGTATTTTTAATGCACCTATGTTTTCACTGTGACAAGTCATGTGAAGTCAGTTTTCACTGTGATAAGTCATGTGGAACTGTCCACTAGTGGCATAATGTTGGTCCTCAAACATCAAATAATGTTGGATTTTAGAGTATTTTTGGATTTAAGCCTTTCAACTTAGGGATGTTCAGCTTGTGCCACTCAGTGCCTTTTCAGTTCTGACCGTTGGTGCTGGTTTACCCTAAAAAACACATTTCTTGCCAGGTGCAGTGGCATATGCCTGTAATCCCAGCAGTTCAAGAGGCTGAGACAGGAAGATTGCAAGTTCACAGTCAGCCTCAGCAACAGCAAGGTGCTAAGCAACTCAGTGAGACCCTGTCTTTAAATAAAATACAAAAAATGGGCTTGGGATGTGATTCAGTGGTCAAGTGACCCAAGTTCAACCCCTGGTACCAAAAACAAAACAAAAAAAACCACATTTCTTATACAGAAATAGCTTAAGGGCCACTACTCATATCACCGTGACAAAGACTATTTCAAACACCTAACATGCAAACATATATGCATGTTTGTGGAACTTGTAAATTTTGTAAATTTTCAGACATTGTAAATGCTAGGGAAAGGGTGTAAGGAGACGCATAACCAGACTGCGTATTTAAACCTGGACATCAAAAGACAATTAGATTAAATGCAGTCTATGAACTGACTAGCTGAACACACCTTCTGAGCCCATGAAAATGTCATTTGATGACAGCTTTCACTAAAAAGTGGTGTTCTTTGGGGCTTTTAAGTCAAACTTGCTTTCTACGCAGATCTGGTCATGTCTAACTCAAAGGGGAAAATTTGGTGAAGCCTGAGATGGTTTGAAAATGCCTCCAGCATTTTCTACTTGAGTTTTTGCACTGAGCACCCCTAATCAAGATGCACCTTTTTACTTGCAAAGATTTCTCCTGAAATTCCCACACAGCCTGTACAACTTGTTCTTATCTGCAACTATCAAAGTGGTGTTGTTTGTTCCTTTAGGTTGGGGGAGGGAGGGTTATGGTTGCTGTTCTGTTTTTGTGATAGGGAGGTGTGTGGAGGGTGTCTTGCTGTGTTTCCCAGGCTCAAGGGATCCTTCCACATCACCATACCAGAAGCCAGGCAAGGGCATTGTTCAGAGGCAGAAGAGATATAAAAGCAACCCCTCTGCATCTCTACAAAAACCAAAACCCATATTTTAAGTAAAAGAACACTCCACTGTGGAGATGTCACTAGTTTCTATTACTGCTCAGGCTATGACTGGTGCAGCAGTCATTCAGCTTTACTGTTCAGCTCAAGGTTAGTTTGGGGGTCTGCATAAGGCTGCCAGTATTCTTGGATTCATATAACTGACTTCATTAACAGTGTATTTTCTCAAGCACAACATTCAAGCTTATACTCCAAGTAGCTTACTTTGAAAATTACCATTCATGTTCCCATTTGAAAATATAGTTAATGTTTTTAAAAGTAAAGAAAAAACACCAAGGGGCTGGAGATGTGGCTCAAGCAAGTAGCGCGCTCTCCTGGCATGCGTGGGGCTCTGAGTTCAATCCTCATCACCAAAATAAAAAATAAAATAACGATTTTGTGTCCACTGAAAACTAAAAACTAAAAAAAAAAAAAAAAAAAAAAAAAAAAAGAAAAGAAAAGAAAAAACACCAAGCCAGGCATGGTGGCACATGCCTGTAATCCCAGTGGCTCAGAAGGCTGAGGCAGGAGACTGAATTCAAAGTCAGCCTCAGCAAAAGCGAGGTGCTAAGCAACTTTGTGAGACCCTGTCTCTAAATAAATGGGGCTGGGAATGTGGCTCAGTGGTCAAGTGCCCCTGAGTTCAATCCCAGTACCAAAAAAAAAAAAAAAAAACCACCAAAATCCACCCTATCACAAAACACAGATTTTTTCATAGTTTCAATAAAATCAAGAACTCACATTAACAGACATATTAGAGGAAACATGATTCAATCTTCTAAGATAAATGTGACATATCAAAACTGCAAATAAATCAACTTCTAAAAATTACAAATAAAGAAAAAATAAAGTGTGCTAGTTACTTAGTACATTTTAGGACTAATTTTTCCCCAAATCTCACATATACACACACAAAGTCTTGTGGTCACTTTACTTTACACTAGACTGTCAAACAAATAAACCCTCTGCACTTGGCAGGAGGATCTCCTTTTTAAGAAAAACTACAGCTGGGGATATAGCTCGGTGGTAGACTGCTTGCCTAACATGCATAAGGCCCTGAGTGCCACCCCAGCACCAGAAAATTTTAAAAATAATGCTGATAATAAAATAAAACTGCAGTTTCATTCACTGTTGTCAAGGGAGTTATCAAATTTTTTTTTCAAATCACTTTTCCTACAACTATTATGGGAACTAGTGTCACAGATATATATATACATACACTCACCTTTGTATCTACCATAAAAAGCAGAGGAGACATTCATCTGACACATCATACTTTCAAATGATTCTAATAATCTATAAATTATTTAATCAAATTTTTTCATAGATCAGCTTTAACAAAAGAAAGTTTCAATACTTATATATACTATGGTACAATCCTAGTTAACAGAATTTCCACAAATTGATTGCTTTATTGAAATTATTTATCTTTGTTCTTCAAAATCATAAATCGAGTTTGAAGAACAAAGATTGAGAGAAATAGCAGAACCAATGCCAGCTACTTTCAGGCAAGAAGTGAAGCAGAGCCGGTTAAAAAAAAAAAAAAAAAAGCAGCTGGTTAAAAATGGAAGGGACTGCTGTGGTGAAGGACTGAGACACCGAGCACAGTCCACTCGACCAGGCCATGGTGGCTCCGCACCTGCCCTGGAGACTGTGTGGGCCAGGGAGCCACGGCAGGTCCTGCATCAACACAGGTGATACACCAGGCTCGCGGCACAGAGCATACTGAAGCCGCTGACAACAGGGTGAAACCTGAATCAAGAGCTAATAAGACCTGGTAGCTACTGAATATGAACAAGAAAGAACAAAGTTTTAGGCCTGTGTCTAGATACAGTGCTAGACACAGAAAGCTGGAGAGGGCTGAGGGAACAAGCTAAAGAGAGCAGTCTGGGGCAGGCTGAAGGTAGTAAGGGCAGGTTAGCCTACGGGAAAGCCCTGAAGGCAGTGAGCAGGAGGAAGGGATCTCTGCTCAAGCTGCCCAACCTAAATAAAACTGAAAGACACAGAAGTACAACAGGATCAAGTCCAAGAGAGCTACCAAACCCCCACCAGGAAAAAAAAGAAAATGACTGCAGCAAGGATTCCTCGCTGAACCCTCGTGTCCACAGATCACCCAAGAAAAAATAACCGTGATCTGGCACAGAGCATGGAGAACGGGTGCATGTTACAATCCCTCTCTAGAGGGCACAGAATGTTCTAGAAAGTAGACCTGGTTACGCTTCCCAAACCAATCTGACCTAACATATCGTGTGAGCAGTAATCATCCTCTGAAGGCCACTGAGTTTAAAGTGCAGACAAACCAACCTAATGTGTCAGGAAAGCACCTAAGAGTACTTTAGGAGAAAGAAGTACCAAGATACCTTTAAAACTTAATGTTTCTAGACTCTTTTATGGTGCTGGAGACCATACACAAGACCTAATGCCTAGGAAAGTGCCAATGCCCCCAGCCCCTAGACTTTTAAAGAAAAAGAGAATCTGAAATGTCTGTAGTTACTGTTACAAACCAGTATTTTCCAGGTTTAAGAAGTTCTCTCAATATTTGATACTACCAATAAAATGTGATGAACACAGGCTTTAACTTTCTTGTTTTCTCAGTACTAATTATGGATTAATGCTGATGTATATGCTTTTAAAAAATGTTTGAGACACTTCCTTTAACAGCAGCTAGAATTTAGGATTGAGACAAAAACTAAAGTCAAGCAAAAATCCCTTCCTGACAACTAAACCTACAACAGTTTTTCACTGGGATCCTGACCTCCAAGGCTCATACACACTGTGCTACAAAGAACACAAGAGCTTCCACATGCTCATCACCCTTCATCAAAGACAGAAAAAAATGAACACATAAATTTACTATATAACAAATCTTGGGCTGGGGTTGTAGCTCAGAGGTAGAGCGCTTGCCTAGCACCGGTGAGGCACTGGGTTCGATTCTCAGCACCACATATAAATAAATAAATAAAATAAAAGTCCAGCAACAATTTAAAAAATATATATTTTTAAAAAATTACTATATACCAAATCTTGACTGTAAAAGCACATTATTTTCCCATATTCTGATTTGAAAATCTATATGTGCTCTACAAAACATGTTCTTTTAACATGTCGGGAGTAAGCTGGGTATGGTGGAACATGTCTATAATTCCAGTTACTCCAGAGGCTGAGGCAGGATTCCAAGTTCTAGGCCAGCCTCAGCAACTCAGTGTGTATTGTGTATGGGGGGGACAACTAATATCCCCCCCTTACAAAACTGTCAATGCACATTAACATATTAAAGACTGATGCAGGGGCTGGGGATGTGGCTCAAGTGGTAGCGCGCTCGCCTGGCATGCGTGCGGCCCGGGTTCGATCCTCAGCACCACATACAAACAAAGATGTTGTGTCCGCTGAAAACTAAAAAATAAATTAAAAAAAAAAAAAAAAGACTGATGCAAACCAGCATTACCTAAATTTATTCACAGATCTTCCCTCCAATTCTTATACCTTACAGGGACAAACTCTAATTTTAGAAAATAAATAAAAATCCTGAAAACACAGTAACATGTATGTAGAGTGATAGAGCAGAGCTCCTTTATTGTAAAAATGATAGCAAAGCAAAACAAATAAACCAAAGCTTCCTAATGTTCAAAGAGATCACATATATTAAAAAGAAAAAAAACTCTGTAAGGGCAAAGTCACCTATACTTAGGACACAAACAAAGCTACTACTGAAAAGATGAACTTCAGGCAAAACTGTTCCAGAATCCCTAGGCCTGCCTTCCCTTCTGTCTCTCTTGGGTCACTTGTTGGAAGCAACCTCCTCTCGGTATCAGGTGCCCAGGTAGACTTTCATCAACATGTCAAATACAAGACACTCAAATTCAGTAGTCGACCTGATAACTAATGTCATAATACACTCCTATGCTGCAGGTCAAAATCTACTTTCAATCAGGACAGCAAAGATGGAATTCTGTTCAATATAAGGCATTTAAGAGCAGCAGAAAGTGGATAGCCAGCAGCTACTAAGTAACAAAAACATGGTCAGCAGGTCTTCAGGAGCACTCAGTGCTGAACACTCCACTAAGTGTCATCATATGAAGGAAGAATCTGCAAGTAAATTTTCTTTGATTTTTTTTTTCCTTTTAAAAATGGCATTGGGGATTGAACCCAGGGATGATCCATCTCTGATCTATATCCCCATCCCTTTTTATTTCTGAGTCTAAATTGTTGAGGCTGGACTTGAACTTGTGATCCACCTGCCTCAGCCTCCTGAGTCACTGGGATTATAGATATGCTCCATCATATCCAATCATTAATCTTTTAAAAATTTTTAATCTTTAAAATGCAGAAATCAGAAATCACCCTGGATTTTTTCATTTTTCACCCTCCCCCAAGCTGTATCTCCTAGTTCCCAAAGATACACTTGGGGTTTGGGGAGGAGGAAATGGCCTGGCCTTTACATCTATGCCTCAATCTCACTTTGGATTGCGGAGTCTGGTCTGTACTTTATTTGTCTCATGCAGGATTCCTAACCTTTCTGACCAGAGCAGACTCCTTCCATCTCACAGGAAGAGAGATCTGAGCTCTTTTGCCTTCTTCCTACACCCTGACTTGACATGCCCCTGAGGCAGATATAATTATATAGTATAAAATTTCTATGTGGCAAAGGCATTCCTCCCCCAATTTGGTGACAATGCTGTGTGCCTATTTTCCATAATTCCAACAGTATTCCTAATTTAAGCCATCTAGAGTAGCATTCTTAAGATAATCATTAGTGACCTTTCCAATTTAACAAGCTACAGAATTATGCCAAAGTAATTAACTTTCTAATTTTCAGCAACTTTATATTCTTAAACATAATGACATCAACTTTAAACATTCCATTTAAAATGCATGTCCTATCACTAGGAAGCAAAAAGGATAGGAAAGTCACAATGTCCCTAAAAAAGGGAAACTTCCACTCCAAAGGCAACTAATCAGCACCTAATCTCTTTTTAAAAATGGCATTGGGGATTGAACCCAGGGATGATCCACCTCTGATCTTTATCCCCCCATCCTTAAGTAAATCAATCAAAATGTAAATGAATTTCATTGTATTAAGACAACCTAGTGAAGGGTACCTAAGTACTGAAGGATTGCAATATGAGAAATGAATGGGAAGACAAAGGCAGACCTGACCACCAGAACCACAGGCTACCAGGTCAGACGTGTCATCTGTACAGCACACAGGAGCAACTACAGGTAAAGCAAGCACCATGTGCCGTCAGCATTAATAAGCAGAAGCTCTGCCTTGCCAGTGGTCCCTCTGCTTCTCTTTTCTTGGGATTTTCATTGTGAATTACCCAACGTTTCTGGGGATGTAGTTCAGAGGTGGAGCACCTGTCTAACATATGCAAAGCCCTAGGTTTGATACTTCGCAATGCAAAAGAAAAATCTGTCTACTGTATCATAAATACATCTGCACTATAGAAAATTGGAGGAAAGGGCTGGGGATGTGGCTCAAGCGGTAGCGCGCTCACCTGGCATGCATGCGGCCCGGGTTCGATTCTCAGCACCACATACAAAGATGTTGTGTCCACCGATAACTAAAAAATAAATATTAAAAAAATTCTCTCTCTCCCTCTCTCTCTTAAAAAAAAAAAAAAAGAAAATTGGAGGAAAAAATAAAAATAGCCCATAATCCCAATGCTCAAAGATATAATCAGATGCTAAAAAAAAAATTTTATTACATATGGCACCTTATAGCACTCATAAAATGCTCATTAAATATAGTATTATGGAAATACAAAGATTTATCTAAACAATACTAAATCATCCATAATAGCACAATAAGAAGATATTAAACAATAGCATACCCAGGACAGACTACTAATCTATGAATCACTTTTTAGTTTCTTAACTAAATCCTTAGAAGCACATTAGCTATTTCAAGGTACACACATATTTTTATGTAAGTTGTTCTTGCATATTTTGCTCCTGAAAAATCCTATTCGATTACTCTTTCTAGCAATGACTGGATTCATTTCTGCATATTCTCAACAGATATGGCTTATTTTAATAATCTTTGCTCCCCCTTCCCTCCAAAGAACCCCAGTATCTCATAGATCTGCATCTTGGGGAATACTGCTAGTAAAACTGAAGACTTTTTTCATGTTTCCTGCTCCTTGTATAAATTACCAGTCCTTCCTCCCTTTTTTTCCCAGGAGGCAGGGGACTATTTTATTGGTTTATAAGCCATCCTTTCATAGCTTGGAAAGTAAATTTGCTTGTAAGTGACTATTTTTCTCAGTTTGCTATTTGCCTTGTAATTCTTATAGGATTTTAACTTATGAAGTTTTATTACTCTAAAGTAGCCAAATGAATCTTCTCCTTTACTGTCTCTACTTTTGATGTTACAGTTATGTTATCTTCACCCTATTATCTTTTATAAGTATTTTAAATATTTTTTTAATTTAATATTTATTTTTTAGTTCTTGGCGGACACAACATCTTTGTATGTGGTGCTGAGGATCGAACCCGGGCCGCATGCATGCCAGGCGAGCGTGCTACCGCTTGAGCCACATCCCCAGCCCAGTATTTTAAATATTTTAAAAAATCATTTTAGGGCTGGGGTTGTGGCTCAGCGGCAGAGCGCTTGCCCAGCACGTGCAAGGCCTTGGGTTCGATCCTCAGCACCACATAAAAATAAATAAATAAAATAAAGGTATCTTGTCCAAATACAACTAAAAAATAAATATTTTTTAAAAATCATTTTAAATCACACAAGTTCACCATCCTGAAATCATAACTATTTTTCTGCCTTAAATACTTTCACTAAAGCAGACACATTTTACCCGTGTTTAAATGGCTACACCCATTTCATAATGTTTTCTAAACTATTATGATATAGGTCTGCTCCACATGATAAATTCCATAGTGATGATCAGATATCAATCCTTCAAATATTTTCATTTTAAAGGTAAATCTCGTTAATATTTTAGTTCATTATCTAACAAAACAACTTCCACCTTATAAATCAATCAGATGGAGCCCTTGTTAAAGGTCAAGCCCTGGGATACTATTTCATTCTAACTGGGGATTCACCACCTTTCCAGCCCTGGCCTTCACCAGAGAAGTTTCTGCTCCTACATTCTAAACAAAGGGTTAAGCCATAGTACCTGAACTTCATAGAGCTTTGTAAAGATTTCAAGTGAGGGATGTTCAAAAATGTTGACATTAGTAGCACGCTAGGCACAGGGGCCAGACACCATCCCTGTCCTACAGGGCAGTCTAGAGGGAGAAATCACCGAGTACTATCAGAAGTGTGAATGCTGAGACAGTAAAACAGGCAGGACCCCAGGAACCTGGGAAGGCTCCTAATGGGCAAGCTTCCAAGAGATGGCAACCTTGAACTGTCAGCTATAGGAAGGGGGGATGGAAGAGAGACACAAACAAAGTTCAGGGAATGGAACCGCAATCACGCAGAAACATGGCCTGGAAGCAAGGGAGAGCAAAACCATGCTACCTGGTTCAAGCTTCCCAAGGGAACAATCAAAATGACTATCAAACCTAGGGGTCACAACTCTGCTTGTCAACTGTATATATGATACATTACCTTCTATGAGGTAGTTTTTCCAGTGTTGCTGTTCCTGTTAAAAAGTTGTGACTTTCCCATGGGATCCATATACTCTGAGGGCCTAAAGAAACCTTAAACAGTATCAATTAAAAGCTATTTCATTTTACACATGAAGAAATACAGGCCTAGCAAAGTTAGGCTCAAACTAGACTCCATGTCTTTTCACCCAAACAAAAATAAAGGAATAAGTACCCTCCCCATGCAGGTTTTTTTAGACACTAGAAAATCTGTGTGAATAAAAAATTGAAGTCATAAGTGTTGCAATAATTCCGTATGTAGTGTACATTAGTAAATGTACCTATTACTAGCTTAAAGTCCTTGATAATAAAGGTTTTATCCAAACTCACTTAATTCTTCATTTAATGCTCATTTCTTGACTTTTTTTTTTTTTTTTTTTTTAAGATACCAGGGATTGAACTCAGGGGCACTTGACCATAAGCCACACCCCAGCCCCATTTTGTATTTTATTTTGAGAAAAGGTCTCACTGAGTTGCTTAGTGCCTCGATTTTGCTGAGGCTGACTTTGAACTCACAATCTCCTGCCTCAGCCTCCAGAGCCATTGGGATTACAGGCCTGCACCACCATACAGGCTCATTTCTTGGTTTTGAAACAAACAAAAAAACACCTTACTGAAAATCTACTAATAATTTTTAAAAGGCAAGGTAAATTTAGTATTGGTCTTTAAAATAAATGGCCACCACCGTTTTCTCCAGGCATAGCTAAAAGATCAGTTCAAAAAGAAGCCACTAGATTCCAAAAGACATCTTTTCCCAGAGTGATTCAATAGCAAAGGGCAGAAAGGCCATGCTTTGGAAGCTAGAGGGTTGAAACTTTACGAAATACAAACACAGTCAAAAGATGTTGGGCCCTAATTATTAAAATTTGAAGAATGGAAAACAACTCCTCAATTTAAAGTACATTAACCTAAATTTTCCATGCTGAAGGGAAGGCACACCATTTCTGCCCCTGGGTATAATGGGAATGAAAAGGTCCTCAGGACCCAGTGGGACTTCTTGCAGACTAGTCACACCCCTGGGCTGGCCTCCTTCCCAACAGGGAAGAACCTCAACTACCAAACTGCTTTGCTCCAAAGGCAAGGCAAGGCTGTGGGGGTGAAGTGGGGGTGTTTTGTTTAAACACACACACACACACACACACACACACACACAAGTAAAAATCTATACCTTAAAACAAGTTTTATGAAAGTTTCACAAGTTGTTTTTTTCTCACTTCCCTGGATTTCCACAGTTAAAGAAAACCTGAACACTATTCTCTTAGGGCGCTCAAGTAGATACTAGGGAGAGGGAGTGTGGAAAATGAGAAAGGTGACAAATGCTTCTCTCTTAAGCAGCATGTAATAGGGGCTGGGGCTGTAGCTCAATGGCAGAGTGTTTCCTGTGAGGCACTGGGTTTGATCCTTAGCACCAAATAAAAATAAATAAAATAAAGGTATTCTATCCATCTACAACGAAAAAAATTTAAAGCACATAAATAATAGTTTGCACTTTAAACTATCTTAAATACAGCAATTATGTTTTCTGTAGCAAAATCAGAGCAAAAGGCAAACATTGGGATTAAATTAGAAAGTTCCTTCATTCAACAAAACAATACCGAGGTATATTACTCCGGGAGTGCAAAAATAAGTAAAGAATATCCCCTATTTTCTCAATGAATTCACAGCCTGGATTGTGTATGGGAAATAAGTCCTCCTTAACAATCAAGACTAAGTTAATTGTAGCTGGAAGGTAGTACTTAGTAGGGGCAGAGGAGTTCAAGTAATGTGTATGGAGGTGGGGCAGAATAGGCTCAGCATTTGTCTGGGCCTATGAGGACATGAGCAAGGTACTCTCAAAGAGGGAGGGTGGATCATCTAAACTGGTGGAAAAACCATAGTGTATCTAAAATTGGTTGCAAAATAGTTTTTAAAAGATGATGCCAATGAGAAAAAAAGTTTTTAACATTTTTAGAAAGCAACTCAGCCATCCCTCTCAAACTAAATGAGCACTCTCCTGAAACCTCCAAAAATGGGCATAATAAGAGTTAAAGCAAGCCAGTCTTGTGTTTGCAGGCTTGGGAATTTGAAATTCAATGCCATTATCTCCAATTGCCCTGGAAAGCAACAAATGGAATGGTCAAGGAAGAGTTTTCTAATATCCCTAAACCTTAAAAAAAAAAATCATATCCTACTTTTCTTAAACAAAAGTAGTGGGTTTTACTTTTTAAATATCAAGTAGTACTGTGCTACATAAAATACATAAAACCCTGGGACATCAGAAAATCCGGTAAATTCTCGTACCCCTCAAAACGAAATGCTAAAGTTAAAACGGTATACTTAGGTTCATACGGTTATACTTACGGTTATGCTTACGTTCATGAGCGAGCAGCTCATGACTTAAAAAGTATAAGCGCATATCGAAAACTGCCTGACCATTTACTCCCCTCTTAACTATTTTAATGCCACTACAGGAAAGAGCAATTACAGAGCAAATACTTGGGTACGCTGACTGCAATTCAGTACTTGTGCCTTTACCACTAACCCCTACTAGGAACTAAAAGCAACAACAGTGACCCAGAGGGAAAAGCGAATCCTCTTTTGGGCAAAGCTAGTGGGAAACCTCTTAACTTTGGAGGTTAATCTCTGGGGAACGTGTAAAAGCATTCCAATCCGAATTATCTTAGGTCTACACTGCACCGCATTACACAGGTGACAGAAAGAGGGGCCTCCCAGGCCTGGGAATGAAGGTGCACGACCCGGGGCCCGGAGACCCCTACTCCCCGCGGCCTGGCTCGGCGCCCGGTTACCTCCGGGGTCAGAGCGCGCGCTCCCGCCGGGACCGGGGGCGCGCCGAGGCCGTGGCGCAGGGCCCGGCCCGACTCAGGAGCGCTGGGGGGCTCCGTCCCGTTGGGCCGCCGCACTCGCATCCCTGCGCGCCCGCCGCGGCCCGCTCCCCAGGAGAACGGGGCAAAAGGACGACTATTACCCAATAATAGCGCCGTGCACCGTCGCAACAATGCGAGCGGGGGACCCAGGGGCCGCGGACACGGGACCGGAAAGCCGGAGCGCCCGGCGCGGCTCGGCGGCTGCTCCTGCGCGCGAGCCCGGGCTCCTGGAGAGCATGAGTCCCGCTGCGAGCGTGACCTGCGCGGGCGAGGGGGAAAGGGCGCGCGTCCGGGCGTCCCGCGGGGGTCGCCGCACGAGGCGAGGCGCGGACGCCGAGCCGCCCGCGGCTGGGAAAGGCCGGAGCCGCCCGGCCGCCGCGGCTGGGGCGATGAATCGGGCTTTTTCCCAGTGCGTAGCCGGGCCTGGCGGCTGCGAGCCCAAACCCAAAATCCGAGGCCCCGCCAGGCCCGAGTCGGCCTGCCCGGTGACTCAGGGCCGGGGCCCGCTCGCCGCCCTCCGCCCACGAGTCCCCCGGCCCAGTCGCCATTCCGCCCCGCCGCGGCGCGGGCCTGGCCCGGCGCCTGCGCTCGGCAGCCGCGGCCCCAGTCACTGCGACACCGCGGCTCGGGCCGGGCCTGCGCCGCCGCAGCCGCCGCCGCTGGGCCCCGGCGGCCGCCGGCACTCACCCGCGTCTCCCGGGTGCCCCCAAGGCTCCGGCGACGTGTCCGCTTGCTCGCTGGGCCCGGGCCCCGAGAAACCCCGTCCCGCCAAGGTCTGGCTGCGTCCCTCAGCCGCCCGGGCTGCCCCGCCTGGAGCTGCGTGCGACACGGCGCCCGCCTCCGCCTCCTCCCCTGCCCGCCCGCCGGCCCTCCTCCCGCCGCCGCCGCCGCCGCCGCCTGCACCACGCAACCTCCGCCCTCTCGCCTTTCCTGCGCGGCTCCCCGCCCTCCCGGCCTCACCGGCTCCGGCGACCGCGGGAGAGGCCGTGGGGGAGGGCCGGAACGCACCGCCATCGGCGTCCGGAGAGGGGGAGCCGGGAAACCGCCGCCGCCATCGCCCCGCTCGCCCGAGGCGCGGGAGGGGCCCGGAAACCTCCCTCCCGCCCGCCCGCCCGCCGCGGCCGGCGACCCGGCTGGCCCTCGGCGGCGGCCCCGCTCGTGGGGCGCTGCCTACCTGCGAGCCGCGGCCCCTGCCCGGGCGCCCGGCCGTCCCGCGCGGCGCGCCGGATCCGCCGCCGGGTTTTGCAGCTGCCCCCACCGCCGGGCCACCTCTGGAGGCCGGGTTCCCGCCACTTCGGACCTCTCGATTGGGCTGACCTTGGGCGGGGGGCTCCGGGTCCGGGAGAAACTTCCCGAAGGAGAGGGACTTCCGCCGCCCCTGCGCGCACACAGCCCGAGCTGGCAAGGGACGCAGCTGCACCCAGCCATGTGCCTCCGCTCCGGGCGACAGACCCCGGCCGAGCCGAGGAAGCCCGAGACTCGCAGAAAGGGGCCAGGCTCCGAGAGCCGCGCCGGGCCCTGACCCCGCACCTGCCCGCCGCCGGGCCGCCAGAGACCCGGGCTCACCTGCAAGTGTGTGTCCCGCCTTTTCTAACGCTTTCTCCAAAAGGACTGAACCAGGCTTCCCTCTCTCAACTCTTTAGCCGACTCATTTTTGGCAAGTTTTAACAAAAACTCAGCTTACCCTTAGTCTCCGTCAGAAGAGATGGTGGCTAGACTTGGAGGCTTTGATGACACAAAGGGGTGGCCTGCGCTGTTACTGGGAGAATCGTTTTCACGTGTAGTCGGAAGTGGTTACTATCACTGGTTGGAAATTAAATCATGATGGGGGCTTTGGAATGTTCAAACTAGGTGGGAATTTTGGCAGCACGACTAGCCAGTGGGCTTCCTGTGGTGACGAGCTGGGGAGAGAGTGGACTTAGCCCGTACCTAGGTGGAGGCAGGTGCTCCGATGCCCTGGCTCCGCGATTCCATGGACAGGAGCAGGGCAGGAGTTCAGATAGCCCGTCGTCTGGGTCAGACATGTGGCGGATGCGACTTCCTGTTCTCTGCAAACTAGAACACTGCTGCGGAGACCCCCTGCCAGAGCAGGGGGCGGCCCAGGGTCCTCGCTGTGTCCTAAGTAACTTGGGTTTCTTGCAGAAGAAACATCCCACTGGTATGTAGTCCCTTGGATAGAAATGTGGCTTTTGTCAACTTTTGTTAAGTATCTTTAGAGATATTTTTTTGTGGGTGGCTGGGAATGTCAATCCCTGGTAGAGTGCTTGCAAGCATGTGTGAGGCCTTGGGTTCAAGCCCCAGTAGCTTCCCCCCCCCCCACCACCAAAAAAAAGTATTGTTGTATTTACCTGTGTCCAAATTATATGATTCTTCAATTAATGCTGGAGTTTTAAAATGGAAGGCTTATCGGATTTATTCCTGTGGACAACGCCATCCCATGTGCATATGGTCGTTTTGTTTTGTACTGGGAATTGAGCCAAGGGCACTCTACCACCGAGCTACATTCACAGCCTTTTTAAAAAAAATTTTTTTTTTAATTGAAACAGAGTCTCCCTAAATTGCTGAGGCTGCCCTTGAACTTTCAATCCCTCTGCCTCAGCCTTCTGAGTCACTGGGATTACAGGCGCATGCCACTGTGCTCAGCAACATATAGGTTTTTAAATATCCCAATCTCTGCCCTTTGCTGGAACCTCTGTGTCCCTCATCTCCATCTTCTCTAAGCCCTCTCCTCCCACCTTACCATACTATGTGATCTTTTCCGTGACTTCCCACAGCTGAATATGGGAGCTGAGTGGGTTAATGTTTCCTTACCTTCTGTTTGTCCTTAGTTAGTACTTAGCCCAGCAGCATACCCTCTCCCCTTCTCACTGCCCTCATCCTGATTTCTAACGCTCTCTCCTTTACTCTCCACCTGTCTGTACTGTTCCTCTTAGCAGCTAGACTTATTTGATCTACTCATGACCACTTCACAACCAGATTGTGTCTACTCTGGGCATATAAGCTGGCCTCTTACCCATCAGGACAAGACCATGTGTTCTCTTTCCACTCAGAATCTCCTTCCCTTGTCTTTCTCCCGTATCTCATAAATCCATGTCTCTTAGATGACCCAAAGTTTGGAAGTATTCTTAATTTTTTAAAAATTTTTATTAGTTATTGATGGACCTTTATTTATTTATTTGTTTATATATGGTGCTAAGAACCGAACCCAGTGCCTCACACATGCTAGGCAAGTACTCTACCAACCACAGCCCCCGGAAGGATTTTTTTTTAAATATTTATTTAGTTGTAGATGAACACAGTATCTTTATGTATTTTTTATGCAGTGGTGAGGATTGAATCCAGTGCCTCCTACATGTGAGGCAAGCACTTTACCACTGAGCTACAGCCTCAGCCCCAAGGAAGGATTCTTAATTTAATGTCAGAATCAAAGTTCAAAACAGTCTTAAAAGAATAGAATATTAGACCAAAACCAGTGAAAGAAAATATCACTTTACAAGTCTAAAATATGATGTAGTTGGAAAAAATCTCAAGTTTTAGATTTAGGTGGACCTTGGTTTCAACCCAGACTCAAAATTTTTTTGGTCAAGTTCAGTGAACTGTAAATTGAGGATAAAAAGTATCTACCTCTCAAGGGTGTTATTCCATTATAATCTTGGATCATTCATTGTTAGCTCCCTTCCCTTCCTCATTTTCCACAGAGTGGAGGCCCATGGGCATCTCTGTTGATACTCATAACATTCACATTTTCTAAGTCATACAGGCCTGGAAAGCAACTCAAAACCCTGACCCATTCACCTGGCATCCCAGAACCATTGCCAACCCAGGGAAATCCTTTGTTTATTTTGGCTCAGTCTTCAAGGACATCATCATTATCACACCTGTTTTCCAGTGAAAAAACCCAAGGCTCAGAGGTGTTAGGGAATTTGCTCCAAATCACCAAGCTCAGTCCTTGGCATAACCTGACCTGAGTGTGTCCACTATGTTATAAGACACTTTCTTCCACTGGTATCATTGCTTTAATCTTTCAAATGGTTTTCCCAGTTCTGGTATATCCCCTATCCTTTCCCCTACATAGTAACAACTGTAGATTATTCCTTTAAACTGAAACCTTCATTACTTCGTTGTCCTTTTAAAATTCAGTGGCTCCCCATTGTTGATAGGGTTCAGACCAAGTTCTGGCCCATCACTTAAGGTTTTATATCTTGTCCTAGCTTACTTTTCCAATTGTATTAGTTCCCAGATACCTCCTAAAAGGAATTCTCGGCTCCATCCAATCCCATTGGACACGCTCATGGCCCATGCGTTCCAGCCTTGAATCACCACTGGTGAATGCTTGCTTCCCTTTGAACCCTTAGTAAATAGATACAGTTCCTGCCTTCTCATTTCTATCTCAAGAATCACGCTTGCTTTTCAAGATCCTGCTCCCTTTCCCTCCCAGGAAGCCCATCTGCTTTTTGACCTCTCCCTCACTGCCAACTCTCACTTGTGCCTCCCCTCCCCCCACACCTGAACAGTACTGGGGTTTCAACCAGAGCCTCATACATGCTAAGTTAGTGCTCTACCACTGAGCTATATTCCCGACTCTTTAAATTTTATTTTGAGACTAAGTGGCTGAGGCTGGCCTCAAACTTGCAATTCCCCTGCCTCAGGCTTCAGGGTGGCTGGGTTTTCAGGTGAGTGCCACCAGCAGGTATGCCCCTGGCCTTCCATTGTGCACTTTAAACTAGGAGGTCTGTGCTTGGGGAGAAGGGCTGTTCCCTGAAGTGCCCCAGCCACTGCAGCATTGTGCCTGGAGAACACTGCAGCTTGTCCAGAGCATGTTTGTTTACTCCTAAATCAAAGGGCACTGAGTCACTTGCCTGGCCCTAGGAGCCATTATTTTTCAGACCCAGGCAAGGAAATAACCATCCAATGCAAAGTAAATCGATTTAACAGGATGGTCTCCAACCTGACTTTGCTTTAGAATCCCTTGATTCTGAGAGACAATATTCCAGGGGCCCTATTCCAGACCCAGTAAATCAAAATTGGGTGGGAAAGAGCAGGAAGGGGATTTGAAATTGCCAGAATTCATAGCTTGACTTCACTACTCATTAACTGGGTAACTTTGAGCAAGTTACATAAATTCTCCATGCCTCAAAAGATGATGGTAGTATTTCAGGCTGGCGACGTAGCTCAGGGGTAGAGCGCTTTGCTTGCCCAGTGTGCATGAGGTACTGGGTTCAAGTCCTAGCACCACAAAAATTTAAAATTTAAAAAATTATTTCATAAAGAGTTTCTAAAAAATGAAACAATAATATTACTGCTGCTAGTGACGATGATTCTGTGATGACTTAAGGCCAGTCTGGTGAACCCAGTTGGCAACCACTGAGTTAAGGAACCATTCCCACTCCTTCCCCTGCTAGAGTTTAAAGCTTTCAGAATTAAGCATTATGATATATTCCAATAAACTTTGTTTTTGAAATAGTGTAATTAAGAAAGAGGGGCTGGGTTTGTAGCTCAATTGGTAGAGGGTTTGCCTCGCATGTGTGGGTTCCATCCTCAGCAACACATAAAAATGAATAAAATAAAGGTATTGTATCTGTCTACAACTAAAAAAATATTTTTAAAAAAGAATGAGGATTTTTTTGTATGCACAATTTTATTATAAATCTTAAATATATACTAATATATTAATATAATTATTAATATATAATTAATATAAATATATACATTTATATTAATATGTAAATGTTGTACAAAATACAACATTCCCCAAAACCCAAAATTTATTATTGGTACTAATTCCTAAAGGTTTGCTGTGTTACCACAAATCAAGAAACCACAAAATATTTCAAAGCATTTAACATCAGAAGTTTTAAACCCGAACTGTGTGTAGTAATCCCTTAAAAACAAACAAAAAAACTGCAACCTGTTTTGTTTTTGTTTTTTGTACCAGGGGCATTTAAACACTGAGCCACAACTGCAGCCCTTTTTATTTTTTTATTTTTAGATGGGGGTCTCACTAAGTTGCTGAGGATTTCACTAAATACAGCCTGAATTAAAAAAAAAAAAAATTTTCTCTACAAAGAATCTTATCAGCTATACAAAGATCAGTAGCTTTTACTGTTACTTTTGTTTTCTCTGCAGTACTTGGGACTGGACCCATGGCTTTGGGCATGCGAGGCAAGTACTACCTCTGAGCTATATCCCCTGTTCTAAAAATCAGTTTTTATACTGAAGCAAGTATCAGCTGCACTCGAACTCCCCTTCTTCACTGTGGCCTTAGTGCAGACACACACCATGCCCTCAGTACAGGACAGCCCGTGTTCATCTTCAACCTCTTCCTCCTCCTCTGGTGCCTTCTCCTTTGAGCCTGTTCCCCTGCCCAGCCCTTTCTTCTTACCTCACTCTCGCCTCTGGCTCAGTATGCAGCAATGTGCTTTAATATTTCCCCTTTAGCTTAGCTCTTTCTGCTTATCTGGATGATTCTCATTGGTGGATTGTTCCAGACACATTTCACCCAATTTTTTTTTGCAGCATCCACAATGGAGAGGTCTGGGTGTCTCCTCTGATCTTTGGGCAATGTTCAGAGCAAAACAGAAAGAAGGCAGATGGTGGTCTTTTGAGAACATCAGATCTTTTTTTATCACCTTTGGGAGGAACGTAATTTCCCATCTCCCTGACATAGTAACTTTGTCACTTTTCCCCATATCTTTGAACTTTAACTTTTCCTTTACAGACATGAGCTTCCATTTTTCTGAACATTTCTTGGAGAATTCATTGAAATTGAAAAGGAGTCTGGGTATTTCTTCTTTTGGCATATGAAGACATTTTGCCCCTCTCCTCCCCTGTGGTGACAGAATGGTGCCTGGTGTGAGCTTTTCCTCAGAATCCCCCAGAGGGGCCGGATCCAACAGAGGTGCTTCACTTGACAATCCCAGTATGAAACAGTTTCCAGATTTCTTAATTAAATGTTTTTTTAATCCATATCATGAAATGTACATTATTCACGATTTTTAAAAATCTGGTTCCTCTTAGAAAAATAGCTGTACATAAGTTGTAACTGTGTAATTCAACCAGGTAAGTGTTCAGAAGAAACAGGAAAAACATGAAGCAGTGTTTTTCTTCCATTTCAAAGAGCCATAAACTGGTTTTGAAGAAGCAAGTGTTTAAATCTTCCATGTTAATTCATTAGAAAAAAAAAATCATAGCTCATTTTGGCCCATCAAATGCCAAAGAAACAAGATTTTAATGATATTTAGAGGTAACTAGATGTGAAATATGAAGCAGAAACTTACCAAAGTCAAACAATCCTCATGGGGAACACAAAATTGGTAGACCTCACCTTCCCAACTCTAAGAATTTCTTTCCTTTTTTTTTTTTTTTCTGAGAGACAGGCTCTGGCTACAAGGTCCAGGCTGACCTCCAACGCTCCACTCAAGTGATTCCCCGCTTCAGCCTCCCAACTTGCTGAGACTGCAGGTGCTGCCACCACACCCAGCTCTCAGTTTCTGACTTCTAAATCACTTATTCAAGCAAATACACAAAGGGCTTGTTTTTATTGCTAGAATACACAAACAATTCCTAATTAGCATTTCTGAAGAACGCAAATTGTTCTGAGAGGGTAAGAGGGCTTGGTGGTCATTTGTACTTTAGCACCAACAAGTTGAATCATATTGCCTTCTTAGGATCAGTAAAACCTAAAAATGCAAAAAGTTTGGAGCAAAAAGTTTTGCAGAAATATTGAGAGCCTCAGGGAAGGTTGAAAACCTCAGGTCAGAGGTTCAGGGAAGAGGAGACTTCAGCAAAAGAAGGGAAGACTGGAAAGGCACTGAAAGATTTAGAAATTTAATACCTAGTTTCAGATGTCACATGTTTCTGGTCCTGTGCCTCATGTTTTGGAACCTAGAAAATACTATTGTCAGTCCTGAATTAAGTGGTCTTTGGAGGTCCATCCTGCGGGACCTAAACACCATCTAACATTGGATTAGGTTGGATCACATGAGATTGTAATTCATTTTCAAATGGTTCAACTGTCTCCATGAGAAACCAGAGTTCCAGAAATTGTCCTAAAATCTCTCCTTATTTAAGGAAGCTCTCTCTGACCCTTCATACCTCAACCACCCATATTGGAACTAGGTGTCTATCTTTGTGATTCTCTTGCATCCTGTGTCTGTTCTCAATGAAGAATTTTTTTTTTTTTAAAGAGAGAGTGAGAGAGGGGGGAGAGAGAGAGAGAGAGAGAGAATTTTTAATATTTATTTTTTTTTAGTTCTCGGCGGACACAACATCTTTGTTGGTATGTGGTGCTGAGGATCGAACCCGGGCCGCACGAATGCCAAGCGAGCGCGCTACCGCTGAGCCACATCTCCAGCCCCCTCAATGAAGAATTTATCTTCTTGCATTTAATTGTTCCCTTGTCTATCTCCAACTCCCTCATAGATTGTGAGCCCCTTGATTTCAGAGACAGTCTTTTGTTACTATATCCACTGCGTTTAGCATAGCTCGTGGCACATAGTAGAGGAATGACTAGAATCCAATTTATGCATTAGTTGGAATTGCTTGAATTATGAAACACAGTCATTTCACTTTCCTTCTCAAAGGCCTTTAATAATTCCCTGTTCCCTACTGAAAAAACCACAAACTCCTCAATCCTAACCTTGAAACATCATCTAAAATTTGATTCCAATGGATAAATTCTTCCAGATTGTCCCCTTTAATTTCTAATAGATATCACAATAGATCCAAACTGGATCCTGGGAATGCCTGATTGGCCCCAAGCATTCTCTCATGCAACTCCACCTTCCATATAAGCTGCTCTTCCCCAGCCACTGCTTACCCCAGTAGAATCCATCCCAGAAGGATGCATGAATGCAATCTCCTTAGCAAAATCCTCTCCTGCTCCTCAATAAGATGTGAATTTCATTTCTCTTCTTGCACAGGTAGGTTTCTTGAAGACATTTTAAAATAGATTTAAATAGAACCACTAGTTAGGGTTCTCCAGAGAAACAAAATCAATAGAGATGGATGGATCCATTAACCAATAGATAGATGGATATTTATTTTATGAAATTGACTCAGGACTCATGTGATTATGGAGACTGGCAAGTCCAAAATCTGCAGGGTAGGTTTGCAGGCTGGCCCCCCATGGAAGAGCCAACATTGCAGTTCAAGTCTAAGACCATCAGGATGCTTAGGGAAGTGTAGACCTTGCTTTAAAAAGATCTTCGATGCTAGGACGAGGACCACCCACATTATGGACAGCCAATTTCTTTATTGAGAGTCCACTTTGTTCAGAATGTTTATCTCTTAGCAGACCTTATGGTGCGGTCACACAGATGTTCCCAGACAGCATGGGCACTCCCGTTGGCTTCCTTTGATGGGAATGTCCTTTTTTTTTTTTTTTTTTTGGTACCAGGATTGAACACGGGGGGGGGGGGGGGGGGGGGGGGGTGCTTAACCACTGAGCAACATCCCCAGCCCTTTTTAAAATACTTTATTAGAGACAGGGTCTCACTGAGTTGCTTAGTGCCTCTCACTGAATTGCTGAGGCTGGCTTTGAACTCTTGATCCTCCTGCCTCAGCCTCCCGAACTGCTGGCATTATAGGCATATGCCACCGTGCCCGGTTTGTCCTTCCCTTTTCTTTGGCTGAGGAATATTAATCACTTCCCCGGACTCCTGATTCAGTGTCAGACTCTGAAGTTTTCTCAGCCTCTTTTCTCTACCCTCACAGTGTCTGGAGACCTTTCTTTTCTTTTTTCATAAACATCGGGCAAAAGACCTCTGAAAAACTCCCTCACCCTGAACTTTCCTCATCAATTCCAAATCACAAGAGTGTAAGTTTCGAAGCTACCACTCACATGCCTGTGCTCATGTAATGTGGGTAAAGCGTATCTTAGATTATTTCACGTTTTTATTGGCATAAGTTGGAGAGAATATTCTAGTCATGAATAATGAAGTGTGTTTTCCAGGTCAGAGCATATTCTTGCCAGGAAAAACTTTATAGCTCATCAACACCATTTGTGGAAGTAAATATTTTAAAGAAATATTACGCACAGAGCATCAAGAAATCGCAATGACCTTAGATCTTAGTTTTCATGTTCCATAAAATCAGTTGCCTTTTTTTTTTTTGTACTTGGAATTGAACCCAGATGCTCTTAACCACCGAGCCATATTCCCAGCTGTTTTTAATTTTTTTTAATCTTGAGTCAGGGTCTCACTAAGTTGCTGAGACTGTCTCAGAATTCTATCCTCCTGCCTCAGCCTCCTGAGTTGCTAGGATTACAGGTATGTGCCAATTTATGGGGCGGTCAGTTGCTTTTTTTTTTTTTTTTTTTTTTTTTGGTACCAGGGATTGAACTCAGGGGCACTTAAGCACTGAGCCACATCCCCTGCTCTTTTTTGTATTTTGTTTAGCAACAGGGTCTCACTGAATTGCTTAGCACCTCTGGCTTTGAACTCTCAATCCTCCTGCCTCAGCCTCTGGAGCTGCTGGGATTATAGGTGTGCGTCATCCCACGTGGCTAACTGCTTTTGACTCAAATAGAATAAGGAGACTGAAGGAACCTGCAGCCTGGAGTCCTCAATTAATGGATAAGAACAACCACCACCAAAAAACGTATTATATTATCATTTTGTGGGAAAAATTGCTTATTCCCCAAGTAATTTTTCTGTGGGTGACAAGTGAAGTGACATCTTGAGAATTTACATAATTTCTCTGACCTTTTTTTTAAAAGGATGTGTTTAATTCAGAGTTGGGATCTGGATTAATAACTGGCTAGTTCTTCTGATAGAAGAAATTCTGAAACCAAACTCTCATTGCACCATGAGAGCTACTTACTATTTTTGCTGATAATGTCCCAGAAATGTGGTCACAGTCATCACCCACTGCTCCATCTCAGCAGCAACACGGTCATTAGCAGGCATTGGGCTTCTCTGAGAACACTCTCAGTCTTCAAGTCCCTTCTGCAAACTTAACAGATAAATAAGAGGGAAATAGCCTGGCGAGAACAAGAATTACAAATATTCCCCCTAAATAACTTGGTAGGGAAGCGAGAGATAAGGGATGGGTAGAAAACTGCAACTCAATATCCAGAAGAACAGCTCAACTTTCCTCCCAGTGGCTGGTAATCTTTCCCCTTCTTTTGTCAATTACACTATTATTTTTCCCCTACCCACTATCTCCCAATAGCTAAACTACTACTTTTTTTTTTTTTTTGATAAGTGCTGGGAATATACCCAGGACCCCGTGCATGCTAAACCACTACAGCTCCACGTCTGAATCTTTTCCTAAGATATTAGAACTAGATGAATATCCAGCAATCTTCTCCCTGGTTGTTAAAAGATTGCAGTCTTAATTGCATTTAAATGAGGAAATGCTCCTTGAACTGAGCAGATGGACTTTTACTGTGAAGGTACCAGCAAGACCACTTGGAAGAAACTAGCAATGAAATAAAATTTAATACCAGACACTTATGACACATATGAAATTCTAATGGTCAGAGTAAAGTGATTTTTGTTTTTAATCCCAGTATATCCACGGATTTGAAAAATATTTACTGAGATGTGTTTCTTGAGCAAGTATTTCATGAATCACTTGCTAACTGACCAACTTTTCTGTTTTATTCCCCCCAAAGCCAAAACCTGCAAGGTGGTTGAGGCAGGAAGTAGGGGTGGCTCTTACCTTGCACGGAACTGGATATGATCCACCCCCCACACCCTGAGATTGTGCTGCAGGTAAGCTATTTTCAGGTCTGCTCTCAGTGTGAGAACTGGGGGAAGATGCAAGGAAGAAGCAGGCTACCAAAGGAACAAGACAGACTCAGGCAGGACAGGTTAGCACAGGATGTGAGGCAGCATGGGCTCCTGGCTGGTCCTGCCCCCAGACTCTGCCTCTTGGAGGAGAGGGGCATCTCTCAGGATGGTCTTGCTGAATCCCATTCTTCTGACGCCTGGAGTTCAAGCTGTCAGAGCTGTCCCTCTCGTTGTATTTACCATTTTCTAGCTTGAACTATTTGGAATCAGGGCTATGTCACTACCACACTAGTTACACGGTTTGTCCCCAACCCCGTGGCAGGCTCACTCCCTGCCCTCCCTTCCTGTTCACCTTGAGCTGCCCTGGGTCTTGGAGCATCCCATGTAGATGCCCTGCACTTTGGCTTTTGCTCGCTCGTGTTTGCATGCTCTTTTTCCTCCTGGGTCATTTTATTGCGTTTATTCTTCAAGTCGTATTTAGGTTCTTCCTTCATCAGACTTCCCAGAGTCCCAGGGCTGAAATGGATCTTGTCCTCCTGTGTTCTCCTGAACCACCTGAGCTTCTGGAATCTTGTTTTTCTGAATGCGAGACTCCACACTCCTTGTCTGTCCATCCTCTTTTTCCGCTCTTTCTCAGAGCAAAAGGTTTTAATTGGACAGCATCTGACTCCTCAGTCCTTCCCCTTATATATTGTGCTTTTGCTGTTGAAGCTGAGAACACTTCACCCACTCCTGGGTTCCAGAGAGTTCCTTCTGTGGTTTTCCTAAACATGTTTTAGGATTATGTTTTACTTTTAACTGTGGGATCTATTTTGAGCTCATTTTTGTGTGAAGTGGGAGGTTGAGGGTAAAGCTCATTTGCCCATGGACAGCCAACTGCTCCAGCAACATCTGTTGACAAAACTATCCTTCTTCTGTTGGATTTTCTTTGTAACTTTGTCAAACAAAGTTACAAAGTTGTGAATCAAATTTGTGGGCCACTATATCTGGGTTTTCTCTCCTAGTCTATTGGTCCACATGTTGAGATCCTAGGTATCTTGAGAGCCAGATATATGTCTTTATTTCTACCATGTCTTTGGCACATTACCTTGGAAACAGTAGTTAACTAACTTGGTGCCTAGGGCATTGTAGGTTCTCAATAAATTTTTGTTAAAAATAAAGAGTTAATAAGTGTCTTACAAATGGGAGTTAAATTATTGCTGAATTAGTTCTTAGAGTTTTGAGAAGCAGACTTCAGTGTCTCAGCCCAGTGATAACCTTTCCCTTGGGCTTCTTGACACAGTCACTAGAGTCCCCACATGTCCTGCACACTCTGAAGGCCTCTGCCCATGAAAGAGGGTCTCATGTACAACAGCTGCCCCATCTGCAAGCCCAGCCTGCTCCCACACAGCTTGCACGCCAGGTCTTCCGCCCCAGATAGGACCCAGATTCCCACTGTGTGCCCCACCCCCACACACTGGTTGTTGATCCCACCTCCCAGGGCACCACCTGCACTCTGCATGGTGGCCAGTGCCTGCCCAGCTACTCCAGGCAGCTCTATCAAATAGCAGACTTCTCTGCTCCCTGGTGGACCAAACTGCCCCTTCTGCAAGGAGACTGAACCCATTGCAAGATGGCCCCCTGACTCTAGGGCGCTGAATAGAGTTTCCTCCTGCCTTATAATCACTCTTGGCACAATCAATAATTCCTCACGTTCATCTTCCCTAACTAGCCTGCTATGGGGCTTCAATCTCCTGAGTGGACTCAGACTCAGTCAGCCACTGCCTCCACCTTTTAGGGTCCCTGTGACACCAAGTCTCCCCTCCTCTCCTGTACTCCACAGCACGCCTCTGAGAGCTTCAGCTGACACATTGGAAGGAATTAAGTTGGCTGGGACACTGGGAAGGTCCAGGTCTTTGGAATAACATCCAACTATTTATCTGTTGAGTGATAGCCAACGTGTCTCAGGCCTTGTTAGTCAAGTCACTTTGTCCATTTGAGCCTTCAAAGGAGAATATCATGATGCTCCTACTTCACAGCATTGACGCGCTGGCATGCGGACAAGGCCCATGGAGCGCTTTGTTCAGTGTTGTGTCCAAATACAGAGTGTCATTTTCATTTAACCTCAGGACAAATTATGGAATGGAAGTCTGACTCCTGCTGAGCACCTGTCAGCATTCAGAGCAGTGGAGCATTTCTTCTAAAATGGGACCACAGGGGCTGTGACCTTCATGTGACATTGGGCCCCAGCACATCAATCTACAGTGGTTGCCTCACTGGGTGCAGCGACGTGTGCCTCTGGACGCAGCTTCTTGGGAGACTGAGCCACGTGGAGCACTTGATCCCAGGAGATAAAGGCCAGCCTGGGCAACATAATGAGGTCTGTCTCAAAAATAATAATAACTATTACTATTATTAAAATGGCTGCCTCTCCATAAAAAGACCATAAAAGATACAATCCCAATAAAAGGCAAAATAAAGATTCTCTATTTTAAAAGAAATAAAAGGAAAGTTAAATATAGCAGAAATATTGTAGAAGAAAAACTGCTAGGTTTAATTAAGATTTCTAGCTGCTTAGAAAAATGACGTAGTTAAGGTTACAAGCATGTGAATGAACAGGGTCAGGTTAAGTGTGTTTTTATCCAAAACATTTGGGTATAGACTAATTATTGTAAGAAAGGAATGATGTTAAATCTGATCTCGGCAGTAATTTTTTAGAATCTGGTGATTAAAACAAATGTTAAAGAAGAATGGAGAGAGAAGGAGAAAGATAAGGAAAAGGAGAGGTGGAAGGGAAAAAAGAGGAAGAGAAAGAGGAGGGAGAAAGTTCTGAAAAGATTTAAGAATTTCTATATTTCTGAGACATCTTTAGCCTGACTTTTAAGTTCCCCGAACTTACCATTTACACACATATTCAACAGGCAGTAAGTTTAACATGCTGAGGACATCATAAAAAGAAAACTCCAAATCATAAATATAATATGATATGCAGTACTAGGGATTTTTAAAAAATCATTACATTATGTTTGTTAAAAGTACTTTTAACAGAACTATTTGAAAATGGCACTTTGTTAAGAGGTGATTTTTCTGAACATGTCAGTTTTTCATCCTGACTTGTAACAATGAAAATAAGAATGCAAAGAGTTATTTGCCTACTTTATAAAAGTAAGCAAGGATATGAGAGCTGCCAAAGTCAGCTGCCATCCTTTAAAAACATTATCTGCATAGGTAAAATTGTATATTTAATGTGCTTCATGTCACTTCAGTGCACCCAGTGAGACCTCAGCCTCTGAATTGTTATAGTCTTGGGGTTAATATTGTTTATAATGGCTTTAATATATGCACAATTTTTTATGCTCCTCCTTTTAAGAAATGGAACCAAATTCCTCTTCCCTTGAGTATGTCCTGGACTTAGGACTTGCTTCTAATAAATAGAATGAAGTGGAAATGATGATGCGAGTCTCAGGAAACTTGGTCCTTGAAGGTAGCATGGATTCTTCCTTGCTTTACTCCTCCTTAGATTGGTTCCATTGTGGAAAGTCAGCCACCATATTGTGAGATCTCCATGTGCAGGAAAACCGAGGCCTACAGCCAATAGCCAGGTGAGGGAGGAGCTGGGAATGGATCTTCCAGCCTAGTCTAGCCTTCCGATGACCATAGCCTTTGCTGGCCTCATGATGTGGGGGAGACTCTGAGCCAGAATCACTCAGCTCAGGCAGCCCCAAATTCCTGAGCCACAGAAAATGTGAGACTATAAATGTTTGTTGTTTAAAGCCACCAAAATTTGTGGTAATTTGTTACACAGCAATAGATAACTAATACATTCTTAATACACTCTTAGAAATAACATATCTCCTTTCTCTATTTACCAGGAAAAGATCATATGAGCTAAAGTAGCTTTTCAGTCATATACTACTTGAATATCTCACCGTAGAACTCCTCTGCCTTCCAACCTCAGCCTGGGCCAGTGGGAGCACTTGAGGCCAGCTCAAGATGCAAGAGTAGTTGCTAGCTACATCAGGAGGCCAGCAGGGGCTGTGGTCATCAGAAGGCTAGATGGGGGCTGGGGATGTGGCTCAAGCGGTAGCTCTCTTGCCTGGCATGCGTGCGGCCCAGGTTCGATCCTCAGCACCACATACAAACAAGAATGTTGTGTCCGCCTAGAACTAGAAAATAAATATTGAAAATTCTCTCTCTCTCTCTCTCTCTCTCTCTCTCTCTCTCTCCCCCCCCCCTCTCTCTTTAAAAAAGAAAAAAAAAAAAAAAAGAAGGCTAGACGGGCTGGAAGTCCATTCCCAGCTCCTCCCTCACCAGGCTATTGGCTATAGGCCTCGGTTTTCCTGCACATGGAGATCTCACAACATGGTGGCTGATTTTCCACAAAGGAAGCAATCTAAGGAGGAGTGAGCAAGGAAGAATGCATGCTACTTTCAAGGACCCAGTTTCCCGAGGCTCTCTGCCCATGCTCCTAGGCTCCTGACACTACCTCACCCAGCCTCTGTTTCCAGCATCACATTTCCTTCTTTGACTCTGAAGGAATCTGCCTCCCTCTCAAGAGGACTTTATAATGCATTGGACCACCCAGATAATCCAGGACCACCTCCTCCAGAGTAAAGATCCTTAGTTTAATCACATTTGAAAGCCCCTTCTGTCACACACGGTAACATATTCCCAGGTTCTAGGGGTTAGGCCATGGACATCTTTGGGTGTCTGTTATTCTGCCTACCATACCCACTTTTAATGACAGCCCTAAAGGCAGATCAGGAGGCTCTCTGATCTCACCCACCTGCAGAGCAGCACCCTTTTCTCCTCTTTGCCTCTCTGTGCCCAAGTACCTGACAGGAACAACTTAGAGGAGGAAAGGTTTGTTTTGGCTCACAGTTTCAGAGTTCTGTCCTTGGTCAGCTGGCTTTAGGGCAGAAACATCATGGCGGAAGGGTATGGGGGAAGAAAGCTGCTTAGTGCAGGGTAGCAGGGAAGCAGAGAGAGAGAGGGAGGGGGGAGGGAATGAGAGAGAGAGGAAGGGACCAGGGACAAGAGAAACTAAGATCCTACTTCCTCCAACTACAGGGCACCTTCCAGTAGTCCCTGCAGCTATCAACACAAAATAAGATAACATAACCCAGGATAAGAGCACGACATTACACAACAAGACCCACAAATGTAATCATGTTTCAATCATCACCCAGGAAACAGTCCAGACATCTTTCTGCAGCTTTTGGCAATTTCCCCTACTTCTTTCTCTCAGTGTATCCCTTGGTCTTCTCAACACCATTCTTTCCTAAATCTCTATGTCCTCCATTTACGGCTCAAAATTACTGTTTTCCAGGTTTGTCTCCTCAGTGATGGCCTAGTGGCTTAGCACTCTCCCTGGGAGGCTTTTGACCTACCTGTGTGCAATAACTCCCAGCCCAGTTCTCCTCCTGGGCCAGGCTTCCCACTTCCCGTCCCACATTCCTCTGTGTCTTCTTGGCTCCTCCACCCAGATGGCTGGTGAGCGCCCCAAGCTATCTTACTTTGCTTTCCTCACAGAAGAGCTGTGACTGACACTTCTCTGGTTCTTTGTAGCCTCACTTGCCTCTTCCTAGCTTTTAAATGCTGGCCTTTCTCAAAAAGCCGGGTCTTGGTTTTTCCTCTTCTCACTTGATATTCTATCAATTACCACCTCAACGTACACGTCTTGTCTTGCACATTTATATCTTTAAACAGAAGACTTCTTTGAAGCTCTGGACCAATACACCAAACAACTTCCTTGATCACTCTTAGGTATTTCGAAGACAGCGACACTCAGCAGAGTCCCAAAGTGGATCTGATGTCCCCCCAGCCCTGTTCTTCAGGATTCGTCATTTCAGCCCCTGGCTTTGCCATTCAGACCATTGCATGACAATTTTCTTCCTTCCCCTTCATAGTTCACCTCATGGAGTTTACTTCTTTTTTTATTGATTTTTTTTTAAATAAATGACAGTGAAATACATTACAATTTTTATTACACATATACAGCACAATTTTTCATATCTCTGTTTATATATAAAGTAGTTCACACCAATTCATGTCTTCATACATGTACTTTGGATAATAATGTCCATCACATTCCACCATTCTTGCTAATCCCCTGCCCCCTCCCTTCTCCCACCCCTCTGTCCTATCTAGAGTTCCTCTATTCCCCCCATG
The DNA here is from genome assembly GCF_045843805.1 of Urocitellus parryii. NCBI lineage: Eukaryota > Metazoa > Chordata > Mammalia > Rodentia > Sciuridae > Urocitellus > Urocitellus parryii. The sequence goes on from NC_135533.1 coordinate 7,256,934, forward strand.
CTCCCCCTAGCTACCCCACTGTGAGTCAGCCTCCTTATATCAAAGAAAACATTCGGCATTTATTTTTTGGGATTGGCTAACTTCACTTAGCATTATCTTCTTCCGCGCCATCCATTTACCTGTAAATGCCATGATTTTATTCTCTTTTATTGCTGAGTAAAATTCCATTGTGTGTATATGCCACATTTTTTTTAATCCATTCCTTCACTGAAGGGCATCTAGGTTGGCTCCACAGTTTAGCTATTGTGAATTGTGCTGCTATAAAACATTGATGTGGCTGTGTCCCTATAGTATGCTGTTTTTAAGTCCTTTGGGTATAGTCCGAGGAGAGGGATAGCTGGGTCAAATGGTGGTTCCATTCCCAGATTTCCAAGGAATCTCCATACTGCTTTCCATATGGGCTACATCAATTTGCAATCCCACCAGCAATGTATGAGTGTGCCTTTCCCCCCACATCCTTGCCAACACTTATTGTTGTTTCATGGAGTTTACTTCTGAGTGTTGTTTACTTAAAGATCAGCTTTATGGAGTCTGATTTAGGTCCTGTAAAATTTAACAATTTTTCACCCACATTATTTATTTAGTGAATGTTATAACACCAACCTAAAAAAACAACCAAAAAAGCAAACTGAGGGGTATGGGAGGAGAGGAATGATGGTGATGGGGTCACCAGGGTAACTGCTTTATAATTCATTAAGATCTACCTCAGAAACATCTACCTCTGTTTAGTGTATTTTCCTATGATGTTTTGCAAACTTCTAATTACCTGTTTTTATTTGCTGCTCTGAGAGATTGTGTTTAGAATTAAAGTTAAATTTAGACATAATTTAAAGTGTGACTGGAGAAGCCCACAGGCACACATGTACGCAATTTAACATGGAATGAGACAGCAGGTACCCTAGTACACCACGTATTTAGGGGCCATAATCCCATCTGCTGAAGGCAGCTGGCACAAGGAGACTGAGAAATGAAAACCAAAGGGAGAGGGCTTCAGGTATGGTCTCATCCCCTGTAAACTGGGAAAGTAGTCAGAATCTATTTTAGCAAGGGGTAGGGGCGTGTCGAGGGCACAGCTGTAGAATAAAGGCTGAGTAAGACACTATAATTATAGCATTTGAGACTCTACTACTTTTCTAATGTGTGATAGGAATAATTAAGATGATTAAGTGGTAATTGTTTCAATTTTGTTGCCAGAAAGATGACTTTGCCTCCAAAGGTAAGTTAAGTGGTTGTCAACTGTTTGGGTTCTGATCCCCACAGTGGGCTTGGAAGCTGCATTTGGAATCAAGTTCCCACCTTAGACTCTGTGTTAAGAAACTGGTGACCTTTCATCCAGTGGCCAGCATGAGATGTTAGCTCAGTCAGGCTATCTAATCTGAAGCTGCCTTTCTGGAATTCTGTGAATTTGTCCAGTTTGGCTAGTTTTCTTCCAGGACAGCGAGCTCAAAGAACTGACAAAGAAAGAACTGTTGCTATAAATTCTTACTTACAGTGAAGTCTCATACGTTGGCTTTGATGAACACAAACTGCAAATGGATTTGGATAAGGCTTAACTTGCATTTTACCATGGCACCATTTAAAAAAAAATTGAAATGTAACTTTGCATTATTGGTAAGATTTCAAAGCAAGTAAATACTTTTAAAGCACCCTCAAGGATGTAGATGCAGTATTTAAATGTAATTTACTCTCCTGTTTACCAAATCACTCTTGTTCTTTCATAAACTAAGTTATTTTGGTAGCTAGTAAGGTATTACTCAATGTTGAATCTTCATGTCATTTTTTAAAATTGAGGCCACTCTATGCACTTAATACTATGTTCAGTATTATTGGAGATAAAAACAGATATTCAGGAGCCAATAACCTGCTTAGAAGGATAAAAGTTTCACTCACCAATATCTTTATAACAAAATGAGCACGTGTATGTTAGTGTCAACTGTATCATGATGAAGTACTGCAGAGGTTCAGGAGGCAGGGGTCAGTGAATGCTGAGACAAAGAAGACGCTCAGCATGTGGACTGAAGTGCAACTTCCCTTCTCCAAAAGTGACAATTCAGACTTTCATGAGTTTACAGAGGATTTTTCTGCATTTAATTTTGATTATTGACATGAACTGGTGTGGAGGATGTAAGTAGGGAGAGCAAGAGAGAAGCACACTGGTGAGGTTGTGGAACAGCCCCTGGTGCTGTGCTGTCCCCAACCAGCAGCCCTCAGGGCTGAGGCTGCAGAAGTACTCGGCGCTCGTACTCGGCCTTGGTAGGAGGAGGGGCAAACTCACCCAGCATCTTTGACTCTCCCTAATTCTTGATGATTTTCTCCTGAAATCTATTTCTGGCAAGAATAGAAATTTTCTTTTGCATATCCTCAAGCTACAATATAACTGGTTTGGAACTTTCATTAAAATCTCACCTCTTGATTATAAGAGATGTCTATTTGGGCTGGGGATGTGGCTCAAGCGGTAGCGCGCTCGTCTGGCATGTGTGCGGCCCGGGTTCGATCCTCAGCACCACATACCAACAAAGATGTTGTGTCCGCCGAGAAGTAAAAAATAAATATTAAAAAATTCTCTCTCTCAAAAAAAAAAAAAAAAAAGAGATGTCTATTATTTGACCTGCTCAGCATCTGTTCCCCATTTTTCTGATAACAGAAACCTTCTTTGGAGCATTTGCTGATGCTAACGATAGTGCTGGCTCATCCTAGCTCATGAAAGTCAATTGTTAAGATTCGGAGAACTTGGCCAGCCTGTTGTTATACAGTCATTATTTAACATTAACTTTTATAAATTTATAGTTAAATAAGTTATATTGAAATAAAGACTACGGCTGGGCATGGTGATCCCAGTGACTTGGGAGGCTGAGGCAGAAGAATTGAAAGTTTGAGGCTAGCTTCAGCTACTAAACAAGGCCCTAAGCAACTTAGTAATACCCTGTCTTTGGAGAAAGGAAAAAAAAAAAAAAAAGATTGGGGATGTAGCTAATTGGTAAAGTGCCTCTGGGATCAATTCCCAGTACCCTCCCCCTAAAAAAAATCAGTTTAGAGTTCTTACTAAGTACTTAGTTATAATAAGAGAATAAAAGTTTGATAATGGCTGGATGCTCTGGGTGGTAGTAATCTAAGACATTTTCCCAGCAGAACCAAATGCATGTCTTCACAAATCTATTGAATTAGTAGGTCTATCTGATTGCCTTGGATGGTGCCATCTTTTTTTTTTTTTTTTTTAAAGAGAGAGTGAGAGAGAGGGGGGGACAGAGAGAGAGAGAGAGAATTTTAATATTTATTTATTTTTTCTTAGTTCTCGGCGGACACAACATCTTCGTTTGTATGTGGTGCTGAGGATCGAACCCAGGCCGCACGCACGCTAGGCGAGCGAGCTACCGCTTGAGCCACATCCCCAGCCCGGATGGTGCCATCTTTGATTAGATTTGTTTGTTGCCAACCAAGTGTTGACTGTGGCCATCCTGAGCCTCTCCACATGCTCTGAGTCCTCCTTCCCTTGGGGTGAAATTCACTGAACAAACCTGCTGAGCTCGGTGTTGCATTCCTTAAGACTGACAGGTCTTGAAGCCATCTGAATTTGTCCAGAACACAAAAAAGCCTTGAACTGTGTCAAAGGTTCATTGTCTAACCCAGACTTCTCCATGACTCTGGACAAAAGACCTCACTTCTCTGAGACTGAGCTTTCTAGAGAGACAGGAGGTGAGACTAAACAATCAAGGATGTCTTTGGCACATTAGACTCCTGATTCTTCAAATATTTTTTCATCAAATACAAACAAAATAGGTGGATAATTCGCCACCTATCTAGAAAGGTTCAGATTTTCCATCTTTTCAATTCCAGAGAAAACAGCAAGCCAAGAGTGACAACAGGATTAAATGACAAACGACTTTGCCCTGGAAGAAGATGGAGGAAAATGGGCCCCTGCGGAGGTTTGCTTCGGGGAGGGAGATGGTTGGGTTCATGCTTCAGCTTCTGGCTCTGCATGCTAGCCTGGGATCACAGGTGCTAATTAAATTAATAAAAAGGCATTTTGTTAAAACATGTGCCCCATACCTGCTGTGTCACCAGGCACAGGTTTCTCCCCTGTTGTGACGGAACAGCTTTGCCACTTAAGGATGAAGGCAAAAGGAAAATAACAGCCAGAAGGAAAAGATGAATTGTAGCCAATACATCCCGATTTCCCTCCATTCATTTGCGGTGACACATTAGGAAAGCACACATTCTGGATTTGACATTCTCAATTACTTAGGGCATGACAACTTTGTTTAATAGTTATTATAATTACAAGAAATAGCATCCTGTCCTCATTCAGTTAAGGACCCGGATGATGAACTGAGAAGTTACAGCTTATAAAACCAAAGCTTCAGAGCATTCCCATGTCTCTGTTGAATGGTCTGGGGTCACTTATGTGAAATTATTTTAAATAGCTGTTGTAACATCTCTTTTTTTTATTTGAATGCTGATAGAAAACTGGTTTTTGTTTGAGGAAGAGAAGTAAAACTTTCTTTTTAGCTTAGCTCAATTTTACATTAAAAGAAGATGTACTCCCACATATGAAGATTATATTTAATTGTAAGAGTCTTAAAATCCACAGTAAGGGTCGGATAGGGTGGCACATGCCTAGCCTTTTGGGAGGCTGAGGCAGGAGGACAGAAAATTCAAAGCCACTCTCAGCAACTTAGTGAGGCCCTCAGCAATTTAGTAGATGCTGTCTCAGAAAAAAAAAGGAATGGTGTGAAAAATGAAAAAAAAAAAAAAAGAAAAAAAAAAAAGGAATGGTGTGTGCTGGAATGTGGGTCCGTGGGTAACCACCACTGGGTGCAATCCCTGGTTTAAAAAAAAAGAAATCCAAAGTAAGGATTTGTCTCTGCCTCTTATCTAGAAACTGACAGAATGTCCAGGCTAGTACAAAACTCTGTGTGTTAGGATCAGGCTCTTCCTGCCCTATCAGTCTACCACTTGTGCCCTTTGTTCTTGAGATCATCTCATGGTTTCAGATGAAGCTGTACATAGTTTTCACTTACATCTTTTTTGGGGGGATGGTGGACTGGGGGATTGCATCCAGGAATGCTCTACCACTGAGCTACATTCCCTGCCCTTTTTATTTTTTATTTTGAGACAGGGTCTCACTAAGTTGCTGAGACTGGCCTCTAACTTGTGATCCTTTTGCCTCAGCCTCCCAGGTAACTAGGACTACAAACTGGCACCACCACACCCAGCTTCATTTGCATCTTTAGGCACATGAGGCTTAGGGGAAGTTGGAAAATTAAGTCTCTCTTCTAGATACTTATTTTTATTTTATTTTTTTTTAAGAGAGAGAGAATTTTTTAATATTTATTTTTTAGTTTTCGGCAGACACAACATCTTTGTATGTGGTGCTGAGGATCGAACCTGGGCCGCACGCATGCCAGGTGAGCACGCTACCACTTGAGCCACATCCCCAGCCCTCTTCTAGATACTTAAAGTTCTGTGTTCTACTATTATAGAACAAACATTGGCAAACTTTTTCTATAAATAGCCATCTGGATAATACTTAAGACTTTTGTGAACCACATGCCTTCTGTCTCAACTATCTCTGTGTGATTGTGGTGGAAAAGCAGCCATGGACAATAAAGAGATGAGTGTCTGTGGCTGTGTTCCAATAAAACTTTATCTATACAGACAGGTGGCAGGGGCTGGGGTTGTGGCTCAGTGGTAGAGCGCTTGCCTAGTAGCACTTGTGAGGTACTGGGTTTAATCCTGAGCACCACATAATAAATAAATAAATAAATAAAGTAAGTTATAAAAAATAATAAAATTTGTCCTTTAAAAAAAAGTGGGGGTGGGGCAGGAGTTGTGGCTCAGTGGTAGAGCACTTGCCTGGCATGTGTGAGGCCCTGGGTTGGATCCTCAGCACCACATATAAATAAATAAAATAAAAGTAAATACAACTAAAAAAAAAAAAGTGGCAGTAAAATGTGTGGCAGTCTCAGGTTCAGTTAAAAAACAACAAACAAACAAACAAACAAAAAACCAGGTGGCAGGCAGGATCTGGCCTCAGGCTGATCTTTAGAGAGTGGGTAGGTAAAATACTTCCTTTCTCCATGCATCCATTGATTGGCCTGTGAGTTGATTCCATATCTTAGCTATTGTGCATAGTACAGCAGTAGACACTGTACTTCATTATAATCAAGTATTTAAAAAATGTTTAAGGAAATGCAAATGTTAACTGTAAGGTCCTTGCTTAGCATCTGGACCACCATCTTAAGTGACAACTGCCATTTTAAGGAAAAAGTTTTGTTTTCCTGTCAAAGGGCCTGAGAAAGGCTCACCACTCCCTCATTCCAACCCCACCCCCAACAGCTGCATTAGGACCCGCCTGGCTCTGACTCCTGAGCCTGCCCTATAAAAGTCCCAGAAGCCAAGCCTGTTTGGCCTCTCTCTGCTGTAGAGAGATGGCCTTTATTTGTCACCTCTGACAAACTCTCAGGTATCTCCGCCTGGTCTCCATCTTTTATTTCTTGCTTACCCATTTCTCGTTCCTTGCTTTCCCTTTGGTAACTACATTGATCTGATCATTGTGCACTGTATATATGTATTAGATTATCAAACTGTAACTCATACATTTGTGCCATTAAAATGATAATAAAATGAAAAAATAGGAAATGGGTAAAATAAATACCAGGGACAAGTAGTCACTTCTGCTACAACAGATAATAACACATTAGTAATATTAGCCCCCTTCATTAATAGTTAATGGCAGGTAAAAATGCCAGTAATTAAAAGATACCAACGAAGCATGTAGGCAGAGAACAAATTTGTTTAAGGCTCTCTCTCTCTCTTTTTCCCTATTCATGCTTCAGCTTCTGTGGTTCTAGGGATTTAACACAGGGGCGTCTACCACTGAGGCACATCACCCACCCTTTTTTGTAGTTGAATCAAGGCCTCACCAAGCTTCCCTGGCCTTGAACTTGTGACTCTCTTGCCTCAGCCCCCTGTACTTTGGATTATAGGTGTGCACTGCCATCCCTAAGGCTCTTTCAAAGTCTGGTTAATGAATATCTTTCTTTTTAAAAATTTTTTTAGGTGTTGGTGGACCTTTATTTTATTCATTTATTTATATGTGGTGCTGCGAATTGAAACCAGTGCCTCACACGTGCTAGGCAACTGCTCTACCACTGAGCTACAGCCTCAGCCCCTGATGAATTTCAGTTATGCCCTTTGTTCCTCATGCTGACTTTTGTTTTGCTTAAGCATAAAACTCCTGCCTTTTTTTTTCTTTAAAAAAATTTTTTTAGGTGTAGTTGGACACAATGCCTTTATTTTATTTATTTATTTTTATGTGGTGCTGAGGATGGAACACAGGGCCTCACACGTGGAGTGCTCTACCGCTGAGCCACAGCTCCAGCCCCTGCCTTTTTTTTCTGACCTTGGTAAGAGAATGGGTTTTCTGAACCCCACCCCCCACCCCCGGGGAGATCCAAGGTTCTGTGAGATAAGCACTCCAGCCTTCCGAAGAGAACGTTCCCTGCTGAGACAGCCGCGGTTTTCCTGCTCTGGTGGGCAGAGTGGGATGGGCTGTGATCTTTTGTGGAAGTTTCTTTAGCGGTAAGACCTCCTCTTTCACCTCTGGGGACAGGGGTGAAGAGCAGCAGGGTTCCACATGGGAGCTCCCTGTGAGCAAAATAAATCCTAGAGGAGCTCAATAAAAATTCACTGTGGGGATTTTACTTTTCACTAATCTTATGTATCTTTCCCCCCTGAGTGCAAAGTAACACACGGTTTAACAAGTCAAAAGTAAATATACAGATACAGGATGGAGTCTTCTCTAATCCCCCTCTCACCGTCTCTCCTAGACTCTTTCCCCAGATCTGTTCTAACCTTCAGAGTCAGGAAAGAGGTGTTGTTGTAGTTGTTCCTGTTGCTTCCAGATCTCTTCAATGGGGTAAGCTGTTCTGCAAACTGCCCTCCTCCTTCCTTTGCCTCCACTTAAGATCCAGTTAGTAGAAGAAATGTCAACCTGTGAGATCTTCCCTTTCCATCCTACAGACTGTCCTTAAACCTAAGCTTCTCATTTTGTATTCACTAGAAAAGATACTTAGCTTTAATAACTGGTCAAACATTTTTACTACATGGAGCAGGTACTGGAATGCCAGCAGACCTATCTTTCCACATCTTAGAAAATTAGAATCCAATGGTGGAGCTAAAAGTAGCTTAAAGATGACTTAGTTCATGGGGGGGGGGGAGGGGGATATAGCTCAGTTGGTAGAGTGTTTACCTTGCATGCACAAGGCCATGGGTTCAATCCCTAGCACCACCAAAAAAATAAAATAGTTCAGCTGGGTGCGGTGGTGCAAGACTATAATCCCAGTGATTAAGGAGCCTGAGGCAACAGGATTCAAAGTTCAAGGCCAACCTTGAACTTTGAACTCAGCAACTGAGATCCATCTCAAATATATATATTGGAGGGGCTGGGGATGTGGCTCAAGTGGTAGCGTGCTCTCCTGGCATGCGTGCGGCCCGGGTTTGATCCTCAGCACCACATACCAACAAAGATGTTGTGTCCGCTGAGAACTAAAAAATAAATATTAAAAAAAAATCCTCTCTCTCTCCTCTCTCACTCTCTCTTTGAAAAAAAATATATATATATATATATTGGAGACATGGCTCAGTGGTAAAAGGTCTCTGGGTTCAGTCCCCAGTACCAAATAAATAAATAAAGATGCTGTTCAAATTACTCAGTGGATGGAGAGGAAGTAAAGTTCAGAGAAGGCATATGATGTGTGCACAGCTAGCCAATAATGAATACATTTGGTGGAAACTCGCATCTCTCATTCCCAGTGACACGGGAGGAGAGGAGCCTTTGGGAACAGAAAGGCCGATACTGACCTTCAGACCTGGGGAAGGAGAGGAAGAGTGGGAGGTAACCTGGCTTCTCCTGGAAAGGTCATCTGTCTGCTGGGCTGTGACTGCAGAGACCTGCCTGGACAAGTGGGCCTGGGACAAGTGGGAAGTGTGTGAGGTAAGGCGCTGGCCCTTAGCAGGTAACTTCCTGGGGCATCCCTAGGATTTTAGGGTGGCGTCAAGGAACTATCCTCAGATCTGCAAAGCATTTGCTCTACTTTGGTTTCCCTGTGACAGTTTTGGGAAGAAACTCTTTCATGAGTCCAGACAAAAAGTTTACCAACAAATTCTCCCAAAAGTCAGGGATTACAAAGAAATAAAAACTCACATTCATGCACTTGGTGATGTAGTTTTTCAGGAACATAAACAGTGTGCACAGTGTGATTTACTAGTTAATTTCCGGGGTCATCTCCATGAATGAGTAAAATTTTCATAAATGCTTATGAACATATGGGTGCATATATATATTCACATGTGTATAAAGTACATATATAGTTATATATACATCATACATATAAATAACATGAATACTATATTAATAATATATATTTATATTAATATAATTCAATATAAATATAAACTATGGGTGTATACTCAACATGTGTTCATATGTACCTATGGAAATTTTACCCATTTCTGGAGATGACCCTAGAAATTAATTAATAAACATGTTAGAAATTACTAAGTGTTTATGTATTTTTACATATGTATACACATGTATTTCCATTTACCAAGTATTTATATATGCACACCTACACACATCTGCATGCATGACTCGATTATGTATACCTATGTGCAAAGCCTTCTTTCTCCACTTATGATCCTATTGCAAGATCCCTCTCCTTCCTCAGATGTCTAGCCATGTATATTGTATACTTTTTCTTCTCTTTCCTTTGCCCTCAAGAACTGTCGGGAGAAAGAGAAACGGTAGGATGCGGGGAGAAGAGAGAACATGTTGGGTGATCAAAAGATGCCCAAACATTAATACAGAAGAATAAGAGCTTAATCATAATCGGTACTGACACACGCTCTTCTGGAATCTCATCTTTTAGCCTAAGGGAGGAAATTTTAAAAGAACACATTTTAAAATGAAAGAAATTCTTTTCTTACTTTCTAAAACCAACAATATTACCTTGTATTGCAAGTCATTACTGTGAAAACATTAGGGGAAAGACCATTTGAAGTTCGATTTGACTATTTTACTAACTATTCTCTTGGTTGGCACAGATAATTTTAAGTAGAGAGGGTTGTCACCTGTGATTAGGGTCATTGCTTCATGTCCAAGTAGGCCACAGTCTTGTCTGCTCCAGATCTCTCCGTGGAAAGAAGTGAGACTTCTTTTCTGTGAAGTTCTCTGGAACCTATCGGGGAGGAAGGTGTGCACTAGAGAAGGGATGGGGCGTGGAGAAGTCACTGGAGAAGATTGTGCGAGGCTTCTCAAGGGAGAGCCACCAAACAAGAGCAGACTCTATTATTTTAAGATTTTTCGGGTGTTCGGTGTCTAGAATGAACTATAGTAACTTCCATTACCTGAAAAATTGACATCTGTGTTGAAATTTTATCCTTTAATTCATTCAGCAAATATTTATTGAGTGCTTCTTAGATGAAAGGTTCTTGGGATAAAGTGGGGAATCAAATGCAGTTCCTGCTCCCAAAGACCTCATGGCAGTCAGCCATTAAAAAAAAAATTCTGAAAGACAGCAGAGCACATCATGTGCAGGAGAAGCAGACAGGTATGTGTTGATGGGCCCAGTGGGGAGGTCCATGATGGGGAAGGGAGGAAGCTCAGAGTCCCATCTTCTAGAGCCAGTGATAGTAAGCTGAGACCTGAAGAGTAGGTTAGCAGAGCCCAGGCAGGTGACCTGGGTAGGGAAGGGGTGTCCCTTGCACAGCAACTGTCCCTTGCACAGAAGGCCCAGAGGAGAGAGGACTTCTAGGAACCATAATGGAGATGGCCAGGGTGGCTGGAGAGGCAGGTAGGAGAGAGGGTAGAGGTCAGTCAGGAGAGGGGCCGGAAGCCAGGTCCCAGGGGAACTGGTGAGCACAGTCAGACCTGAAACCTATTTTAAGAGCAATGGGAAACCAGGGTTACAATTTTAGTTAAGAAGCAACATAGGTAGAGGGGAGTGAAGGAAACGGAGGGGGTGAAGGGGTAGGAAGGACATAGAATGAAACAGACATTATTACCTGTGTGCATATATAACTATATGACCCGTGTGATTCCACATCATGTACCATCAGAAGAATGAGAAATTATATTCCAATATTTATGATGTATCAAAGTGCAGTATTGTCATGTATAAATAATTGAAACAAAAAAAATTTAAAAAATAAAAAAGAAACAACATGATCAATTCCTTTTTTATTTTTTTCTGTTTAGATATACATGGCAGTAGAGTGTATTTCGACATATTATACATACAGGGAGTACAACTTCCCATTTAAAAACATTTTTTTAGTTGTACATGGACACAATACCTTTATTTAATTTATTTATGTGATGATGAGGATCAAACCCAGTGCCCCATGCACTCAAGGCAAGCACGCTACCACTGAGCCACAACCCCAGCCCTAACTTCTCATTCTTGAGGTTGTACATGATGTGGAGTTACACTGGTTGTGTATGCATGAACATAGGAAAGTTATGTCTGATTCATCCTACTGTTTTTCCTAATCCCATCTCCTTCCCTTCCCTTCATTCCCCTTTATCTAATTCAATGAATTTCTATCCCGCCCCCCCCCCCTTATTTTTTGTTAGCATCCACATATCAGAGAGAACATCTGGCCTTTGGTTTTTTGGGATTGACTTATTTCACTTAGCATGAGAATATCCAGTTCACCCATTTACTGGCAAATGCTGTAATTTCATTCTTCTTTATGGCTGAGTATTATTCCATTGTATATATAAACCACATTTTCTTTACCCATTTATCTGTTGAAGGGCACCTACGTTGGTTCCATAGCTTAGCTATTGTGAATTGAGCAGCTATAATCACCGATGTGGCTGTGTCTCTGTAGTATGCTGATTTTAAGTCCTTTGGATATATGCTGAGGAGTGGGATAGCTGGGTCAAATGGTGGTTCCATTCAAAGTTGTCTGAGGAATTTCCATGCTGCTTTCCAGAGTGGTTACACCAATTTGCAGTCCCACCAGCAATGTGTGAATGAACATTTCCCCCCACATCCTCGCCAACATTTATTGTTACTTGTATTCTTGATAATTGCCACTCTGACTAGAGTGAGATGGAATCTCAGGGTAGTTTTAATTTGCATTCTCTAATTCTAGTGATATTGACTTTTTTTTTTTAAGAGAGAGAGAGAGAGAGAATTTTTTTAATATTTATTTTTTAGTTTTCAGTGGACACAACATTGGTATGTGGTGCTGAGGATCGAACCTGGGCCGCACGCATGCCAGGCGAGCGCGCTACCGCTTGAGCCACATCCCCAGCCCTTGATATTAACTTTTTAAAATATATTTTTTGACCATTTGTATTTCCTTCCTCTGTGAAGTGCCTGTTCAATTCCTTTGCCCATTTATTGATTGGGTTATTTGTTTTTTGGTGTTTTTGAGTTCTTTATATCCTGGAGATTAGTGCTCTATCTGAGGTGCAGGTGGCAAAGATTTTCTCCCCTCCTGTAGGCTCTCTGCACGCTCTTGATTGTTTCAGTAAGGTCCTTTTGACGGTAGTGTGAAAACCAGATTGAGAGGGGACAAGTGACAAGCAGAAGGACCATGGGAGGCTGTAATGGTCAGCCAGGGAACAGGGGGTGGGTGGCTGGTGCTAGCGAGTGGCAGCAAGGACTCCAAGGACATCCAGCGCCTGCTGTGTGGCAAAGGCCCTTCTAAGTGCTTTTTGACACGCGCAAGCTCAGGGAGCCCTCCTGGTGCCCGAGTGGCGGGGGAGTCTGTTCCTACCTCCTGTGCTGTAAGAGACACAGAGCGGCTGAGTTACTTGCCTCACCAAGAGGTAGGTCTGGGATTTGAACCCCTGCCGTCTGCAGGTTCAGCACCTCCCTACAGTCTTCTCTCCAGGATGCACTGACTTGAGGGTACTTAGAGGGTGAACTTGGTCGGGCATTCGCTGACGACCTACACTTGGGAGTCATGAGGCAGAGGAAGAGCTCTGGGTGATGAGGAGGCCAGAGGTACCGCCCTTCACTGGTTTGAATCAGAGAGGCCAAGAGGAGAGGCTCAGTAGAATTATAGATCTGGAGTTGCCGAGCCAGGTCAGGGCTCACAAACATGGATTTGGAGGACATCAACATGGATTGCAAGTGGAGAAGTAGATGAAATTACTCAGGGACAGTGTTCAGGGTGGTCAGAGAAGATAACACAGCACTCCCAAGGGACACCAACATTTATGGTATGGCTAAGAGAAAAGTGGCTTGAAAAGGAGTCTGACAGGATGTGGCTAGAGAAGTCTGAGAAAAATCAGAGGAACGTCAAGTCATGGAAATCAAGTGAGAGAATGTTCTGGAAAGAGGCCTGCCGACAGAGTCCGATGCTGCCAGCAGGTGAGGACTGAGCCGACCCTGTTAGGCCTGACAGTGAGGTCCTGGGAGGACAGCCAGACGGTGGGGGTGGGATGGGGGCTTGAGAGGGGAGCACGAGGGGCTGGTGGGGAGAGACCACAGGAACCTGAGGCTTGGAAATTTTTTTTTTAATTTTTTTTATTTGTTTTAATTATGTACACATGACACGACAGTACAATGATCTTGATATATCATACATTTGAATCAGATGGGGTATAATTTCTCAAGTTTGTTTGATTTTTAACTTAGGAGCCACCTCTGGGTTCTCCTCCAGGACTGCGGATGGTAAGCAGCTCCTTCAGAAGGAGACGTGAAAGACGGAGCAAGGGAAGGGACAAGGCAAAGCAGGAGTCCTTCAGAGAGAAGAAGAGAGTCAGAGCACAGAGCACAGCCTGGAGTGTGCTTCCACGTCGGTGGATGCAGGTTCCCAGTGGCCTGGTGGTGGGCATTTCCATCAGGGGACTTCCTTTTAGTAGGTCTGAGTGCGGCCACAAGGTTAGGAGAGTAGACAGTTTGTGAGATATCTGGCGTGACGCTCAGGGAATGGCACAGGGAAGGATCCAGGGGTGGCTGGCAGTGCCAGGGCCCAAGGAGTCTGCAGCGTGACCCTGTGGTGGCACTGGTCTGTGAGGTTGGCTGTCGGTCTCAGGCAGCCCAGGTATAGGAAGATCAGAAACCTTGGCTTGATCCAGGTGTTTTACCCGGAGGTCGGGAGGGTGGGCTCTGTGGCAAGATGGTGGAGGGTCTGTAGGACTCTGGGGGCAGGTGGGTCATGGGACCTCAGCCAGCTGGGGAAAGTGGGAGGGGGCAGATTCGAGCTCTGGCTCTCTCGTGGACTCTGTCACTTTGGGCAATTGCCACATATCTCTGGTTTCCCCTACTCAGGAGTGAGGGTGTTGGTTAGATGATGGCTCACGTCCCTTCCATTTTTCAAATTCTGTGGTTCTGTTTTTCAAAAGTGCAGTGCTCTCTGACCACGTGGGAGAGACACGGCCAGTTCTTCTAATAACTAGGCTTAAACAACCCTCCCCGTGCCAGAGATGCAAATTCCATGGACCTTCGTAGACCATTGATGAGACTTTTTCATTTTCTCATGAAAATATGCATAGTTTTTTTGAGGTCTTCTCATAAATCAAGAAAGACTATCTCATTGCCGTAGGAAATCCAGCCCCGCTGTAAGCTTCCCAATCTGCTTGATTCAGTTCAACTTGGAAACACAGTGATGGGGGTGTCTGCTTTGCATAAATTATTGTGATGGCAGTTGCAGGGGACACAAAGATAAAACAATCCTTGCTCATTATAGTTTAACAGGAAGGATAAGACCAAGACAGAAATAAGTATATCAGGAGTGTTAGTTAATCTTAGTCTTCAACCCAAGTAAGAAAGAACAAATTTCTTTCTACATTTTTCTTTTTTTGGTGGGGCAGGGGCAGTGGGGGTACCAGTGATTGAACTCAGGGGCACTCGACCACTGAGCCACATCCCCAGCCCTATTTTGTATTTTATTAGAGACAGGGTTCACTGAGTTACTTAGTGCCTTGCTAAGTTGCTAAGGCTGGCTTTGAACTCACCATCCTCCTGCCTCAGCCTCCTGAGCCACTGGGATGACAGGTGTGCGCCACCACACCCAGCCTCTAGGTTTTTCTTTAATGTCTGTATTGAGCCCTACCTTTGACCAGGATGGAATAAACTTAGTTGGTGTTCCCACCATTTTCTGGGTCATGACTAATTCTAGGAGCTTGGATAATCTAAAGGCCTTGAAAGTGCACATACCGGCCCCCATCAAGACCCACTTCTTTGAGGTTTCTCTTTGTTTCGGACTGCTCCATCTCTTTAAGCTGTCCACTGAAGTCTTTTTTCTATAGATCACCTACACACTAACGTTACCTAGGAATGCGCAGAATCTCCCCTCCGGCTCCCGGGTTACCAGAGAAAGACACCTGGAAGGGTGCTTGCCAGAAACACTAACCATGACAGGAACCAGACACCGGCCACTGGAACCAGCACAGGAACTTTGATCATGTAGTCTTCTTAGATCCTGGGGCTGCAACCTGCGTGGAGATGAGAGGCACACAATCCTCACTCGTGGAGAGGCAGAGGCTGCTTTTCCAAACACCAGACCACTCAGGCGCCCGTCTGTCTGGGACTCAATCCTTTCCCTTGAAAAATCACCTATTGTCCCTTAGGGGCAATCAAGGGGCAAATGGTCATTGGCAGGCAAGAGCAGCTGTCTCCGCCATGCCGGCTCTGACTACACGGGGCCGCAGCAACCAAGTGTGTGGGGTCCAGCATCACGCACACCTCTGGCCAGGGTTACTCTACAGGAAGCTCCCAGCCCACGGGGGATGGGAGAGAAGCTGAGCTCCGAGGCAAGGGTGAGGCAAAGGAACGTGGGGAGGCAGGTGGCCAGAACAACAGACACCTGCTCAGGAGGAAGGAAAGGAAGTCCCACCCTGGAGCAGGAAGGCTTAGAGGAGAGGGCACCTGTGGAGGACTTTGAAGGATTGGAAGAGTCATTATTTGGACCAGGGATTGAACCCAGGAGTGCTTAACCATGAGCCACATCCCCATCCCCCCCCCTTTTTTAAACATTTATTTTTTAGGTGTAGATGGACACAACACAATGCCTTTATTTTTATGTGGTGCAGAGGATCGAACCCAGGTCCCGCCGGTGCTCGGCGAGCGCTCTACTGCTGAGCCACAATCCCAGCGCCCCCATCCCTTTTTTATTTTGAGACAGGGTCTCACCAAGTTACTTAGGGCCTTGCTAAGTTGCCGAGACGGGCTTTGAACTCGCCATCCTCCTGCCTCAGCCTCCTGAGCTGCTGGGATGACAGGCCTTTGCCACCACGCCTGGCTGGGAAGGGTTTTGATGGACAGGGATGAGAGGCAAGAAAGAGAAATGATGTTCCAGACCAAAGAAACACCTCGAGCAAAGGCTCAGAGACAGGAAATCACGAGATTCTTTGGAGATGATCTGAGAACCATTTTTGCTAGAGTTTGGTGCACGAGGAGGAGGAGAAGAGATGATGTCGACAGGGCTGAAAATGTTGATGTGAAGCCATATTAAGAAATCAGAATGAGGAATTGTCATGGCTAAATTGTATCCTCTCCCAAATTTGCAGTAGTATTTCCCAGTACTTCAGAGTGTGGCTAAGTTCAGGGTTAGGGTCTGTTAAGAGGTAATTAAGTCAAGGTGGGGTCCTCAGGGTGGACCCAAATCCAATATAACTGGAGTCCTTACTAGAAGGGTGTGGACTGCAGGCTGAAGTTACTCCGTGTAGTTAGGACAGCAGTTCTCGGGCAGCAGTTGCTAAGGCCAAATGACTCAGGGACTTGTCTGAGCAAATTGATGATAATGGATGATGACATACAGAATTTATTGAAGAGTACCCCCTAGCTGCACAGCACAATCACAAGGCACACACCGATAAGTAAGTTAGTCATGCCAATAAAAGATTAGCACCTGTGAACTTAGCGAATTGAATCTGTTCTCTCTCTTGGCTCTCAGTTCTGTCTCTTGTGTGACTTCACTGTTAAAGATGATAGTCATTAAGATCGGAATGGAACAGGAGAATCCGCGATGGCCCTGTTCACGGCTACCAAGTGAATCACGAGGACTCAGTGAACCCAAGTTGATGAAATGGATGCGGCTTGTGAATTTATTGCCATTCAGAAAATCCTGATTTTGTAAAAAGATACAAACTTGTGTGGTCTAGGTTAATGGCATAGCTTGCCTACGACAAGGAGGAAATTGGGACCCAGACAGGGAAGGAAGGCCAGGTGCACACACGGAAAAGATGTTCATGCAAGAACCAAGGAGAGAGACTGCAGAAGAAGCCAGCTCTGCTGACACCTTGATCTTAGGCTTTCAACCTCCAGACTGGGAGAAAAATAAATTTCTGTCGTTTAAATAACCCGGCCTCTGGTTCTTTGTGATGGTAGTGCTAGCAAACTAACACAGACAGCTTGTTCTTATTTTGTAAGCAGAAGGCCCGAGGGAAATCATTTAAAGTGGGGGGATTATATAATTAGATTTATGCTTCAGGAAAATGGATCTAACTGTGGTATACAGGACAGGGCTAGGTAGAGTCTAGAGGCCAGAAGACCAATTCCTAGACCAGCCCGAGTCTTTAGGGAGGTGAATGAGGCCATTGGTTTAAATAGCAGCAGTGGGGGTGGAGAGGTGGGGGAATATAGAAAGGGGACAACTGTCACGGAAACAGCATCTCTAAGGCTCAGTGGCAAGCTCCGTACTGGAGGAGAGGAGGGAAGAGAGTTAAGTATCTAGATTTTCCTTAACCTGTTATCTGAGAGAATGGGACAGTGGAAGAGGACTCGGGATGACGAGGGACCGGGTCTCAGTGCAAACCAGCTTAAGGAAAATGGGATTTTTAGCTGATGTGATTATAAGATCTGAGGGGTTGCGCTGGCTTTCCACACTCCGGGCTCTGGGTGCTCAGAGACGGTTGGCAGCACCTGCTTCTCTGTGTGTCTCGGCTTTGCTTCCTGTGGGTCCCCCTGTGTCTTCTGTGTGGCTGGGGAAGATCTTTCATGTTCACCATCCAAGAAGAAAGACAAAGTGGTGCCCCTCCCGGGACCCCTAGGCCAAATCCTACTGGCTCCCTCACTGGGCAGGAGGAAGGAGACGGCTGGCCATCCGGGGTCGGCTCATGCCTGACAATGACAACTTAGGCTGCATGAGGACCTGGTAGATCTCCACTGAGGACAGAAATGCAGGCAGCCAGGAACAGTCCATGTCTTCTCAGTGAGTTAGGATCTGGATATCTTAGTTTTGGATGTTCCGGTCCTGAGCACGGTGGGTGCAGGGACAGTGAGACGCTGGTGATGTGGGTTTGGAGCTTAAGAGAGAGAATGAGTGCCCATGTTTTCCTGGAAAAGAGAGTAGTGGAGGAAAAGAGGCCAGGACCAACGAAATATCACAGAATTTCTACCCTGGGCCAAAGAGAGAAGAAGAAGAAGAAGACAGGAGTAGTTGGAGAGGGGAGGTCACCCAGGAAATAAAAATTTTATGGAAGGCCAGCAAGGAGAAGCTTTCAAGAAGGAGGAACATCAACCAGGAGTGATGGTCCTGTCTGTAATTCTAGCTACTTGAGAGGCTGGGGCAGGAGGATTGCAAGTTTGAGGCCACCCTCTGCAATTTAGCAAGATCCTGTCTCAAAAAATAAAAAGGTTTGGGGATATATCTTGGTAGTAGAGTGGTATGAAGAAGAGGAAGGAGGAGGAGGAGGAGGAGGAGGAGGAAGCAGCGATGGAGTCTTAATAGTTTTCAGAGATAAAGGAGGGTGAGAACTGAGGAAAGACAGGGGATTATTAGGTGCTTGGAAGGTGCCAGTGCCTCTTGGGGTAAGCAGCAGTGATATTGAAGAGTAATTACATTTTTTTAAATTGCATTGTTAGGGGCAGTCATCAACCATAAAGTTAATGGGCAAGGTGAGTCTCTAAATGTACACTTCAAACTTTTGACTTTATTGACATTTTAAGACAAAAAGTTATCCGTTGGTTTATAAGGGAACAGAGGCCCAGGGAGGGACAGTATTTAATTGCCCAAGTTCCCGGTGGGGTCTGGTGGGACCTGCGTCCACAGCCATCTAGGTTTGCCACGCCGAGCATCCTGTACACCAGGAGGTGCATGCTCAGATGCTTCTGGAGGCCAAAAACATAAAGCAAATGAGTGAAGCTGGGGAGGTCAGGCCCTCCTGAAAGGGGATGCTGTGACTCTGCTCAGCTGATCGCTGCTGCACGGGGCTTAGGGCTGTCCAGGTATGATTTCCAAGAGAACCGGGCAACCCGAGTTTTCATGGGAAAGCCATTTCTTACACACTGGCAGCTGATTAAAAAACATAAAAGCACTGTGTGGGCAAAACAGGTTTGTGGGTTGGCCTGCCAGCTTATGATCTCGGTTCTGCTCTGGGGGGATGGGGAGAAAAGAGAGAAGCAGGGAAAAGCCACCGTGTGACGGTGACGAGGCGACCCGGCAGGTTTCAGCTGCTGTCAGCCACCTGGGTGGGGACGTTGTTCCTGCAGCTCCGAAAATCTGGACACCCCCCGTCTGTGGGTACAGTGTGCCTTTTAAAGCCTTATTTGTCTGTAACTCGGTCTCCTTTTATCTTTTATGTAAATCTGGAAAATTCTTTAATGATTGCCATTCTGTCCTTTTTAGAATGAAAAACACCACATGATCTGGATTAAAATAGAAAATAGGTTCTGCCAGTTCTGCAGA
Source organism: Urocitellus parryii (assembly GCF_045843805.1). Classification (NCBI taxonomy): domain Eukaryota; kingdom Metazoa; phylum Chordata; class Mammalia; order Rodentia; family Sciuridae; genus Urocitellus; species Urocitellus parryii. Next base: position 7,276,587 of record NC_135533.1, read on the forward strand.
TACGGCTAATGCCACGCCGTCTCAGTCACTCACCCTTACTTTTGTCTACTAGGGACAAGACGATGCCTTGTACCTTCCAGGGGGGGAAGAAGGGACAGGCTGTCTCCACACTCCGGAGGATTACAGTGGAAGAACTGGAGAAAAGGGAGCGACATAAATAGACACCACCACCCATCGTGCAGCCCCTGACGCTCATGCCTGCCAGTTTTTGGACTCAGAGTTGAGTGCAGAGAAAGGCATGTAACAAATGGTGACGGTGTTGGGCATGGGTCATGACAATAGTGTGGCAGAAACAAAAGAGAGTGTCTGATTCTGCCTGCGGGAGCTGAAGCGTCTTCAAGGAGGGAACATTGGAGACCAGTCCTTGAGGGCGCCTGGAGACCCGCGGTGCAGACAGCTGGGCAGGTTCTCCAGGTAGACGGCACAGCACCTGCAAAACTCCGTGCAGAGGAACATGGTGTGAACCAGGTCTGAGGGGCAAGAAGCCATACTTTCCTCGGAAGAGCTGCAGGCAAGGTGCAGTGTGGTCCTTTTCATTTTGAACCTGTTGTCCCATGAACAGTGAGGGCAGAAGGACATCTTGGGCGCAGCAGACAACCACATGTGTGCAGATGTGCCCCACGCCCTCTCTCTGTTTTATTGGACTTTCACTGGGAAGGAACTGTTCCTGTCATGTAGGCCCAGGGAAGCGCAATCGCACTTCCTGGGATGTTTTGAAATGAGTGTTACCTGTATTCCAGCATAATCCACTGACCAGTGCCTGATGTTATGGAGTTACCCACTCTTTTTCATTACATGGTAGGGTTATGCTTTAAATAGGGATTTAATTACCAGATCCATTTTCTGCTTACACTGAATCTGTCATCCATGTGACTATTGAATATTTATAATAAGCAAGCCTAGCTATAGGAGTTTGGTTATCAAGAAGAGACAATGTCTTCTATATTTGGCTTCTGGAAATCTGTATCATTGCCTTCATTCCCAATGAAAAAGAAAAATACCAACTGAAGCAGAGGAGTGTTTCCTTTCTTGGCAGAGACATGCAGAGGGACGGTAACAGGCCAAGGGGTGGAGCTGGATTGAATCCTGAGGCATCCCTGGTGGGTGCCCTGGGCCTTCTAGAGCCAAGGCCATAGGCCTTGGGCTGGACTGCATGACTTTGCTTCATTTCTAAGTGTGTGTCTCCCATAAATTATATCATAAATATGGGTGAAAATTCAGCATTTCAGGGCCTTTTATCTGCATCATGTGATCTAAACATTGACAGATACTTATAAATAAAAACAATTGCATGGTAAATAAAATGTCAAATCTAGTTAATGAATTCTCTTGGACTCTTGTGAATTCGAGCTGTCAGCTGGCCATGCTAGGGTGACAGCTGTGGTTTAGACACGGGTGGAGTATGAGTCCCAAGAGTCCAGGTGTTGAAATTGAATCCCCAAGATGAGGGTAGAAGCTTAATCCCCATTAAGAGGGTAAAAGTTTAATCCAACTACAGGTGTGGCATTGAGGAGGTGACTAGGGTTAGATTAGGGTCATCTGGGAGGAGTCCCGTGATCAAATCCTGGTGGGTCTAGAAGAAGAGAGACCAGAACATATACACAGACACAGACACAGACACAGACACACACATACACCCCCCCCCACACACACACCCACACACACGTGTGCTCTCTGTCTCTTACCATGTGATATTCTGTGCTGCCTCAGAACTCTTCCAGCAAGAAGGCCATCACCAGATGTGTCCCCTCAAACTTGGGTTTCCAGAACCAGGTGCCAAAAATCAACCCTTTTTCTTTATAAACTGATTTGCTTCAAGTATTTCATTACAGTAACACAAGTGGACTAATACACTGACTCCCTATGTTGGCATGGAAAGCCCCATGTCCCAGGGAGCCAAACTGCATGGTAATTCGGCCCATCAGAACTCAACGCTGTCCAGCTTGGATTGAGTCCTGTATACTGATTTGTTCTTACACCAGCTATTAGAACTCAGTGTCTGAGTGGGGCAGAAATTGATGTTGCCTAGAGATCACTTGAAAAAGTGAGTGACCCATGACTATGGCAATTGATAAAATCTTCATTCAAGTTGTTCCAATCACAAATTTGACTATGAATCACAGAGAACAATGAGAAAGGCAGAAATGGAAGGAAGGAAGGAAGGAAGGAAAGAAGGAAGGAAGGAAGGAAGGAAGGAAGGCACAAAAGGCAGAAGGAGGCGCTCAGAAGGTGGTGTTCCCCTGCTCTGGCTCCTCCTCTGGAAATACAACCCCCCCGCCCCCCAAGCCTGTGCGTCTGTAAGGCCTGCAAACAGAGCTGCCTGCAGGAGGGTATAATGGAACCTCTGACATCCCACCCTTCCTTTCCCCCTCGTCCTTCCACACTCTTATTTAAAGGACCTATCCTGGCTAAAATATCCTTATGCCCAGCATTTTAACCTGATGTCCTTTAGCGGGTTTCCTCCTTAACATCTTTTAATGAAACGTTGCAAACATACAGACGAGCTGAGAGAATGTGGCATGAGCGCCTGACACCTAGACTCTGGGCCTAACAGTTGACTCACGGCTACACGGTGTCTTCCATCTCTCCGTCTTACTCTTCGGATGCTTTTCTAAGTTGCTTCAGCCTCTAACCACTTTAGCATGCATATCGTTAACCAGTTCAGGACTTTTGTGCATTTTTTTTTTCCTTTTGAGATAAAGTTTAGACATACTGAATTGTTATCGATCTTAAGTATATTTTCCCATGAAATTTTTATTATAATTATAATTTTTTTTTTTTTTTTTTTTTGCAGGGTCTCATTAATTTGCTTAGGGCCTTGCTAAGTTGCTGAGGCTGGCTTTGAACTCATGATCCTCCTGCCTCAGCCTCCTGAGAGGCTGGGATTACAGGCGTGTGCCACTGCCCTAGGCTGTATGTACTACTTAGTTAGGGCTTCGGGGCGATTTCACCCATCTTATAGGTAGGAGGCTTGGGTGCAGGAAGTGAAGAAACAGCATGGCTGTGCGCTTGAGATCTTCTCCACAAAATCCAGGACGAGGTGAACAGAATTCAATTGAAGAGGGTCAGTTCCAGAAACTTGATCCTACTGCTCTCAGAAGTGCCCCCTACAGGTCAGAATACATGTCCCAGTTTGGGCTTGGAGAATGGGGTCTCTGGCAGGCGGATGGGCGTCATTTTCAAGCCTGTGTGGTCTTTGGATACCTTGGGTGCTTCTTACCTTACAATAATTGGCAGGTATGTCATTCCCCAAAGAAAAAGTTCAGCCAGGATTTAGACAAAGGCTAAATGAGGGAAAAACTACTGAAGAAAGAGGGAAACGTTCAAAAATAAAAGTAGGATCAGGGGGAGGGGGAAAGATGAGAGAATGTTGCAAAGAAGATGTGAAAAAATGGCAACTGTACAAGGAAAATATGAAATCCTTCAAACACAATATTTTATGTTAAAAGAAATTCTGGCCTAACTCCATTTAAAATTTTACCCGGAATCAGAAAATTTAAAACAGAAACCTGGAACCATAGCGCCCCCTAGTACATATAATTGCAACCACATTATGTATCTTGTCATCACTAATGTATTTTGATGTGCTCAAAATGTACTCATATTTCACAAAAATACGAATTAATTATAGTTCAACAGGAGCAGCGTTAGGCTTTCAATTCAGGCTCTAACAGTTATATTAGTGATTATTTTTCTGTTTCTAATATACCAATTAAACTATTGAATTCCAATTAATTAAGTCATTGAACTCAAACATAAGAGCATCATAATATACGCTAAAGGTGGAATGAACTCTAGCTTTTAAGTAATTATCTCTGAGGTCGGAGCTTTTCAGTTTCCTATGTTATGCCAGTCGATTGAGTCTCAAGAGTCATTTACAGGAAAAGAAAAAGGCATTTAGATGACTCTGAGACTGTCAGTTCTCATCAGGCAGCGGGGCATGAGTCTGTGACTTTAAGACCCACAGCTGCCGCAGCTGGACGCCCTGCTGTGCCCCTACACTGTCACCTAAGACTCTTCCAGTGAGGGAGGGAGGATCGCCAACTCCAGGCCTAGGAGGAGCCACTCGACCTTCAACCCCTAAGAAGAAAGGCACTGAAAGATAGGACCAGCAAGCAGAGATTCTAACTTTGCTACCTGCAGAAATTTTGAAGTTTGAGATAAGGAAGATCAAATAGGTGAGGTCCGGCTGGAGCTGGTCAGAGCCAGGTCTTGGGTATGAGGAGAGAAAGGGGAAGAGGCAGGACACCCTGGCTTGAGAACCAGACTAGCTAAACTGGCGGACCAGTGGGAGGGTGTGTAGCTACAGAGGTGAGTCCAGAGGGTCTTAAAAAATCTGGGGACATTTCATTTGCAATCCCAGCTACCCAGGAGGCTGAGGCAGGAGGATTGCAAGTTTTGAGGCCAGCCTAGGCAACTTTGTGAGACCCTGTCTCAAAATTAAAGAAAAAAAAAAAAGTAGAAAGGGCTGGGGAATGTAACTTAGTAATGTAACTTAGTGTCCCTGGGTTCAATCCCCGTGCAAAGAGAGAAAGAGAGAGCATGCGTGCTGGGAACATGCTCATGTGGCCTTTCAACTCCAGCTTAGGTACAGAGATAACCACTTTTCCCAGCATGCCATATGATGATTAGCCCACTTCCTTGATAATCCTGAGCATGTCTACTCAGAAATACATTTGAAAAAAGAGCTCTTTTAATTCATCAAAACCAAAAAAGGATATTTCTAGATTTTAAAAGACTGATGCCATAGCCAGTTGCACAGGAGGAGAGGGCAGCCCTGAGCAGGGCAGGGTCTATGACTGAGCAGACTCAGGTGAGCACAGCTGAGCCATCTGCAGCTGGATTTCCAGTAGCTGGAGGAAGGTGTGTTTGTCCTGAGGAGAGAAAACAGGGTCACAGTACCCATTACAGTCCACACTGAGCGGCTCAGCTCATTTCCTTCTTCTAGGAAGCGGGTCCTATGGGAACAGCTCCTTTAGGAGTCTGGTTGGTGTTGATCCTGGAATACTTGAAGGGAGGAGTTAGCAGATGCTCTTCTTCTTTCTCCTCCTCCTCCTCCTCCTCCTCTGCTACTCCTTCTCGATTCCTCTTTCCCTGGGCTAGCATTCCTGCAGATCCTGTTAGGTAATTCTGACCCTCATTCTTGAAGGGTGTCAGCCTCGGCTTCCCTTGCTCTTCTCAGGCCGTGCCCACTCTACTGGCCATTTACCTTTAAAATGGCACAGGAGTGCCAAGAGATGTCCCAGTGGGTTACCTGAGTGCCAACAGTATACCTTTGTAGCAGGAAACTTTGTCCTGACAATAAGGTTACTTGTCTGCTGGTCCCAGGGCCCGAGGATTCTGAAATGACTGACAGCAGCCATGGTTTAAAGTTCAGTGGGATTCCTGCAGAGTTCCTGGGTGGAGGTGCTACTGCCCAAGATTAAGATTGTTTAATGTCTCATGACCTGGATATATCCTAATTTATTTAACCCATCATCCTTGATGACTCATAGCCTCCTCCCCCTCCCTCCTCTCTCCTCCCCTTCCTTCCATCCTTCCTTCCTTCTGTCCTCCCTTCCTTCAGTCCTTCCCCCTCCTCCCTACTACAAACAAACCCAACAGCAAGGATTTCTTTAGGATAGATTCTAAAGGAGAATTCACTGGGTAAAGGGTGTGTATGCTTTAAATTTAAATGAACACTGCCAGATTTCCCTCTCAGATAGCTTCACTGATTTGTAGTTGGCAAGTTATTTGATTTCTGTGATCCTTTATTTCCTCTGCTCTATAAATTTAATATAGTAAAACCTATTATGTAGATTTGGTGAGATTATAAAATGAGAAAACAAATGTTTTAACAGTGTTCAGAAGGTGGTTGATTCTCACTATCCTTAAACTTAAATCATGTAGGAAAAATCTATTTTACTGTCATCTTTAGTCTAATTATTTATGGAGATCGAAGATGGTCACAACTTTCTTTGCGAGAATACTTCTAATTTGATAAATTTTGGAGATTAAAGTTTGGGGGTGGGGGCTGGGGATGTGGCTCAAGCGGAAGCGTGCTTGCCTGGCATGCGTGCGGCCCGGGTTGAATCCTCAGCACCACATACAAACAAAGATGTTGTGTCCGCCGAAAACTAAAAAAAAAATAAATATTAAAAAAAACCCTCTCTCTCTCTCTTAAAAAAAAAAGAAATAAAGGTATTGTGTCCAACTACAATTAAAAAATAAATATTGAAAAAAAATTGGGGATTAGGCTGTGGCTCAGAGGTAGAGTGCTCGCCTACCAAGCGTGAGGCACTGGGTTCAATCCCAAGCACCACACACAAATATGTCTCCACCTATAACTAAAAAATAAATATTAAAAAAAAATTGGGAGTGGTAGGGTCGAAGTTGTAGCTCAGCGGTAGAACATTTGCCTAGTGCATGTGAGGCACTGGGTTCGATCCTCAGCACCACAAAAATAAAAAATAAAAGTATTGTGTCCATCTACAACTCAAAATATATTTTAAAAAATTGGGGAGGTTTACTAAAAAATTATTACATGCAAGAAAGTGAAAAAGACAGACAGTGGTGATTTTTCTTGTTATGCCAGGGCTTCACTTAACAAGCCTAAGGATCATCTGACTGTCTTTTTTTTTAAATTTTTAATATTTATTTTTCAGTTTTCGGTGGACACAACATCGTTGTTTGTATGTGGTGCTGAGGATCGAACCCGGGCCGCATGCATGCCAGGCAAGCGTGCTACCGCTTGAGCCACATCCCCAGCCCTCATCTGACTTTCTTGATAAATATAACGTTATTTAACTTTCTCTTTGCTGACCAATGGACCCAGGCATTACAATAAAAGAAGTTAATATGTAAAAAAAGTGAGAAGCTCAAAATTATTTTTGTCCAATAGCAATGCCAATGATTTCTGCTCACTAGAGAAAATAATCCTAAATATTTTAGTTCGTTGCCCTGTAGAAGGAACATCACTGAGTTCTGGATCTAATTTAAGTTTTATTTTCATCTTTTCTTTTACTGACATACACATCCATTTCTTGTATCTGCCTGTGAATCACTTTGACATTCTTTTGTTTCCCTCACTAATGAGCTAAAGAAAAAAAAAATGGATGTAAGCTCTTATATATGTTTTTAGTATGTTTTGAAAATTATGTTTTCCGAGGCAGGCTGTTGGACCCCCAGGGCCTGGGGCAGCCCTTCCTGGTGCCAATGGCTGTCTGGCCTCCCCTGACCGTGGCCAGTTGAGGAGGCCCAGGCCCACTGGCCCACGTGCTCCCACAAGGATAAGTAGGTGACCAACGCCCTGGCTGGGCAGCTCTTCTCTGCACAGGAGTGGGCGGTGATGCAGAACCACGTGGAGCGGGCAGTGCAAGTGGCCCAGCGGGCAGCGGCTCAAGATCTGAGAACTGAGGGGGCTGTTGTGGGGCACCCAGGTTCAGCCACCACTGCAGCTGCGCAGGCAGCCCCCTGATGCACTCTATCAGGTGTGCATGGACCCTGCAGCCCACGGCCAGGGCCTGGACACCTACAACTTCAGGCCCCATCCAGTCTGCTCATCTGCTGGGTCACCGTCCCCCAGGGTGTGCAGACTGGAGGAGGGCAAGGATGGGGACAGCCTGCCCTATGTGTGCACTGGCCTTGACCTCTGCTTTACCCTGGGCCCTGCAAGATGTGCACCATGACCTGGTACAGTCTCTCATGCAGCCGGGCTTCTATGGGGCACCCTGGCCAGTCGGTGCCCCAGGCCCATGCTTCTGTGTCCATGCCCAGCCCGGCTTCTGCCATTGCTTCCAGGTGTTCTGTGTGGAGCTCGAGGACAGTTGTGGCTGCCTGGACCCGACACCTAGGCCCAGTGCCCTCCTGTTTCCAGAAGGTTCTCTACTCCTGCCCAGTCTCAGCTGGTGTCTGAGACTCCACAGGACCTCTTCCTCCAGGGACTGCCATCCTATCTGTTGGTAGGATGCCCACCTCTTGCCTGGGGTGCTGGTGCCTTCCAGCTCCAGTGCCTTCCAGCTCCAGAGCTGGCCAGGCGGTCTCAGGGGCTCACTGTGCTTGGAACGGGCCACAGTGAGAGCCGTTCTCAGCCACAGTGGCTGTTTTATAGTCCCCGTAGCCCTCCGTGGTCATGTCAGAAAACAGCTTTGACGGGTGCCCATTAACCACCTCAAAACAAAACAGGATTTTTCTTTCGATGGCATTTCATAGTATGTCAGTGGTTTGTTCCTTTTTATTGTTTTGTTGTTCTAAAACCATGCAACTACCTTCGCACCTTGCAAAAGGGTTCTTTTCGGGGGAGAGGGGGCTTCATTCTTTTGCTTTCTTTTGAGTTCTCTCCAAATTCTCCTTGGCTCTAGAGAATGATTAGACACAGAAGTCAAGCAAGGCGAGAAGTCCCCGCCCCGCCCCCATCTCCCGCCCCACTTCTCAGCTTAGACTCTTCTCCTTCTGGAACGTTCCAGCATCCTTCTATCTTATCCTGACGCCCTGTGATTTCCCTTTGCAATAGGAGGCACTGAAAGCGCTTGTTGTTTCTTTTTCTGTCTTCCCCAAGAGCACCGACTGCGTTCTGTTGACTTTTTATTTCCAGCTTTCAGCACTGAGCCTGGCTGTAAGTACTCCATACGTATTTTGAATGAGTGAATTATGGGATGAGAAGGACGCGAGTCTTATTTGGTGTTCCAAGGATGATGTGGAGATAGTTACATCTAAATTATTGCTCTAGCAATGGTGACAACAGTCTTTAGCACGCGTCTTCCTTGTAGGTCTTCTTTTTGCAGATGTAGCAGTGGTGCCTGCCTGTGCATAACCAGGTCTCCATCTCATAAAGTTGCTTTTGGTCGTTATGTGAATATTTTCAGACTCCATCTCCTTTAAGACGGTATGAGCGGGGCTCCGTGGCACACGCCTGTAATCCAGGCGCCTTGGGAGGATCACGAGTTCAAAGCCAGATTCAGCAAAAGTGAGGCACTCAGCAACTCAGACCCTGTCTAAATAAAATACAAAATAGGGCTGGGATGTGGATCAGTGGTCGAGTGCCCCTGACTTCAATCCCCAGTACCAAAAAAAAAAAAAAAAAAAAAAGACCTGCATGATCCCGTTGCAGAGGAAGATCCTGACATTCAGCCAAATGTCCGAGTACACTTAGACACACCTATTTCATGTGCTTCTTAGTCACCTTTAATTTGCTCATTCAAATGCCTAATTTGTTCTTAGATCTGCCCCAAAGACTCTGGGCTTTGGTTTGGCCTGGTTTAAACTTGGGGTATGTGGCTACTCCTTTTCTAACCTCCACCCACCCTCACATCTGTTTTTCTGCTTTTCGCCAGGCTTTGGCATCTCCAAGTACCTGATCTCAGCTCAGCCTGCCCTTGGCTTGTTCCTCCTGCCTGACTCGGACAACATGAAGGACACTTGCTCTTCCACAGAGAGACGGAAGAGTGTGGTTTGCCTGAGAGAGAGCTTGCATTGGGCAGATAATGAGCAGGGACATCATATTTGAAAAGAGAGCATTTTAACTTCATGCAGGTATCATTTTCACCTTTTTATTATCTACTTCTGCTGTAAAATATTCATTTTTCCAATATTAAGCAGGCTATTCAGCAGTAGGAAAAAAATGGTTGCCTGTCGGTAATTAAAGTTCTACTTTGCTTTTAGTTTCTTTTCCAACTTTTCTGTACAAAGAGGAGAAAACAGTTTGGAAAAGATTTGCACTTAGCTTGTTTCACTAGTACTGTTGAGCTTGGTGCCTCTGTAACCATGTGTTCTTTCCATATATTTTTCCACAACATTTTTGTTTGTTTTGGGTACCCGGGATTGAATTCAGGGGCACCTGACTACTGAGCCACATACCCAGGCCCTATTTTGTATTTTGTTTAGAGACAGGATCTCATTGAGTTGCTTAGCGGGCATCACAGTTTCGAGTCTGGCTTTGAATTCGTGATCCTCCTGTCTCAGCCTCCTGAGCCACTGGGATTATAAGCGAGAGCCACCTCGCCCAGCTCTACAACATTTTAACAATACTTTATAAAGATATTTTCATAACTTCTGGCAATCCTGGCTGCAGATGATTGGAAAATGGCCATTTTTAAATAAAGCTAATTTCTAGTTTGTTATTAACATGGTTTTTAGTTATGTCTTTGAAAGCCTCCAGGTAATGAATTTTGCAAAATAAAATCAGCTATCTATGTAGGAAAGCCTCTTCATGATTGTTTGACTTTTTGACGTAGTTCTTTTCAACCGGCAGTTTTTTGTTTGTTTGTTTGTTTATCACTGGATTAAAAAGTATAGGAATTGTCACCCCATACATTTCAGAGGAGGTGAAGAAAACTTACTGGCTGGAGTGTGCTGTCACTGGCCCATGACCAGATGTGCATATTTGTGAGGTTCAGGGTGTGGGATGTGAGAAGTACTGGCATCCAGAAGTCAGCCTGGCCCAAAGAACCACAAAAAAGACTAGATTTCAGACAGGCCATTTTACAGTTTCCCACTTGTGATTTTGCCAACTTCCAGACACTTCTTTCTCTAGCACTGAGCAAACAAGACCAATGATCATTCTTAAAACGTCTTGGATATATAGGCCAATCTTTCTTTTAGTTATCTTTAATTTGCGTTGTATTGATTTATCATTCATACCCATCCACTCAGTTTACTTTTATTTATTTATTTATTTTTAACTAGAGAGAGAGAGAGAGAGAGAGAGAGAGAGAGAATTTTAATATTTATTTTTTAGTATTTGGCGGACACAACATCTTTGTTTGTATGTGGTGCTGAGGATCAAACCCGGGCCGCACGCATGCCAGGAGAGCGCGCTACCGCTTGAGCCACATCCCCAGCCTCAGTTTACTTTTAAATAAAGCTTTCAAATTAACTGCATACTAAAAAAATTAAGCTATTCAGGGACATAAAGGCTGTTGGAAAGTGGGTTGCCTCTTCTCCTCTACAAGATGGGGATGACTAGCCCTGACAGGCAGACGGCCTGCAGAAGGTTTTCCATTCTGGCCATAGCCAGTTCTGATATGTTCCTAGAACCATCGTATGTAGCACACTGGCTGTAAATATTCTGTTTCATCTGAATTTTATTAGAAAATCCTGAATCTTTGGGCTGGGGTTGTGGCTCAGCAGAGAGCGCTTGCCTCGCATGAATGAGGCCCTGGGTTTGATCCTCAGCACCACATATAAATCAATAAATTAAATAGAAATTTAATCCTGAATCTTATTTGCTAGAATAAAAAAGAACCTGTTTGGAGACAGTGTTTTAGTCTTTTTTTTTTTTTCCCCCTGTGGATGCTATTTCTCTCACTACTACACCATCTGTCAATAAAGCAACGGTTCCACTCGCAGAGTGTAGACCAGCGGATCTGCTCTGCACAGGAGCGCATTTGTCAAGGATGTGGGTTTTGAAGATGTAGGCGTCTGCACTCAACCCTCAGGCTTTGTGAGGAATGCAGACCCAGACCAAGAGCCAGAGTTGCAGAATTACAGAGTTTTGAGGTTTCACTCTCAGAGACTTTCCTCTTGGGTTTTGCTAAGTATGTATTTCCTTTATTAAACATAGGTCTTCCTATATTCAAACAATAATATATTAGACACTTAACATTTCTGTTGAGAGAGTAGATCTCATGTTAAGTGTTCTTGCTGAAATAAAATAAAATAGTCCTAAACCAGGCTTGGTGGGGCAGGCCTGTAATCCCAGTGACTCAGGAGGATGAGGCAGGAGGATCACAAATTTGAGGACAGGACAGCCTCGGTAATTTAGCCAGGCCCTAAGCAACTTACTGAGACCCTGTCTTAAAATTTAAAAAAAAGAAAAAAGTGGGCGAGTGCTGGGGATGTAACTCAGTGGTTAAGCCTCTCTGGGTTCAGTCTCCAGTACCAAAAAGTAAATAAACAGAAGGGAAGATAGCACTTTAAGTTTGATTATTTTATTAATTATTTTATCAAATGTTGGTTATATCCAGAATATTCTATAACAAACAATAAAGAACAATAAGGAACTTTATTCCTGCCATCTCACACTTAGGAGGGATGGCCCTGGAATACATTTTCAGGAGTGGAACACCTGGAGCAGATGTGCATGTGCTGTAATTTTGATCCACACTGTAAATTGCCCTCCATGGGGTTTAATAATTTACATCCCCCCAACAATGGGTAAGGGGTCTTACCAACAGCATGGGTTAGCAAACTCTTCGATTCTGATAGGTGAAAGTGATCTTTCTGTGTAGTTTGACTGGGCCTTGTATTTCATGAGTGCTGGTGAGTATCTTTTGTATGTTCAAAAGCCATCTGTATTTTTCGTTTGTTTTGTTTGTTTACACTTTGCTAATTCTTTCATTGAGTTGAAGATGTTTTTAAGAGTCAGTTTGCTTTCTATTTATGGGTGAACTCAGCCCTTGGTTTGGGATGTAGCAGAAAGTGTCCCCACCCCTCAACTCAATTTCTTATTTGTGCTTTGACTTTGCTTTTTTTTTTTTTAATGCTATTATTTTTTTAAAATCAAGATTGTGTTTGTCAGCTTTCCATTACTGTCACAAAGTACTTGAGATTATTAACTTAAAATGAGGAAAAATTTATTCTGGCTAGTAGTTTTGGGGGTCTCAGCCCATGATTGGCTGGCCCTGTGGTTTCTGGGTCTGTGAGGCAGCACATCACTGGGAGGAGAGGGCAGTAGAGGAAACCCATTCACCGCATGGTGGGGATCAAAGGGAGCCCCTTTTCGGGGCTCACCTTAGTGACCTAAAACCTGCCACCGGATTCCACCTCTTAAAGTTTTCTACCACCTTCCAAGAGCATCAAGCTGAGGACCAAGCTTTTAACACGTGGGCCTTGGGGAACGTTCCAGACCCAAGCTGTAGCAAAGAAGATTTATAAATCTTTTATAGCAAAGGTTCAACCCCCAGTACCAAAAACAAATAAATAAAATAAAATAATAAATAAATAAAATAATATAAAGGGCTGGGATGTAGCTCAGTGGCAGAGCACCCCTGGGTTCAATTCCCAGTGCTGCGAACATAACAAAACAAAAACAAACAAAACTCCCCAAAACAGCTGCAAAAACTTTAGTCATTTATGAAAACCTGTACACGAATGTTTAGGAACATTTAGGAACTTATGAAAAGGTTACAAGCATATCTGAATACTTTAAAGATCAGAAGTGATGTCATTTATAACAGCAAAGCATTGGAAGTAACATAAATGTCCAACAAATGGGGATTAAATAAATAATGGTGCACCTATACAATGTAATACTATGCAGGAACTAATAATGTTTCCAAAAATGAAATGGAAAGAAATAGACATTTTGTTAAGTGAAAAGCTAGTTATAAAACATTTTGACCCTATTTTTCTGGGAAATAAAAATTATTCACATAACTAATACTTTACTAATTTGGAATAGATGAGTATGGTCACAACTTAAAAAATTGTTCATTGTTTGAGTCCTCACTCATTGTAATAGCAGGAATCCAAGTCACTTCTCCTTTGTAGTCTCTGGTTTCCATACCTTCTTCCTCCCTCCTTTCCCTCTGATTGGCCTGAACCTATCTGGATTCAAGTTCTGTATTCCAGCTGTGTGTGACCATAAGCTTATTTTCAGTTTCCTTAGGGGTAAACAGCACATCTGTACTAGAACCAGTGTGAGCATTAATAAAATAATACGCATAAAAGCCCAGTACAGTGCTTTAAACACAGTGAGTGACCTCCGTAAGTTGCTGCCATTATATGTGACATATGTAATATAGGAGGTAATAATATAATATTTTCATGGCCACTGGTTGAATTGTGTCTCCCAAAATCCACGTGGCCCTAACACCTTAGAATGTGACTGTATTTAAAGCTAGGGTATATAAAAAGGTGATTAGGTTAAAATGAGGTCATGGGGTGGGCCCAAATCCAGTGAGACTGTCCTTATGAGAGAGGAGATTGCACACACACACACACACACACACACACACACACACACACTCGGCAGTCGTGAGAGGACTCAGGTAGGAGACAGCCATCTCCCAGCCAAGGGGAGGGGCCTCAGAGGGAACTAACCCTGCCCACACCTTGGTCTTGGACTTCCGACTTCAGGAACAGGAGGACATACATTTCCGTGGTTGATGCTGGGTGGCTTGGTACTTTGCTACTGCAGCCCCAGGAGACAAGTACGAGGGTCTGTCACCAAGTGAGGCAGTGGTCCGCTTTCTCCATCTCACACTGGTAATTGTGTCCCCTCCTTTATGTGAAATATGATGGTTTCAAGTGGTTTTTGGGTGGCACTGGAGAAGCTGTGTGACATCTAAGTTACTTGGGTCAGAGGCCAGGTGCAGGATGGGTCTTGGCCTCTCATAAGGTAACTGTGGGGAAGGACCCAAGTCCAGGGCACTGGAGAGTGGCCAGAGTCCAGTTTCCAGGGGATCATAGGTCTTGTGGGGAAGTCGAGGCTGGGAGGAGAAGGCACAGGCATGGAGTGGCACCCCGTTTCTCCACAGAAAAGTCTTAACTGGGCTTCTCCAGAAATCCTCACCATGGCTGATTTTGGGACTGTCAGCAAAAGAGTCTCTGCAAAAGAGTCCACTGTAGATAAACTTCCTATTTTCGTGTTGCCCTGTTTTACTTGGCCACTGGCCGGGAAGATATCAGCACTCCAGGTGCTGGACACCCCCTTACTAGTTTTTCACAAACTGTATCCACTATAGTAGTTTGTAGATGTGCAAACAAGGTCTCTGGCCTTGAGCTGGGCTTCACAGAGATGTCTACATTTTCAAGATAAGTTACCAACTGGGCTCCCTGGTAACAGCTGGGAGGGGGAGGAAATAGAGGGGAGAAGAAGCTCTCCCCTTCTCAGGTGTTGTCCTTGAAGGGTTAACTTGCCCACACGTGAGAGAAAAAGCTGCTTTTCTGTGAACTTCTGCAGACTGGGAACTTCTGAGCCTCTCCCCTTACACACTGGGTATAAAATTCTGAAACTCCTCTGAACCTGGCTGCAGCCAAATACAACTGTTTCCTGCTGTCTTCAGTGCCTTTCCTCGTCTGTCCCTACGACAGGCAGGCAGCCCTGTGGGCAGTGTTGGGCCTGGGAAGGGACAGTGCAGGCCCTGGCTCCCACCAGACGCCCTGAGTGCATGCTCCCTCACCTGAAGAGACAAGGATCCCAGGGCAGCAGGGACCTGCCAGCTTCGCTACAATGGAGTGATTCTCTCCCCAGGCTGGGCACGTGCCAAGTTCAACAAGAAGAAACTTGACGAGGAATTCATTCTGTCAAGTCCTTGCACTTCTAAGAGCAGAAGGAGTGTCAGGGAAAGGGCCTATTAATTCCGTGTTTTCCAAGAAACGTGTTGTCAAAAGCATGCTGGAGCAAAAAAAGAATCGTTCTCAGTGTGACGGCATTATGGGCAAGCTTTGGGATCATTATTTCGAATTTTGATTTTATCTCACTATGTTCTATTTCCAGTGGATGATTTTTAAAGAGTACACTGGCTGGTGTATGGCAGGCCAGTTTTCTGTGCCCCCTGACACCCAGGCTGCTGTCACCAGGAAGATCTTGCCCTCTCCCACCACCTCCCCATCCTTCCACTTAATATTTCATGTTTATAAACTATTTATTTTTACCAAACTGATAGCTATATAACATAAAACTAACCATTTTTAAATGAACAATCCAATGGCATTTGGTATATTCAGTGTTGTGCAACATCTCTGCCCAGTTCCAGAACATTTTCTTCACCTAGAAAGGAGACCCTGTGCCCAGGATACAGTTTGCTGCCTGCTCCTTCTCTCCCAGTCAGTCTGTCTGTCTCTGGGGGTTTGCCTACTCCTTACATTTCAGAGATGGAGTCAGACAATGGTGGCCCTTTGTGACATGCTTAGCACCATGTTTTCAAGATTCATCTGCAGCGTAGCGGGTATCAGCTCTTTGTCCGCTCTTATGCTAAGATCCCACCACAGTAACGCACCACATCCGGTTCTCTCCTCAGTTGGTAGGTGTTGGGGTTGCTTCTACCTTTTGGTTACACTGAGGGATGAGTGTTGCTGCTGTGAACCTGTGTGCATAAGTATTTGCTTGTCCCCTGATTCGTTTCTTTTAGGTATTTGCACTTAATGGCTGTGTGAGGACGTTGGCTTAACAATGGATGGCATGTTTGATGGAGCCGAGAAACTCCTGCCATCCAGTGACATCTTGGCCATTGTGACGTCACAGGTCTGCAGGATGTTGGTGTAAACCAACCCTCTGTGCTGTCAGTCATATAAAAGCACAGCACATGTAATCATGGATGGCACCTAATATTTGGTTATGAGTGACTATGTGACCGGTTTATGTATTGATTATATCTTTGTTGTTGTTTTAGAGTTTACTACTTATTAAAAAATGCTTACTGTAAAACAGTCTATCATGTGACTCTGCATACAGTCCCGTACGTCTTGCATCTCCCGCATCTCTGGATGGCATGGAGAGGGTGTGCAGTGGTTATCCTTACCATCTGAGCGTGTGCAAGTGCCTGCTGGCGTATTTGCACAGGATGAAATCATCTCACGGTGCGTTTCTCAGAACATATCGCTATCATGAAGTGAGGCATGCCTGTGTCTAGGGGCAGAGTCGCTGGGCCATGCAGGAAGTCTATGTGTTTGCTTATTTTTTAAAGTTTATGAATGCTGATTCACTTTTTCTTTTCTTTTTTTTAAATATTTTTTTAGTTGTAGATGGACACAATAAACTTTATTTTTATTTATTTATTTTTATGTGGTGCTGAGGATTGAACCCAGGGCCTCACACATGCAAGGCAAGTGCTCTGCCACTGAGCTACAACCTCAGCCTATCTTTTTCTTTTTTTAAAGATTTTTTTTTAATTTTAATTTTTTATTTAAAAAAATGTTTAATTTTTTTTAAACCATAATTGTATCCCATCCCACAACACAAGCATGACTTAGTATGCGTGACATGGCCAAGTATTGACATGCATATAAAACAGGTAGAAAGAGCCACTCTGGCAACAGTTGTGCCATTCTGTTAACACATTCCATAACACAGAGATCCACTTCAAGAATCAGTCACTGAGGGCTGGGGTTGTAGCTCAGTGGTAGAGTGCTGGCCTTGCATGCACGAGGAACTGGGTTCAATTCTCAGTACTGCATGTAAATGAATAAAATAAAGGCTTATTGACAACTAGAAGTATTAAAAAAAAAAAGAATTAGCCACTGGGAAAGACAACATGATTTTTTGTTAAGTTTCTTTCCAACCGTGGCTTCTGGGGAGCATTAACGTATAATAACTTGTATCAGGCATTTCATATTTCTTAAACTTATAGAATTATTTCACATGGAGAGTTTTCACAAGACTTGCAGAGTGTTTATTAACACTGAAAAAATTTCAAGTAGTTCTCACATTTACAGGGTTTGGATGCAGTGTGCATTTTTTACATGTTGTAAGCTGCAGGGCCAATGGAAGTTTTTTTCCACATTGTTTAAATTCAAGGTCTCTTTTTTCTGTGTGTTCTTCCATCACTTCAAGTCCTACTTGGAGAATGAAAAGCTTTTCCATGCTGATAATATTTGTAGGCTTTCTTTCTCTGGTCTTCTCACCTGGGCCAGTAGGGTTGTGAGAAAAAGTGTCCCACATTCTGTATACAGAATATGTCCCAGTAAAAGTCTTTAATGCTTAGGTAGTACCATATTAAATTTTTTCATGTACTTCTAACCGAAATGACTGAATACATAAGCATGTCCCACTCATAAGGCTGTTCTCCACAGTGAGTCCTTTCATGTTTATACAAGGAGCCGGGACACCGGGAGGCTACCCCACATTGCTTACATTTGTAAGGTCCATCCATCTCCACTGTATTGTGCAAGAGCATGTGTCTTCAAAGGCTTCTGAAACAAACTCATGTTTTCCCACATTCCTTACAGTCATATGGCTTCTGCCCACCGTGTGTTCTCATGTGATATCCAACGTAAGTAAGACAACTGAAGGCTTTCCCACACTGCTTACGTTCATAAGGCTTATTCCCTGTGTGAGTGGTTTCATGGTTTCGAAAGGAAGCAGAATATTTAAAGGTTTTACCACACTCTTTGCATTCATAAGGTCTCTCTCCATTGTGAGTGAGTTCATGGATTCGAAGAGAACTAGGATTAACAAAAAACCTTGATTGCACACCTTGCATTTGTAATTCCTCTCTCCACTGTGAGTCGCCATGTGTCTTCGAACAGAGTGGGAATAAGTGAACGTTCTGCCACACTTCTTACATTCGTAGGGTTTCTCTCCAGGATGAGTCGTTCATGTACTCCAAGGTGACCGGGATGTCGGAAGGTCTTATCACATAGCTTACATTTATTGGGCTTCTCTCCAGTGACAGTCCTTTCATGTACGTGAAGGGAACTAGAACTCAATAAGTTTTTCCCACATTGCATGCATTCATATGTTTCCTCTCTCATGTGACCTGCTGTATGATTTTGAAGGAAACGGGGATAAGGAAACCCTCTGCCACCTCCATGGTGATGGGGATGAGTGAACTTTTCCCACACTGCTCATGTTCGTGGGGTTTCTCTCCATTGTGTATCCTTTTGTGTTTTTGAAGGTAACTGGGCCACCTAAAGGCCTTACCACATACTTGGCACTCATAGGGCTTGTCTCTGTATTCCTGATACTCAAAAGGTCTGCCTCTAGACCTCTTAAATGATGAATGACCAATGGCCACTCCTCCAGCCACATGGCTTCCACTTGGTTTGGATCCAGGAGTTTTCTTGGCCACAATATGATCCGGAATCTGGCTGAAGGTTTTTTTTTTTCTTTTTCTTTATGCTCACGGAGTCTGTCTGCCACTTGACTTCTTAGATTTCTCTTTGGATTTTTGTACTGATCTTCCATGTTCTGGTGTTCCCATTTTTTTTTTTTCCCAGAGAACCAGTTCTTGAGGGTTTCCTGCATCACATCTCAATAGAGTTTCTTCTGGGAAGACTTCAGCAAATCCCACTCCTCCTGGTGAAGTTCACAGCCACATCCTCAAAGGTCAGTGGGTCTATTTCCCGGCTTCTGGGAGCTCCAGGTGAACTCACTGAGACAGACCGGGCTGCAGGGCGGCGGAACCACTCGGGACCTCCCTGGGTAGAGGCAGCGCAGAGCACCGCAGACCCCGAAAGGAGCACTCAGCTGGGCCAGGCGCCCATTCCCCATGCAGCACTCCTCTAAAGAATTTTTTTTTTTTAGTTGTAAATGGATACAATGCCTTTAATTAATTAATTAATTAATTTATGTGGTGCTGAGGATTGAACCCAGTGCCTCACTTGCTAGGCGAGCGCTCTACCACTGAGCCACAACCCCAGCCCCATTTTTTCTTATTCATTATTTTTTTGCTTGCTTCCCCCCCCCCCCAGTTTGAGGGAGGTATATTTGACAAGTAAGAATCGTATGTATTTATGGTGAAAGACGTGATGTTTTGGTATCTGTATGCGTGGCGAAATAATGACTACAATCTACAAGATTAACATATCCATCACCTTTCAATCCACTTTCATTGAAGAAAATCATGCAATTCATGTTCAAAGTTCCAAAGGAAGAAAGGGGCACGGGCCGTGGAGCCTCTCCGAGTCCCGCTTTGCCTGCTGGCATTTCTTCTTAGATGTAGACACTGGCTCTGGCAGATTCCTTCCATGTATCTTCTTCTTTTTTTTGGTTGAAGTATTAAATATTCTTTATTTGATATCATACATAAAGTTCCTTGAAATGCCTTTCAAGAAGTAAAAGGCAGCATTTTAGGTACAGGGAGTTCTAATTAAATTAGCATAGTCAAGACCAAAACCATAAAGTAGACGTGGCTTTCGCGGGTGCCTGAACAGGCTTATGAACGTGAATTGAAACAGGCGGGTCTCACTCGGTTGGGAGACAGTGAAGGGACGTCCCCCAGCGTTCAGACAGTCACCTGACCAGCTATATGCATCTCAGTATGAAACTCATCTTCAACAGGGCTCGGAATGGCGTTCCTCATCTTTGAGAAATGTTGAACACTATCAGGATCAACTGTATCTTTAGAAAGGGAAACAGTGATAGCCCTAGAGAAATGCTTCTGCCCAGACAGATGCCCACGTTATTGCTGCCCTGTGGTGGACCCTAGGGGGCTGGGCTCTTTTTGCATTCCCAGGCTGGTCCCTGCAGTTTGGTGGCCCCCTCCGTGCCAAATGGGGAGCTTAAAATGACAGAAACTCATTCTCGCACAGTTCTGGAGGCTGAAAGTCAGAAATCAAGGTGTCAGCAGGGTCAAGCCCCCTCTGAGCTCCCTGAAGGCTCCAGCCAGGGACCTTCCTTGGCTGCTTCTTGGCCATCTTCTGGGTTCCCTGCTGGAGAGGCTGGACTCCCACTTCTGTTACCACGTCTTTTCTCTCTGCATGTGTCTGTGTTCAATTCCCCTCTTCTTGTAAGGATCCCACTCACACTGGGCCAGGGCCCACTCTAAGGATCTCACTTTAATCCCTGTTGTGGTTAAGATGTGAGGTAGCCTCCAGAGCTCATATGTGGGGCACTGCAGAAAGCTTAGAGGTGAATTGGTTGGGTGATGAGAGCCTTGACTTATGCAGAGCACTGATCCACTGGTACGATTAACTGAGTAGTGACTGTAGGCAGGTGGGGTGTGGTTGGAGGAGCTGTGTCACTGGAGGGGTGCCTTTGGGGTTTATATCTTGTCCCTGATGAGTGGAGCTCTCTCTGCTTCCTGGTACCATGTGCTGAGCTGCTTCCCTCTGCCACACTCTTCCACCATGATGTTCAGCCTCACCTTGTGTCCAGAGCAATGGAGCCGGCTGTCTGTGGACTGAGACCTCTGAAACTGTGAGTGCCAAATAAACTTTTCCTCTAAAATTGTTCTTGTAGCCAGGCATGGTGACAAATGCCTGTAATCCCAGCAAAGTGAGAGGCTGAGACAGGAGGATCACAATTTTGAGGTCTGACTCAGCCACCTAGCAAGGCCCTCAGTAATTGAGTGGTTCCCTGTCTAAACGTAAAAATATGAAATGAAATATAAAAAAATAAAATTGTTCTTGTGAGGCATTTTGGTCACAGAGGGAAAAAAAAAAGCTAACTAAAACAATTCCATTCCATCTGTAAAAGACCCTTTTTCCAAATAAGGTCTCAGTCACGGGTCCTGGAGGTTAGGACTTGAACAGATTTATCCAAGTGACTCAATCCCACCTGAAATACTCTTTAAGATCAGGGGCTCCACCTCTTCCTGAAGGGGTGCCCTGGAATTCCTTGGGTAGAGAGAGAAAAGGCCCGTGACCTCAGCCTCCCAGAGTGTCAGATTCCCTGGATGGGGCCCAGCACCGTGGCCATCTGGAGCCAGCTCATGACTTGCTCAGCCCTGCTTGCTCCAGCTTGGCTCTCCTTTTGCAGCCCCTGGTCCCCACTGTCTCTGTCTTCTGGCCCACCTCCCTGGCCTGAGGGGACCTCTGGGCCTTGGTCTTGGGTTGGCTGCCCACGCCAGACCAGCAAGCATACCAGAGCAGGTCATCCTCCCAGAACACGTCACCTCACTTCCCATCCATTTGAGAGTGTAGCAGCGTGCCAATGTCTTATCCACCTGCCTTCCCCTCCTCCTGTCATGACCGTCACCTCTGCTCTCTGACCTTTGATGTGTTAGAGTCTATCTTTTCTTGTTTAGAAAATGTGCTTCTTCCCTCTGGTTCTCCAGATCTTCTCTGTTAAAGAGCCCAGAACCCAGAGCTCAGTTCAGACCCACCTCTAGACCCACTTTTTATTTATTTATTTTTAAATAGCCTTTATTTTTAGAGCAGCTTTAGGATCCCAGCAAGATTGAGCAGGAAGTACTGTCCTAATGTGCTCAGCCGTCACTGTAAGTATTGGTGGGGATTATCCTTCACCTACATTTCACTATTTCTTCTTTGTTTTAATTGGGACAGTATAAAAACATAGGACTGTAACCGAGAACTAAATCCACACAGTGGAGTAGGTTACACAGCGAGCCTTACTGAATAGTTAACTTAGACATGCCAGATATGACAAATCACATGCAGGTAAATTTCAGTGTGGTTCAGTTGTAGACTCACACATCACCAGGGACACACTCAGCAATCAAGATCAGAGAAACCACTCTCCCCTGCACCCTGTGCCTTCTCTGGTGTGAGCCTGGATCCTACCCTGGTAGACTTGACACACTGATTCCTGTGGGCGCCTATGGAATGAGAGCTCATCACTGAAGGGAAAGTAACTGTGCAGTGCCAACATTTTGGAAGATGCAGCTAGCTCTGCAGGGTAGAGGTGAAAGATTTACAACTTACAGGTCTCATGGGAAATTTGTGAATAAGGTCACTCTTAAATGAGGTTTAGAACAAAGAAACTGAAGTGGCACCTCCTTTCTCCATAGAAAAGTCTTAACTGGGCTTCTCCAGAAATCTTCACCATGGCTGATTTTTAGAATTGTCAGCAAAAGAGTCTCTGCAAAAGAGTCCAATGTAGATAAACTTCCTATTTTCGTGTTGCCCTGTTTTACTTGGCCACTGGCCGGGAAGATATCAGCACTCCAGGTGCTGGACACCCCCTTACTAGTTTTTCACAAATATGTATCCAGTATAGTAGTTTGTAGAAATGTGCAAACAAGGTGTCTGGCCTTGAGCTGGGCTTCACAGAGATGTCTACATTTTTAAGATAAGTTACAAATGGGCTCCATGGTAACAGCTGCAGGGGGAGGAAAGAAAGGGGAGAAGAAGTTCTCCCCCTCTCAGGTGTTGTCCTTGAAGAGTTAACTTGCCCAGAACAGTGAAAGAAAAAGCTGCTTTTATGTGAACTTCTGCAGACTGGGAACTTCTGAGCCCCTCCCCTTACATGCCGGGTATAAAACTCTGAAACTCCCTGAACTCGGGGTTCAGGGGATTGATGGATTACAGCAAAGGCTGTACCCTCTGAACCTGGCTGTAGCCAAATAAAACTGTTTCCTGCTATCTTCGGTGCCTTGCCTCGTTTGTCCCTACAACAAAACAAGAAAACAGCAAGGGAGATTAAAAAAAAAAAAGGTCTTTGGCTAGTTTCAGTTAAGGTCTCTGTCATCCGTGGTCTGGAAAGTAGGTGGGGTGCTGCGGAGGACTGAAGGGCAGATGTTAGTGAGGGGCTTCTGTACATAGGTGTCGACAGCAAGGGGAACCGACAAAGGATGGCCAAGCACCCAGGGATGGGCACGCGGGGAACTGCAGGTGTGGCTTGGTGAGCGGGGAGGAGGGTTCTGGGAGCTGGCTGCAGGGAGGGCGCTCAGGGAACACAGGGCAGGAAGGCGGCTCTTGCTCACCTCCCTCCTGCTAGGAGGAAGCTGTGGGCAGATGCCTCCCGACTTTCTTCCCACTCAGAATTCCTGCCTGTGCTTTCTTAGCTGAACCCAGATGACGCCAGGGACAAGGGCTGGTGGATGACTCTGGGGCCACAGGGTGGAAGGTGGCTTGTGAACCCGAGGGAGACTCTCCGGCGCTGTCACCGTGGTGAGGGTCAGGCAGGGGAGCAATCTGCACTGTGGTAGCCCCCAGCCTGCCGGTTCACTTTCACCTCTCATTCCACCCTCCACTCAGGACCATGTCCCCCACACCTTGGCAGATCTGAAGTCTTACATGGCTCAGCGCAGATGCCGGTTCCTCGTAACTGGCTCAGAAGTGTTCTCCTCACTCCAAAGGAGAAGGTTGAACAGTCCACAGGGTGCTTCTACCTTTACCTGATATTGACCGACACGTCGCCCACGACTTAACTGGGCTTGTGAGGAGCTTGTTAGACCACGACGCAAGAAAAGACCACTGACTCCAATTAAAATCAAATTAAAGCAAGCTTATTATTTCGACCGGCCGGGCTGCCTTGCCCCTCAAAATCGTGGGAGCCAAGGACAGCCCCGAGGCTTCTTTGTGGCCCAGTTTTATAGCCCAAAAAGTTACACAAAATGGGGGGGGGGTTACAGATAACAACATTCTGAAGAGCATAACACAAGTTTACATTTTTGCTGGCCCCGGCATCAGAATTTATGGAGATCTTAGAGACTCAGAGAGGGTCGTTGTCTGGCCAGGGAGGGCCAGAATTTATGAGGCATCACTAAAGTTTAGGAAAGGGTTGTTATATGGTCAGGGAAAACCGGACTTGGGTGAGTTCAGGGCACGGGCAGGCATTCCAATCAGCTTTACAACATCAACTAATGGCCAGGCCATACAGACATCCTGATATTTTTACAGAAAACAGAAATGAATCCTTCATAACTTGTGACAAGCTGGCTTCTAATCTAATGAGATAATTAGGCTAGGTATATCATTCCCCCCTTTTCTGATGTGTCCCTTTCAAATCTTTGATAGGGAGCAACCAGTAATGTCAGCAACATATGTTAATACTGTCGGTGGTACATAACAGAATTGAGTTATAAACCTGAGCACATAGTTAATAATGCATGGGACAATAACTAATAGGAGAAGAATACAAATTATAGGACCTGCAAGAGAAGTTAACCATGGAAACCAGTTTTTTTAGGTCTGGCCAAAAGTTGTCCATTTGAATCTTGTTTATTTCCTTTTTCATTTCATCTATCTGTTGTTGAATAACATTAGAATAGTCAGTAATATTAAAACAGCACATGCCTGGGAATTGTTGGCAGCCCAAATGATGTTTCAGTAGCAGAAAGTCAGTAGCTGCTCTATTTTGTAGTACTGAGGTTCGGAGTTCTTTCATCTCTTGATTAATTTCTGCTAAAACTTGTGCTGTAAGGTTAGCTGTTTTGCTAAAACTACAGGCTAATTTAGTGATTTCTTTTTGAATTCCTACCATTAGTCCCGGGACTGGTAGAATGAAAGCTGCTGCAATTGCAACGTCTAGTGGATCCAGGAGGATTACATTGTCATTGCAATTGGGGGGCAGACTTCGGATAACTCGGTGGGGAGCTGCCAGGGATGGCAGCAAAGGAAAAATCCTCCCAACAGAGCAGATTCCAGAGAAATTGGTAGGCAACGCTTGGAAGGTTGTCTTATTACAGAGAAAAACCCATCCTGTAGGAAGTCGTTTGCCATTGGGTAGGGAGATATATTGTTCAATAGAACAATTTGGTGGGGATCGAGGAAGGGTGCAGTCTATGCATAAACAATGTTTCTGGAAGATTAGTGAAGCCGGCAAGGCTGACTCTGTATGAGACACAGGCCAGTTTTGCTGTGTAACTCTATCCCCAGTCACCTTAACATAGTCATCATATTTTATAGACAGGCCCATAAGATTATTAGCTAACAATTGATGGACTGAGCTTCCTTCTTGTATGCAGAAGGAACTTTTGTTCATAGTATCAACAGCCAATTGTAGCCAGAAGTTCTGGTTATTTACAGACTCTAGGGGGCTCACAGAAACATCCACATTTAAAGTGGCACTTGAATAGACAGTATCCACCAGGGCTCCCTTTTTAAGCTTAACACAGGAATATTGCCCTGAATCTCGTGGGTGAGCTGAGTATTTATAGATTCCAAAGTTTATATTACCTCTTTGGGACTGATCTGTGAGGTTTCTCCATGGTCCCTCCCTGATCACCTGACTAAAAACTTCTTGGTTATCTTTATACCATCTGATAGGGCCAATTATTGGATCCTGACAGGAGTAAGTGCAATTTAATATTAGTGGGGATCCTGCAATGGCAGGTCCTACCTGGGTTACAGAAGGGGTGCAAGGCTCGTTGAAACTGGCATAGCTAAAACCCAAGAATACATATATACTACAACAAGTGAAAAACATTAGCATAATGTTTACAATGACAAGGAAAAAAATGAGAAGTTAATGACAAAACATTAACCCTTAGAAATTTTAATTTTAAAGGGTCCACGTTTAGTCACTTTCCACCTTTGGTTG
Source organism: Urocitellus parryii (assembly GCF_045843805.1). NCBI lineage: Eukaryota > Metazoa > Chordata > Mammalia > Rodentia > Sciuridae > Urocitellus > Urocitellus parryii. The sequence goes on from NC_135533.1 coordinate 7,302,394, forward strand.
CTTGATTTTCCTCCAGTGGGTTCTGCAGGTGCCTTCTTAAGCTGTGAATGGTGAATCCATGCAGGAATGCTAGCAACTTTGACGGCAGTGGGAGTGCGGAGAATCACGATGTAAGGGCCTTTCCACCTGGGTTCAAGACTGTTGGTTTTTAACCGTCTTATCAGCACAGCGTCTCCAGGCTGGAATGAATGATCAGGCGATCTGTGTCCGATGGGTTGAGCAGCCTGGACCTGAGGAAAGATCTTATCCATGATTAGTTATAACCCTTTAAGTGCCTCTGAGACTGGAATGTCTCCCAGCAGATCTAGATGTATTCTGGGAACCACAGGCGGTGGCCGCCCATAAATTATTTCATAAGGGGTAAATTTTTCCCGATAAGGAGTACAACGGGCCCTCAGCAGGGCAAAAGGCAGGAGATCAACCCAGTTACCACCAGTCTCAAGAATTAATTTAGTCAGTGTTTCCTTCAATGTTCTATTCATCCTTTCTACTTTCCCTGAGCTTTGAGGATGATACATACAGCGTAATTTCCAGTTTATATTAAGGGCCTTTGAAATCAATCGAGATAATTTGGCCGTGAAGGCCGGGCCATTGTCAGACCCCAAAATTAGAGGGAGGCCAAATCTAGGAACAATCTCAGTTATTAGCTTTTTAACTACTATTTGTGCTGTTTCCGTCCGGGTTGGAAAAGCCTCTACTCAGCCTGAGACAGTATCAACAAAGACTAACAAGTATTTATATCCATATAGTCCAGGTTTAATTTCAGTGAAGTCTAGTTCCCAAAATTCACCAGGTACAGTACCTTGACTTCTGTTTCCTTGTGGAAGTTGGTTCCTTTTAGCGTTTACCTGTGCACATGTCATGCATCGATTTGAGATATCTTGAAGCATCTCTCGATGTCCTGGTAGCCAGACATAGGGTGAGATCAATTCTGACATCTTCTTGGGGGATAAATGCATGGCTTGATGAAGATTAGTTAACCATTTTCTCCCTAGTAGCTTAGGTATGCAGATTTTTTTATCTGGGAGGGTCCACCAGCCATGACAGTTTTGCTGGGCCCCCATTGAGGAGTATGAGTTTATTTCTTCTGTAGTATATGACGGGGCCTCTTCCCAAAATTTAACTGGAAATTTTGGATAATTGGAGAGTTCTAGGACAGCTTGGTATTTTGGCTCTCCAAGGGCTATTTCCCTGGCTGTTTGATCTGCCAGGTTGTTACCCTGGGTCTGAGGACTATCGTCTTTGCGGTGTCCAGGCCAGTGGATAATAGCCAATTTGTCTGGTAACCAAATTGCCTCCAGTAGTTCAAGAATTTCTTGTTTATTTTTGATGGTCTTGCCATCTGAGGTTAGAAGTCCCCTTTGTTTATATATTTGTCCATGCACATGTGCCGTAGCAAAGGCATAACGGCTGTCTGTGTAGATATTCACCCGTTTTCCTTTTGCTCATCTCAATGCCTGTGTCACAGCAATGATTTCTGCTTTCTGGGCTGATGAGCCCCTGGGCAGAGCCTGGGCCCAAATAACTTCTTTTTGACCTGTGACTACAGCTGCCCCTGCATACCTTATTCCATCCCGGACATAGCTGCTGCCATCGGTGTAAAGGTCTGCGTCTCTGATGGTGAGAGGAATGTCAGTCAGGTCTAGTCGAGTACCTTGGATGACATCCAGCATCTCTGAACAGTCATGAATTGGCTCCTCTGGATTGCTGTCCGGCAGCAGAGTTGCTGGATTGATGGCCAGGGATTTACTGAAGGTTAATCTGTCTTTATCTAGGAGTAGAGCTTGATATTGAGTGAGGCGCGCATTTGACATCCAATGATTTGTGGCATCCCTCAATAGAGCTTCCACTGCATGAGGGGCAGTCACAGTTAGAGTCTGCCCTAGGGTAAGCTTGTCTGTTTCCTTCACCAGAAGTGCAGTAGCCGCTATGGCTCGTAAACAAGGGGGCCATCCTGACGCTACTGGATCCAGCCTTTTTGAAATGTAGGCAATAGGCCTTTTCCATGGCCCTAGATTTTGGGTAAGAACCCCTTTTGCAATGCCCTTTTTCTCATGAACATACAGATGGAAGGGCTTAGAGATATCAGGGAGGGTTAGGGCTGGAGCCTGTGCCAGGGCCTTTTTTAGATTTTTAAAAGCTAAGTCATTTTCTTCAGTCCAAACTAAGGGTGAGTTGCCCCCTGCAGTTGCCGTATATAAAGGCTTGGCAATCTCAGCAAATCCAGGTATCCAAAGACGGCAGTACCCAACTGCCCCCAGGAACTCCCTAACTTGCCTTTTAGTAGTTGGGATTGGGATCTTCATTATGGCCTCTATGCGGGCTTGGGATAGCAGCCTTTTCCCTTCCCTCAGTTCATATCCTAGATAAGTAACTCGAGGAGAACAGATTTGTGCTTTCTTTTTGGAGACTCGGTACCCCAGTTGAGCCAAGGTTCTCAGTAAACCCTGGGTGGCCCTTAAACAGTCCCTTTCATCCCTTGCTGCTAGTAAAAGATCATCCACATATTGGAGCAAGGTTATCTCGGGGTACTCACTTCGGAAGAGGCTCAGATCTTTGTTGAGTGCTTCATCAAAGATGGTGGGGGAGTTCTTAAATCCTTGAGGTAGTCGAGTCCAGGTTAGTTGTCCTGATATCCCCTGTTCCAGGTCAGTCCATTCAAATGCAAAGATGGGCTGACTCAGTTTTGACAAAGGAATGGAGAAAAATGCATCTTTCAGATCTAATACAGTGTAGACTGTATGTTCTGGTGGCAACATACTGAGCAAGGTATAAGGGTTTGGGACGGTTGGGTGTACAGTTTCCACCCGTTTGTTTACTTCTCTTAAGTCCTGTACTGGTCTGTAATCATGAGTCCCAGGCTTTTGGACCGGCAGCAAAGGGGTGTTCCAGGTTGACTGGCATCTAATTAGTATTCCCTCTTTTAGGAGACGTCTGATGTGAATTTTGACACCTTCTCTGGCTTCAGAGCTAATGGGGTATTGTCTAACCCGAATGGGCATAGCCCCAGAGGTTAGTTGGACTACGACTGGTGGCACATGTTTAGCTAACCCCGGAGGATTATCTTCAGCCCAAACTGCAGGAATTTCTTGGATTAATAGTTTTTTCTACTTTCCCTCTGAAGCTTGGATAGGATTTTGAGAAAGCAGATATTCCTCACTTAATGGGCATGTTATAGTTAAGGCTCTTGTAGGACTCCCCAATTGTAGTGTAGGCATCTCCCCTGAAAATGATATAGTTGCCTGAAGTTTGCTTAGAAGGTCCCGCCCCAGCAATGGGAAAGGGCATTCAGGGATAACAATGAAAGAGTGAGTCACTGTTCCTTGTCCTACATCAACAGTCCGATCTGTGGTCCATCTATAATTTTTAATTTCTCCTGTTGCCCCTTGTACTTCCATAGTTTCATTAGAGAGGGGTCCTAGGGGCTTCTGTAACACCGAATATGAAGCTCCTGTATCCACCAAGAAATTTACAGGTTGGCTCCCAATTGTGAAGGTTACCATTGGCTCTCGGGAGCCTAGTTTGAAAGAGCCATGGTCCCCCTATTCTTCTAAAGTTAGAGCCGGTTGTGGCTGAGGGGCTCTGGTCTGCAGCGGGGGAAAGTCTTTTCGATTTCGTTGGGGGCACTGATTTTTCCAGTGTCCATGTTCCCGGCAATAAGCACACTGATCTATTTGGAGAGGAGTCCTTCTTTTGCCCCTGCCATGTGCCGCCTGCATCTGTCTGGAATTAAAAACTTCGGGAGACCTTAGTGCAGCTACTGTGGCCCGATTTACTTTCCTTATCAGTAGATCATCCTGGCTCTCTCTGTTTTCGAACACCTTTTGGGCTATCTCCAATAATTCTGACCTATTCTTCCCTGCAAAGCCATCTATCTTTTGAATCTTTTTACGGATGTCTGGGGCTGACTGAGCTACAAAAGCCAGGTTAATCGCCTTCAGATTTGTCGGGTCCTCAGGATCTATAGGAGTATATAGACGGTATGCCTCTAGGAGCCGTTCGAGAAACGCTGAAGGCGATTCGTCTGGGTTTTGTTTCACCTCTGCTACTTTAGAAAGATTGGTGGGCTTGCGAGCTGCCCTCCTAAGACCCTCTAATAGAGCCTGGTGGTAATTGCTGAGTGCTCTCCTACCTTCCGCCGTTCCATAATCCCAGTCTGGTCTTCTTTTAGGTAAAGCCAAGTTGATTACTTCCGTTTTCTCGTCATGCGTAAGAGAGTTTATTCCAGGCAGTGCTTTAGCTGCTTCTGCCAGGATTCGCTCCCTTTCCTCCGTAGTGAAAAGGGTATGCAGAATCTGTTGGCAGTCATCCCAGGTGGGGAGATGATTAAAAAAGACAGAATCAACCAGGGAAATCAGGGAACTAGGATCCACACTAAACGGGGGATTCTGGTTTTTCCAATTGTAGAGATCAGTTGTGGAAAATGGTACATATATGTAACGACCTTCTGGAACCTGGCGGAGAGGAAGGACAGGGGCGGGAGTCACCTCTTCCTCTGGGATAGAAATAGAAACAGTGCCTGCGGGTCTGCCTGGGGAGGGGATCGAATCAGGCCTTCCATAGGGGCGACCCTGTCGGGTATGAGGAGGGGATGGAACAGGGGCTGGCTTATTTGGGGAAGTGATAGCAGAAGGAGTGGTGGAATGAGGTAGTTGCAGCGGCTCAGGGGAGGGGCAGGGAGGCGGTGGTGCAGTTTTTGCAGCTGTCTCCATTGTTCCCGCACCAGCAGCAGGGAGATAAAGAGGAGCCCCAGTGTACGGGGGGGAGGGGGGGGGGAGGAAATCCTCCTGAGCGTCCTGTAAAACAGGGCTCTTAATTGAGGGCTCCTGGGAAGTTTTTTTGGTCACAATCAGGGCCTGCCCTCCCTGTCCATTCCGGACCATACAAACCTTCATCCAAGGGGGTGGATTAGTTGTTGCTTCTGCCCAGGGTAGGATATATCCTATTTGATCTGGGTGGCCGGGGTTGCCAAGAGTGGTATTAGTTACAGCCCATGCCACCTGGGGATCAAAGGTGCCCTCAGGGGGCCAGCCGACTCCAAAAGTGGGCCATTCTGCCTCACAGAAAGTTCGGAGGCGATTCTTGGTGATGGGATAATCATAGCTCTGCTTAACAAAAGAGGGGTAAAGTTTATCAAAATTCCTTAAAACACAGTTCAAAGGGCTATCAGGCTTACTTGCTTTATTACCCATTTTGATGTCCACTTTCCTTAAGTTTCACCACAGAAGTCACACAACAAAAGACAGAAAAAACATATAGAACACAGAACAAAACACAAGGAAACACAAACCCGGCACCGAAACAGAAAAACAGAGGAGCAATGCAACGTCTTGCCAAAGCTCCGGGGTAGGAGTGCGTGCGTGCCCGTCGGCACCTCTCTACCCTTCCAGAGGAATTCCCTACAGAACAGAACAGAAGACAGAATGATTTCTCGTTACTGTCCGGACAGGAGTATATGTGAGCCTCGCCAGGCCACCTCTCTGTCTTCAGAAGAGATCTCCCTTAACCAGATATCAGATGTTATAAAGGCGCCACTTACCTATGGAGACCTCCTCCACCAGATGCTTGCTAATTGTTTTAGTGCGGCAGTTCACTCCAGCTCTCCGAGGACCAAAGGCTCACCCTGGGGCCTTGGAACGTCTCAAGGTGCGCACCCCCTAGAGTGGCTCTCCAGCCCGGAGCCCGGGAGCGAAGGTCCGACTTCAGAATTTCCAGCAGCCTGATATTGCAGTCTGGTCCTGCAGTTTGATCTCGCTGGGGCCTCCAAAATGTTAGACCACGACGCAAGAAAAGACCACTGACTCCAATTAAAATCAAATTAAAGCAAGCTTATTATTTCGACCGGCCGGGCTGCCTTGCCCCTCAAAATCGTGGGAGCCAAGGACAGCCCCGAGGCTTCTTTGTGGCCCAGTTTTATAGCCCAAAAAGTTACACAAAATGGGGGGGGGTTACAGATAACAACATTCTGAAGAGCATAACACAAGTTTACATTTTTGCTGGCCCCGGCATCAGAATTTATGGAGATCTTAGAGACTCAGAGAGGGTCGTTGTCTGGCCAGGGAGGGCTAGAATTTATGAGGCATCACTAAAGTTTAGGAAAGGGTTGTTATATGGTCAGGGAAAACCGGACTTGGGTGAGTTCAGGGCATGGGCAGGCATTCCAATCAGCTTTACAACATCAACTAATGGCCAGGCCATACAGACATCCTGATATTTTTACAGAAAACAGAAATGAATCCTTCATAACTTGTGACAAGCTGGCTTCTAATCTAATGAGATAATTAGGCTAGGTATATCAAGCTCTTGAGGTGGAACCATTTCTAGTCCCCTTTGTGCCTCCTGCAGAACCTGCCCAGTGCCCGTGGCTCACGTGAATGATAGGGAGGACGGAGGGTGAGGGATTCCGGGGTCTTACCTGCTGGGTGGACAGTCCTCAATGTACTTTGCTTTTAACTTAGCCATTTCATGTTCCTCCGCAGAGACTCTGCTCCTAGATAGGGGACACCATGGGTGACTAGGGGGAGCAGGCTGTGCTCTGCTCTAAGTTACTCCGTGATGTATGGAACAGTAGTTTTCAGACCGTGCCTAGCCCTGTGTTACTCTGTATTTAAGCAGTGGTTTGCCACGAGCTCCTCTATTTGGTGCCTAAGTGCTGAGGTGGAATGATTGTACAGCTTGTTTGTGCAAGAGAACCACCGCCATCTGCCTGGCACAACCATAAGGTGCCATCTGATAAATAAATTAATCATGCTAATAAAAGTGACCACCTGGGAACGTATCGAACTAATCAGAAGCACAAGGTTGCATGGCTGATCAAACTCAAATGGGAAAAACCAGGCCCAGGGGCTGATGGACATACCACACCACTGAACAAAGCAAGCCCCGAACCCAAGTCTGCCAGCACCCTGACCCCATCACCTGTTCCCCCCTCATCAGGAGCCTTGCTGAGGAAACGTGCCACAGGGAGGGGCTTCCTAATCTTTGCTCTCTGGCTTCAGCACAGCACAGTTTCTCCTGCTTGTGACAACCATGCCTGGCCAGTTCCAAGATGACGCCTCAAGCTGACACTCTGGAACTGCCATCCACCCGACCGTGGCCTAGGATCGGTTCCCGTGTTTGAGGTCTCTGCACCCTGAGCACGTTCTTCGGCTGGCTCTGGTGGGTGATCTCATCTGCCCACCCAGAGTGACCCTTTGCGTTTGTATCTGCTTTCTGCTCCCATTCAGCCTCCTCAATCCCTGTGGCTGCCTTAACCCATCTCAGCCTTTTGCACTGTGTACTTGTATGTGTACACATGTGTGTGTAAAGTACAGTGTGTGACTTGAGTGTCATAGATGTTAGAAATCAAGATGGGAATAAAAGAACTTGTGATTGCCGGGCTTATGGCCACCAGGTGATCCACGGATCGGAGAACTACCCCCAGTGAAAGTGGTTATTCCATAAATTCTGACACCGTGGAGAGACACAGACGTGTTGGGCCTTGCCCACGGCACAGCTCGCTCAGGACGGGGCTGATGTGGCATTTTTCCTGCCCTGGTTTTGTTCAGGCCACCCCCTCCCCACACAGCCAGGTACCAGAGGAGAAGCTCTCCTGGGCCAGGATGCTGTCGGGGAATTCCTTTTCTTTTGCCAGCAATTGGTTTAAGGTACGCTGAGTTCTGGTTACGGACCTTGAGGAGAGGTTTGCTTGCAACTTCCAAGAGTGTCCTTTCTTCCTCTTTGGAGAGAAATTTCAGTTGTCCCTGGAGCCGCTTTAGGACTAGGAGAACCAGCTTCATGATGAAGGTGTGAGCGTGGATCACAGAGAGGGAATTTGGCAAGAATCTTGGGCTGTTGCTAACATCCTGGAGGGTAACACCAACTTGACTTTCTCTCCGAAAGTCCCCCTTGGTGAACAAGCACATTTCCTCTTTGGAGAGGAAGTCGAGCTGGGTGCTATTACTCTGGATCAAAGAGCAGGCCCAGGCTCCCTGGCCCCTTTCTGTCTGCAGCTCTAGGGCTGCAGGAGCCCAAACAGAACCACGTAGGCTGGTTCTGCAGGTGGGAACATGAGCGAGACCCTGTCAAGCCTGAAATACTATATGTCACGACTCCTGTAGCCAGGACTGTTCCAGATCCACCTGGGAGCAAGCCGAGGGCTTCCTCTTGCCCATTACTTTGGCTCTACTTTTTCTTTCTGTGAATAGCGTCTCTGGAATGTTAAGGATGTTTTCTTTCCCATACACACAAAACCCCCTCTGCTTCTTTAGTGTATGAATGAGTCCTAAGCTCTGAACCAGGGAGGATCAGCAACAGGATTTGCCAAATCAAAGCCGGGTTTACTGAAGAGGTGCTTTCTACCCACCATGCGAGGAGGACCCGGGCCCGGACGCAGGAGCCACACGCACAGCCAGACTGACTTTGTCTTTCTTTCCCTGCAGCTGAGATGGGACATCTGAGCCAGCTCTTGTGCAAATCAAAGGCCACCAAGGAGATGACTAGCACTTCAGTAGGCAAGGGGCAGGGACTAGTTAGCAACCCAATTTCTGGTTACCTAATTTGTAAGGGCCAAGGACTTGTCTTTCTGGGTGGAAAGATCCCATTTCCTTCCATCTCTCTTGCTAAGAAGAAAAGGACAAAACTTTTCACTGGAGTCTGAGCTGGCGGAAGGTAACACTTTGCTAGCAAAATCAGGGAGTGAAGACTTGAAAAATCATCAATAGTTTATTAGGAAAAGGAGAAAGTGAAGGGGGTGGAAGTCAGGAAAGGAAGAAGAACAGCATATTAGGCATGAGATTAGAGAAATGTGACGGAGGAGGCTGGCCACAGTGTCATGAATGAAGCATATTCAAATCCAACAGGCTTTTTTTCTGGTAACAGACCAAAAAAGAAAAAGAAAAAGAAAACCTAACCTCAAAAAACCCCTAGTGGAAATATATCTTGCAGGGCTTTTTAAAAAAGGCTAGCCAAAATAATGAGTGATTCAACTAAGAAAAACAGACTCCTCGGGTTAGCATGTCTGCAGGCTGTGGCTCCAGGTCAGACAATGCACATTTTTTACCTAAAATCAAACAGAAAGATCTATCTAAACTCCTAAAGTCTCATAAAACTCATCTCAGCAGTTCTTCTTCTGTGCCTCTCTCTTAAAAAAAAATTTCAATAAATACACATTCTGGAGAGAATGGTCCTTTCTTCCAGACAAGTGTGGAGGGCCAGAATGCGCCTCCCCAGGACCCCAGGGCGGCTGAGCTGGAGAGGAGGAAGCCTCCGACCAAGGGCTCTCAGCCCTCCTCCATCTGCCTCCAGGCAGGATGTGGATCTACCAAGGCACAAGGGGCCTGCCCTTCTCTGCCAGGGAGAGCGAAGGTTAACGGGGACAGGGCTTCAGCTCCTGGGGGCCAGGGGAGGGGACCAGAGGAAGCGGGACACAGACCCACAGCCACCTGCCAGAATTGTCCTCCTGCAGCCACCACCTCTGGAGGCCCCAGGGGCTTTCCCTTTGTCCTGTCTTCTCTGGAGACCCAGTGCTCCTTGTTGACGGTGCTGCCTGAGCAGGAATTCAGAGCCACCTCTGGAGAACCGCTCTTTCCTGGTGCGTCCTGTGTACACATGAAACACACACGTTGACAAACTCCCCTTTGTTTCATCTGTCCTCTTTTCCAACCAAGAACCTATGAGGTCGAGGCGATTATTTTTCCCTACATATGGTTTTGTTTATCTGCTACATAAATTCCTTTATTTTTGTTATAGTGTTTCTCAAAGGGGTCTGTGGGCTACCGAATCACCAGGGCTGCTTGTTAGAATCTGTGTGTTGTAAGGTGTGACACCAGAGGAATGACCCAAACTCTCTGGGCATTGGGTATTTTTTTTAAATAATTTTTTGTTGTAGATGGATACCTTTATTTTATTTTATATTTATTTTTATGTGGTGCTGAGGACCGAACCCAGTGCCTCACACGGGCGAGGCAAGCACTCTGCCACTGAGCCAGCCCCGCACTGGGTATTTTTAACCGTACCCCAGATTTTCTTTATCTTCTTCTTTTTTTAATTCAAACACAAATTCTAATGTTTCAATCTCATAAAAATCAAAGAGAGATCAGTAGAGGAAAGGGACCAAGGGGAGGAAGCATGGGAGGAAGCATGGGAGGGAGGGAAGTGCTGAGGAGTGATATTGGCCAAATCATATTCCTATATTGTGTGCATGTACTGATACATAGCAACAAGTCCCACCATTATGTTCAACTGTAATACACCAATAAAACATGTAGAAAGAGAAAAAAATTTCTAAAAAAATTCTAATGTTTCAAGACATTCCAGATTTTGATGTTTCATGAAACAGGATCCATGCCATTAATATTTGTTTGTTCTCTCTCTCTCTTTTTTTTTTTTTTTGGGGAGGGGTACTGGGGATTGAACTCAGGGGCACTCGACCACTGAGCCACATCCCCAGCCCTATTTTGTATTTTATTTAGAGTCAGGGTCTCACTGAGTTGCTGAGCGCCTGGCTGAATTGCTGAGGCTGGCTTTGAACTCTCTGACTTCCTGCCTCTGTCTACTGAGCGGCTGGGATTGCGGGTGTGCTATTCTTTTTTAATGCCTATCACATAGAAGGTGCTGGATAGTTTTTAGAGGAATGAATCTAAGAAAAGTGAAATTATCTAAAATCTTGGCTTGGAAGCTCCTTGCAGCTCGTCCCTGCCTTTGTGCCGAGCGAGCCTTAGGTATCTGCTCAAACTCTCTGCATCTTGGGAGTTGCACGGGGGGTAGGTTCAGTGATGCTGCCGGTCCTCTAGAGGGGTCTTGTCCTGAGGGGTGAGTGTGGCTGGGTTTCTGGCAGTCCTCCGGTCACCGTGGCCATCTTGAGTTGTCCACTGTTTCAATCGATTCCTTTTCTACTTAGTGTGCCAGTGTGGTCAGGGTCCAGTCTGGGACAGTATACATAAGTGTCATTTAAACTGTAAAAACTTAACAATGTATTCTAAGCAAAAGTGTGATCATTACAAAGTTACGAAAGGCTAACAAAAGGACGGGAAGGTGTCACGTAGGTGGCAACAGCAGCTTTCACACCAAGGGATGAAGGAAAGGAAAGGGGACAGGTAGTAACTTAGGGGTGTGGCCTCTAAGAGGGCTGACACTTGGTTCGGGGTGTGGGGCACTGCTCTTCTGGTTCTGTGTGCCTGAGGTGGGCGGGGTGAGGTCAGTTCCGGCACTCAGAGCCTCTGTGGAAAGGAGGTACTGCTGCCCGGCGGGGAGGCATTGCTCGGGCGACATAGGTGGAACTGTTTGTAGATGGGAAGGGGCAAGTTTCTCCTGCAGCCTTGGAGTCTCCCCTTTGCTCCCCTTATGGCCAAGCCAACCTGGATCCACTGGCAAAGTCCAATATGGGGGCAGCCACCTGGCATCTTGAGGTGCCTGCAGAAGGCAGGGCTGGGAGGGCTGAGGGATGGCGCAGCCCGAGGAGGGCTCTGGGCACCTTGCGAGTTAGTCTTCATTTGTCGTTTCTGTCACATTCTTTTCTGAGTTAAATGAATTGTTCCTTCCTTTCTGGGTGTGACGTTTTTATCTGAGTTCTGCCACCACTAGGGCTCTGGCTTTGCTCTGTTTCTGGTTGTTCTTACCTTGTGCTTTGCTCCCAGGTGGCCTCTGGGGCCAGGTCTGCCGGTTTGCATTTCTGTTTTTTCCCTTACGTGTAAATTGTCACGTCCGGTGTTCCTCTAGTATGATGTGGACATGCCTTTTTGGATGATTTCATTTGCTTTTCTGATTGTGATCTTCATGTCTTTTGGAGTTCTGGAGAATTTCAGATTGAGGAAGTAGCCATTATCCCACAGGAATCTGGAAGAGATGTCTCCTTAAAAACATGTTTCTTGTTTCCTCCTTCAGATCTTTGATTTTCAACTATGCCACATTCCCTATTCCGACATTTTTTGTGGGACTGGGCTTAGGCTCATGGGAATCTTGGTTACAATTGTTTAGGGGGCCTAAACAATAAAAAGTGGTGGCAGATGCAGTCTATTATTGTAGCAGTGGCAGCTACCTGTTGGAACATTAAGAATATTTTGGTGTCAAAGAGCAGAACTGATGACTCAATAAGGTATGCCTATGTAGGTAGTCCCAAACCAGTTTTCTACATGGCTCTAAATTTTGCATGGCAAAGAAACTGGTTTTACAGTTCCAATAAATTAACGTGTCTGTAATTTTAGTCTTTTTTTCTTTTGCCTTTATATTTCATGCTTTCCTTCCTTATTGATATGAAATGGTGAATTTGCATTAGTATTAACTTGTCTTAGTAGTGGTGAATCATACTCTTTTTTGTATATTTATGTAACAGTTGAACATTTTCTCTTTTATTAAGTGCATTTAGAAATATTTTGACTGTGATTTACTCTTTTTGTATGTCTTTTTTTTCTCACAAATATAACACTTCATTCATTCTGTCATATTAATTTTTTTGTTACATATGTACTGTGCAAATATTTTCTCCCACTTTATATTTTATCTTTGATGCAAAATGAAAAAAGAAAGAAAATATTGTGGCAGCATAATACTTTTGCTAGTGGGCTCATATTTTGGAAATTACTAAAAATTTCCATTACTAGTGTAATGGTGTATTCAAACAAGTGTGCCACATCCCTGGCTTCCTGGTCTTAGAGCTCTACCAAAGATGTCACACTTTTTTTTTTTTTCCCAAGACTTCTAATTTCTTCCTCTCCTGACACTGCTCATTCAACTTAAATCTGCTGTTGCTCCACTTCTGAACCAGTTTCATCTGAGCTTCCACAGATTGTCTCCAGTAACTCATACCCAATCTGTTTTTTCTTCGACCAATTTCACCAATCTTTATACTCCGGTAACCTCTCAAAACTGAACTCTTAATGCCCCAACAATGACATTTTGAGCTATCCCTCTTTATTTTGACTATTGTATCTATCACCCTCCAATTTGCTCCACCAATAAAGCATCAAGAATAGAAAAAAAAAACATGTTTCTTCTCTGACTCTGGCTGGCATGTAGACGTGTAACTGAGTTCACATATTTAGGTTTTAATCCATCAACCTTACTAAATGTTAGAATTAGTACAACAGTTTAGATTTTTTAGGAATTTTCCAGGTAGACTATGATATTATCATTGATGGGTAAGAATAGTATTGTTCTTTCCTTTCAAATTCTCATGACTCTTGTTTCCTTTTCTTGCTTTCTGTACTCTCCAGAACTTTCATCACAACTGGGAAGTAGAAGTGTGGCTAGTAGACACTCTTGTGTCACTGTCAGTCTTGGAGAGATTACCTTTGTCATTTGCCAATAAATACAATGGTTGCCATAGACATGTTCTAGATACCCTTGGTCAAACTAATAAAGTGCTCTTATCTTCCAAAGCGAGTTTAAAGAAGTCAAAAAATAGATGCCTAGCGTGTGTGAGGCCCACATATAAATAAATAAAATGAAGGTATTGTGTCCCACACCAACACCAGCACCACCAACAACAAAAGAAGTAGAGAAAGCACCAAATTAAAGATTACCCAAACCAAATCTGGTCTCTTGAGAGATTAATAAGAGAACTCTGGCAGGACTGGTCAAGACAATATAGAAGACAAAACTAAGCAAAATAAATAATTTAAAAAGGGTCAATGAATATAAGTATAGCCCAGATTTTTATCTTAATGAGTATCATGAACAACAGAACATGAATCATCTGAAATCCTTGCTAAGGGCAATACATTCCCAGTGCTTACACCCTGTAAGAGGGTCACTACTTGAGTCCCCTGTAAAAGCAGCTGAGGTCACATCCATGGGGACCCTTTCCAACATACAGAGCCTGTCCTCCACAGGTGGCCAGGAGGTGGAGATGGAATCTGGACTGTGGGGCTGCACCTGTGCGCACTGTCGGCCCCCTGAGGCACAGGATGGAGCTGGGGATGTAAAAAGAGTAGTGTGGCTGCAGGCCAGGGGCTGGGGCCAGCAGCTCTCCTCTGCCACCATATTGCAGGGTGGACTTTATGGAGTCCAAGAACCTAAATGGTCTTCTAGATCATTAGGAAGGTCTCTGTGTCAAGGTAGGTGATAGAAGATATTTAAAGGTTAATTGACATAATATTGAACTTTTAAACTATTAACCGTGTGGGGATTTTCAGTTGTATTCTTGCCTCCTGAACCGTTTGAAGTAGACCCACATTTTAGAACTTCAGATTTATAGGAAATCATGCCCTGAAAGCTCTGGGGAGCAGTTTGCCATTATTTAGAAAGTAGAACACTCACCACAAATGGAATTATTTGCCTAATAATTTATTCCTAATAATTCATACATATAAAACATATACATATTTATTAATGTTAGAGTATATGTGTCAGACTATATATATACATACATATGTACAAACATACACATATATGTAATATATATAAATACATAATATATATGTATTTATATAAATAGATGTGGGAGTACCAGTTCTTTAGTAGTGAGGGTTTGCCACAGAACATTGTAAGTCAAGTTCATCAGGAAGTACAGTCTTTAGTTCAGCTGGTATTTGTTTCACAGTGAGATTTTCTTGTTGAGGGAAGCAGAGAATTGATTTATTACCAAAAGCAAACAGTTGTTGGCCCATTCTCTGAACAGCACTGCCCCAGAGGGTTTTGCCTCCGTGCCTGAAAGGTCATGTGCCAGAATGTTCCTACTGACATCAGACTCTAAGTGCAATTGTAGCAAATGCCTGGGAACCACCTAGACACCCGCCCATCAAGGAGGAAACAGAAAGCCAGGCTGTGCTGTGTTTACAGAATGGACCACAACACAGCCACGAGAGTGGGCGAATCAGAACTGCTCCCTCCACTACGCTGAGATCCATGAGCCTAGTATTGAGGGTGGGGAGAGACGCAGTTTGCAAAAGCATCCCTGTGTGATTCCACTTATATAAAGTTAAGAGAATGCAAAAATAAAACTGCAGTGCTGTTCAGGGCACAGATACAAGCAGGGCAAAAGGAGGAAATGCAGGGGCGGGGAACAATTATGGCTTTTTGAGGAGGAAGTGAGATTGGGAAGGACTACTTAAATAAGCTGGTTATCGGCCATTAAGTTCTTGTTATTTTATGCCTTTTTGTCTGAAATAATTTAAACACATTTTGAAAGTATTTCAATTTTAGCCAGGTGATGTGGTACATACCTGTAATCCCAGAGACTTGGGAGGCTGAGGCAGAAGGATGGCAAGATGGAGGCCAGTCTCAGCAACTTAGACCCTGTCTCAAAATTTAAAAAATTTCAAAAAAGGGCTGGGGATGTAGCTCAGTAGTAGGGCAGGGATTTAAACTCCAGTACCCCCCAACAAAAAAATCTAATTTTGATAAAAACATACATGTTATTACTATATGATCCAGCAATCCAGCATTTGGTATTTCTCCAAATGAGTTGAAAACTTACGTCCACACAAAAACCTGCACATGGATGTTTATAGTAGTTTTATTCATAATTGCCAAACTTGGAAGAAACCATGGTGTCCTTCAGTTGGTGATTGGATAAACTGTCATCCATCATTAAGATGGAATATTATTCAGTGCTAAAAAGAAATGAGCTCTCAAGGCACGCAAAGGCTTTAACAAGAGGAAACTTCAGTGTATACTGCAAAGTGAGGAAGCCAATCTGAAAAGACTGGAGACCGCAGGATTCCCGCTGGATGAGGCAGGTTTCTCCAGAGAGAAAGAACCAACGAGATAGATGTAGATACAGGTAAGCACAGAAGGGAAGGGAATGGACTCATGCAACTGTGGAGGCCAGGAAATCCTCTACCAGCAAACTGGAGCCCAGGGATGCTGGTGGTAGGGCTCAGTCCAGGCCCCGAGCCTCAGAACTGGGAAGCCAAGGGTGTAGCCATCAGTGTGGGCTTGCCTTTGTGAGTCTGGAGTCCAAAGACTGGAGAACCTGGAGTTCTGAAGTCCAAGGGCAGGAGAGAAAGGATGTCCCAGACCTGGGTGGGGGGTTAGAGACAGGGGTGGGTGGTGGAGAATTTGTGTTTCCCCTGCCATTTTGTTCTGTCTGCCCCCTGCCCCGACTGGACGGTGCCTGCTCCCCTGGAGGGTGTTTTCCTGCACTCAGTGCACTGACTAGTGTGCCAGTCTTCTTTGGAAATACCTTCACAGGCACACCCAGAAGTCCCTTTGTTCTCAAATCAGTCAAGTTGACACCTAAAATTAACCATCATATGACACTTTGGAAAAGGCAGAACTATGGCCACAGTAAAAGGATTAGTGGTGAGCGGGGGAGGGGGAGAAAGGGGCGAGCACAGATTTTTAGGGCAGTGAAACTAATTCTGCATGATATTCTAATGGCGCCTACATGCTGTGTGCGTCCAAACCCATAGAATGTGCGACACCAAGACTGAACCCGGATGTAGACATGGATTCCAGGTGATAATGTTGTGTCAAGGCACTGTCAGCGTAAGGTTGTGTACTCCTTGGGAGCAGGATGTTGACAGTAGGGGAGGTCGCATTGTATGTGGACAGGAGGTTATCTAATTCTGTATTTTTTGTCACTCTTTTAGGTGACAGAGCTCTAAAAGAGCTCTAAAAGTAAAGTTTATTATCAAAAATATTTTTTTAATTCACATTTCTGTGAAGATAGCTACTTAAAAACAAAAAACCTTGATTGCTTCAACCACACAATAGAGATCATTACTCTGGAATGTTTAATGTCAATGTAGAGCCTATTTTGGAAAAAAAAATTTAATTGAACACCATCTTCTGTGATTTTGTAGTTATTAATTTTCTTGCCAGTATTCTCAGTCATCTGTGATGAGGTAAAGTTTAATGGTTATGATGTAGTAATGTTGTAGGGACAGAAGAGACAAGGCACCGAAGACAGCAGGAAACAGTTTTATTGTGCTGCAGCCAGGTTCAGAGGGCACAGCGTTAAATCAATCCCCTGATCCCCGAGTTCAGGGAGTTTCAGAGTTTTATACCCAGCATGTAAGGGGAGGGGCTCAGAAGTTCCCAGTCTGCAGAAGTTCACATAAAGCAGCTTTTTCTTTCACTGTTCTGAGCACGTTAACTCTTCAAGGACAACACCCGAGAAGGGGAGAGCTGCTTCTCCCCTCCTTTCCTCCCCTGCCAGCTGTTACCAGGGAGCCCAGTTGGTAAGTTCTCTATCCTAGAAATGAAGACATCTCTGTGAAGCCCAGCTCAGGCCAGAGGCCTGTTTACACATTTCTACAAACTACTATATGGATACGTTTGTGAGAAACTAGTCAGGGGGTGTCCAGCACCTGGAGTGCTGGTGTCTTCCCGGCCAGTGGCCAAGTAAAATAGGAAGCTTATCTACAGTGGACTCTTTTGCAGAGACTCTTTTGCTGACAGTCCTAAAATCAGCCATGGTGAGGATTTCTGGAGAAACCCAGGTAAGACTTTTCTGAGGAGAAAAGGGGGCCACTCTAGTAAGCCAGAAACCATCCCATAATGTGAAATCTAATAGTGCGGGTTAGACCTGGTGAGCGTGCAGAAGCTATCAAATGAAAGTCTGGTGCTCATGGTTATGTGGTCAGCACTTCCTGTGTCTCGGAGTCGGTAACCATCATCCTAGGGCCGGCAGCATGCAGGTGGGAAAACTCTTTTGTCACTCACAGTTGTCTCACGTGAACAGGTGTCCACGCGCCTAGGCTGCGCCACGGTGTCCATATGGATGTCACCCATCCTTAGAATACCAGACCAAGTGGCCCGTAGCAGTCCTCTGCTGAGCCTTCCTGATATGCCAGGTTGTGGTGTGTCCTCCAAAGGCTCAAGGCCTGGAGCCGTGGTCCCTGTTGTGTGTCGAGGTGGTGGAACTTGGAGAGGTGGGGCCTGGTGGAAGGTGGGCAGCTCCTGGGGCCCACTCCTGTGGATGGACTCATGCCCGTCTTGCAGAGTGTGTTGGGTGTGGCAGGAGTACATTAGTTCCCATGAGGGTGATTGTTATAATATGGGTCCTAGTCCCTGCCCCTCTCTTGCTTCCTGGCTCCCCCATGATCTCTTTTGTATGTACCCCTGCTATTGTGAGGCCCTCGTCAGAGCTGAGCAGACGCTGGTACCATGCTGTTTGGATCCTCCAACCATAAGAATCATGAGCCCAACAAACCTCTTTAAAGTGACCCAGCTTCAGTCATTTTGTTACAGCAACAGTAAATGGACTAACACAGTTAGTCTCTAAGGATATGCTGATACATCAAATTCTATTGCATTTTTCCTAAAGCATTGGTTGGATTATGTCTCCCTACAAAGTCCCACCCTCCTTTTACCAAGAAAATCAAATGGTACTTTGGTTTGTCCTTTGGTGTCATCTCACCCAGCTCTGTTGGTAAATTGACATAGTCTTTCCTTTCGCTCCATGCCCTGCTGGTGTCCCTCTGGGCCTGTCCCTTTCCAGTTGGTCCCAGCTGGGGGTTTCTCTTTTTATGTTCTTTTTATGTTCTTTCCTCTACCCTGGCTTCACACTCAAGGTATCAGACACCGAGCCAAGGGGAGGTACTTGGATTTTAAACTAACATTTTAAATAAAAATACCTTTAAACAATTTTATTATAAAAGCAATATTCTCTATTTTAAAAAATTCAGACAGCTCTGCATTTTGGAAAAAGACGATGCAAGCCATGGTGCCAACCACGCTAAGACTTGGATGTATGCGGCAGTCATTTAACTAGACTTCAATCATGTCCACCCTCAGGACCCCCCCCCATCCTCTTGTGACTTCCTTGAAAACATGGATGGGGCAGTGATAATCTTTTCTCATTTTCTTTTAAACACATGTGTCACGAATTATCATACATCAAACTACTCCTGGCCTAGGAGCTGTTTTCTTCTGGTTCTCTCTGCATGCTAAATAGGCTAGACTATTGGATAGACTAATTGCAGCCGGCCTGCAGCTGAGCCCTTGCCAGCAGGCAGACCTTACCCTCTTGCTGACCCTACAGTTCACGCAGCTGTTCCCAGAGAGAGGTCTGAAGTCCTAGTGTGCCCTCAAATGACCGGCCCTGAGGGTACCTGGAGCCTGTGGCATGTGTCGGTTCTGGGCTCTGTGCCACAGTCAGGGTGGGGACAAGTGGATGGAGCTGCAAAGCAGGAAAAAAGCAAATGAGTGACTGAGAACTGGGTGCAGAAGCCTGTGGTCCCAGTGGAGCAGGAACCTGAGATGCAAGACAAAGCCAAAGAGGGAGTTCATACTTGTACCAAAATTCATGGCTCGCAGGAGAGAGAGCTCTGGGCAGCCAGGCCAAACTCTAGGGGTGAGACGCTGCCAAAGATCAGGCAATGAATTAAAGATCTCCGTTTTAAAACAGGGACTGAGGAATCCAGGGGAGAAGGTAGGGAATAGGTGGGGCCTGCATATGGAAGGCTCTGGGCACCCAGCCAAAGGGTGGCAGGGTAGAGGCTTATCTCCAGAGCTAGACAGTCTTGGAGTCCAGCCCAGGGTCCTGCACAGAGAAGAGCACAGAACAAGGCAATTCCTTTTACCTTCTGGGCAAAAATATACAACTTCTATGCTGGAAAATTCCAAGTAAACATGACTCAGGTTAAATACAAGTGTACTCAGTGGGCTGCTTTGTGGGGCCTTTTCCCAAGGGGATTCCTGGTCTCTTGGGACAATGGGTCAGTTTCCACCTGTTTCTCTTCTCTTAAAGGTCCTTAAGCCCAACATCCTGGCACATAGTAGATGGTCAAAAAAAAATTTGCCGAATGAATAAGTGATTGAATTCCTAAAAGAAACTGATGAACTAAAAGGGCAGTTGGTTCTCTTTAGAATCATTAACTTACCTTGCGTCTTCCTGTGGCATGTTAACATGCTAGATTGACCTTGTTGCCACCGGAAGGGACCCGAACAGCAGCTGTCCTCCCACCCCGGCACAGCTGGCTAGGTGCTTCCCCTCACCCAGCAGGCGGGCTTCCCATGCCCATTTAGGTAAGGTAATTCTGGAAATTCCCAGGGGTGCTCTTCCAGGCTGAGGCTTGTGCACCCTCATCTGCACTTTGGGATAGGAATGACCTTTCCTGGATGCTGACAAGGAGGGCATCAATTCGCCACTCCCCAGAGGCAGCAGGAGGATTCGGAAATAGAAAGGATGCCTCGCTGCTGACCACCCGATTGGCATGGCTGCAAGTGAGGTCACAGCTAAGTATAAAATGCCCGGAGCAAACTGGGGGCCAGTGTAATGAGCAGCCTCTCTGCGGGCTCCTTATCCCCACCTGCTCCAGTCTTCTCAGATTGGAATCCTAAGGCCAGTTCAGAAACTCAGCTGGAGTTTGTCCTCCATGCAATTCAGATCACGTTGCCTGCAGCTCTTAATCGCTCAAATAAACAGAGGGATGAATATGACGACTGAAAATGTAATTAAGGCGTTCATTGTAAAGTAATAATGAATCACCTCACCCTCACCATATGGCCAGAACTGATTAACACCTAGCAGAAACCATCTAAAACCCTTTAAACCAAAATGAACGTCTCAGATCGCAACGAGGAATGGTTCTTTTACAAGGGGAGGGGGAAGAAAAAGTGGCTGGAAGTTTCCTAAGCATTTGCAA
This sequence comes from Urocitellus parryii, assembly GCF_045843805.1. Taxonomy (NCBI): domain Eukaryota; kingdom Metazoa; phylum Chordata; class Mammalia; order Rodentia; family Sciuridae; genus Urocitellus; species Urocitellus parryii. Next base: position 7,322,907 of record NC_135533.1, read on the forward strand.
AAATCTCATTCGGATTTGGAGAGAGAGGCTTTTAGTGTAGACCATGTCACAAATGCAGAGACATCATGAGGTTCGCAAGCTGGAATTGTCATTTAATTGCATGGCTTTCTCACTATCGTTTCTCTTATAATTATGAGGAATTAATGGGAGAGTCTCCACTTTGGCTGGCATTTTCAGAAATCACCAGGGACAGGTTTTAGTCCATGGATTGAAAATCCTGTTTTCATAAGTTACAGGTTGAAATGTTGTTTGTTGGCCAGAAGGTCATGCAGTGTGACTTAACTCCTCAGGATTAGTTAACATGGTAGAAGTGTTAGACTCCCGTGCTGTGCCAAACAGGTTGGCAACACGGAGACGCCTAGGAAGGCGGAGAAGACACTTGATGAAAGCTCCTTTGCAGGTGCATTTGGGGGAATTATGGGCTACCCAGGGCTGTTTCTGGGTTTGATTAGCATACTTGCCCCGGGGCCATATGGGGAAGCATAAGAAGCAGAATTTAGGATTTTCTTCCCCCATCGGAATCCCTTAGAGGACTTTGTCCTGTACAGTGCTGGGGAGAAGTTTAATGGGCTCAATCCTACCCAAGGGGGAAAGTGTGTCGGTGCGTATTTAAGTTTTTTTTTTTTTTTTTTTTTTTTTCCTGCAAACACTTCTGTGGGCGGCAGGGATACTGCTCATCTGCTGCAGAACTGGGAGGGCTGGCAGGCTAGTGTCCAGGAACTCAGCCGGGATGCTTCAACCCCCAGCTCTACGTTTTTACTCTGATTTTGCCTTGTTGCTCCTCTTTCTTTGGCCACCAGCAAGATGAACAAACCTGTTTTAGTTCTAACATTTTGGTCAAGACCCGTGGGCTAGTTGAGAGTAAATCCGGGAATGCCCAGGGTGGAAAGTTATTCCTAGGCAAGGCACCCCTGGATTGGGGCTGCAGGGAGAGGCAGCTGATTGCCTGGGATGTGGACAGAGCCCAGTGTCTAACCCTAATCATGGTTTTCAGGACTCCACTTGTGCCCAGGGAATCTGGGCACGTGGCTGTGACCCGTCTGTTGACACTAAGATGTCTTCATGTCATAGCTGCTAAGAATATGACCCCTTGGCGGGAAAGGAAAAAGCCTACCTGTGCCAGAGGGGGCTGGACTTCTTTTCCGCTACTTAGTCTTAGTCAGGGATGCTCAGCCCCTCGCTGGGTGGTTTCTGGATGGTTTCTATGCTGATGGTCTTCTGCTTCCTGTGATAGAGGGCCCCGTGTCGGGACAGTATCAATCTCAAACCTGGCTCAGTCACCGAGTCCCACGGGAGGACTGCATCCTGAAATCCTCCAACAGAGAAAGAGATCCCGCCACCCCTTATCTAAAACGTGCCTGCAAACGTCAGTGTTGTGTAGTGACAGATGGCCCTGCTCTCCTTGTGACCATGCCCTCAGCAGGCCATTGATTCATTGCAAAATTTGGATATCTGAACAACGTTAGGACGCAAGTTAGATACTCACCTTCCGTCCTGCGTTAACAGATCTTAGGTGTCCTGGGAGAAACAGGGCAGGAAACGGCCTTATTTTGGCCTACTTTTGGGGTCTCCTGGTCATCGAACTACGAATGTGTACGGAACTGGGGTGTGGATGTGGACAGGACTGGAAAAAAATCCTCTGGCAGAGAGCAATGCATTCCATGAGCAGTGCAGACGCAGGGACTGAGGGGCAGAAACCAAGACAGCTGTGGGAGGAGCTGAGAGGGAAAGGAATGCTTTCTCCCTGTGAGGAGGTTTTGACCTTAAGGAAAGCAAAAACTGCTATTAATTTTAAGTAATGCAAAATAAACAAATAAATAAAATAAACAAAACAAACAAACAAGCAAACAAAAAAACCCTCCAGAACCTGGACAAAATGACCAAGCTTTATTTCAGAGTTTGAGTTTTCTCTTTAAAGTAGAATGGGGAGAACTGGGGTTAAGTGATGTTGTTTATCAGCAGTTGATGACCGTGACTGTGTTCCTGTGTCCATGGTTCTTACTATAAGAAGGGGTTTACTTAGCTTAAATTAATAAGTACTTAATATTGATGCTTTATTAGTTAATAGCACATGTATTAAGCAGAATTAGTGCCTAGTTAGGGCACAGAGGTTGAGGGTTTGGGTATGAAGAGCCTCTGCTATGAAATGTCTGGTACTTTCCAGCTCCGTCTGTTTTAATTATTCATGCAACGTCAGAGTATCATAGCTGAGCGATTAAAAATCAGATCAAATCAAGATGTACTTATGAACAACTCTTAGTTTTTATCACTTGAAACATTTCCTTTTATCATCAGTTATACATGCCTTTGACCTTTGTCTTGCACAAAAATCTACGATACAAAATCTTTATTGTCACCATGTCGATACTGATGAATTGCATTTAAAGGTTATAGAAAATAACTTCAGAAACAAGTTTTTGGCAGCCCTCAAGCTGTGGACACCTGACTTAGAGAGACCCAATATCTAAAGGCAAAACTGCAAAAGATATTCTGACCCTTCCCTTCTGTCTGCATTGTAGGATGGATGGCAGTGGGCACTGCAGAAAGACACTTGGGCACTGCAGCATTAGGGTTAAAGCTGTTCATGGGATTAGATGGCCCCAGCAGTCCAGCTTCTATTCTGGGCTCTGGCCCTGCAGGCCTCCGGGGGCTGGAGACAGCTGCTTCAGGGTTCTTGGGGTGGGGCTCTCCAGGAGCAGCTGAGCAGCTGCTGCTCTCTGTCTTTCTTTGGTCCATCCTCAGAAGATGTCTTCCTGCTCCCTCTCTCCCTTCCATTCTGGCTCAGAGCCCATATCCTAACTAGGGACTTCCTGGTTCTATCCTCAGCCTCCTATCGGTCCACCAGGGCAGCAAGAGCTCCCACATGGAATATTTTAATTATAATTTAAAAAATATTGGGCTGGGGATGTGGCTCAAGCGGTAGCGCGCTCGCCTGGCATGCGTGCGGCCTGGGTTCGATCCTCAGCAAAGATGTTGTGTCTGCCGAGAACTAAAAAAAAAAAAATAAATATTAAAAACTCTCTCTCTCTCTCACTCTCTCTTTAAAAAAATATATATATTGCTTCAAATAAATTATCCTTCTGAACTACATCATCTGGACAAATCCAGATCAATAAGTTGTTTAATTTTAAGGCCGTGTGGCTTCTTTTTCGTCGTTGTTAATGAAAGACCTGGAGAACTCTCTTGGAGCACAGGGAAGGCATATGGGGCTAAACTTCATCAAGGGAAAAGGAGCTCCACCAAGTCCCCTGGGGCCTGAAGTGTTGGTGTCCCCTTTGCATGGTTCTTGCAGACTGCATGAGCCAGATGCTGGGAAATTGGATACATGTTGAACTACTGTGCTTTGGCATGAGCACCGTGTTGGAACCCCATGGCTAGACCACACTGTTGGCAGGAATCAAGTTTTTCCTGAAGGGAGCAGATGGATATTCCCACCATCAATAATTCCGGGAAGATCAGTAATCCTGGGGCAGGGAATGAGTCTGGGTCTGGCTGACAATATGGAGAAACTGCTGTTGTTCTGGGCCTCATGGGCAAGCAGGCGTCCAAGTAGAGCCCTCTAGCCCTTGTACATTCTGAAAGCAGTTTTGAAGGATTTCCAGATTGCAATTCTTTTCTCTTTTTCTCAGTGTTAATGGATATCTGTTTTTTGTTTTTTTCCTTCCAAAACATTTACTTTCCCCCTTTCTGAAAATGGTACCTTACATTTTCTTCTGGACTAGTGAGTTCTCCACACATTCCATGGGTTTCAGACAGGGCTGGCTCCACCCCCTGACTCCATGGGTGTGCATGGGACATGTGACACAGATGTGACCATGAGAGTGTGTACAGCCCTGGTCACAATGAGTGGAGTATGTGACCCCAGAGGAGCCAGCCAGAGCCAGACTTGGAGCTTCTTGGACTACTGGGAAGTCATCCTCGGACCAAGCCTGGGGCCACCACCTGGAAAGTACAATGGGCAGAGCTAATGGAGCCCCTGCTCTAACCAAGAGTGCGCCTGACTTTCCAGTTATGTGAACCTCAAAACTCTCTCTTTGGTCACTTTTAACTGGAGTCTCCTCTGTGGGGAAGAACACTCTGCTATGGGGAACCCAGGAAGGGTCTGTGCCCCTGCTTGGGGTGAAGTGCATTGTGGGAAGGCAGCAACCGCTGGAGGAGCTGGTAGAGACCCCATAGGAGGTGCGTAGATGTGCGCAACGTGTCATTATTCTTGTTAGAGTCTCAAAATACCTGGGAAAGGTATCTAGGAAAGGGCAGTAGATATTGTAATAGTTGGATTATTATTAAAACTATTGTTTATATCCATGTTCATGAATTGACATCCAAGCCATGAATAATTGGCAGTATTCGTAAGAGTCAAAAGGTGGAAGCAACTCAAATGTCCATTGTCAGATGAATGGATAAATGAAATGTGGTATGTACATACAATGGAATATTATTCAGCCTTTAAAAAAATGAAGGAAATTCTGATTCATGCAAAACCATGGGTGAACCTGGAGGACATTGTGTTAAATAAAATAAGCCAGCCACAAGAAGACGGCCCTCTTCATGATTCTATCCTTGTGAGTTGTGTAGAGTAGTCATACTCACAGAAACAGAAAGTAGAGGGGCGGATTCTATGGTCTGGGGGGAGGGAAAATGAAATGTTATGTTTAATGCATACAGGATTCCAGTTTTGCAAGATGAAAAAGTTCTCCAGATTGGTTTCATAACAATGAATCCTTTTAACACCACTAAGTACAGAATACTAGGGGCCACACTGAGACCCTCTTTATGGGGCTTGCCAATGACAGCATCTTTATCAACCATGAATACCTCTAGCATCATGGGATCTGCTGTGCCTTGTGGCCCCAGGAGCAGAGAAACTTGTTCCACAGCCTGGACCTGATGCAGAGCCCCCTCCAGCTGTAGAACTCCCCCAAAGTGGCTGCCCTCCATAGGTAGATACCTACTGGCTTTTAGAGCAGAACCACCAGAAACTGTGAGCCTGGAAATGTGAAGGGCTCACGAGGACATCTCATGGTACAGCAGTGGAAGTGTCTGCTACAGAGGCAAAAGCTACCCACGCTCTCCAGTTATTTTTGTATATCTAACAAAGCATCATTTAAATATAGTAGATAAAAATTTTCTTAAATGTTTCAATCATTGTTAAAAATCATAGAACACTCAAAAAAATGTAAGATTACAAATATTGCCACACTTATATGAACACACCTTAAAAAATGTGAATTATTTCTTCATCATAATTCTGCTTTTTAAAAAACACACCTTGCTCAGAGAATGATGATTTTGAGCAGCTGTGGTTAATTGAATTAAAAGCTCAGGACCAAAGAAACTCCAGGTCATTAGGGGCAAAGCTCCTAAGAGTCCCTAACAGAATGCACCAGAAATGTGTGCTATGGATTCCACCAAAGCATCACCATTTTCTTGATAGGTCAATGGAGATTTCCAAACTTGTGTCCATAAACAAGGTTTTAAGCAACCACATTAGTGTCAATTTCTTGAAACTCAATTCCTTTTCCCAGATGATCTGGTTATTAGACCAAAGGCAGACTTTCTAAAGTCCCTGGGTTTCACTTTATCTTGTTGATAGAACCTTGTGTAATAACTTATGGTCGGAGTGCCTCTCACAGTCGGGTGCTGGGTGCTGTCAGAAGTACTTAACTCATAAATAGGGCAAGTGGACCAAGCAGGAGTCCAGGAGAAATAGAAAGGGGTGCATCCGAACTGAGAATGAGCGTGTCTGGGGGTCACAAGGACATTACACAAAGAGTTGGACCAAATCCCACATCACTTCCTGCTCTTGCATCAGTTCTTCTCCTAAGCTTAAGCCCATGGCCTTCAGGTTCTTCCTGTGACCAACCAATGGAGGAAAGCAGGATGGCCTGATTCATGGAAGATCGTCTTCATGTCTTGGGGTCAGCCAACAATGGACTCCTACTGCAGCACAACCTGACTCAGGAACGGCCCTGAAGTTAGCGGTGAGGGCAGGTCTTCTCCACCCAGAACTTCTGCTTCCTGTGGAGAGAAGACCACCCTGGGAGAAGTCTACCTGGACTCCCGAGCAGTGGCTAAGTCTGGCTGGCTTGTTAGGACCCTGGAAGACATTATTTGCAGAAAGGCTTATGGAATGATCCCAAGTGTGAGACTCTTGGTATCATATGTTGAGATCCACCAGTAAGTGTCCATTCCAGAGGAGGAGCTAAGCAACCAAGTAGATGATATGACTCATCTCGTGGTTGCCAGCCAGCCTCTGTCCTTGGCCATCACGGTAGGCTGATGAGTGGAATTGTTTTGGTGAGAGAAATGGGGGCTCTGAATAGACTCCTAGGAATCGAATCCTTTCCCCCTAGGCTAATGTACCTACTGCTCGCCTATCAGCAGCAGCACCTCGTTCCAGGCTCCATGACCTAGTGCAGTCTCCAGGAGACAGTCAGCCACTTGGTGGCAAGTTGATTACATTAGGTAGTCTCCACTCTGGAAAGATAGGACAGTGATTTCTTTGTGACAAGGACAGGTGCATCTTCCTGATGAGCTGACATTTCCTGTCATCACTATCTAAGGGCACACAGAACACTCACTCTTATTGTTATGAGATCTTGCAAAACATTGGCTCACATCAAGGAGTCCACTTTATAGTTATGTATGTGCAAGAATATATGACCAAGGAATCCACTGGTTACGCCCCTGTATATGTCAAGTCCCTTTCCTAAATCTCTTTTCCCCAATTACCCCATCTTGATCTTTCCATGGTCCTTCACATCCAGAAAAATCCATGAGTATGTTCAGCCTTCCCTTGGGGTTCTTTTTTTTTTTTTTTCCGAGAGAGAGAGAGAGAGAGAGAGAGAGAGAGAGAATTTTTAAAGATATTTATTCATTTATTTTTAGTTTTCAGCAGACACAACATCTTTGTTGGTATGTGGTGCTGAGGATCGAACCCGGGCCGCACGCATGCCAGGCGAGCGCGCTACCGCTGAGCCACATCCCCAGCCCTCCCTTGGGGTTCTTTTCACACAAACTGGATGTTCTGCCCACTGGAGGGATATCCCCTCACCACTCCTTTCCAGTCATTCTGAGCTGGGATACAGATGGTCTCAGTCTGTTTTCAGTGAAACCATTCACGGACCAAGTCTAGTTCTTGACCTGAAAGAACATTACAGTGTCCTCTTTTTGTTATTGTTGTTCTAATTAGTTATGCATGACAGTAGAATGCACTTTGACACATCAAACATAAATGGAGTGTAATTTCTCATTCTTCTGGTTGTATATGATGTAGAATCCTACTGGTTGTGTAGTTATATATGCACATATGTTATAATAATGTCCTATGTGCACAATTCTATTGTCCTTCCTACCCTTATAGTTCTTCCCCTCCCTTCACTCCCCTCTACCTAATCCAAAGTATTTTCCCCTAGCCCACCACTCTCTTATTGTGAACTAGCATCTGCATATCAGAGAAAATATTTGGCCTCTGGGTCTTTGGAATTGGCTTATTTTGTTTAGCATAATATTCTCTAGCTCCATCCATTTGCTGGCAAATGACATGATTTAATTCTTCTTTAAGGCTGAGCAATTCTTCATTATGTATACACACAACATTTTCTTTATTCATTCATCTGTTGAAGGGTACCTCCATTGGTTCCATAGTTTAGCTATTGTGAATTGAGCTGCTATAAACATTGATGTGGCTGTGTCTCTGTAGTATGCTGATTTTAAGTCTTTGGGTATATACCTGAGAAGTGGGTTAGCTGGGTCAAATGGTGGTTCCATTCCAAGTTTTCTGAGGAATCTGCTTTCCATAGAGGTTTCACCAATTTGCAGTGCCACCAGTAATGTATGCGTGTGCCTCCCCCCCCCCCCCGCATCCTTGCTAACACTTATTGTTGTTTGTATTCTTGATAGCTGCCATTCTGACCAGAGTGGCATAAAATCTTAGAGTAGTTTTGATTTGTATTCTAATTGCTAGAGATGTTGAACATTTTTCCATATATATTTGTTGATCGATTGTATTTCTTCTTCTGTGAATGCCTGTTCAGTCCCTTAGCCCATTTATTGATTGGGTTATGTGTGTGTGTGTGTGTGTGTGTGTGTGTGTGTGTGTGTGTGTTAAGTTTTCTGAGTTCTTTACATATGCTGGGGATTAATGCTCTATCTGAAGTGCATGTGCAAAGATTTTCTGAGTAAAATCTTTAGGTTCTCGTTCTGTTCACATTATTGATTGTTTCCTTTGCTGAGAAAAAGCCTTTTAGTTTGAATCCATCCTATTTATAGATTCTTGATTCTAGTTCTTGAGCTTTAGGAGTCTTGTTTAGGAAGTCAGGTCCTAGGCTGACGTGGAGAAGATTTGGGCCTGCTTTTTCTTCTATTAGACACAGGGTCTCTGTTCTAGTGCTTAAGTCTTTGATCCACTTTGATTTGAGTTTTGTGCAGGGTGAGAGATAGGGGTTTAATTTCCTAGGTTACATGTGGATTTCCAATTTTACCAGTACTGTTTCTTGAAGAGACTGTCTTTTCTCCAGTGAATGTTTTTGGGGCCTTTGTCTAGTACGAGATAACTGTATGCACGTGGGTTTTTCTCTGTGTCTTCTATTCTGTACTATTGGTTTATGTGTCTATTTGGTGCCAATACCATGCCAGTTTTACTGCAGCTCTGTGCAATAATTTAAGATCTTGTACTGTGATGCCTCCTGCTTCACTCTTCTTGCTAAGGATTGCTTTGTCTATTCTGGGTCTCTTAAGTTTCCAAATGAATTTCATGATTGCTTTTTCTAGTTCTATGAAGAATGTCATTGGAATTTTAATAGGAATTGTATTAAGTCTGTATGAGAGTTTTGGTGAAGTGTGGCCATTTTGACAATATTAACTCTGCCTATCCAAGAACATGGGGGATCTTTCCATCTTCAAGGTCTTCTGCAATTCCCTTCTTTGGTGTTCTGTAGTTTTCATTGTAGAGGTTGTTCACCTCTTTTGTGAGATTGATTCCCAAGTATTTTATCTTTTTTTGAGGCCATTGTGAATGGGGTAGTTTTCCTAATTTGTTTTTCAGTAGATTCATCACTGATGTATAGGAACACATTTGATTTATGGGTACTAATTTCATATCTTGCTACTTTGCTGAATTCATTTATTAGTTCTAGAAGTTTTCTGGTAGAATTTTTTGTATCTTCTAAATATAGAATCATGTCATCAGCAAATAGTAATAGTTTGAGTTCTTCTTTTCCTATTTATATTCTTTTAATTTCTTTCTCCTATCTAATTGCTCTGGCTAGAGGTTTTTTTTTTTTTTTTTTTTTTTAAAGAGAGAGTGAGAGAGGGAGAAAGAGAGAGAGAGAGAGAATTTTAATATTTATTTTTTAGTTATCGGTGGACACAACATCTTTTTGTTTATATGTGGTGCTGGGGATCGAACCCCGGGCTGCACGTATGCCAGGCGAGCGCGCTACCGCTTGAGTCTGGCTAGAGTTTTAAGGATGATGTTAAATAGAAGTGGTGAAAGAGGGCATCCTTTTTTTAAATTGTCCAGTTTTAGAGAGAATGCTTTCAATTTTCTCCATTTAGAATGATGTTGGCCTCGTATTTATCATAACTTTTATAATGTTGAGGTATATTCCTACTATCCCTAGTTTTTCTAGTGTTTTGAACATGAAAGTTTGCTATATTTTGCCAAATACTTTTTTGCATCTATTGAGATGATTATATGATTCTTGTTTTTAAGTCTATTGATGTGATGAATTACATTTGTTGATTTCTGTATGTTGAACCAAACTTGCATCCATGTAGAGTATCCTCTAAAAAGCATAGCTTGGTACCAGCTTGGAGATGACACTACATAGGGTTGGATTACTGTCTGTTGTGATTTAGATCTGAGATGTCCCCCAAAAGCTCATGTGTGGGGCAATGCAAGAATATTGAGAGGTGAAATGGCTGAGTTATGAAAGCCTTAACCTGGTCGGTGAATTAATCCCCTGATAGGGATTGACTGTGTGGTAATTGTAGGCTGGTAGGCTGTGGCTGGAGGAGTGGGTCACTGGGGATGTGCCTGTGGGGTTTATATTTTGTCCCTGGTGAGCCAAACTTAGTCTCTCTGCTACCTGGTTTCCATGTCCTGGGCTGTTTTCTTCCACCATACCCTTCTGCCCTGATGTTCTGCATCACTTTAGGGCCACAGCAATGTAGCCAACTGACTGTGGATGGAGACCTCTGAAACCATGAGGCCCCCAAATAACCTTTTTCTCTGCTAATTTTCCTTTTCATGTCTTTTTGCCATAGCAATGAAAAAGTAGACTAAGACTGTCCATATAAATATCCTGCAGACTTTGGAACTAAGAGTCAATATGTATGCTGTGTCCCTGAGAGGTAGCACATCTAGTACACATAAATCTGGGAGCCAAGGGTTGGGAATAAGAATGGCCCTTGTCACCATCAGCCTCAGTGACCACTGGGGGAACCTTTGCTTCCTGTACTGGCAACTTACTGTTTGTGGGGTTGGCCAGGGTTTGCAGAGAGGATGCCTTCACCCAGGGATACGGTGAGGTTTCCACTGTACCTACAATGATGGCTGCTACCAGCATGGATCGTCTGGGTTTCTTGCTGCCAGTGGATCAGGAGGCAAAGGAGTTAGGACGTGGACAGGTCATCATGAGGAGGACCCCTGACCGTGGCATAATGGGAACAGACACAGCAACGTCCAGACCCACCCTGGCATCTTAGTGCTCTCCACTGTTAACTGTGGATAGAAAGTCATAGCCATTTCTGAGTGACAAGGGCCTAGTCACTAGGGGTTCAGGGTCCTGAGAGGTGACCATCTGGATCACCCCATCAGATAAATTACTGGCCTAGTGTGAGGGAAATTTAGAATGGAGAGGAGAGAGATGAAAAGTCAACCACAGCCCGGGGGCCACTCATTCCACCATGCCCCCCCCCATTCCCTGCCAATCCGCCCAGGGTTCTAGCAGGTCTTGTCTCCTGGACTCATGGGTCATCTCTTTGTTGGAGGACTGCTGTCAGGTGGCCATGGCCGGAAGTGCTTGAGAATGTCCATCCCCTGAGGGGCAGTCCCTGGCCAGACCCGTGTGCCCTGGACTGCAGATATTCTGCATTTTATTTTGCCCCTGCTAATTAGGACACTTCTGAAATGTGACCTCTGCTGTTTCCAGAGCCCCTCTGCAGGGTGGAGTCAGTTACCCTGGGGGGTGCTGTTTGACCTCAAGCCCTTGCCTGGCCACCTCCTGACTCTCTCTCTGTTCCCCATTTCTCTGCCAAGTTTTCCTAATAAATCACCTTCACATGAATTCTTGCCTCAAGGTGTGCTGGTGAACCCAACCTACGACATTTTCTTAGGTGTTTGAAGCGAGAGAGAACCCGGTATGTTGAATTTGTAATTGGAATGTAAATGTCTAAGGCAATTTAGTTAATTTTTCTAAGTAATGTTAAATGTTGAAAGATGATTTGGTCTGGTAAGAGTTCATTGGAATATCAATAAGGGCACAAAGAACAGTGATTGTAGATATACATTTTTTAGGCTTATAAATAAATTAGGAAGATGTGTGAATTGAGCTTAAAGTGTAGAAAGAATTTAGGTTTCTAATTTATAACTTAATACATTTGACTTGAAGAAAACAAAAAATGTTTTTAGGAATTCCCAACCAAGCTATAGCGTCCTTTCTGACGGCACAAACTCATTTTACTTTGAAGAAAATAAATATTGAATGAGTCAATGCTAGGCATACCTGTATGTTTATAAATATCTGCAGTTATATTCTTCATTGTAAATGTGAGTTATATATCCTGCAAGATATGTAAAATACTCCAGTCAACATCAAAATGTCAAGTCGGAACTAAAAATTAGAAGCACTCATAAATTATCCCAGATACTCATTTACCAAACTAGACAACTAATTACAATTATGCTCATCAATGCATGTAAAATAGGTAGTTCAACATAAAAATGAATCTATAAAAAGGCACATCAATAATCATAAATGCAAGATATCATTACACCCCCATCCTGGTAATCATGTGAGGTAACTACAGTTTTAAAATCTGAAATTTCACCTTGAAACTAAGAGGTGGGATGAATACAGTTGAATATATTTTCAGCTATATCTATTTTTTCCAACACTGCAGTGCTCAGTCTTACCAGAGAAAATGAGGACAGAGTTCAGAAGATGAAACGGAAGCCTATTTATTTATTACAATAAATTTTATTTTCCTCAATTGCATGAAACAATAAAACACTTAGTGCCATAAAAGATACACATGTTGTTAACAATTTAGGGCTCAAACTTTTTCTTCTTCTTCTTTTTTTGGTACTGGGGATGGAACCCAGGGCCTTGGTATACAAGGCAAATGCTCTTCCACTGAGCTCCATCCCCAGCATCTTGAGTGCTTTTGATAAATTACTATTACTGCCTGATTGTGTTGACAGGTCTCTCACAGTTTAAGGCAGAATTAGTCTCTGTTCATTTAGGTCTCTGATTTTATAACAAAGTGAGGGATGGATAGGAGCATGCTTCTTTGCACTTCTTTCTCTTTGGAGGCAAAGGAGAATGAATTGCAAGGGAGAAACATTAAAAATTTCTTCCCAGTAGAATAATAAAAAACTAAGAAAATTTAAATATTTGAATTTTCCCCTCAGTGCGCAAATATTGAAGTAATATTTGCAGACAGTTTTTTTTCCCCACCCAGAACCTGTTGAATTCTGTTAAATTGCTTTTTAATGTAGTCAGTCATTAAGAAGTACTGAAAGGGCTGGGGTTGTGGCTCAGCGGTAGATCGATCGCCTAGCATGTGAGAGGCCCTGGGTTTGATCCTCAGCACCACATAAAAAATAAAATAAAGACATTGTGTCCATCTACAACTAAAAGAAAAGAAAATATTAAAAAAAAGAAGTACTGGAAAATAGACCAAGTAAACAAATTTATATCATCATAAATATTGTCAGATTAGAAATATTTCAGAAAAAGGTTTGTTTTTCCTCAGTTCAAAAAAATACTTCTGGGAGCACATGTTATGCTTCAAAATTGAATAAACAGGGCCTACTTTCAGGAAGTTAATCAACACATCATTGTTATTATTTTTGCTGTGCTGGGGGTTGAGAGCTTTACCCCCGAGCTGAGCTCCCAGCCCATCGAGGTTAGTTTTAAACACCTCCTGGAGAAAGGCGTAGAGAAGATGGAGTTCATGAGTGGGCCAAGTGGGAGAAAGGAGAAGAGAAGCAAAATAACAGAACTTCCCTGAACAGAAAAGGAAAGAAATCCAAAGAGGTTTCCAGATTCGTTTAGCAGAGCTTGCTAAAATGAAAAAGTAACGTGGCGTCCTGCGAATTCACTGGAGGCCTGCACGGGCTCCTGGGCCTGCCTGGGGCAGGGGTTAAACTGGTCACCCCTCTCCCCCTGGGACCTGTCTCCACAGAGGGGGAAGCTCCTCCCCTCTTGGTTTTTGTGTTTGCTTTGTCTTGTACCCTAACCTCACCTGGCAGTCAAAATGTATTTTAAAAGCCTTCTAGTTTTCTCTCCTTTACTTCGTTAGGAATCCATTTTTGGTAAGAAGTAGAGTTCTGTGCAGGGGCCCCATTGCCCAGGATGGAGTCTCTCTTTGCCACCCGCCTGCCATCTCTCCGTCTGTGCTTTACCAAGTCTATATACTTGGGGTCTAATTCTTCCTTCTGATCTGTCTTCTACGTCCATCTCTCTGTTTTTGAGCCAGTACACACACGGCTTCATTGTTAAAGCTTTAAAATGTTTTATTATCTGATAAAAGCAAATCTTGCTGTATTTTTTCTTCATCTTCAAATGGATTGACTATTTTTGGGTATTTGAGTTCAGGCATACATTTTAGAATCAATTTGCCTGTTTTTACAAAAACAAAAAGCTGCTGTGATTTTTTTTATTAAATTACATTGACTCATTTTGTAATTGAACTTCAGAACACTGAGTCTTATCAATTCTTGAATACAGAACATCTCTTCATTTAAAAATGTTTTCATAGATGTGCTTCAAAACAAAATTTTTTATTTTCTTTGTAGAAGTCTTATATATCTTTAACTTAGAAACTTAACAATCTTTGATGCTATTGTAAATGATGTCTCTAAAATTTAATTTTCTAATTACTGTTGGTAAATTGGGCAATTCATTTTGGTATGTGAGTATTACCATTGGCCCTGTGTTTAGTTACCTAGCTAGATTACCTTTTTAATTTTAGTAATTTATCTGTAGGTAAAAATTATGATTTTAATTAAAATTTTTTTATTATTCTTTTTAATTATACATGATAGTAGAGTATATTTTGACATATCATACATACATGGAGGATAGCTTCCATTCTTGTGGTTGTACATGCTGTGGAGTTTCACTGGTTGTGTATTCATACATGAACACGATGAAGTTATGTCAGATTCATTCTACTGTCTTTCCCATTCCTGTTCCCCCATTCTTAACCCCTAATCCGGTGAACCTCCAAACTCTACTCCTTTTGTGAGTCAGTATCCACATATCAGAGAGAACATTAAGCCTTTATTTTTTAGGGATTGGCTTATTTTTCTTAGCATGATAGTCTCTAATTCCATCTATTTACCAGCAAATGCCATAATTTCATTCTTCTTTATGGCTGAGTAATATTCCATTGTGTATATAAATCACAATTTCTTTATCCATTCATCTGTTGAAGGGCACCTATGTTGATTCCATAGCTTAGCTACTGTGAATTGAGTGGCTATGAACATTGATGTGTCCGTATCACTATAGTATGCTGTTTTTTTTTTTTTTTTAGTTGTACATGGACACAATACCTTCATTTATTTATTTTTGTGGAGCTGGGGATTGAACCCAGGGTCCTATGCATGCAAGGCAAGCACTCTACCAACTGAGATTTATCTCTAGCCCTAGTATGCTGGTTTGAAGTCCTTTGGTTATATGCCAAGGAGTGGGATAACTGGATCAAATAGTGGTTCCATTTTGAAGAATCTCCATACTGCTTTCCAGAGTAGTTGCACCAATTTGCAGTCCCACTAGTAATGTATGAGTGTGTTTTTTCCCCCACATCCTTGCCAACATTTATTGTTGCTTGTATTCTTGATAATTGCCATTCTGAGTGAGATGGAATCTCAGGGTAGTTTTAATTTTCATTTCTCTAATTGCTAGTGATCTTGAACATTTTTCATATATTTGGTGACCGTTTGTATTTCCTCTTCTGTGAAATGTCTGTTTAGTTTTCTTTGCCCATTTATTGATTGGATGATGATGATGATTTTTTTGTGTTAAGTTTTGAGTTCTCTATGTAGTTTGGAGATTAATGCTCTATCTTAGGTGCAGGTGGCAAATATTTTCTCCCATTCTGTAGGCTCTCTCTTCATGTTCTTGATTGTTTCATTTGCTGGGAAGAAGCTTTTTAGTTTGAAATCATCACATTTATTGATTCTTCATTTTGCTTCTTGTGCTTTAAGAGTCTTGTTGAGGAAGTCAGTTCCTAAGCCGACATGATGGAGATTTGGGCCTATGTTTTCTTCTAGTAGGTGCAGGGTCTCTGATCTAATGCCCAAGTCCTTGATCCACTTTTAGTTGAGTTTTTGTGCGACTTTTATATGTACCTTCTGAGATTGATTTTTCCCCTTTATTTTCAATATTCTTTTTTTTTTTTGCTGTTATGCTAACTAAATTTTACAGTATGAAGCTGGGGATGTAGTTTTAGTAGTAAAGCAATTACTTAGGCCTGTGTTTATCCCCCCCCCACACACACAGAAAATTCCAGAATAAAGTTGATTATAAGTAGTGATAATAAGCATCCTTGTTATATGCTAATCCCAAAGAAAAGAATGTCAGTGTTTCAACTGCAAGAATAATGTTTACTGTAAAGCTTTAGATAGATGTCCTTTGTTAGATTATGGTTTCCTATTTCTAATTTGCTATGGATTTGAGCATGGATAGAGATTAAATTTTTATCAAAATCACTTTTTCTGCATTAACATATTTTTCTTTTTTAACTGTTAATGTTTACAGAATTGAATTTTGCAATGTTAAATCAATCTTCAATTCTTGGGTTAAACCCAATTTGATTTTTATATATTTACATATTTTTAATGTGTGAATGGATTCAGTCTGTTAATTTTTTTTTCAGAATTTTTGTATCTATGTTTATTGCCGTTGACATTGAGGTTACACCAGGGTCATCAACTCTCAGGAGTGAGATGTTCTGCCTCACCTCAGGCATAGAGCAATGGAGCTGGCCGTCTGTGGACTGAGACCTCCAAAATCAGGAGTGCCAAGTAGACTTTTCCTCCTCTAAAATTGTTCTTGTCAGGTCTTTTGGTTGTAGCACCTAAAAGTTGACTAAAAAACTGTATAATTCAAACTACTTTCGACTTCCCAGTGTGACTGCTTCCTTCATCTATGGTTTATTTTGGACTTGTGTTTCTCAATTTGCAGACACATGAGTATTTCCTGGTCATCTTTTGAATGTTGATACTTGGTACAATTATAATTATGGTCCTAGAATTTGCTAAATATTATATTCTTTTAAAAATATGTTCTTATTTTTAACTGACAGGTAGTAATTGGTCCTATTTCTGGGGTAGAGTTTCACATTGCAGTACACGTATGGAAGGAATGTGTAATGGTCAGACTGGGGTAATGGCATATCCATCACCTCATTCATACCCTTTAAAATTTGTTGAAACTTGTTTAATGACTCAAATCATTCATCCTGCATAACATAATAAGTTTGTACCTTTTAATTAACATCTCCTCCTTTCCCCTTCTCCAACCCCCTGGGAGCCTCTGTTTGACTTTACCTTTTGTTTCATATGTGAGTGAGATCACAGTATTTATCTTTCTGTGCTTTATTTAACTTGATTGTCACAATGTCCTCCAGACTAACCCATCTTGTTACAAAGGACAGGATTTCCTCCTCTTTTAGAGCTGAATAATATTTTTGCTGTGTATATATGTCACATTTTCTTCATCCATTGATGGATACTTAGGATCTTATTCTTGACTTACATATTGTAGTGCATTTCATTTTTTTTAAAACATCTCTAGACATTGTTATTAGCAATTTAGATAGAATAATCAGCCCAAGTTCATGTCCATTGATCTACAGACTTGTCTCTTTCTTGGTCCTTTCTCTCTTCTTGCACCTTAGACCATCTGTCTCGTAACCCTTCCCTCTGTCTGTGGTATGCCCTTTAGTAATGCATGCAGTGAGGGTCTGAGGAAAGATAGATTCTGGTAGTTGGGTTAATTATGATCCACCACCAGTTATGAGAATGGAATCAGGACCTTGGGTTCTAGATGATTCTTATTTCCTACTTCCCCAAAGATGAAGTAAGAGTGTCTGAGGTTGTATTTTTCCAGTATTGGAGAGAGGTCACTCTAGGTGGCAGGGACCAGAGAGGGGCTCATGTTTGCTTCCTGATGTTGGTGATCAGTCATTGGGGAGAACCTGCACCTGCCTCTGTGCTCCTCTGAGGGATCCATCACCAAACCCAAAGCCTGTCTTCTCATTGGTTCAACCTAAGAAGCTTCCAGGGATGAGCCCAGAGTTCACAGCTTGATGTTGGTTTCTGAGATATGTTTTGTTTTTGCAGAACACATGTTCCGTTTCTATTTCTGGTTTAGAAAAAACATCGACACCATCATTATAGTCATGTTTACTAAAAGGAGGAAGAATTCCCAGTTGCACCTGAAAAGAAATTGAAGTTTTTATTTATTTATTTGTTTGTGTTTTAAAGACAAACCTGAGCTGGTTCTACTTCCTCTTCTAGAATGGGACAATACTTTGTTCTATAAAATGAAATGAAATTAATTTTATGTCCCCATAGAATTTATCCAAAGTGATGGGGGAAATGTCTCCACTATCATGTAGGATCAGGAGGTGAAGCAAGAAAAACCAAATAGCAGCTGGGGAGATTTGTAAGTGCCACCAGGTAAGCTGAGAGACCTTTGAATTGGGTCAGTCTGAACAACAGGGGGTTATTCAAGTCCTGGCCTCAGGAAGGTCAGCTACACTGTGGGTGTTTGTGACTATGTCTGTCTCACTAAGAGCCAAACCCCAGGTGCCATGAGGCTACAGAGCAATCTCATTGTCTTCCCATGTCATCTAACCCTGGGATTCTCCGTGACATTTTAAATTGCTCATTTTAGAGCAAACCAAATGGAGTACAGTATTTAAACACAGAGTGTTATTTGCAGAGTGCACTAAGCTGAAAAATGAGAATAGATTCAAATTGCAGTTAGAAAAACATATCACGATTTGTCATGAAGGGGATGTGTTCATAGTGTGTTAGAACTGAAAGGTCCCAACAAAATAATGTGCAGCCAGGCAATTTTGGGGACCTACTTATACTAAAATCATTCACTGGTTACGTGTTTGTTAGGTTAGAGCTCATGTGTTGGACTATTTGAAAATTGAATTTAACAGCATCAGTATTTTGCTAACCTGGCAACCTTCTTTCCCAGCATCAGCAGACTCTCACTGGGTAGAGAATCCGGTTACTGCTAAGAAGTCTGTTAGAATGTTTGGATAGATTCAGAAACTATTGAAAGATTAAGAGGAGGTAATTTTGTATTCAAAAACTTGAAAATAAGGCAAAAGAGCCTCCTCAAAGTCCTTTCAAAGTCATTTTGAAGCATTGTCTCACAAGTGTACTGAAAGATTATTTAAATATTTAGGACCATGTGCTTGTTTGTCTTGCTATCTATTAATGATTAAAAGGCCAGAGTCTCTGAAATCACATGTTATCTTGAGATATTTGGAAGAGATGTATAGGTAGAAAGGTAACTTGGGAGGTTATTATTGAATTGTGATTTGTAGGCTATTAACTCATTTTTTATAATTTACAGTTCTTATTCTATCATTCTTTTTTTCTCCATTTTTACTTTTATTATTTTTAAAGAATATTTATTTATTTTTAGTTTGATCTCTGTGGTACCCCAGGGCTTTGCACATGTAGGCAAATACTCTACTGCTGAGTTATATCCCTAGCCCTTTGCATTTTTTAAAAAACAACTGTTTTGTTTTAGAATAGTTTCTGATTTCCAGAATTATTGTGAGCATAGTACAGGGAATTTCCATATGCCTCATACCCATTTTCCCCTATTATTTTTGTCTTATGCCGATATGGTACATTTGTCACAATTAATGAATATTGATACACTATTCTTTTTTTGAGAAAAAGGAAAAAGAAGTTTTATTTGATATCCTCTTATTAACTAAAGTTTGCATTTTATTCAGATTTCTTATTGTCCTTTTTCTGTCCTAGGATCCTATCTAGGTTTCCACATTATAATTAGTAGTTACTAACATTTTTTGTTCAAATAACCGTTGTGTTAGTTGGATTTCCTTTGCTGTGACAAAATGCCTGAGAAAATCAACCTAATGAAAGTGTGGTTTATTTTGGTAGGTTTCAGAGATTCCATTCTGTGGCCACTTGGTCACTTGGCTCCATTGTTTCTGGGCCCAAAGGGAGGCAGAATATCATGGCAGGGAGAGTGCATGGTGGAACAAAGACATGCTTACCTCATGGTGGCTGGGAAGGGTAGGACGCAGGGACAAGTGGAGCCTTCCTCACAACTAGGCCCCACCTCCTAAGTTCCCACCACCTTTCAATAGGCCATTAAATTATGAATCCGTCAATGGATTAATCCATTCATGAGAGTTGTCAAGATGCAATGCCCTTCCAAAGGCCCCACCTTTGAATATTGTTGTAGTGGGGACCCAGCTTTCCCAGGACGTTCCAGATCCAAACCACAATGCCTATAAATGTCCACTTCCTTAAATGTTCCTTGGACCAACTGTGCTACCTTGAGGGTTCTTTCTTCCATGAGCAGAATGAATCTTTGACGTTGCTCATTCTCTATTTGTGCATGAAATTCTTTTTTTTTTTTGCTTTTGGAAAAGTTAACTTTGATGGCTTTTTGTAAAAAAAGGGCAGCCATGAGGCCTATGAATGAGCTTTGGAACTATTTTGTGACTTTTCCAGCATAGGCCAAGCTGCATGAGGAAGAGAGCCAGGCTTGGGGAGCAGAAATCCTGTTCTCTCTCTTGTACAAAAATGCAATGGACCAGGTTGTAGTAAAGTAAGCATAGAAAACTGAGTTAAAAAAAAAAAAAGTAATTGTTGAAAGTCAATAGCAACAGGCCATAACTCTTTTTTATGTTTTCCTGAATTTATGAAACCACTGTCTATTATACTTATGATTAAAAACTACTTAGGGAACTGGGGATATGACTCAGTGGTAAAGTGATACACAAGGCCCTGGGTTCCAACCCCAGCACCGCCATGACCACCAGAAAAACCCCAAACAGTAACAACAAAACAACACCACCTAAAACTACTGAGTAGTTTCTGCTATAAAGATATTATAGCAGAAGGTGGCCTTCTAGGAACTGTTTAAAAAAATTTTTTTTGTTCGTTGTAATTGGACACAATACCTTAATTTTATTTATTTATTTTTATGTGGTGCTGAGGATTGAACCCAGCAACTCCCACATGTGAGAGGAACACACTTCCAAAGAGCCACAACCCCAGCCCCTAGGAACTGTTTTTAAGACTTGAATATGTGAACCATGAAGCACTGGTAATTAGGAGGAAGAGTTAAAAAGCTCACTTTTAAAACTGTAGGGGAAACCTGGATGACAAAAATCTGGGATTAATTTATATGATTGAACCAGGGTCTCTTGACCATTGAGCTACATCCTTACCCCTTTTTATTTTTTATCTCATTTACTTGCTGAGGCTGGCCTTGAACTTGTGATCCTCCTGCTTCAACCTCCTGAGTCACTGAAATTATAGATGTGTGCGTTGGAATTTTTTTTTGAAGTTTTCTCTAAAAGAATTGTTGGTTATTAAAAATGTGTTTGTTAATTTTGGGATATTAATTTTTACCTATCATTGACCTCTCCTATACTGTTTTCCAACTACAAAAAAAATAATGATTTAGGTGGCAAAGTCCATAGGAAAAGACTTGATACTTAAAAAAGTAAGTAATTAAGTAGTTGTAATCAACACAGCAGTGATTAGGAGAGAGCCTTTGTCATTTGCATGCTAACTTAGGCATATTCTTCTCAAAAAAAGAAAGAGAAAGTTGGAACAGACCCCCTTGGAAAATATCAGCTCTGAGTTGTTAGAACTTCTGAGCTTGTCATGCTGAGAATGGAGGTTGGGGGCTGCTCCCAGGCCCGAGGGCTTCTGGGGAGCCAGAGACCAAGGTGTTTCTGATTAACCCAGCCCAGCTAAATCTGTATAGCTATATTTCTTGCCTTTTGTCCCACTGTGTCCCCTCTCCTCTTATGAAAGTGTTCCCTGCCCCTGAGTCCCCAAGATGGCACCTGAGAAAGAAAAAGATCCCCTCTGTCTTTCTCACAGCTGGCTTTGAAGAAAACCTGTTTCCCCTCACCAGCCGTCTCTTGAGTTTTAGCAGAGCGTGAGAAGTAGTGGTAGAACCTTCTCCCCAGGTTTTATAAGCTAACTTCTCATCAAGGAAATCAAGGCAGAAATTGATGTGGTAACTGCCCAAGTTCGCCTGGTAGTGGATTGGGCTTTGAACCCAGGCAGCTGCCTCCAGAATACACTGTCCCCTGCGACGTTCTGGTCCTCTCTAGACAGACTCTGAGGTCCCTTCTGTTAGGGGGGACCTAACGGCATATCAGTCATTGTTATTTTAAATTCTCAGTTCAATAATTACAAAATCTCCACCATATCTGAAGTTCGCTTTGCCTTTTTTAATATTGTGTTTCTTGCTTTTTTAGGATGCTCTGAAATAAAAATTTTATGATCATCAGATAATTGCATCAGGTAAAAGAAAATGAGATAAATAGGACCTTTTATGGCACTGTGGCGAGAAGTTAGGCTGTTTGCTGCAGCTGTAAGGTCAGAAGCTAAAATTTTCTCTAATATCTGTGTTTCAGTCTCTCCAGGTGTCTTTGGGTTTCCCTAGAGACTTTTCCTTAAATAGGGTCTGAGGCCTGCAGTTCTCTCATCCGTAATCCCTGACACAGCTGCCCTACTGATAGGAGAGGTGTCGGGGTGGGGGAGTGGACTGCAGGACTAGCAGCAGCTTTTTAGTGACCTGTGTCCATGGGCTGTGCTTCTCAGCCTTGTTCCCCCTCCCCTCCTCTTTAGGTCAGAGGGGTCCGGGTCATCTTCCATACCCCTGGTTTGGGATCCATGGTCAACTGTGGCCCAAAAATATTCATGGAAAATTCCAGAAATGACTCCAGAGTTTTAAATTGCTGTTCTGAGTC
The DNA here is from genome assembly GCF_045843805.1 of Urocitellus parryii. Classification (NCBI taxonomy): domain Eukaryota; kingdom Metazoa; phylum Chordata; class Mammalia; order Rodentia; family Sciuridae; genus Urocitellus; species Urocitellus parryii. The sequence continues at coordinate 7,345,146 of NC_135533.1, forward strand.
GTGTGATGAAACCTTGCTCTGTTCCTCTCTGTCCTGCCCATGAGTCGTCCCTTTGTCCACTGTATCCGTCATGTATATGCCACCTGCTTCTGGAGATTGACTGCATTCACATAACTTATTATAGTATATTGTTACAGTTGTTCTATTTTATTATTGTTGTTGTTAATCTCTTACTGTGCCTAATTTAGAAGTTAACCTTTATCATAGATATGATAGATATGTAACTATAGAAAAAATGGAATATATATAGGTTTCAGTGATATCAGTGGTTTCAGTATGCCTTAGAACATCCTCCCTAAGAATAAGTGGAGACTACTGTATTTCCCTTCCCTTGGGTTGATTAGACCCTGGTCAAGCCCAGATGACCAGGTAACGTAGTTTCCCTTGAGGGCTTTTTTTTTTTTTTTTTTTGTACTGGGAATTGGACCCAGGGGCACTTAACCACTGAGCCACATTCCCAGCCCTTTTTATGTTTTATTTGGAGACAGGGTCTTGCTAAGTTGCTCAGGGTCTCACTGAGTGGTTGAGGCTGGCTTTGAAATTGCGATTCTCCTGCCTTAGGCTCCCCAGTCCCTGGGATCGCAGGCGTGTGCCAGCAGGCCTGGCTCTTGAAGGGCTTTTCTTAAGTCAAACAGAATGCTCTGGGTGTTTTTCAAGTGGTTATTTTCTCTCTGCTCTGCCTGGAGCAGGAGGGGATTTCTCTCTGATGGTTACTGGGAGAGCCTGACACTGCCAGGGATGAGAATCAGTCAGGGCTGGGTTCCGTCTCCCCAGAGGTGAAGACTGAACACCCGAGAAGCGCCCAGGCAAGCGAAGAGAGCAAGTTTTATTTAAAGGATAGAACGGAGACAGACTTCTCTGCAGAGAAGGGTCCCAAAGAAGTGGGAGTGTCCTGTCCTGTCCCTATTGTATATTTTAGATTCTTTGTTCTCATGCCCTTCTTCTCCCCTTATCTTGCCTACCTGAGGAGGGGACCAAAACATGAGCCAAAAGGTGAGAAGGTCCACACTGAGACTCCAGGGACCTGTCAACCACAGTTAAGTGCTCCTATGGGAACTGCTCCTGCGGTGGGCTCCACTCCTGCTCCTGGGACACTGTGGTCCTCGCTCTCCTCATCTCTTTCCAATTTTCAGGTCAGCAGCAGCTTGGCTGTGATCTCTGCTCTGATGGAGCCAAGAAGAGCTGTTTTTTTTTTTTTTTTTTTTTTTTTTTTTTCCTGGTTTCACATTAGTAAAGCCACTAACCAGGCTACCAGGCGGTACAACTGGATGTGAAATGTCATTCTACTGGCCTGTCAGGACGGTACCAGGGATTAAACCCAGGGGTGCTTAACCACTGAGCCACATTCCTTTGGGAGGCACCTTTTTGTTTTCTGTTTTGAGACAGGATCTGACTAAATTGCTTAGGTCTTTGAATTTGTGATCCTCCTGCCTCAGCTTCCTAAACTGCTGGGACTGCAGGTGTGCGCCACCGTGCCTAGTCAAGAAGAGCTGCTGCTTCTCACTTTGCTCAGCTTTTTTTCTGGTTGTGAGGATGGAATTGGTGACTTTGAGCCCTAGACATGTGGGTTTGGAAGCTGGAAGTTCTTGGGGTCCCTCCTAGCTCTACTGTCCTGGGACTTTGTGAAACTGGCTGTGAGTTTTCATAATTCAGCCTAAATTTTTGAATGACTTCTTTTTTTTTTTTATAATAGCATGCAAAATAGAGTATGACAGATGAAAATTGACTTGTGTTCCTCCTGATTTTTGTGTCATCAGAGCCAATGCAAAAGTCATAATGCAAATGGCAAAGTAGCTTGTACAAAATCACACACAATTTGTTTGTGGCAGCTCCAGAATTCAAACCCAGGCAGTCCATCAGGAAGTGCCCAGTCTCCTAAGCAGAACTCAAAGAGCTCATCTTTCAGTAGAGCTGCTAATGCACATGTGAAACTCAACATGTTTGTAGAGTTGCTGATGCTGTCAATCACCTGGTTAAGGTGGTTCCATCAGATTCCTCAACTTGTTATTTCCTGAAATATTTGTTCTTATATTTATTCCATATATTTTCATTCTCTGGTCTTCCCATTGCAGAGATGCCATTGCTCCTATTCCTACCTTCACTGTCCTCTACCTTCATAGTCTGTTTCTCTTTCATTTTCCTCTGCTGCCTTCTGGGAGACTGCCTTAGTGTGATCTTCTAATTAACTAATTTGTTCTTCAGTTGTAAGCATCTATCATGTGTTTTGCTTTCATTAATACAACTTTGTAGATAATATTTCCATTTTATTAGTTCTTATTCTGGTTTCACATTAGTAAAGCCACTAACCAGGCCACCATGCGGTACAACTGGATGTGAAATGTCATGCTATTGGCCTGTCAGGACTTGTGGGGTGAGGTGGACTGAATCCCTAATTCCTAAAATATTTTGATCATTTTTATTGAAATTTCTTGGTTTATCTTTAAGTGAAACATTTTGGTTTTTTTGTTATTTTTTAAAAAAATTATAACTGTTTAAAGCGGTTTTTAAAATTTTTTCCTTCTCTGGAAGTATCTGCCATGCTTTCAGATAATATGCGTGCTCTATCCAGGTGTGTTTCAACACACTAGCAGCTGGAAGAGGAAGGCACCGGAAGAGTGATTGATGGCTGTCAGTGGAGGACGGCCGATCAATCTGCTCCTGCTCCTCCAGCAAAGCTTTCATGCTGTTCTGATCCTACCCCGTGGACTTCCCAGTGGCCTACGCTGTGTCACATGGGTGGAGTCAGACATGACGGTCCTGAGGTGCTTCAAGAGTGGCAAGGGTTGAACCCAGAAGGCTTTTCTCCAGGCTCATGGCCCCCTCTCACCACTTCCTCCTACTGCTCTCTGCCTCAGCCCTCCCCCTACGCATCCATTCGAGATTAGCTTCAGTGGTTTCTCCTTTTTTTTTTCCTTTATATTATATCACATGTTTCTGTAATTTTCCCAGGGTTAATTTTGGGAGAGAAAACCAGCACTTAGCTATTTATATCTAAGCTTGCTATGTTAGCAGGAGACAAATTAACTTTATTATTATTTTTAATTGTAGATGGACCCAATACCTTTGTTTATTTTTCTTGGTGCTGAGGATTGAACTCAGTGCCCTATGTGTGCAAGGCAAGTGCTCTACCACTGAGCCTCAACCCCAGCCCCAACAAATTAACTTTTATACCTAGTCCTCCAAACATTTGATAAGTCCTAGAAATTGTTCACTTTTAATATATAACAAACCAACATAACTGCTGTGATTGCAGTAGGTAGAATTTCAAAGATGCGCCCTCAAGAGTCCTGCCCTGTTGTTCCTTAATCACAGACTAAGTAAGCCCTGCTGTGAAGGCACTTCACAGGCATAGCTGAGGTCACTAATGAGCTGTCTTTAAAGTAGTGAGATTATCCTGGATTATCCAGGCCGCCAGATAGAATCACAGGAGCCCTAAACACAGATGAGGAAGGAGGAAGCAGAGGTCAGAGAGAAATAGCTGAGGGATGAAGTGGAGCAAAGGGTAAAGATATCACCGGCTTTGGGATGGATGAAGGAGGCCAGGAGCCCAGGGATGGGGTGACCTTCAGAAGCAGACTTCCAGCCAGTAGCCAGTTAGGAGATGGAGATCCCACTCCTACAGCCACAAGGAGGTAAATTCCACCCACAACCTAAATGAGCTTGAGAGAGATTCTTTCTAGCGCCTCCAGATGGGAGCACGCTGGTGGACACCTTGATTTCAGCCTTGTAACCCCTGGAGCAGAAAAGCCAACTTCACCCAGACTTCAGACTCACAGAACAGGGAGAGGAGACATTTCTATTGTTCTAAGCTGCAAAATTTGTGGTCCTTTGTTATAGCAACAATAGAAAACGAAGACAAAGGTCTCAGATCTAAATGTAAATGGAGTGTCCTGGCTGAAATTTTACGTTGATATTTTTGAAAACTCAAAATGAGTTGGAAAGAAAAAAGAGCCCCCAACCCAAACCAATACAATCCTGTAGCTTATCCCCCACCTTTTCTTGCACAAACAGAATTGGCAAAAATTCATAAACATAGCTCAGCAAAGACAAATGCACAAGTAAGAATAACAAACTTTGAGATGAACATCGTGATAAGAGAGAAAAGAAATCCGGCCAATGGGGACACACTCCTAAAAGAACAAAATGAATGAAGTAATCAGAACAGAACTTCTATGTGCCTAATATCCCTGTAGCAAGAAGGGAAAATATTGTTATGGAGACAATTTCAAGTAGTTATGAAACAGGGGCATTTCATTCAGGAACATACAGTCAGTTGTACTGTAAAATAATATATGCACTCCTAAAAAATCAAAATGGGTATAAAATCGTGTATCAAAAACTCTGGGCTTGTGGGGAAAAGAAAATAGGGCACAATATTAAAAGCCTTTTACACGTTAAAGAAAAAAAGGTAGGATCCAAACCAACCCCCGCCCCACCAAATGGCAGTACAGTCTTACATGTGGCAACTGGTTAGGAAATATATAAATACTAGAATAGAAATTGTGCACGCTGTTGAGGGGGACTAAAGGCAGCACAGACCAGCCTTGGGAGCATCGTGAATGCAGAGGAGGGTTGTCTGAAACGGGACGAGGGTGGAACTCTGGTGGTGTGGGTGGATGTGGCTCCTAACACCGTGGTGAGCTGAGGTGGCTGGCTGGTGTTCAAGGGGTGTGTGTGTGTGGGTGCGTGTGTGCGTGTGTGTGTTCTGCACCTTCTATGTATTCCTATGAGCTTCAGCTGAGTACCTTCCTTTTTTTTTTTTTTTTGGTTCACCGTGTGTTTTGTGAACTAAATCATAAATGTAAAATTCATATTATGCTTTAATCATTTCCTAATCTATCAGTCACATTGGAACAAATTTTCAAAATAAGAACTAAAGCAGAACTAACTGTAACTTTGAAACCAAAATTCTTAAATCAGCTGAATTTAAGGCGAGAGTTTAAACAGTGACACAAGTTTTCAGTCTTGTAAGAACTCAGACGACTTACATTCCTAGGCATTCTCTGAGAGAATTAGGCTTTCAGTAAGATGAATAACAATTCAGGGTTTAACAGTGAGATGCAGGAAACCAACCACCTTGAACAAGGAGAAACATAAAACCTTTTGTTAAATATGATTTTATTATTTGTAAATTGAAAACAAACAAACAAACAACAACAACAACAAAACACTGGATCTAAAGTTCCAGACCACCACCCTGGAAGCCACAGGGCAGGGAGGTGGGGTGGGGGAGGGGGACAAGAGCAAAGGATTCTCTGCTTACCTGGAGGAGGGGGGTGGGCTGAGACGGCAACTGATGGTCCCCAGGTTTTAGAATAAAAGATTAAACTTACAGGTAAACCTAGAAGAATGAAACAATAATAAAATGACAATTAACAGAGAAAAGAGGAACAAAGTATTAAATGTAGGGGAAAGGAGAATAGAATAAAAAAGAAAATGCTGAAATTAAGAAACACCAGTTAGAATACCAGGAATAAGATCCTAGCAAAGGCAGATCTGTACATTGATAGGCAATAGGAATGGAATAATTGTGTCTATGAAAGGCATAGGCTCCAGGTTAAATAAAAACAAATGAACCATATAGAGATGACACACAATAAAAATGACACAAGAAGATTTAAAATAGGGCGATGGACAGTACATCTGTCTGTTTATCTGTGTGTCTTTTAAAATATATTTTGAGTACAAGTCCCTAGTTCATTTTGATGGCTGCAGTTTTGTCGGAGCATGAAGCAAGATCATCACTGGGGAGTGAGGATGGGTGGGAGTGTGGACGTCTAGGGAATCAGAAAAAGGTGTGGTGCGGTCTCCTGGGCCGGCGGCAGAGTGAATGGATTGGGGATGCAGGCTGACAGGTCCTGTTGAGTCCTGACCGTGGTCGGTTCTTCCTGCCATGGTCAGCTGCTTGGGGTGGAGGGATGAAGTGGGTGGAGGACTGGATTTAACTAGGGTTTCCATTCTGTCCAGTGAGTGGGACAAAGCAAAAGTGGAGGAAGGGAGTGGGGGGATCAGGCTAGGGACAAATGACAGTGACTGGCAAGCAGGGTAGGTGGAGGAGGGCCTCAAAGCATGGGGCAGCGGAAGGGGTTGGCATCAGTGCACTGGAGGTCCATTGGAGCCCGAGGCTGGTGGGGTGAGGCACAGCGGGAGTTGGCAGGAAGGGGCCACCGCTGTCTGTTCGGATGCTTCCTGGAGAGGTCATGTCCAGCTGCAGTTCGTGGCAGTGGCCAGATCTGGGGTTGGACTGTAGACACGAGTGTCTGGGCTGGGTAGGGGATTTCAGTGGGGAAAACCACTGAAAGTGGAGAGGTCAAGAAACAGGGGTCAAAGTGTATTTAAGTTCACAAAGAAGGAAGACAGGCTGAAACTGAAGAGAATGACTGTGAGCCAAGAGCTGTTAGGGGAGTGACCTCGAGGTCCGCAGATGACAGCAGCCCTAGGGTGAAGTGGGGACACAGTCTGAGGATGAGTTTCAAGACTATTTTTTTTTAAATGGAAGAAAAAGGAAGAAAGATCTGGAAGCTGCTATAAAAACGAAGGGAGGCTGGGCACGGTGGTGCACCCCTGTAATCCCAGCAGCTTGGGAGGCTGAGGCAGGAGTGTTCAAAGCAGCTTCAGCAATTTAATGAAGCCCTAAGTAACTCATGAGACCCTGTCTCTAAATAAAGTACAAAATAGGGCTGGGGGTGTGGCTCAGTGGTCAAGTGCCTCTGAGTTCAATCCCGGGTACCAAAAAAAAAAAAAAAGAAAGGAAGAGGGCTATTCTACCTCTGGGCGTACTAGATTGGGAGCCAATGTGACAATCAGCTGGGAGGGTCACAAGAAAGCACTGGCCTCAAGGAGAGCTGGGTTTTTGCAATTAAAAAATAAACGCGTAGATCCACATGTTTGATGGGCCATGTTGATAAGTGACAGAAGCAGGATGCCAAACGATACTTCAAGTATGAGAACACTCACAGACACATGTGTGTACACTTAGGTACAGAGAAAAGAAAAGGAAATGCTGTCCACTTGATTTTGGTGCATTGAGACCTGTTGTGGAGGCACAGAGAAAGCTCTGCATACTGAGAACAGGAAGTGAGGAGATGGGTGGTTGGAGTTTTGCATTTCTACCAGGACAAAGCCTTTTTTATTCCTAGTGAAACTGAATGTAAAAGAGGAACTGGATAGGACTCTGGGTCCTGCACTGGGAAAGCCATTGAGAAGGACTCAAGGTGCTGAGGTGGGACTCTGAGTGCTGATTCAGCTCCTGGTGCTGGGGAGCATCCTGCCCAGGTGGCTCTGTGGGGCATCCCTCGAGGGAAGTGGACGTTTTCACCATCAGGCGTTTGGGAAGAGGCACATCTAGGGTCAAGGACGGTGCCTGGGAGAGGAAGGGAAGCAACTGGTACCTCAGAAAATTGGGCCTGGGATCCTAGTGGGGAGAGTTGGCTGCTGGCCAGGCTGCACCAAACCACTGGCTCCTGGAGCGTGCCCGCCTCGTTTCTCTGATCTCTGGATCTTCCCACTGAATTGTAAGAGTAACTGCATTGCTCAGCGGTGCCCTGTGGAATTAGGAGCAGGGACTGTGAGGGTTTTGGGGGTACTACATAAAAGGACTGGCGGTGTCCCACCCTTGACAGTGGCCTGGGTCCTGGTGTGGCAGGAAGGGAACCGTGGTCAAAGAATGGCACCAATGATGGGCTGAAGGGTGGAGAGCGAGGTCAGATTTCTGACCTCCCGGAGGCTGTATCCTGAGATGATCTGAGCTGCAGAGGGAGTGGGAACCTGCCTAGTCTGCAGGCTCCTGTCATCCAGGGTGTGGGAATTAAATTGTGGCATTATCAGGTTTCCAAAGCTGGTAAGGCCTGAGTGTGCTGGTTACAGCATTGAAAAATCACTGGTATTCATTTCTTAGGAGGGCTTTATTATTTTTGGCTGTTTGGCGGGTGTATTCTTATAGGGGTCAAGCAGCTGTTGTGTTTGGTGAATGGCTGTGCTCTTTTGTCGTTTTTTTTCTCATGTTTCTTGCATGAAGGGCCAGGATACTCGGATCTCAGGAATGTATTGTCACCATGTTATTTTAACCCCAGTTTACCAAAACTGACCACTTTGAGGCTAGGACAGAATCAGGCTTTATCATCGAGAGCTCATACTTACAGATGTTTAAATTCTTTTAAAAAAACATTTATTTATTTATTTAGTTGTAGTTTCACACAATACCCTTATTTTATTTATTTATTTTTATGTGGTGCACAGGCTTCACATGTGCTAGGCGAGCACTCTATCGCTGAGCCACAACACGAGCCCCAGAAGCTTAAATTTAATGATCCCCTCTTTTTTTCTCTTTTTTAAAAATGTTTTTTTGCATTACAATTCTTTTTTTTTAAAGAGAGAGGAGAGAGAGAGAGAGAGAGAATTTTTAATATTTATTTTTTAGTTCTCGGCGGACACAACATCTTTTGTTGGTATGTGGTGCTGAGGATCGAACCCGGGCTGCCCGCATGCCAGGCGAGCGCGCTACGGCTTGAGCCACATCCCCAGCCCTGCATTACAATTCTTAATACACTTTTATACTACAATTTATCATAACTCTGATTGTATGATCCCCTTTTCATTTCCCCAAAGAAAAATTCTTTGAAAATTAAATGGTTTTAAATTTTCTTAGTTTTATAATTCATAAAATGCTTCCCTTTCCTGTTTCCCCCTAACTCAGAAGGGACAAAGTGGCATGTTTTTAGGTCTAGTTTTTTTCAAAGATCTGGTGACTTTCATATGGGATTCATGATGGCCCAAGGGGACTAGCTGCCCAGGAGCAACCTTCCACCCAGGGAGGAAATTATCAGTTTATGGTTGTTTTCTGGCCAACACCACATTATTTCTAGTTTGGTCCAAGGTCTAAACTGTAAGAGAAAATAATTGAAACACTATGATGAAAATAATAGAGTGATTCCTCTTGTTGCTATGGTGACAAGAATAAATTGAATCCATTGCTCTGAAAAATTGCCTGAAAGTGTACTTTCGCATTCCACAGTGGGTGTCTTTGTTAAGAATTTTAATCTGTCAGCCTCCATCAAAATGGCGCAGAGAAATATTTTACAGCTGTACTTTTAGCTGGTTTGGATGATTTTCAAAGAAAGCGGTGGAGTCGAAACAGTCGTCATTATATTGGAAATTTAAGTAATTTTCTAAAAGTGTCTTGGCAGGTGCAGACCTAAATGCACATCACAGTTTTGTTTCTACCATCATGGAAAATGTCACTGTCTGCACCAAATGTCACTGTCTGCACCAGCTTCGGGTGACTTTTCAGGTCATGGATGATCATTAGTATGGTAAGGGACTTAAGGGATCTGGTCTTGAAGCCAGAGGAAGTGGATTTCAGAGCTCACTGAGTGTAAGAGTCCTAGAGGCTAACGAGAGCCAGCAAGCTCCGGGGTCTGTTTCCCCATTTGATTCTGGGAATGATCATATTAATGACAACGGCAGTTAGCGTGGATGGAATGTACAGCTCTAAGCACCTGATGGCTGTTCTGGCAGCACCTCTTGGAATGTAAGTGTTATTATGGGTTACCATCTTTCTCTAGCCTATCAGGTTTGTCCTTGGGCTCATCACTTGAGTCACTTTTAAAATTTGCTTAGTTTTCTGTAAACCCCATTCTGCCTTATAAGTGCCTCTGTCTTAGTACTAATCTTTTAAATTGAATTAATCACTTACACTGTTTTTCCAGGCTTCTGGGAGTCACCCAGCAACAGTTTGCCCCATACCCTGGGGTCCTTGTTAATGGTGGACCTGTGCCCAGTGAATTCTTGCTCTTCCAGCTGCACCCTCTGACATCCAATCCAAGGAGCATTCTTGACTTCATCTGGTATTTTCCAGCCAGTTCTTATATTCTTTAGGTGTGTATATCATTGTTTCCTTATCAATCACAGAACATTTTCGGCTGGTGATTCTGGAATTTAACTTGTAACCCAGGAGAGGATGTGGGTAGCTCCTGAGCGGGTGGAGGCTCACTACTCTGTGGGGGGAGGATGCTGTTGTGTGTTCCCCTGACGAGGGAGATGTGTCACCTTTGCAACATCCAGAGAGAGGTTCCAGATGGGTGAGAGAACCAAATCCTTGGGACATCCATCCAGATGGGCCAGTTTTCACATCTTGACCAGGTCCTGACCTTCACACAACACACCTAATTTTTTGGGGGAGGCCAAATGTCCCTGAACTCTGTGAGCCTTTGAACTGGATCTGCCTTTGCCCCATCGTCACCACCAGAGCGCTCTCTGCCACCCAGCTGTTGGCTCCGTGCTGCAACCGCGCTCAGCCTCTCAGGAGCTTCAGCTCCGCCATTGGGGCAGCTGCTCTTCTCTCACGTTCTCCAAGTCGCCGCATCATCGCCCTTCGGCAGCGTTTTCCTCGGCATTATGCAGGGACCAGCTGTGTCCCACCTACAAGAGGGAATGCCATCTGCACCTGCCGCCAGTGGGTGAGCCAGCCTAAGTCCCCATGTGACCCTCCTGGAGTCCCTGGTCTCCCTTGTGCTTTTTGGAGCCTCTGAGAGGCAGACTGGGAGATGAGGCTGAACACGGAGGTTTTGGTGGAGGTGACTGAATGGAAAGCCCATGGTGACGTTTCAGGGATTTTGTAAGCTTGTTGTTAAACCCAGGCATGATCAGAAGTGGAATTATAGAAACTTGTGATTCACTAAATTACATTAGAAGTCATTATTTTCTCATTATTATTTACTGCAGTTTACTATTATCTGAGCTTTTGAGGTCACCGGGGTCTGCTGCAACTGTTTGGGGGGAAATGGCGTGCGATGGTGGGATGGTGCCCATCCCTTCCCCCCTCAGTGTTCTGTGACCTCAGCTGGTAGCTTGGAGCCAGCTGTGGTGAGACCATCTGCACCACGAAAGTTGACGCATGCTTCAGACCAGGCCTCGTCTGCTGTTTGTGGATGGTCAGAGAGAGTGATGGAGAAATGCTCATCATGCAGATTGAAACTAAAGCCTTAACATTGCAAATAGTCTGAAAATCAAGGATATATTCTTGCAGCGTTTGAAAACCCTTACCCGTTTCACTGACAGAAGCTCTGACACACACACTTTTTAATTTTTCCCTTGTTCTTAACATAAGCAAGTATCAACCAGTGCTCCTGTTGGAGCTGTGACCAGTTGACCCGGATGATCATAACCTAAACTACAGATGCAGAATCCAGCAAAAATCAACCGCACTCTGTGAGAACCAGTGGCTGCGTGGAACTTACAATGAACAGCGCTGCATGCATTATTATTGTTTCATGTGTTTCACAGCCTTCATATCAGCATGATTGATGATGATCCCGTGGTTGGTGAGTGGTTTCCAGCACATCACTGGAGCTGGGTCAGGTTGGCTAGAAACTCTGTCAGGGAAGTCTGGAATCAGAGACTAGTGGCGAAGGGGTCTCATGACCCCTGGGAATGGGCTTGGCCATTCCTCTACATTGAGTCACTGATTGGCAGCAGCCCATGCTAGGAACAGCCTTAGAGCAAACATGGAATGGGTTTCAGATTGGGACCTTTGGTCAATCAGGCTGTGGGGCTGGCTTGCCTGTGAGAGGGGTCCTGCACTGAGGCGAGAGGGCCAGGTTTCTGTATCACCAGTCACCAGCTGGGTCAGCTCCCCTGGGGGGCATATGCTTGGGTGTGGCTGAGGACAACACATGTGAGGCCAGAGCTCTGAGCAGTCAGCTGAGAGTGGGCAAGAGTGGATGTTCTTGAAAGCTGGAAGACAGGTTCTTCCAAGCTGAAGAGGGGAGTTGGCTGGAGCATCATTGTAATATCTATCTATCTATCTATCTATCTATCTATCTATCTATCTATCTATCATCTATCTATCTATCTATCTATCTATCATCTATCTATCTATCTATCATCTATCTATCTTACTATTTATAATAAATTCACATGTCCGTTAGCATTTAAAAGGCTTGAAGAAATCCAGCGGTTCACTTTGTCTGATGCATTGTCTCCTTAATTTATTTAACCAAGAAACCATTTTTTTGTGGCTGTCCTGTTACCATCTTCTGGTGTTAGTGCTGTGCAGAACACTCATGGGAAAGGCTGCACTGGAGAGATGGCGGGATCAGATGGGAAAGGGAGGTAAATGCATGCCAAGTACTTTTGCTTTTATGTCGTGGTCCCTGGGGAGCTGCTCTGATTTCCCTGGGAGACTTCTGGAGGATGATTGGTGTGGCAGTGATGGAAGCAGCGAGTCTATTTAAAAGTCTGCCATGTTTTCTGAGGTAGAGGCCAATGGGCCTGGGTCTGGGTGGCAGAGGGGAGCCCAATTAGAGAAATGCATAGGAGAGCCAACAGGACTTACGACAGGTTCTTTCACATTGGTGTGTCATCTGGCTCAGAGTTCCTGCAGCTCACCCTTGGTGTTCATTTCCAAGCTACTTCTGTTTCCTCCTTGCCTTCCTTTCTTCCTTTTACCTTCCTATTGTCTTCTCTCATTATTTATGTGTCCTAAAATGGTGTGTATTTAACAACCTCACCTGCCAGAAGAGCTTTCATATGCTTGTCTTTTCAGGCTCCTGTTGGTTTGTAACCGTTGCATCCTGCATTTTTCAATTTATTTATTTTTTGGTACTGGGGATTGAACCTGTTGCACTCAGCCACTGAGCCACATCCCAGCCCTTTTTAATATTTTATTTAGAGACAGGGTCTCACTGAGTTGCTTAGGTTCTCGTTAAATTGCTGAGGCTGGCTTTGAATTCGTGATCCTCCTGCCTCAGTTTCCTGAGCCACTGGGATTACAGGCGCACCACCATGTCCAGCATGTTCTTCAATTTAAAAAGTGACAATTGGTTGGTTGCAGTTGTGCATGCCTGGAATCCCATCTACTCAGGAGACTGAGGCCAGAGGATTAGAAATTTGAGGGTAGCCTGGGCAATGTCTCAAGACTCTGTTTCAAAAATAAATAAATGAATAAATAAATAAAAACAAAAAATAAATAAAAATGACTGGGATGTAGCTCAGTGGTAGGGGGCCCCTGGGGTTGGTGGGGTCAATCCCTAGTACGAGAGAGAGAGAGAGAGAGAGAGAGAGAGAGAGAGAGAGAGAGAGCGCGAGCGAGCGCCGGGGCAGCATCCTTTTATAATCCCACACTTGACACTTGTTGCTTTGGAATTTCATGTTCTGGTGTCTTTTCCAACATGGAAGAATAACTTTGGGTTTATGGTGCACAGATCAGGAAATGAGGATAATACAAACAATCTCATGTCTTCAGTCCAAATGGATTTGCTTCTGTTCTCTTTAGTGTAGCAAACACTTCTTGTTGTACTACTTTTTTTTTTTTTTTTTTTTTTTTTTGTGATGCTGGGGATTGAACCCAGGGCCTTGTGCATACTAGGCAAGCACTCTACCAACTGAGCTATATACCCAGCCCCAGAAAAATATCATTTCTTTTCAAGAAGATCTTATTGCATCACCAGGATGGAGGGTGTAGGTTATGTGGATTCTGGATGTTGTCTTTCCTTCCCCACTTTGTGCTAACTGTAATCAACTCTGATGCTTCTTTTATACTTTTCCCAGGAAAGGAAATTTCAATCAATAACTAAAATAAGCTTTTTGGTGCTCTGAAATCTCAGTTGCATCTTGTGAATTAACATGGATACCGAAGGCAGGTCTGATGGAGAGAGAACACATCTCCAGACAGGGAGCTTCCCCTTAAGAATACCAAGGGCACCAACAGGAAATGAATACCACATTTTTTTTTCTCTACCTCTAGAATTTTTGAACTACTATTGAGCAGACCAGAAGCATGTTTGCAAACATGCAACAGAGTGGATTCTGGGTTTTTAATTTGGGGAACTTTCTCAGATCTGGGAGGTGTATTTCAAGTTGAAGTCATTTTGTATATCTTAGGACCTAGGACTTGCTTTTCACATTTTCCTAGGGAAACACTGACAAAAGGGCTGTTTCCAAGTCTTGTGTCACCTGCATGCTGCAGGATTTCTGTTTTTGTTTCCTGCATTTTGACCAGGCCTCTTCAGGAGCAGGGAAAGCTAAGGGGTTCTGTCTTGCTGCCCATTAGATGACAGCCCGGGGGGAGCTGCCAGGCAATGCTGCGGAGCAGGCTGCGGCTGGCTCTCTCCAGGCGAGCGAGCACACCCCAGGCTGTTTCTTCACTGGTTGGACCTTGAAAGAGCCTGGCCAGCTGCTAGAGGGCTCAGCTGAGACCTTGCTAGGAGGGGCCATGCGTGACCAGCTGAAGGCTATTTGCTGAGCAGCGAGCATCTGGCTGCTCACCAGCATGGCCATTAGGCTCCCCAGCTTCCCCGGCCCTGGAGCAGAGGGAGCTGGGCACTCCTGAGACACCACTGGCAAGTGAAATGCTGGCGTGCGATTCTGAGGCTGCTGCGGTAAAGCCAGCATATCTTAAGCCCTCTCTGGAGCCATGAAGTCCTAGTTTTGGTGACCATGGTTATGGTTGGAATTGCAAGTGGCCCTCAGGCCTCTGTAACTGGTGCCCAGTAGGAAAACTAACACTGGTCTTGCCTGCACCCTCAGTTATCAAGGATAAGACTCTGAGCTGAGTTAGGAAATGTGGTGCCAGGGCATGGAGCTCCTTGGGACAGGGATGGGTTCCCCAAACAGATGCTCTGCATGTTCCAGAGCAGCTATTTGCAAAACACGTAATGGATAAAAGATTAGGATCCAGAACATATTATAGATGTTCCAGAACTTATGAAAAAATGTTTACCCTCATCAGCAAGTAGGAAAATGTAAAATTTAAAGCCACTAAAGGATATCGATTTATACTCAATTGGCAAAAATTAAAGTAAGCCAATAGGAAGTGTTACTGAGGCTACAAAGCAAAGAGAGCTTGCATACAATGCTGTTAGGAGAGTGAATCAGCACAATTATGTCAGGAAACAACTTAGCATTAATTAGCCAAGTCAGACATTCCTGCAACTCAGCAATTATGCTATAAGGAATATAATTGCAGAAGTACGCATAGTTTCATTATTCGTAATAGTAAACATTCAAAACAACATCAACATCAACAGGATATAGGATAAATAAGTTTTATATACTCATAAAACAGTACATATAGTATGAAAAAAGTTCAGTTTTATGTATCAATGTTGGTGAATCTTTTTCTTTTTTTTGGGGGGGTGGGGTGGGTATGAGTATCAGAAATTGAACTCAGGGGCACTTGGCCACTGAGCCACATCCCCAGCCCCATTTTGTATTTTATTTAGAGACAGGGTCTCACTGAGTTGCTTAGGGCCGCTCTGTTGCTGAGGGGCTGCTTTGAACTCGTGATCCTCTTGTCTCAGCCTCCCAAGCTTCTGGGATTACAGGCATGTGCCGCCTCGCCAGGAGCAATATTGGTGAATCTTAAAAACAAAAAACCAGATCCAGAAGGATGCACTCAATAGGATTTCATTTGTGCAAAATAGCAGCAAAGTGGACAATTACTTGTTTAGAGAGGTGGGTAGACTGAATGAAAAGGAAGAAATGAAATAACATGAAAATCAGGAGAGTGGTTACTAGGATAGAGGAGGCAAGTGAGGGCTGTGGGGGTGGGTAAGCAGGGCTGTCCCAGCCACAGGGGATGGGCCACTGTCAAAGCTGGGCAATGGCTACAAAGGTGTTTGATTTATTATTGAGCTATAGGTTAGACTGTATATTTTAGATCTATCTATGTATAAATGTGTATGTGTGTATATATTATTTCTCTGTGTATAATTATAATTTATACTTTTTGAAAGAAAGAAGAGGAAGGAGGAGGGGAAGGAGAAGACTTGGGAGCATTTTGGGTCCTTGTGTGAGGTGACATCAGTGCTGAGAATGGAGATCTGTGGAGAGCAATAAGGAAGCATCACTGGACTCCAAGTGCGTCCCTGATCAGGTGGGGTCTTGGTGGTGCTGTTTTGATACTGCACACATTTCCAGACGTCGGTTCCAGGGATGCTTCCTGGGAGGACAGTGCTGGAGTTGATTGCTGAAGGGTAGAGGCTCACCTCAAGGTGCAGATTGTCACTCATTCAGCAAAGATGTACTGAGGTCCTACTGAAAAAAAAATTAGAGGCACATAAAGCTGAATCAGAATACAATGCCATGAATTTGCACACATGAAGAAATGGAAGTAGAAGGTCTGACACTCAGCTGTAGCGTCTGGGCAGTGTTAGAATCAGTGTTTCTGAGCTGGGAAGGGAGGGGAGAATCGTCCAGTGAGCACTTTGGGAGCCAGGCGTTGTGTTAGGTGTTTCACCTGCCTGGGGGGAGGGGAGAGAATGCCTGAACTAAAGACACAGAGGAAGTGACAGGGTTCACCAAGGAAGGGTGAGCAGCGTCATTGGAGTGGAGTAACTACTAGTCAGTGAGCACTTATTGTAGGGCTTGGAAAATCTTCCTGTAAAGGGCCACATGGCAAATATATTAGGCTTTGTGGGCACCATGGCTTCTGTTGCAAAGACTCCACTCTGCCTCTGTACCGGGGAGGGTCGGGGTGTGGGGGAGCCACAGACAGTGTGAATGTGACTGTGTTCTGATAAAACTTTATTCATAAAAATAGGCAATGGCTAGCTTTTTTTCTCTATGGATGTCTCTATTATTATTATTTTTTGGTGGCTTTCCAGATTCCTGATTTATTGAATGTTCGCCGTGTAACAAGCGCAGTGCCAAGCGCTTTACATGCATTATCTCAACTCTGGAAATAGTCCTCTGGGCAGACACTATTATTACCATTCCCTCCTGTTTACAGACACAGATACCAAGTCTCGGGTTGACTGAAGTCACTTAGTACCAAAGGCTGCAGGCAGGGTTGCCTCGGAGAGCCTGCCCCTGTTGTTCACTCTTAATCACTGTGCTTCCTGCATAATTAGAGGATGGGGTTGAGGGGCTGGGGCTGACATGGAGATCCTTGATGCCAAGATGAGTCATCTTGCCCGGATAGTTGAGGGCCATGGGAGGTTCTGGGTGGAGACGAAGGAGGCAGAGCTCCCCCACACCCTGGGCTTCCTGGCCTCTTTCTCCTGTGCTGAGGTGGGAACTGCTCAGCTGCCTCTTGCTCAGCCTCCCCAGCAGGGCATCAAAGACAGAGCTCAGGATAATTTGGGATTAGCCCTGCTGGAATGCCAGCTGATGTCACAGTCCTGTGTGGTGTGGGAGGGTGACCATCCTGTCCAGGAAGGGAGAAGGTGACTGTCCTGCTAGGAGGGGCTCCTCCTTGACAGCAGGAGCAGAGAGCCTGTAGTAATAGCCACACAGTTTCAGGTGGATACCACTAAGGCTAGGTTCTCTGGACTTGCTACAGAGTAAAGCCCTTTCTGGTTTCGGTGGCTTGTTCAAGCTGGGAGCAGCAGTGTCCTGTCACATGGCAGCCCTGTCACTTGAGAGGGCAGTTGGCAAACTCATTTCCTCTGTCCTAAGCGTTTTCAACCACCAGTGTCGCGTCCCACCACGTGGAAGGCTGGCCTGTTTTCTTTTACCAGGAGGCAGCCACTTGGTAATTGCTCCCCGACCAGAAGATGAGAACTTACCAGGAAGGGTTCCTGCTACCATGTTGAATAGGGGCTGGACAGAGGATGGGGACAAACCAAATTCATTGTTTTTCATCCTAATTTATAGTTGAAAAGGGAATTTTAGGATCAGATCTTGAAAATCGGTGTTATCCTCCAGGCAGTATCTTTTGAAGCACACTCCGTAGAACCTTGTGCCTCAGTATGTTCTCTAAGAAGAGCTTCAGAATCAGTGTTTGGGAAGCCCTGTGTGCCCCACCCCACCTCCTGGAGCCACACGATGCACAATAGCATTAATAAGGGCTGGGGCCTTTTATGGTACTGAGTAGTGAACACATCTTTTAACTCGGCACTCCCAAATCTAGTAGTATCTATTAAAATCCTGTAGGGCCAGTGTTCTCCAGACCTCATTTTGGGAAATAATGTTGCAGGTAATTAAGGTCAAGCGGGTCTTTTAGGAAATGTGGGATCATCAGATAATATATGATTTTAAAAAATAACTCAGGCAGCCGATGAGAAGTTGAATTACAAAGAGGTAGACTCAAGGTAGGCAAAAGAACAAAACTAAAAAATTAAAAAAAAATAGTCCAGATGAGAAACAAGGACCCAAAATATTGATAGTGATCATGAAAATGGAGACAGATTTCATTCAAACACCTTTGTGCAATGGGTGTGAGAGCACCTATGATAGATTCAATATAGACAGTGAAGAGAAGGAGACACCAAGGTTGCCTCTTGGTGAGCCTGTTTGGTTGACCAGATGGACAGTTAACCAAGACTGGAAACAGAGATCTTCCAACATGGCTGCCTTTGAAGACAGCAAGTGGCAAGTGGGTCCTATGGCTTCCGGAGTCCACACAGTGGAGCCCACAGAGGCGGAACTCCATCAAAATCCCAGGCTCTAGGGTCTGGATCTGAGGTTCGTGTTTATGGACAGCGCAGACATCACTGCTCCTTCCGTACTTCTCTGTTCAGCTCAGGGTGTGAAACCTAACAGGGCACACTGGCTGGGAACATAAACAGGTCCCTTTCCTGTCAAAATGCTTAATTACAGCAATACATTATGACATAATTGGCCAGCCTGGTCTGTCAGAAAGGCTCACAAACAAGAACGATTGTTTTAGAGTGGGAGTTTCCAGGCTATTTGTCAGAGTTTGGGGAAGTCACAGAGGCTGACATTTGTCAGACACAGTAATTAAAAATTGCCTCTGGATGTGTCTCAGATGGGAAGGTATTTAAACTCAGCATAAACACTAGTCTGTTATCCTCCTAGCACTGAAAGAAACTGGAACATAAGAACCATAATATTACCCTTATGTTTCCCATTGCAAAGGAATGATGACTGCAAATTATGAAGAAGTACAGCATGACACAGAATACCAGAGCCCGGTAACGCTGCTCATCGGGGAGTGCCTCGGGAGAGGTCCGATTATTAGCACTGAGCACATAGGTTCTGATGACAGGAAACTTAGACTCATTTTTATAAATAGCGCTCTGTAATCTAGAACTTTGCTCCCATTAAGTTCTCCTGTAGATGTCCAAATTCTACCACACCCACTTAGACCCCTTTACCAAGTCATATGTTCATATTTTAACCTTAATATTGATTGAGGGTCAATCAATTAGAAAGAGTCACATGAAGAATATTTGTGTAAAATTCCTGAAGATAGATATAGATATGTCTCTATATATACACATATGTATATATCTACACATATATCTATATAGATAGATAGATTTGTTCCTTGTAGAAGGATTTACACAATGGCTTCTTTTAAGAATTTAGCACAAGAAAGAAGAGCATTGTTTCCTTTTCTGATTGTAATTTTTTGTTTTAGCTGTCCATAAAAAGCAACAACAAATTTAGTAATTCATTATAATAGATAATGTAGTTCTTGAGTGTGAAAGAGAGCCTGCAAGGTATTTTGAGCTTAAACACAATGGGGAAATACTGGATGCCGTCTTTCTCTTGGAAATGTATAATGCATGTAGTATACTAGGCGGGTTTGGAGAGTCTAAGAAAAGAAACCTATGTTATTTTCACACAATTTCCCTTCTGTTTGAGAAGAGAAATCCTTCTCCCCTCCCATATTCTGTTAACTGCCCTTGGAACTACTATTTGTAGAATAATTTATTATGGTAACATATACATGACAAATTGTCCCCCAGCAGACTCTGAGGCTGTGAAGGGCACAAAATAGTCTATTATCTCTTGTAGGTAGCAGATGATAAGTGCCTAATAAATGCTTGTTAAATGGACTAATCTAGTCCCACCACCCATGCAGTGCCAGGAGAGTTCTAGGATACTCCCAGTGGGGGTCTAATTGATGGCAGGACACATCCAGATACCAGGAAGCCCTAGGAGGGAGGCAACCCACTAATCTACCCATAATGCTGACTGTTCAAAGCATTCTTTCCACGAAGAATGATCTGTCTTAAGACTCAACCATATTACACTTGTAAACACCTGGAAAGTGGATTTTTTTTCTTCTTTATTCACTATCATACCTCCAATACCTAGAACAGTTCTTGGCAAATAATAGGCACTCACTAAATATTTATGAAGTGAACAGTGTCATATTTTGTGTTAAAATCAGATATGAGGTGACTTGTTATAATTGTTTAACAAAAGGTGTTTGAGTGAATGCATTAAATAATAAAAAGAAATTTCATAATGGTTAGAAGAAAACAATAACATCTGTAACCGAAGAAATTTTATTCAGAAAATCCAAGACAACTAACTCCTAAGCAATTCAAAATTAGTTTAGCAGAAAAGTTGCTTGTTACAAAATTAATGTCTGAAAAATATATTTTCTTTTTCTTTTAAATTTTCTAAAGTTTTAATTGGACACAATACCTTTATTTTATCCATTTATTTTCATGTGGTGCTGAGGATCGAACCCAAGGCCTCACATGTGCTAGGTGAGCACTGTACCGCCGAGCCACAACCCCAGCCCCTGAAAAACATATTTTCTTATAGCTAAAAAAAAGAAAGCCTAATAGTGAAAATAATAAAAAATCCTACTTGCAATAGACAAAAATGTGAAATACCTGGAATCAATCTTCAGACACGCAGGACTAGTATGAAGAAAGTAACAGTGGTAATAGAAAAATTTGCTAATTATTTGCAGCAAAAATAAGTTGGATCTGTACTGTGTATCCCACACCAAAATACATTTAATTTTGGTTAAAAAGATAAATGTAAGTGATGGAACTATTAAAGAATCTGAAGAAAATATGCATTAAGTATTTTCCAGATCTTAGATCTAGATGGGGGAAAACTGTTCTAGGCATGTACACTTTTTCCCATAAGGAGAAAGACCGGTGGATTTGATGACATCAAAACAAAAAAATTTGGAAACCAAAAAGCATTACGTTATGGTTTAGGTATGAAGTGTCCCCAAAAGCTCATGTGTGAGACAACACAAGGAAGTTTAGGGGTGAAGTGATTGGCTTATGAGAGCCTTGACCTAGTCAGTGCATCAGTCCCCTGTCGGAGATGAACGGTAGCTGTAGGCAGTAGGGTGTGGTGGAGGAGGGGACCACTGGGGGGTGACCTTGGGGTTTGTATTTTGCCCTGGTGAGGAGAGCTGCTCTCTCTCTGCCTCCTGGTGCTTGTTCCTGGCTGCTTTCCTTTGCCACACACCTCTGCCATCCTGTTCTCCTTCATTGGGCCCTGAGAAGTGGAGCCGGCTCCCAAACCATGAGCCCCTAAATGAACTTCTCCTCCTCTAATTGCTCTTGACAGGTCTTTGGGTCACAGCATAGAAAAAGCTGACCAGATCATAGAATAAGAAATGTATACACATATAGAGTAAAAACTGCTTTATTGCGGTATAGTTGATATTAAAAAAGCAGGATCTATGTAATGTATGCATTTTGATGAGTTTCTTGGGCACCATCAGCAATATTAAAAGTAAATGAAGAATTAGGAAAACATTTTTAAAATGAGTGATACAGGGATCAAGTTCCCATTATATAATAAACTCAAAAATCAACAATAAAACTTCAACAGGAAGATACATAAAAACTTAAATGAATAAGCTGCAAGAAATACAGTGGTCATGAATCTTACGAAAACATTTCCAACCTCGTTACTAATCAAAAGAAATTAAAAATAAAACAATGAGGTGCCATTCTTTCCTAGAAAGTTGACAATTAAAAGGAAAGAAAAGCCACCACTTGTGCTGATGAAGATGTGGGCATGTCTCCAGCTGCAGGCACACGGCCTGTGCAGGCTCTCTGTCGGGGCGGGCGACAGATGTCCAAATCATAAGCATGTTCAACCCTTGGCTCAGCGTGTTTATTTCTAGTAATTTTTCCCTAAGGACATAGTGATGTTTACATAAAAATATTTATCCTAGGATTATTTATAATAATGAGAAACTAAAAAATGAGGATAGAGTATGGACATATTCATAAGAAGGAGAATTTTGCAGCCATTTATGATAATATTTTTTTAAAAATATTGAAGCATCTAAAAAAGGTTCGTTATATATTATTTGAGTGGATGATGAAGCAGGGCATGTATTTGGGCACGCCCGTGATTCCAGCTGTGCAGTGTGCACACGCACCTGCATGTATCCCTGCGTGTGCGTGAACATCCAGGCAGAAGGATGGAAGGGCCAAAGCGGGGGATGGTGGGTGGTGGCGGGATGACATTTTTTATTATTAAACGTATTGTCTTTTCCAATGTCTTGCACATTGCTTTTGTGATTATAATCATCTATTATGGACACTTTCAATGTTGATAGAACACTTTCCGGCATCAGCTAGTGCACACAGCCTGCATGCAGCCACTGGATCAAGCTTCTGAGTCACTGTCCCTTTCTTGTCACATCTCTGAAACTCAACGATTCTTTAACTCGGAGGTCTGCAGGCAGTAGGTGCCCTGTTAGGAGCCTCACCTTAGCCCTTTTTCTTGGAAACCCTTTCCTTGTTTCTCACCAGGACAGAGATGTCAGCTCCCCAGTGTTCAGAGGAGCAGGGATGTTTCAGCGGAGTCACGCTGTTTGACCTACTAACAGACATTAAGTACCTCCCTGCCTCCTCTCTCAGCACACGGTGGCTTCTCTTAAGTGCAAGTCAGCGGCTCCTTGACTTCCTTTAGGGCACCTGCTGTGGGCCGTGAATCCTGCCGTGAGCTGTCATTGCCAGGGTCTTGACCTGGTTCTCAGCAGCGGCTTCCTTATCCCAGGCGAGAACCTCACATTTTTGACATCTACTTGTGAGATGGGCATGACTAGTTCTAGCATCCTGGGTTGGTAGTATTAACTCTTTCCCTGGTGGAAGGAAACTAGAGGACAGGTGTTACCTGGAGAGGTGCGGAACAGCCGGTAGAGAAGATGAGTGCTGTCACAGGGCCTGGGCCACTGAGCTGGGAAGGGTTTTGGGGTTTGGTGGTTTGATTTCTTAATGAAATTAGCTGAGAACCTGAAGTTTCCTTGTAACTGAAAAGAGCACAAGTTCACAGAAAGGATGTCATAGGCTACTGAGTAGGGGCTGCGCATCTGAGCCTCAAGCTAGGCGATGGATTGGGTGTTTGCACAACGGTGCCTGGCTCAGGAAGCTTTGTGGCCAGTGTGGCCAGTGGCTCCCGTGACTCTTCCCAAGCTGGTTCCAGAATGTTACTGGCACAAAAGGCTCCTCCTGCTGCACAGCAGTGTAAAAGTGCTTGACACCACTGAGTGATACACTCAGAAGTAGTGAAGCTGGTAAAGTTTATGCTATGTGTATTTTATCACAATTCAAATGGAACAACACATCTGTGATCTTGTTATTGGACAAGTCGGGCTGCTCCTACACAACAGACCCATTAAATCCAGAGACTAGGGGTGGAGGCAAAAGCTGGCTCAGTGAGAAGATGAAGGACTCTTGTCTCAAGTCCTCCTTGCAGGAAATCGATTTAGGAGTGGTTTATATAGGTGGAGGATGGTTGTTTTCAGACTGGGGGTGCTTTGTACAGCAGGTGGCCAGAGGATGCACGTCAGATCCAAATCACCTAGACATGGGATTCTCTTTAGTTCAGGGAATCTCAAAAACAAAGATCAGCTATTCTCATTACAGATCAGTTTGCTCACCAGCAGTTCCTGACATACTACATAATAGACAGGCTTGAGGAGGCAGCTACCCCGGGGCTCTGGTGTCGATTGCCAAACTCAGAGCAGTAAAAGAAAACCTCCTTAATACTTCAATCTCATAAAATGTAGGCAATGAGCACAAAATGCAAAATCACAAAAATCAACTAAGTATAGAGAAGCTTTTACAAAGTTACTGGAATTAGTTTCTTTCTTCTTTTCAGGTGGTTATGTTAATTTTTTGAAAAAAGTTTGATAAAATAAAGATTCTGTCTTGGAATATAATTAGCAAATTCTGGGTTAAGCTAAGATAAACACATTTCCTCCATGCTGGGGTTTTACTCACTGGGTTTTTTTTTTTTTTTTTTCAAGAGAGGGTTTCAGTACTGTTCCCCCAACTCTTCTGACCATTGGACAGTTTCTGAAGTTCTCTGAAGACTCTGCTGTTGAGCGGTTGAGAGACGGGACTCAGGGAGAAAAGGGCCAAGAAATGGAATACTCTGGAAACAAATACTTCTGAGGTCGACTAAACTTGAATTTCCCGTGGTGGAGAAGTATGAGCCTTGAAAATCTTCTGTTTCTGTGCTTTTGCATAATCATCAAAACTTGTGCTCCCCACCCCCACCTCCAGTGGTCTTCTGGTTACTATTCCTTTTGGAAAGCTCTAGCTATTTCTCAGTAGGTTAAGGGAAGAAGGAGTTTTTGGTGCCCATGTTAAGAAAGCTGGGGATACAGAGTTCTCTAGAACGTGACTCTCAAGTTCTGATGGAGGTTGGAATCTCCTGGGGAGATTGCCTCAGGGAGAGTTTACTTAGTGAATCAGTGGGGGTGGGGGGGGGGACGGGAAAAGGAAATTACCTTTTTAATAACAGGTGAGGGAACCTGTGGACCCGTGTACTGGGATGAAGCCCAAAGGTCTGTAGAATTAGGAAGAGCCAGCTGGGCTGGGACAGAGACTGAGAGGGTCACTGGGGATACTGGGAATCAAGGTCTTCTGAGCCCTTATACCGCAAGGCAACAGGACACATCAGTCATACTGACGCTGCCTTTATTATTTAAAACTGTGCTATTTTGTTCATAGCAGATTAAATTTTACATTAGAATATTATTTATCTCAATTACTGGGATATTAGGTGCTCCCTTTAATTTTGGGTACAATGTGGGTGCTCCCTTTAGTCCTGACTCTGGCATTTCTGATCCTTTTTTCCTGGAAATTTCCATGAGTAGTTAGGTGTTTACATGATGTGAATTGGCCCCACTAGAGTGGAATTCCCTTACATGGTCGTCCGTCCTCATCTGTGAATTTGCTTCTTGTGGCTTTAGTTACCCCTTAGTCCAGAAATACTATGTAGAAAGTACCCAAAATAAACAATTCATATGTTTTTAAATAATTTTTTTACAGTTAATTCTTATAATGGTTCTATTTTATTAGTAGATCTTGTTAATTTTTTTACAGAGCCTAATTTATAAGTTAAACTTTATCATAGGTATGTAGGTATAGGAAAAAGCAGCGGATCCTGGGTTTGGCACCATTCAAGGTTTCAGGCATGAGCAGGGAGCTTGGATAGGAGGGGGCTATTGTGCTACCTTTGTGCCTCTAAAATTCGTTTGTGTGTGTTTCTTGCTGTACTGCAGCGGTCCTTTGAAGAAAGCCAACGCCTTCGGCTCAGCAGTGTCTGGGAGCTCAGCCTGAGTCTTTCTGTCCATCCGTCAGACTCTAAAGCACTCTGTGAGGACTGACCATGCATCTCCCCGCAGCAGTGGAGATGTAGAGGGGATCTCTGTTGCTGTCCACTTCAGCTGAGCTCGCTCTTCTGCTCCTTCTTGAAAGAGCTCATAAGAGACTTCTGGATTGTTCAGCTTCACTGCAGTTACAGCCACCTTGATGTCACTGTCAGGCAGGTCCTTTCCAAGGAGCATTTCTAATCCTCCTGATGAGCTTGTGTGTTTACAGAGCAGGAGCTGAATCTGCAGGCCGAGCCTGCAGTGCCAGGAATCTGCCGACAGTGCAACTCGGTTAGCAGTACTTAACGGGGTGCTTTGTCTCCAGCTTATTTCCACCTAATTTATCATCACTGTCTATTAAATTCGCATTTAAAATTACTATTATATCCTCCATAGACAAAGATGGATCAATGATTCAAATGGGTATATGTACAGAAAAAAGGGTCTATATCAAAATGTAAACACAATAACTCAGAATAACAACATATACATGTGAACAATGAACTTGCAAAAACAGATCGCAAATCTGCATGAACCCAGAAGAATGCGTCTCTGTGTGGTGTCACTTGCAAAGTCAGCCTAAGAGAATTACAGGGGGGAAATGTGGTAAAAATACCAAACCTCTCAATATTACTGGCCGATCTGCAGCCAGCGTCAGTATATTTTCCTTTAAAACTTTTCAAGTAGCAAGGAAGCTGTTAATTTGTGTGCATCATTTCTAATAGTGCCCAGTGATTACCGTGTTAGAGCATTTTATTTTCACACCTCCAAAGGACAAAATACTGTCTCCAGAATGAAATAAATGAATTTTGTCATAGGCCCTAAACTCATCAAAGTTCATCAAACCTTGACCCCCTTTAGCAAGAGTACTTTTCATCACACAGTCGTAGACGAGCTTGTAAAACCAGCTACGAAAATGAGTGCCACATCGTGCTGAGCTCCGAGAGAATGCAGAACAACTATTGGCTAAGCTTCTGTATTGGATGACTCTGCAGGATGTGGCATAAAAAATGAAAGAGTTCCTCAGAAATTTTGCTTCATAGCCGGACAAGTTTGCTGCATGAAAAGAATGAGTCAGTGCTTGAGAAAGATATGGAAGGAGGAGCACTTGGTGGTGTTTTGTTCTGCTTATCACAGAGAACCTAGGCTACAGAAGATTTTTTTTTGTGTGTGTGTATTGTGTTACTGGCAATTTTTGTGCCCAGATATTAGCCTGGACAACATAGATCAGGGCAGTGTTTGTGGAATGCCATTTAGTGTGCACCAAAAAAGGCTCACTGACGTTGACAACCCTAATGTCAACAGCAGCCTGAAAATAACTGCTCTATTCACAGAAAACAGCTGGCAGCCGGTAATACACCTCTGATCTTCTGCCCCGAAGGAAAGAATTTAAAAAAATGTGACCACCCAATCAACGTGACTGTGCATCCTACTCAGCATACATCTTCTCAGCATGCTGGGAGAAGAACTGGGCCGGCAGGAAAACACTGCTCTTTTGCATTCATGTACAATGGCTCTGGAGAAGGGCACACCCAGGGGAAGGGTGCTACACGGGGTTCACATGAGGGATGAGACAAAAGCTTTCCTGGTGCACGGTACACTCACACAGATACTGTTTCTCTCGGTCAGGTTGCAGCTCCAGGGTTGAATACGAGAGACATATTCAGTACACTGCAAAGCCTAGCTCTGTCCTGGAGGGTTGAAATGTGATCACTGTAATGTCCAGGTAAGTTGTCATCCAGGTGTGTGTAAGTAGGAAAGCTGAGCTTTGTGCCTTCTTAACAATTGTTTTTCTTTGTCAGAAAAACAGATGATGTGTTATGAATCATATTTAAACAGCATGTCCAAACGCTACATAAGCTGAAAGAAATGCTTTCCAGGGTGGAATCCTTGATTATGGAAGTAGTATTCTCACTAATGTAGCATTAACACAGAATACGAATTAATCTTCAGTGAAAATCTCTCCCTAGTTTCTGGGTCCTTTTGCAATCTGCATAGCCAAGATGACTTTGATCATATCAGTGCCAATATCCTGGAGGTGATATTTACTGTGTTTTGCAAGAAATAGGATAAAGGGGACATAGCATCTGTATTATTTTTTACAACTGCATGTGAATCTAGAAAAATCTCAAAATAAAAAAATTTGATTTAAAAAGAAATTCAATCAAGCAGCAAAAAATAGTAATGCTATGATATCTATCTCTGTATCTAAATCTTGGGACAGCTGTAAGAGGGCTTTAGGATAAACAGTTCCCAAAGGGATCTCTGGATCAAATGGTATGAGGATTTTGGTGTCTATGTTCATGAGAGATATTGGTCTATAAGTTTCTTTTCCTATGACTGCTTTGTTAAGTTTTGGTATCAGAGTTAAGCTGGCCATTTAAAGAGATGAGCCAGAGTTTATCAACCCTTATAAATTTGTTCTCTTCTACAATATAGAGTTGGCTGATTTCAGTATTCTTTTCTAAATTGCTTGGCTTTTGAGAAGACAATTCTGACAGTTGTAAGTGTGGTCAGAGAACCCCCAAACCTTGCCTTCATCTGACCTAGTCCTGAGTGTAAGTGCCATTCTGTCCTCTGCCATGACCAGAAAAGGGACTGGGGGAGAAAATAGAAATCTGAGTGAAAGACAGAAATATGGGTAAGATGTCTATGTGCCTGTCCTTCGGGCTCACCAGGGGACCCCAGATGCAGCTCGTAGACAGCTGTGGTCTACTCTTGTGCTTTGGGCCTTGCCTCTCTGGATTCGGTTTCATTTTGACTTCAGGACTGGTACCTTCTAGAATGATCAACTTAACTAGCAGTAAAGTCTGTTTTCACCTTTCTCATACTTAGGAGCATTCCAGAGCCTTAAGCCATCTTACCGTATTTCTGTCTTTCACCCGTATTTCTATTTTCTCCCCCAGTCCCTTTTCTGGTCATGGCAGAGGACAGACGGCAGGGATACAAACGTTCACAGATGCCCCTTTCCACATTCCCAATTCACATCCATGATCACCTACTTTTCTTTCCTTTTGTTTTTTAATATTTATTTTTTAGTTGTGGCTGGACACAATATTTTATTTGCTTTTATGTGGTGCTGAGGATCAAACCTGGGGCCTCACACTTGCTAGGCGAGCGCTCTACCGCTGAGCCACAGCCCCAGCCCCGATCACATACTTTTCAATCAGAATTCTTCCAGACCTCTGAGACACGTTCTGTCATACAATTGCATTGCTCTATGCTTCTCTGTTATGCAGTGTGAACAATTTTAATGAAATACCTTTGTGGGTGCATGGTTCTAGAAGCTTCTAAGAAAGATAAACAAATGACGTTGAATTTTCTTTGGGTGTCCCGCAGTCTGATCTCGTGGTCAAGGTACTCCTGCTCGGGGCAGCTCGTGGTCTTTCCTCCGGTTGCTCTGTAACTGTGATTCCACGATCGCTTCAAGACTTTGAAGCGGCAGTTTCCTTCTTCTCCTCTGTGACTTTCTCCCCGTCCTGCTCTCCAGCTGCTGCCTGACCTCCTCTCTTTCTGCTGTGGTCTCTAGCTTGGTCCACAGGGGCTCCTAGTCTCCGTTTTGTTTTGGCATCCCTTCCCCAGACCCCACAGCCACGCTCACCCCGACTGGCACTTGGAGAGCCCTTTGCTCATCCTTACCTATTAGCTAACGGCCACCTGCGTCTAATTCTGAATTTCCCCTTCTCACCGTGCTGCCTCGCAGAACCACCCTTCTGCTCCTGCTTCCCCGTGACACCCTCACTTCACCTGAGCCCTTGAGGCTGCCCCAGCATCCTTCCTTGAGGACATGGTGTCCAGACGATTTTCCTCCCTCCCTGCGTCTATTTCTACCTTTAACTCTGTTTTGTGACGGGCACTGGGACCTAAAGGTTAATAAGGAGTGTTGGTCTCCTTCCCTGAAATGCGGTGACCCAGGCCCTGCTTAGGAGGAGGTCACGCTTTGGAGCTATTTTCTACTAGGCTTTGACCTGCCCTCAGATGGTCATGACCCAGTGGTCTCAAAACGAGCAGCGTGTGGTTGGCGGTGGCCACTTCTCCCCGGCCAGGGCGCTTCTCGGCACGGGCCGCGTGTCCTGTCTTCAGTCAGCTGGCTTCTCTCGCTGGGATGCCTTATCCTTGGGATTGAGCCTCACACTCTTCTGAATTCACTGTATCAGTCCTAAGATGAATAGGGTCATCTGCTAGGTACAATTCTTTTAGCAGTTTTTAAATCCTAATATATTTTCCAAAGTTAAGGCAGGGTGCTTGCTAGTCAGAGCGATGGCCACTGACCACTGTGTCCCCTTGAGTTGATCTTCACTTAACCAGTAGTCAGGCTCCACTCACCCACCCAGATGCTTTCACCTTTGTGACTAATCCCTCTTCCTTCTGTCACAGAGAAGTGGAGCAGGCTAGGGCATGGTGTTGCTTGCCTCTGGTTCCCTAGCCCTTGAGTAATGTCCAGTACCTGGTGGGCCATTGGTGAATGGTGGAATGACTGGACGAGCCCACGGCCTTGGGTCGCTTTGTGGTCCATAAGGAAGAGGCGGGAGATAATAGCAGGCTCCCCTGGTCCTGTTCACACTGTCATGGCAGGTTTTACCCTCTGCCCTATTTTCTGTACCCCCCAAACCTTCGTTTCTCTGGCTGGCCCTGCCCCTGCTCCCAATCTGCTCTGGAGACCCTGTGGGTCTCGGTGTAAATGCTCTTATCAATTCACCTGGGCACTCCTTTTGAACACCCCCGGCTGGGTTCACAGCGCCTTTTGTGGGCTCTATTTTATGGTATGGCATTCCACAGTGGCCGCTATTTCCTTTTCCCACTCATCTGCAGGCTCCGTAGGCCAAGGATGGCCAGGGACGCCACACTATTCTTGGTGACAACAAATATTTGCTGAATTAATCAGTTATTACATGCCATAATGTAGAAATTTGCCGTTCTGGTCCTTATGACGATACTCTTACATTATCTTTTATTCAAGGAACCCATGGGCTGGATCTGGGGCAAGGAGGGCATCTTGGGATCAATGGAGAACAATGCTGGGAGGTCACGGTGGTCGATCTGAGAGGAGGGTCCTACTCATGATGAGCACGAGAGGGAGGCTGAGCATGAGAAGCCATGGTCACAGCCAACGGGCCTGGCCCAAGTCTGTAATAATGCCGTCAAAGATAAGTTGGCAAACATTTTTTTGTTGTTGTTGTTGTTAAAGACGGAAATATAACTATTTTAGACTTTGTGGGTCTCTGTTGCTACTATGCAACTCAAGCCATGTTAGCATCGAAGCCTCCATAGACAACATGGAAGTGAGTGCCCGTGGATGTTTATAAATAAAACTTCATGTACCAAAGCAGGTGGTGGGCCGAGTTAACCTCTGTCATAAAGAGATATTAAAATCAAGTGTCCTGAAAAGATTATGAGAGGCAGAGCGTCATACCTATAGAGTTTTAAAGCATAGGTTGTTTACAAGAAATTAGGAAAGGCTGTATAACCATCAGACCAGAGTAATTCAGATTTAAAATTAGAGTCAAAATAAAACAATAATTGCAGATTACTCTTTCTCTCCAAACCTTTAGATCTATCTAATTGTTTGGGGCTAAAACTGTTCTGAATCATGTTTAAAATGCTGTATGTGCGTGATATGATGTTTCCTGTGTGTGTTAAGAAAAAGCGGCTTAAATGTTTGTCATAGAAATGAGTCTGGTATGTTCTTCTCCTGGGCGGCTAGAATACCTGAGGCATTGTCCAGACAGCACGAGCTCACCATGATGCCATGGTTTTTGTTGGTGATGAAATTGAGTTCAAAGCCAGTCAGGAGTTATATTGTATACCAGCTTCTTGGAAAGGCAGGTAGGGAAAGGAGATGCGGACTGAGATCTTTATATTGTATATGTGCTGTTTTTAGAAAGCCCACATATGTTTGATCCACTGGTAATTGGCTACCATGAAATTTTGTTGAATGAATCAATGGGATGGATGAGACAGAGGAGAGGGGCCCATCCCAACAGATCTCGTGAAGGGAAAATGGCAGAAGACGGTAACTCAGACCTTGTGGAGTGGGAAGGTGGAGCCAGCCGCCTGCCCCGGGAGACAGGTGTGGATTTCAGAGACAGGCGCAGGCTCAGGCTCAAGAAGAAGGAGGATGAGTTCCATTTTGTCCAAAAGTTTGGAGAGCTTTTGAGATGTTTATGAGAGAATTTGATGTATGAATCACAGGCTCAGACAAATTAGCTAAGTCTGAGATGCTGATTTTGGAAGCAGCTTTCACAGAGAAAGTGACATAGCAACCTTGTGTTGTAGGAAAGGGGATGGAAAGGAAGACATGAGAGGGGTGTCACCTCTGTGGAACCCCAGCCTCTAATGGGGTTGACCAGACTGATCCCAGAGCAAGACCGTTGATGCCCAGAGGAGCACCAGGCAATTCATCAAAGCCAAGGCCGGGTAGTGCCCAACAGCCCCGAGAGGTCAGGTGTGCTGTCCTCCTCTGTCCCTCTCTTTAGAGTCCCTGTGGCCTTAGGTTTTACTCTGGAGCTGTCTGGATATGCATTTGATCTCTCGGTTGGTGGTCGCTCCAGTCTGGCCCATGATTGGTCTCTTTGCAGAGTGTGTTCCTGAGCAAGAAAAGCCCCTGGCCACACCTTAGTGACGAGGAGTCGATGAGTGGCATGTGGGCAGGGCCCACTTGGGGGTCCCCCTGCCTGGAGGCCGTGATGCTGGTGAAGGGCAGCCCCGAGGAAGACACCACGTGACCTGGGTCATGGCGTGGAGCGTGACCCCCTTCTTGTGGCCAGGTCTTTCTCTCCCTATGTGACTCTCCTTGGCTTCACCGCACACTGCAGCTGCCCCTCTCTGGAGCCCACTTTAGGACTTAGTGGCAGCACTTCAGCCCTCTGGAGTGGTCTGTGGGCAAAGGTGAAGGACGGGAACCATTATTTCCTGTGGGGTGGGGGGGCTTCATTGAGGGAGACCGTGGACAGCACCTCAGAGCAGACTATGACCTCACCGTGCCTGCAGGAGAAGCAGGTGATGTCAGTCCATCTCTGCTGCTGTGACAGAATTCCTTAGATAAGGCAACTGAAAAACAACAGCAAGCATCGAATGGCAAGAGCAAGGGCTGCTTCCCCACGGAAGTGCCTTCTAGCTGTGTCCTCCCACAGGGTGGACAGGGCCAACCAGCTCCCAGAGCTTCTTTCATAAGGGCCCTGACCCCAGTCACGAGGCTCTGTGCTCAGATCTCACCTCCCCAAGGCTGCACCTCTTGGACACAAACACGCGAGCACTAGACCACAGCAAGTGTGGTGTTGTTTCTATACTGTGTCTTCCTAGAGGTGACAGATTAAAGTAGGAAGAGTAAATGTTTTTTAAAATGGAAAGTTGAGGGGGTGAGGGGTGGAAAGGGTGAAAGGTTGGTGGTAAGGAGGGAGTGGCCATAAGAGCAATTCTTGTGATTGGCTTCTCCTGTATCTCGACTGTGGAAGTGGTTACATGAATCTATACCTGTGAAAAAATTACAGAAAATTAAATGCCCAAAACAAATGAATGCTGGTAAAAATGATAAAATCCTGATGGGTTATATCAGTGCAAATTTCCTGGTTGTGATATTGCATTGGAGTGATTCAAACAGTCGGGAGGCACAGAGAAGGGTGTGTGGATCTGTTACCTTTAACAGCTGCCATTGAGTCTCTAGTTATTTTAAAAAGTTTTAAAAAGTGCTACATCTACTTGTGATTAAAGAACAAACATAGACGGCTGGGGTTGTGGCTCAGAGGTGGTGCGCTTGCCTAGCATGCATGAGGCACTGGGTTCCATACTCGGCACCATGTAAAAATAAAATAAAGGAATATGTCCACCTATAGCTAAAAAATAAATGTTTAAAAACAACCAAATGAAAAGAACGAACCTAGAAATAAGACTCAGCCTTCCTGGCTTTCAAGTGAACTGCTTCATTTTGATGAAAGTGTATTGACTGAAAACAAAACAACATGAAAGTCGGCCGTATAACTCCTAGCTACTGACGTGACACTACATGCTCCCCTTTAAAATCAGAGAAAGAGGTTTGCCGTGGTCACTTGTGTTCAATATGGTACTGAGGGGTTTACCAAGCCCAGACAACAGGAAAGCAAGTGAAGTATTAGAGAATTGGAGAGGAAGGAACAAAACTGCCTGAGGGTAAAGTGTATTATGATCTATGCAGGAAATTTCAGAATACGTAGACAGATGTTTTGTATCGGAGAGTTAAATTAATTGTTGCAGGAAAAAATCTCTCCTGTTTCTTCTTTCTGCCAACTTGATTAATAATTTTGCACTTGTAAGTTGATTCATAAGAGCACTGTTGGTTCGTTATAGAGCAACAAATAGAAAATAGAACTCAAAAATAGAACTCAAAACAAAGGAAGTTACATTAGACAAAGAGTCATCGCTGCATCCTTGGACGTCTCTTAGCATCTCCATCAAAATATTCCACCTGCCTCCTCATTCTCTTCTATGTAAGTGTGGACACATAATTCAAACTCTAAACTACCTCCTACTTAATTGTATCACTTAAAGTCTATGATTGTTGGAATTGTGATGATATTCACTATGACACAGAAATTCACTTACATACGCCAACTGTACGACCGGCCATGTACGTTTCTGAAGATTGAGGTGCCTGAGAACCTAACCTCCACGTTTCGTGTCACTTCTTTGGGAAAACACACTTTGAATTACAAACACGGCTTGGGAATGCAGCCCACGGTGGGTCAGGGGCCTCGGTGCAGGCAGGAGTCTGAGGTTTCCTGGGTCTGACAGCCTCTGTCTGTGACCCTGTCTCGTAGATGTCATGAGAAGCAAATGCAGAGGGCTTGAACTTTTCACTGTTTTGTTTTCCCCCTGTCTTGCGGTAACAGGTTTTCAGTGATGCACGCAGCAGACCTGGCAGAGCCCACCTTCCCTGCGAGATGTGTCCTAGGCTACCACTGTACCTGTGAATGGGACCTTAGTTAGAAATCATTGAAATTGTAATTAACCTAAGGATCTGGGGGGGGGCATCCTAGACCATCTTGTGTGTGGGGGGGCGCTTCAATTTAATGACAGTGTCATAAAAGACGCAAAGAGGAGGAACACCGAAGGCCATGTGAAGGAGGCAGAGATTGGAGTGACGTGGCCACAAGCCAAGGGATGCCAAGAGCACCAGGAGCTTCGAGAGGCAGGAAGGAGCCTCCCTGAGCCTTTGGAGGAGGGAAACCTCCCACAGCTTGAGTGTAGATTCTGGTCTCCAGAACTGGGAGGGAATGGATTTCTGTTGGATCACTCACTGTGTTTGTGGAACTCTGTCTCTACACGCCTAGGGAAGGGTACCGTCATGCACTGAGCTCCTCCTACAGCCCCTCCTGTTTGCCTGATTCTGCTCTGGAGCCTCCATGGATGGACCTGCACTAGGGGGCTCAGTTAATCCTGTAGAAAACCTGTCACTTAGACAGATGGCAACTGGCGTTCTGAGAGATGGGGTCCCTGCCCCAGGACACACAGTCGTGATTCTAACTCCTCGGAACAGACGTGGCGTTCAACTCTGCCAACACCCTCACCTACGCTCTCAGCAGCTCTCTGAGGAAGCCACCACTCTTTCTTCCTGCGGTCGCAGACATTTTAGAGAGCCCGCCTGGGCCTGGCACTTCGTAGATGCTGCGATACAGCGGGGAACAGGGTGGACAAGGAGCCTTCCCGCGTGGAGCCTGCAGTCTGGTCCGCTGAGCGCCAGTAACTAGGTGATGGAGCACCCTGCCTGATGGTGTTAAGAGCACTGAGAACAGGGAATCAGGCCAGGGAGAAGGGGAGTGGAGGGAGCACTGGTTTAAATAGGTCAGGGAAGGCCTGGTTGAGGAGGGGCGGCAAGGACCAGGAGCCAAGAGCCCGTGCGGGCTGGGCAGCGTGTGCCAGACTCGTCCCTGTTTCACCTGGGAAGGATTTGGGGCTCTCAGAGGTGGAGAAAGCTGCCCAAGGCCACACAGCTCTCGACAGTATTCAGACAATCGGTGAACACCGACTCGCAGAAGGCACGTTAAGTCAATTCCGTAACCATGCCAAGTAAGACCATGTTAATGTTGTGTGTATTTATGTCTATTTTTCATTGAATTTAATTGATGAATGAAGTCGTGTCTACCTAAAGTGTACCCCACGGTTCAACGTATGTATCCATGGTGAAATGAGTGGCACACTCAAGCTCATTAATACACCCATCGCTTCTCACAGTTCACGTACGTATTTTCACAGTGTATGGTAGACACACACTGCTGAGCCTCAGAGAGTGACGTGAGCTGTGCGGGGTCGTGCAGCTGGCCAGGGGCAGAGCCTGGATCCAGACCCGGGTGTCCAGGGAAGGTGTCCTCTCTGCAGCCACTAGTGACAGCCTCACGGCACAAGTTTATCAGGACGAGTCCCGGGTGCCAGAGGTGACCAGGCTCTCAGTTTCTGTGAGTGAGAAGCCAGCTGGAGTGGCAGGAACGTCACTAAGCTTGCTCTCTCCTGTCCTAAGAGCCTGGCACTGATGGCCTGCTGGGAGCCCACAGTGTCCCTGGCCTTCTCCCTACAAATGCTCGGTTCCACTAGTTTCTACTGATCACTCGGGGACAGGAGTTGGAAGTAGGTGACGGTTAGACCTTTACCCTGTCATCTTCTTCCCTGAGGAATTGGCCACTGCCACAAACACTTCTTGATTACGTATGAAGCTGGTATTTGATTCTGAAGGTATTGGTTAAAATGTTGTAGTGGGTGGTTATTTTCCTGTTAATATTTGTGCTTCAGACTGTGGAAATGTGCCATCTAGTGGCTCAATGCTTAATTACTTTGTTCTATGTTGGTAGTCAATTTCTGAATGCTTCTCTCTCTCTCTCTCTCTCACTCTCTCTCTCTCTCTAAATAGAGTTTATCAAAAAAGCAAAATACAATTTTAAACAGGAATTCTACAAATACAGGAAAGTAGGCTAAAGTAAGAACAAATGTCTAGATGTTATTTTCCTGTAACGATGCATTGTCCGACTTTTCTGGAAACCTGTGAATCACTGTAGATTGCATGTGATGAGGAGGCAGTCCTTGTCCGTCTGGCATGTTCCATCCAGGGAACAGCCCAGTTATGGGACTTATAGCTTTCAACGCCTTAGGGCTAAAGTGCGGATAGCATTATTGAGGTTATGTAGGTCTGGGGTAAAACAGCCTCCTTAATAGTGGGAAGAACATCTTTCTCTGCACATCTCACATCTGTTATTGTGGGGCCTTTGGTTGTGCCCGAGGCCCCTCTGTACCCCTAATGGTGACGAGTGCTTCCAGAAGTTGTCTCTGGTGTGTGATGCAGACTGCCTAGATTTGACCTTGGGCAACTTATGGATTCTCTGTGTGTCAGCTTCCTCCCATCGGAACGCTGTTGTGAGGGTGAATGAGCTGTGTATGCCAGCGGTTTTGCGGGGCTCCTGACTCATGCAAATATTTGCTAAGAGGGTTCTGCCCCCCTCTGGCGCCTGCTGCTTTCTCTCCCTCTGGCTCTGGTTATGCCTCTGATTCAGCTCCACCTGCTGGATAAACAGTGGCTCTGAGGCTCTGCTGTTCCTGAGGCCCCTGGAGATGCGTGGCCATGGGTGCCGTCTGCTGGACGCACAGGGCTGACTCATAATCGTGCTGAAGATGCTTCCTAGGTCCTAGCAGCTGAACAGCCTTTGGTGGGTCACAGCCTCCACAGTGGGACATTCTGTTCTGCCCCCTAAGCTTATGTGTTGTGGAGTGACACCCCAAACGGGGCTGCTAATGTCTCTTCTGTCCCACTAACCATTTGTTTTCTCGGCATCATAACTTCTTCTCCCCAGGAGTGAGGAATTACCGACAATCGCTGCAGGTGAAGCATTTCAAGATAGCATGGCATTGAAGAGTGTGGTCTTTGATGGCGTTTTGCCGGGATTCATACACTTCTGCTACTTGTCATCTCTGTGATGGTAGACCACTTATTCTGTGCCTCGGTTCTCTCATTTGCAAAATGGGAATAACAAATTTAATTCTTCTCTTATAGACAGGTCTAGCAAGTTGCATAGTGTATTCACCAAATTCATGTTCATCCAGTACCTCAGAATGTGACTTTATTTGGAAATCAGGTCTTTGCAGAGGTGATTACATAAGGAAGTCAAAAGTTCTCCTGGATTGAGGGTGGGTTCTAAACCAAATGACTGGTGTCCTCATAAGAAGAGAGGAACACAGAGATGCACACAAAGAAGCAGCCCATTTGAAGAGCAATGTGGAGCAGAGGTAGAGGTTGCTGTGATATTGCCACAAGCTATGAGTGACAGCAGCTACAGAAGCAGAGAAGGCACAGAAGCATCCTCCCCCAGAGGCTTCAGAAGGAGCCTGGCCAGCTTGATTCTAGGATACTGCCCTTCTGAGCTTTGAGAGAATACATTTCTCTTATTTTAGGTCACCAAGTTGGTGGCAACTTTTTGGATACGGTAGCTCTTGGAGACTGAGCTGGAGGTCTCCAGGGTTAAACAAGTTACCGGGTAGACATTGTTTCTTGCACAAATTAGCCACACACTTATGTCAGCAGTCAGTCTTTTTGGAGCAGTTTGGCATTGGGTAAAAGCCATTGGCAACTGGCCAGCCAGATCTGGCTCTCTATCTTACCTGCTGGTTGAATTCTGGGGAAGTTCTGCAACTTTTGAAGTTCTTGGTTTCTGTATGAATGAAACAGGACAATTCTAGATGCCATCTCTTAGGGTGATTGTAAAGACAAAGCCATAAATGCCACCACGGCACACATGCGTGACATCAGAATGCAAGCTCCCGTGTGGCTGGACCAACCGTGTGCAACTGGCAGGTTGCCTGGGTAGTGAAGCTCTGGAGCACGCATGTGCTAGGGCTCCAAGTGTACTGGACTCCTCAGGAGACCACAGTTCACACCCAAGCCAGGGTCTCTACAGCGCATGCAAAGAGCATTCTGTTTAAGAATTACAGATAATTGAGAAGTGCAAGTTGTTACCATCTTCGTTGTAGATTGTTCTAGGAAATGCCCTAGGTTGGGAGCCAGAGGCACTAAGCTGTAGCCTGAGCTCCATGACCAACTTGCCACCTGGCTTAAGCTAGTTGGGATTCACTCTTGTCACCTGTGAAAAAAAGTCAAGGGACAGCTGACGTCTGAGATCTCTCTGCACTCTAATATCCTCCCGCTCTAAGGGGAAGGGAAGGTTCTAGCTGGGTGGGGGAACAGCAGGCCCTTCAAGCTAAGCCTCTGAAGCTGATGCTGAAGGCACCTTACCTACCCTTGATGTCCTTTCTGTGCCCGAAGCCCAGATGACAGCTGGTGACTAACCTGCTGGTCATCTACCTGCATAGTTAACAGATGACCATCAGGTGTAACCTTGAGATGACTCCAGTTGGCAGGCCAGGTCCATCCATGAAGGAACCATTCTGTTGTGAATAAGAGCAACATCCTTTGGTGTGTTTTCCACAGTGCCTTCCTCAGAACCACGTGTCTTTTGGGTTTCACAAAGTAACAGGTGAGTGGAACAGATGAGCGGGCATTGTAGGGCAGTTCCAGCCTCGGCTGAGACCGCTCTGGGTGGTGGTAGAATGAATTAGGATAACATCTCTGAGACATAGCTCCTCACTTGTTCGATGGAACGCAAATGCCCGCCTCTGTTGGGTAGTGTGTTAGTTAGTTTTCCATTGCTGTGACAAACAGTTTACAGGGAGGAAAGGTTTGCTTTGGCTCAAGGTTTCTGTCCACAGTCACTTGGTGCTATTGCTTTGGGCCTGGGGCAGCACAGCCCATCATGAAGGGAGCACACGGCTGAGGTGGTCTGGTCACTTCATGTTGTCTGGGAAACAGAGAGAAAGACACACAGGGGCTGGGCTTCCAGTGTCCCCCTCAAGGACACAGCCCCAGTGACCTGCCTTCCTTCTGATAGGCTCCACTTCTAAAGGTTCCTCCACCTCCCATTAGTGCCACAGGCTTGAGACCAAGCCTTCCACACACGGATCTTTGGGGAAACTTCCAAACCCAAACTTCAGCAGGATTATTTTGGTCATGCAAACCAGAAAGCCTGCTCAAACTGGTTAA
Organism: Urocitellus parryii; assembly: GCF_045843805.1. Lineage (NCBI taxonomy): Eukaryota > Metazoa > Chordata > Mammalia > Rodentia > Sciuridae > Urocitellus > Urocitellus parryii. The sequence continues at coordinate 7,384,484 of NC_135533.1, forward strand.
CAGGGAAAAGCAGTCTTTCTCTAAGAAACATTGCTTACTGGAGCCTGCTTGCATCCAACAGGAAAAACTCTGTGTGTGTGTGTGTGTGCGGGTGTGTGTGTGTGAGTGTGTGTGCATGTGCGTGTGTGTGCATGTGCGTGTGTGTGCATGTGTGTGTGTGAGTGTGCATGTGTGATTGTGTGTGTGTTCTGGGATCAAGGAGATCTTCCCAGCAGACTTCTCGTATGGAGGAGCCGGGGCTGACTGTCACCCTCCACCTCTGGACCAGGGATGGAGTCTGTGCCCTCTAGGCTCCAGCTGGGTGGGGCTGGAGGGCAAATGAGTGGAAGCCAGCTGAGAGGCGTGGGCTGGCTCCCCATGGCGTGGAGCTAAGAATTAGACAATGTGTGTGAAAAAATCTCTCTGGGAATTTAAAAGTGTCAGTTATTGCTTTAGGTGATGGCGATTTGGACTAGCTATATCTAATATTCCTTCCAACTCTGTATTTTTATAAAATTTCAAGTAGTAGTCATTTCCACCGGCCTGATGGTTTTCATGCTTATTCTCAGGAATGTTTCTGCATAACAAGATGCCAGCTAGCTCATGCTTGGGGCGTCAATATGGCATCAGCAAAAGACAATCACAACAAAGCCGCCACCCCCACCCCCACCACCATCACCCAAAAGCGAGTGAACAAACAAAAATACTAACCACCAAAGTGAGGAAATTTTAAGGAAAATCTTTTTTCATTTCAGCATCCCTCTGGGACTTGGGACATTTTACAAAATATTAAGAAAAAAATTTCTTGTGGCTTATTTTATTTTGAATTCATGTGGGACATTGTGATGATTTCATGCTCAGGGTGTGGATCCACACGTCTCCAAAATCAGAAAACATTATAGTTATATAACAAGGATGAAGAAAAACAAACAAACCCATGATGAAACAGACCTTTTTTTTGTTTACTTTTTCTTTATGAAAATAATGCAATTTTAGGGCCTGGGGTTGTGGCTCAGTGGTGGAGTGCTCGCCTAGCATGCATGAGGCACTGAGTTTGATCCTCAGCACCACATAAAAATAAAATAAAGATATTGTGTCCACCTAAAAAATAAATATTAAAAAAGGAAAATAATGTGATTTTTCTGCAGAAGGTAAGTATAATGAATGAGGTGGTAGGTATAAGGCATGACTGTCAGTCTGCAGAGGGGCTGCTTCTCCCTGTGTGTAGGGGCTGTCTGTGTGCAGAAGCAATAGCTCTGCCATACTTTGTTAAAGATTTGGATACAAATACAGAGTAAATGACCATTGAATGTGTGTAGACAATGATGGGGAGAAAGAGCTAATACATTAGAGGATAATCTTAAGAATAGAAACGGTTTTCATAGGCTATCATGCTCGACCAAGACCAATAAAGTGAGGTTAAACCGAGATAAATAGCTTAGCACTTAATTTAAAATTTTTACTAAATAAAGAAAAGAGGAGAAAGCCCTGGTGTTTCAGCTTATCTCAAGCCACTATGAGCTCCCGTCTGAGCAGGCCACACCCCCTCGGTCAGCTCTAATCCCAGTGGGGAGTCCAGATGGTGCACTGGGCAGGTGCCTGCCTACTGAAGTTAAGGGCATTGAAAAGCTGAAGAAATTAGGCAACATAATAATAAAGCAGTTAGGATTGCTCCCAACAGGAGCAACCTAATCCACTAAGTCCTTAATATGCGTTATCTCTGGTTTTCACAGAGCCCTGGAAACACAGATATTCTGGTTCAGCGAGAGGAATCCACACAACAAGCCCTTCCCTGTTGTTATCCACCACCTATTTACCTTCCCACTGCTGGCCATCCCCAGAAGCCCGAACCCCTTCATCCTGTCCCTTCTCTGCACATTTGTTGTTCTTTGTTGATGCTGTGTAAGTTCAAGTTCTCAGCTGCTCCTGACCAAATTCCTTCAGCGCATGCTGCATACACGTCTTAACAAACTGCCCTGCTCTTGCTTTCCTGTCTCCTGCAGTTTAGCTGCCAGGGCTCCAGTTGGAGAACCTAGGAGGTAGAGGGAGGAGATGTGTCCTCCCTTCACACATGACATGTTTGTTAGGGAAAGTGAAAGGGACGAGGCCAGGCCAGCAGGATTTCTAGTTCCTGCCCTCATCATCCCCACAGGGAACTTGGGCGGTGGCTCTGCAGGGCACGCAGTGTGGGTGTCTGTGTTCCAGGGGAGCCACCGGAACCTAGTGTCCAGGGGAGCCACCGCCCCTAGAGTGCTCCCCCTGTGTAAAGGGAGAGCCTAAGGGAACGCTGGCCGTGGGACGGCCATGGATCTAAGTTGGGTTGAGGTTCTGCAGGCCTGGGTGTGCCCCCTGTGCACGCTGGCTACCCTGCTTAGTGAGCCCACACCTGTGGCTAGAGGTCACTTTCCCTCCAGTGACCGAAGGCAACGCTCCTCTGTTGCTTTTCCGACCTCTGAAGCGTGCAGCTTCCTCCCTCGGTGGCTGTGTGTCCTTGTTTATTTCCCCATCTGGGCACCTGAAGGAGAACTCTTTGGCCCAGGGCTCTGGCACATGAGCTACCGCTGTTGCCTTCGTCTCTGGTGGGGTGTGAGATGGACTTCTGCATCCGGGAGTTCAACTCCTTAAGTCTTGGGACCTTTTGTTTCCAACTCTGGCAGGAAGAGCCTGAGTGTGGCTGCTGGCCTTCTGGGAGCCGGGTCAGGGAGGAAGCCTGTGGGGGCGGGGAGGGTTTGGGGGGTGAGAACCAAGCCCCGAATCTGTAGGGGAGCCTTCACTTCTCTGTGTTCCAGAGATACGGGGTGCCATCGATGCCTGTGCCTTTAGGGGCTCTGCAGTGCCTGTGGGCTGCTTCTCGGCTCTTCCTGCCACTTTCCAGTCTCCAGAATGATCTCAGCTCCAATTCTCTTTGTTTTCTCTTTAACAATCTTATTCAGTCGGGTTGTGGGAGGAGTCCAAGTACAAGCTCGTGTTTGTCCTTCATATTTAATGGCAAAGCTCTCTGGGCTGTTGTTCATTCTCCAACTATCTCATGGGGCAGGCCCCCTATTTCAATTTAACAAACGGGGAAACCGAGGCAGAGAAACATGAGCTGACTTGCCCAGACTCAGAGCTAGAAGTGGACCACCCAGAATGTGAGCCCTGGCAGCACCTGAACTCTGAGCCCGGATGCTATTCTGTCCACTTACAACTTCACCGTTGACAGAGAAGGAATCAGAAAGGTAGAAACTGACAAAACAGAGACTGGGGAGGAGAGCGCTGGGCCAGGCCAGGGAGATGCGAGGTGAAAGGAAGAGAGTTGGCTGAGGAAGTGGAGCGCAGGAAGCCCCCGGCTGCCCTTCCCACAGCCTCGTGGACTAAACCTGGCCCCCAGCTGAGGTGCCACAGGAAGAGGATCCCCTCTGTAGACTGGCACAACGTAACCCCGGAGCAAGCAGATCACCAGGGAGCACACACACACCACCCTCAGCTGTGCCCTCAGACATTTGGGAAGATATTCTCACGTGCACTAAATGTCCCAAGAAAGGAACAGAGAATGGCAGATCTGGGGCTTGACACGGTAACTGTTGAATTTGGAGTTCAGTCGGCAGAGTGGCTGGCTTTTCTGATGCTGCCTCCGGATCCTTCTCTGGTCTTTTCTGCTGCTCTTGCCTGGGAGTGCGACCTCTGCAGGTTGCACCCTCTGGGCCTTGCTGCGGCTGCTGCTGGCTGGCTGTGGCTACTGGAAGCTGTTGGAGGTGACTGGAGGGCAGTACTGTCGATCTCTGTTGCTCTTGGAGTCCACACAGTGAGATCCTCCCCCCAGATCAGCACACCCAGTACTTTGGATGCCCTTGGCCGCTGAGGCAGTGCTCTGTCTTCTTGTTTAAGACAGAGCTTTCACATTTTGCCCATTTTTGGGTGATTTTAGTGTTTACAGTTGCTCCCAAGCATCATGCTGACTGCTGACTATTGTTCCTAGGTGTGACGGGGCTGGGACAAGCATCATGGAGAAACATGTGTTAGATGAGCTTTTCAGGCATGAGTCAGGACTGTTGGTCAAGGTTAAAAAACTAACAATGTGTGTTAAATAAGATTTCTTTCAACAGAAACACACAGGGTTATGTCACCAGGCAACCCCTCCCCCCAAATCCTGAGAAACAGCTGGGCATGGTGGCACAAACCTTTAATCCCAGAGACTTGGGAGGCTGAGGCAGAAGGATCGCAAGTTTGAGGCCAGTCTCAGCAACTTAGCAAAACCCTATCTCAAAATAAAATATAAAAGGCTGGGGATGTAGCTCAGTGGTAGAGCACCCCTGGGGTCAATCCTGAGTACTAAAAGAAATAAAAAATAAAAAGACCCTCATCCTGTGGGGAGAGGCTGACCTGAGAGTTATTTCTCCAGCTTCTCCTTGTACTCTGGATAAAGAATAAATGATCCTTCACTGCAGAGTTGGCTCTGGGTTTTGTTGTTGGTTCCATGAGTCTGAGAAGGGATCCAGGTGGGGTCAGATATTGGTGACAGTTAATGTATCAATATGTTGACAAAAATGTGACCCGGAGCTCACTGGAGCCTACCCCTGTGATTCTCCTGGAGCCATGGTTCAGGATTGGCGAGTTGAGAGTCAGTGGCGACTCTGTAGACTACAACTACCGTGAGCCAAGAGAATCCTCCACACTCTGGCTTTGGCCATGGCCACTTGTCTTTTCAGTGGCTGCAGGTCCTGTCACAGGGCCCTCATTCACGCTCCAGCTCATTGGTTTCCAGTAACTTCACTCTCCTGACCTTCCAGGGTTAGGGGTCGCTCACACTGTTGCTGGTCTGTGGGAGTCTCACCGTCCTTTGGTGGTTCTTCAACACTGGCTGTGCATGGTCTTTTTAGTAGGTTTTCTTAGGATCTTGATGATACAGTTGGTATAAAACATATTCAAGTTATTCTCTCATAATGTAGAAGAAGATGGTAACGAGATATTTAAAGTATGAAGGAAACAAACAAGCTCCACCGAATCAGTTCTGACGCTGAATTCCTGTGTAATGGCAATCTCAGCTGGGAGAGGAGAGCTGACAGAGAGCCAGAAAACATCACTGATACAAAACCAGAAAACGCTTCAGAATTAAAAGGGAACATGAGGGCTGAAGTTGCGGATCAGTGGGAGAGCCCTTGCCCAGCTTGTGTGACGCACTGGGTCCAATCCCCAGCATCAACTAAAAATAAAAACAAATCAAATAAAGATATTGTGTCCATCTACAACCAAAAGAAAAAAAAAATAAAAAAAAAGAGAACGTGAATCTTCAAGATAAAAAAAAAAAAACCCATGAGAAACAAATGTAAAGGCCCTCATTTAGGGTGTTAAATATAAAGCAAGATACCAAAAGATTTTAGGGAGAAAACAAAAAGATTAGCTACCAATGCAAGGGAACCGGTGGCATCTGATGTCTCTCAGCAGCAGAGATGCCACTGAGATGATGCAACGCTGCTGTCACTTTTCTGAAGGGAAACAATTTTAACCCTACCTCAATCTAGATAACCAAAGGTAAGAAAAGAATACAAGTACTTTATATACCCAAAATCCAAAATATTGACTTTTCAAGCACCAAGCACCTTTTCCTGGGGAGTTACTTGTGGATACAATCCCACAAAAGGAGAGAGTAAAACAACAGAGAAAAACCTGGGTTTCAGGAAGCAGCACACTAGGTTCAGAAGAGGAGTCCAGTCCCAAGACCACAGTTACCCAGAACGCCTGGAGAGTGACTGGTCCATGTCAGAAGGGAAGCATGGGGACCACCAGAGAACAGCCTTCCAGAAAAGAAAGAGGAGGGAATTTGATAGAGTAAATCTATGATTAATATCTTGGAAAAACCTGAGAATGAAGAAAAACGTCAGTAATTCCAGGAAACAGCAAGGGCAGATCACATAAGAGAGGCACCGATCGTGGTTCTGAGTGATTTTCACGGGCACCTTCACAGCACAAGCTTGTTCCCACAGACCTACGAAGCAGCCGCTCCTAATACGTGCATGTGTAGAGGGTCACTCTGATGAGGTGGTGGATTCAGTGGTATTTGAAACATCACAGGTGACTCCTGAAAGGAACAAGGTAGGGGTAGTGAGGCAGGGAGTCGGGCGACGCTGGGGAACCTGGGCAGTGGGTCAGGAGATCGCAGACTCAGGCTTCTCACAGACCAGGGGCTGCTAAGGTGGGCGGGAATGCGGCTCAGCGAACAGGGCCAGGGAGTGCGTTCTGGAAGGTGTGCACTGTGAATGTTGTGAGAGGAAGCTTCAGACGTTAGTCTCCCCAGAAGCTGCCCTTGGGACTCCCAGCTCCCAGGTGTGTTGCAAAGTGGCAGACAGACACAGGTACACGTGCGGAGGTGCAGGGATGGGCACAGATGGCACAGATACGCACGCACTCACACACACACGCACACACTCACTCACACGCACACACTCACACACGCACACACTCACACACACGCACACACTCACACGCACGCACTCACTCACACGCACACACTCACACGCACACACTCACTCACACGCACACACTCACACACACGCACACACTCACTCACACGCACACAGAGCACACACAGACCAGGCTTCTTATTTTGGAAGAGGAGTGTCCACCCTCATCATCTTCCTTTCGGTTGCATTCCTGGCCTCGCTCCTTAGTTATTATATTTACTTTAATTACCTCTATTTACTTGATTTAATTACCTCTATTTACTTGATTATAAAAGCTGTGTTTCCACTTCCTTGCTGGTGTACGTGATGATTCCAGTCCTCTTTGTTTTGTCTCCTTTGCGTTGCTTTGAATGAGTTTAGTGATGCAAGGCATGTTAATGTTGGAACTCTAAATCACATACATGAGAAAGGGAGACAAAAATGAAATCCTTTAATTTCACATGGCATTTTCCTTATACAAAGAAGAAAAATCACTGGGTGCAATGGCATGCCCCTGAAATCCCAGCTACTCGTGAGGCTGAGGCAAGTTTGAGGCCAGCCCGGGCAACTTAGCAAGACTCTGTCTCAAAATTAAAAAAAAATAAAAAGGACTGGAGATGTAGATCTGTGGTAGAGTGTCCCTGGGCTCAATTCTCAAATTAAAAAAAAAAAAAGGAGAAAAATCACATGGTTGTTCCCGATTAAAGAAAAATAAAATAAAAAAAAGAAAAATAAGAATTGTTTGTTGTTTTGTCACTTAAAAGTTACGAGCATCTTTCAAGAAAAAATAACCTCATGCATTTTCTCTTTTAAAACACCCTCCTGAAGTGAAACTGAATTATTAATGATATCTATACATTTGCTCTTGACTGCAGTATTGCTGAGCTTTTGCTCCCTGCAAAACAGATCAGTGTGGCCTTGTGCTTCACGTATCCTGCGTCCAGGATGAAGCTGACCTTGAAGGATGGTTCCTCTGGTTCTTCCTCATTGTCGACTCACGGCCTCACAGAGGAGGGGGTGGTGCTCAAGGTGCAGGGCGCCAAGCGAGTGTGATTATGAGGCTGTAGCTCTTCCTGTAGCTCATTGAGCTGCCAGGAGACAGGCGTGGCCATGGGGCCCCTGTCCCCTGTCCCCGCATCTGTCTGGGGGAGAACTTGGGTGCAGCTGAGACAGGCTCATGGTCCCTGGCTTTGTTCCGAGCTCACACTGTGCTGTGGTGGATCAATGGCCCTGAAACACTCAGAGGGAAGCGGGGAGGCAGAGGACCCTTAGTGGAACCAGGCCCCGCGGTCTCAGAAAGAGCGCTTCCCCATCTCCCCTCTGGCTCCTGACCTCCCTGCAGCCACTGGAATAACCAAGGCAACAGCTGCTGGCCCTGGTGTGGCACCCACGGACTCATCAGGCCAGGAAGGGGGTCTTAACTGGGGCCAGTGTGAAGCGGATCCGGGCTTTGAAGTGATAATTCAGACACATGGAAGTGACTCCAGCCCTCAGTGTGGCCCCTGGGGACCGGGAGCTTTCCCTGGGGGAGCTCAGGGTGGGCAGTGCTGGTTCTCAGGGTGGGGCCTCGGGTGGGCCTGCTCATGACAGCCAGGGCCCATGTCAGGGGGACACTGCCCTGGCCTGTGGCATCCGGAGTGGAAAACGAGGAGGTTGGGTGGAAGGTTTTCCAGAACGATCCAGGCTTTGTGGACGGAAGTAGGTCTTCCTATGCTTGAGCCACTAAGGACCAACAGGATGAATAGATTTGCTTTCATTTCGTGCTTTGTTTTATGTTGTTTCTTTTAATGATCAGGTTGGCCTTCTAATTATCTCTAACTTCTCATTTCACTTGAAGACACAAGTTTTAATGTTTTCATAAGGGAAATATGTGCGTTTTTTTTTTTTTTTCAAAAGAAAGAGGAGTTTTTGTTCATCAGATGGTTAGGTAGGGATCACTCATTCAAGATAGGGATAAAGGAAGAAATCGTCAATAATGTTTCCAATCTTGACTTTTATGCTGCAGAATAATCCTCCCCAGAGGAAGAGCCCTCCAACTTCCCTGAGTTCCTTCTCTGCCACTGAAAACAAGGTCCCTCTCTCGGGTGCCCACGGGTCTCCAGATCCAGAAGGTGCTGAGGGAATCAGAGACCTCTCTGTAAAAGTCCAGAGACACCCACTTGGCATTCCCATTCAACCAGAGCTGGGGACTGGCCACCGATAAGAGCTAAGCTTTTGCTATATGATGGGCACTGGTGGCCGGTTACCAGGATTTTAGTTTATTTATAGTTTTACTTTATCCTTCCCGTTGAGATAGGCTGTGCTCTTGGCGACTCTAGAGTTGAAGAACCCCAATCACATCTTATGACATGTGGCTAAATTGCTTCCTTCCTGCCCACGACCCTCCTTTCAGTCGGCTCCCAGTGGCCCTGTCCATGCCTACATGGACGCCACCCCTGCCTTCTCCGTCTCTCTCAGTCTGGCCCCTGTTACGTTGTTCTACTGGCCTTGATTCTTGAACTTCCCCCGAGGTTTTTGGTTTTCTGCAGGACGTGGCCTTTCCTTGAGGACAGCCACGAGCTCCCTTCAGCCAGTTGTCTTGGATCCCAGGAAAATTACTAAGGGTTTGCTGCAAGAGCCTCCTTTAAAGGCTGTTTTCAGTCACTGTCCCTTATCCTGTGGCTGCCTGTGTGCTGGTTGGAGGAGACAGAGGTAACTGTGAGCTGGGGTCTCTGCCCTGCAGCAGCTCAAGGCTGCACACGGGGGAAACAGGGAGAGAAGAAACATCCACTTGAAATACAGTGTTTCCGGCGAGGCTCCCAAGTGCAGGGGGCCCCAGCAGACTTGGTTGGTGGAGAGGCTGGAGGAGAAGGGGGCAGTCAGGAAAAGCAAGATGACGGGGACAAAGTTGCCTCCTTACTCTGGTAAGTTTGTCCCTCTCCCCCAGTGGAGGAGCCCCTCACAACACCCCCCAGCCCAGAACTCGGCATCAGGACCACGTGGAACTGACACCCCCCCCCCTCCTTTCACCATTTGAAAGCCCTCGTGGTGCTGGGTCTTCATTCTGTGCATTGCCGTCTGCTTGATTTGCTTTTCTTCTTCTTTTCTCTTTGCCTTCAGTGGCTTCAAGCTCGCGGACTCTTTCCTCAGCTGTATCCCGTCGACTGATGAGCTGTCGGAGGGTTCTTCATTTCTTTTACACCCTGGATGACTTTTCCTGAACCCCGTACGTTCATTTGGGTAATGGGAACTGAGACAAATGGGCCGTTGGAGTCCTTTTTAGGCACTGATCCCAAATATGGGGGGCCAGGTGTCGCAGCAGAAATGTGTTGCTCCAGTCTGGAGGCTGAGAGGTCCAGGATGTCAGGATCCCTGTCTGGGGAGGGCCTGGTCCTCACTGATGGCACCTTGTACATGTCCCTCTGGGCAGAAGGGAGAAGAGCTCCCTTGGCCTCTCTCATAGGGCACTCATCCCCTTCAGGGGGGCTCCACCCTCATGATCCCACCTTCCGCCTCTCAACACCCTGCACCAGGGATTAAGTCCCAACACATGAGCTTGGGGACCCAAGTACTAGCACAGGCCTTTAGTGTGAGGTCTTGTCAATCAGATCAGGCATTGGGCTATATTCACTTTTCGGAGTTTGTTATATAAATGTGCCAAAGGTGCCCCTGTGCCCAGGGTGCCCACCTCAAATCCTCACCGTCTTAGCCGTTTGGAACCTGTCTGCTTTACATGCTCTGTGACACTCTCCCAGCACCGTCTGGCCCTGGATGTGACAACCTTGGGGTAAAAACACCCTGAGCCGCTGCTGCCCTTGAGTCCTCTGGCCCAGGGCTGCTGAGGGACATGGCCCTGCTCCTGTCCTGCCTGGGAGTTCCCTGCCCTTCTCACCCCTCCTCTGAAAGGTCTCCTGCTGGGAGGGACCTCCTGCCTGCATCCCACAGAGCATCACCCAGATAAAGCTGTGGCTCTGCTTTCCCTCCATCAGCTCTAAGTCCCCAAACTCGCTACCCTGTAGGTGCCAGTGCTCCAGATCCCTCCGGTCCTTGTTCCGTCTTTCCTGTTGCCTTGAGCTTCCCTCGGGCTCCTGCTAGTGCATGTCCAGCCACTTCCTCAGCGGGGTGCGGGGGTAGCCATCCCCCCGAGGGCTGGGGTGCGGTGTTGAGGCTGGGAGAAGAGCGTTCTGTAATCGCATCGCAAACCTCAGGCTTTCCGTGGTCCTGTGTCGGGCTGTGACCTCCACCAGAGTTCCTTACCTGTCCCCCTCCTTAGGTGGGTTGGGAAGGCTGGAGCTGGGATGAGCCTGCTCAGGGCTGGAGAAGCTCTGGTGAGGATTTTACCCTGGGAGTGTCTCTCTTATGGAGAAGGCTCTGCACCTATTTCACGACGGATGCTTTCCTCCTCCGGCTGACAGAAACACGAGGGATCTTTCTTGGTTCTTCACCATAGTAGCCTGCTGGGATTCCTGGAAGTAAAACCCCTGGAAGTGGGTGTGTGTGTGGGGGCCTCTACACTGCCGCCCCCTGGGGTAGCTCCTCACTCTTCTGTGAGTGCACAGTCAGCCTCCAGAAACTCACCAACAGGATCATGCAGGTGTTCCTGTAGGTCCCAGGCTCCAGAAGCTTCCACGGAAGGTAAGCAAGTCTCTGCTTGAGTCTCTGGAGTCTCCTCTTCCCTGGGTTTTGGGGTGGTGGTTTCCCCAGAAAGACTTTGTAAAGTCCTCTCATGGTTCTAGGAAAAGTCACTGATTTCCAGTTTGATTGGCTTCGTTCTTTTCGTGAAGGCAGGAGGGACGACTTCTAACTTTTCACAAATTGGTGCAGAAATCAAAATCCCCCTTCTTCTTCTGAGGAACGAGCCCCGTTGCACAGACTTTTGCTTCTGGCAAGATGACAGAATAGATAGTGAGAGAAGAATTCTACCCGCAGCACCCCCAAATCTATCAGAAACAGGAGGACGCCGGTGTCCAGAGTAGCCCTCCTGAGGCAGCACTAAGGATTCCTACCAGGGACCCAGAGTCCTGGGTGTTCATGGGCGTGTGGGTGACAGGAGCCCTCGCCTTGGTTCTGAAGGGGGTGCAGGGTAGAGATGCTGGCTACACCCTCAGCCAAACCATGCAGCAGCTTGAAAGAGAGCTGCCTCCCCGCCAGCAAGTCAACAGGGGGCACTTTTGCCCTGGACCTGAGCTGGGGAAGCAAAAGCCAGGAGAGGGGTGCTTCTGCGGAATTCCTAAGCACCGCGTGGCCTCACCCACGGGGGTGAGCATGGGTGTGCGCCTCAGCCCTGGGTGAGTAGAGCTCAGGGGAGCACAGACGGAACAAAGCGGATTCTCCCCGGAGGAACCTCCTTCATCCTGGGTCCCTTCGATTCCTGTAGATTTGGACCAGTTGCTTGTGCAGCCAAGGTAAATGGCACCAGGACATCCTGAGCTGGCGTCAGGAGAAGCCACCAGTAACCAGGCCACAGCCTGCGGTGCAGATGTTGGGATTATCAGATGATTAATAGGACACAACCCTTTCCAAAATGCTTATAAGAGGAGGGGGGGACCCACGTGTCATGCTCATACCCCTCTTTGGCTCCTTTAATGGCTCTCTGCCCACCCCAGGCGGCTCCTGTCAGCACCAGGCATGGAGGCTGCTCGTCCCCTCCCCAGCTTGCCATGCTCACTGGCGAGTGGAACTTGATCCCGTCCCCACCGTACTTACTTTCTCAACCTTTTGGACACTCAGCCGTCTTCTCCTGGACTCTCCATTTTTTGGCCTTTTTGAGTGGCGGGCCCTGATTTTCTCTCTATCTTACCCGCTACTCTTCTTTGTTGCCTATACTTTCTCTCCCAGACCCCCCCCAATGGAGGGCCATTACAGGGCTTGAACACGAGCTCCTCTTATTATCCTTTCTAAGCGGCTTTCCAGAAAGATTAGACCAACTTTTATGCCTATGTGTGGGAGGACACTAGACCAGGTATCAGGAGAGCTTCCCCTAGTCTGCTGGCTGAGTGGCCTGGGGAAGCTATCTTCTCCAGGCCTCTGTTTCCTCATCTGTTCAACAAACTCCTGTATGGCTCTACCCTCTAGTTCTCTGAAACTAAGTTTGTACTTTTTAGTTGTTCATGACGTGGGTTTCTTAAACCTTTCTGAGTCTCCACATTAGCTCATTTGGCATCACTGTAATTAAATACCCGAGGCTGTAGAACTTACAAAGAAAAGTGGTTTATTTTGGCTCATGGCTAGGGTGCAAGGCCTGCATCTGTGATGCCTTCTTGTGGGCAGAATTCCTGGGCAGCCCAGAGTGTCACATGACAAGAACAGGGATGGCATGTGTGTGTTTCTGGTCTGTCTTCATCTTCTTCTAAAGTATTCAAACTTGGGGGCTCCACTTGATGGCTTTATCTAAACCTCACCACTTCCCAAGGGAGGGGAAACAAATAGTCATTAAGGTTTCCATGCTCTTGAGAGCTCACAGTACATGCCCCTGTGCCAGATGCAAGCCACAGCACCCTATAATGCTGGTGTTCCCAGTTCTCTGATCCAAATGCATACGTGTGTCTGCTTCACGCACATCAAAGTTTATCAGGACAAACTCCTACCAGGCGGGAGCCAGCGTCCTGAGCATGTAGGTTTTCTGCCACCTTCAACCATCCAGAGAAGGTTCAGAAAAAAGAGGTGGCCCCCTCCCCACCTGGACAACGTTGACTCCTCCTTTTATCGTTCCTTTTTTCTCGCCATCTGCAGCAAAACACACAGTTATGAAACAAAGAAGTCACCCCGTCCCTGGTTCCAAGAGCACTAAATCTCTGGGTCTTCGCGGTTATCTGGAAGATTTTTATTGCATTTCACTGCAAGGAGCTGCCCCCTGCTCATTCTTTGACTCACCTCCTCTGCTTCTAGCAGGAAGGAGAGATTTATCTTCAAGCCCAGGAAGATGTTTAGGTGATTTGGAGTTTTATACAAAAAGACTTAGTTTCCTGAAGATGGCACTGTAATTGTACTTCTGTGCACAGGAGCACTTTAGCACACTCAGGAATTTACCTTCTGTCCAGTCCGTGGGTCCAGAGATGCATTAAAGTGAAGAGTAGCCAATGATTTAGTCGTGCCCCCATAGAAATGCATGCCACTGAGACGCAAAATTTGTTAAAAAAGAAAAAGAAAGGGAGCTCATATTGGGTAAGGCCTCTTACTCTTGAAGTATAAATTCTAAAATTCTCTTCCTAAAGGATACACAGGTGCATTTGATAGACCAGAGTTAAAATTAATCAAATGACCAACTCATTTTGCTCTGTTTTTAATTTTCTTGTCTACCACCTTAATATCACTGAAGTAAAGGCTAAATCAGTGACTCCATCAGTGAATATTGATTGTGTTATTGATTACCTTCAGACACAGTGACTGAAATCACTCAACCCAAGTGTCCTTATGATTTCTGCCCAAGAAAAGTGAGTGTCCCTTCCCCAAGGGGTCACATATGTACTTTCCAAAGACTTTTTTTTTTCCAAATGGCTTTATATTTATTAGATGAATTGAATTTGTAATTAACATAACTTTGACTGCAAAAACTCTTGAGGACCAGGGGATTTCATTAATGAATTATGTTAAAGAGTAAATGAAGAAATAATAGCTGCCCTGCACAAACTCAGAAAAGATGGGGAAATCACACTTGCCAACTCATTCCGAGTCAGTAAAACTGATACCAAACCAGACATTATAGAAAACAAAAACCACAGAATATGACCCTTCACCACCAGTTTTTTTCAAAACATGTTTTTTAGTTGTAGATGAACACAATACCTTTAATTTATTTAATTTATTTATTTTTATGAGGATCGAACCCAGGGCCTCATATGTGTTAGGCAAGCGCTCAACCACTGAGCTATGACCCCAGCCCTTGGCCACCAATTAAAAAAAATGATTACATATTACATACAAAGTATACAAAATATATAATCAAGTAGGTTTTACGTCACTAAAACAATCAACATTGGAAAAATTAGTCAGTGTAATTAACCACATAAACTGGTTTAAAATACACAACCTAACTAGATCCAGAAAAAGCATTTGACATGTTAAATAAAATTGTGGAAGGCTATGAATTTGGATTGACCACCTGTCCTGAGTTCAACAGACCAAACCATTTAATCAGTCATTTAATCATGGTAACAGAGCTTTGATCGCAGGAGATCCTATAGCCAACTAAGCTGCAAACAATTTAAAAATAATTAGTAGCTCTTTTTAGTTATATGAGAGTAGAACTCATTTTGCCATAATTAATAAAAGCAAGAAATATATCTTACTAATTCAGTCCCTCATACTTCTCCTTCTCCTCCCCTCCCCCAGCCCCTAATGATTTAAAATCAGCATATTACAGCAATGCAGCTTCATCAGTATTTATAGCAACACAATTCAAAATAGCTAAGCTATGGAGCTACCCTAGGTGCCTTTCAATAGATGAATGGATAAAGAAAAT